>NC_081414.1:587310475-588578251 GCF_030272615.1 Cryptomeria japonica | reverse complement strand
CGTCGGGCTTGTCAACATTGTATGGTCTAATAGCGTGTATGCGGTTTATAGACATAGTTTTAGTTGCCCAAGAGCCTCAATGGCCTAAAAACAAGTTTTTGAAGATGTTGAAGGCCCCACTGGAACTGTGTCTACACTTCTATCACTGTTGTATACATAAAAGTAAGTGAATTTTTTTGTTTTTGCATGATTTCAAATGATTGAATTGTTGTTTTTATTAGTTTTTTGTTTTTGCATGGTTTCAAATGATTGAATTGTGATTGTTTAATAGTTTGATTTCAAAAAATAGTGATAAGATGCATATTTATGGTTATTTATTTATTTTTGAACTTTTCTTTACATATATATGTAATATGATTCTATTTAGGTCAACCGATATCAACCATGGGAAAGAACAAGTGAGGAATGATGGAACACCAAGAGGCTCAAAAGGAAAGACAAAGGCAGTGTATGAAGAAATTGCGTGACATAAGAACAATGGGAGAAGAAGGTATGTCAACCTCAACATCTCAATTTGATTTACCAAATGAATATAATGCACCTAATGCAATTGAAGAAGAAACATTTGATAATTTACCATTTGAACCTAATGCAATTGAAGAAGATATCACATTGAATAATCAATTAAATGATTAACATATTACACCTTCTCTACTTGATGAATTGAATGTACATAATGCACTGATGTTAACACCTCCTAGAATCATTCGTAGGAAACCAAAGTATCTAATTGACATTGATGAGAATATATTGAAGTCAATGCCCAATAAAATGAATGAACGAACTTCTAGGAGAATGGTTAAAAGAATATGGCAAAACTATTTTAAAAACTTAAATCAAACCGCAAGATGTCAATTAATTGTTCAAATGATTAAAAATTTGAATTTTAGAGAGACAATGAAAATTCTAGGCCTAAGATCATCTAAAAGTAACAGTGAAAGAACTATTGTCAGAAATCTATTTGATGCATATCAATCTATTGGTTCAAAATCATGTAATAAAGATTCTAATGCTACTCGACATGTCATTACATCAACCATAATGAGCAAGAAAATAAAAAAAGATCATTTGATAAGCAAAACAAGTAAGTCATTAAACATTAGTAGAACAACATTAAGTAAAGCATTAAAGAGGTGAGAACAAATAGAGGAACCTAACAATAATTCTCTTTGGGCATTCTCAGGTAGACTACCACGCAAAGACAAGGTTGTTGTAGATGCACTAAAAACATTAATTGAAAATTTTTGGCATGATAACACAAGAGTATCGCCCAACCAAAGAGATGTTGTTAGAAGATGAATTGGATCTAGAAACCATCAGCCACATGCCAAACACTATTTGGATATGACTCAAACTAAATTTTATGAAAGATTCCTTCAAAAGTTTCCTCAAATAAGAATTTCTCAAAGATTTTTTGAAATGGCAAAATCTTTTTATATTAAGATTAATCATGTACGCACCACGTGTTGTTGTAGGATGCATATTGAATTTTCCATGCATTATGATATTTTTCATCATATTTGTTCTACTTTGCACACTAACGATGTTTTGCAGGAATGTAATATACAAGCACCTCCTAAGTCAGCAAGAGAATTTATTTCAAGTGTGCTATGTAATAGACATGAACGTTGCATTTATTATAATATGCCTTGTTTGGAAGGTTCTTGTGCTATATGTGGTGGTTTGCAACATTTACCAAGATGCATACATTTGGAGAGCACACATGAAATTGGTATGAAACTAGTTTCTTTCAGAAAATACAAGACAGTCACATATGGAGTTAAAGATGGAAAAGATTTGAAGAGATGTGAGCTAGTGAAAAATGATATATGTGTAGCTCAATTTATGAAAATGTTTCAAGAGAAACTAGTTTATGAGTACATAATGCATACACATAGAGCTTGATGGTTAGATGAGCAATTCAAGTTATGTAAGGACACATTTCCTCTTGGCACCATTGTCTCTATCATTGATTTCGCTGAAAATTATACACTACAACCTCAAAATGAAGTGCAATCCATGTATTATCACTCTACACAAGTTTCTATTTTTGTACACATAGCATTCATGCATGCAAATGATAGCACAGAGGAGGATAGAAAGGTTGTAAGAAAGTATCACTTCTACATAAGTGATGATCGCACTCATTCATCGGAGTTTGTACAAGGATGCTTTAAAGTTTTCTATGATAGTTTAAGGGAAAGGAACATACGATACAACCAACACTTAATATGGTCAGATAATTGCACCGCACAATTCAAGAATGCAAGGATGTTTTATTGGTTGACAAGGATGCATGTGACAAGTGGTGTACAACATTTTTGGAATTTCACTGAGGCTGGACATGGTAAGGGAGAACACGATGGTGCAGGAGCATGTGTGAAAAGAGCCCTAGCCAAGGAAGAATTGAAGTATGAAGGTGGTGCTGAGTTGGTAGATGCAAAAACAATTATGCAATGGTGTAAGTCTACGATGGGTCCAAGTAATCCAGGTACGTCATTGGTTAGTAGATATTTTTGGTTGATCACTAAATCTAACATTGAAAACTATCTAGATTGTTGTACAGTTGCAGGATTGAGTGACATGCACTCATTTATGAGTTCAAATTCAAGTTCAGTGGTAATTTATACGAGATAGATGGTATGTTTTTGCTCTTTATGCATATATTGTTTGTGGGAAGAAAGTGAATCACAAGAGTGGGTTGACAAAATGGTCTTGTAGACCGTTGGTTCCCATTGATTCATATCAAATTCCCAAAGCACTACAATTGAGCCAAATGGAGACATCAATGGATTTTGACCATGTATCCTACCTAGTGGATTCAGGTGATTTTTTGAGTTAATTTTTTTTGCAAGTATTCTTTTTGGTTCATTTTGTTGTACATCATACTTTATTTTTGGTATTAATTAACACTTTATAAAATGCAGGCCATGTGTATGCAGTTGTTGCAGAAGAGAACAATGAAGAAGGAACATATTACTATTTGTGTCGTTGTGTTGAGCCTAAAAGAAAATTGACAACCACAATCATTGATGGAGAGGGTATTGAGTACCCAATAGGGTTTGTTGTCATGACAGGAACATGGCTTCAGAGATACCCTATCAAGAATTATGATGTTTGGTTGTTCGAGGACTTTGAAACACACAGACATATTCTTCATTTCTCTAACCTTATTGTTGCAACAAATATTCATTTGATGAAGTATCCTGGTAGACCTCATAACAAGATTTTATGGAAAGTTCATGAATCTGACCACAAGGCAATACTTGACACAATACGGGTTAGAGTTGATCCTGAAGGCTCACTTGATTGATTCTACGGTTCAGAGTAGAATGATTTTGAGAATTTTGTATAAAATGTCGATGAATTGTTCTATATTCATTTTTTGTATATATAAATGCCCATGAGCTGATTTTTACATGTTTAGGGGCATATTTTTGTATATTTAAGTAGCAATGAGCTGATTTCTACATATGTACATGCCAAATAGTGTATATTAAAATGGCGATGAGCTAAATCGCACATATTGTAATGCCAAATTTTGTATAAAAGCCCATGAGATGATTTGTATATTAAAATGGCGATGAGTTGAATCGCACATATTGTAATGCCAAATTTTGTATAAAAGCCCATGAGATGATTTGTGAGACAATTTTTTGTATAATCAAATAGCCAAGAGCTGATTTGACCATATTTAGAGGCAAATTTTTGAATAATATGTGGCAATGTTTTGTGACTATTTTGTGTGTCAATGTTTTGTGACTATGTTTTTAGTATATGTGATGTGTCCCTAGTCAATCATGAGCATTCTTGATTCTTGTATAATCATGGATAATTATTTGAGTCATTATCGGGTCATAGGGGTCATAGATTGAGACTAGATACAATTTGAGCAAAAATTGTCATTGTTGTCAAAAAATTGTCAAAAAAGTTGTCAAGCAACTTCTACATTGCATCGATAGCATATGACTCTCAATGTTTTGGTGCTTTGGGATGCATGAAAAGGCCATGCCTAGTGTAAACCTACCCATGCAGATGCGCTCGTGAGGTTGGTTTATGCATAAGACAAACTGAATCAATTCTAGTTAATCTTGCAACTTTTCCTTGCAAGCAACTGACAGTTTTTGGAGCAAGCAAAAAATGCTACTAATTGAAAATGGCTCTGAGTCATTGAAAACCAAGATAGGCCATTGTAGAGGAGCCTCACATGACCCCACTGGATCAAACAGATTGACCATATGTGTCGTGGATTGAAAGAAACAGTCCGTCAAATTTTGACAATTTTTTGGACTCAGGGCACTTGAGAGATCGCACTGGTAGGGTATGACTCTCGACGTTCTAGTGCTTTGGGATGCATGACAAGGCCATGCCTAGCATAAACCTACCCACGCAGATGCACTAGCGATGTCGGTTTGTGTACACGATGAATTGAATCAATTCTAGCCAATCTTGCAACTTTTCCTTGCAAGCAACTGACAGTTTTTGGGGCAGGCAAAAAAATGCTACTAATTGAAAATGGCTCCGAGTCATCGAAAACTGAGATAGGCAATTGTAGAGGAGCCTCACATGACCCCACTCGATCAAACAGATTGATCGTATGTGTCATGGATTGGAAGAAATAGTCCATCAAATTTTGATAATTTTTTGGACTCAGGGCACTTGAGAGATCGCACCGGAAGGGTATGACTCTCGACATTCTAGTGCTTTGGGATGTATGGCAAGGCCATGCCTAGCATCAACCTACCCACACAGATATGCTTTCAATGTCGGTTTATGCACACAACGAACCGAATCAATTCTAGCCAATCTTGCAACTTTTCCTTGCAAGCAATTGACAGTTTTTGGAGCAGGTGAAAAAATGCTACTAATTGAAAATGGCTCTGAGTCATCAAAAATTGAGATAGGCCATTGTAGAGGAGCCTCACATGACCCCACTGGAACAAATGGATTGACCGTATGTGTCATGGATTGGAAGAAATAGTCCATCAAATTTTGACAATTTTTTGGACTCAAGGCACTTGAGAGATCGCACCGGTAGGGTATGATTCTTGACATTCTGGTGCTTTGGGATGCATGACAAGGCCATGCCTAGTGTAAAACTGCCCACCCAGACACACTCGTGATGTCGGTTTGTGCACATGATGAACCAAATTAATTCTAGCCAATCTTGCAACTTTTCCTTGCAAGCAACTGACAGTTTTTGGAGCAAGCAAAAAAATGCTACTAATTGAAAATGGCTCTGAGTCATCGAAAACTAAGATAGGCCATTGTAGAGGAGCCTCACGTGACCCCACTGGAACAAACAAATTGACCATATGTGTCATGGATTGAAAGACATAGTCCATCATATTTTGACAATTTTTTGGACTCAGGGCACTTGAGAGATCGCACCAGTAGGGTATGACTCTCGATGTTCTAGTGTTTTGGGATGCATGATAGGGCCATGCCTAGTGTAAACCTACCCACCTGGATGCACTTGTGATGTCAATTTGTGCACACAATGAACATAATTTGACCATTGCAAGCATGAGGGTGCTCTTGCACCAAACACATTGTTTTTTATAATAAAAGCATCCAAAAATGAGGGGGCTGACCCATGGGTACAATTAAGAGAATAATGGAAGGACCATTTTCTGCAAACAATCAGCATAGAAGCAGCCTTTTACCTCTATCAAAAAAAAAAACCATCTTACAAGAGTTTATCAGCAATAAAATACTACCAGTTAGAGTATACTACAGGTGCCATGCAGGGCTATAAGCATTAAAATATAAACATAAGCCGAAACTAGACCTATCTAGCCTACTACACCGCATAAACAAAAAACTTCTCCACATGTAGAAAATTAATTCTTTTTCCCTCGGCTCTTCTTGGGGAGCAGTTTCTTAGCCCATTCCTTAGTGAGGAACTTGAACAGGCCTTTAAAGTCCTCATCTTCCTTGCCTTTACCTTTGCCCGCGTTATCCTGTAAAAGGCACAGAGTAGTAGTCCAGCATCTCATGACATTCAAAGTGAATTTAGACACATCATGCATCTTGGACTCTATCACCTCTAATCTGCTGGTCATCACCTGTAGGTTGTCAGAGAGGGCTTCTATCTTTTTCTTGAGCTCTACCAGGTTGAGATCTTCTTCCTTCACACTACTGGCCTCTTCAACGACCAGCATTTTCTCAATCCTAAAGGTCGAGGAAGGGAAATTGGTTGGCTCTGGACTCATAGAGGTGGTCAAGCTTTCAAAAACATGGGTTGAGCTCATAGAAAGGGGGGAATGTTTGTGCTGGACCTGGGGGATTTTATCAGTCGGGATGGAGTTTCCCATGTCGTGCGAGGAGGGGTCTCTTAGGGATTTATCGGAGGGTTTAGAGGCCAATCTGCTGGAGTGGTGGGGCATGTTGGCATCTTCAGTAATGTCCAGGTCAGAACCAATTTCTTGGATTTTAAATTTTTTAGGGGTTTTGACCTCCTCCAGGGAATGATTCTTGGTTTTCTTGTTGGAGGAGCCAAGTTCCATGCAATGGGGGCTTGCATCATTAATGGCCAAAGGTTGGGTTGAGGGGCCGACATTCTGCACAGAAATGGACTGGGGTGAGCAAAGGGCGAGGTGGAAGTTGAAAAGGCAAAGCATAAGGCCCTGGTGCAGGATAGGAAAGTCTTTTCCTTTCTTTTTAACTTCAGCTATATCTTTAATGTTAGCATCCACCGAGTGCAATAAAAAGAATGAAATGGAAATTAGGTCTTTGTTCCTCAAATGGTTCAGGAAGGGGAGGTGGTGGTAGTAGAAAATTCCATACCTGCCTTCAAGCATAAAATACTTCATCACTATGTAGTAGACTTTGTCCCAAGGGTGCGAGAGTTCCTCTTTGTTAAAGCCTCCAGCCCTTTTGACAGGGTTCTCGCCATGGCGGAAAAACTGGTTAAGGCTAGTAAAGTCCACAATGCGACTCTGTTTCTTCCATTTTCTGCCCTCCATTGAGAGGCCCATAGCCTGGGAAATGACCTCTTCATTTATTTCAAATGAGATTCCCCCCACAGTCACCCTTCTGTCCTCCCAAGAGGACACGAATTGTTTAGAGAGTCTCTCATTGTTTCCCTTCATGTTCTCCATAAATTTGTCAATGCCTCCTTCGGTGCACATGAACCAAGCTATGGATTTGGATTTGAACTCCTCAACTTTGTTGGGTTCTAGTCTGAGCCTATCCCCCCCCATTTTAGAATCCTCTAGCTTCTTGGTTTAAAAATGACAAAAAGCCAGAACGTAGAGCTGAAGCAAGCTCAAGATGAAATAGTTAGGGAAAATGTGCCAGACTTGGGTTAAACGGTCGTAATAATCATAGTGATTATTATCCCTTAAAGTCTCGTAGATATCACTAGCTAGAGATCTACTCGAAGCATGCAAGCCTTTACTCGAGCCAATGTAAGTTGACAACTCCCCAACACCGCCTTTGCAGTCGCCGGTTGGTACCGTTCGAGTCATGATTGAATGGTAATCATTCCTAATGTCAGTCCTTTCTTTATAAATTCATCCCCTGTGGTAGTGATGACTCCGCATACCTCTGCTACATGTCGATCTATGGTAGAAATTGGAGGGATCTCCACGCCAATTTGAAAAAATTAACACATCTTCCTTCATCATTGGGCGGAAGGGTTAGTCCTTTCCTGGCACAAGGCTTTTTCCTTATCCAGGATTTCCTTAACAATGATTGGTAGCAGATTAGGGTCCCTCCGGCATCGTAAGCCCATCTGCAGCCTTCCTTCAGCCACCATGGAATTTGTCACTCTATTTCCTTCTCTGAAGATGTGGTCTATGGTGAAGTCCTCCATTTTGACCAGCAAACACCTGATATCCCTCAGAATGGGTTCCACTCTCCATCCTACCGAAGCATTCCCTTTGATAGAGTTGATAATAACTTGAGAGTCTCCTTCAATTTCCAGATGCTTTATTCCTATGTCATTAGCCATTTTCAGCCCCCAGAGGAGGGCCATTCCCTCAACTTGAGAGACTGAACTTTCACTGAGGTTGCTAGCATAGGATGCAACCATGTTCCCTAGATGATCCCTGATGACTCCACCACTAGCCTGCCTGCCTGTCACATTGAACCAAGCCATCAAAATTCAATTTAAACCAGTGAATTCTGGGGGAAGACCACCCAGTCATCTGTCTCTTTTTCTTGGTGTTGTTGTTGAAGCGATCAAAGCCAGGGGGGAGCTTCCAGCCATAATTGATCTTCTTATCCGTCTCATCAGGAGGATAGGGGGGATTTTCCATTTTGTAGCTTCTAGATTCTCAGACATCAACTTAAAGCAGGTGAGGGCTATAAAGTCCAGAGGGGTCTCAGTGTCTTTGAAAATTTTGTTGTTTCTCTCCTTCCACAAAGCCCAGTAGATGTGCAGAGGAATTTGTTTCCAAAGTTGAATGATGAGGGGATGATGGGAAGGGGGGGTCCAATCAAACAAACAAAAATTTATATTCTTGTGGAAGACCCAACACAGACCACATTTTTGAAGAGTGACAGACCAAATGTGAGCCACAAAGGGACATAGAATAAAAAGGTGCTCAATAGATTCCTCATCCTTTTTACATAAGTTGCATCTATTAGGGAGATGGAATCCCCTCTTTTTCAAGTTATCAAGCGTGAGGGTTTTGCCATGCATGAGGGACCACCAAAAGAAATTAATTTGGGGAATTAACTGAGGGTTCCAAACTTTCTTCCAACCTTCCACATCCACAGGGTGCTTTAGGAGCTGAGAGTAAGCAGATTTGGCTAAGAACTGGCCCGATTGTGTCTCTTTCCAGATGAAGCTGTCTTCGTTCGTGGTCATGGGAATTCTAGTTTTCAACAATAAGAGTTGAAACTCTTGAGCCAGGGGGACCAGGCTTGATTGATTGCTATAGATGGGAACTAAGTCCTTCTAGCCATTTCCTGGGACCAAATAATCTACAGCATAATCCCCCAGGATAGCCTTGAAATGGTTCTTGATTTGATGGAAGCGAGTGTTGATCAATGGTCTGTCCTCCATCCAAAAGTCCTCCCAGAATCTCACATTTTTGCCATCTCCAAGCTGCCACTTCAGACCTTCTCTGACCATCACTCTATTCTTTAGGATGTTGTTCCATAATTTGGAGCCTTGGGGAAGGTCAGTAGTATTTAGATTATAAAAGAAATGCTCCCGGTCCAAATACTTAGCTTTGATGATGTTGCACCAGTCCACCTTCCCTTTAGCCAAGGTCCATCCCACCTTAGCAATAAGTGCCTTATTGAGGGCATTGATCTTTCATATACCCAAACCTCCTAGAGATTTGGGTAAACAAACAATATCCCAGTTGACCAGAGCCAAGCATTTTTTTTCCTCTAAGCACATTGTTGTTTATATTCATATTGTCAATTTTTGTTGTTTATATTCACATTGTTAATTACATATGCAAACATTCATTTAAATTTATAAAAGGGCAGCCACCAAATACAGTGAATACACAATAATGAACTAAATACAAGGAGTTTTGTAGGGTTAATTCAACATTTTAGAAATTTTATCAAATCATATTCCACGATTGCAATGCTCTATATCATATGTTTTTGTTGTTTATATTCATATTGTTGATTACATATGCAAATATTCATTTAAATTTATTAAAGGACAACCACAAAATATAATGAATACAAAATAATGAACTCATTACACATTTATTGGATCGAATATCGATATTTATATACATAAAAAAAGGCATGTCTGCCAAGTCAATACAAGTATTACAAAAATGTGGCATATGCCATGTCCAAATCGATATACAATAAAAATGTAGAATATATCTACATGTATTGGTCATTCTATGACCAAATCTAACACTATATGATCCTAAACTTGTGGTGGATCATCAAAATCAAGCCTCTTCAGCACAGTACGTGGCTCTGTAGATGGCTGCAAAACCACAATTCAAAAGCCAAGTTAGAATTCTTTTGTAGAAAATAGTTCACAATTAACAACATAACTATGCATTTAACTTTAATTCCTTTGCAATTGAAATGTAGATTACCTCATTGGTTGATCCAAGAGCTAATGTCTTCACTCTCCTCTCCTTGTCACTCTTAGGAGTTTTCTTGAAGACATACTTAAATGGATCCACATTATGGCCGTACTGCAAAGGAGTCTATTGTAGATTAAATGTACAATTTAATACAATGTACTAACATAAATATATCAAAAACACTTAAAAGCTATAATATAGAGAACAATGACATACCTATGCCTGAGATGCTTCTCCAATGGACTGAGGATGGCTCACCATCGATGTAGAAACTGTCATTATTACCTATACAAAAAATGTACAAAGATTAAATACAATTAATATAATGATAAGTATTGAAGGTTGAAAACAATTAATTTTAAATATCAAACAAAAGTGTACCGAATCCTGAGATGCTTCTCTAGTGCAAGTAGGAGGGTTAGCCAATGACAAAATAGGTATGGATATTTCCTGTATGAAAAAGTTATAAGATTATAATATATCACAAGTTCACATGTACGCGTGCATATAATCATGAAATCAAGAAAATAAAGTAGAGATACATAGCTTCACCCTCTCTTGATCCACAAGAGAATCATGTGCATTCAACATATCCACAAAGCTCAATGGTTGTTGTACATGTAAAATAGACAAAAAACACTAATCAATCTACAAACCCCAACTTATACTTGATTTCAACATTTTCAAACAATTGTACAACTAAAAATGTGTTCAATTACCTTCTTCACATATTTTGGCATCTTCAAGGAATTCTTTTTCTTAGGACGAGCCCTAGACGTGGAGGGGGTACCCTAAAAACACAAAATTAACATGAGATATTAGTACAGATAATAAATTAAACATAATTTTAAAAATCTAAAATGAAATGACTTGCATATTCCATCAAAACAATACATAAAAAGAGTTGTACAAAATATGATACCGTATAGCCTTGTAGGCCAAAATCGATGGTTGAGAGCATGATGTCATCAATCTGGGACATTTCATCCCTTGTCAACACCTACAAACCAGAAATTGGACCAAGCATTAAAGATAGTTAGTATATCTTGTATTTTTTTGAATTCAAAGTGTACTATTCTATTTTAACATGTTACAAAATTTATACCTCAGGCATCGAAGTTGCAACTATGGTAACTAGGGGAGGTGTATGGGATATCGCTGCTGCATCTTGAAATGCATATATTTGTCTTAATTTAAGATAGTTAGTATATCTTGTATTTTTTTGAATTCAAAGTGTACTATTCTATTTTAACATGTTACAAAATTTATACCTCAGGCATCGAAGTTGCAACTATGGTAACTGGGGGAGGTGTATGGGATATCACTGCTACATCCTGAAATGTATAAATGAAAATTCATTTATGTAATTACAAATTTAAAGTGACTGATAAATAAAATGTTATGAACTCAAATCAACACACTTATGTCTGTGGCTCATGGGAAAACACCATGTCCATCAACTCATCTGTCAGCATGACATCCTCAACCATGTGAGCCTGACATCTACAACCACAAATCATGCACAGATGATATGAGCATCCATCTACACCGACTGCATCATCTATCCCCGAGCATATCCCCGAGAAACTAACACACATATGCTCGATGGGCTCTATGTCGCCCTCTAACAGCTCATCATCCAATACAATAGGGTGTGCTAATGAAATCCCATGCTGGATGATGGCACCAATCAATGTTGTGGCCGCCTGAAGAGTCTGTAGCTTCATCGACTCTTTCAGCTCTAATGGGACAGCCTGATGCACCTTGGGTTTAGGTGCTAGGGGGCGGTGACTCTCCGTGGCTAATCGCCTACGGGCTCTAGGTCTATCTTGGGCAAAGCCACCACCTCTACCATGAAACTCTCTCATGTCAAAATAGTTTGGCCGCACATTGAGCACAAACTCACAATATATTTTTCTCAAAAAATATAATGGCACCTCATAATTATTACAAGGTGGATCATCAAAGACCATCCACCACCTCTGCCAAAAATGATTCTTCATCTGTGCATTGGTACACCAATGTGCGGGAATCCTCTTTGCATTAAGAGGTAATGACTGACCAGTTTTAGGATCAACAAAAAGGGCACATATTTGTTGTTTAGAAATATTTTTGTTTTTTACTCCATCGTATGATAGCCCATTGGCATAGAATTGACGACACCTATCCCTAAAGCTTCCCCATTTGGTAATTTCTATGGAAACAGCTATGGCACCACTAGCTAATGTTTCTAGGCTACTGGCGAGGGATTGATGATGGTCAAGTTTAGAAGTTTTCAATTTTACAATCAGTCTATTGATTTTAGACGTATTTTGTCCTAACTAATTAATTAATTATTCCTGTGTTTTGGCTGTGTGGTCAAAAGGAGGAATTGGGGGATGTTCTTTTGTGTTTTCAAGAGGTGTATTTGGTTGTTCTTGTGGGTTTTTAGGAGGTGCATTTGGTTGTTCTTGTTCTGGATTAGAAGAATCAAGTTTTTGAAACAAAAAATGAAAAAATCTAATCAAAATTAATGAAATTAAATTCAAAATGTAAAACAAATCGCATAAACTGGAAAGAAAGACAAAAATAAACAAAAACTAACCTTGATCCATAGCCTGGAGGACAAATTTAGCACCTTGTTCACAGTTTAGGTGAGAAAATAGGGGGGGAAATCAAGTTAAAAATGTAGTTTACAGGTAAATGAGACCTAGTTTTTTTTTTTAACTCTTTTTACCAGGCACCGCGTACGTGGTTTTATTTGGACTATTAGCGCGTACGTGCTCATTTTCCAGTAAGCAGCACATACGCGCTCATTTTCCTAGGTGTAGCACGTACGTGCTCATTTTCCTAAAAGCAACGCGTACGCGCTACCTTTTCTAGGCTCGAAAAGAACAAACCTAAGTGCATACGCGAGAATTTGAAATTTTAAAACCGCATAGGCACTACCTATTTTTCCAAGTTTTTTTTGGGTGGTGTCCACTTTTTTGAGCACCATCTTTGTGCACACACCCCTTGGTCAAAACCTATTCTAAGACATTAAGGTAAATAAGTTAGATCCACCATCTCTTTGGATGCTCATCCCGCAACAACCACTTCCTCCACTCCCACCTTTGTTTAGTAATGTAATCCATTAATTCACCATTCACCCACATTGAACCTATTATTACCCTCTCCCATCTGTGCAGGTATTATTCACCTTGCTTCCATCCACTTACCTCTTCCTTTCATCAATCCTCCATCACCTTCTCTCTTTGGTAGAGATGATGAGCTATGTTCCCAACTATGAATAAGGATTGTCCCATCATACTGAACTTTTATCCCATGACACTAAGCTTTCCAGTAGTATCCCGAGCTTTTCCAATCAATCTGAGCTTCGCTTGACTTGTACATCAACCAAACACCCATCCTTACTGTGCTAATCAAATCTGAGTAGCAATGCTCCTATCTGCATACCTTACACATCCACCTGATCCTCTACCACCTTCTCAATCATATCCTATTATCCTTTCCCATTGGGATGCATCCTTCTTGTGTCTGAAAATCCATCTAGAGCACCATCCTACTCTTGGAAGAGATGTCAGTTGGCCATGTGTGTGTCATTTGCATGATTAGTCTTGTTTGCTTTGATTTTTCATTTTGTGTCCTATGCTTGTGCCTATTCAGGGCTCCCTTGATCATCCTATTGTAGCATTTTAAATTGTACGCACTTACTAGGGTGGTACAATTTCACACCTAGTTTAGCACCCACCTTGGCGCATTTTGCATTTTGCATTGCATTTCCCCTTTAGCACTTAATTAGGTCTAAGGTTCTATTTTTATCATCTCCCATATCATAAAGTTGGGCCCTTTTCATTAAAGTGTGCCCCTTTCATTTTATTCTTCCAATACATCATTTAATCTAAAACCCTAATTAGGTCCTATTTTGAACTTTAAGGCCTGATTTCGAGGGTCAAAACATCTTGAAATTAGCTGTAACTTCGGGATTCTCTCTAAAATCATCATATCCGACGGCCCTGAAAATTTGGTAGGAAGTTGTCGGGACCATGGCGCTCGGAGTGCACACGGTCCCGGACATTTTTCCCAAAATTTTAGGAGCGCGATCCAATCATAAAATAAAGCTTAACCCCAAGAAATTGGTGGGAGATTCAATCTCTAGGCTGGCCAAAAGTTGAAATTAAGACCTAGGGTTTCATATATAAGAGCTCTCTTTCTTCATTTGAAAGGATCAGAATTTTTTGGTTTTAGGGACCTTCTATGCAGTGAAAGAGTAGATCTTTGAAGACTTCAATAACATTCAACATCCATCCATCAAGTATTCATCAATTTCATTCATCCATTTAGGGCTTTGAAGGCATTGAAGAGCAATAAGGGATCACCGATTGAAGATTGGCTTGTACCCCTCCCTTGGGGTTGGGTATGATTTCATGTTGTTTTCATGTCTTTTCATAAGCCTCATTATATCATTTGTATTCATGCTTTAGATCACTTTGCATCTTGATTTGGAGCATTTACATTATCATTTTACAAGCAATTAGGGTTTACTTTCTAGGTTGCTCTAGTTTGCTTACTTGCATTTTAGGATCTTGCACACACACAAGGTCTGCACACACACTACTTTTATAATACAACTTGGCTATTCATGGAGGTGGAAATCACCAAAGCGGGGGTTTGACTAAGGCAAAACCCTATATAGTCACCCACCATACCTTTTCAAATATAAGTGCAGATTTCAGGATTCAGATGACGCCACAAGTTGCAGATCCAATGGAAGCGGACCGAGATAGAACTTCACACCAAATTTCAGAGAAAAAGACCAGGATAGGGGCGTGGGGCACCTTGGTCCTACCAAGACAGGGGCACTGGGTGCCCTGGTCCCTGGGACAGTGGCGATGGGTGCCCTAGTCCCTCAGTCAGACAGCAAGTTTTAGCATTTCCGATAGCTTTTCAAGTTGCAAAACAGTAGTTTATAGAGCAAAATCAGGACAGTGATGCCTGCGCCCCCGTCCCGAACATTTTCACTCAGATTTTAACTCTAGGTATGCATCTGCATTCTTGTCTTGTCCTTGTGTTTACAGCTTTCCATTGTTTAATCTCAATTCTGCAATCTTGTTATTAGTTCATACTTGCACTTTGGGGTTAGGAATTGAACTTGCATCATTTTATCTTTCAATTACAACAAAGGAATAGAAACCCTAATAGGTAGCCCGTGGCTCTCTCTTCCACAAAAAGAAGTAGCCAAATGTGTGATACCTCTAGGCTCTTTTGTATTCCACAATGTGTGTCAAAAGGTAGGATTAGGGCATGTTAGCCTAGTCTCGCTTTTTTTCCCTACACACCTATATCTTGGTATGTCTTGGATTGGTGTATATTGGGACATATTTTTGTGGTATGACATGTGAGGGTTTCTCTTATACAATCCAACTATCTCACATTTACACCATTAGCGGTGTTTGCAAACTTGTGTGCATTGAAATAACCTATTGTTTGAGAGTCTAATCCACGCTTCAAATATTCACAACATCCTAACTCTTATAGTCAATAATGTAGATAATCTGTGGCAATATAAAAAATAGGTTTTCTCTCCATATTTTACACAACAAAACCCATCCATCCATCCACACATTCCATCTCATCCATTTGTCTTGAAGACTCTAATTTATTCATTTGTCCCCCTTCTTCTTTTATCCTATGTATTTCATTGTGTTATTATTAGCACATCACAAAAAATTATCCACCTGCATAATCACTCCATTTGCATATATTCAGTCAGTTGCATTCATTTAGATTGCATTTATTTAAAATAGAACATTCACTTTATCACATTGCATCTTTTCACAGTTAGGTCATCCTTGGTTTCATTTGCATTTTAGGGTTCATTTTCATGATCATTTTTATGGTTTCATTGCATCTTCATAATCATTTGTGGGTTTCATTGCATATCATTTCATGAGGGTTCATTTTCATTTTCATCCATTGTCATATCATTACAGATCATCTCGTTTTAAGGTCCATTTAATTTCATTATCATTCTAAAGATTAAGATGCATTTCATAGACATCACATATTATCATTCTTTTTTAGGTTCATTGCATTACATTTCACATATCATTGCATTATCATTCATCTCATTTAGAAATAAATTCATCACATTATCCTTATTGCATTCCATGAATTGCATTATCATCCTCACATCTAGAACTCATTTTACATCATAATCATCATGCATCCATAAGTACACCTTGCATACAACATGGGTTAATCATCATCATATGCAATAGCGCACATATCACATAGATATCATAAAACTACGCATCCATAGTCCATCATGCAGACAACATAGGTTAGGAACATCTCATACACATCATATCACCATAAATGCATCACATAATAACATATGAAAATATCATATCATCATGCATACATCCATCCTGCATCATAAACATGTCAGCAATATCAACATAATCATCATCATCATCACATAAACATGAAACATGCATCATAATCAATCCACCAATCAAATATATCACAATCTATAATAAATATCCATCATAATACAACAATAAATAGATCGCCGCCAAAATCATGAGCCATCTCATATATATATCAAAGAATGATGTGTCCAATGATAATACAATCCCCGAAGGGTCAACAAAAATGCTAGAGTCCTAGAGCTATCTAATGCTCTCTTTGTCGCCTACACCTAGATCTATCCATCCTCTTGATGGTCCTGCTAGTGGTGACTGTGGTGCTCTCATCCCCACAGACTCCCCTAATGTCTACGATCATGTCTATCAAGTTTGGGTCCTCTCAAGAAAGGATGATTCTTTCTATTCTAGAGAGATTGCATCCTAGTATAGCCCTTTGTAATATTGAGCCTCCTATAGGGCACTCTCTGCAACCTGATGTGAATCCATGGCATCAATAAATAATTGTGTCATACATGTAAGTATTAGCAGTTGTCTAGACACATCTCTCTCCCCTCTTAGGTAGGTGACATCGACCTATTCTTGAGCCATTTGCACCATCAATCCATCTGCCTCTACCTCTAACTACTCAATCCTCTCCATCAGCTCCCCTCCATGCACCTCATGCAATACCTTTGCCATGGTGTCCCTCTTAGTTCAATAAAAATCTCACGTCGCGGTCACTGCCTCAAGGGACACCCAAAGAGAGTCCCTCTTTGCCTATACTCTCTCCACCTCAGCTTGTAGGCACTCAGCATCAGCCCACTCCCCATTTTCCATAGCCCTCTCCTGACCTACCTTATCTTATAGGCTCATTGACCGTATCCCTCTCTAAGGTGACCTAATTTAGGGTAGCCTATAAAATCTATGGTGCCTATGGTTGTGGCTAGGGTGTCGGTAGATGTGGCTATAGTCTCTATGGTTGAATGGGTGGAGGGACTACTAGGATATGTGAATGTCCTCCCACCTATCCCTATAAATGTATGGGTGCTACCTGCACCTATACCTATGCACCCTAAGCTCCTCTCCCCCATCCTCTTGGATCTCTAGCTGCTCTCTATCTCCTCCAACCACCTCTGGCTCTTCCTCCTCCATCACCTTCATCTCCCCCTCCCCTTTGTCATCCCCATCCTCTCCCACAACCAAGTCAATAAATAGAGATATCTCATCTAGTGCACGCACCCCTAGTATAGTCAGTCGTGTTGGTCGGTGGAAGTCCCACCATGTTGCATATGCACCTATGCATCCAACATCAATCACATCAGCCCTGGGGTCCCAATCTACTAGTGTCATCCCTGTCTATCTCACTTGAGCCTCAAACAGCCATATTGCATCTCCTCATGTGGTAGTCCCTTGTGTAATCTAAGGATGTGTGTGCTCCTCGCTGATGATGTCCTGTTGTATACCAAAATACAATATCACCAAATGAGGCAAGTATTGATCAATAACATGTATAGTGTGGCCCATCAACCAACACTATGTCTAGACAAATGATAGATAATTTGCATCCTTTGCCCATTTCTCACACAGTCTAAATGGACACCAAGTGAAGTCCATCATTTTATTAATGCATCGACACCAAAAGCCCATCGATCTCACTCTAGTATAATGTAAAAAACCCTCCATATCTGTCTACACAAGGATATTGTGGTTGTCTCTCCCTAGCTCCAAGAGGCCGACATATGGCTATACACTCAAATGCCCATATATGCAAAAGAGTCACACCAGTCCCTAGATTCTTGTATCCCCGATAGACACAAATGTGAATATTATGATACAAATGCCTAAGTATGGCATATCCCCAAGCAAACTGTACTCCACCCTCCATGATATAATACAAACATCTCAACCAACCAATACAAAAACCATTCCCATTGAGATCGAGCATCATCTGACCACTTATCAAGACACAGATGTATAAGACCAACTGAGGAATCCACCGATGTCTCTCTATAACTCGTTCTAACACCATCTGTGCCTTGTCCATGGGTAGATCATTCATCTGACATAGGTGTTGAAGGTAATACCTCTCACCCTCTAACCGTTACTCTAGGATCACACCACGAATTGAAACCTACAAGATCCACCATACATCCTCTAAAGTAATGGATGTCTCTATAGTATGAAAGTGAAATGAACACGTATCACTGTGCCATCACTCCATGAGCATCATCATCATCCCTGTGTGTGTGGATCCTTGGCCACCTGGAGACACACTGTATCCTGATATGTTATAGCACATCCCTCTCCACCCCAATAAGATGGCTATGATATCTCATCATGGGAGGAACTCATGTGACTGTAGAGGACCTAGTGACTCTTTCATCCACCAACCCAACCTTTTTTTGGTTTTGCATCCTTTTCATTCCCTCCCCTTTCATGCACCTTAGGGAATCCCCTAGAGGCCCCTTGGATCCTTTTCATTCCCTCTCTTTCCTCTCTTTCCCCTCTAGATAAAGATGGCATTTCTCCTCATGAAAATGCCAAAATCATGGCCTGGGAACTATTTTGCAAAGTGCAGATAGTGATCCTCAGTCTGCACCCCCCTTCCCCTTTTCCTCCCATTGCATATGTTGATCACCTAATCATACCTATGCAAATGAAGATCCATCATGCATATGGTGATCCCTAGGCACAAACTTAAATCAAGCAATCAACATATGTGCCCCGACAACCTCTTTCCCTCATTAATTACCCTAATTAATGCTACCCTACTAAAATGACGAAGTCAGGATAGGGGTACGTACCAGTGGTCCATACTCCAGTGGTCGCTAGAAGAGTTTGACTCTCTCTCCACATTTCTCGTGAAGTGAAATCTACACCATCTTCTATCTTTCGTTGTGGGCTCTTTACTGTTCATTGACTTGTGAGCATGAAAATGACCCTTCTATGGGCCCATTGCGGCCTATATAAGCCCTTCTTTCACCCTTCTAACATCTTTCCTTCACTTATTTTTTTCCTTTCTCCACGCTTCTTCCTCGTCTCTTTTTCTTTCAATCCCCTTCATCTCTTTTTCTGCTATTTTCTTCTTTTCGAGAATTTTCTCGTAAAATATCAATTTTTTTTAATTAAATTCTCAAGGGAGCATCCCTTACCCATGTCTTTATGTTGGGGCATCTTTCTTCATCTTTTATCCATTGCCAATTTTATCGTCATGTAAAAGAGGGGCAAAATGTAGATGCCTAAAATTAATTAAATTAATATCTAATTAATTTATCCTTTTCACACAATTAATTATATTAATTATGTCAACCCTCCTTCTTAAAATTAATTAAATTATATTTTAATTAATTTTATCACCTCAGTCTTATAATTAATTTATCAAAATTAATTATATCCTATTCTTCTAAAAAAAATTCAATTCTCAACCTTAGCCAATATTTCCCCTTTAATCATAATTAACTAATTAATCTCAGTTAATTAGCCAATGCCTTGATTCCTACAAATCACCCTTCTAATCCCCATAACTTAGCCTAATTAATTCTAGCCTAATCATGATTACCATTTCCTCTTAGTTTATATTCCTCCACTCATTCTCTATCCTCATGTCCCATCCTCCTAACTTGCCCACTTGCACTCTAATCCTTCATCAACCCACCTAATCATCCCCCTTAATCATTTGCACATCCCTAATCACTTTGATTAGGGATGGGTCAACTCTTTTCCATAAATGGATTTACCATCTCACCCTCCAACCTTAAATGCTATCCACTTTTGTTTATCCAAGGAATGTCAAATCCCTTGCATCTCCCCATACCCTCTCTTCCCAAGGAATATTTAATTTCTTTATTCTCCCCATGCTTTTCCTTTCTTGGTAATTTTTAATTCCCCTTGTCCTCTCCCAAGGAATTTTAAATTCCTTTCCTCTCTTCCCAAGGTACTTAGGGAACTCTTCCCCATGTACTTGAGAAGTGTGGAGACAAGAAATTCCTTTATGGAAAATCTCTTAGATCTCCCACTTGTCCTCTCAAATCCTCTCCCACTCACTTTCAATCCTATCCCTCCATTCCTCTTTAACCTTGGTCATCCATTTTGAGCCCATCCAATCTATAAGTTGGAGTCTCCTCCCCTCTCAAATCATCCATCTCATTCATATTGTCATCCTGCTCTTTTGAATCCAAGAATCATCCATATCATGCCCAAATATTGACACCCATAATCCCTCATCCATCACATTATTCAAATCTCATCACTTGTTGTGTAGTGGAGAGAAATCCACATCTCTCATCTTAAGGAGAAAATCAAGTGGACATCAAGGGTGCATTTCCACTTCCCACTCAATCAGAGGAGGTGAGAGGAAGGTATAAAAGGCTATTTGTTTTGATGTTTTATTGTATTTTGTGCTTTAATATATGTAATTAACCTTTTCTCCTTTTCTCTCTCTTCGGGTCTCATATGGTAATAGTGACTAAATCTACCATCATTGAGTGTGTCATGCTAAATAAGTAAGATCTCACTGAAATTGACCTAGAGAAGTTTGAAAAGGATTATAAGAGGTTAGGGAAGACTTATCAAAGTGACAAGATCCCAATGTATAGGAGAAGGGGTATGGATAATAAAATAGTGACCATTGTTGACAGTGAGCCATTTTCAATGGATGACTTTCAAGTGTATTTCAAAAGAACATACTTTGCCTTGTGTCAAGTACTTGGAGTGGATGCAATAGACAAAATTCCTATTGGCCTGATGATGATGGCCATGAGAATACAAAATTTAGAAGTGAACATAGAATTTGACTTCACCTTAGAGATTGAAAAAAGGATACATGAACAATTGATCAAATTGAAAGAGGATAGAAGTCCATTTGACTTCAGACATTATTCCCTAATCTTTTATTTGACTTCAGACATTATTCCCTAATCTTTTATTTGATTTTCTATCAAAGTAGAAATAAATGGAGCCAAAGATTAAATTTGGGAATGCTTAATAACCAATGAAATAGACTACCAGTTCAACGTTGGTGTTATCTATGGGACAAGAATGTCAAAATAATGACTATGTAGTTTTTCATGATGATTTCTTTGTCACAATTATGGCTACTTTGAATCATACTTAACCAAGGTCACCCTCATAGATAATGGAAGTGTTGAGTCCTTTGGCCTTGAAACCAAAGAAAGGGCATACACATAACTTCGGTGGTTAGTTTTTTATGCCTAATTACACACTTATCAAAGTTTATGGATACCCACAAGCCCCCCGCCATCTACCTAAATTTGTCTCAGCAAGGGTAACCTTTTTGAATTTATGTGGCAGATGATGTGGATGGAGAAAGATGTTATGGAAAGATAGAAGAAAGGCACCTTTTTGCTGCATGTGATTATGTGTGTAGGATTTTCTATTGGTTGTGATACTTTAGAAGAATTGAAAAACTATTTAAAGGGAATGTATTCTTTGAGATCGGGGCTAGAAAGGTTCTTTGACCCTAAAGGCCATATGAATTTCGTAAGACAAAAAATCTTGACTAAAGTGGCAATCACCCATGAGTTGGAGTATGATGAAGATGTAGAGGAGGTTGCAAGTAAATTGAGGCACATGAGGGATGATGTAGAGATTGATCAGCCCTCAAAATCACCACCTAGGTATGAGTCTGAGGCTCATAAGCCTGAAGCTAAGAAGGATATGCAAGCATGGGATGAGAAGGAGCCACATGAAGATGAGAGGATTGTAACTTCTTTGAGATTTATAGAAGATGATGAATTCATAAAGACACCTAAGTTTAAAGATTTTTGGGTCAAAATGAAGATGAAAGAATTTAAAGAAAGGGTAAAAATGAATAAAATGGGAGCAGATGAATCCCAACATGATGAGATTGTCACTCAAACTTTCAAAGAACTCAAAATATTTAAAATTGACATCACACCTGATGAGGCAAAAAGAAAGGTGTTGAAAAGTGACATGTCATTTATTCCTAGCATGAAAGTAATAAAAATATTATTTCTTGATCAAGTAATAAATCAAGATGACCCCATGTTGATTACAGAATTTGATTCAAAATAGGGGATGAGTGGCATAGGATACAATCCCAAGATTGAAAAAAATTGCCTGGTGGTTAAGGCATAAAAAATACAACTAAAATTGTTGGATATTGTTCAAGAGATGAGGGGCATGGCTATGGTCAAAACACTTAAAGACACTTCGGCACTAGAAGTAGCCACCATGACAATGCAATTAACCATGTTTACTCAAGCTACTATTGTTGGCAATTTGGAGGAATTGATTATGTGTTGCATTGATGGCAACACTGACAGTTTTGGTTGTTTATTGGTTTTTGGTTGGTTCCGGTAGACTGGTTGGCTTATGATGTTGATCCGGTATGCTTTGGTATGATTTGGTTTGTGGAATTGGTTTAGATCTGCCATTCATACTATTCAGATGTGTATCACAATCAGTTGGTTTGGGATTTTATAACTCAAGAGCTATCATTTGTTCTAGTAATCCTTTTGGTCACCAGTAAGGGTTTTACCGGCAGAGCTTTGTTGGAGATCTTTTGATGCACATGATAAGTGGTGGTGGTGTGGCTTCTAGATGGATTTCAGGATTTTGTTGGTTATCTTGTTCATGTTCATGTTGATTGGTGGTGTTGGATTTGGTTTATGGTGACCTATTTTGCGTCTGGTGTTATCTAGGTCATGGACCGATTTATGTAACATGTTGGTGGATGATCCCGATGCATTACCAGTGGGATTTAATGATTGGTTTACATTGTTTTCGGCATAAGATGACTTGGTTGATCATTGGATTGTGGGTTTATGTCATGAATTTATTGTATTATCTTTTAGGTGGCCGACCTGATTGTTTAGGTCCCAGGTTGGTATAAATATGATGTAAGATCTCTTTGTAGATCATGTATGGGCTTAAGGGATTATGGGATATAGGATTATCTATGTGTGAAACTTGTTGTAATCATATGTAGAGGTTTTGGTTGATCATAGGTGATTGAATTGGGTTTGTAAGAGAGGTTTAAGGCCTTCGGTATTGAGCTTAATCGGAATTGTACTCAAGCATAGGAGATGATATACTTACAATTAAATCTTTCTTCTAAATTGTAGTCGGATGTTTTTTGTAGTTAGTGAGGATCCTTTTGTGATGAGAAGTGTGCTCTAGGTTGTTGGCCTTCCTGCATGTGCAGGCCCCTTCATATTGTAATGACATACTTACTACAGAAGTATTATCTGACTATGGGTAGGCTTCCCACTGTGGTTTTTCCCTTTAACATGTTTTCCACGTACAAATCTTGGTGTCATGTGTTATGGATGGATGGTAATTGTTATGTGATTTATGTTTTTGTTTAATTACTATATCTGTTATTTCAGTATTGAGTTTATGTGTTCTAGTAATAAGAATTTAAATGCTTAAAGTTTTGTAATCCGGTAACAACTAATTCACACCACCCCCCCCCCCCTCCACCCTCTCAGTTGTCCTCTAGTTATCTAAGTTGTCTAACAACTATTAATAATATACAACTCAAATTGGTTGAGTATGAGAAAGCTCAAATTGATATGAGTGAAGAAATAAACATATTGTTTATAGAAAATGTGAAATTGAAACAACAATTGGAGGGAGCAATGTCATCTCAAGGAAAAGAGCATCAACACAGGTATGAGATTCACAAGATGGTCCAATGGTGAATATAGTATGGTATGCTCCACAAAATTGTAGAACCCTGCTAGACCTGTGGGTCATGAGTGTCTACCTGCAAAGTGAAGACGGTGGGTATTTATTTCTTTATTCACCAATTTCTTCTTATTTTAAAACATGTTTATTGCTCTTCAATTTTTATGGCATGTCACCAAGCAGCATTAGATTATATTGTAAAAGACTAAATGATACATTAATTAGGAAAATAGATATGGCTTTTCATATTCAAGTGGGAATGTTTCACACGGTTTTTTGAATTGTAATGGTATGAAGCTTGTTGCTTCCTTCATTTTCTATAAGAAGGAAACCAAGACCAAGATAGGGGTTCAAAATCAAAAAATGTTTTTGGGGGCAGAATACATACATTGTAAAAACCTTCTTAGAGTGGTAATGGAAATGATGCAGTAATTTGGTGTCCAATATTTAGTTTCAATTGTTTTGTAGTAGTTAATGAATAAGATTATTTAGTTGTCTCCAATTTGTTTTCCTCCTTGTTATATGAATTAACATATCAAGTATATGTCTAATTTGTCGAAGCATATTCATGTTTCCTACATGAGTTATTCGATTGGTTTCTTCAAGCAAGAATTATATTCATTTGAATAGGTCACAATAACTTAGAAGATCCAATTTTGGATTAAAAGTGGAGCTTGATAATTGAGTTGTGTGCACGTTTATACAACACATAAACATTAAAGTGACAAAATAACTAGAGTTGTGACCAGAAGAGAAGACACATATCAATCCATAAGTTTGAATTTGTTTCCCTATGGAGAAGGAATGAGTTAGTTTTGTTCCCAGAATAAATCCATTATTTTCAAATATACATTTCAAATATTGTTGTAGGAGTAAATGTAGATATTAGTTTGTTTTAATTTTCTATTTTCACCTCATGCCAATGTAAAATAGATAATAAAGGGTGGTTGAGTTGAAACTGTGTTTAAGATAAACCCTTAATTTGTATGAGATTGTTATCTTCTTAAGTTCATTACATAATCTTGAAGGACATTTATTGGTGGTGAAATTGGTTCACCCACCAAGGTCCTGCAGAGCTTGAAGAGCAAGGAATTATAACTATCCTAGTTGATTTCATTCATTGGCCAAATCCTTGTTGGAAGTATGTGTTGTTGTGGTTGTATATAAGGATGTGTGATTGAGTTAAGTGTATGATGCAAAGATAGTTAGTGAGATTTGGTGAAAAGCAAAGAAGAGTTGTGTTTGAATGATATGCAGTCTTTGTTGAGATTGTGATAGAGATTTGAGATAGATTATTGGTAGTTGAGGTCTGAGTTGTGTGTGTTGATGTTGGTTGCTTGACGCAGAGTTCAAGGAAAACTTCATGATCAAGAGATCCTTCTTTTCATATCATTTTTGTATCTTGTCCTATTGCAATTAGCTTCAAGTTTGCAAGTCCTCTTTTGTATCTTGCCCCATGAGTAGTTAGCCTTGGTTTGCAAGTCTAGATCAATGAGCTCTTTTTGTAATCTGATATACATAGTGGATATATTTTTGTGGATAGGTTCTCACTATGGTTTTTCCCTATTTGGGTTTTCCATGTAGAAAATCTTGGTGTTCAAGTGTTGAATATGTGTTGTTGTTTAATTGTTTATGTGTTGTATTTATTTTTATTTTGGACCAATTCACCTCCCTCTCAGTCCTGCCTTGGTTTCAATAATTGGTATTGAAGAGAAAAGTTCAACTTGAGTCAGCTTAACTGGTTGAGATAGATTCGATATGGTGCAGGATGTGCATTACAAAGTTCCAATCTTTGATGGTACAATTTTTTTGTACTGGAAGGAGAATGGATTCACAATTCGAGACATTGCAGAATGGAATTTGGGAAATCATTCGGACCAAATATACACCTTCACAGGGTGGTGCTTAGACACTAGATGAGATAAAGTTGAAAGAGACTAATGCGAAGGCTAGGGCTATAATATTCAGTTATCTAAGTGATTCAATGTTTGGAACGGTAAAAGGATTGAAGGAAGATAAAGTTGTGTGGAACAAGTTGTGTTTGGCATATGAAGGAAATCCAAAAATAAAGGAGGCTAGATTGATGAATCTAAAGTAGAGGTATGAGTATATGAGAATGCTAGAAGATGAAAGCATTGAGAACTATATTCATAGTGTTTGATCTTGCAGGTGACATTAGAACTTTTAGTGGACATTTGGAAGAATGTGATATTGTGCATAAGATCTTGTTGACTTTTCCTAAATCCTACAATCCATAAAGATGTGTTATACAAGAGAACAATGATTTGAGTAATTATACTATTAATCAGCTTATTGGTACTTTAGAAACTTTTGAGATTTCAAATATGGAAGAAGTGAAAAGAGAAAAGAGAAAAGAGAAAAGAAAGAAGAAAGAAGAAGCATTTAATGTTTAAAGACATGATGATCTAGAATGCAATGGAGATCTAGATGAAGCTAAAGAAATTTTTTGTGAGAAGATCACAACAAGGCACTAAAAAATACAAAGGTAAGTTACCTTTGAAATGTTTTTCTTGTGACCTAGAATTGGACATTATGCTTCTAATTGCACTTACAAAGAAGACTATAAGAGACCAAATGATGATTAGAAGAAAAATAAGTTTAGAAGACACAACTTTAACATAAGAGAGAAGAAGGACTTATGTTCAATTGAGGAACATAAATATGAAGATGAAGTTGATGATGACTTGAATGAAGAATCCCTATTTCTAGCAATTGAAGAGGAGGATGCCTTCAAGGAATGGGAAGAAGAGAGAATAGTCAAGATTGCATTGCATGCTATGATAGAACCGAATACATGGATTATAGACTTTGGATATTCAAATCATATGACCAGTGATAAAGACAGGTTTATCAATCTCAAGAAATATGATGGAGGATCAGTGAAGTTCACTGGAGAAGATGGTGCAGCTATTCAAGGTATTGAAAGTGTTTCTATTGATGGTAAGCATAAAACTAATAATGTTTATTATGTTGAAGGAATAAGACATAGTTTGTTAAGTGTTAGACAGATATGTAGAAAAAGCTATGAATTTTTGTTTAGTAGCACTGGATGTGTGATCAGAAAAGAGAAGACTAGTAAAAGAGTTGTAGAAGGAGTTAGAACATGTGGAAATGTATATTACATTAAGGATGGAAAGGAGAATAAATGTTTGCTAGCATAGAAGGTTGAGATTGTTCCAACAATTCCACAGAAGGAAAGAGATTCGAAAGAGAGAAAAGAGAAGAAAACAAATGATGAAGAAGAAGAAGAGGAAGACTCGGCAAAAGTTCTTGCCAAGTATGTTCAGAGGCATTGTTCAAAAAATCAGATAATTGGAGACAAGAAAAAAAGGTGTTCAAACAAGAAGGATGATCGCAAAAGCTCAAGAACAAGCCAATTGTTGTTTTCTATCAAGGACTAAGTCGAAGAATTATGAAGAAGCAAGTAAAGATGATAGCTGGGTAATTTAAGCAATGGAAGAAGAACTAAATCAAATTTAGAAGAGCAAGACTTGGGAGCTGGTACCTAGACCGGTGGACAAGAATGTAATAGGAACTAAGTGGGTATTCAAAATAAGCTAAATGAGCAAGGACAAGTGACAAAGAATAAAGCAATATTGGTATGTAAAGGATATTTTCAGGTAGAAGGTATAAACTTTGAATAAACTTTTTCTCTGGTAACAAGGATGGAATCTATTTGTATTTTTCTTGCATTTTCTGCTTACAAGAACTTTAGAGTTTATCAGATGGATGTTAAATCAGCATTTTTGAATGGAGATCTAGAAGAAGAAGTTTGCATTGAGCAACCAGATGGTTATAGATTGACAGAAGATCTAGATATGGTGTGCAGACTAAAGAAAGAATTGTACGGACTCAAATAGGCACCTAGGGCCTAGTATGTGAGATTGGACAGGTATTTGTTTCAATAGGATTTCAGGAAAGTTACAACAGACAGTAATTTTTATTTCAAGATTGATGGAGATAAGTTGTTGATTGTTATAGTTTATGTTAATGACATTATATTTGGAGGAAATGATGACTTATGTAAAGAGTTTGTTAAAGAGATGCATAAAGAATTTGACATGTCAATGATTGGTGAGTTGTCTTTCTTTCCTGGGTTGCAAGTTATTCAATAAAAAATGCAATTTTTATCTCTCAAAGCATGTATGTCAAGGAAATGTTGAAGAAATTTGGTTTTCATGATTGTAATCCGGTTACAACTCCTTTAACCATTGGATGCAAGTTGAGAAAAGATGATGATTCTCTAGAAGTTGAACAAAAGAAGTACAGGTCAATGACTAGTGGATTGTTGTATTTGACTGCATCTAGACCAGATATCACATGGGTTGTGTGTTTGGTAGCTAGATTTTAGGCAAATCCGAAGGTGACACGTGAGCAAGCTATGAAAAGAATTTTTAGATATTTGAAAGGCACTGTGGATTTTGGACTTTGGTACAAAAAAGGTGGAGATTTTATGTTGAAAGCCTATACTGATGCAGATTGGGTTGGAAGTGTTGATGACCGAAAGAGTACTAGTGGTGGTGCATTCTTTTTAGGGGACAAATTGGTCTCCTGGTTCAGTAAGAAACAAGATTCGGTTTCCCTATCTACTATTGAAGTAGAGTATATTGCACTATATATACATAGTGGATATATTTTTGTGGGCAGATGCTCACCATGGTTTTTCCTTGTTTGGATTTGTCACATAGAAAATATTGGTGTTCAAGTGTTGAATGTGTGTTGTTGTTTAATTGTTAATGTGTTGTATTGATTTCTATTTTGGACTGATTCAACACCCCCCCCTCTTAGTCCTGCCTTGGGTTCTATAATCCTTTGTCAAACGTTATCATAAAACTTGGCATATTTTTAGGGTTTTACAATCTGTTGATTTGGGAACCAACACTAGGGACAAGGTCATTTCAAGTTCCATTGTCCCCCTTTCTAGGCTCAAATTGTAGTCATAGGTTCCATTCATCTTCCTCATCTCAAATCTATGCTTGCAACTACATATCAAATCTCCAACTACTTGTTCATATTCATTTATGTCAATTTTCCATCCCTAGACCTAGATCTAGCTTTCAACTTTCATATTTTCAGTATCTAATTCAACCCCCACAAAGGGAGCCATCTGAAAGCAATCAGCATCTACCCCTTGGAGGTAAATATGTTGATTTCATCTCCCTTTAATGTAATGATTGCATGAAATAGGTTTATTCCTTGTTTACATAGATAAACTAGTGAATGTCCTATTACACCACCTTACAATACATAATGAAGGTTAGAAAAGGGCCTAATCAACTAAGATTGGAATGACTTCATTAGGTAGGGATTCCAATTTTCTCTATTTATGAAACTTAAAATCAATGGCACCAATGTTGGCCATTCTATCAACCACCCTATCACCTTATCTAAATATGTAACAAAAAAACACATCATTGATATCCTTAAGTGTCTCTAAAGTGTCATCCACTATATTTTGATTAAATAAGAATGAGAGTCTCACTCTTATTTAAGATGTTTGATGGTATGAATAGAACACACCTTCATTTTAAGATGAAAGATCTCAAGCTCCTTAGCATATTGAATACCCCAACATGGAGCCCTAGTTTCTAAAACATGGTTAGTTTGTACTCCCATACTTCATGCATAAGAAGCCACTAGACCCCCTTTTTTTATCTCTAACCACATGCTCGCATCTATCCAAATCTAATTTTCTCTTTGAAGCCCCATCAAAATTTAGTTTTGACTAATTGTGATAAGGGACAACCCATTTGGTCTTTGTCTCATATTTCTTGTTGTTTGTCAACTCTCTAGTATGGTTTTCCTTTAACTTTTTTTAAAACATTTCTAGGATATCGTTCACAAGGTCTAACCAAAGTTGCTCGAGAATTCATTTTTTTCTGATAAGATCCCAAGGGAAATTAAACAACCCTTTTTTTATATTATTCCCCCAAAAATGTTGAGCTTGAAGTTCAAATATTTTTGTCACAAAAATCTCCATACTACTCTTCAAAAAATAATTGGATTTAAGGATTTAGCTTCATCTTCCTTATATCATTGCAACCCACAACATATTTTTTCTTTTTTCTTTTTAACAAGTAAATCCTTAATCTAATCATCATGATCCTCAAAGTCATCCACTCAATGGATAAAAGTTCAAATGCTAGGATGATTCTCAAATTCTATATAAAAGAGGCCTAAAATAGGGTGTCTTAGTCTTTCTTTAGTAAAGTGATGTGAAAAATTGGTTTTCAATAGAAAATTTAAAACCTTATCTCTTCCCACATGTTTTTTATCATAGTAAATGACAACTTCCAACAAGTTATTTCACTAGTGATAGGTTTACGACAATGAGACCCCTATCTTTTTATTATTATGGAAGATGATTTAGGTAGAATTATTTTCAATGCTCTCAATTGAGACAGATTCAAATACTTTAAATGTTCTTCCTTGGTCAATCATGTTCCTCACCAATAGTTTGCTAATGACATTGTCATTTTAGAGGAAAGTTTGATCAATGAAGCTAAGCTTACCAAGGTCTTATTGAACAATTATGAGGCTTTTTTAGACCACTAAATAAACTTATATCTCTTCTTTCCTAAGATGCCTCCAAAGAGGTGGGATAGAATCACCAAAATTTTGGGATGTTGAAAGTGAAGGAGCTCCTATTTGTTTACGTCGCTATACTTTTGTTTAAAGGAATTTTTTTGTTATAATTATGGAATTCCCTATTCAACAAATTAAAAAATTGGCTAGCAAGTGGGAAAGTTTTTTGTTTTTTTTATGTCAAGATGGGAAGTTGCAACAACTTAAAAGCTCTCTCCAAAGTATATCAATTTACCTATCAATCCTAGTTCAAAATAATACATAAAAGTGGTTTAAAAGGTGAAGTTAATCCAGAGGAGGTTTCTCTAATTCAAGGTTCAGAATAAACTAACAATTGTGCTTGTCTCGTGGATTTAAGTTTGTCGCCTAAAATCCTAAGTGGTATTGATCTAAAGAAGTTGAGACCCATGTATAATATTCTTTTAGCTAAAGCAAGATGGTAACTATTGAAAGATGATTTTGTGTGTGCATGCACACAATAAAAGAATTTAAAAAATAAAATCTAAAATGTATATTAGAACTAAGTTACTAACAAAAAATGAAAGAGCAAGATAAAGAAAAAATAAAATATTAAATATTATGACACAAGTCATGTGTTGCGTTGAAATTAATATGGAAAATTATGAGCTTTTGACCTAAATTTAAAATTCCAATTTTCTCATTAATATAAATAATAATGAACATGATACAACTATTAATGATTTTAAAAACTCAATACAATGTGCCGATTAATCCACCATTGAAGTTGTACTTTATTTATATCTTTATCTACTTCTAATTATTATATTATACTATTCTTTGTGAATAGACGTATTGTCTTGCTAAAAGGTATTGGTCAAATTTGAATAATAATATTATTATTATTATTTAATTATGTGGTCCATTTAAGAATAGGAGATGTTATAGCTACTTAGGCAGCTTTGGTCCATATAATAAATTGACCCCCATGTGAAATGAATGTTGTATAACACATTGAGAGCTAGAATTGGATTAGGGATTATAAAATACAATTTTCAAACATGTGAAATGGAATGTCACATTTTAGAAAGGTTAATTTAGTCAAATGGAGGTTTCATGAATATTTAATTTTAATATTGTGTAAGATGTGTAAGGAATCTTGTAATAAGAATCTTTCAATTATTAAGGAGGGAGTTGATATTTGTGCCATTACAACATGGCAACATGTCTCATCAAAGATCCTTGCTCATGTCATTTGGTGGTTTCATTCATAAGTTTATAATCTATTGTTGGTTTTTAGTTTTATGTTTTCTTATTTATTAAGGGTTTCTCTAGTATTTTTATTATTAATTTTGAGTGTAGATAAATAATGTTAAATTTTATTTATAATGTTAAATTAATGTTTGGTTATCATTTCATTATATCTACAAGAATATCATGGTGCTAATATAATGATATATTTCTTATAAAGAGGTTTCTCAAAATAAATTTATCTTGTAATGTTTACTTTCTTTCCCATGTGCTTATCTTTTATTATATTTTCAATTTATTATTACCATATTTATTGTTTTTGTGTAACTAAAAATTAGATTGTGAAATTCTTTATTATTCTTTTATAATACGTGTAATGCCCCACCAAGAAATTCTAAAGGATACAACTACAAATGCTTGAAAAGAGTGAAATTTTTATTTTTTTTAAACAATACAAAACATATAAGCGTAAAAGACAAACATTACAATAGAAGTTGTACATGTGGAAGACTTAATTCAAACTCCTAAAGGGTTTCCCAATGTGAATTACTTAAAAAAACTAATCTTAACTTAAGATCAATTAATCCACTTAAGAAATATATTTAACCATTAGAAAATTAGTTACGCAAAACAATAATTTTTTTCATACTTTGCACGAGATAACACTAACATTTCTATATTTCATTTTTGATAAAACATTCAATTACCTTACATTAATGAATTAGTTAAAGATTAAATCCTAACATCTAACTCACATCTTAATACATTTCTTTTGCATTGCAAGGATACCTTAGTATTACAATTGCACTTAATACATCAAGTCTCATAAAAATTACATAATGATTACATCAAATTACAACTGTCATTAAGGCATACATATAACATATGATACAACTGACCACATAAGGGTCCAAGAGATACAAATATGATCCAAGGAAACAAAGAGGATCCAACTAGTACAATGGAATGAAATGAATCCAAGAGAAATATCTGGAGCACCTGTGAAGCTAATCCCTCGCAAGAAGGCATGAACAAAATACCCAATGGAAAGTGGCACTACCACCCGACCATGTGGCCCAAAAAGGAACCACCCCTTCGTGCTAGGAGATACTAATAAGGCCCTCAAGCAAGCCACAACAAAGCATCACATGGTCTAAAATGTACATCAAGTAATCACACAAGACATAAGCATACAAATAAGACTCCCACAAGAGTGCTCCAAGTAAAGTCAACACATGACTACACACTAGTGAACATAAGGGAAGAGTGTCATTGCATAGATGGTATGGGTTATCCTGGTAGGCATCCATAGGCCCTAGCCGCCATCCTGGGTTATCCTGGTAACCTCTCTTGAACTCTCGACCCCCATCCATGACTCATGCAGACCCAACAAATCTTTCATGAAGACAAGATAGTTGGTTTGCCATTCAAGCCTTCCCACTGCATCCTGAGTCTGTACTAGCACTCAACCATGAGCAAGGCACAATTAATCTTGATTAATGTTTGAAACCCAACCCTAGTTTATTAATTAAGTTATCACTTATTACTCAACTTCCAAGGGGTTATCCTAGTAGCCACTTTGGGTCTCGGCCCCCACTTAGAAGCCACTCTTCCTTATGACACTACACGGCCTCCAAACAACTCCAAGGCAAATCACAAAAGCCAACTAGCAAAAGGGGTTCAAAAAATAAAACTACAGAATGACTTGATTATACAAACCTTCTACCAAGGTTAAACCAACTGGAGGTGTGACACGAACAACAAGTATATTCACAAGATAAGACCACAACCAAAATAAACCAAGTATGGCCACAATCAAAACTTTACCAAATCAACTTGCACGATCGACTTACATTCAACAACATGCCATCATGACATGAGAATGACTCTTTCAAATCAACACCAAAATCCATCAATCAAAGTACATACTCTACAGGAACCACTTGCACTCTAAATACATCCATGTTAAGGAATCATAATGATTACTCAATTTATAATTAAAAGCTAATTTTATCCAATTGCAGCTCTTTCAATAACTGATTCTTTCATTATAAGAAAATCCACAATAGGAAATAACGTATAAAAAGGGTCTAAGTAAACATACACCCAAATAAGCTTGTTCAATGCTTGATTTAAAACCATACACCCTTTATAAGAATAAAAGCAACTCATAAGCTAAATAAGCCATCCTTTAAACAAATATAAATCTTTTCCAATTAAAGCCAATTTGGCTATAAACAATTTCCATTCACCTTCAATTTTCTAATTAATAAAAATAACAATTAAATACATTTGAAAACTAAAATCATTATTTAAATCAAAATAAACCTTTTCAATTAAAAGTCATATTGACTACACTTAATTGATGACTATTCATATAGCCTTATTTTCACAAAATAAATTACGATTACATCAAATCAACCTTTGACATTTAATTTCATACTACTAATTTTCAAAGTACATATTACACACACACACACACACACACACACACACACACACACACACACACACACACACACACACACACACAACACACACACACATTTATTTAATAAATTTGAAATCTGAAATCCATTTTAAAACCAAGATTCCACTAAACTTCATATTAAATTCAAAATTATAAATTTACACACACACACAACACACACACACACACACACACACACACACACACACACACACACACACACACACACACACACATAAATAAATTAAAATCACATTTTAAAAATATATCAAAACACATGGCGGAATTAATTTTTAACAACAAATAAAAAATAAATTGAAACAACGTTGTCCACACATTTCTTTCCCCATAGCGTGGAGGAAGAGCCTTCACGACAATGGAGAACTCCCCCCCATTGCGTGGGGTGAAGAGCCTCCACCTATCGTGGAGAGTCTCCCCCCTGTGGTGAGGGGACACCACAACAATGGTGTCCTCTCACCACCATGGTGGGTTGAGAGTCACAGCGGCTATGGTGCCCTCTCCCCATGTCATGGGGTTTGGGCTCCATGCCCCCCACCCCCAATTCATTTTTTTTTTAATAATTTTTTTTTAAATTCCTCTCTGTTAAATTCAATAAACTATATATATTTTTATAATTTTAAAAAAACAAATCAAAATGAAGTTTTTCAGCAACAACAGAAAAAAAACACCAGTCCTCTGCCCAGAACCAAGGTATGGAAATTTGCCAACAAATGGACTGGTAAATAATTTAAAATACTAATTTAACAGTCTGAATCCAAGATTCAAACACCAAAAAATTTAAAAACATTTCACAGTCCAACATTTTTTTCCAATCAATAAATTAAGAATTTTCCAAAACCCCAAGAACCAATTTTGCCCAAAAAGGGAAGGAATCACTTCTTCCAATTCACTAAATTCAAATTGAAACTAGACAAAGAAAGAAAGAAACAATCAAATAGTCTCAAATTTTAAAAAGAAGAACAAGCAAAAGAATCAGGCAACCAACGTCCAAAAGCTTTCCTGGAGGAAATTTGAGGAAAAGCCATCCCAATCTTCCCAAAATTGCCAAATTTTTCACTCAAAACCCTAGTCACCAGCAAAGAGGATGAATTTCCCAGAATGAGAAAAGAATCCTTTTTCAAAAATTTCCAAATTATAAAGCCATTCACCCAAAAATCTATTTTAGGGTGCAAATTAACTTTTTTTAATAAAAAAAATAGAATATTTTATTTTATTTAAAACATTTAAATGACATATTTAAACAAATTCTATTATTGTTTTATTTTTTTCAACACAAAAGACAATAGATATTTTAATAACTAATAAGTAAAAATTAACTTTCTTTTTCTTTTGTTTAAAAACAAAAACTCAAAACATAATATAATTTCCACTAATAATTCAACAATCGCTTTAACTAAACAATTAAGAATAATTGATTATCTAATTAACCACAAAAGTGCTCTTAATTTAATTTATTCTTAATTCGATTTAATAAACATGTCACACATTAATTATTAATAATCATACGATATTAATAATTAATTACTCATTAACTAGCACAAGAAGAGAATAATTAAATACATAACACGCAACACTCAAACTTAAACAAAATAAGGACATGACTCACATACCAATGTCAGAAAAGTGGCCTACTTGGCAATCTGACAAGGTTGACAAAAGACTAACAATGCTCACAACCGAGCAAGGCTAGGGATGACATTAGGGCCTTAAAACTATCTCCTCCACTTCCATTGGGTTAATTAGGTACACTCAAACTTGTGGAGCCAGATGGAGTCGGTACCTTGTACCTACAATTCTTGCATCACTGAACCACCCATACATATATATACAAACATGATAAACACACTGATGAAGGAGAATTGTGACTTCCCGTGTCTCACCAAAATGAGTGATGGGAAATCATCTCCTTGCACCCCATGCACTTTCCACACAACATGACAACATATGCATAGTGCAACTCACACGTGAAGTAAATGTGTTAGTCCATTGTTAGTAACACATAAATAAACCTTAAAATTTTATCATTTATAAAATACAATGCAAAAGTAGAGTTTACAACTACTCATCAATAAGCAATAATGCATAATCATATTCACCAAATCACACTATGAAGCATCATACCGGAATAAAGCATCACAATCACAATAAATCAACCATCCACATAAGCCACTGAAAATTCAACCATGATCAACAAGGTCAAAAAGGGTTTGATTAGGGTAGGGGTACTACAATAAGTATTATTATTATATGGTCAAGATCTCTACTAATGAAGCATAACACATAGAAATATTACACAAACCACATGCATAAGTAAAAATAATGAGAACCAGACAATGGGCATCACCAACACTTAGGATCTATTCATTTAGAGAATATAAAATGATACAAAAAGTTCATAAACTCACAAAATAATGGATTTTTATCTGATATGAATTCAGTAATGAATTCGTAACAATACAAGGTAAGTGAAAACCTACAAGTATTGTTCAAGAAAATGGACAATATCAAGAACTCAAAAAGCCAAAGTTGTATGCATCAAAAGTCACCTAATATTATCCAAAACTGAGTTTTAAACATCAACGTGGAATTCCAATAGTCTTTGGAATCCAACATATTAAAAAATGAAGAGTATGCAAAATAAATTACAAATTTTCAAAAAAACTAGGAATTTAGGTACCCCAACTTGGTGGGGCCATCACTTTCAGCTTACAACTCAAAATTTGAAATGGCTTACATCGTTGGAAAGGTCTCGAAGAGAACTAATTTCAATCCCTTAACACCATGGGCTTTGTATTATCAAGTGAAGGAACTAACGACGCTTTTGACCCCAAATTCCACTCCGAAGACCTTCGAAAATGCAATTTACTAAAATGTAAAAAATACATAATTATTAGATTTTTGGTACTTTTCAATTTTATCACCTCTGGCTTGTTGTGGATCATTCTCGAAAGCCTCTGGATCATGACTCTATCACAATCCTCTTAGAGTAGCCTCATAAATCCTCCACTCTCCTTATCTCTTATTCAATATATATCCTATGCATCATATAATGTTCTCTATTAGGTACCAAATTATATCTACATCACTAATTATTGTCAGTTTCATTTCAAATCTACATACCTCATTAAATATTATAGTTTAAGTTTACCACCACCTAGCCAACAACTAACATTAACTCCATGTTTGTTCTTTATGTCACCTTTTTTCTCTTTGCAACCTCTCCCTTTGAATTTTATCTCCATGGTCAAATTCCTCGTATATCATAATCTCTTGGTTGGAAGAATTGGCCATAATCCCTTGGTCATGAATGAATATATTTGTCTTTAGATATACAATAAATTTTCCTATTCTCAACCATATTGTATCCTTCATCCTAAGTTCCTTCAACTTTACCAAGTATTCTTTGCATTCTCCATGGTGTGTTCTCTTAACTTTGGTATCCAACAGTTGTTTTGTTTCCTCACTATCCTTTTTTTACATTGCATTCCTCCAATTGATTATAGACACACCTATTCCCTTACATTCCTCATTCCCCTCTTCTATCTCCTTCTCATAGGGATACAAGTTTGTAATGTTAAACATTGGTGATATGATAATTCCTTCAAATAATTCTCTCATAAGAGCTCTTTAAAAATTTGTGCAAAACTCTACATCAACCTATCTTCTTCCACTTTATTTTTTTGTGTTCCCTTGGGACATTTTTTCTTATACAAGTGTGCTAACACTTGATCTCTGACCTAAAAAGTTATTTCTTTCCTTCCCTTATCTACAAACTCTCTATATTCTACATTACACTTCTCCAACTACCTCTAGACTTATTAATGAGCTTATCACATGTTTTCTATAAAATTTTCTCCTTTCATGAATTTCTAATTTTTTGACATATATTGAAACTTCACAACTCCCTTACAGATCCTTCCATATGTTAATATAGTTTTTAAATTTTTCTTAGTTGGATATTATGTATTTTCCTCCATATTTAGTTTATCTTTCTTTGTTATATTGAGTGGATCATTATAATGGTAGATGGAATCTTCCATGAGTGTAACTCCCACCTATTTTTTGTTGTTGGAGTTACTTTTCTTATTGGTAAGTTTTGTTGCCCATCTTTCTTATATATGTATCTAGTCCTCTAACTTGTTAAGGTAGATATTACATAGTTGATTTGGGGTCTCATTATTATTTTGGCATGTTCTAACATAGCCTTAGAGCTTGTTCGTGTCTAGGGTAGTCCTTAAGTTATCCAATTTATTTGAGAGATTTGTATACATTTTTATTACCCTAAACAAGTATGCTCTTCTCTTGCATTATTGGATAGTCTAAAGAATCAAAATAATTTGACAATAAATTAAATGTAACTCTTAGATATTTTATCTTTTGTTTTAGGTTTTAGGTGTAAGCCATTTTTAGTAGATCGTGTAGCTTTTGGGATCACACCATTGTGTATAGGAGGCTTAAAAAAGGTAAGAAATGATTTCATCTCACTCAAAACTGGTTTTAGAAGGCTAATTCTCATACTAGATTTTGCATGTGATTGTTTGATTGAGTTTTGTAGGCAGTGTGAATTTTGGGGCATCCTATACTAAATCCAAATATATTGTTAAACTTAATGACATAGAAAACTTTAACTCTGACTCTAAACTTATGTAGCACACCTAAAAATAATATTATTTTAATTAAACAATAATTATGAAAAATAAAAAATATACAATATGTCAAGTACTACAACTTTCATCAACAATTACAATATAAGGCATAAGCCAACTTGCAACAATTACAAAATTGGTCATATAATATAAAAATACTAAGGTTTTCAACCTAGATCTACAAGTTAATCCATCCAACCTCCAATTACATGGGGGAGGTATTAAGTATACACATTTATACAAATTGATTTCCTCCTCTACCAATAATATTTGTAATGATGTATTCCATCAGTGACCTAAAAGTTTGACAGATATATTTAACTTTGGCAATTCTCTTATAAATTATTTTCTCTTAACAAATACATATAAATTCATTCAAAACCATAGATCAAACAATTGAACCATGTTTGGATAAAAATTCATAATTTACATGTAAAAAACATCATAATTCATAATTTACATATAAATTCATTCTAAAGACTTTTATACTGCTTGTATTATTACTTTTAACTACTTTTGATATTACAGTCTAGACTATTAATATGTTGTTAACATAATTTTAATGACTTGTTAGAGCTACCTACGAGTTGTTTGTATGTAGGGTCAGCACCCTATTTTTTTTGCTTATTAATATCAAAAATATCAAATGCATTCCAAATAGCCATACCAAACCAATCAAGACATTACAAAACTTTATAACATGCCATTTATAACATCCAAAATATAAAGAATCATAAAAAACATATAGAATGGTATAATTATCATAAAAATAACATATAAGTAAGACTAATCAATTACACATATCGGTATCGGCCATGGAGCGAAGCAGAGCAGATAAGGGGAATGGACAGGCCCAAAATTCAAGCATCAGAACAACAGGTAGTAGGAAGATTCTCCGGCCCTTTGGAGGTGGATGGATCAGATGATATGGAACCTGATGCCCCTTTGGATTTGGGGGACCCAGGTGGGGGTCCTAGATCACGTGGACCCTTGGACAGTGATAGGCCTGAGAAGATTGGTAAATGGTCTTCTCTGTTTGGCATCAAACCCAAAGGTAAGTCGACTTTGCCTCCTGTAGAAAATATCTTGAATATTTCTTAGGGAAAGTACACCATTTCCATTCCTGATCAAATTATAGATCATAATATTGCTTGGATGGAAAGTACCCTGATAGGAAAATTCATTGGGGCAAGACCTAACATTGATGTTGTTTGCGGATTTGTTAAGAGAAAATGGAATCTGAAAGGCCACGTGGATGTGGTAGCTATGAATAAAGGTTGTCTCTCCTTTTCTTTCTCATGTGAGGAAGATTGTAGACAAATCCTCTACAATGGAACCTGGACGATAGGTAAATATATAATGTATATCTAGAAATGGTACCCTAACTTGGGTCTAAATGATGACTTTGTGGTCCAAGTGCCTGTCCGGATAAAGATTTCAGGTCTTCCAATGGAATATTGGGAGGAATATGTGTTTGCTAGGATAGCTAATTCTTTCGGGGAGCTTCTCTCCATTGACCTGGTGATGGTGTTCAGAAGAAGACTCATTTATGCCAGAATCTGTGTAGGGGTTGGGCCTGATATGGATATGCCAGAGGAGATAGAGATAGATTCAAAACTTGGCAAATGGATGCAAAAAATCATTTATGAATCTATTCCCTTTGCCTTTTTTCACTGTAAGAGAGTTGGGCACTGGGCTAAAAAATGCCCAAACAAAGAATCCAAACCTCAAACCCAAACCAGGGTTTGGAAAAAGGTGGAAATGAACCCATATAATAATATAGAAAAATATTTGAAAGATTTTCCTTCTGATGGTTCAAATTAGGAGAAATAGTCCCAGATTGGAAGAAATGAGGAGTAATTAGCCAGGGAATCAGGAAATGAAATGGTGGATGGAGTGCAAGATAAGATTTCCCAGCAGGAAAATGAGCAGGAGAAAAGTGGGAGGGATTCTAATGATGGAGAGAAGAACTCACAATGCAACTACCTAAATAACCAAAAGGACATGGCAGATCAGAATATAGTTGAGAGTGAGAAGTGAGAAAGTAGTCAGATGGATAAGGGAGACAGTCAAACCAAGGACAATAAGGAGGAGGGAGATATTCCGAACAAAGAAGAAATTTCTTCTGGGTCACAAAATGGAGTAAGTTGGTTTCAAGATGCTCAACATGATAATATCCTAGAGAAAGAGCTCTCGAAGATATCTCTTGCTTCTCCGGCCCAATTCAAGCTGACTTTCCTAGAGGAAAATGCTCCAATATGGGGAAATGAAGAAGACATAAAAAAGGCTCTGAGAAAGAGGGACAAAACATGAGGAGGAAGAAATATCGAAGGACAAAAGAAAGAGCAAGAACAAAAAAAAAACAATAATAATTATAACAACCATCTGACTACTAGAAACACCAAAAGTAGACTAGGGGATGTGGGGGCTCAGCACACATCACCTGGAAGATATTCAAATGCAAATTAGAGGACCATGGAAACCAGCAAGAATCTAGCAGATGGTACTCAAAGAACCATCTTTGAAGCTGGTATTTCCAAAATATCATGAAGATTATTTCCTGGAATATATGAGGACCGAATAATCCTCATAAACAAGATTTAATAAAAAAGTATGAGTAGAGACAAAAACCCGGATATTATTTTGATTCAAGAAACCAAAATGTCTAGGGAGAAGGTTGAATGTCTAAAAATGTTCAGTAATGGGGGAGTTAGTTCTGAAGGGGCGTCTGGGGGTATAGCTACTTTTTGGAATAATAATCATGTTAAGGGAGAGGTGTTGATTCAAGATAACAACTTGGCTTGTATTAGATTTAAGCATTTGAAATATGGTACTTCATGGATCTTGACTAATGTGTATGCCCCTAACACCAAATTTGGTAGAAGTGTTTTCTAGAGAAACCTATCCTCGATCAAAAGTAAGTTTATAGAAGATAGTTAGATTATCATGGGAGATTTCAATACCCCTCTAAGAGAATATGAGAAGAAGGGGGGGAGCCAAACCAATTTGGACAGCAAATTGGACTTGATGGAGTTCATTATTAACCATTCTCTCCATGATCTGGACTTGCAAGGGGTTAAATACACTTGGACCAACAGAAGGAGTGGTGAAGACTTAATTCAGGTCAGGCTTGATAGAGCTTAAATCTCTCATGACTGGTTTAATTCCTACTTTTGTTCTTTATTTGTTCATATCAAGGCCGGGTCAGATCATTATCCCATATGTTTTACTGTTGATCCCAAGAAGGGAAGGAGGCATTTCCCTTATAGATTTGAAAGAATGTGGACCAAACACGTGGACCTTGAAAGAAAAATCAAGGATTAGTGGCAGGTTAGAGTTGAAGGAAATGCTATGTATAAGGTGGTCAAAAAGTTGAAGTTTGTGAAAGACAATGTTAAAAGATGGAATAAGGACTCCTTTGGGAAAAATTTTGTCTTCAAAGCCGCCATTCTCTTAGATCTGAAAGATATCCAAGATGAGATTTAGAATAATGGCTACAACAATGTCTCTAGAGAGGCTGAAGACAAGATTCTTATGAAATATCATGACATCATAGCCAAAGAAGAAACTTTCTCGAAATAGAGATTGAGAAATATCTGGCTAAAGGAGGGGGATAGAAACACCAAATACTTTCACATGTCCACTTTGAAACACAAGGCTATCAATAGGATTTCTCAGCTTAAAGTCAATGGTAGAAGTATTGATGATGAATATTCTATGAGGAAGACTACCCTGGAGTTCTTCTCCAATCTTTTGACTAAGGATCAGAACCTGGACCTTCAAGCTCAAAGGGAACTTATGGACTGCATCCCTTCTATCTTGGATGCTGATCAGAACTCCTATATTACTGCTATCCCGACTAATGATGAGATTTTGAAAGCTGTCAACTCTTTTGAAGGTAATAAGGCCCCGAGCCCGAATGGTTTCCCTATGTTCTTTTTTCAAATGTATTGGCATATTGTTGGAAGGGAGTTTCCAATGTTGTGAAAGAATTCTTTGGTGCTAGGAAAATTTTGAAAGAATTTAATGGTACTTTCATTGCTCTTATTCCCAAGAAGATGAGAGATGACTCCATGGATCTTTTTAGACCTATCAACCTTTGCAATTCTTTTTACAAGATTATCTCTAAAGTCTTGACCTCTAGAATTCTGACTTTGCTCCCCTCTATCATATCTCCCCAGCAAAGTGGTTTTGTCCCTGGGACGCAAATTTTGGACTCGATAATCATGGTCCATGAGAACATTCATTCTCTTTCTAGGGCTAAAAAAGAAGGTTTCTTTCTGAAGCTTGACTTATCTAAAGCCTATGATAGAGTTAACTGGGGCTTTATGCAGACTGTTCTTTCTGCCTTTGGATTTTGTTCTAGAAGCATCAGTCTAATTATGCAACTGGTTTCCTCTGCTTATTTTTCTATGTTGGTCAATGGGTCCCTTCTCCCTTTTTCAAGTCCTCCAGGGGTCTCAGACAAGGGGACCCTCTCTCCCCTGTTCTTTTCATAATCATGGCGGAATGCTTGGGCAATTTGTGGATGACTCAATTATTATGGGGAATTCTTCTGTGAAAGATTCTAGAAGCTTAAAGAAAGATTTGGACAGATATGGGATTGCTACTGGTCAACTAATTAACTAGTCTAAAAGTTTTGTTTATTTTATAAACACCCCAGAGAGAAGATAGACAAAGATTAGTAACATTTTCGGTAGCCAAATTGGGAATCAACATGCCACCTATCTTGGGCTCCCTTTATGTCAAGTGCCTCCTGATACCTTCTGGGGCACTCTCGTGGATAAATTTCATAAGAAGTTAGTTGGATGGAAAGGCTCTTTGTTCAGCCAAGCGGGAAAGGTCCAACTTCTGAAATCTACTCTTCAGAGTATCCCTCTCTATGCTATCAGTCTTTTTAGAATCCCTGTTAAGTTTGTAGAGGCTATTGAAAAAATTCAAAGAACCTTTCTTTGGACTGGGGTTGAGGAAAAGAAGAGAATGTATTTAATTGCATGGGATAAGGTGTGCAAACCTATAAGAAAATGAGGCCTTGGTCTTAGAAGAATCAGAGATATGAATGAGTTTCTCATGGCTAAGTAGATATGGAGAGGTTATAATACTGAGGGAGAATGGAAATTGATATGGGACAATAAGTATAAAAGACAACTCCCTACCCTTCATAGTTTTCTCAAGGCTGAAGATATACCGATTGGTTCCAACATCTGGAAAAATGTCACTAGAACTAGAGATATAATAGTAAAAGGAGTGAAATGGAAGGTGGGGAAGGGTAATTTCATTAAATTCTCGGAAGACACTTGGTTGTTAGACTCTCCCATTAGTGACAATCCTAATTGGGGCAAGTTTTAGGATCAGTGTAAGGAAAAATTTGGTACTACTGTGGCTGACTACTGGAATTTAGGCCAGTGGAAGGACATATCCTTTGTTGATCCTTCCCTTGACCATTTGAATAAAATTATGAATTATATGATCTTGGTTGATGACAAGGACCAGCTTATCTAGAAACTTACTACTGATGGTAAATTTTTTGTCTCCTCTCTTTATATTCAACAATATTCTAGTCAGGAAAGTCCTTGTTGGGCTAAGGCTTGGGTGAAAGGACTTATTCCCAAAATTAATATTTTTTTCTAGACTATCCTTCAAAATAAGATCCTGACGATTGACAATCTCAAAACTAGAGGTTTTTGTCTGCCTAGTATTTGTCATCTTTGTATGCAGAATGATGAAACCATTAATCACATGTTTATCCATTGTCCCTACTCTACTGATATTTGGACTAGATGTCTGGACAACTTCAATGTCAGATGGGTCTTCCCTGAAGCTATCCAAGATGTTTTTAATTCCTAGTTCCACCCTTTGAAGAACAATTCAGTTACTTTGTTATGGATATTTTCCTTACCTCATATTTGTTGGGGAATCTGGAAAGAAAGAAATGATAGAGTGTTCAGAGATAAGGCTTCAAAAGCTCAAATTATTTTTGAGAAAATCAAAAGACATGTGGTGGAGAACCTCTACATCACTGGTGGAATAACCAACCCCAAAGATCAAGGTGATAAAATCATTTTCAAGAATTGGAGAATAAAGGGGAGTGACATCATACATGCTAATCCTAGAGAAGAGGCGAGATGGGAATGCCCCCCTCATGGATGGATGAAAATTAACTTCGATGGTGCTTCCAAGGGTAATCCTGGCAATGCAGGGTGTGGTGTGGTTTTAAGGGATGAAGGGGGAATATGCAAAGCTATCAAATGTATTCCTATAGGTAATCAAACCAACCATTTTGCTGAGGCCATTGCTTCTTATCATGGGTTGGTTCTTGCTGAGGATTCCAATTGAACTAAAGTTTGGGTTGAAGGCGATTCTTTGAACATTATTAATTGCTTGAATAATGTTTTCCCTCCCTCTTGGTCTATACACAATGCCATCAAAACTACGAACGAAATTAGTGAAACTTTTGAAATGTGTATTTTCACACATGTATATAGAGAATCCAACAAGCGTGTTGATTGGGCTGCCAACTTGGCTTGTTGTTCTGACAAAATCATTGCCCTTTATGGTGAGAGTAATCTCAAGTGTGAGGTGAAATCTATGATTGAACTAGACTGTATCTAGATGAAGCAATGTGTCTTTGCTAATCACAATTTCCAATGCCTTTTCCTCATTTTTCTATGATTGTTCACTATGGCGGTGTGGCTTGTTTTATTATTAGTCATATCTGAAGTAGATGGTGGTTCATGTTGAAGAACTTATGAGAAACATTTAGCTGTCCTTGTGTTGTGTTTGTGCTTTCCTTTGGTTGTCTAGTGTTGCTTCCTTTGTCTTGTGTTCCCTTTTTGTTTTGGCTGCGAACTATTCTATGTGTGGGTGATCAGGCACTATTGTTTTAAGCCTCTTTTATGCTTTATCTTTCTCCTGCTTTGTAACAAGGTTCTGGGTTCCTTTCAAAAACCTGTTTTTAATTAATCAAAACATATAATTAAGACTATAATACCACTCCATTGTACCACATACTCTTAAATATCTCATACCATAGAAAGATTTCAAATTCAAACTCTATTGTACAATTGTACTGATTTCCTGATAGAAGAAAGAAAATTATATATAGCAAGATAGAGAATAACACCTCATTAGGTGGATTATATGTATACTATTAAGTAGGGTGTAGGGCCACCTGACTTCATACAAATAATCTATTAGCTCTAGTGATGGAGAGTGATCACTAATAAATAACATAACTTATGGACTCTCCATCATTGAAAGCACTATAGCTTACATTATCTGAGTTTATGGCTAGAAAATCAAGATTGAAATCTCATGAATGCATTTCTTAAGGGGGTGATGATCTTCAAATATGCTAGACATGAAGTAAATAAAGTGATATCTAGATGTATCCATCATGAAAGAGGAAACCTAATTTATCTCACTCCAATCTAACCCTTTCACCTTAATGGTATCAAAGATATTCAATATTAATATGACAATTAGGTATGATAAAATCTTGAGATAGTTCTCATTATGAATACTCATACAAGATCCATAATAATAACACAATCTCATTAAAGAGATGATACATGGGGTTAAGTAAAAATGTGCAATCTTACTAACAAGAAAACCTCCATCAAAACTATGTTGGGGAGTCAAATAAAATAATGGAAGTAAAAAAAATCAAATATGATATCGAAATTATCAAGCCCAAGTCGATTAAGGAACACTCAAATAGAAAACCATTGTACTCACAATGAATGACTAAATCAATATACCTCTAAGATTAAAATATTTATACACTCTAACATGTAGCCATAAATTTATTACTAATCACTAAGAAGTCATAAATACCACTTTAGAATCATATAGGTTTTAATTTCACTAAGGAGACAATACATTACTAGAAAAATTGGAAACACATGCAAACATCAAAACAATGTCATCCTAACTAATCTAACGAAAGAAAACATTACATAACAAAATATATTGAATTGTGACCATGCATATAATAAAAATATATATATAACACATCCTAAAAATGCACCCTAACCATTGGGCTTTTTTATTTTATCAATCACAACCGAAGTGGTATCCGCTTTTGACTGGAGCTATGAACCAGTGAGACCACATTTTTGAGGGGCCTCGTCCTCATGTTCGTTTGATGATAACACCCTTATATCTCCTTGTGTCATCCTATCTTCCACACCCAAACATCACCTTATCTCTTCATTACATGTGTGTGGACACATGGGCCTCGAGTAGACTCGAACCCACTCCTCCCATGTAGGAGGCTCACAACTAACTGTTATGATGTGGGGTCATCCCCACCCTAGCCATTGGTTTTATAAATATAGAGAATAAATTAATTAATTTCTAAAATAATCTTGCATAACTTCAATTAAATTTCTATTTTTTCTCTTTTTTCTAGCTTTTTGGTGTTAGTAGGGAACACTTTTATTATATTTTAAAAAAGGGTTCATAAAGATCTGACGATAACTCTAAGGTAGTTCTCCACTAATGTGGTCAAACCCCATAGTTTCTTCCTATGTTTTTTCATAATAACAATTTCACTTTGCTTTTTAACTTACCCATTTCAAAACCATCCAATTTTATATAAATTCTCGAAGTACTTCTCCAAATTAATAAATATACATTAGGTACATTCATTATCATGTTGTATATTCATTCATAAAAAAATCAAAAAGATAAAAAGAATATCAATTGAATTTTTTTTCTTATGTTGTTTCTACACTATTTTCTTAACACATTCTACTCTATAGACTGTATTTATTTTCTTTATAATTTTCCCTCCTTGAATTCCTCGCATTGTATGCATACAACTAATTGAAAGGAGAATATATTGTCACTAATATTCCTATGTTGAGTTTTGAAGTAGTTGCATATGCTACAAAGATTCATTAATATGACCAAAGATTGTATTATCGCATAAAATTATGTGTTTCCATGCCAAACACATCATCGTGACTTTTTGAAGAGGTAGAATTTCCTACCTGGGCCCATTTGCTATTGTTAGATTATTTCCTAGATGGTTAGGAAGTTCTTATTTTGTACGGTTTTTCTCATTTGTTGGCCTAAGTGGGTTGTCCAGATCAACAAATTTTTTTTTATTAATGTGTCTTAATTGTTGCAAGAAAATTGTTAAAACTTTGAAGATGATGTACACTAATCATTTATGAGATTTCTTATGTAGATTCTAATTCTGATTTAAAAAATGAAAAATCATTAATCTTATTTTAAATATATTTTTGTCAATTTAAAGTGTTTCTTATATTTTATAATATTTTTTAATGAGTAATATTTGCATGTAACATGTAACTTGTGCTAGAGATTTTTTTATTTTTTATTTTTAAAAAGGGGTAAAGATTTATTCAGAAATCACAGAAATACAAAGTTTAGGCCTTCGACCCACCAAGACAACAACATAAACTAAAAGAATCCTAAAAACCCAACAGCACCACCACTACAAAGTCCAGTGACTATAGCATTAGATCCGACCGTCAGATTTCCAATGATGATACCTTTTCGGAAAGCCCTCAAAAAGATGGCATGGCATAATGTAAGGCCAAAGGCTAGCTACTTTGGAATTACACCAAAAACCAGGCTCATCCAGAGCCTCGAAGGGCCTCAAAAATGACAATGAAAAGGAAACAAACATGAAAGGGAAATTGATCCTACACCACTGGGTGCTCTTGCATCATCTTGTCTTCTAGCATTAACCTATCTAAAGTTTCAAGATAATTAGGAGGTAGACCATCCCTTCCACTAAAATCCCAACCATCAACATACTTTGAAGCCCACTTGACCAAACAATTAGCCACTCTATTCCACTCCCTAAGAATATGACAAAAGGAGACAAATTCCAAAGTATTACATAGTTGTAAAATCTATTTGACCACATAAGCTAATTGCCAACTCACATCATTCAAATTTTGTTTGTTCAACATGTCCACAACAATCTGAGAATCTAACTCACAAATAATCTTCCTCCATCCTAAAGAACAGCCTCACTCAACAACAAGCTTAATAGCTAGGGCCTCCATAAGATTGTTAGAGTGTTACCCAATATAAATAGAGAAGAAAAAAACTGCACAACCATCATCACCTCTACCTATACCTCCAATACATGCATGTCCAGGATTCCCATGAGAAGAGCCATTCGTATTAATTTTTAAGATTCCCATAGGAGGGGGAATCCACTTTCCATCTCTACTTATCCGTTGCTTCACACGTCGAGATCTATTTCCAGCAACATAGTCCATTTTAATATTTTCCAATTGCAGATTCATTACAATAGTATAATCACCCAAATCAACATTTTCAGACAAATTACACTTAGTCAAGATTGTCTCATGAAGCCTATTAACTATCTTCTACCATAGCTAAGGACTCCCTACATGTGAATCATAAAAGATCCTTTGATTCCTTTCCAGCCATAGATTCTAAATAATAAGGGTTGGCCCAATATCCCAGGCCACTTGAAGAAAAGAGGTCTTCGCTGGGGGTCTGCCCAAGCTATCCCAAAAGTCAATTAAGGAGGTAGCATGAAAACAAGCATGTTGACAAGCCTCCCACCACTTGTGCCAAATCTCCCTATAGAAAGGGCATAGAAAAAACAAGTGGGAGCAGTCTTCCTCATTATGTATACAAAGATAACAGATAGATGGTCCCTGAAAGCCTCTCTTACAAAGATTCTCCTATGTGAGGCATTTCCTCTGAGCAACCAGCCATAAGAAAAAATTACATTTCAGCCAAGAGAAGCTATTCCAAACCTTCTTCTACCAAGGAACATCTATCAAGCCATGCAATTGTGTATCAAGCTGAGCATAACCTTCAACAATAGAAAACTTGTCTTTTGGGTTAGGACCCCAAGCCAAAGTATCTCTCTCCTTGAGGTAACTACATAACCTACCCTCCAAGATATTAACTAACATCACACGATCTTCATTTGAGCCATCCATGGGCCATTCAAGAGGATCCTTCAAAAAAAGTCACGTCAACCTTTCCAATGCACCTAACCGTTTTAAAATCCTCCACCTTAACCCATCCAACATCAGTGAAAATGTTTCAAAGAGGCTGAAGTTGTGGATAATTAGACAGAATAGGAGGGTGACCATCCCAAGAGTCCTACCAAAAAAGAGCTTCAAAGCCTCTATTACAAATCCAAAAAAGGCCATCTTTAATAAGTTGGGCACCATTTTCAAGAGTATCCCATATACAAGAGCCCTTGCCCACTAAACTAAGATGAGGCACCTCATGATCATTAGCACCAAGGAGATACTTGTGGGTTAAAATCTTGGCCCAGTCATGATCCTGACTATTACACCACCTCCAATACAACATAGTCGCCAAGGCCTTGCTAGCCAAAGCAATAGATTTGAGGCCAAAACCCCTAGCATGTCTCGGTCTACAAACAGAGTCCCATTTAACTAAACTCCACTTAGAAGAAAGAAAACTATCAGACCAAAGAAATTGACGGGAAAGAGCATCGAACTCTCTCACAAAGCTAGAGGGGGGCGCTTGCACAAAACACCTATAAATGGGAAGCACTTGCAACACAGTCTTCAGAAGAATCACTCTTCCAGTAGAGGATAAACACCTGTAAGTCCAATGATTAACCTTGCAATGAAATTTATCCAAAATTCCTTGCCAAAAATATCCACACTGAACCCCCAAATCTAAAGGAATCCCGAGGTACAACAAAGGAAGGGACCCCATCTGAAATATGAGGATCCTCACAATCCTATTCTGAATAAGCTGAGGAGTATTAAAGAAATATATGGATGATTTATCTTAATTAATTTTATGACCTGAGACTTTGCAATAGATATCCAAAGTTCTCCTAAAATTCACTGCCTCATTGATTTTGGCCCTGCCCATCAAACTTGTGTCATCCACAAACTGAAGATGAGAGTAGGGAGGTAGAGCATTACTCCAACTCTAGCCCTGAATAAGAACATGTCTCACCTAGGAAGTGAGAAATCTGCCAAGACCTTCAGCCATGAGAATAAATAAATAGGGAGATAAAGGTTCCCCTTGCCGAAGCCCTCGTGAAGCGCTAAGCAATTTCAAGGGTTCCCCATTAATAAGAACTAAGAAGGAGGTAGAATTTACACAACTAAGAATCCAATTCACCCACTCTTCTCCAAAACCAAAAGCTAAAAGGATCTTCTGTAAGATCCCAACTCACCCTATCATAAGCTTTGGCTATGTCAAGTTTAATAAACATAGCCTTCTCCTTAGAGGAAGCCATCAAATGAATAGCCTCCATTGCTATCAAAATTACATCAAGGATCTGTCTTCCATCAATGAAATCACCTTGCTCCTTAGAAACCAAAGTGTAGAGGAGAGGTTTGAGTCATTCAGCAATCAATTTAGTGATTATCATGTAGACAACATTACATAAAGAAATAGGCCTGTGCTGATCCAAACTATTATCCCCCTCCTTCTTAGGAATGAGAGCCAAGAAGGTAGAATTCATAGATTTTAGCATTTGTTTATTCCTATGAGATTCCTGAACCACATCTAGAAGATCATATTTTATAATCTCCCAAAATTCCTAAAAAAACTCAATAGGAAACCTGTCAGGGCCAGGAGCCTTGCCTTTTTTCATTTGAAACACAACCCCCTCAAGTTCAGACAACAAAATGGGGTGCAAAAGAGAATAATTCATTTCAATAGAGACAAGAGGGGGAATATAGTTCAAGATGGCCCTCTCTTCCACCATAGCGTCAGGATCCTCTTTGGTAAACAAATTAGAAAAATAATTGATAGCTTCCCTAGAAATTTCTTCTTTAGATGAAATATGAGCCCCTTATGAAGATATGGGAGAGGTAATAGAGTTAACATACCTCCAAGCCTTAACATAATTATGAAAAAAAATTGTGTTTCTATTGACTTCTTGGAGCCAATCCACACGATACTTTTGTTTCTAGAAAATCTCCTTGCACAACTCCCACTCATCTAAGTCCTTAAGAGAAAGGGACTCAGCCATACTAAGTTCCACAATCATCCCTTGATCCCTAATTTCACGTGTAACCTCATCCAGCTTGGATTGAGCTACCATCTTCTGTCTATGCGGAATCCCAAAACATTGTTTATTCCACCTCTTCGACCTATATTTCACATGTTGTAATCTCTTCCCAAACGTGTACATAGCCTGCCAGTGGGTAGACACCCCTTCATACCACCAATCAACCATAAGATCCTTCAATGACTAATCACAAAGCCACATCAATTGGAATTGAAAGAGGGATTTTTGGAGGTTCTAAAAGATGTAATAGAAAGCTTAATAGGCCAATGATCAAAACCCCTCCAATCAAGAATTTTTGAATTGGTGGACCACCTATCATGCACCCAATAGCAAGAAACCAAAAGTCTATCAAGCCTTTCAGAGATAGCCTCAACACCACTCCTCCTATTATTCCATGTAAAGACACCATTAATTGGCTTCACATCAATGAGATTCAAGAGACCAATATTATCCTTGAGTAAGTTTGAGGAAGGATCAAGCCTGAATAACCCACCTCACTTTTCCTCCAAACTAGTAACATCATCAAAATCTCCAACTGAAATCCAAGGGAGAAAAGGATCTTTAGCCCGAACAAGGTGATGTGAGTCCAAAGATGTGACTTACCCACAAGATCAATAGGAGCATAAATATTAGAGAAGAGGCATATTTCTCCAGTCTCAAACCTAGAAGCGACCATAGAAATGGAAGACCTGCTAGAGAACCACCACAAAGGGGAAACTTTCCTCAGGTTCCAGAAACAAGCAACCTCCCCTGAACTGCCATGAGAGCTCACTCCCTGCCAAAGGCTCTGGGGCTAGACACGCAAAACAAAACTGACCAAATCATCAACTGAAAGCTTGGTTTTCTGAATAAAAACATCAGGAGACTCAGAGTCAATTAATCTACGAACAACCTTTTGTCTAGGGATGATGTTCAACCCCCTTAAATTCTATGAGAGAACAATCATTTATGTGGTTGAGAGAAGTGGGAATCAATGGGCTTCACAGACCCCGACTCAACCAAAGTATGACAAATAAGCTTAACCTTTTCCTGATCCATTTTTCGTCCACTCCTTAAAGGCTTGTCTAAAGAACCCTTTTTGAGGATCTTCTTCTGCAAGCCTAAAATAGGTGGGGCTTTGTTACTCTTCACAAAATCTGAGGCCACTATAGTGGACGGAGGAGTAGAGGCCATGACCAATGCACCTCCAGGGACCTTTGAATCACTAAGATCTTTGTTGTCCTGAACATGGGAAGGAAAATCCATAACCATTTGAGCATCATGTTGATTCTCCAAAGATAGGACCCGACCCTCTTTCTTCTTGGAATCCCCATCCAGCACCTTATGCTGAAATTGGGCACCCAAGGACATTTCAACTAGAACTCCTTCCTCTTGGACCAAATCATCTAAGACATCAAACCTATTTAGGGTGACATCATTTTGCCTATCCAACCAAGTTATCTTCTTTCCTTTGTCTTTATTTCGAGTTTTGACAAGAATGAAGCCATCTTTATTAGTAGGACCATGAGGCATAGGGGATTTCTCCTTATCTTCCCCCATAACAGAGTGAGGAGGATCAGAAACGACCAATTTAAAAGATTTATTTCTGGGACATCTCCGTTGTAAATGACTATATTCATGACAAATTCTGCATCTAAATGGCAAGGTCTCATAGTCCAACTGTTGGATCCAAGAAGATATCCCCAAATAGATTTCCATAGAGTCTAGCAAAGGATTATTTAAATCAACTTCTACACATATACGAGCATAGGAAATTACCTTTCGATCTTGAGTTTGTGAAGCTGAACCCATAGGTTTACCAAGAAGCAGTGATATTGAGTGAAGAATATCTTCTCTCCGGAATTCCAATGGAAGCCTCGGAAATCGGATCCACACGGGAACACAAGAGGGAAGCTGCTCAACAAAATTAAAGCCAATATGCCAAGGTTTGATAAAGAGTCCCACCTGGTTGAAAAAATAAGGGCCACCCTCAAAAGCCTTGTTCATGTCTGCAAGGTTGGAAAATATAACCAGAAAATAGTTATTGGCTGCCATAAGTAGCTCCATATCTCCTTCAGGATTCCAGACACAGTGTGGCCAAGACCCTAAAACAGGTATAGAGAGGCAAAGATCAGTAAATTTTCATATGAGAGCATGATTACACCAATATTCAACATCCTACAAAATTTGCTCAAGTTGAATAACCAGAACTGGACGATCTTGGGATCTCTCCAAACAACCATTCACCTTTTTCATGCAAAAAGGCTCTTTCGAAGAAGAGACACCTACCCCTGATTGGGAATTACTAATGTTTTCCTTTCCACATGCATGCATCAAATGAGATGGATTTTCCATATCCAGATCTCCAGAGATCATCGGAGAAGAGGATAATCCTCTATTCTCCATGGACCCAGAGAAAATACGAAAAAAAGAAAAAGAAGAGGGGTAGAAAACCAAAAAAAACCTACGGCAGCCCAGAAAAACCGACCACGGGCAAGCAAAAATGGACTCCTAGCAAGCAAGAAACCCCCCCTCCCCCCTGGAACAAAGAAAGCATAGTGCAAGACACAGGGTAGGGCACGTCGGCCCTAGCATGACACCCACACAAACGCAGAGCCATCCAACGCTTCTACATCATCAAACCGTTGCAAAATTGAAACCTAACCTAACTTGAATTAAACACTAACCCTTATTGAATCTTCATTCCAGTAAGAATAGATTATTAACATTGATATATAGGGTGCACATATTTTTGCATATTTGTAGTCATTATTCATTTTAAAATGAATAATTATATATATACCCATTTTTTGGTTCAATGAACATGAATACAAAGGGGATTTTTATTTTTGTAAATTTTAATTTCATTGTTTGCTATTTTTACTTGTTTGTTGAACAAAAGTATAATGTTTTGTAATAAAAAATGTTGTTTATAAAATAAAAAATAAATACAATAATATGATGTAATCTACAATTTAAAAAATTCTTTCTATGAGAGCTACTTTCATATAAAATTTTATATTATGATGACTTTATTTGATCACAAAAAATATGATCTTAGCTTGTGTGTAATGAAATACTTCTATGTATCTTGGAGGGAAATAAATGCTACTTAAAATAATAAAGGGACACACATATAGATGTTGAGAATGCCATTTACAATTAACTTAATCTATTTTTCCTTATCTCCCAAGGTTGGAGTGTACTATTTTACATAAATTGCTAAGTCAACACATAGACCAAAAATGCAATACTCATTTATGCTTCCACCCTACTCATTGTACATATTTTCTTATTTTGTAGGTTCCTATGGAGAGAGTATAATGAAGGATATAGTTACACATTGACACCTTGCAAGATCTATTACTTTATATGGAGTGATATTTGAGAATTTATTTTACTTTCAAGTTTACAAGTGCAACATACTTTGAGATCCATGTTTTTTTAGAATGCACATGTAAATCAAAGTGGGGGTAAATTGTAATGGTAAAATTTGCATACAAATATCATTTGCTATTTAGTTTTGGGGCTATTTTGAGGAAATTCCTTCATATATGTACACATTGACAAATGATGCAATCTTATACAAACTTGGGCTCATTCCCATAACCATTCACTCCTCCATTTGTTTCTCTAGTTCCTTATGTATTTATACTAATGTTTTTGGCTATTTAGAGTCATATCACCAGTTTTAGCTTGTCACGTTAGGGGCAAACTTACCTCCTAGATCTAATCTCAAACCCATTTACAATTATCACATGATGTATTCATTATTATTACTTTAAACATGATTACATGCTAATTGATAGATGATATGATTTATTTAATTTCACCTTCTCATGAATTCCTATTTTAGATTGTAATGCACCTCTTCACTCTTCATAAGAGATACCCTACGACTATGATAGTATCTAAGAGTTTGATTCTTTAGAGTACTTTAAAAATTCAGAAGTTGAGGATGAGGTTGCTTGAGAAGTTATCAATTCTTCTTTAGAGATAGTTGATAAAGCTTCAACTTCATTAATTCTTGGTGTAGAGTCATTGATTGAGACTTCTATTATCCTTGTTCATCAAGACTATCTTTGTCTTTCAAATTTGAAGGACACATTTGAGGGGTTAACTCTCCTCTTTGATTACAATAATTTCATTGTTTTTGTCAAACCATATTCATCTTTGGAGCTTGTTCAACATTATTTTTCATAGAGTCCTCCTTTCTCACCTTCTTCTTTGCTTGAGAATGCACGTAATTGGATTGTGACATCATTGTCTTTCATGGATAAAGAGACACATGAGTAGTTTTTCAGACACCATCATTCTTCTTCATGCTTTCATCTTTCAATTCCTATCTTGAATGGGAAACACTCTTACATCTGTATTTGGTTTTGTTTCTTCCTAGGTAGAGACAAGTTGTTTGTAAGCATTGGATCATGTTTTATCATTGGAAACTTACCCTTTTTAAAGAGATTATTCATTATGGGGGGCTACATAGCCTCTTTCTTTATCCCTCATGTGGGGGCTATTTATTGTATCTTCATGATGAATGTAGTTCTTGGGTAATATTGTTGATACCACATACATCACTCATTCTATTACTTGTTTTTTTGCCAATTTGGTATTATCATTTTGTCCATTTGTGAGATATCATTTGTACATGGGCACCTAGCATGGACTAGTATCCAGGACTCATCCTTGCATCTTGCATCATTTGCATAATAATTTCATTTCCCTAATTTGCACTTAAGGGGGTGCTAGAGTGAATAATGTCTAATACCTAATCAAGGTCTTGTACCTTGTATTTACCTAGTGAGGGGACATATTCACACGTTAAGTTAACTTAGGTCTTAGGTGGCATTCTAGAAGTTAGTTGTAATGGGGCCATGTTCACCTCATATACATTTAGTTACCTAGGCATTTAATATTTACATTAGGAATGTAATGTTTGTCACAAGGTTGTTTGTCATACTACATCTCTCCTTGCCTTTATATGCAAGGCGTTTGTACATTTGTAACATATCCCATATCTCAATAGTCAAACAAGCTCATTATGTTGCATACTCTCTTGTAGAAGATCCATCATCATTTTTGTAGGTGATCCCAAAGTTTGTAGCTCCCACATGAGCTCCTATAGATACATGTACACATTGACAAATGATGTAAGATTATGCAAACTTGGGTTCATTTCCTTGACCTTTTACCCATTCATATACACATAGATTTGCATACACTAAGAACCTACCCTATCCTTGGAGAACTTACCTATAGTTTTCCCTATACAAGTATCTTCTACACTTATCTATGCTCCTACTCCAATATACTTTTTAGCCATCTAGATTTGATCATTTTATTACCTTGGGTCATTTTTGTAGTCATAGATTTGACCCTTTCTCTTCTAAAAGAAAATTTAAATCTAGTTGATTAGGCCTTCTTATTTTTTGAGCTTGAAGCAACTAAATAATGTATTAATTTTGATGCTATGCCATAGTATTTAAAAGCATTTAATGTTATTCATTTGTGATCTCTCTATATTCTCACACATTGTAGAATCCTTTCTCATTCTAAAGCATCAAAGGAGCAACTAATAGTGTCTCACTTTGATTTAGTACACTAAAAGGAACAAAGAATCGTATATATCATCTTAGGAGGCATGTTTACTATCTTATATTATAGTCCCATACATATTTCTAGGGACTGACCTAGGAGAACTTGTCTCCTTATAAAAAATGATAGTGTTATAAAGGCATTCTTAATTATTGATAGTATTAGATTAGTAGAAAGAGAATACTAGATAAAGACTTGCCAGACAAATGACATGTAGTATAATTACACATAGAGTAGGGTCAAATTCAAAGAACAAGACACTTGTCCATAACCACAAATCTAACCTATGTAGTTAGACTTGACTCCAAATCATGTAGGTGGATTAACACAAAATATGGAGCATTAATTTGACAAATTATTCATGTTGTCACAAAATTTTGCACCCTTGCCAAGTATGTATACATAGAAACCTTGTGAAACATGGAAACAACCTCTAAGTGCGGGACCTTGCATTGTGAGGTTGAATTTCCAAAGAGAGCTGACTTCCTCTCTAATCAGGGTGCAATTTTGAACCAACCCAACACTCTAAAGCCTACTTCTAAACCTATTCTAATGACTTGTAGAGAAAAGGGTGTAATGCCCGCTAAAATACCCTATAGAAATACACTAACTTACATGCAAATAGAGATTTTTTTTTTAAAACATCAACCAATGCCACATAAATAACTATATTCTCATATGCATCAATCATCCAATAAGAATAATAACATCTAATCATCATAACATAAACTTGAGAACACATAACGCAAGCGGAAATAAACACAATACATCTAACCATTCCCTAGGGTATCTCAATTCCATTACCTAATCTATTTATAAGAAATAACAACATGAACATTACTATAACTCATGCATACTATCTCTAACATTATTTATTCCTTCTATCAAAACACATATGATCATTCACTATCCTTAAATATGAATACATACATGTATTATACATGCATAAACCTTCCTCTTTTTAAGTTCATTTTAGATCACCAATACCAAATGTTCCTAATCCCAATCACTTATACATACATTTATAACATCATAATCCAATTCTAATATAACCTATCACATTTTCAATATTACATGAGACCAAATGCATATCATAAAATCCAATACCATTTCACCATTAATGAATTAATATCCAAGATACACATGGCACGTCATTATGTTTACTACTCTATCATCTACCATTTCACATGAATACAATAACATTTTACAACAAGGAGCATAGCTCTCATTTGTACATTACAATTACATCACATATCCAATACATACATATGCCATATGAATCGTATCCATCAATCTACTACAAATATCTATTCATAGATGAGAAGACAAGAGATCCACATCCACACAAGAGAGTCCAATGGAAGAAGACATCAAACCACCTGACCATGTGGAACCATAAGGAACCACCCCTCGTGCTAGGAGATGACACAAGATCCCACTCACACTCTAGATCTAGGCTGACACCTAAAATCCAAAGGAAAGACCAACACAAAACACAAGGATGCAATACAAATCATAAAATCTCCAATACGAAACCTCCAGAGGCAACACATCAATTCAAGACTCAAGGCACTGGGACCTACATGTAGGGAAAAGAGTGCCATCACATGCGACAAATAGGAACTTGTGCACCTATCCCACCCATCTTAGATGCACATGCGAAGCCATCTCAACCTCTATGGAGTAAGGGAGATTAACTTACCTAGGTTACCAAGGCCTTCCCAATCCTATCCCGGGTCTTTATCACCGGGCAAGGCAGAGTGGCCACCAACCATTTATTATCTTATTAAGATGAACTATTCTACCCTAACCCCAAGAATTATTAATTATATTATCACTTGATTACAAAGCATAAACTCCCAATGAGATATTCTGGCAATCTAGACTTTGGGTAACCTGGTCGTCTACTCCATGAATCCCAGTCACTCACTTGGAAGCCCACTCCCTCCTAGCATGCTCCTATACCTTTAGGGTAACAACATAACAATGAAAAACATGATCATGGGCTCACAACCCAACAAGACCTGGTAAACCAAGGTGCAAAACAACCAATAATATCTAAACCACAACAAGAAGGCTCACAAGAGACATACAAAGCAAGAACCTTCACCAAGCATGGAAATCCATGAACTAAAGAATAGGTATGAAATCAAGACCAATCCAAGAACAAATCCAATCCTCAACAATGAGGCAATAGCATCCCACTGGAGTTCTCATAAACATTCCTCAACACCAAGGCATCCTTCCTCTCGCTGGAGCAATCAAACGCATAAGTGCAACCCTTAATGGTAGGGCACAAAACCTCATACTGGAGCACAAAATAATTATGCAAAGATCAAATGACATCATAAACAACTTAGATAAACTCAATACAATCCAAAAATGCCTCTGGGAAATGCACAAAATCCAGAAAACTAATCATACAAGTCAAACTGCCAAAATTGGTTTCTAGATTAGTGCCCCTGGTAGCCAGAATGACATTTTGGGTTAATTCTCCAATATTCTGGATAGATTCCCCAGCATTCTAGGTCTTAGAAATGGTATTTTGAGTAAAATTGCATAAATACATAGAAAATGAACAAATTTTGAGATATAACTTACCCAGATTTGTACAAGAACTCACATATGACCAAAGGAGAATTCTCGAAAGGTGTGGGAGGTCAAAATGACATCAAGGAAATGAAAAAAAAAAAAGAATCATAAACTCTCAGAGAGGATTCAACATCAATTACTTGTCATAGTCACACTCAGAAGTGCCTAGAACCTCTCCAAGCTTACTCAACAACTAGGGGATAAGAAGTAAGACCGAATAACATATAAAATAACCATACAAAAATAATTCTAATGCCTCTTCAAAAACACAGATCAACCACTGAGAAACTAATGACAAGACAACTTCTTAGAGACATCCAAAACTCCACTCCCGACAATGCTAAAATAAAAATCAAACTTGCATTTTACTCACAGAGCTTGGGAAATGTAAGGAAATACTAAGGGATACAATCATAAATCCCAAGCATAATAAATTCAACTAAATCACAAAGAATTGAAGCAAGAATTAAATAGGGAAAAACAAAGAACCAACAAGCATCATTCTAAGATTTTGAAATCAATCAATACAAATTCATCTTTCCTAAACCTCTCCCCAAAACCAAATTAAAACCTTTAAATAACAATCCTAATTCCCAAAACAAGCTTTAACAATCACTATGCAAACAATCTTTTCAAAATGAATTTCCAAAGAGAGGCCAAGAGCTCCAACCTAGAAACACAATCCAAACAAAGGTAGATTAAAAGAAGAGCAAATCAATCCAACAATCCAACAAAGCAACCTTCAATCTAAGCTCCACCGAATTCAAAATCCAAAATGCAATCCAAAATCTCCCGGACGGTAACCTGACAGCATTCCAAAAAACTCCCATAAATAAAAAAATCAAACTTCAAACTATAGAAAAATCTCGACCAATTAAAAAATTCAATGAAACAATATATTATATCTACCATATCATATACCAATGCAAAAATAATATAAAATAATATTTACCAAACTTACCAAGCTCGTAGCCAATGGTAAAATAGGGCAGGTAGAATAAACAATTAATTAAATAACCAAGAGGGTAAAAAGGAATTAAAATAATAAAATCAACCAATATAAATAAAACCATTTGCACAATTAATTATAAAAGCCCATTAATTAAATAATCAAAGAAATATAAATAAATACCCACATAATATTAAAACCACAACAAATAATTAAATAAATAATAATTAATCCTCAATCATAATAATGATATTAAATCATTAATTTAAATATAAAACCGAGGATAAATAATAATAATTTCCAAATAATAATCGCCCATTAATTTTAAAATATTTATATCAACTATTTATTTAATTTATTATTAAAAAGTATATTAATCCATTAATTTTAATTTAACATTATTAAACTATATAAATCAATTAATTAATTTAATAATTAAATCAAACAATAATCACAACACTACACAGCAAGAATAACCCAAGGAATCACTAGATGCTAAACAACAACTCGCACCAAGACACTAAACTGACAGAGGTAATCAACTTAAACCTAGAGTATAGAGTGGGTTTTCATTTCATCTTCCAATCAACTTGCCACTGGGATAAGACATGCACAAACCTGTGAAGCCATGTGGAGTCGATGTCTGGTACTTGCAAACTAGTCATCACCAACTCAAGTACAACAACATATATAATAATATATATCATATAATAGGAAGACAAGTGAAGGGGAATCACAATGCCATATCGTACTTATGAATGAGTGGTATGACATCGTCCCTTTCACAACCACAATAGAAGACACTCACAATCAATAAGCACTATCATAGTCATCCTTATCATAAGATAGGGTTAGTACACAACATGTTATCATCAAATCACCATAAGCAAACATAAATCACACATATAACATGAGTACATATCAATCATCAAAGAGTAATCCATCATCACAATAATCTAGGAATGTCATCATCCACAAGTAATCATGATGTCAATATAATGTGTTTAATATCCATAAGGAAGCGTCTAAATCATAAATAAACCCATAAACATCTAATTGAAGCATCACAAAATAGTCTAAGCTATGCCAATATAGTCTAACGATGCACAAAAAGGAAAGATGAATCAGGGAGGGGCACTACAAAAGGGAGAAATGATGCATAAAAATAAAGGGCAATGATACACAGAGGAAAAATACATTAAAATACAGAGGCAAGATGATTTGCACGGAGTGGTTGAACTAAAAAAGAGTAAACACGAACAATTTTATTGATGTAAAGGCAAGGTAATATTACAGATATAGAAAAACATACAAATTCTATATGAGAATAAAGGGAGATCCCTTTGAATATGTCACAAGATTACCTTTATAGTGCAGGCGTTAATTAGGTTTACATTGAGTGTATACAACCTAATCGGATGAGGGTTAAGTTGCATGGATATGATTTGAAAGGATGATTAGATCAAAATCTTATCCTTGCATGTACATTTGATCTTCTAGAAGAGGGGAAGGAGCTGCATGAAGGTCTTTATAGTTAATGAGATGGACATCTTGGGAAATTAGGGCAACCCTAGTTTACAATGGTATCTGATTGTTCCTCTAATAGGACAAAAAGTCTTCTGCAAGCAATAAATGGGCATGAAAAGCCTTGAATCGCCTCTATAGAGATTTGGAATGAGTTATGGAATTGTCCTAAAGTTGTTGGATCTAATGGAATGCTGGAGGTGGGTGAAAATCGAATATTGACCTATTGTCAGCAACCACCACCTTACCATTGAAATTTTAAATGGGGCCCTCTATGATTTAAATGATGGTCATTGATCTTCATCTTCGTGTAGGGATGAATGGTCGAGATGCACTACAAGGACCCCTATAATGGTCGATTAAGACATAACCATCAATTTGATCTGGTGTGTAAAAGGACGACTAAGATTGTATTTGAAATATCCTTCATAATATTTCCCTCAAACCACTACCATCGATGCATCCAAATAGACAATGTCGTGAAGCCATGAGATGCCCCTAGGTTAGGCCCACAAGATAAGTTGACGCCACGTCATATCTATTGAGGAAGCAAATGCACAAACCTTGTCATTGTGTGAGATGGGAACAAGACCCACACAAATGGTCTATGCAAACACTAGCGCGCCATCCTGCAAAGAGGATTAGGGCCCACAAGACAAGCTTGCGAGGACGTAGGGAAACACTTAGCAGCTAAGGCAAAAAGCACGCTGTGGTCCCGCGACTGTTGTCGGGGTACAAGGAAAGATTTAATGGTAAGGCATAAGAGGAACCTTGCTAGCCCACAACGGTCGACATGGTCAAGGGTTGCTCAATGCAGGGATGCGAGATAAGGTGAAAGCGTGATACTGGTAAATGGTGAAATGGGGTTGGTTGGAAAATGACTAAGGGGCTTCGGTCAGTTGAGTTTAAGTGGGATGACCGGCTACGCCGAGTCAATGAAAGATTATAACATTGGCCAAAAATGACTTCAGCAGGAAGGCCTTGGGGTTTAAGGTTTAATCCTCAGCAATTAAGCCCATTTTTGGTATCTTGGATTGATTATCTATGATGGGCTAAGGGTTTAAGCCAATAGTTCACATTTTCAAAATAAAATAATAAAAATTTGAAAATCTTCACAAACTGATAATCATTCTTTTATCAAAAAAATAAATACCATTAGTTTTCTCATTATTTCCTTATATAAAAAGACACTTATCTAAATTATCAACCACCAATTGTTACTTATTAATCTAGACTAATTTACTCTTATTTATGTATATTTAATTGAATTAACTAAAATTAATCCTTTTATTAATTTCACACCGATGATAAATATATTTGTTCTCAATTTATTTATAGATTATTTTTCAACATTTCCTTTTAATCTAGCTCCTCAAATTTTGGTGGATATTATTATAAAGTTGTGGTACCTCTTACATCTTGTAAAAAATTCCACAATAATAAACACATAAGATTTGAGAATTTATGCCTTAAATTTGAAATTTAATCATTTTTAGTGTAAAACGTAATTAAAATTTTAGAAAGATTATTCCAAATATGAAAGATTATTCCAAATATGAGAGAGAGAGAGATCATATATAAAGAAATAATATTATACATTAAAAAAAGGTGGGTGGATATAAAATCATATTTTAATAGTCCAAATAGAAATAAGTATAAAATATTAGAAGGATAGTTTTAAATAAAGAACCATAACCATTACCAAAAAAATGTTTAACATACAAAGTGGACTATTTGTGGATTAAAAATGGGTTTCATTATTATCATTGAAAAACAATTTAATAAAAAGGACTAGGACCCACCTTTTCTAGAGAGAGAGCATTATCATTTACAAATAAAAAAATAATAGTATACACATTCAACCTAAGGTGGGTGGATATAAAATCACATCTTAATAGTCCAAACAAAAATGAAATGTAAAATATTTGAAGGATAGCTTTAAATAGAGAACCATTACAAAAAATTTATTGGACATGCAAAGTGGACCATTGTGGTTTGGGAACGGGATCGATTATAATCTTTAAAAACAAATTTGAAAAGGACTCGAACCCACCTCCTCCACCCCATAGTCTAGCTCTTGTCCTTTGACAACTTCTTATGATTATGTTGTCTATTCTAGATTGTAACCCCATTTGAACTTTGAAATATGACTACTTATGCCAAAAAAATTTGAAACGTGTAAAATTATCTTTGAATGGAAATATAACCACAATTCATTTAGAAAGAAAAGTTACCATAATATGAGAATATACATTTGAAGTGACGTTAAATTGGTGAAATACATAGTGGACCATTGTAGTTTGGGAATGGGGTTGATTATTATCATTGAAAACAAATTTAAAAAGGACTCTGACCCAACTCCTCCATCCTATAGTGTCACTCTTGTCATTTGACAACTTCTTATAATTGTGTTGTCTTTTTTAGATTCTAATCCAAATTGATCTTTTGAAATATGATTATTTATGCCAACTTTTATTGAAACATGCGTCCATTAAAATCACAATTCACTCAAAAAGAAAAGTTACCATGGCATGGAAGACACGTTGAAAGTGACATTGAATTGGGGACCTACAAAGTGGACCATTGTGGTTTGGGAATGGATTTGATTATTATCATTGAAAACAAATTTGAAAAGGACTCCAACCAACCTCCTCCATCCAATAGTGTTGCTCATCCCTTATCTATGATGGGCTCATTTAGAAGCCATTCAACTTCACCAGTACACCAAGGATCTATTGACACTTTTTTTTGAAATATGTATAATATTATCTTTTAATCATGACATAAAACACAAATCATTTAAAAAGAACAGTTACCATGACATAGGAAGACAAGTCGGAAGTGACGTTAACTTGGGGACATGGGGATCACACGTTTTTGAAAGAAGCATAACGTCAGATCTAGCTGTAGACAACTGGATGCAAAAATGTCTACATGCATACCTAGAGAAAATTAATGCATGTGAAGAACAGTAAACCCTAATCCGTCCTTGTCTCTGAATTGACCAGCTTTTAATTCAATTTTCATGTGCTGAAAAGATCCAATTTTCTCCCATTTTCCTGTTCTGGATCTTTGCTGTTGGGCCCACACAGCAGGAAGCTTGGCAGCGTCTGAAATTTCAGGTGCACAGAGCAATCCAGCAATGTCATCAACGACTGTAAAAAATTTTAACCTTTGCTTCTGTCCTCAATCTTATAAATGGCCCCCGCTTGGCCATGAATATTACAGAGTATGTTCTCTTTGTTTCTTGTGTCTTGTGGGGGAGAGGGAAAGCGTTTTGGGGTTTAAATAACAAGAATGTCATCGAATGTCCCTGGCTTAGCCCTAAATCTGCGTTCTTGGGATGCCCCGCATATCAAGGTTAAGATGTGGATAATTAGGGTTATGCGTAGAGAGATGGATCGAAATTTGAGATCGGGAAGGGGAGGCGTGGGAAAGATTGCAGAAATTATGTTGTATTTTTTTGGATTTGGCTGGGGGCAGTTTGTTGCGGCATTCGACCTTGGATGGCCGGACCCTGCCATGGATTTGTTTTTGTATCGATCTGTGATTGCAGCGCAAAAGAGCTCTTTCGATTTAAATTTCTGGATGTTTGCAATGCGGAGCAACAACGGATTTGAGAGAGAAGGGAGTCTCAGTCCCGACATAGCCCTCAGATCTTTGGGAAAGTAAAGCTGCAGAAAAAAGGGTTCATGACTGCTGTAAATTTCGTGGGCAGGAGTAGATCGAACTCCGAGAAGAAAACGCTTGGAGTGGTTGATTAAGGGTTCGTATTCTCCGGATTTCGGGGTAAATTGATAAATGGAGCAGTCAGTATTTGAGGTGTTAATCGATCCATATGACACAGAATTTTAAAAAATGGTTGATTTAGGGCTCGTATTCTCGAGATTTAGGGGAATTTGGTGAGTAGAACAGTCAGTATTTGAGGTGTTAATCCATGGATATGAAAGCTTTAATTGTTTGTGATGTCGACATATATTATGCACGGTATTTAAGAAAATGGTTGATTTAGGTTTCGTATTCTCCAGATTTAAGGGAAATCGAAAAATAGAGCAGTCAGTATTTAAGTTGTTAATTCATGGATTTGAGAGCTTTAATGGTTTGTGATTTCCATAGATGTTATAGACAGAATTTATGAAAATGTGTTACCAGGTTTTTGAGAAATTATGTTTGTCTGTGTCGTTACGGATTTAGGGTTTTGAGATGTATTCTCAAGTTTTTGAGCTGCATATAACCTGAGAAATTGTGTTGTCCGATTCCATACAGAGTTTGGGCTTTCTTCTACTGTTCTACAACATATGTCTGATAATCGAGTAGTACTTTTTGGCTGTTGATTCGTCTTTTCGAGTAAAGCTGTGAAGTATTATACAGTTCATGAAAAAGATTTGAGTGTTTTTGGATTGAATCCTGTCGAAAATTAAAGGGTACTGTTTTGGGACACATTTTGTAATTTTTGGATCACTATTATATTTATTATTAAAACAATAAAGAATCCTAATTATCATTTATGGTATATGCCTTCATATATCCCTCCAATATATATAAATGTACAATCAATGTTGGAGGAAAGAAACAGTATACATGTGTAGTGCAAGCTTTCTTTTTCTTATTAAAAGAAATCAGTACCTTTTTTTTGCTTTCATTTCTTATTAAAAGAAATGAGTACCTTTTTTTTAGATGCATACTACCTCTTATATGTCTATTCATGTGTACAAGGCAGACATCACATAGTCAAGTATACATGTGTAGCACAAACTTTCATTCAATTAAAACAAATGACTACTTTTTTTAAATGCATGCTTTCATTCAATTAAAACAAATGACTACTTTTTTTAAATGCATACTACCTCTTACATGAGTATTCGATTAAAACAAATGACTACTTTTTTTAAATGCATAGTGCCTCGTACATGTCTACTCATGTGCAAGGGAGACATCACATACCCAAGTAAGTCAATTGTGTCTACTTATGTGCAAGGTAGACATCACATACCCAAGTAAGTCAATTGTGGGCACACACAAAGGGAATAGCACCACTTACTGTCCATGTTCTAATATTTGTGCATTCCTTGTGCACCCAATTCTCTAGTTACTAATTTTAAAGAAACAAAAAAAAAAGATAACTAAAATTTCATTAATAAATTTCACATGTACTAAAAGCCGCTCACTTTTTTGGTTTTTTTTTTCTCTATAATTGACCCATTTGTGCATGACTATTGGAGCATTTGTGCACAACTATTTGATCATTTGTGCATAAGTATTGGCAATTTCAAGTGCACAGTTATTGGGGTCTTTAGGTAGGTATTGGGCGACACTTTGAAATGTGTAGTTTTTGACCCTTGTGTGCATAACAGACTCCACAACATGTGTCGTTACTACCCAAAAGCCGAAACAATAGCTATAAGCAGTTAAGTCACATACAGAGACAACATGATTTGTGGGCGAGTGAAGTTAGCTATAAAGACTACTAGTACACTTCCCCTAATGCAATAAAATAATAACTTAAATATAAGAAAATAAATACACACCAACTTTTAATGTGGATACAGTCAACATATACAATTTCAAAGCTACATGATATAACTCTATTATCCTACACTCTAATAAAATTTGTCATTTAAAAGTCAATAAAATCTCACTTGCAAGAAGATAATGAAGATATGCATTAGAAAATACCACTTGTACCATTAGGAGGTGTAATGTTTGTCATTATGCACTCTTTGAGACTAGTGGGTTGTTTGTTATTGGATATCTTAAACTCATTCTAAAAAATTTACTACAAAGTGATCTTTAGGAATGCCAAGATCCTAAAACTTTCATGATAAAATGAAACAAAAATAGGACCAATTGATGAGAGATGATTCAACTATCCTTCGTTTGAGGTTATCCAAGCTTAGGGGGTACTCCCTATTGTTGGCAATTTGGAGGAATTGATTATGTGTTGCATTGATGCCAACACTAGTTGTTTTGTTGTCTACCGGCTTCCGGTAGAGTGGTTGGTCTTTGATGTTGATCAAGAAATTTGTCTCGGACTTTGGTTCGGCTATTGGAATTGGCTTGGATTGGTTATTCACATGTTCCTGATGTGTATCACATTTAGGTGGTTCGGGATTTGATGATTTGGATGCTATCATTTGTTCTAGTAAGTCTTTTGGTTACCGGTAAGGGTTTTATTGGCAACGCTTTGATGAAGATCTTTTGATAAATTCGATAAGTGGTATTGGTGCGGCTTCTAGAAGGTTATCGGGATATTGATGGTTATCATGTTCGTGTTCCAGTGGTTTGTGGTGTTTCATTTGGCTTATGGCGACCTATTTTGGGTCTGGTGTTATTCTACTAGGTTATGGACCGGTTTATGTAACGTGTTGGTTGATGCTCCCGATGCGTCATCAGTTGGATTTCTTGTTTGGTTTATGTTGTTTCGGTCTTTGGTTTATCATTGGTTTGTGGTGGCCAACCTAATTGTTTAGGTCCTGGGTTGGTATAAATACAATGTAAGGTCTCTTTGTAGATCATATATGTGGTATGGGTTATGAGATTACCTGTATGCAAATAATGTTGTAATCATATGCAGAGGTTTTGATCGATGATAGGTGATCGAATTGGGTTTGTGAAAGAGGTTTGAGACCTTCGGTATTGAGCTTAACCGAAACTGTACTTAGGCATCGGAGATGCTATACTTGCAGTTCAATCTTCATTCCAGATTGTAGTCTGATGTTTTATGTAGTCAGTGAGACTCCTTTTGTGATGAGCAGTGCGTTCTAGGTTGTTGGCCTTCCTGCATGTGCAGGCCCCTTATTGTAATATTTATTCATTTGATCAGAGGATAGATATTGTGGGTCTCCAATCCCATCGTGGTTTTTCCTCTTTGAGGTTTTCCACGTATAAATATGTGGTGTTATGGTGCTCATCTTTGTGGTTGCATTGTTGCTTATTGTTTTATGTTTTTATGTTTACCGGTTACCAAGTTGTTGTGTTAATAAGGTTAAATTTCTCAATTCCGGTAGAACATTGATTCACCCCCACCCTACCCCTCTCAGTGTTCTTGAATCCCAACACCTATTAGATCTATTAAATAGTGCAATCAAAAGCTCTTTTAGAATATTCGAACAAACATAACTTAGATCAAATTATTTCAATTATTTGTCTAAATTTACTTGATTAAGAACTAAGTCTTTTGGATACACATACAAACCCAAATTATTTATCACTAATTTGCATTATATTAACCTCAAGCAAGAAACTAGGGGATCTTTCAAAGGTAGAATGATAATTTCATAGTTTAATATGTAGGAATTAAAAGATATATTACAAAAATATTGAATTCCTATACTATTAAATACAATGTGAAAGAATTACTAAAATAGCTTACCCACATGACTTTCATTAAAATGAAGTAGAAAATTAAAAAATATTTTGGATTGATGCCTATCCTTTGCATAGAGCCAAATGTAAAAACTAGAAACACCTACATAATTTATCTCATTCATAACTTTGAGTAGTCTAATATTCATGATCTTGTCTTACAAGACCTAGGTTTATTGAATGCAACCTAGTGAAATTAATCTAAACATTACTTATTAATACTATGAAACACCAAATACTCCATATGTTAAATGTGAAATATTTATTAAATCAAGAGGAATTTTAAAAAAGAAATTTTTAAGTATTGTTTGAACACAAACAAGAACCAGGGACCCTCTCCCGTTGCTAAGAAACAAAGGATTGAGCTTCACAGTGAGGTTGAAATGGAGGTCGGGGAGGATGTGAGTAGAGTGCAAGTGTCAATCATAGGCGCTCCAACAGGCTGGTTGGGTGCTTGTTGGGTATAGTTGTTGAATAGAATTTGGTAGGGTATGAGGAGGATTTTGAGGAGGAGAACTCTATTGAAAGTGAGGAGGCAACATATAATGAGGATGTTGAAGATGGCCCATGGAAAGCTGAGAGCTCAACTAAATATTCTAGCCAGGGTTCTGAATAGAGTGACAAGAATGAACCCTTGGACCTCACCCTGGAAGCAATGCTAAATGAGGTGGACAACAAAGGTGACATTGGGAATTTATGTGCCACATGCAAGACTATTGTGAAGGAATTGGAGGCCCTAAAAAAGGTGTTGGAGTTTGAAAAGAAGATGGTGAGTGTGTCTAAATCCAGCCTGCATGTCATGCATAGCTCAACTACATCAATGTGCCTAATGCAGAAGAAGGTTCTTGGCAAGGATGTTGAAGTTGAGAGGAATTACAAGGAACTATTCAAGTTCCTTATTGAAGACTGGAGCAATGTGCTCAAGTAGTTTGTTTTGGCTAGTTCTTGATGGTTTTTTGTTGTCTCTTGCTAGTCCTAATACTTTGGCTTTTATCTACTACTAAGATTGTTTATGATATTTGGTTGTACTATAAGTATGTTTCTGTTAGTTTATTGTTAAAGTGTTGTTGCTATTAATGTTGCCTATGGTTTGTCAATGTAAAGGGTCGACACCCTTGTTTTTGCTAGTTTTTAACATAAAAAACACAATCCTACCAAGAATATAGTACATGCATATTCAAAAATAAACTTTTCTTTCAAACAAAAACTATGGAGCACAAGGATATAATATATAGATCCCATAAGGAACATTTTATATTGATTTATCAAAAAATAAAGGAATGAACAACATATAAAAAATATATTTCTAATACAAGTTCAATGGACTTTTAATTTCAAATCAAAGTCTCTTATATCTTTTTTTAGAATTTTTCCAATTCTACTAGAATATCATAAAATAATCACAATGCTCATCTTATGGATGATTAACACTTGTCACTTTTTTTTTGTCAATCTTGAGTTTTTTTTAGGAAGTTAACATTTTCAAAACTACCTCCTAGGCCCAACTTCTCTAACATACAATGACTAATAATTGGTAGCCCTTGGTTGGGCTTTGATCCTTCATAATTATAGATTGTCCATATTGTCACATCATAAAAAATGCAAAATCTCTTTCAAATTTATTTCAAAGGTATTATTGTACCTTGCACATACACCCACTTTAAAACATGGACCCCCTTTTCATCTTTTTCTATTAATAAGTGTTTCTTTCTAGGGAGGTTTTGGAAATTTGTAGTCTTGTGGTTAAGATTAAATTGATAACTAAGCTCCTACAATTAGACATCTTAGGGTGGTCTCTTAAGTAAGTCTTTGGTCTGAGAACAATTGCATAAATTTACCTTGTTGGATGTTAAGGAATTACAACCAAGACATTAATATATCCATTATTTATCAAATTTATTGCAAGGATTAACTCCCCACGTTAGCTTGGGTTTGATACTTGACACTCTATCATATGCAAATAAAAATTAATGGTGATATCTTTGGTAATTATTTAAGTTAGGCTTATGATCAATCCCTTACTTTGTGTGATTGTCATTACTTCCTAGTTTGAAGTTTAAAGAGATCAAATGTATCTAGTGATTTGTGTAATTGTTAGTTCATTAGATTCACAAGTTATCTAGACAATTTTTTTTAATCAATTGGGTATGTTGGCAAAAATTTGGTGCAAAGTCATTGAAAATGTTGTTAGATCTTAAATTGAAGTGTGTCACATTAACCTTCATTTGAATTTTTAAATCATTTTTCCTTAAAAATGATGCCCTAGATCTACTCCCAAAAATCTTGATAGGTTTTGACCACATGTGCTTCATGAGGGCAAAGGTTTGATGAGTACGAGAAAATTTTCCTTTGTAATCCAATATACTAATTCCCATTGTTTCTTTGTAAGTCATAACTTTGACCTCTACGAGTCAAGTTTGAGAGTTTGCATGGTCAAAACCACTATCTAGAAGTAAATACCACTATTTTTTTAGTTAAAATAACTATCTACATGAGAAAACCACTATTAAAAAGTCAAAACCAATGCTCAACACCTTTTTTCTTGGCCTTTGGTCTTAATGGCAACTAGGGGCCAGGTCATAAGGGCTAAAGGTCCTTGTCCTTTGCATGCAAATTTTCATAAAAACCTATCTTTAATTAATTGCACATAATTTTTGCTAGACTAATCTATTTTTTTACTTCTTGTAGGCATCAAAATCTTATTCACCAGTAGATGAATGTTTCATATATTCTCTTAGAAATTAGGTGTAATCATCTGAAGTGAACCTTTCATTTCAAAGCTTCAAATGATCATATTTTACACATATGTTAATGTTGAGTTGGACTCATTAATTTCCTTAATATAAGCATGTAATTCCTCATTTTGTATCTATAGTTGTCCCTTAGTTTTATCATCCTTGTTCATTCTCTACACAATTGTGCTCACAAGCTCATAAAAATCCTCAATTTCTAATCTCCTATAAGTAGGAACTTGATTGTATGTGACAACATTAAAATATTTAGGAACTTGATTGTATGTGACAACATTAAAATATTTAGGAGTTAGATCTTTGTTATCTTTGTCCATTATAGGTGTAGCAACATGTAAAATCATAGAGCTAGAGGCACCGTCTTCCATTTGAGAAAATAATGCCCTCTTCTTTTGTCTTGGCCATTCTATTATACATAACAAACTCTCCAAATCTATAGGAGTCTCTATAATTGTTTTTTCCTATTTTAACTATTCCTTAAACCATTCAAGTGTTGTTGGCTCACTTGTTATTTTATTGGGTGGGGATGAATGTGGGGATTCTTGTTGACCACCTTTTTCCATTGCAATATCTTCATCTTGCATTTCAATATCACAAGATTATTCTTGTAGTTGTTGACTTGTAGTAACCTGTTACCATTCTTCAAATAAATTACTAGATTGGTTTTATTTCATCAGCATAATGTTTGGTGTGGAAGAGAGATGTACAAATCTAGCAAGTAGCTTAACTAGAACCAAACCCTCTTCCATGGAATATTGGAATGTCAAACAACTTGGGCTCTATTCCTTTATTACATGAAAGATTATTGATTATTTTATATGTGATCTTATTAGGTCCTAAAGAATGCACAAATGATCATATAAACTAATAAAATAGATTGATAAAAATACAAAAAGCTACATGAAAGTATATAAATGAAATTGGGATATAAACATGTGCTTGTGATAGAATATGAGCTTGAAATAGTTGAACTATGAAAATAGGTGCCTTAGTCTAAATAAGTTCCTAAGTATTAGAAAGTACCCTAATCTGGTATCATAAGACTCAAAACTACAAATCCTCCAAATTTTAGGTCAAATTGGTAGGACTATAATTCTAGACACCATAGTCTAGGCTTTTTCTCCCAAATTTTCTTTGGTAATCTCTATCTCAATTGTCTCAGTCCTCCTATACTTGCAAAATAGAGTTGAATCTGATATCTACACTTGAAAATGCACATAAGGAGAAAAAATGGTTGTGGCTATATAGGGGCTTTCCTTAGTCATTTAACCTTTGTTTTGGTGTTTCCATATCCAAGAATGGCCAAGTTGGATTTGATATAAAAGTGTGTATCTAAACCTTAAGTGTGTCTAAGATTGTGATACGCAATAAATTGTATAAACATAAACAAAATCCTTACTCAAGTGTGTTAGAGTTAACCCTAGATGAGACAATCAAAAGGTGATGTATAAATCAACTCAATAATGAATGTATCAAATAAATACTAATGAATGAAGGATAAATATCAAATCAGAAGCTAAAACTTAGAAATGCAAGAATAATGTGAAATCATACCAAACCCTTAAAGAGAGGTACAATCTAATCATCAATTGGTAATTACATATCCTCCTCCAACATTCCTTTAAGCTTCCATTATGATGAATGATAATTGATGTATACTTGATGAAGATTTCATGTTGATGACTTTTCTTCCAATTTGTAGACTTATAGAATCATATTTGGTAGAGTTTTCTCATCATAAATATAACACATTCATTTGTTATCTCAAATGAGGAAAGCCTCTAGCTTATATATGAGTTACAAGATTAAAATTGATAAAATGTTGACATAAAACTATAATAATAAAAATCAAGACTAGATTCTAGAATGTAAAGACTAACACTTAAAATCTTTAAATTTTTGAGAGATTTTGTAAGTACTATGAAGCTAATATGCATAGTCCCTCCAAAATAGGCTCTAGAAAAATGGGATGCGAGATTTTAGGGCCTTGATATTAGATTTAGTCTTAATTTTTGAATTTGATGCATACATACATGTACATATACAATTGTACATACATATATGCATATACATGTACATACAGAAATGTGCATACACAACTGTACACACATATATGCATATACATGTACACACATATATGCATATACATGTACATACATATATGCATGATATGCCAAACTTGTGTTGAAGGGTTTCAGTTTCACAGTTTAAAGGACTCAATTTAATTCGTATATGTATACATACATACATATGATTAAATGTGAAAGAAGATATTTGAATTTTGAAATAGGATGGGATTCATATTATAGAGTTGAGGATTAAATTCAAGGCTATAAGTGCTCGTAAAAATCTCGAGGGCAGTGGTAACTAATGCACATAAAAAGAAGAGTGTGAAATTGGACTCATAATTGAGGAGTATAATTTATGACACTGCATTTAGCCCCCACTTTAGAGGATTATATGATATTATGTGAATATGAAATCTAAAGTACATAAAAGTAAACATTCATGAAAAAGGATACTCATAAGGATCTCAAATGAAGCACCCAATATAGAAATGTCCACAATGCAATGCTAGGAACCAAATTCTGCAAAACCACTTTGTTAGCAAACTTCAAATCACCTAGAATGCTTACTAATAATAATGAAATTTGAGTGTATATTTATGCCCACTCTGCTTATGGTTTCTTATTATTGAGGTAGGAATAGGGTATCAAAAATACCATGTCAAATTGTGAATGAAGGTGATGAAAATTACTCTAATAGGCTCATTAATCAAAAAACACTATACAAAGGAGAATTTGGTAAGAATGGGAGTCAAATCATAATTCCAACATGACAAATGCCATGTAAATAAAATTTCTCTAGCTCAAGTTAATAAAATGATTGAAGTATGCTACATTAGGATTAAGAGAAAATTTACCTTAAATAGTGGAAGCTTTTAAGTCTTCAATTATTCATTTGGATTCTTCAATTTTATCCTTATTGCAATAGGTTACACACTATCATGAGAGAAAGTGTCACGATCCGACTTAGACCCTAGTTAGATTTACTTTACTAAGCCAGATACTTATACTGCTAACATTTTACACGTAATTATTTGATTATCTTTTTCATGATGTTAGATGGTATTTTGTGGTTTAATGACATTAATGATGGTCATTTATTTTATAATATCGTTATGATGAATTATTATTTTCAATTATGATCATTAATGATATTAATGCTTTAATTAGATTTTAACCCTGATAATATGAATAATGCATTTTATTATCGTGATCTAATGAACTTTTGTTGAGTTGGAGTAAGTTGCAGGTTAATCGTCGAAGGCAGACATATGACCGAGGAGGGGTTTTTCTAGCTTGCCAGTAGCAACCTAAGTATTGGAACCTTGTGCAAAGTACCCAATTAGATAAGCAATTAGTAAATTAAATTAGGGAGTTTAATATAAAATGATAAAATAATATTATTAAAATTAAAAAAAAATTAATAAGGATAAATTATTAAATATACAAGTATTTAATATTACAATCAAGCTAGAAATTAATTATAATATAATTATTTAAAAGTGAGTAATTAAAAAAAATATAAGTTATTTGATAATTAAATTATAAAATAAATAAAAGCTATTTAAAGAGATAACATATTGTAAATAATTAGAGGACTAATTTAAAAAAAAAAGATTAATTCAAGAAATTTATTAAAATATTAATTAATAAAATAATATAAATATATATGTATAATCAAGATTATAAATTATATTTTCGACATGCAAGATACAATGCATGAGTAAATAGTAAGATACTAAATTTAGGGAAAATAATGTGCTAAAAATATAGACAGCATGCAAGGCACGATGAAAACTAAATAATTAAATTAGTAGATTATTTTCTTTAAAACTAAATCTTTAAAATCATGCTAACAAATTTGTGATTTAATTTAAGAATTATTTTGTGAGTTCTAATCATGCATTTTATAATTAAAAATTTGGTTTTATTTTTAGAACTTAATCATGCAATCAGTTAAATTTTATTTTTAGAGAATTTAATATTTATAAATATAGGGATAAATCTCTTATTTGATTCATTCCAATTCCTTTTGAGCTTCTTGATTCGTGTGATTTCTATGAAATCGACAAGGTAGATTGAAGAGATTGTCTGAAATTGGGGAAATGCATGTGATTCTTCTTTCTCACAGTCAGGTTCATTTATTTTACATATTTTATTTGAGTCTTAATTTGATCTTTTCCTTTAAAATTTGTTCTTCTTGTCATAATTTCTAATTAAAAATTTAAGTACGGGAAATAAATTTGTTCAAGGTAGGTTTTTAATCTCTTCTTTACCACAAGACTTCTATCTATGAAATCGATTGACTGGTATTGTTTTGTTGCTGAGAGTAATTGGATATTGTGGATTTAATGCTAGTTTGTTTGATGTGTCAGTTGTGTTGTCAACGCCTTCTACTCCATGTATCTTAAAAAGTAGAAACTGGGTTTTAAGGAAATTTACTAAGGTTTTGCGCTTCAAATATTTCTAACTACTGTGAAAATTTCAAAGAAATTAAAGTCTGGGTTTTTAAGAAACAACTGAAACATTACGACTGTATTTGGAAAGTCTTGATAATGGTAAATTCTAACTTCAAAATTGATTTAAGAATTTTTAAGAAAAGAATAAAAGCAATAATATATATATATATATATATATATATATATATATATATATATATATATATATATATATATATATATATATATATATATATATGGAATTGATTTTAAATATTATATTAACTTAAAATAGAGATTCTTAATTTAGAATTATTGAAAATATTAAAATTTAATTTTGATTTGAGGAAATTATATTATAAAGGGAAAATTTATAAAGAAAACATATAATAATATTATTCTGACATTAATCCACGAAGGGTTAATTATTTTTCTGTCTATGAGGGATGATTATGGAACAAGAGTGCTTGTTTATGGGCTAAACAAGGAAGGGTGATTTTCTTCACCTCCCCAATAGGGTAATGATGGCCATCATATTTATTTATCTCCCTGCCATAACACATGTAGTTAGTTCAACCAGGATGGGTTGTTAGTTCTACATGATTGCATAGGATTCCTTTACTACCAGTTGGTACTGGCTTGCTAGGATACTCCGTCGTGAGGGACAGGAGCTTATCAAGAGCACCGGGAAGCTTATGCTTCATTTGGTTGGGCAGATAAAACGCCTGGGTCATATGTCTGTCATCCGGTTTGCGAGAGGAGGTTATCCAGGTCAAATGGAGGCGACACAACCGGAGATAGAGAAAGTCAAAGATTCCAGATAAAATTTTATGTAATAATTAAAGATGTAAATTTTATTTCATTGTAAAAAATAGAATGGTCACATGTAGAAGTTATGAAAAAGTACCTACAAGGTAACCTGATGTAAAGTGACAGGAAGTCGCCATGTAATGTAACTAACAAAATAAAAGAAGAAAAAAGGCTACTAACATACTAACCAACTAACAAACTAACCTGCATGATTTACTTTCTTAGATTAGTTTTCATTTACGCATGCATGCATGGTCATATTTAATTATTTGGTAGATTATTTAATTATGAGTTTTTGCATGTTTAATTTAATTCGTAATAATTTCATGCACACGGTTTGCATTATACATGCACGCGCTTAACTTGAAATCATAACTAATTATGGATTTGCATGTCATTAAAAAACTTCAAGCATACTTTACTTATGTCATTGTTTCACATGTATATTTTGTTTTCACTTGTTACGTCAAGAGGCGTAACCTACAATGGCATCATATAGGGGTCATCACCAGTAACGGTGTAAGAAAAAAGAAGTGGTTCATATTCTTCTAGCTATGTATATTAGAACTGATAAAAGAAGAGTGGAGCTAAAAAAAAGAACTGCTTGACATTCCGATAGTTACAATCATAACATATGGAATTTGAAGAGCCTTGCATCAACCTTTCAAAATTTTGATTACAATACAAATTTGCAACGTACGCTTAAAACACATTCAACAGTGGGGGAATGGAGTTACAGGCAGATTTGCTTCTTCCACCAAGGTCTCAACATCTGGTTTTTTCTGTGGAACACCAAAACAAGGAGAACTCTCCTCCATTTTTAGCAGGCAGATCACCAACACCATTTTCTGCCCTACTTTTCATAAAGAGGCAGCCTCTGCAAGAAATTACCCACCTGTTTGCTACCAATGCCAACGCCCAATCTGTATATAATGTAAGTTTTCTCTATTTTTCACTTACCTTGGTGTCATTTGTATACTGTGTTGTTTAAATCTGTTGACTGATAAACCTTCTTTGTATCCCTTTTCAGGACAGAAGAATGTCCTCTGTAGCAGAGAGGAGGCGGCTGGTAGAGCAGACATCAGGAGTTGGGAACAAGAAGAGAAAATCCCCAAATCTATCACATGACAACAATATTAGTAGTTCCAATATGAAAAAGACCATTGCTTAGAAGAGATCTCAGATGAAATGCTCAGGCTTTCACAAGATTTGTGCTTGTATATTGCAATCGACAATTCTGTAAAAATAAATCACAATGAAGGCGAAAGGTCAGTTTGCATGTATTACCCTAAGTATACTTTAATATATTAGGATAGTAATTATGGTATGGCTGATTAGTATTTGTTACCCTAACCATAATTATACTTATACATGTTATTTAAATGTATTATAATAATTATTACCAAATACTAATCCATGCAAATTTATTTATTTAAATATTTTTAAATATTATTTGTAAATTTCAAAAATCAATTGTAAAATTAATTTATTCTAAAATTGATTGGTGATTCAATTAAAAATTAATAATAAATAGAATTTAGTTTAATTTGCATGAAGAAAGCAAAAATATAATAGAAATATTATAAAATTCTAAAAGATTCTATTTATATTTTAATTTCTTAAGTTTATAATGGCTACATAGAATGTTTAATAGAAATATTAAAAAGAAAGGAAAGAATCTAATATCCAATTGAGAAAGGTTAAAAAGGCTTGGAATACTGAATAGAAGTAATATTTTTATGAAAAAAAAAGAAGAAAAAATCGTAATTTTCAGTTTGGAAAGATCAAAAAGAATTTATATGTTTCTAAATTTCAATCATAAAAATATAATTTTTCTATATTCAGAAAATCAAAGTTATGTGCATGTAGTTAAAAATATTTCAAAAATAACATATGATGATTGATTTAGAAATCTCAAAAATAATTTATCAAAAATTTAAAAGGTTAAAAGAAAATAATTTTAATTAGAAAAAAGCTTTAAGCTATTTAAAAATGTCTTAATTTTATTAGAACAAAGTTTGAAGTTATTCATGAAATGATTTGCATGGAGAAAGCAAAAATATAATAGAAATATTATTTATATATCTACAAAAATATTCTAAAAGATTCTATTTATATTTTAATTTCTTAAGTTTATAATGGCTACATAGAATGTTTAATAGAAATGTTAAAAAGAAAGGAAATAATCTAATATCCAATTTAGAAAGGTTAAAAAGGCTTGGACTACTGAATAGAAGTAATATTTTATGAAAAAAAAAAAATCTTAATTTTCAATTTGGAAAGATCAAAAAGAATTTATATGTTTCTAAATTTCAATCATAAAAATATAATTTTTCTATATTCAAAAAATCAAAGCTATGCCCATGCACAAATATTTTAAAAATACTATATAATATTTAAGATATAAAAATATTTATTATTAAAATTTTCTTATTTATCATATAGATGTGATTTTTCTATTTTAGTTGAGTTAAAAATATTTCAAAAATAACATATGATGATTGATTTAGAAATCTCAAAAATAATTTATCAAAAATTTAAAAGGTTAAAAGAAAATAATTTTAATTAAAAAAAAGCTTTAAGATATTTAAAAATGTCTTAATTTTATTAGAACAAAGTTTAAAGTTATTCATTTTATATAATTATTTAATAAATGTACATAATAATAAAGATTTTATTAATATTTCATAAAAAATAGATAATAAGTTTTATGAATGCATAATCCTACAATATTAACCCTAAGTTTAGCATAATCTTAACCCTAAACAAGTAATCTTACCCTATTTAACCATAAGCCTAAAGTAACTGAATCATAATCGTAATTCTAACCCTAATTGAAATTTAATACTAATCATAACTATGATCAACCACTTATCATAATCAAACCCTAACCTTGCTAATATTCTTAATCTAGACTCAATTCCCTAACCATAACCTAACCCTAAACTAACCTAGGTAATCCTAATAATGATGTAAACCCTAACTATTATCCTAATCCTAATCTTAAACCCTATCCTAAACCATTACCCTAACCCTAACCATGATTCAAACCCTAAACCTAACGATAGTCCTAGGCCCTAACTCTATCCATAATCCCAACAATAACACTAATAATGGTGTACACTAATTGTAATCCTAACCCTAACCATGATGTAAACATTGCCATTAATCCTAACACTAACCCTTAACCCCAACCATGATGTAAAACATAACCCTAGAGCTATAATACTAATGTTAACCCTAACCCTAACCCAAGCCATGATGTAAACCATAACCTTTACCATAGTCCTAATCACAACTCTAAACCATTACCTTAATCATAACCTTAACCCTACCCCTTACCCTAACGCTAACCCTAACCTACACTAATCATAACCCTAAACCCTAACTCTAAAAATAGGGAATGGCTCTATTGCCCTTAGGATGCACCAATCATATATTACAATGTATTAATAATATACGAAGGGTATTTATATCTTGATGCATCCTAAGGGTTGGATAGTTGTTTCCCTAAAAGTAACCCTAAACCTAACAATGATGTACACCCTAAGCCTATCCATAATTCTAAGCAAGATGCAAACCCTAATCCTAACCATGATGTAAATCCTAATCATAACCATAACAATAATTATAACCCTAAACATAACAATAACCCAAACCCTAAACCCTAACCCAAGTAATAAACCTAATGCTAACCATGATATAAATCCTAACCCTAACAATGACCATGATATAAACACGAACATTAATCATAACAATGACCCTTAACCCTAAACCTAACCGTGAAGTAAACCTTAACCCTAGCTATAATCCTAACCATAAATGTAACCCTAAGCCTAACCATAAACCTAACCCTAACTCCAACCCCAATCATGATGTAAACCATAACCCTAGTCATAATCCTTACCATAACTCTAAACATTAAACCTAACCTAACCACACAAATAAACCCTAACCCTAACAATAATCCTTATCCCTAACTCTAAACCTAATCCTAACCCTAACCCTAACCCTAACTCTAAACCTAATCCTAACCCTAACCCTAACCCTAACCCTAACCCTAACCCTAACCCTAGCCATCATCCTAACTATGACCCCAACCCCAACCATGATGTAAACAATAAACCTAACCATAACACAAACCATCACCCTAACCCTAATCATAACACTAACCTAATCATAATCCTAAACCCTAACCCTAACAATAAACATACCCTAAACTTAACCCTAACCTAAATTGAACCTTAATCCTAATTTATTCCTAACCTTAATTTAGCCCAAACCCTAATCATTATTAAACTTTAATACTAATTTAACCCTAAATTTAATGTAATTGAACCATAACCCTAATTCTAACCCTAAATTTGATGTAATCCTAAACGCAATTATAACCCTGACATTATACCCTAGCCATAAACTTAACCTTACAACTAAACCCTAACCCTAACCATAATCCTAAACCAAAGCCAAACCCTAACCTTGAGGGTAACCCTAACCATGATATACACCCTAACCATTATCATAAGCCTAACCTTAAACCCTAACCCTAATTATAACCCTAACCATGATGTAAACCTTAACCTTGACCATAATGCTAACCTTAAATTTAATCCAAAACACAACCATAAACCAAATCCTAATCCTAACCATATCCCCAATTATAATTCTAATACTAACTGTAACTATGATTGTGCTTACCCTAACCCTACCTTTGATGTAAACCCTAAACATAATTGTAACAATGACACTAAACCCTAACCATGACCATAAATTTAACTCTAATATTAAACCATAATCATTACCCTAACCTTAACCATGATATAAACCCTAACCTAACTATCACCCAGACCCTAAACCCTAACCCAAGCAATAAACCTAACCCTAACCATGATGTAAATCCTAACCCTAACAGTAACCATGATATAAACACTAACATTAATCCTAACACTAACCCTTAACCTCCAACCCTAACCATGATGTAAACCTTAACCCTAGCCATAATCCTAACCATAAATGTAACCCTAAGGCTAACCATAAGCCTAGCCTTAACTCCAACCCCAACCATGATGTAAACCATAACCCTAACCATAATTATTACCATAACTAAACCTTAACCCTAACCTAACCATTACCATAAACCCTAACCCTAATAATAATCATTAGCCCTGACCCTAAACCTAATTCTAACCATAACCATAACTTGAAACCTATCCGTAATCCTAAGAGTAAATCCTATCCATAATCCTAATCCTAACCTTAAACCCTAACCCTAACCTTAATCTTCAACCTTAACCCCAACCATAATCATCACCCTAACCCTAAGCATGATGTAAATCCTAACCTTAAACAAAGATGTTGATCATGAACCCAAACCTAAGCCTAACCCTAATTATGATGTAAACCCTCACCCTAGCCATAATCCTAACTATGACCCTAACCCCAACCATTATCTAAACAATAAACTTACCAGAACCCCAAACCATAACCCTAATCATAATCCTTACCCTAACCCTAATCATTATGCTTGCCTAACCATAATCCTAAACCCTGACCTTAACAATAATCTTACCCTAAACTTAACCCTAACCCAAATTGAACCTTAATTCTAATATATTCCTAACCTTAATCTAGCCCAAACCCTAATCCTAATTGAACTTTAATAGTAATTTAACCCTAACTTTAATGTAATTGAACCATGATGTAAACCATAACCTTTACCATAGTCCTAACCACAACTCTAAACCATTACCCTTATCATAACCCTAACCCTAACCTAACCTAATCATAACCCTAAACCCTAACCCTAAAAAAGGGGAATGGCTCTACAACCCTTAGGATGCACCAATCATCTATTATAATATATTAATAATATATGAAGGGTATTAATATCTTGCTGCATCCAAAGGGCTAGATAGTTGTTTGCCTAAAAATAACTTTAAACCTAACCCTAACCATGGTGTACACCCTAACCCTATCAATAATTCTAACCATGATGTAAACCCTAATCCTAACCATGATGTAGATCCTAACCATAACCATAACCATAACCATAACCATAACTATAACCATAACCATAACTATAGTCTGAAACCTAACTATAACCCAAACCGTAAACCCTAACCCAAGCAATAACCCTAACGCTAATAATGATGTAACTCTTAACCCTAGCCATAACCATGATATAAATACTAATATTAATCCTAACACTAACCCTTAATCCTAACCCTAACCATGATGTAAACCCTAACCCTAGCCATAATCCTAACCATAACTGTAACCCTAACTTCAACACCAACCATGATGTAAACCATAACCCTAACCATAATCCTAACATAACTCTAGACCTTAACCCTAAACTAACCATAACCATAAACCCTAACCCTAACAATAATCCTTAGCCCTAAACCTAACCATGATATAAACCCTAAACTATGCTATCCCTAAACCTAACCATGCTAACCCTAACCATGACATAAACCCTAACCATTATCATAACCCTAAACCTAATCATAACCCTAATCCAAACCATGATGTAAACCTTATCCTCGACCATAACACTAACCTTAACCCAAACGCTAACCATAACCACAATACATGCCATTAAACAAAGTTTAATATATCTTAGATCTTTTAGCATTTGCTTTGATCTTGCAACACATATATATTAATAAAAATAGTCTAAATAGATATATAAAATTGTAACAATAAAATAATATAATAATATAATAATATAATAATACCATAACATAATTTGTTTTAATAAAAAGATACTATATAATTATATATTAATTTATTTTATGTTTTCCACGTTGCGCCGCGCAACTGCCACTAGCATATATGTCTTAAATTTTAATTTAATCTATATAACATACGCCGAGAGATATCCTTCTCGAGGCACCTATTTCAATTTAGGGTTCAAAATTGATTAAAAATAGGCACCTCGAGAAGGATATCTCTCGGTGTATGTTATATAGATTAAATTAAAATTTAAGACATATATGCTAGTTAATTATGAGATGCATGGTTGTTCAGAGTACTTATCTATTATTTGCATTGCTTTTGCATGTGTAATAATGGTTAATTTAGTTCTAATTGTAACTGTGAGTTTAAGTATGGTTTAACTAGGGTTAGGACAAGCGGGTCCTTATAGAAAGAATTAAAGGTACAATGAATCTATGCTATTGTAAAATCATCATTCAAATCCTTGTTATATTTGCATTCATAACTCTTATCTACTTTGTACTATGATAGACCTCTTATTTATATAAAATATAGTGTTGTTAGGCTAACCTACCTAGGTTTTATGGAGCCTTAAGTGTAGGAGAGATGCTAATGTAGGTTTTTTAAATTTATTTTTCCCACACATTTTTAAACATACTTAGGTTAAATGAGACATGGTTTATGTGAGGACAAGTGGCATAATCCATCAATTGCATGTGTCACTCTCACTCACACTTGAGTGGTTGAGTCTCACACCCTCTTTTGGCCTTTTATGCCGCCTCTCATAACTATTGTTTTGTCTCCTTCTGAGTAGGTTATGCACATGTTTGACATTTTCCATGTAAAACTTCCACCTAATTTGGCCATTTGGGAATTATTGCTCCTCTTGGAATTATATGCCCACATTCTGCTATATAATTAGCACTCACCTCTCCAATATCTATTAATTCAAATGAGTTTATATCAACTTAGATAGTACAAGGGAGTGTTGATTCATATTTTATCATTTTGAGTATGATAATATCATTAATCTATTATTGCATCATATTCTAGTATTTCATTCTCTTTGTTGCTCTCATGTAGAAGGTTAATCTTGGTTTTGCGGGTGATCCTAGGAGATCAAGTCCATTAGTGACTCTTACAAGAGACATATTCATATCTCCTTTGTTGGCCCATCTTCTCAGTGATCTCAAACATAGAAATTTATAATTTCTTCGAGATCATTGATAATAGATTGGAGAACCAACACATTCCATGCATATTTTCTTGTTCTCATCCCCCCAACTCTATTGTTCTATCTTTTTAACACCAACAACATTGCCAATGCAATCCCTATTAACAATCTTATCATAAACCCACTTTGTGAATCCAATTTCAAAACTAATGCCTTGTGAACTTTTCATGAAAGTGTCGTACTACACCATCATTTGAGATTTCTAGTCCATTGCAAATAAAATAATTAAATTTCAAAATAAAAAGAAACTTACTACTAATAGTTGCTATATAAATTCAAGTGTGCTAGATCAAATAATCCAATCGTTTCTTCCTCAATCCAACCCCCCCAAAATAATAATAGTAGTTGCAACAATATTGATTGTGATATAAGTATTCCACTTATGGCTACTAGTAATATTCTTAGATTTAGCATTGACGATGCAACAACATATTTTTACAATATTGACACATGAAACCTAATAAACTAAAATTATCAATCTAGATTTGAAACACTAGCAACAACTACAACTAGAGAAATGCGACATGCATGTTGGTAACAATAAATACTCCAATTCTTTTGTCAACAACCTAAGCACTCTTCTTCAAGAGATTTTACAAGAAAATATTTTAGAGACATTAATATGGTTACTTGAAACTTCAATCACATTGAACGAGATTTTCTTCTCATCCATCTCAATTTTGTTTCTCAATATTTTTTTCTTTGAAGTGCATAAATACATATCAATTTCCACCATGATGAATTAATACATGATAACATTCATGTTTGTCAAACTCATTACAATTAAAAAAACTACTAAAGTTATGGTTATTTCGATTTCATGTTAAATAAAGAATTGACCATATTCAAGTGATTAATGGCAACTTTCTTTTTTTCATAAGACAGAAAATTTGAACTCCCAACCATCTAAAATGTCTACAACATGAATTTTGCCATTATTCCAAATGAACTTCTGAAATGGAAAACAAAACATTTATTTTTAATTCATAACTTCAGTGTTTTCTTTCTTCCCTGGGTGAGATTTCTTTGACTTTTAACAGCTATTTTGGTTGTAGGTTTTATAGATTTCAGGGTTAGGTTTGAACTTTGGGTATTTTGACCTGCTTCTCCACATAATACTTTAGGAGAATAACGACGTCTGTACACAAAATTGGCTTAAAAAATCTGATGCATTTCATCCAGAGACTTAAAATCGAAAACGATATTTCAGATATTTAAGATGCAGGATGACTAAAATATCTGAAATAAATGAGGAAGGACGCAGGCATCATAATTTCTTAACCCTGACAATACATTTTCATAAATTGTGCGCATAATAATATTTGTTGTTTACATCACAAACCACTAGAGCTTGCATTTACATAGATTACAAACACCTCAATTTCTCTAATTTATCAAAAATCTCGGAGATCCGTTCACTTGCCTGCTGCAATCGCCTACCATTTTTAGTGCAACTTAAATGTAAGGATTATGGCGTCACTGCTTCTCTCCGCTCTCTCAATTCTATCGCTGCACAAACATCCAGAAATTTAAAGTGAAAAACGCCTCTTTTACAGCAATCATAGACATTTAAAAGCACAAATCCAGAGCAGAGTCCGACGACTCAAGGTCGAATCCCATAAGAAATTGTGTTCAGCCTGATCGTACTAAATACAGGACGATTTGTGAAATCTTTCCTTCACCTCCCCTTCCTGATGTCAAGCTTTGATCCACCTCTGTGCAACCTTGATATGTAAAATATCGCAAGAATGCAGATTTAGGGTTAAGCCACGGGCATTGGATAACTAGAATATTTGTGCTGTATTGGTTCCAGACAGCACTCTTAAACGTTTGTGGACACTCGGTCTTTTATTGTAAGGTGTGTATAAGAGAAAAAGGTCTCCCACGGAAAACACATTTTCAAGGCCGTGAATATTTTATATTTTAGATTCTACCCTATGAACTCTCAAAAGTAGGACCACCAAACAATGATACCATTTTTCACTCTTAAAGTCTAATAGCATTAAATACCTTGAATAATAACATTCTTTAGACATACACATAAATTTTAGAATGTTTGTTGGAGTATTCAAGCACGTTAGGATGAGTGTGTGATTAGAGATTGCATTCATAAATATTCTTGTATTGAGATATTCTTGAATTGCATGCATTGCGTTTCTTTTTTTATGTGTGTAATGAATGCAAATTTTTGTTCTTATATACATGAAAATAATACCCTAATACAAATGTTTATTCATCTAATCAATTTGGGACAAAAGTGTTTTTAGGGCATCAATTAACTTAAATGCTTTATCTTTATTTTGCATTTGTAAGGGTCACTATTGTACATGTGGGGACAACCTCCCAACTACAAACACGATCTAGTTTAAACAATGAGGTTGGATGAATGTTTGAAAGGATTGGGTTATGGATTAGGATCAAATTAATTATCAAAATTAGAGAGATAGTCTAATTGGATTGGTATATGTACAAAAAAGTGTTATTTGTAGTTATATAAATGTATAAACATATCACCCCAATTTAGACACAAATCTAAATTAGAAATTGTAATCACATAAATCTATCCATTTTAATTAAATGAATATTTGCTATTTATTTGATTAAAAACCCACTAGCCATCAGTTAATTAAAATATTTAATTAATTCATCTTCAAACATTCTCCTATTAATTAAATAAATCATTCAATTTATTTTAATTAATACATTAAACTAAATTCGCAATCAATTAAATGAATAAATCCTATTTATTTCATTTAATCCCCTTTCTTCTTTAAATAAATTAAATAAAACATTTATTTAAATCATTAAATCCCCCCCGCCCCCCCAACTTGCATTCTCCTAAAAATGCAACTTGCACCTATTTGTTGAAATAAATGAATTTTATTTTAATAAAAATCCTATTTTCCCTCACCCACCAAACCCACTTGCAATCCTAATTCCTTTCTAGATTCTTCTAAACCCCTTTCTAATCAGCCTAATCCATCCCCTAATTATTGTCACATTCCTAAGCAACTTGGAGTCACTTCTCAAAGACTCCAAAGTCTTTGAAAAGCATTAAATGCTTTATGTGTTCAACAATTTAACCTCTAAAGTCTTCCAAACCACTAATGGCTCTTACATGACCATTTATGGTTAAATCCACTTGCACCCTTGGTTAGGGACTTTGACCCCTAACTCAACCCTCATGTGACCCATGTGTCTTCTCAAACATTTATTGCTTTGACCATGGTTATCCTCACTAACTCTTGCACAAGAGTTTATCCATTGGATAATGAATTTATTCACTTAACCCAACCTTAACCTAACCTCCCAAGTTAACCCTCAGGTTATGTCAAGCATTTAATGCTTATTCCCTTTCCTCTCAACCCATCTCATGTTGACACTTGTCAACATGGGATTGGGTTGAAAGCCCTCTCATGGATTGAATATCATTCAATCCTAACCCTTGTTGAGATTATTCAATCTCAACCCTCCATTGCTCCATTTTTCCTATAAATAGAGCATATTTCTTCATAATCCAGATCTTGAAAACTTGTATGCATTTACATTATATTCATTTTTAGAGAGCATTTAGTATAAATCAATCATATTCACTCTTTTGGTTTAAAATCAACACTAGCTAATTAGATAATCATCTAATATTAGCTTTTTGTTCACACTTGCATAGCATTTAGATTAATCATTTTCAATCTTGAATTTCCATAAGGTATCCATAGTGTAAAAAGTTGTTGAGCTACACTAATTTGGAACTTGGAGAGAAGAGGAACAAGGGAGGAAGAGCTACAAGCATGGTAGAAGACATTTGGAGATGTCTTCTTGCATTCATTTTCATAGTTAAATGTTTTACTCTGTTTTTAGTGTCTCTCTTGGTATGCCTGCTTAGACTAGTTTTTGGTTGATTAGCACTAACATTTCTCTTGGTTTCTTATGTTTTCTTGTGTTATACAACCACAGGTTCTTGTCTAGCATCTCTCATTTTGCAGAGCATCATTTGGTGACCTCGACATGAACCGAAGACCAACCTTTTTTGGAAAACTAACTTTTTGATTGTTTTACTTGACACACAGGTCGCGCTTCGACACTTTTGTTCGCGCTTTAGCGCTATCGCAAATTTGGTCTTTTAGCGCTATTGTCCCAAAATTTTGCGTTGTTGGCTATAGTATAATGCTATTGACCCTTAAGTAGCACTTCTGTTCCTGTATTAGCATGTTTGTTTGTCTATATAATATTGTCTTTTAGCTCTTTTGTCCTTATTATCATGCTTTTGTGTTAAGTAGCGCTTTTGTTCTCATATAGAGTAGTGCTATTATAACAGAGCGTTGTAAAAAATGCCTTGTAACCGATAAATTAATTTTTCTTAGGCTTGTGGAAGCCCACCATGTGTTCAAATTTTACTCACTTTTCATTTCTTTTGCAAGTTTTAACTAACCCATTGTATTGCTTAAAATTTTAGAAATTTTCTTTTCTTGATTTTATTGCAAGCTAAAACAAACTTAAACACTTCATTTGGTGCTTAAAAATCAAACTTCAAACACTTCATTTGGTGCTCAAAAATCAAACTTCAAACACTTCATGTTGGTGCCTAAAACTCAACAAAACAACTTTTGATTTCCTTGCATCAACTCAAGTTAAAAAATCACAATCCACAATTTGTTTGGGCAAATAAAAAGAACAATCAACTTCTTTTTTTTTTTTGCAAAGCGATTTACTTCAAGAAAAACGAGCTTTTCATTAAGTTGACCAGGATTTCATTTTTCCTAGTTTACTCAACATATTGCCTTTGAAGGATAAAAAGAACACCATGGCTATTGGAGCAACATCTTCAAATAGTTAGATTATCATTGCAATGATAAGTTAAAAAGAACAAATGTCTTTTATGTTTGACACGCTTGTGCAAAGTTTGTCGAGTGGTCCTACTTCTAACACACACTATCCTCTCCCTTGGCTTTCGTGTTCCTGGGTGTAAGAGAAAAGTGTTAGTAACACTCAAAATTTATCTTTTTAAGAGAGGTCTGCCAAGAGACACATCACTCTTGGGAATGACCTCGCGTGGTAAATCCTTCGAGCCGCTATAGAAATCAGGTGTGAGCGAAAGTTGTAGCCTTGGGTATAGTTGTTCCTACAGTGTAACTTGCCGAAAGAACAAATGGGCCCCACAACAAGTTAGAAGGCTCTTAAGTGAATCATTGCATAATGAACTTATGTCCAAAGACATCAAAAATTCCTAAACACCTTTATGTAGTAGCCCACCCATTCTATTGATTGAGGATATTTGTGATAAATTCAGTGCAAGAGCATAGAAGGTTTTGCTCCCAAGATACTCACCATACATATTTCCTTGAGTAGAAACATAACTTTTTGAAAGGTTACTTGTAGCCTGATAAAAGTGGTGACTCCCCCATCATAGGGATTATCTATTTGTTATGCTCGTGCAAGACTTAGTATATCACATCCTTATCGGCCACGACGAGATTCATAAGGTATGTAGTACCAAAGTTGAAGAAATATCAAGATGTGGGCTGAAATTATCACAACTGGCCATTTGACCTTAGGGATAAAGCGTGTTTGAAGTGTCTTCGTTTTGAGTCAAGACTAGTGATAAACTGAGCCGACTTCAGGCTTTTTTGGAAAAACATATTCAAAAACATTTGGAAAGAAAGAGTCATAAAAAGTCCAAAGATTGGGTTGATCTAGACCCATACTTACTTGTGCCTTTTGAGGCAACATTCTTGTGTTTGTGTGCTTGCTTTGTTTTCTTGTCAAAGGAAAAATAAAAAAGAAGTTCCAAAAACAAGTATTCATCCAACACAAACATTTTCAAAAACCAAAGATCAAAAGAAAAGAGCAAACAACAAAAGTATCACTATATGACCATTCTTCACATCTTAAGAAAGAAGAATCTTTATCAACATGTCAACTTGAAGAGAAAACCATTAAGGTCAAAGGCTTTCATCAAAAGAAGGAAATTCTTCTATCTTAATAGACAAATCTTTGTCTCACATAGAAACTTCTTACATCACATGCGTCTATACCTTCAAGGAAAATCAAATGAGTTTGATCAAGAGTCATTAAACCGCGAAGCTTTTACTCAATATAGAGCTTTGAGCTATCATCAAAACAAGGGAGACAAAATCAATCCTACCTTCTTTCCAGACATTTGCATCACATATAACTCAACTAGGGAAGAACCACCAACCCTTGAAAGAGAAGAGGAAGAGTTTGTTCCTTTTGTAACACAGTTTCTATTGAAGTTAACATTTCATCCATTATCACATTCACATCTCATCAAATCCATTCCAACTCTCAAAACATCAAGAGGTTTTTGTCCTAAGTTCTATTTTGATATTGCTTGAATCAAACACAATACATCACTTTTTTGAGTGTCTCTACATCTAGGATAAACTCATCCTAAGAGGCATTTCTACGTAGATTAAAACTAGTCTATGAGTGAATCCTCTCATTACTAGGTAGTTAGGTCTGTAACGCATCTCAGATCTCTCTAAACCTTATCATATCAAACATTGTCAAAAAACACAACAAGCAATTCAAGGAAGGACTTTGGTAACATCTACCTTTAGTGCTAGAGATTCATATGCAAAACACTTTACCAAAAATCAATCTTTCATTTCATCACCAACTCATCATCATTTTTACAAAACTTCAACAAAAACTTGTAAACCAAATGGCTCAAACTAGATCAAGGTCTAGACAAAAAGAAATTGAAGAGGAAGAGGAGGAAAATCTCAATGAATTCCAAGAAGCCCTTGGAGGAAACACAAATGATGAAAATCCAAGTACTCCTACTCCTGCAGCAATAAAAAGGGCACAACACAACCCTCTTTTTAATCGACTTTTTGGCAAAATACTCAGGAGCAATGCTAATGCTCACTTTTTAAGACTTGCCCAAGAGGGAGCCAAACTACCCTTTGATTTTGATATTGCACAACTAAGGCAAGCATCGGAACACCAAAGTCGTAATGAGGATGAAAGAGGTCGAGATCCCATTAATACAACCTTCATCAAGGAAATCCCCTACCTCCACCTCCTCCAAATGACACAGACATGTTGCAGCAACAAATCAAAAATTTAGCTCAACAACTCCACAATGGTGTGAAAACAAACCAATTTTCACTTAATGATATTTGTCCCTATCCCTTTGATAGGAATCTACATATGCCACCTTTTCCATGAGGGTTTGAAACACCTATGTTTGAAAAGTATCAAGGAAAAGGAGACCCTCACAATCATGTTAGAGAATTCCATTCAACATGCCTAGAAGTGGCATATGAGGACACATACCTAATGCGACTCTTTGCCCAAAGTTTGGTAGGGACAACCACGCAATGGTTTTCCCGACTAACAGGGGGCATTAGGACATTCGAAGAGCTAGTCCAGAAATTCATTGCACATTACTCACATAACATTGAATGCAATATCACCATGGTCGATCTATGTAACACTAAGAAAAAATTGGGGGAGCTATTTTCAGCCTTCCTGCAACGATGGTGACAAATGGCTAGCAGATGTTCCCTTCAGCTACCTGAAAGAGAGCTAGTGGAAATATTTATTTCCAACTTGAACGAAGAAATGGAATTTCATTTAGACATGAAAGGTACAAATTCTTTCAATGACATGATCACACAGGGTTTAAAATGTGAAAGGACCCTCATAAAAAAGGGGCTTATCAAAATATACAATGAACCCAAAGATGCGCCTCGCCTGTGATTCAACAGTGATAAACCTAACTTCTGGAACAAAAGCAAGAACATTGTCAATGATGGGGTTGTAGATGCAAGAACTATTAAAAGTGCACAACCTATGGTCCGCTTTGTAGGGAAAAACCCCCCTCCTAAGACCAACATGGGTCCTCCCCCACCAAATCAAGGATGCAATATACCGCAAGAAGAACCAAGACAACACCAGCAAAACTATAAGCAAAAAATGAACGTACACTCCCTATTGAAACAGTGTTACGTCAGTTGGTCTCTTCAAATTTGGTGACCTTACCAAAGATGTCCAATTACAAACCTTAGGTTAAATCTTCATGGTGGAGAGACACAAAACATTGTGAATTCCATCAAGGGAAAGGGCATAAAACAAGCAATTATCACAGATTGAAAGATCTTATTCAGGATCTCATTGATCGAGGAGAGATTGAAATTGAAGGCCATGACCCAAAAACAACAAACAATGATCATCTTATGTTTAAAAATCTACTTCCATCACAAGATCAAAGGGGTCCTTCTACTTCAGGGCAAAATATAGATACCACTGATTATACCCGAGCTACTTATAATTAAACTGTAAACCACCTATATGATGCCAATGAACAAATTGCAACCATTGCCATAAAAAACCCAAACTCTACCTACAATGTTGTTACGCGTCACAACAAAATTACCATTAAAGCAGCTCCATAAGGCACACCTTCTATCCCAAAGCAGTATAACCTTGTGGAACAGTTAGATAAGACGCCCACGCTTATCTCCATCTTAGAGATTTTGCACCTATCACCATCTCATAAAACAATCTTGGGTCAAGCTCTCCAAGAGGCGTCAGTCCCTACAAATCTAAATACAGATTAATTCCAAGCTATGGTTGGAAATCTGAGGTCATCACCATGTCTCACTTTCTCTGAAAGTGACAATACATCCTTCCACCAACCTCATAACGCCTCACTCCATATTGAAGGATTTATCAACCAACATAGGATCAAGCAAGTCTTGATCGACAATGGAGCAGGCCTAAATATCTGTACACTACAATTGGTCACCGCATTGGGGTATGCAGTTGAATCAGTGGATCCTCACAAAAAGATAACCATAAAAGCTTATGATGATGTAGAGTGTTCATCCAAAGGAGCAGTTTTGTTACCGATCCGAGTAGGCCTAGTGGTGAAGCACATCATATGTCAAGTTCTGGACCTTCCTCTGCTATATAATTTATTGTTAGGAAGACCTTGGATACACGCAATGCAAGCCATTCCATCCACCTACCACTAGTGTATCAAGTTCCCTCATAATGGTGTAGAAATTACAATCTCGGGTGATGCAAATCCATTTGCATATTGTAACAATATCAACCATCAACCAGAGATTATTGTTTCTAACAACAGAGAAGCCATATCATATGTAAGTCTTGCCTCTCTTTCTAGTTCAAACACCACTATACCCAAGAAAGAGAAGCTTAAGATAAAAATGACAGAGGAAGGTCCTAGGGAGTACAATCTTAGCCAACTCTTTTGTGTTGGGAAACTACTCACTTCTCCTAGAACTCATGGTAAACCTCAACGGTTACTTCAAACACCACTGGTCAAGCCAGCATGCACTTTAATGCCTTTCATCCTTGGAAAGAGTCAAGAAGAAGAAACCAGAGATGAAGACTTAGCAGAATGGATCTATAAAGACCCAATCACCGCGGACATCCCACAATCTAAGCTTCCCACAAATCAGTATGGAAAAGGCCTTCTCATTATGCAAAGAATGGGTTATGATGGTCAGAGTGCTTTGGGACCTTGCAAGCAAGGCTGACATGAGCCGCTGCAACCAGAATTGAAGCCCAAAGATAACACTGGCTTAGGCTTTCAAAAGGCGATCCTTCCTAAACTCAGATTCAAAGGAAAACCCAGCAAACCTCTATATCATCCTAAAACTCTAAAGAGGTCACCTTTGATTATATCAGTAGCACCAAGAACCATACCAACTACCCCACTGAGGCTAAACATCCCAGCAATAACATCCACAACACCAATCATCCCACCAATCAAAGCAGCAATCCCATCAACCGCAACAACCACATCAACAACACCATTAACACTATCAGATTCCCCAACAGTATCGACAACACCGGTAATTCTAGCAGATTCAACACTACCAATACTCCCCGTATTGGATTCATTGATCCCCATAATCCTTCTTGCAACACCAATCTTTTCATCTACAAAGGTACATCAACCGATCACACCTGTAGTATTTAACTAAAAGGATATCCTAGTATGGTATAGTAATCGGATACTGGAAAGCAACTTAGAGACCAACTCGCATGAGTGGGAATTTGATTCAATACATATCAATACTTCAGATGAGGAAGACGCATCACTACCTCCACCTCGCAAAGACATCCCTATTTACGAAGAAGCATAGATAAAGACCTCTTGGATTCCTGAACTAGAAACTTCTTCCACAGACCCTATGTCACATCTTATGCCTGATTCTGACAGGGAGAGTGCCATCAACGACCTTCAACACAACATCTTGACCCTCACTGACACCTCTTATGAACTTAACCTGATCGATGAGGTAATGCCTATTAAACATCCTGAACTCATCGAATGGAACCAATCTAATCCCCCATGCCTTGACCAGTTCCAAAATGATGAGGCGATCATTGACTTTTTGGAACTGAGGGATAAAATACCAAGTAGGGATCACAAAGCTGGATTCACCATTAAACTTAATAGCGCAACATACTTAAGAACAGATGCCAAACCTTTCAGCTGCAAAAATATAACAATAAAATATGGATCTTCTAGTGAAAACCACACTGTGGCATTGTTTGATCCCACAAAAGTAAAAAGAAAGAGCATATCCAATGGTGAAAACCTCTTTGAGGCACCTGAGGATGAAAGGTTTGACATCCTCCCCTCTAGTACACAGTAGGAACGATCAATAATCCTTATTGAAGAGACAAAAGAATACAACGTGGGGACTCTTGAAACTCCTCATCACATACATCTGGCATCTCTTTTGACTCCAGACGAATAGCCTAACTTTACCGAGTTCTTCCAGAAGTGCCAGATTAACTTTGCATGGTCATATGCAGACATGCCTGGTCTTGATCCGGATTTAGTCATGCATCACCTCATCATCACAGAAGGAGCCAAGCCCGTCAAGTAGAAACTTCGCAAGAAGCACCCTCAAATTATGGTACTAGTCAAAGCAGAACTTAAGAAACTCCTGGACGCTGGTTTTATTAGACCAATTGATTATACATAATGGATATCCAATATTGTACCTATTGGCAAACCAAATGGGGGCATCCGTATTTGCATTAACTTCAAAGATTTGAATAAAGCATGTCCTAAAGATGACTTCCCCCTACCCAACATCGACATAATAGTGGACCTAATAGTAGGACATGCCATGCTTTCACTCATGGATGGATTTTCAGGGTACAATCAGATAAATATCGCACTAGAAGATCAACATAAGACAACCTTCACATGTCCATGGGGAACATACTACTGGAATGTAATGCCTTTCGGTCTAAAAAATGCAGGAGCGACCTATCAACGAGCAATGACCACCATCTTCCATGACATGATGCATACTATAATAGAAGATTACGTTGATGACTTACTGGCAAAATCACTCACCAGAGAAGGTCATCTAGAAATATTAGATAAAATCTTTCATAGACTGGAACAATATCATGTTTGACTCAACCCAAAGAAATATGTCTTTGGAGTAACCTCAGGGAAGCTTCTAGGATACATTGTCTCAAGCAAAGGCATTGAGGTCAACCCAGCCAAAGTCAAAGCAATCATGGACATGCCACCTCCATGGAACATCAGTCAGCTAAGGACATTACAAGGACAACTACGATCCATCTGAAGATCCATTGCACAACTGGTAGATAAGTGTCACCCATTTACACACTTATTACACAACAACATCCGCTTTCAATGGGATACAAGATGCCAGCAAGCATTCCAAATGCTTAAAGACTATCTCATGAATACACCATTGTTGATCCCACCAGATCTGAGCAAACCTCTATTGCTCTATATTTCAACAACAAGTACATCATTGGGTGTACTACTGGCACAACATAATGTAGAAGGGAAAGAGTGTGTTGTTTACTACATCTCTCTCACACTGGTTGGCTATGAACTCAATTACACCCCTATTTAGCGAGCTTTCCTAGTAGTAATCTTGGTAGCCACTAAACCGAGGCACTACCTATTGACACATAAAGTACAACTCATTGCCAAGATCGATCCACTAAAATACTTACTCAACAAAACAACATTGACTGGTTGCTTGGCCAAATGGGTGATGATTCTTAATGAATTTGACATCGAATATGTGGATCGTAAGGCTATCAAGGGTCAAGTTATTGCAAATTAGTTGGCGGATGCACCACTCATAGGTGATCATCCTCTCATTTCTAATTTTCCAGATGAAGAGATATTCATGATCACAATAGCACAAACATGGAAACTATACTTTGATGGTTCATACACTAGGCATGGCTCGGGGGCAGGCATTCTGTTTATCACACCTCAAGGTGACAACATCCTGAAGTCTTACAGGCTCACATTTCCATGCATGAACAACATAGATGAGTATGAGGCCTTGATCACAAGACTTCGACTAGCCGTCCAATGGAAGTTAAAAGAGCTACAAATATATGACGACTTCCAACTAGTCATCCGACAAGTAACAGATGAATATCAAACCAAGGATGACAAACTCATGCCGTACAAGCAAATGGTGGACAAGTTAAAAGCATCATTTACTACTATCACCTTTGAGCAGATACCCAGAGATCATAATCGAGCTGATGACGCTATGGCTACCATTGCATCTCTCCTAGATCTTCCACAAAATTCAACACGCTACGAGTTCTTGGTGGAACAACTTTGGATTCCCGCTTATGATATCCCCAAATCTGAGATGATATGTCACCTTGTCGGTTCTGAATCCCCATGGTACGATGAGTTCTACACCTACCTACACGATCACACACTTCCTCCTAACCAATCGAATAACCAACGTAAAACCTTCATTAGCCAAACTGCTTGATATACCATTATTGTTGAAACCCTATACCGACGCAGTCTTGATGGTACTCTCCTTCGATGTTTAGAATAGGATGAGATAACAAAGGCCTTGGAAGAGGTACATAAAGGAATTTGTGGAACTCATGCAAGCGGCCCTTCACTAGCTAAGAAAATCATACGCATTGGATACTATCGGTCATCCATGGAAAAAGACTCCTATTATTTTGTCAGAAAATGCAAGAAATGCCAAATTCATGGAGACCTGATACATGCACCAGCACAGGAACTGCAACCAATCACAACACCATGGCCTTTTTGTCAATGGGGACTTGACCTTGTGGGTAAAATCCATCCATCTTCATCCAATGACCACGAATTCATTATTACCGCTACCGAATACTTCACAAAGTGGATCGAAGCCGTTCCACTTACCCAAGTTAGTGGCAAGGAGATTGCCTCATTCATCCTTAATTACATCATCTACCGATATGGTGTACCCATGTCCATCATCATAGATAACGGGCTTCCATTCAAAAATTAGGATGTCCATGAGCTCTGTGAGAAGTTTCACATCCAACACCGCTTTTCCACTACCTATTACCCACAAGGCAATGGTCAGGCCGAAGCATCGAACATGAACATATTGAGAATCCTCAAGAAGATAGTCAATGATACCAGTTGTGATTGGCATGTTCAATTGAATCCAAAACTATGGGCGTATCAAGCTAGCATTCGAACCCCTACAAGTGCAACTCCCTACTCACTGGTTTATGGAGTAGAAGTCATCCTTCCTATTGAGGTCGAGAGACCATCTCTATGGGTTTCCTTGGATAATCTGATAGATGATGAAGCATACGGAGTATCACGTCTTCAAGACTTGGAACTACTTGATGAGAAACGACAAGTTGCATACAATCACCTCAAAACCCATCAGCAGTGCATGAGCAGAAGCTATAATCATCGAGTTAGACCTCACACATTTGATGTAGGTGATCTTGTTCTTCGAGAGAATCCTCGTAACCAACCAAACAAAGAACATCAGGGAAAGTTTGAATCAAACTGGCTGGGTCCATATGTTATCACTGTCATATTTGGGTCCGAGGCATATTAGTTGGCTACTTCAGAAGGAGAGCCACTAACAGATCCAATCAACAACATGCACCTCAAATGGTTTTATACATAAGCTGTATAGAGCATCAGGCTCACATACATATCAGAAAAACACCAAAAACATTCAATTAAATGTCCTGAAGAAAAACATAAAAATCAAAATAGTAAAGAAGAAAATCATGCATCCAAATGGTGAACAACCACTCTGGTGGCACCTTGGGTAAGTGCAATGGTGAAAACCTGGAAAATAGGTGCCACTTGTAAAGGCTATGGCTCCATTGTCTTTTTGACTTGTTGTGATCACATTCATTGCATCCACTCATCCATCAGTCAAAACCATGGCTTGTTATTGATTTGCAATCAAGGATAGTACTTCGTGCGTCTTGCATCCCACTTTTTCATAGTCATGTCTAAACTAGGGGCAATGCCCTTAACCTATTGATGGAAGTGGATTCTGCATTACTTATGATTTATTGAGTTCTTCATTCAAATTGTCTCACAAAATATCAAAAACATTCAAAACAATCACAAAATATCAAAAACATTCAAAACAATCACAAAATACCAAAAACATTCAAAACAATCACAAAATATCAAAAACATTAAAAAACACTCACAAAATTCAACAAACATCAAAAAACATCAAAAATCAATAAAAAACATGGCAACGCTTTGTACATACGCATCCAAGAAGATACCAAACAAACACTGTGAAATACTCAAACAATGACCACTTGTCATATCAACCAAACAATCAACATCAACGCGCTAACTGTCTTAACAAAGGATGCATCGTTCCTTACCAAAACAAAGACAAGATGACATTTTCTTTGACAAGAAAATTTTGTTTAAGCTATCAAGTACTTGGTTGGTTTGTAGGTTATTTATTCATTTATATCAGGTTCCTACACTACTCTGGGATATCTACAAGTGATTAGAGTGGTTGAGATGGTTCCTAAGTATCATTTTGTATGTTTATATTCTATGAATTATTCCAATGAAGTTCTGGGGCATGTACTAATGGTGTCTACGTGGGAAGTTCACTAAGCTACGTGATCATATGCAAAATATAGTCATGGATCACTATGGCTTGCTGACTACAGTGTATACCTTGACCATATGAGCATGAACCATTATGGAGGGTCCATATTCTTTATTCTTTATTTATGTTGTTTGTTTACAGGTACAATGTTCTATTCTTGGTTCCTACTGCCTCATCCAAGATTGATAATATCATGCTCAATGATGAAAATAAAGCACTATGGATCATCATTCCATCTCATTTGTATATATTGCATTCCATCCATCCATACATTCATAAATAGTTGCATATCATTCATACATATTAATGACAATGGGGTGCATACTCTATTTTTCTCTTCTTCCATAGGAATAGGTCCTCCATATCCTACATCTCGATAATAAACATCACATACCCTAAATCGTGTCCCAATCAAGCCACGTTCATCACCATCCATCTCTAAATAGGAGGGATTGTGTTTCCCATCCTAAGTCATCCTATAAGCCAAGCACGTTACTTTGTCTGTATAGGTACATCGACTCACACACACCTAGACTATCAATAGATACTCTGATCAAGTATCTTTGGGTCTCAAAAGGTAATCAATCATAGCAAACCTAGACTACAACAAACATTTATCATAATGACCTAGTCTCAATGGGGCTGCCATGATTCCCCACAACCGTCCATCACACGCACACACTATCAATTGATCAACTAATCAAACACAATCATAATGGACAATTACATCAATTGTCTAAGTCTCAACGAGTATTTTTCTTCAAATACCTTGACTTCATCGGGCAATTACATCAATTGTCTAAGTCACCATCAGGTCACTTTGATTCACTTACTCAAACTTTATCCTGTCCAAGTGATCAACTGACATCAACTGTCATGCTTTGACTCAATCGGGGCAATTAAACCAATTGCACCAGATTGTTCAACCAATTTTAATCAATTATATAGCATCAATCCAAAGCACACATCACATTTGCACCGTATATTTTGCTTGACCTAAAGGTACTCATTGGCTTGTTGTTTCTCCATTTCACCCCGTTTTCTCCCTGTAGCGTCGTAAATTGTACGCACTTGCTAGGGTGGTACAATTTCACACCTAGTTTAGCACCCGCCTTGGCGCATTTTGTATTTTGCATTGCATTTCCCCTTTAGCACTTAATTAATCAAATTAATTAGGTCTAAGGTTCTATTTCATCATCTCCCATATCATAAAGTTGGGCCCTTTCATTAAAGTGTGCCCTTTTCATTTTATTCCTCCAATACATCATTTAATCAAAAACCCTAATTAGGTCCTATTTTGAACTTGGGGGCTTGATTTCGGGGGTCAAAACATCTTGAAATCAGCTGTAACTTTGGGATTCTCTCTAAAATCATCATATCTAACGGCCCTGAAAATTTGGTGAAAAGTTGTCAGGACCATGGCACCCGGAGAGGACCATGGCGCCCGGAGTGCACATGGTCCCGGACATTTTTCCCAAAATTTTAGGAGCACGATCCAATCATAAAATAAAGCTTAACCCCAAGAAATTGGTGGGAGATTTAATCTTTAGGTCGGACAAAAGTTGAAATTACAACCTAGGGTTTCATATATAAGAGCTCTCTTTCTTCATTTGAAAGGATCTAAATTTTGGCTTTCAAGGACCTCATATGTAGCGAAAGAGCAGATCTTTGAAGACTTCAACCAACACTCAACATCCATCCATCAAGCATTCATCAATTTCATTCATTCATTTAGGGCTTTTGAAGGCATTGAAGAGCAATAGGGGATTACCGACTGAAGATTGGCTTGTACCCCTCCCTTGGGGTTGGGTATGATTTCATGTTGTTTTCATGTATTTGCATAAGCCTCACTATATCATTTGTATTCATGCTTTAGATCACTTTGCATCTTGATTTGGAGCATTTACATTATCATTTACAAGCAATTAGGGTTTACTTTCTAGGTTGCTCTAGTTTGCTTACTTGCATTTTAGGATCTTGCACACACACAAGGTCTGCACACACATTACTTTTACAATACAACTTGGCTATTCGTGGAGGTGGAAATCACTGAAGCGGGGGTTTGACTAAGGCAAAACCCTATATAGCCGCCCAACACACCTTTTCAGTGTGCAGGTTTCGGGATTCGGACGACGCCGCAAGTTACAAATCCGGGAGAAGCAGATGGAAACTGAGCAACACACCAAATTTCAGAGCAAAAGACCAGGATAGGGGCATGGGGTGCCCTGGTCCTGCCAGGAAAGGGGCGTTGGGCGCCCTGGTCCCTCTGTCAGACAGCAGTTTCAGCATTTCCGACAGCTTTTCAGGTTGCAAAACAACAGTTTTCAGAGCAGTTTCAGGGGCAGAATCAAGACAGTGGCGCCCGCGCCCCCATCCTGAACATTTTCACTCAGATTTTAACCCCGGGTACGCATTTGCATTCTTGCCTTGTCCTTGTGTTTATAGCTTTCCATTGTTTAAGTTCAATTCTGCAATCTCGTCATTAGTTCATACTTGCACTTTGGGGTTAGGGATTGAACTTGCATCATTTTATCTTTCAATTACAACAAAGGAATAGAAATCCTAATAGGTAGCCCATGGCTCTCTCTTCCACAAAAATAAGTAGCCAATTGTGTGATACCTCTAGGCTCTTTCGTATTCCACAAGTGTGTGATTGAAAGTGAGATTAGGGCATATTAGCTTAGTGTCACTTTTTCTCCAACACATTTTGGTGAACCCAACATGAATTCCAATCTTCTCTAATTCTGATTTATGTTTTCAAATTTGAGTGTTTATGCTATTTCAAATTCAAATTTGTATTTACAAGTCTTAATTTCTTGCAAGATACAAAAAAAAAAAATGTTTAGAGGAAATTTTTGCTAAAACCCTAAAGTGGAACTTGTGGATAGCTTAATTGGGATCAATAATTTCAAATCTGATTTAGGAACTCATTTGAATCATAAATTTCATTTTCTAAATCTACATTCAATGTGCTTTCATTGAACATTTCCTTCTATTTTGCATGTGTTATCATTTGAAAAAGGAAAATTGTTGTCATGATGCATTCATTTCATAGATGTGATAATGGGTTAGCTTCCCTTGTTTCAATTTTTCCTCCTCCTAAAGAACCTCCCCCCATCTATAACAACATTTTAGTGCCTAAAAGAGTTGCTACCAATCCCTTTGAGACTCTCCCATGCTCTAAGGATGAAGACTTTAAGAGTGATCTTGACAATTCTCCTAAAATGTGCCCTTCCTATTTAGCTATCCTAGAGGAAGAGAATGATATCATAAACACCTTTCTTAATGTTACTTCACCTTCCCTACATGATGCCTCTCTAAGTGAAAAGGTATTGATGGACATTGACTTATTTTCTCCTAAAGTTGGTCCTTCCAATGGGGGCATGTTAGTGCAACAAGAGGTTATGAACACTTCTTTCAAAGATCTCCTTCCTAAGCATGAATCTTTGGAGAAATATGTTCATGTTCCTCCTAAAAAACACTCCCTTCATGAGGATCCTTTTGTGCAAGAAGATGACATGATCCCTACATTCCCTAGTGATGGCATTTCCTTTTCCAACAAAATTCCCACTAGAGATGATGAATTAATGATAAATGCTTACCCTTCTCCTAAAGTTTGTTTTACCCATAAGCATCCCTTAGAGAAAGAAGATGAAATAATAAGCAATTTCCTTAATTCTCTCTCCCCTAAAGATCATATTGACCATATTTTGAGGAAAGAGGATGAGTTTAACACATCTATTGATGCTCTCTCTCCTAAGGATGAGGAATTAATAAACAATGTTATCTTCTCTCCCGAAATTGATAATACTTCAAACATTCCTTTCAACAACCTCACTATTTGGGATGAACCATTAGAAGAAGGTGTAGATTATTCTCTATCCCATGAGAGAACCCTAGCCAAAGGGGATGAAATCAAGATTGAAAACTCCCTTGATAGTTTCTCACCTTCCTTGAATCTCAATTATTCTCCCTCTCCTCAACTTGGTTCTACTCATAAGGAGACCCTAGTTCAAAGCAAGATGGTTAACATCTCTTTCAAAGATCTCCCTCCCAAAAGTGAGACTTTAGAGAGTAATGTTGATCTTTCTCCTAGAGAGTTTATTCCCCATGTAGATCCTATGATGATAAAGGATGATATGACCTTTCCTAGTGTAGACACCCAAAATTGTCATGTTTAATTAAATAAATATTTTTTTTATTTAATTATCTAAGCCTAATTCTTCTATTAATTAAATAAATCTTTATTTATTTAATTAATTCATTTATCCTCTTCTAGCCTTATTTCTCATTTAAATAAATACATTTATTTATTTAAATTATCCTTTTCCTAAATTAAATAAATATTCTTATTTATTTAATTGATCCCACTTCTTCTATTAATTAAATAAATCTTTATTTATTTAATTAATTCATTAACCTTTTCTACTCATGACACATGTCATTCATCTCTTAATTCATACACTACCTACCTCTTTCATTAGTTTATTATTTCTTTTACCTACCCTCTAATCCTAGCCGACCTCTCTTTTTACACCTCTCAATCTTATCCCTCCATTTCATATTGTGTCTTCTATTTAAGGAGATGCTTCCTTCATTATCAAATCCTAATGACTACCCTAACAACTTGATCAATTGACTACACTACGACTCTACTTGCAACCACATTCCGTTCTTTGTTGAGCTCTTGTGCACATAAAATCTGAGAGCAAATATATCAAGCAAGATCAATGGAGATAGGAAGAATGGAGATCAAAACCCTATTGGACATGTGATGGTATAGTCTTTGTGATTTCATGTGATTTGCATTGTCTTAGGTAATCTTCATATGTTATGGTGGATCTTTATTGATTGTTAGGCTAGGGTTTTGTGGTTGAATTCATTTAGCCTTTCAATATTGTTATTATTGTTATCCATTTTCACCATATACACCTAGTATTACTCTTCCTACTAGAACATCAATGCCTACCCCCTGTCTCTCTCCTAAAATTGATTTAATCTGTGATAAGATTTTAGTGCAAGAGAAGACTATCAAAAATTCTTCCAACACTTTTTTTCATTCCCCTAAACCATCCTCAATCAATTTGATACATGTGAATGAAACACCTAACAAACCTCTCTTCACTATCCAAGGTGCTTGTCCTTCTCAAAATTCTCAACCTTTAAAGAAGCCTATCTTAGTGGTTCAAGGTGGTTATGCTAATAATTCTTTTTGCACTCCTAAGAAACCTATTATTAATGTGCAAGGAGGTTATTCTACTAAGAGCCTTATGAGTATGCTAAGCAACTGACTAGAGAGAGTTATCATGCGGTTGCTCATACCTATAACACAAGAAACAATAGGCAACCTAATCCTCCTCCAGTTAGCCCAACTTCACTTCCTCCTTCTCAACCAATTCTTTTGCAAGCTCCACGTATTTCACAAGTTCTTGGTAAGGAATATGATCTCATAGAATAACTTAAAGCTACCCCTGCTAAGATATCCCTTTGGGATTTGATCCAAACTTCTTTCACCCATCATGGAATGTTACAAGATGCCTTGAAAGATTTGAATGTTCCTCCACCTAATACATCTAGTAATATAGTATCTTTGGTTAACTCTATGATGAATCCTAAAGCTCAAATTGTGTTTACTCAAGATGAATTGCCTACTAGTGAAATTCAACATCAATATGATCCCTTGATGATTGTGGTTATCATAAATGACATTGCTATAAGACGAACACTGGTAGATAATGGCTCTAGCCTTAATGTGTGTAGCATTAATCTATTGCATAAGATGAATGTGGATACATCCCTTATTGAGCCTGACTCTCATCCCATTCGAGGCTTTGATAATGTGGCTAAGTCTTCATTAGGTATTATCACCTTACCCATCACAGTGGGACTTGTTACTTTGCCTACTCCTATCCATGTTATGTCGGGAAATCTAACATACAACTTGTTATTAGGGAGACCTTGGATTCACAGTATGCAAGTTGTCCCCTCTACATTGCATAGACAAGTTAAATTCATTTATAACAATAAGACATATACCTTGATAGGTGATACTAATTTTCAAGCTTGTTTGCAAACATCTACTTCCAAAGGGAGTTCTTCTAAACCTTCCTCTTCTAGCGATGACTCTATACCTATGAACGAATCATCATCCTTTGATAATCAAAATTCTTTGGATGAGCCTGAAGTTCCTGAAGAATATTCTTCTCAACTTGAATCTACACATGAAAAGGCTTTTGATCCTGAGAAGATTCTCACAGAAGATGATTGGGGATCTTTAGACTTTAACCCTACTTTTGTAGGAGAAAGTAGAGTGCCTAAGATTGAGAAGGGAAAATCTAAGGAAGAAACTAAAGAAAAGCCCACTTTGTCTAAGCAATTCAGTAACAACTTAGTGGCTACCTCCGATTCAAATAACTCTTTAAAATCTTCCTCTAATACAAATAGCACTGAGACCTATGGGGCATCACCATCTCTCTCTGATTTAGCATCCCTTTACGGTCGTGGTTTTCACATTTTGGCTAAGAGTGGCTATAGTGGAAATGGTTGTGGCACAAATGAACAACGAATTAAAGTTCGTTTAGAACATAACATGAATGAATATTCATTTGGACTTGGATATAATCTTTCTAAGCCCACCAAAGCATCTAAAAGACCATCTCTCAATGTGAATGCTATATTTAGTAGTGATGATGATCTCACTTCAACTAAATCGTCTTCTACTTCTATCAACTCTCATTCCCCTCATAAGGAAATCTTGGCGATGAACAAATCTCTTTATGAATCCCCTCAAATTTCTAAATCCACTTATGAATCTTTATCTCCTATTCATCATAAAGTCCTTTCCCCCAGGGATAAGGCTCTAATAAATTACACTCATCCCTCTTCTAAGATTTCTTGTGACTTTTCTTCTTCAATTTTTATCATTTTATACATGTTTTTGATCTCACTTATAGTTGAGCATTTAGCATGTCATATTCAAATACCTCATTCAGTCTATCATGTCTTTAAATAACATTAATGGCTATTATGTTGCTCATCATTATGTGACATTGGTAGCTCATTTACTGGGGGCTCATTGTCATTCATGATGGTACAATTTCAAGTGCAATCATATTTCTAAAGCAACATAATAGCCTAATTTTCTATGTTATCTCTTGTTCCTATGGGGACAAGAGTGATTTCATACATCTCTTCTTTTTATGGTTAAAATTTCCCTTTGGGGTACTAGTGTGGAAATATTGATCATCTTTTCTTTAGAATCCTCTTTTCCTAGATATGGGAGAAGATATTCTCTTTCTTATCCTACCCACTTCTTGTGGGGAGCATTTTACATACACTAATATCTTGCTTACATGAACTCATGTGAGTATGTACTACATTTTGCTTATGTCTAAATCTCTCCCTAGAAGATTGTGTAAGTCCTTCTCATTGTCCTTATCCTTGGGAGGCAATGATCTTTCCTTATTTTTATCTAAGGATCCACTTTTTCCTATTTCGTGGATGGTGTGAACTTTATTACTTGATGTTATTCCTTGTATGCATTTGTTGTTGTTTGTTCAAGGATTCTCTCTTACAAGAGGTGTAAGTCCTTGACTACAACCCCTTTTTCACTTGGTAAAATACATCCATAATGAATTCACTCTCCCAGTTGGGTTAAAAAGAGCGTCATCCTTCATTAAGAATCACTTTCACCTCGCAAAAGAAGGAAGTATTGCATTTTTCTAGAAGATGTTATATTTGTCTAAGACAATTCCTCTTGGGGATAGGTGTCTTTTGTACAAAGATCTCTTCTCCTCTAAAGATCTCCTTTACACATACTACAAGATATCCCTTTTCAACTATCTTATCCTTGCTTAAAGAGTGCAAAATTCTCTTGCTTGGATCTATGACATTGTTGCATTTTTGGGGTATCTTCTTTTGTGATGAAGGTAGGTATCCTTGTTCTACTTTGCTTATGACATAAACATTACACTTTTTGAGCAATGGGTGATTATTCTCGGAACCAGAGCACAGACTCTTAGAGCGAGATGTCACGCTTTTGTACTATACATATACAGGTTGTAGCATACTCGGGCATAGACTCCTATGAGGTGCTTCTAATCTCACTTACACACACATGCACGAGGTTGAGTGGAACTAGCGGCATAAGGCTAGACTTTCTCACTCTCCTCCCTTACATGGATCACCTAGACAGACTCTAGGGGCTAGTTTTCCATGTCCTTTTCCCATGGATCACCTAGACAAGATCTAGGGGTGAGAAGTCCATGTTTTCTCTCTCACTATTCTTCTCATGGATCACCAATGGGTGTATTCATGCTTTTTTCCTTTCTTTTCTTCTCTTTGCATTTCGTTTCCATTTACATCCTTCATCTTGTGTTAGAGAACTCTCAAATCCTCACACTCTTTGTTGTGTTGGAATTGAGATTTAGTCCTCTTTCTTACCAAATGATTCTCCATTAGTTTTTGATCTCATATTAAATCTTCTTGTGAGCATTTGTCATCAATATTCTTTAACAATTCGAAGCGGTAAACATGATACCCTGTTTCAACTCACTAAAATTAGCAAGCCGAAACAGGGGGGGGCATATAGCTACCCTTGAATTTCCATCACCTTCCTTAGTAAGCATTAGGTGATTTTGTGATCTAATGTGTGTTTTGTAGGGTGTGGTTCCTAACTGTGTACTGCAGATACCACTGGGGGCTTCGTTCGACAGACTTATGGATATATCCTTTTTCAAATAATGTTTACTTTTCTGTAATTTAGCTTGCATATGCATGTAGTGTTCATATGACCGCTAAAGTGGGGGCTAAATGTAGCGTCGTAAATTGTACGCACTTGCTAGGGTGGTACAATTTCACACCTAGTTTAGCACCCGCCTTGGCGCATTTTGTATTTTGCATTGCATTTCCCCTTTAGCACTTAATTAATCAAATTAATTAGGTCTAAGGTTCTATTTCATCATCTCCCATATCATAAAGTTGGGCCCTTTCATTAAAGTGTGCCCTTTTCATTTTATTCCTCCAATACATCATTTAATCAAAAACCCTAATTAGGTCCTATTTTGAACTTGGGGGCTTGATTTCGGGGGTCAAAACATCTTGAAATCAGCTGTAACTTTGGTACTCTCTCTAAAATAATCATATCTGATGGCCCTGAAAATTTGGTGAAAAGTTGTCGGGACCATGGCGCCCGGAGAGGACCATGGCGCCCGGAGTGCACATGGTCCCAGACATTTTTCCCAAAATTTTAGGAGCACGATCCAATCATAAAATAAAGCTTAACCCCAAGAAATTGACAGGAGATTCAATCTCTAGGTCGGCCAAAAGTTGAAATTATGACCTAGGGTTTCATATATAAGAGCTCTCTTTCTTCATTTGAAAGGATCCGAATTTTGGCTTTCAAGGACCTCATATGTAGTGAAAGAGTAGATCTTTGAAGACTTCAACCAACACTCAACATCCATCCATCAAGCATTCATCAATTTCATTCATTCATTTAGGGCTTTTGAAGGCATTGAAGAGCAATAGGGGATTACCGACTGAAGATTGGCTTGTACCCCTCCCTTGGGGTTGGGTATGATTTCATGTTGTTTTCATGTCTTTGCATAAGCCTCACTATATCATTTGTATTCATGCTTTAGATCACTTTGCATCTTGATTTGGAGCATTTACATTATCATTTACAAGCAATTAGGGTTTACTTTCTAGGTTGCTCTAGTTTGCTTACTTGCATTTTAGGATCTTGCACACACACAAGGTCTGCACACACATTACTTTTACATTACAACTTGGCTATTCATGGAGGTGGAAATCACTAAAGCGGGGGTTTGACTAAGGCAAAACCCTTTATAGCCACCCAACACACCTTTTCAGATATAAGTGCAGGTTTCGGGATTCGGACGACGCCGCAAGTTACAGATCCGGGAGAAGCAGACGGAAACCGAGCAACACACCAAATTTCAGAGCAAAAGACCAGGACAGGGGCATGGGGTGCCCTGGTCCTGCCAGGACAGGGGCGCTGGGCGCCCTGGTCCCTGGGACAGGGGCACTGGGCACCCTGGTCCCTCTGTCAGACAGTAGTTTTAGCATTTCCGACAACTTTTCAGGTTGCAAAACAGCAGTTTTCGGAGCAGTTTCAGGGGCAGAATCAGGACAGTGGCACCTGCGCCCCCGTCCTGAACATTTTCACTCAGATTTTAACCCCGGGTATGCATTTGCATTCTTGCCTTGTCCTTGTGTTTATAGCTTTCCATTGTTTAAGTTCAATTCTGCAATCTCGTCATTAGTTCATACTTGCACTTTGGGGTTAGGGATTGAACTTGCATCATTTTATCTTTCAATTACAACAAAGGAATAGAAATCCTAATAGGTAGCTCGTGGCTCTCTCTTCCACAAAAAGAAGTAGCCAATTGTGTGATACCTCTAGGCTCTTTCGTATTCCACAAGTGTGTGATTGAAAGTGAGATTAGGGCATATTAGCTTAGTGTCACTTTTTCTCCAACACACTCCCATTCTTTCCCTGTTATTGCTAATTTCTTCTGTTATACCTCCCCTCCACTTCTTGTTCTTTTTCGAGAGATCACCTGATTTTTCAAAAAATTTAGCCCATCTCTCGAGGGGGCATACCACCCATTAAATCAACATTTTATGGGGCATATTTCTTCACACCTATTTTTCTTTCTTTGAAACGACGCGATAAACCACACCGTCTCAAAGAGGGGCAAATGTAATCACATAAATCTGTCCATTTTAATTAAATGAATATTTGCTATTTATTTGATTAAAAACCCACTAGCCATCAATTAATTAAATTAATATTTAATTAATTCATCTTCAAACATTCTCCTATTAATTAAATAAATTATTCAATTTATTTTAATTAATTCACTAAACTAAATTCACAATCAATTAAATGAATAAATCCTATTTATTTCATTTAATCCCCTTTCTTCTTTAACTAAATTAAATAAAACATTTATTTAAATCATTAAATCCCCCCCCCCCCCACTTGCATTCTCCTAAAAATGCAACTTGCACCTATTTGTTGAAATAAATGAATTTTATTTTAATAAAAATCCTATTTTCCCTCACCCACCAAACCCACTTGCAATCCTAATCCCCTTCTAGATTCTTCTAAACCCCTTTCTAATTAGCCTAATCCATCCCCTAATTATTGTCACATTCCTAAGCAACTTGGAGTCACTTCTCCAAAACTCCAAAGTCTTTGAAAAGCATTAAATACTTTATGTGTTCAACAATTTAACCTCTAAAATCTTCCAAACCACTAATGGCTCTTACGTGACCATTTATGGTTAAATCCACTTGCACCCATGGTTAGGGACTTTGATCCCTAACTCAACCCTCATGTGACCCATGTGTCTTCTCAAGCATTTATTGCTTTGACCATGGTTATCCTCACTAACTCTTGCACAAGAGTTTATCCATTGGATAAAAGCATTATTCTTTGGATAATGAATTTATTCACTCAACCCAACCTTAACCTTACCTCCCAAGTTAACCCTCAGGTCATGTCAAGCATTTCATGCTTATTCCCTCTCCTCTCAACCCATCTCATGTTGACATTTGTCAACATGGGATTGGGTTGAAAGCCCTCTCATGGATTGAATATCATTCAATCCCGACCCTTGTTGATATTATTCAATCTCAACCCTCCATTGCTCCATTTTTCCTATAAATAGAGCCCATTTCTTCATAATCCAAATCCTGAAAACTTGTATGCATTTACATTATAGTAATTTTTAGAGAGCATTTAGCATAAATCAATCATATTCACTCTTTTGGTTTAAAATCAACACTAGCTAATTAGATAATCATCTAATATTAGCTTTTTGTTCACACTTGCATAGCATTTAGATTAATCATTTTCGATCTTGAATCCCCATAAGGCATCCATAGTGTAAAAAGTTGTTGAGAGCTACACTAATTTGGAACTTGGAGAGGAGAGGAACAAGGGAGGAAGAGCTACAAGCATGGTAGAAGACATTTGGAGATGTCTTCTTGCATTCATTTTCATAGTTAAATGCTATACTCTGTTTTTAGTGTCTCTCTTGGTATGCCTACTTAGACTAGTTTTTGGTTGATTAACACTAACATTTCTCTTGGTTTCTTGTGTTTTATTTTGTTATACAACCACATGTTCTTGTCTAACATCTCCTATTTTGTAGAGCATCAAAAATTATTGTGTTTATTCTCCATCTTGAGGTCTATGTGGGTCTTTAAGTATATAGCATTCTCAAACATGCATATAATAAATGCAACAAGCAAGATAAGCTATGGTCCATAAAGGAGGAAGATTATCCTTCCTTATTCTTTTTTTTGCATGTGTTCTCTCATGAATTTACACAAGGCAAGGGATAAAAGATTTCATGAATAACTTTTGGCTTGCAAGAAAGACTAGATATAAAAAAGAAAATATCAGTGATGATGTACGACCCCTCAATTGATTGCCCCCATAAGATGATATTGATTGAAGGAAGATCTCATTATATAACAATAATAACATGAGCATATAGTAATAGATTGATACTAGAATGCATCATGAGATACTCATAATCATATTCATTTGAGAAATCAATATGTAATGATAAGACTGTTCATACATACAATCATCTCATCTAAAACATGATAGTTAGAAGAGTGCATTGTGAGGAGTGTATCAATGGATTAGAGATAGAATCAAGCATGAATAATTTTCCTAGCATGGTCAAGGTAATGGTAATCTACCCCTCAATGACTAAAGATACCAAAGAAAGTATAATAAATGGCATCATGTGGCTCATTCAATTAGAATGAGCATACATAGAGTATGATCAATAAGATAAGTAGGATCAAAATAATGGTGATGCAACTCTATATGGTTGAAAAAACCACCAATTGGAGGATATAAATGGCTCATTATTGTACCCATGAGAGGGAATGTATGGCTCAATGTGGTACCCATGAGTATAAACATGCATAAGCGGATCAATGACACAATGTCAAGATAATGACACATGGCCTAAAATAGCATGAAGCTTAAAAATAGAATAATATGATTGATAGTATAGATAAGATGATTTACACATGGAGAGATAGTGGGGTAAGTCCCCAAATTTAGCAGGTATATTTATAAGATAGACGATATAGATCTAAATAATCAAGTGTGACAATAGAATCCAATATGTGAAGGGGAGAAAGCATGATTCCTCCAATGTAGGGTCAATACAATAAAAATGTGCATAAGATAAGATTAAAGTGATATAGCAATGTAGGCACAATAAATGAAAGAATCAATATTTTGATATAACAATATAATATTGATGTAATTGGGATTTCCCATGAGATATAACAATGAAAGCTTTAAGATCATCAGGATTATGGAATTGAGGATGACTCTAAGCTCATCATTGATATTGTCAAAGGGCAAAATAGGCTCAATTGGACCATTGAGGAAACCATCAGGGACACCCTGAGGCTAATCTTCAAGCTTGATTCGTTCAAAATTATGCATGTCTACAGGGAAGGCAATAGAGTGGCAGATGCCCTGGCGACCCTTTGGCTAAATCTTTCTGGTTTGAGATGTTGGAGGAGCCATAATTCCCTCCTGGACCATGTTAACTTCCTTCTCCAGGAAGAGAAATCTAAAATTCATATCAATTTTTGAGTTGTTGCCAAGTTTTTTCCTTACTCTCCTCTCTTCCCTTGGGGTCATCTAGAGGTGTTGGTTTCATAATTCAAATTATGAGAATATTCCTTTGATTTATGCCAATGTGGTGGTGACTCACTTGACCAAGCTAGTGGTGAAGGATGTGTTGCTTTGTTGGCAAATCCTTTGGGCTTACTGCGTTATGATGAGGTACGATTGGTATGGTAATGTGTTGGTTGATGTCGATATTTGCTAGCTTTTCATGCCTCGTAACTAGGAAATCATTTCCAAAAGTGATTTTAATTTTTCCCATGCACCCAACTTCATGTCTCACTTAATGACACTAGGCTCACACACTTCCCATTGTCTTTTCTCGGCTTGCTTCTCGAAGGGTCTCTACAATTTTCTCTCTGAAATTTTTTTCATGTCTAAAGAAGTTCTGTTGGCAGAGGATATGGGGGGCGAAAGAGTTAGATATGAACCAAACAAACTGGATGACTTCAAGAATGACCCCCTGGTCTGGAATTTTTGCATTGAAGGAGGGGTCACCGATATTTTGGAATGTCTGAAGGGCCATGATGAGAAGCTCTCGGTTTCTTTTGCCTCCTCTTGGTCTGGGAGGCGTGTTTCAGTGGGTGGCATTTATTTTGATGTCTCTGAGGAAACAATTGCCCAGGCCACAAAGCTGGCCCTTGACGGAAAACACTAGAAGTGCACCAGCCATGTTGCCAACAGTGAAGGCCTGAAACGCTTCTTCCACAATCATGAGGAACCTGTCAAACACTAGGGTGGGTTTGCTTGAGAAGAGCTTAAACACCCATGGGATATGATCTGCCTTATGATCATGAAGTACTTCACTCTCGAGGGAAGGCACAAGGTATTTTACTACTATCATTTGCCTCTTCTAAATCATTTTCATAATAACGATTTTCTCTATCTACCCTTTTATTTACTGCATTCCATTGAAAGCTCTGTTAAAGAAACCATGGACCCCAAGCATGGGGATAAGCCACCCTACCTCCTTCACCAGGGCCTCATTTACAAGATGTAAAAATTTCATGAGGCCCTTTGCCCCCCCTGGAACCTCTCGCTCTCTCAACTCCCTATGCCTACTCCTCAGCAACTTGCCGCCCTTTCTATGGCCTTCCCTAGATTCTTCCAATATCTGCATGATGGCTTTGCTACAACCAACTTCTCCATGTCTCTGCTTGCTTATGCCTCTATTTTTTCTCTATCTGTGGTCTCTCCTAGCTTGACTTTGTTTGCCTCTCCCAACGTTTCCCACTCCCTATCCAAGGGTAAAGGCAAAACCCTTGTTAAATGCAAATGTATTGTCTTTGAAGAAAATTCATCTTCTAAGGATGCTGAGAATGACAACCCTTCCCCTGATTTTGAGGCTAAAATGAGATCCTCCAGATTGGCTTCCAAAAGCTTGCATAAAAAGAAGACCCCTGTGATTGAAACTATTGACTCAGAGGAGGACCCCATTGAGGACAAGGAGGGAGAGGATCCTAAAACCACTTTGGGGGCCCCTAGTGAGGATGTTGCTGATGCGAATATGACTAGGGACCCCATGGATTTGAGTACTGTTGGTTCTGCTAGCACAAACAATTCTAAGATGTAGGTCCAAGACTCTGTTGATGTTAAGGATGGGGCCCCTATGAACATGGGCACTGTGGGTGTCACAGGGGATGAAAATTTTGATACCAAAGCCCTGGACTTTAATGACTTGGTCACAAATTTAAAGATGGCAAAATAGGTGATGAACTCTATTCCTTTGATGGGCATGGGCAATGATATTGACTATTCCACTGCTCAAGATATGGCCAAGGTAATAGATAAGACTATGGATGACAAGGCTATTATGAAACCTCGGGGTGTCCCTACTCTGGAGAAAATGGAAATGCAGTGCATAGACGTGTTGAACATCACGTCGAGGATTGAGAATATGGCCCCTCTACTTTAATTGCAGGCTATCATGGATGATGTCGATAGACTCAAGAGCAAGGTGGAGGGCTCGGACGCCCAAATTGTGGCCCTTAACAAATTTTATCTGCAGATATTACATAGCTCGGTGCTCACCCTCTCTCTACTGAGGGAACGAACTATGGACACTGAGGAAGAAAAGAAAAAGGCTAAGGACCTGTATAAGTTCATGTTTAATGAATGGAACAGTTTCATTGATGCCACTAGGGTGTGAAAGGCATCCTTGTAGTTTTTTTTTGTGCTTTCTGCTTGTTGTTTTTTTAATTTTCAAAGGCTTGGTCTCCTTTTGTTGTTAGTTATGTTACTATTAATATTGTTATAGTGTTGTTTTTTGCACTAAGGTCTCTTTAATAGTTATTCTATGTAAAGGGTCAGTGCCCTCATTCTCGCTGCTTTTTTAATCAAAAACAATGAAAGCTTCTTGTAGAGAAGGGGTGAAATAGTATGATATCTCCTAGTGTAAGCATATATAAGGATAAATAATAATAAAAATATAAGATCAAGATGCATACACCCTATGAATCAATCTATCTACTTGATAAGATTATATAAGATATTAGACAAAAAATAAAAATATGAAATCATCATGTAAGAGATAGTGTTATGAGAGTAAAGTGTAACAATATAGGATCAAATAATGATAATGTAAGACATTCTCTAAAGTAACAAGATATGACATTAATGGACTATAAATAACATACTCTCAATGGTAAGATAAGAAAATATTAAATCATAAACAATCAAAACAACATGCTTTTGATAATTAAATATAAAAAAAAACATGAACCTAATTCTTGATGTATCTAGACACAATAACAATATATCAATATAGGAAATATAATAATGCTATCCTAGATCACTCAATGTATAAACTGTTGGCAATTTGGAGGAATTGATTATGTTTTGCATTGATGTTTGTCATTGATGTCAACACTAGCTACTTTAGCTGTTTACCGGTATCTGGTTGGTTCTGGTAGGATGATTGGTTTCTGGTTGGATTATGATCTTGTATTCTCCAGTATACTTTGGTCTAAGGAATTGGTTTGGATTGGTTATTCATGTGTTCTTGATGTGTATCACATTCAATTGGTTCAAGATTTGATGATCCAAAAGCTATCACTTGTTCTAGTAAGCCTTTTGGTTACCAGTAAGGGTTTTACCAGAAGCACCTTGTTGAAGATCTTTTGATATTATGTATAAGTGGTGTTGGTACGACTTCTAGAAGGTTATCCAGATGCTAATGGTTAAAATGTTCATATTCCAGTTTATCGGTGGTGTTGCAGTTAGCACCAAACCTATTCTATTCTAGGTTATTTTGTTATCTAGGTTATGGATGGGTTTCTATAACGTTGGAGGATGTTCGTGATGCATTACCGATAAGATTTAAGGATTGGTTTAAATTGTTTTCAGCCTAAGCCAACTTAGTTGATCATTAGATTGTAGGTTTATGTTATGAATTTATTGTATTATCTTTTAGGTGGCCGACCTAATTGTTTAGGTCCTGGGTTGGTATAAATGTGATGTAAGATCTCTTTGTAGATCATGTATGGTATGGGATTATGCAAACAATGTCGTAATCATTCATGCAAAGGATTTGATTGATCATAGGTGATCGAATTGGGTTTGTGGAAGAGGTTTAAGGTATTCGATATTGATCTTAACCGAAACTGTACTCAAGCATGAGAGATGCTATACTTGCAGTTCAATCTTCATTTCGGATTGTTGTCTATTGTTTTATGTAGTCAGTGAGACTCCTTTTGTGATAAGCAGTGTGCTCTAGGCTATTGGCCTTCCTGTATGTGCATGCCCCTTATTGTAATATTTATTCATCTTATCAGTGGATAGATATTGTGGGTCTCCAATCCCACCACGGTTTTTCCTCTTTGAGGTTTTCCATGTATAAATTTGTGGTGTTATGGTGTTCATCTTTGTGGTTGCATTGGTGCTTATTGTTATATGCTTTTATGTTTACCAGTTGCTGAGTTGTTGTATTAATAAGGTTAAATTTCTCCATTCCGGTAGAACATTGATTCACCCCCCCTCTCAGTGTTCTTGAATCCCAACATAAATATTATATAATGCTTTAAGAAACTAAACCACTCATATTAGTCTTGAACATAAGACAATTCCACAGAAAGATAGATCAATTAGTGTAGGTACACACACACAGATATGATATGTGTGTGTGTGTGTGTGTAAATATGTATATATGTATATATATGTATACACATATACACATACATATATACATATGTGTGTGCATGTATATGTGTATGTGTATATGTACATATGTATATCTATATATGTACATATGTATATGTAGATGTGTGTATGTGTGTGTGTGTGTGTTGTGTGTGTTGTGTGAAGGAAATCATGGGCAAATACAAGTGATTGAAATCCCTACAATCACAACCGATCACAACCAAGCAAACACAATTAGCTCAAACACCTCAAGATCGGGATGTTAGAAAGAAAGCAAAAGAAGCATAATTGACATAAAACAATAAGATGCAAAGTTTCATTTGACTCATTGATTTGATTATCCCGCGGTAGGATGTGTGCTCATTGATGCAATAGTTTCTCGATATTTCTCTATGATATGCGATTTGAGGATGAGATTCAAAAGCATGAAACGATGGATGAGAGGATGAGATGGAATTGATGCATTATGGGGGTATGATTATAATAATATGTATGAATTTTGGCATGATGATGATATGGATATGCTAAGTGTGGATGAAATGTTATCATTATAATGGTTTGGTTGTATAAAAAGTGGAGGATTTGCTTGAAAAAGAGGGGGATTAAATAGGAGTGTTAGGGTTTCAAGCAGATCCGAAGAAAATATGAACTAACAATTATATGCAGATCTAAATACAAAAGATAAAGTAATAAAACAAGACACAAATAACACGGAGATTTAATGTAGTTCACCGAGAATGGGTTACGTCCACCATACACAGTCGTCCTATCTTTCTTATTATCCAGCAAAAATAGTACATAAACCTCTCTATGCCTTAAGCATCCCAGCCGCTTATAACATGCATTTTTAGGGCAATAGACAAAGTCAGCCTTTTTAAGGTTTGATTAAAATGTCAGCGAGAATATGTGTTGAGTGTACAGTACTTTGCTGATCAGTCACCACATATCAACAAGGAGTTTAGAGGAAAGGAAGGGATTGGAAAAATGCAACACTTGTCCTCCTTGAGGACAAGTGGAAATCCTAAGAATGGATCAACAAGGAAGGTCATGTGTCCCTTAGAGGAACACATGTCACAAAAGGGCTTGACATGTGTCCTTAAGGACACATGTCCATTTTGGGAAGATGCCACCCAAAATAGGTTTAGATTTCCTAATATTAAGGAAATTAGGGAATCATGTGTGTGCACACACATGTGAGGGGAGGTTGGGATAGGATAGGATAAGGTTGGTTGGGAGGATAGGGTTGGTTAGAACCCATGGGTTAGGCTAGGGGTTGGGTTAGAAGGGTAGTTAAAGTTAGGAGACATGTGACTAAAAGGAATATTTGAATTAAATTCAAATAAAGGGATAGAAAAGGGGGGATTAATTAATTTAATTAATTAATTCAAGGATTGGAAAAAGGGGAATTAATTAATTTGATTAAAATGAATTCAAGGATTGGAAAAGGAGAATTAATTAATTTGATTAATTAATTCGAGGATTGGAAAACAGGAGGATTAATTAATTGGCTATGGGGCATGGCTTCATTAATTAATTTAGCCAAAAGGGATGCTTGATTTTAATTAAATAATAGGAATTATTTAACTAATACAAGCGACTTAGGAGATTTGATCTAAATAAATTGATCAGTCAAATTTATGTGTCTACATTTTGCCCCTCTTCATAGTGGTGCTAGAATAGTGTCAATGCGAAGAAAATAAGACACTAGTGATTTGGAGAAAAGGGAGTGAGGCAAAAAAAAATGCCCCAAACGAACGAAGGAATGACCAAGGATGACCCCTCAAGAGGGTGCATGGGGAAAAAGGGATTGGTCGACGTCTCGAAAGAAACATTTCCCCAACAAATAGGATGGAAGGCAAGAAGTAGATGAGAAGGGGAGAAAATACAAATGCAGTGGAGATGGAGATGGAAACATCATAGAGTGTGACCACCTACAAAATGAGACATCATGTAGTAAGCACTTATTTTTATTTAGAAGTGTATGTGAGTCACCAAGGTATGAAGAACCAGGGTGAAATTTTATAGCCAGTGTATGGACTAACACATATAAATAGACACGCAGGCTAATCTAGCACCACACAGAGTTATAGAGACCTTAAAGGAAATGGTGCTAGAACAACCACATGAAGATTACGTGCCCCAGTGTAACATGAGCTAGTCGAGACCTCATGAGGGTACAACAAGAAACACCTCTAAAAGACATGCCAAGCAAAAACCAAAAGCAACAAGATTACATCTTGAGCCTTGTTATTCCTAGCACACCATGATATAAAAGATCATGGCAACCAAGAGGAAACCAAACCTAAGGAGCTAAAAAGGATAAACAAAGAATCAAAGCCAACACAAGTGTCTCAAATATCTTTTATCAAAGGATTTGCATAAGGATTTGATGATGGCTGACTTGAGGAAGGATACATCCTATGCAAACTGATGATGGGTGTTGTTGATGTGATAATGATATATATTGGAACAACACCAGAGTAAAAGGTTGATGATGACTACCAAAAGGGATCTAATAAGATCACGATGACAAGGATGCTAAAGGATGATTGTTGAAGAACTAGCTGATAGGATATGATTTTGACGATACAACTGAAGCTATGTACAAGACACTATTTACAAGTTGTACAAGAGACTATGGATGATGGAGAAAGACCCAAGGATAGGCATTAGGTTTCCCCAGTCAAGATGAAAATGTTAGATAGTTCAAATAACCAGAAGACAACTGAGAGGGGGGGTGAATCGGTTGTCACAAATTACCGGAACCATTAGAAATTTCAAATTTAATACCGGAACCCAAAACATTAATACTGGAATAGCAGATAAACCAATTAAGCATAAACAATAATCATAGAATAAATACCATCCAAATGACACCAAGATTTGTATGTGGAAAACTCGGTAAAGGGAAAAATCATGGTGGGAAGCCTACCCATAGTCATATAATACTTTTGTAGTAAGTATGTGAATTACAATTGAGAGGCCTGCAATTGCAGGAAGGCCAACAACCGAGAGCACACTACTCATCACAAAAGGAGCCTCACTAACTACATAGAAATCCAGACTACAATCTGAAGAAGTGTTGAACTGCAAAAGATTGTATCTCCTATGCCTGAGTACAGTTTTGGTTAAGCTCAATACCAGAGCACTAAATCCTCTTACATAAACACAATTTGATCTCCAATGATCAACCAACTCCTCTGCCTAAATGATATTATATTATTCGCACATTACATTCCTTAACCATGGCCTCTAATAATAACCATGATGATCTACAATGAGATCTTACATCTATATATACAAACCCTCGACTATAAACAATCAGGTCGGCCACCAGACAATAAACCAATTACATAATTACAAACCATGTCGGCCTTAGACCAAACAAATAATATCAACACATAAGAGATCCCAAAAATACATTAATATGTCCTATCCATACATTACATTAAAGATGATCCATAACCTAGATCAACCGGGACCAAGTATAGATCCACACGCCACAATAATGATCTTCATTCACCAAGTCTCGAACATGATTAACAACAACATCCTGAAACTCCACCAGAAGTTGCACCAACACCACTTATGCAATTCATCAAAGATCTCCACCAAAAGCTCTGTCGGTGAAACCATCACTAGAACCAAAAGTAAATCTAACAAAGCAGTTAGGATAGCATCCGATATCTAGACCAAAACCAACTGACCAAATATAAGGATGAGTATCATGAACAAGCCAATTCCATCACCAGACTTAACCGGAGCCTACCAGATCATGTCGGATCCAAGTTAACCAGAAAACACTCAACCTATCGGGACTAGAAGTGTGTCGGTAAAGCATCCAAATAGCTAGTGTTGACATCAATGACAAAACATCAATGCAACACATAATCAGTTCCACCAAATGGCCAACAATCTCCCCCTTTGGCATTGATGGAAACACTAGATGTGAAAAACATCTAAGTACCAAGAAATGCCAAACAAGTCTCCCCCAATGAAAGACAACCAACAATCTCCCATAGATAGCTCTGAATATCAATGTCTCCCCCTATAAATAATATCTCTGTAAAGCTCTGAATTTCTTTTCCTTTTTCACATCAATATCACTCCCCCTTTGACATCAATGCCAGAAATATCAAAGCAACAACATAAGCCTCTAAATCACAAAGCTTACTACTCCCCCTGAGTAGTAGCATCCCACATAAGTGCCAGAATGAATAGTCTCTGATAATGCATGCTGGACTGATGCCAAACCGTATCAATCAAGTCTCTATCGGAGGGGCATAAAATCCCAACCTGTCTCTTGGGTACTCAAATGATTCCTTGGACAAAGGTTTAGTGAAAATATCTGCAATCTACTCTTTAGTGTTCACATAAACTAGTCTAACTTCATTTGCTTCCACCTTCTCCTTCAAAAAGTTATACTTGATAGATATGCACTTTGTTTTAGAATGAAATACCAGAGTCCATGATATATCAATAGCAACAGAGTTATCACAGTGAATAACTATCGGTGCATCACTATCCACCTTTATATCCTTCAACATTTGCTTCATCCATAAAAATTATTTGCAATTAATAACAGTAGCAACATACTCAACTTTAGCAGTAGACAAAGAAGTACATGACTGTTTCTTGCTGATCCATGAAACCAACTTCTTTCCAAGAAACAAAGCTCCACTAGAAGTACTTTTCTGGTCATCAACATCTCCAAATTAGCATTTGTATATGCACATAAAGTAAAGTTATCATCCTTAGGGTACCACAAGCCATATTATGATGTACCTTGCAAGTATCTAAAAATCCTTTTCACCGCCATCTCATGATTTTCTCTAGGATCACTTTGAAAAATTAAAACAATAAAAACAACATTCATAATGTCAGGCCTAGTCTGAGTCAAATAAAGCAGACCTCCAATCATAGATTTGTATCTTGTAGGATTTATCGGTGCGGAAACATCTTTTCTTGTCAATTTCTCTCTTGTAACCATAGGAGTACTTACCGGTTTAGAATCTCCCATGCCAAATTTCTTCAACAATTTCTTAGCATATTTAGTTTGACAGATGAAAATACCTTTGTCAGTTTGAGTAATCTGCAAACCTAAGAAAATTTTCATCTCACCAATCATAGACATCTAAAATTAATTCTCTATATTTTTAGAAAATTCTATGCATAACTTATCTTCACCTTCGAAAATAATTTCATCAACAAATACTTCAATAATTAGTATAGCATCATAAGTTATCTTATAATATAAATTATTGTCAGCACTGCTCTTAGAAAAACTAAGCTTTAAAATATATTTATCCAACCTTGCATACCAAGCTCTAGGTGCTTGTTTCAATCTATATAAAGCTTTCCTTGACCTGCAAACCATATTTGTATCATCTGATAGTGAAAAACCTTCAGGTTCATCAATATAAACTTCCTCGTCAAGATCCCCATTCAAAAATGCACATTTAACATCCATATGATAAACCTTGTAGTTTTTATAAGTAGCATAGGCAAGAAATAATCTTACAGCTTCAATCCTAGCTATAGGTTCAAAAGTCTCTCCATAATCAATGCCTTCCTTTTGATAATATCCTTTACAAACCAATCTAGCCTTATTCCTTATAACTTGACCATCCTCATTCAATTTATTCCTAAAAACCCATTTAGTTCCAATAACTTTTTTATTTTTAGGTCGGGGAACCAAGGTCCATGTGTTATTTTTCTCAATCTGATCTAATTCTTCTTCTATAGCTTTCAACCAATATTCATCTTTACATGCATCAATTACTGATACCAGTTCAACTTGTGAAATTAAATATACCTAATTAGTTGCCAATATTCTTCTTGTCTTCACTCCTTTGCTCTTATCCCCAATGATTTGATCTTCTAAATGATTCAATCTCACATACCTAGGAGTCTTCTGACTTTCCGTTCCTCTTCCCTATTCTTTAGTTATTGTAGAATTCTCTGATACTGTCGGAGTAACTGGTTCAACTCTCTGTTCAGGTAAAGGTGCTACCGGTTCAGATATAATTATTTCCACTACTGGTTCCTTCTCATAAACTTTGATTTGAATTTTGTTTAGCTCATCTTGTTTGACGTTAGCACTCTCCACAATTCTCCGCAATCTCTTGTTATAACATCTATATGCTTTGCTTCATTAGAATAACCAAGAAATATGCCTTCATCACATCTAGGATCAAATTTCCCAATAATATAATCTCTCCTGATATAACTTTTACTACCAAAAATTCTGAAATACTTAACTGTAGGGGTATTGCCAAATCATAATTCATAAGGTGTCTTACTGGTGTCTCCTTTGATATGTACTATGTTGAATGTATAAACCGTTGTGCTCACTGCTTCTCTCCAGTAGATATGAGGTAGACTAGCTTCCATCATCATTGTTCTAGCAACACCCAAGATAGTTTTGTTCTTCCTTTCCACAAATCTATTCTGCTGAGGTGTCCGGGGAGCAGAAAATTGTCTTCTTATACCATGCTTGTCACAAAAGTTATTAAACTCACCGGATGTGAATTCACCACCATGATCTAATCTCAAACATTTAATATTCAATCTTGTCTCAGCTTCCACATTAGGCTTAAAGATTTTAAACTTTTCAAATGCTTCAGATTTTTCTCTTAGAAAAGTAACCCACATCATTCTAGAATAATCATCAATGATTTGCATGAAATATCTATCACCTTGAAAACTTTTAACTCTAGCAGGGCCACAATAATCTAACCTGTTTACCCATTTGACATTCTTTACATACTGGATTATAGGGCTTCATAATCTTAGGTATATCCCTAACTGCCTTAGTTGAACTGATCATCACAATGCAATCAAAATTCACATGACACAACCTTTTATGCCATAGCCAACTCATCAATATGTGTAATCAAACATGTCTTCTCACCAGAATTCAAATGAAATATATTACCTTTTGTCTGTGTACTAGTTACAATCTCCAAAATAGATCTGTTAATGATTTTGCATTTCCCATCCTTGAACTGTAATTGAAATCCCTTATCTACCAATTGTCCTACACTCAAAAGATTATGACTTAAACCTTCAACATAATAAACATTTTCAGTATTGTTCTTACCATCCAGTGATAAAGTTCCTTTTCCTTTGATCATGCATGCCTTGTCATCTCCAAATCTAACTAGACCACCATCAAATTCTTGCAAAGATAGAAACTTCCCTTTATTTCTAGTCATATGATGTGAACAAGTGCTATCAATTACCCATTCATCCTTGTCTTCAATTTTATCAGCAAGTGCCTTCTCTTTAGGTACATTCTCTTCCAGTGTCAGATCATCTTCCTTGATAGCCAGGAATACCCATTCCTTCCCATTGCTGGATCCACTAGCAAAGTCTTATGTCGGTTCATCATCTAAATTAGTAATGCCTTCCTCATCAGCTATGTAGCATGATTTGTCTCTATTCTTCTTGTATTTATACTTGTTCTGATATCCAGGGTTAGGCTTAAATGATCTTCTAACTGTTTCTTCAAATCTTGAATTCCTTTCAAGACATCTAGATGAAAAATGACCAATCTTATTACATGCAAAACATTTAAAAGGTGCTTTTCCTTCATACTTACAGTTTCCTATCGGTCCTTTTGGTACTCTTCTATCAAATAGTGCTTCAAGTTTCTCAAACTCATCATCTTCTCTTTTCATATCTTCCAATTCCTTTGCATTCAAAGATTTCCAGTCTTGCTTACCGGTTGTAGATGTAGATGCATGAAAAGAAGGTTCAAACATCACAACTCTAGAAGGTCCAAATTATTCAAGCTCAAAAGCAAATAGTTTTCCAACCAAAGTATCTATGTTAACAGATGTATTAGTCATTGTTCTCAACTCATTAATAGTAGTAGCCTTCATTTTGTAAGCCGGTGGTAGGGCTCTCAGGACTTTAGAAATAATTTCATCTTCGCTCAGAGTTCCACCACAATATTGAATTCCCATAACAATCTCATTTACTCTTTCCATGAATGCAATAATCCTTTCATCTTCTTCCATCTTCAAGTTTTCATATCTCACCCGGTAACCATCAAGTTTAGCAATATTCACTGTAGGGTCACCTTCATTAACAGTCTCCAACTTATCCCATTTAGCCTTTCTAGATGATTTGTCAGTTAATCCCATTATTTGTTGATTAGAAAGTGCACACAAGAGGGATTCTCTTGCTCTATAATAATTCTCAAGCTCCTTCTCCAGGTTTGTTGGAGGAGGATTGCTAGATCCCAAATTATAGGGTGTCACACCATTTTGTGTGATCTCCCAAATCTCCTTGCCAAGACATCTCAGATGAGTCTCCATCTAAATCTTCCATACTATGTAATTTGTTCCATCAAGCCTCAGAATATGCCTTCGAAAGATAGATCCAGAAGAACTGGATGAACTTTAACTGTTAGTCTCCATAGGATCTTCCTCAAGCGGTTAAGTTTTCTACAGAGAGGACCAAAGCTCTGATACCAATTGTTAGACAGTTCATATAATCGAAAGACAACTGAGGGGGGGGGTGTGAATCAGTTGTCACAGATTACTAGAACCATTAGCAATTTAAACTTTAATACCAAATAAACCACTTAAGCATAAACAATAATCACAAAATAAATACCATCCACATGACACCAATATTTGTACATGGAAAACCTGGTAAAGGGAAAAACCACGGTGGGAAGCCTACCCACAGTCAAACAATACTTCTACAATATGTATGTGAATTACAATTGAGGGGCTTGCACTTGTAGGAAGGCCAAAAACCTAGAGTGCACTACTCATCACAAAAGGAGCCTCACTGACTACATAGAAATCCATACTACAATCCAGAGAAGTGTTGAACTACAAATGATAGCATCTTCTATGCTTGAGTATAGTTCTGGTTAATCTCAATACCGGAGGACTAAATCCTTTTACATAAACCCAATTTGATCTCCAATGATCAACCAACTCCTCTACCTAAATGATATTACATTATTCGCACATTACATTCCTTGACCATGACCTCTAATAATAACCATGATGATCTACAATGAGATCTCACATCTATATATACAAACCCTCGACCATAAACAATCAAGTCGGCCACCAGACAATAAACCAATTACATAATTACAAACCATGTCAGCCTTATACCAAACAAATAATATCAACACATAAGACATCCCAAAAATACATTAATAGGTCCTATCCATACATTACATTAAAGTCGATCCATAACCTAGGTCAACCGGGACCAAGTATAGGTCCACACGCCACAACAATGATCTCCATCTACCAAGTCTTGAACATGATCAACAACAACATCCTGAAACTCCACCAAAAGCTCCACCAACACCACTTATGAAATTCATCAAAGATCTCCACCAAAAGCTCTGCCAGTGAAACCCTCGCCGGAACCAGAAACCAATCTTCTAAGCAAGAAGGATATCTTCCGATCTCCAGACCAATTTAACCAACTAACCAAATATGAGCATGAGTATCATGAACATGCCAATTCCATCACCAGACTTAACTGGAACCTATCGAATCATGTTGGATCCATGTTAACCAGAAAACACTCAACCTATCGAGACCAGAAGGGTGTCGGTAAAACATCCAAATAGCTAGTGTTGGCATCAATTACAAAACATCAATGCAACACATAATCAATTCCACCAAAAGGCCAATAGAAAAGCCACTAGAGATTGATGATTGATGGGGTGTTGTTGATGTGGAAATGATATATCTCAAAACAACACAAGGATTAGGAAGGATGCATCCCGATGATAATTATTTAATTGCGATCAAGGCTTGCAATAAGGTTGGGAGCAAGACCAAGGATGCAATTGGATGATTGGATTGGTGCTTGAGATTGGATAGCGGAGGGATATGGATAAGATTTGCATGTGATGGCGGATTGCAAGGAGCAGATGGACTGATAGGATGGATGGCATTGGATTGTGTGGGGGTAGCCAAGAGCTAGATACCAATGACAAGTGATGCAAGAGGCGGTGGAATGATATGAGAGGAGGGATGAAAGGATATAGGATAGGATGAAAAGGATTTGGAGATGGAAGCATTATGGATTTGGCTGGGAGATGAAAGGATGAGGGATGAAGGGATGGACGTAGATGAGGTTTGGGAAAGAAACTAGTTATGGATGAAGGGATGGATGTAGATGAGGTTTGGGAAAGAAACTAGTTATGGATGAAGGGATGGAGGAACAAGGAGATAAGGATAGATGGACAGATTAGATTATGGATGAAGTAATGAGGAACTAGGAGATAAGGATTGGTGGATGGATGGATATGATAAGATGACTAACAAGAGGATAGGAAGTTGAGGGAAGTGGACAAAAGATAGGGTGATGGATAGATAAGGACTATGAGGATATGCTAAAGGATTACATAATAGGGAGAAAAGATGGGTGGATAGGAAGATGAATGGAGGAAAAGTGTGATAGGGGAATGGAGGCCGAGAGGTATCCAAAGCATGTATACATGGTGTTTGTTTGTTATATCAATATCTAAAGGAGGATGGAGGAAGTTAAATGGATTGGATAAGATGGGTACATGGTAGGTAGACGGAGATGGGGGAGGAAATGGCTAGATGGCTAGAAGAACTTTCCCCCAAGTGTGGAGAGAAAGAGGATGAGGGGAATTATGCATGATCCCTTTATGCCAATTTTTTATCACGGTACTTGTTCAAGGTGCCTGTTTGCCAAGTTTTCTCAATTGGACAGATTTTTCTCATTACCTTTTTAAAAAAAACCTTTTTTTTTATTTCTAATTTTTGGGAGGAAATTTATGGGTGGAGATGGATGAGGATAAATGGACTTGGAGGATAGGTGATAAGGGAGATGGATGGAGGACTCAAGCATCAAGTTTGATATCAACGTAGTATGAGCTCATTTGGAGTGATCATCAGGTGTTGTTAAAAATTTATTAGGAATGAGTGAATTATACAAAGGCTTGGATTAGATGGTTTTGATGGGGAATTTATGTTGTGCAAGGGATATGGTAGTGGCAAGTGTTCGAATGGAATGGAGGAAAGTGATTGTGATGGGGGCATGTTGTTAGGACCAACATTGGTACATGTTGCTGGGGATGTGGTATGAGTGTAGGGGAGATGGATGTAGCATGTGGATATGATGGAGGAATTATGATAGGGAGCTTTGGACATAGGGACCTAATTTTGACTTAAGAGATGGAGGGGGAGAATCTTTAGCTGGTGGAATAGAACCTTTGGATGTCATTGCAAGTTTTTCTTTTTGATGTATTGCTTCTTTTTTGTTTGGGATCCAAATTGTTTTTGGTTTTCCCTTAGTGAGCCTTTGTGTCCTTTGAGATTAATTGCATTTTTTTATCAGCGTTTGCTTTGTGAGAGCATGTATTTTTGAGTGGACATGGTCATCTTTATATTGATATCTTTATGCATTTTTGATTTGGCATCCAAACTTCTACTCGTAGCCTTGGAAGGAGTGTGTGAAGGTGTAGGAGATGTAGGGAATATGGATGAAGTAATGGATGTAAGATGTAGTCCCTGATAGAATGTGGGGATATGTGCCTTTGTCAATCTTGATTGAGAATGAAAGGAGAAGGAGTTTTATGATGGGTGATGGAGATATGGGATTTGTGTATGGAGGGACGAGTAGGAAAAGATGGAGGATGGGGTTGTGGGATATAAGGGCCCAAAATGGATTTAGCATGTGGATGATATATAAAGATAGATTTTGGGATATAGAAACCCAAAATGGATTTAGAGGATGAAGGAGGAAGATTGATGGTTGTTTTGGCTTTATATGGCGGAGGAGGCATGATGGTGATAAATGATTTGGAGGAACGATGGGGCGATGTGCTGATGTGTTTAGAAACCTAATTGGATTTTGTATTAGTTGTACCAACATTTTTGGATGAAGTGCCTTGGGATATGTAACCAAGACCATGAGATCCTAGATGCACTTTAACATGGATGGGCTCCAAAGTACCTTGATCATGTAGGCCCAAGCCTTTTCCTTGATAGTTCATTTTTTTGAGCATTTTATCTAGAGTAGGCTACTTGTTCTCTGGGTAATAAGATGCGAGTCCATTATTAGATGGAGGAGAATAGGTGGTGTATATGAAATGTTCTTCTGTTGGGAGTGAACTTCCATGGATGAATGTAAGCGAACCAAGGGGATAGAATGATGGTGGTGGGATGGTTTGGATAGGAGGAAATGGAGGAAATGGAGGATCAAGAAGTGGAGCATATGGGATGGGAGGATCTTGACTTGGATGAGGGGATGATAAGGGCTCTTCAAGTAGAGGAGGTGGAATGGTAGGATCTTGATTTGGGGAGGGACAAGTAGGGAAAGATGGAGGATGGGGTTGTGGGATATAAGGGACAAAAATTGATTTAACATGTGGGTGATATATGAAGGTAGATTTTGGGATATAGTGACCCAAAATGGATTTAGAGGATGATGGAGGAAAATGGATGGTTGTTTTGGCTTTATATGATGGAGGAGGGGGTGGCGATAAATGATTTGGAGGAACGATAGGGCGATGTGTTGATTTGTTTGAAAGCATACCTGGACTTTGTATTAGATGTACCAACATTTTTGGATGAAGTGCCTTGGGACATGTAACCAGGACCATGAGATCTTGGATGCGCTTTAACATGGATGGGCTCCAAAGTACCTTTCTCATGTAGGCCCAAGCCTTTTCTTGATAGTTAATTTTTTTGAGTATTTTATCTAGAGTAGGATCTTGTTCTCTGGGTAACAAGATGAGAGTCCATTATTAGATGGATGATAATAGGTGGTGTATATGAGATGTTCTTTTGTTTTGAGTGAACTACCATGGTCGGATGTAAGTGAACCAAGGGGATAGAGTGATGGTGGTAGGATGGATTTAATAGGAGGAAATGGGGGATCAAGAAGTGGAGTATATGGGATAGGAGGATCTTGACTTGGATGAGGGGATGATAAGAGATCTTGAGGTAGAGTAGGTGGAATGGTAGGATCTTAATTTGAAAGAGGGGATGATATGGGATCTTGAGATGGAGGAGGTGGAATGGTTGGATCTTTATTTGGATCAATAAAAATTTTAATATGTTGTAGAACAAGATCTTGGAATGATCGGATTGGTGTGGATAGTGTGACAAGGGGTGAGTGGGTAGACTCTTCAGATGGAATAGATGGAAGGATGGGAGGTTCATTTACTTGGGTAGATGGAGTGAATGGAAGGATGAGAGGTTCATAAATTGGGGTAGACAAAGTGGTTGAAAGGATAGGGGATTCACCAACTGGGGGTAGACAAGTGGATGAAAGGATAGGGGATTCATTAGACTGAGTTTGAATAATGGTAGGAGCAGGTGATGGGGATTTTAGTTGAATGGTCTCAATGGATGGGAGTTTTTTGATGGTGTTAGGAAGTGGGAGAGGAATGATAATTGTGGGAGTTGGAAGTGAAGTTAGTGGATTGGAGGAGGGAATGGATGGTGGAGGACTGGGGTAGGATGAAGTGGATGGTGGTAGATTGAGGTAGGATGAGGTGGATGAAGATGGACTAAGGAAGGATGTGTAGATGAAGATCTTTTGGTGTATGATGGTGGATTGAGATAGGATGCAATGGATGGTGGAGGGTTGTGGTAGGGTGAAGTGGATGTTGGATTGAGATAGGATGAAGTATATGGTGGAGTGAGATAGGATAGGGGATTGGGATTGGATGGAGGATTAGGATTGGATGGAGGAGTGAGATAGGATGGAGTCTTGGGATCATATGAAAGAGTGAGATAGGATGGTGGAGTAGGATTGGATGGAGGAGTGAGTTAGGATGGGGCTTTAGGATTAGGGGTTGTGTAATGGATTTGGGGATAATGAGATGGTGGATTTGGATTAGGGATGTAAGTGGTAGTGCTGTGAGGAAAAGATGGAGGTTCGGATAGGATCATGGGATGTTGCATATGAGGGATATGTGGAGGTGATATATGAGGGAGCTATGGGCGAAAGACATAATGGATTTCCTTTGTCAAAGGTGTGATAAGGATTATGAGCGGATGTGCATGGAGGAATGGTAGGGTACTAGCTAGGACGAATAGTTGGATTTTGGTATCTGACACTTGGTTCAAGCTTGCTAAGGATGAGAACATCAAGATTTTCAATTTCATATTCATCTTGATTCTTTCACACACTCAACATTTTCTATTAAGTTGGTAGAATTTAGAAATATCTTGGAAAATAACAAGATTTAGACATGCACGTGAATTCTAGAACGATTGAGTTAGGGGATTCAAATGTGCTAGGATGAGTGTGTGATCAATGTGACATATGTTAATGTGAATAATTATTCTTGAATATACTTGTATTGGGAGATTCTTAAATTTTGTGTTAATTATTATTATTTTTCTATGTGAATGAATGCCAATTGATATTTTTTATACATGAACATAACACCAAATTATAAGTATTTGTGCATAGTTAGCTTAAGACCAAAGTGCAAAAGGGGGCCAATAGGTTAAACTGCTTTATTTTAATCTTGCATTTATGAGGATCAAGATTGTGCTTATAAATATGCCCTAGGTTAGATAACCATGTTGGATAAGTGTTTGAGAGGATAAGATTAATAATTAGAATCAAACAAATAAGTCAATTAAAATGAGTTTGCGTGTACGTGATTATAAGGATATGTGACATACACGTATATAAATAAGAGAAGACATTTGATAAAAGTTAAAAAAACAAAATAGTACTAATATAAAAAAAAAGACAAAAGACATCCAATAAACATTACAAAACAACTAATATTGATATAAAAAACATTGAAAGAAGCCAAACAACAAATTAAACACAAGTACAAGAAATAAAATGTACAAAGCAAACTCAAGGAGAGGGAACTATAAGCCCCTCCATGAATCTAATTTAATAATAATTTATCCACATGTTTATATTAAAGAAGACAATGATAATATCAAATTATTATGGAAGTGGAAGGTTTTAATTTTTATTTAGTAGGTGCCAAGGCTCGTACAAAACAGTTATCTTTTAAATACTTATGGTAAAAAGTGTAAAATATTTAATTAAGATTTTGATGCGTGACATCATGACAACGATTAATACATTGCAACAATCGAACCCTATGGCGTAGGATACCTTATGAAATTATTCCCACGTTCCAAAAATATAACATAAATACTGTAATGTAAGAAACTTTTGGCCTATAAACAAATATATGGGACTTGTTTTTACAGGTCATGTTTAACACTTGGCTTTGCAACTTGTCGTCGCTTGTCATGTCTTGATTTTTTTGGGTTAAATTTATTCTCAAATGAGATCCTTTCCAAAATCATACAGCTCACCTCATAGTTTTAAAACTTGCATATTCTGCAATAAAGGAGTTGTAGAAGCAAAATGGCACTTAATTATGGAGTGCATTGCTTATGAGGACATCCACACTCAGTATGAAAATGGATTAAGGTTGACAACATGCATCAGTTATTTGAAGAAGATATAATTAATCAAAATATGAAGATTAATTAAGAATGCTATCCTTGGTCCCATAGACTGATTAGTCTCGTGGACGTCATTAAAATCTTTCATTTCATTTCAAAAGGTATGAGAGAGTCTCAAAGGTAATTAGGTTGGTACATAATATCCATCAATTTGTTGTGCCTATTTAATGGGATTGTGAGAGGTGATAATGTTGAGCATCATTAAACTGTGAATCTCATCTTTACCATTCAATTTGAAATTTTTTTTCTATTTTGTATTATATTTAAATTAGTAATTAGATTTTTAAATTTGGATTATTTTAATATATTGGTGACAACATATATTGATAGAGTTTATTAAATTTAATATTGGAGCTATTAATTTTTATTTTTGTCTTAATTAAGTTTTTTCTATCGATCTAATATTCTTTATAAGATGAAAAATAATTTAGTCAATCATTTAACTGCATATAATGTTCTAGTGATGCAATTCTAGATCATAGTGTCATAAAATGATTAGAATTTGAGTATGATGATTTAAATGAATTTAGGGTTTGTACTTTAATGCTACTCCCCAACATATAAATTTGAATATTTTATATTTAAGTTGGCAATTAATAGTTAGCTATAAATAGATTTGTGCACTTGTATAATTAAGTCAGTATCTAAAAGTCTAAAGGTCAATTCTATAAATGTCATCCTTTTCATTTGTACACTAGTCATTGCTTAATCAAGAATATCACAATTAACAAACAATCAAAATAAAATTAATAATAACAAGTGCATTGCTCCAATAAAACTACATAAAAAAGGATATAGATAAAGGATAAAGACTATCTACTTGCTCATAATGAATGCTTCATTTTGATATTTGCAAGTACACAAAATTTCATGAAATTTTAAATAGAAATAATCTTACTTAACAATATCGAAAATGGAAAATTAAAAGTACAAAGAGACATTACTACAAGTAGTCTACACAAATTGATATTCGTGATTGTGAAGGAGTTTGCACAAAATTGATAAATATGATTGCAAGGAGCCTACAACAAATGTAACTTTGAAGAAGCTTGTAATAAAAATATTTTCAATGAGTTAGAAAGAATGTGACTATTTTTTAAATGAAAAATATAATTTTTTTTTATATTCACTATCATAGCAACACACATAAAAATATAATTACAAAAATAATTACACAAAATATAAGTATTAATAAATAATTAATTATATAAATAAATAAAAAACTATAACTAATTATTATATTAAAAAAATAATTAAATATAATCTAATGGCACATATGTAAATGACACTTAGATGCTCCAAAAGATATAATAGTATAAATAGAAGTTGTCTTGCCATCTTCACCACTCAAAATTTACAACTTGGAAAAGCAATTGAAACAAAATAGTAATGCAAAATTGGTCAATTATATAAAAGAAGATTGGATGTTTCCTTTTGTTGCATGACTTGGGTTAAAGTCCTTCTAAAATAGAGGTCAAAGGTCACAATTTTTTATTTATTTTTTATGACTTGGGTTAGTTTTTCTAAGATTAAGGTCAAAGATCACAATTTTTTCATTGGCCCTACTTGTAATGTTGTGGGTATGAATGGTCTTTTTGTGGTAAATCATATTTTAAGAAATCCTTCTAGTAATAATGAACAAAGACATGGTAATATGGTAGGTTGATGATAGCAGTATTCATTGTGTTTTTGGCAAAGCAAAGCAATGAAGTCAAATTGGAGATCTTAAAAGAAAGGATGAACATAAGATTTTATAATATATTCATTCTTGTTTTTCCAGGCAATGATGTCAGCACAAGGGACGTCATTGCTTTGTGAATGGTGAACAAAATCGAGGGGAGTGCTGTTGAGAATGATAGAAGACAATACGTGTGAGTTGAGAATCTGTCTGTTGACGTGTATGTGGTAACGAGGCGGCATATCACGCATGTGCTTCATATTTGAAGCAGTGCCAGTTCAGAATGATAGAGACATAAGCATGGAGTTCACGATGATTTTAGATAGAATGTTGTAAGGTTTCTTATTCACCTTATGTCAATTGACGCTAAAATATAGAGCGTTCTAAAAGAATTTTTTCTTACATAAAGATTGTAAGTGGATAGATTATATGTTTTGTGAGGATTGTGTGGTACTAGTTTGTTGTTGTTATATGTAGTTCAATGGAAGGTCATTATTTTAATAATTAATTTTTTTTTTTTATATTTATCTTAATTTGAGTTAGTGGCTCCTTCATATTTGTTTGATTTCATTTTGTATAAAAAGTTTATTGTGTGAGCATTTGTACAGAAAGAAGGTGAAATGGTTAAGTCAATAGAACATTATATTTAAGCTGAGGAAGAAAACTTCTGGATTTGATTGTGTGTTAATATTGCAAATGAACTTTATGATAGGTATGCTACAATACACAATTGAAATTCGAATAAAACAAAATTCTTTTATCAAAATTAAAAGCTGAATCAACAATGTACACAGAATCCAACCAGAACCAGAAGAGTACATTTAGCCAGATTTGATGATAAATTATCAGAACCCTAAAACAGTAAGGACATAGACAGCATAATTTCTTAAAACAATGAATGAGCCCAAAACCTGACTTTACATTTCAAAACCCTAAATCATAATAATATGGACATCATATGGAGCCCAAAAAGCTGACAATACATTTCAAAACCCTAAATCGGTAAGGACACAAGCATCATAATTTCTTAAACAATATGGAGCAAAAACCTGACAATACATCTTCTAAATTGCGATCATAATAATAATATTTGTTGACATCACAAACCACTAGAGCTCACATTTGCATAGATTACACCTCAATTTCTCTAATTTACCAAAAATCTCGGAGATCTGTCCACTTGCCTCTGCAAAATTTGCTGCAGTCGGCTGCCATTTTTACTACCGCTTAAATCTGAGGATTATGGCGTGCCTGAGCCTCCCCACTCTCTCAATTCTATCTCTGCACAGCAGCACAAACATCCAGAAAATTAAAGCGAAAAACGCCTCTTTTACAGCAATCATACACATTTAAAAGCACAAATCCACGGCAGAGTCCGACGACTCAAGGACGAATCTGATAAGAAATTGCGTTCAGCCTAATAGTACTAAATACAGGATGATTTGTGAAATCTTTCCTACACCACCGATTCCTGATGTCAAACTTTGATCCACCTCTCTGCGCATCCACAACTTAACCTTGATATCGCAGGAATGCAGATTTAGGGTTAAGCCATGGGCATCTGATAACAAGAATGTAATCATCTTTCAGAACTCCCAAGAAACAGCAAAATTCCAGCACTCAAAACTTGTGATCTCTCTTTCTGTGTGCAAAGAGGTGTCCATTTTATACATGACATGATTGTGCAGAGTGAGTGCAAGCTGTATTGAGATTCCAGCACTCAGACTTTTGTGGTCGCTTGCGCTTCTGTGTGGGACCGTGTAAGGAGTATATGATTAAAAAAAAGGTCTCCCACGTGAACCACATTTGGAAGGACGTGAATATTTTATTTGATATTATGAGCTCTTTGTTAGCCGTTGGGCAATGGTATATCCACGCCCACATGAACCACTTGAAGATGGGAAAGGCTATCTTTAGGGCTAGTTAATTAAACTAAATAATTGGGTTTTGATTAATTTAGATGAAGTTGAGTTGGAGAAAAGTGAATATATCACTAAGTACCAAATAATTGCAATATATAATTGTATAAGTAATAATTAATGAAGAAGATTGTTTAGTTTTTTTTTGCTGAAGAATATATGTCATTGATGTACACCTCAAAATTTGGAAATGCTTTAGGTAATTATGTGTATAGAAAATCAAAATATTTTTTCATGCTTTGTGTTTGAATGAATTTGTAATCTCAAAAATAGGACCACTAAAAACTGGTACCATCTTGCATTCTTAAAGTTTTTCTATCGAGCTAGTAGCATTAAATCGCTTGAAAAATAGCATTATTTAGACATGCACATAAATTCTATAATGTTTGTTGGAGTATTCACCCATGCTAGGATGACTATGTGATTAGATATGGTAGATGCAAATGTGAATGATTGCATCATAAATAACCTTGTATTAAGATATTCTTGAATTCCATGCATTGTGTTTGTCTCTTTATGTGTGTAATGAATACAAATTTATGTCTTTGTATACATGAAATAACACCCTAATAGAAATGTTTGATCATCTAGTAACTTGGAACAAAAGTGTGAAAGGGCATCAATCAACTCAAATGCTTATTTTTATTTTTCATTTTTAAGGATCCCTATTGTAGATGTGAGGACAACCTCCCAACTACAAACACAATCTAGTTTAAACAATGTGGTTGGATGAATGTTTGAAAGGATAAAATTATGGATTAGGATCAAATTAATTATCAAATTATTATGACTAGTCTAGTCACCAAACCTTTCCATCTATCTATTTTGTGATCCTTGGTCAAACTTGACTTATTGTTGATATTTTTGACATTTTGATTATTTAGTGTTGGAATTGATAATTCCCCTTTTTCGGCTTTCTTGAATTCTTATGGTGGCTATTCTAAATGTTTGAAATTGTTGGTCTTATGTTATGTTAAGTGTTAATCTCTATCATGTTAATTATGAGCCCCAAATAGAATTTTCAAGGTAGTAAGTTGTGGAGGTTGTACTAAATCTAGATGTGGCATTAAATAGAATGATGATCATTCAAAAATATCTTCCTTAGTCAAATATTTTTACATTATTTAAGATTTGTTTAAATGTTGTTTAGATGCATTTTCAAATATATGTTATTGCATCAACTTGCATTAATCAGAGTTATGTTTAAATTCAAAATCCCCTACTCTTTAGTGTATTCTTTGTGCATCATTTAAATGGTTGTGAATACCTTGAGCTTGTTATTGAGTCAAAAGTATTTGTATTCCTCCTTATGCACTTTGTATGTTATTGTATGATCTTGCAATCGAGATTGAAATAATTTGTTTTCTTTGTGTTTGATTCTAGTTGCTAATAGGTGGTTGGGTGTGATTTAGTCCACCAACAATGCTAGTTTTTATTTGTTGTAGTCTTGAGACCCTTTCCCCTAGTTCTTTGTCTTTAGTTGGGTGTTTGTGGAGGTGTTGAAGATACCAATAGCTATGTTATTTGTTAGCATGATGGTGCAACTATCATAGGTATTGTAGTTATGTAAGTGTTGTACACAACGCTACCATTAAACTATGATTAGAAGCCTCTCATGACAAGATGGTCAACTATTATGGGTCCCAAAGTACAACTATCATAGGTATTGTAATCATCCATCTCTCTATAACAAACATACAAATGCACCATGATGGCCCAAAATGCCAACTAAAAAAAAATCTTAATCAAGAATGAGCCCTCAGTGGAATCTAGAGGAGATGATTATTCATTATCTAAATCAGTGGAGTCATTTTATTCATTATCTATTCTCTCTCTCTCTCATGATTATTTTTATGATTTTTATGGAACTTATACTAATGCATCTTTAGATGTTAAAAAGTATTGTTTGAGTGGCATGGGCATTATGATGTTTTATTTTGTAGAATATTTCTTATAATTTGATTTTAGTGGATAATATTTGTTAAGTGATGCTTATTATTAAAATAGACCCACCTATTAATAATATAGATATATGTGAGTTTCCTTTTTTTATATTTAAGTTGGTAAATTGTATTTAATTATAAGTATTTTTGGAAGGTGAAATGTAAATTAAATAGTAATTGTAAATTTTCATGTTTGAATATATATATGCAGATTATTTTCCCATAATGGATGAGTTTGAGATAGATGAGCTATTAGGTCTAGCGCCACCTCCACCTCCACCCCCTCCAACTCCACCTCCACTTGATGAGTTGAGGCAGACCATTAGGAGGAATATTGATTCTTTGATTAGAGATATCCATACCATTAGACGTGAGCCTCATCCACCTTTGTAGCTGTTACGCCTTGCAGATAGTATGCAAGGGATTGTATAGTCTGTACAGGCTTTAGATAGCGAGTTCGATAGCTATCGTAGTTGGAGGGAGGGATTGCATGCATTTTACGCTGATGGCCTAACATAAATACAAGTCAATGAATTAAAAATAACAAAAATGGATTTGAAACAATATTTTGTGAACCTTAAGACGGGTGAAGAGATAGATCCGAAGAAGCCACGAATCTCAATTCGATGGTGTAGGCACTCAGGCATAGCTAGACACTTTTGGGAGTGATGGTGGATGGTCTTTGACTATCCGCCACACTCCAATCATGAGGTCCCCATGTATTTTAAAAAAAAATTGTGGGCCGAAGTTGAATTGGGAAAAAAACCCAATTACTTTGATATTAGATCATTTCAAGGGGTCGGGAGAGGCATGCTCCAGGATAGGCCAGGGGCCAAATTGAGCGACAAAGTTAGAAACCGTGTGCACGATGATCCCTTGGTTCCTCTTCTTGCACCGGTTGTTCCAACACCTACCCATCATCGAGCAGTGGATTTTTCTCTTGGTTCATTGAGTGCCCTGTAGGGCAATTTGGTACAATAGTTGCACAAGGTGAGGGTTGCCCCCAGCTTAGCACATGTTTGCACGAGTTGTGAGAATGTATGTACGGGTCCACAAAGTGAGGCTGCCCTTGGAGGAGATGGTGATTTTGATGATGTTGATGCTACCCATGGTGGTTATGATGATGCCAAGGAGGCTGCACATGCTGATGTTGTCTCTTCACATGTTGATCTCCTATGGGCAGACGATGATCAACCTACAGAGGTACAAATTTATTTATATAATTTACAGTGCAATATTAAACTCCTTATATATACACATATGAACCATAACATGAGTTATTTTTTTCTGAACAGAGGATGGATCATACCACGTCATTGAGGAACTGACATCATGTTACCTCGATATCTAGAGATGTCGGTGCCCCATTTATGGTATGCACTTTCATCTAGATACATTGTATTGATATGTACATTTAAAATAAATAATAATTTTTTTAATGTAATGATGTGTATGATATGTTTTTTCAATTTTGTAGGGTGCTTCGTGTAGCATCGAGGTGGGTAGTTTTTCACGTGACCAGTGGACTGCTGAAGCTTAGCCTCACCACTAGTATGTTTTTCATCCATTAATTTGAAGTGTTTATATGCTTACTAATTAATGCACAACTCTGATTCATGTTCGTTATTTTTTGCAATTGTAGGCTTCTGGATTGTTTGATGGTGCATCACATGTACGCCTTCACCCATCAGTTACTTTGCCTGCATCACATGTATGCGTTTATGCGGTAAAATTGTAGGCTATATATATATACTTTATAATTTATGTATATATACAAGTTTGATTCATGCTTTATATATGTTGTTCAGGTCAATACCACTACCAATATTGGTATGGCTATGGGATTGAGCCAGATGCAACCGTCAACATTGTCATTTGCGGTGATGATTAGAAAAGTAATTTCTAATTTGTTTATACTGTGTACCTGACTTTTATAGGGATTATCAAAATTGGTGTACAATGTTTTTTTTATAGGACTTGACTACAACCACTTTTCCTGTTCATGATAGTGGACCTCCATGTACCAGTGAGGGCATTATAGAGCACAATCGTATGGTAATTTATTTTAAATTTTCAATATTTAATTACTTTATAAGTGAATTATGCAAGTAGATTCTTATGTTAAATATTCTTCTCATGTAAAATCTTTTAATAATGTACAGGAGGGTGGAGACACTAATACTGCACACACACATGATGATGCATCTCAAGACCACATGCAGTAGGATGATTCATCTCAGCCACCTTCACGTGGAGTGAAGAGAACTGCAGATGAGATGCACGAGAGTTCTTAGATTATATATTTTAGATCATGTAATGTTATTGTATTATGGACTTTTATGATGACACTTGTTATGTTATCCCAGGACTTGTTATTATGTTATTTGGACTTGTTTTAATGTCATTTCCTTGTTATTATTTTTTCAGGATTTTTTTATTATGTCATCAGGAATTGTTATGTTATTCTATACAGGACTTTTTATTATGTCATTTTGTTTCTATTATGATATCAGGTCTTGTTATTACGATATCAGGTCTTGTTATGTGATTTGGCGCTCTTTAGTGATTATATATGTGATGTTGTTTTGTGATTTGGTGCCCTCTAGTGATTATATATGATCTATTTATGACTTTATATTTTAACATTGTGATTGATCATCTTATAGTGAAATAGTTTATAATTCAATAAAATAATTATCCCAATTTACAATAACATCCTTTTCTTAAAATAATAATAAAATCAAGAACTTACAATTAATCTATGAAGAGATTATGATAAAATAAATATATCATAAAAAATTAGAATGATTGTAACACAATTACAATGTGTAGAAAATAACATTAAGACGAAGATAACTAATATAATGTTGTTTATGAAACCAAAATTGTATCAAATGTAGACAAATACAATGTTAAAGGGATAAAGAAAAACAATTATCATAATTAAATATAAAAGAGTTCACACAATTAACACAAACTTACATGCATATAAATTTGATTCAACCTAATGTACCATCTACATCCTCTCTCTTTGCAATGCGTCTATGATTGTGTAATGCCCCGCCAGAAACCCTAAAGGAAAACAATACAACTAGGCAACTAAAAGGGTGAAATATTTTTTTTCTTTAAAAAGAACAAGTGCTTGAATTAAACCATTGCACATCTAATAACACAACAAAAGTCTAACTCCTGAATTTCCTAAGGGTCACCAACGAAGATTACTTTGTAAATTATATTAACACCATGGAAAAACCTACTATTTAGCTTTATAGGAAAATTAAATGTTTAAGATAAAAATTCCATAATGAAAGAATTCAAAGTACTCCAAAGCAACCATTTAATATATACAAAAGAATTAAGTAACTGAAATAACATGCATTCCAATGTTTCTCTGTTTTACAATATTAAAAAATACATGTTTTCAAAAATTACATCATGAATTAAAATGTTACAAAATGAAGGTTACATAAAGTTTTGATTCAAGATCTAAAGTTTTCAACTGAACAATGGTCACGAACATGAGCTGGTACATGAACCACGAACCAAGAAATCCAACGAAGCCCTTCCTCACCTGAAGATACATTCCAGAACATCCAATGGGAAGTGACACTACCACCCGACCATGTGATCCCAAAATGGAACCACCCCACTGTGCTAGGAGATAGTAGAAAACCCTCAAGCAAGAAAAATAAGACAAGTATGAAATAAATACATGACTCCGCAAACATTCATGTGACTCAACTCACAAACACTAGTGACTCTAAGGAGAGAGTGTCATTGCATAACTTAAGATGGATACCATGGTATAGCCTCCTAGGTCCTAGCTCTTTGTCTTGGTAACCTCTCCCGACTTCTGGCTCCAACTAAGTCTCATGCGGACCCTACCAATCCTTTCATGAAGACAAGGTGGTTCGTTTTCCATTCCAGGCCTTCTCGTAGCATTATGAGCCCTGTACAAGCACTACACCTATGCACGAGGCACATTATCTTAATTAATGTTTATCTCATCCATATCAATTTTTAGGTTATCACTTTTTAACTAACTTCTGACAGGTTATCCTGTCATCCACTTTGGGCATGGCCCCCACTTGACAACCACTCTCTCTCATAGGACACTACAGGAACAAGTCTCTCTATGAGAACTCTATGGCCAAACAAACAACCATACCTAATCCTGACAAACCACGGGTGAAGACTACATGATTTACTAACCAAAGGTTGACCATTTGGACAAAACACACAATGGCTCACATCCATAAAGCTATACCTCGACACCTGACCAAGGAAACATAATAACATAGGAAACAATGATAATGCAACAAGAATTGGAATTTAAACTTGATAGAAAACACCATTTACACATGATCCTAACACAGGCAATCTTTCCTTAAAACAGTCAAATGCATAAACAACTTGCAAATAGAGACTTCCAAAAAATAAAAATTACAACTATATTAATACACTATTTAATAAGTCATAAACCTAATGTTTCAACAGTAAGCCATTACTCCCCAAACTCTCCTAGAGAAGCGACTAATAAGTCTTAATACCTAGGTTCTGAATGCAAGCATAAATTTCTTTCATATAATAAATAGTGCGCAATATGTTCTTAAACTACAATATTCTAATCATTTGAACAAAATTCCACTACTATAACTAATAACTTAATTACATCTAAAACCCTGTGATTTTTCATTTAACTATCCCAAACGACTAATGATACCTTTCCATAACCATAGTATAAGCAAAGATCATAATCATAACTTATAACAAAAACTTACGTAAATAATAAGCCAAAACTAAAGAAATTTTTGACCTCTTGTAATCTTGACCGGTTTCCAAGACCTCGATGCCCTTCCGCCAAATAGTAAAGCACTTTGCTTGTGAACCTATCTCCAATATACTCCCAACTTTATCTCAAAACTAACTCTCTTTGATACTTCAAAAGTATCCTCTCTATCTCTCTAACCTATTCTATTCTTCTCCTCTATTCTATTCTTTCCCCTATTCTACTCTTTCCTCCATTCTATTCTTTCCCCTATTCTACTCTTTCCTCTCGAGTCTACCGTCCTTCCTTGGATGCACAATGAATTCTCTAATCCTTCGTTGCATCTCCCCTCCCTTCTCTTCCCACTCAATGGCTATATATAGTGTAGTCGTCTACCCACTTTCCTACTTTCGGGCTATCTCTACTAGAGGTGGATTGATTCCAAGTGACACCACTCAATATCTAATTACAACATAACAGTCCTAATTGTAATTGAACACCTATGTGTTCATCATGTAAAGTTCTTCATTAACCATTCCATGACACCACACCACTAAAGTGGTTAAATCCTTATTTATAGATAATACATGTGGCTTTTGACTTCAATACTAAATTGACTTTACTAAAAATAACTTCCTAACAATATGCAAAGTTAAATTACTATATAATACACGTTAAATTCCTACCCTTACATTAATTCCTACCCCTACATTATTCCTACCACTACATATCTTAATGGCAAAGTTTGCATAGTAATCGATGCCACTTTCTACTTAGGCGGGTATGTTGCAACATGGAGAAGTCTTTATTTAAAAAGGGAGGAAGCACGTATAATAAAACGGAGGGGGGTATGTATAATACAAAGGGAGGAGGGTGGTCGGTAGTAATACCGACCCCTCCCTTTTATTAAGGGGGTGGCTGATATTACCATCGACCACCCTACTTATTAGTTTTTTTAAAAACTTTATTAAAACTTACAACCCACCACCTTCCTTTATAATAATTTTTTTATTTTTTAATTTATTTATTTTTTATTATATTTTTAATATATATAATTAATGACTAACATATATATATTTTTTACATTAATCTTTATTTAATAAATTAAATATATATGTAAATATATAATTCAGTTTTTCATTAAAGTAATATTTATAATTTTTTAAAATATGTTTTTATATATCATAATTACATATTTATATATTTGTATATGGTCGTTTCATACCAGTATATGTAATATGTTTATATATTTATTCTCATGATAATTGTTTATATATATATATATATATATATATATATATATATATGACCGATATCACAATTATTTAACTACCAAATATATTTAACTAATATTATATAAAAATTGTATTATTGTAACCAAAACGATGCTTAATAAAGATGTATTTCTTTTTGTTCGAAAGACAATAAACATTCGATATATAGTATGTTATGTCGTAAAATACAACTTATAAATAATCCTATTAAGAATAATCAAAATTAATTGAATATGACTCATAATTACCTATGCGTATATGTATATGTATATGTCTGAGTCCGAATCTACATATTAAATACGTATAACGATAGTATAAATTTTGAAAACCAAAGATTGAATATAGTTTCGATAATTCACCTTATTAACAATTTTTCACCCTTCACAGACAAATAAAACATAACATGTAGTAATTAAAACCATTAACACACAAACTGAGCAAACCTCAAGCAAATACTCGTAAAAGATCAACAACAAAATATGAAGGCCGAACAAACTGACGGAACGACCAACTGACGACACTCACACAAGTGTAACTGAATCAAATAGGGTTATCTACTATCTCCTCCACTTCCATCGGAAAATATATAAGGCACCCTTAGACCTGTGAAGCCAAGTGGAGACGATATCCCGTACCTACCCGATACTTGTACCTGCAATATCTTGCATCACCGAACCACACATGCATATATACAATATAGAAAACATGACATACACACTGATGAAGGAGAATCACGACGTTCCCTATCTCATCGAAATGAGTGAAGGAAAATCCTCCCCTTGCATCCAATACACTCGTAGACACATAACATATAATTCCACATTGCATAGATAAAGTAAGGTGTCAATACATAACAATAATCCATAAAATGCAATAAATCACAAGTACTAAAATATTGCAAATAAATTATGCATCTCATATTCAGATAAAGCATGGAATAATGTCATATAAGTTTGAATAAAAAATCATGGTAATGTATCCATTGAAAAAGACCAATAGTAAAATATGAGTTCAAATGAGTAGGGGTACTACAGATTTCCTCATGCTCTTCTATTGAAAGTGTCCACAATACCTTATTAGCAGGTCTACCTTTGTATCTTTCTAATTTGATGTTTGTTACCACCACCAAATGAGAATAGTCTATAATCTTCTTTTTTGATTGGTAGTCTTCATAAGTTGGTAAGCCATTCCTTCTTGTTAAGTATTTGTGTAGCCATGTGCCAACTACCACAACATACCCAACTGGATACTAAAAACCATCATCATCTACTTGATCACATATCAACTTTTTCTTAGGTTCTACACATCTAGCTAGCCAATACTCAACCTGCTCATCATTATCCCCAGGTGCAACAACAACATACATGTCCTAGAAAACAAATTTAAGTACATGTAGAAATAAAACTTGTTAGAATTTATAATTCAAATACAATCATAAATTATATGACAATACATAAAAATATATAATTTAAAGTTATAAACAAGAAATTGAATTAAATTACCAAGTTGTATGAGGTCTAAAACACGATCATAATCTTCTGATGCAAATGCATGATCCGGGTCTTCATTTCTTCTAACATCTTGATATTGTGTCTCACTAGGTGTTAAGGATTTGTGTTGCCATTCTTCAACCCATTCAGTATTCTCGCATTCTTCCCATTCACCTACAACACAAAATTGACAAAAACATGCAAGCTCTCTAGTCCATATAGTCCAAGTGTTAGAATTAGAACTCTTAAATGAATGCCATCTAGCTGACCCATTGATTGTATCACAATCATATCTTGGAAGGATATTCTCCTCTTTAATTAGCCAGAAGAAACGTCTAATTGTAAAGTTTTGACTTGATCCCGTGGATAAAGTTGTACTACACCAATCCACAATTGCACTTGCATTTTTAAATTTAGCCTTTTCCTCGAATTTGAGTTGCTCTCTGCAAAGGGCTCTATTAACATATGCACCAACACCATCATGTTCTCCTTTCCTGTGTCCAGTCTCAAAAAAACTCCACATGTGTTCGATATTAGTTTTCTTATGAATCCTACTCAACCAATAAAACATTCTAGCATTCTTGAATTGCCCTGTGCAATTATCTGACCATATTAGATGTTGTGTCATCCGAATTTCTCTCTCCCTCAAATTCTCAAAAAAGGTCTCGAAGCAATACTAGACAAACTCAGATGAGTGTAATTTATTATCACTCATATAGAAATGGTACTCTCTCAAAATTTTACGATCCTCTTCTGTACTATTTGGTGCATGCCTATAGACAATATAGACAAAAATCGATACTTGCACTAAATTGTAGTATTGTGATTGGACCTCATCTTGTGGTGCAAGCATGTAGTTCTTTGCAAAGTCAATGACCGAAAGTATACTACCAACGGGAAATGTATCCTTACATATTCGAAATTGACAATCAAGCCATCTAGCATTTTGAGTGTGTTTAACATATTTAGGTACGATCTTACTCTTAAATTCATTCATAAATGCACGAACACTAACTTTTTCAGTGATTAGATCGCACCGTCTTCCAACCTTTCCATCCTTTAGTGGATACTCAACAGTTTTAAATCTTTTAACATCCACTAATTGTTGTCCAAAATCATTTGAAATATTTTCATGCAAACATTCATCCAACAATGCAAGATCACCACATATATCACATACACCGGAAACACATGCATTGAAAAGAAAATTTTGCTCATTTGGTGGGTTGCAAAATAAACTTGATATAAACTCCTTTATAGTTTCAGGTGGTATATTTATACCACATTCTTGGAACATTCCATTACTATGTATGGTAACACGTATATATCAAAATACATCATAATGGTAGCAAAATTGAACATTAGTTTCGCAACAACATGTGACTCTTTCCTTGTTAATTCAAACATACCAAGGTTTACACTTTTCAAAATACCTTTGATAAATGCTAATAGTCAACACCTTATCATCCAATTTTTTTTTTTACAATTAAGTTTGAGTCATGTCCAATAGGTGTTTTGGATGTGGATCACGAATTTTTGACCCAACTCTTAATTTAACAACATCTCTAACATTAGGTGATACTCTCGTATTATCGTGCCAGAATTTTTCGATCAAAGTTTTGACTTCACCAATAAGTTTCATATCAAACCTTGGTAGTCTACCACTAAAAGTCCACAGATTGTTTGTCAGATCACTTTCAAAATTAACTCTTCTTTTTACAGCTCTTGACAAATTTTTACGATGAATTAAGATATCCACTTATGTTACTCATCATTCTTTTATTAGAAGTTGTTTGGCTTACTAAAGCTGTTGTTATTGCCCGTCGTGCTGCATTTTTATCTTTAGAATGACTTTTCTTTCCAATTGTATCAAAGGCATTAGCAACAGTTGATACAACTTGTTTTAAAGACTCGTCCTTCTTCTTGGGTTTGACATAAAAGTCTAACTTCTTCATCACTTTTCACATTTTAGTCATTTTAATTAGTTGTACCATTAATTGACATTGAAACCCAAATTTCTTATTATAAAAAAATGTCTAAACAATCTATTTGCATGTGCCCTAATCTGTCTCCATGAAACCAAGCCAGGAAGGTTGTCTAGTACATCACTTTTAATTGCAGAATTTTCATTCGTTTCATTATCATTCAAACATGTTTCATTTTCAATTGGTGTTTCCATGTCTACATCCACATTATTGGTTTCAGTTGCAGGTGGATTTTCAATTTCATTTGGAGTTTCAAATTCGATTTCAATTTCAGTTTCAAGTTGAGATCTAGTTTCATTTGGGGTTTCAATTTGGATTTCAATTTCAGTTTTAACTTGAGTTCTAATTTCATTTGGGGTTTGATTTTCAATTGGCGTTTGATTCAATAAGTAACTTGCTTCTATTAAATCACAAATTTCTTCATGAGAAAAAACATAGGGTTGTGAAGACATACATGTATCCAATAATGGATTAGAAGATGCACCCGAATTAAATGGTTCTATTGTGTTTTCTTCGTCAACATTTATGGTCTCATTGATGTTCTCCTCTTCTGAAACGATTGTGGAATTTGAAGCTCCTTATCTCATTCTTGATCTTCTCTCTCGTTGACTTATTGTCTCCTTCTCCCTATTTGTTGCAATCTCCTCAACTGTCAAAACCTTCCTTTGCCTCTTCCTGCGTTGATTTGATCCCATGGCTACACCAAAATTTGAATTCGAATTGATTTCCTTACCAAATCAACAATAAGACAAAAAAAGAGAATGATTAATCAAAACATTCTCTTTGCAAATCGTACCTGTCAGGCAATGATTGAAAAATCATTCAATCATTGGGATTTGTGCTTGTGGGCCAGATTCTGGCCCAATGGATTTTTTCAAAAACGGGTGCTCATTTTAGAATCGGGTGCTCGTTTCGCTTTCAATGGTACAAAGCGAAACGGGCGCCCGTTTTTTGAATTTAAAAAATAGGCACTCGTTTGTTAAAATTAGGGGTGGGAAACAACCCTTAGCATTGTTTTTTTCTTCAGGATAGGCTTGGTCCGACCAAGCCTATGCTTGGACCTCCAAAAAAATGGCTAAGGTAAAACGACATTAGATTTCTACCTTGGCCTAATTTTTTAGGGCCTTTCTGATTGAATTTTTTGACGAAACAAAAACCCATTAGAGTTTTCAATGTCTTGATTTCAGAAATGTAAATTTTATAGTGATAAGATTATTTTTACTATTTTTTTGTATTATTTATTAATCAAAAGTGGAACCTAAACTTAAAATACCGAGGTTCACTAAAACTTTAATACCTTTTTTGTTTTTAAGATTTTAGAAAAATAAAATATATGACATCGATCTACATACAATTATTTTGAAAATTAAAAAAAAAAATTAAAAAATATGATTTTTTCATCAAATTATGGTGGTCGTACACTCAATGTTTTGAAAATATACTTTATTGTCAGTTAAAAATTAATAAAAAAAAAATATGTTCAATAAAAAAATAAGAAAAAATATTTGCATCAATATTTGGTGTCTTAGGTATCGTTTTCCATAAGGATTTGCAAAAATTCATTTATTTGCATAAAAAAAGGGTGGTTGTACACGTGTGGTATGAAACTGAAACAGGTATTTTGAAAAACCGGTTTTTAAACATGCTTACTAAAAAGCGATTTCTACCATGTGGGTATTAAAATAAATTACATATTTGAAAAGTAGACTCCGAGCACTACATTTTCTAGTACTGAAGTTTTTTGAGATTCAATATCTAAGTGCATCAAATTTTGACATCAATCAACATAAATTTTGGAAAATAGAGAAAACACTTCCACTTTTTGCTCAAAAGTGGGACTCAACTTCTTGCAGCCACCCAAGATATGACTATAATGGATTGTAAACAACATTCTCTCAATAGTAAGATAAGAAAATGTTAAATCATAGACAATCAAAACAACATGCTGTTAATAATTAAATATGAAAATAAGAGATCATGAACCTAATGCTTGATGTAATCAAATACAACAACAATATATCAATATAGGAAATATAATAATGCTATACTAGACGATTCAATGTATAAACATATTATAATGCTCTAAGAAACTAGATCACTCATATTATGAACATAAGACAATTCTCTAAAAGGTGATATCAAATAATGTAGGAGCATACACATGAATCAAATAGTCATGATCACCATAGAAAGGGATACTTAAGAAGATGAGATAAGACAATGCAAAGATGAGATATGTAAAAGACGAGGGTCATAAGATTAAAAAATAAGACAATGATAAAGACCAAACATAAAGTGAAATATAATATCACATCAAGCGACAAAATAAGTCCAAAATGCTCCCAGGCGAGTTAGAAAAATAGGAAGTAAACACAAAGATTTACTTTCCAAAACGACATCCAAGAAGGGTTACAAAATAACAAACTAGTGCCAATACAAAAAACAAGACAAAAAAACATCCAATAAAATTTAGAAAATAACAAACTTGTACAAATAGAAAAGCAAATTCTTAGAAAAAATTATTCGTTTAAAATTATTTTTAAATTCCAAATATTTAAATTAAATAAAATTCTAGCCTCTAAATAAATGTTATGTGACGTGTTTTTAAAGGTCATGTTCAACACTTCGCTTTCCAACTTGCCATCGCTTGTCATGTCTTGTATTTTTTTTTAATGTATTTTATTTCGAATGAAATCCTTTAAATCTTGAAGGTACGAGAGAGTCTTGAAGGTAATTAGTTGGTACACAATATCTATAAAAATTTACAAGATAATATTAACAATTAAACTAAAGTTGTGACAACAAAAGTATTATTTTAAATTTTACGTGGCTGCTTTAGTTTTATTTAAATTTGGATTATTTTAATAGGTTGGTATTAATATATATCAGTAGAAATTTGTTAAATTTAATAATGGAAGTATTAATTTTTTATATTTTGTTTTAATTAAATTTTTCAATCAGTTTAATATTTTTTATAAGATGGAAGACAATTTAATCAATCATTTAAATACATATAAGGTTTTGAGTGATGCATATAGTTATACAATTATGCAATTCTAGATCATGGTGTCATAAGATGATTTGAATTTTATTATGATGTTTTAAATAAATTTAAGGTTTGTATTTTAATGTTATTCCTCAACACATAAATTTGAATTTTTCAGGCTTAACTTGTCAATTAATAGTTAGCTACAAATAGATTTGTTGAAGCTTGTAGACATATCTAAAGGTATAGGGGTCAATTCTATAAATGTGGATATAAACTAATTTTTAAATCTATAACTACGAGTTTGACTCAATTTAGAAGATGAGGTATCAACAAATTAGGTTTGAACCCTTAAGGCATGTGAAGTTAACTTCAATCAAGTCTCTAGTTAATTGTCATCATTTTCATGTAGAAACATGTCACTTGTACACTAGTCATTGCTTATGAGATAACTAACTTAAAATGAATCTAAAATCAAAGAAAAAGGAGTATTGATTTTTCACCCTTACACTTTGTCTCCACTTTAATTTATTCGTGAACTACTATGAATCATGCATACCAAAGTAAACAAGCAATCAAAATGAAATGAAAACAAGTACTCATAAAAAAAGATATAGATATGGATAAAGACTATGCACTTGTTCCTCATAATAAACGCTTCATTTTGGTATTTGCAAGTACACAAAATTCCATGAAATTTGAAATAGAAAACAAAAAAAAAAAAGTAGAAAGAGATATGACTTCAAGGAGCCTACACAAATTAATATTTATGGTTGTGAAGGAGTTTGCACAAAATTGATAAATATGATTGTGAAGTAGCCTACGACAAATATAGTTATGAAGAAGCTTGCAATAAATAAGGTTGTGAATGAGTCCATAAAGATTGTGACTCATTTTGTTTACAAAGAATATGATTGTAGAAAAACTTACGCAAAATATGAATATTAATTAACCAACAAACTATAAAAATTACTACCAAGAATATTTTATACACTATTTTGATTAATTATATAGGGAAAATACAAAACTGATATATACAATTGCACAATGTATAAAGGGCACCAAGATGCTCCAAAATATAGAATAGTGTAAATATATGTTGTATCATCATCTTCACCACAACCATTCAAAATTCCCAACTTGGAAAAAGCAATTGAAGCTTATAGTAATGCAAATTTGGTCAATCAAATGAGAAAAGATTGGATGTTTTCTTTTGTTGTATGACTTGGATTAAAATATTTATAAGATATAAGGTTAGAGATCACAATTTTCCCATTTCCCCCACTTGTGATGTTGTGGGTTTTTTGTGGTAAATATTATTTTAAAGAAAATTTTCCAATATTGAACAAAGACTTCCTCATTTTTTTACTAACCACTTCAATGAACTACTCATCATTACTACCAAAGGGAACAATCTGTCTATCAACTGAACTGGCCACTATGGAGTTCATGATACTAGGTAAGGGATTACTCATCCTCAAGTCAGATGGGACTAGGGTGGCACTTCTTAGACGATCAACCTTCTCCTTAATACTTGCAAGAGCAATCTATTGGGCATTTAACATGGGTTGGAGAGAAATATTTACAACCCCTCCTTGATTAGGGGAAGGAGGATCAGAATGTACTGAATGACACTTGCCAAGGTTCTTGGAGGGATCATTGATGCAGGAGGCTTGAACAACCTCATATTCATCCTCAAATAGAGGATTTGAGAGGCTAACAAATTTATTCCCATTGCTATCACCAATAGGGCATTCTAAGCCAGACTTAAAAGTCTCTTTACCTATATCCTTATGAGTATCCACCGGTATAGAGACCCCCTCTTTCGAGGAGGAAGCAACTTTTGGCATTCTACTATTCTCACTTCTTGACTTATTACTATCATCAATATTAAAGTTAGCATTAGGAGATTTCTTTAGAGAAGGGGAATCTTTTCTTACATGTCCATTATTTTTATAGAAAAAACATGCCCCCAAATTACCCAACAAGGACACTTCCCAATGTTAGTTCTGATACTAAATGTAAAGTACAAATGGCAATATCTAACAAGATGAGAGGGGGGGTGAATCATACAAACTTAAACTTCCATAAAATCAACAAGTTTAACCTCGACAACTTATACTTTAGCAACTTAACCAAAAACTGCTAAACATGCAAACTCATAAACACATAATCATCATAACTCTCATAACACCGGATTTAACGTGGAAACCCAAATAGGGAAAAACCACTGTGGGATTTCAGACCCACTAAGAAATATACTCTTCTAGAGTATGCTCTGTTAAAAGCAAATCCTGTTAAAGATTACAAACACATTGCTAGATGTGACCTGATTAAGGGATTTCCCTCAGATCTGTTAGGATCTTCACTTTGTTAGAAGTGACCTTGTTAAAGGATTTCAAACACTCATTTAGAATGTTACCTTGCTAGAGGGTTTTCAAATAAGACTGTTAAGTCCACTTGGTTAAGAGATTTTCTGTCACTTACAAAATAACAGTAATAAAAATCTATTTGCAACTTCACATCTACAATGCTAAAGCAGATTCTTATTTGCTCAAAATAGTCTAGTCATAGGACTTATCTTGTCCCTCTACTGGGCTCTCTACTCTGTTATTCAAACAGGTCTTCAAGCTTCTGTGTTCGGTAATCACTATGTAGCATTCATGTGTTTACACTTGCCTGCATACATTGTTTATTAACAATTCCTTATTTATAAACAATTGCTAATTGCTAAATCTCCTTGATCACATTTCCCATGATCAATCTTAGCCATCAGATCTTCAAACTTGACCAGGTTCAATGTATCCTTCTGATCTGAAAATGTTTTACCTTACCTAGGGACTTGCATAAGGTTATTCCGGTTCAATCTGTGCTGTAGATCTTCTTGCCGATTTTCCTTTGCCATAGATCCTTAACAAACTTCATGCACGACATACCAATCATTTATACATCTCCAGCTAATCATTGTCCTTCATTAAATAATGCTTTTATCCATCCAATGCGTACTGTCATAACTCGGTTGCAACTCAGTAAATACTAAAATTTACTTGATAGACATTCCGCCTTCATTAACTGATATTGATAACCTTAGGGTTTATCGACTAGGTTCCTTAGGGTTTACCGACTAGGTTCTTTACTTGGTGACATAGTATAGTATTAATCTTACAATCAACAACATATGTAGGATATCGAAACAATCTAAACATCATGATCTCATCATTGTCTAACTCAATAATAGTTGCCCATTGAATAATTTATTCCTCCTCTTATTCATCACATTCTTTCTATGTCTTTTATCGACATCTTAATTCTCTTCAAATCAATTTTCTCAAGATATGGCAACATCATACTGAATTAGATAATCAATCTCTTGACATCAATGACAAAATAATGTTATAAAGATAGTTATCATCCTTCTTTAGTTATATCAATAATCTTCAACAACCTTCTCAATATCCTTATTGAATATCAACAATCTTTCTTTCTACTGAAATGCCAACAATCTCCCCCTTTGGCATTGATGGCAAAACCAACAATTTAAATGGTAATACCAACAAGATATTCAAATTGATTCAGATTTAGATTGCTGTTAGACTTCTCTTGTTATCCTTGATCTATTGTCTTGCATTTAGTCTTCTCCCTGTTATAGTAATCTCCCCCTGTCATTAGTCTTCAGTTATTTTCATCATTCAGGGCTTTACCATTCAGTCAACCATTTAGTCTTCCAACCATTTATAGTCTTCTCCCCCTTTGACAACAATGCCAAAAAGTAAAAGAACTAAATCATGATTTCTTCCTCCGTGAAGTGATTTACCTTACTGTGTATCATCTCAGTCTCGGTCAGATCAACTTGTCTCTATTCACTATTTCCTGCACACCTTTAGAAAACCTTCTAAAGTGCATAAATCAACATCAATCCACACATAATATTTTGTAGATTCATCGAATTGATACTTCCACCGAACTCGATCAGTGAGTAGAAGATAGGGGTAGGACCCCTAACTTGCTTCTAAGATACTCAAAAGTGTCCCTTGGCAATGGCTTTGTGAAGATGTCTGCTAATTGCTCCTTTGAACTGATATATTCCAGCACAACTTTCTTCTCTTGAACTTCTTCTCTAAGATAATGATACTTTATAGATATATGCTTTGTCTTAGAGTGCATTACTGAATTCTTTGAAATGTTAATGGCACTAGTATTATCACAAAATATAGTTACTGGCTCGGTAACTTTCTCATTTATACCTTCCAACAGTTGTTTGATCCATGCTATATTGGTACAATTCAATGCTGCAACAACATATTCAGCTTCTACTGTAGATTGTGAAATACATCCTTGTTTCTTGCTAAGCCAACTTAGTAGTCTTTCTCCCAAAAAGAAAGCTCCACCACTTGTGCTTTTCCTGTCATCTATGTTGCCTACCCAATCAGCATCAGTATAAACTTTTAAATCAAAATTATTCCTCTTTTCATATACTAAGCCATAATCTTCAGTGCCTCTCAGGTATCTGAAAATTCTCTTGATCGTTGTCATATGGGTTTCCTTGGGATCTGCAGAGAATCTTGCTACAATACCTATTGCATGTGCTATATTCGGTCTACTATGCACAACATATTGCAATTTTCCAATTATAGATCGGTAAAGTGTCTCATCGACAGATGCAGATTCATCATTCTTTGATAATTTATAGCTAGTAGTCATAGGAGTACTTACTAGTTTAGAATCCTCCATTCCAAATTTCTTCAAGATTTCCTTTATGTACTTGGATTGAGTAATAAAAATCTCATCTTTCATTTGTAGTATCTGTAAACCTATAAAATACTTTATCTCACCGATTAGTGACATCTCAAATTCTTTGCACATTTCATTTCCAAAGTTCTTGCATAAGGAGTCATTACCACAAAATATAATGTCATCAACAAATATGGCTGAGATCAGTATTCCATTGTCCTCATCTTCCTTCATGTACATATTGTTGTTTTCACTTGTCCTTATAAAACCAATCTTGATTAAGTAAGAGTGCAGTCTCTCATACCATGCTCTAGGTGCTTACTTCAGACCATATAAAGCTTTGTTTAGTTTGCATACCTGATCTTTACTCCTGTCTTCAACAAATCCTTCAGGTTGTTCAATAAAAACTTCTTCTTCTAGTGTACCATTCAAAAATGCAGATTTAACATCCATTTGATATACCTTGAAATTTTTGAAAGCAACATATGCCAACAATGTTCTTACTCCCTCAAGTTTAGCCACAGGTGCAAAAGTCTCACCATAACCTATTCCTTCTTCTTGAGCATAACCTTTGCAAACGAGTCTTGCTTTGTTGCAAATGACCTCACCTTTTTTATTTAACTTGTTTCTAAAAATCCACTTAGTACCGATTACATTTTTGTCCTTCGGTCTTGGGATCAATGTTCATGTGTCATTCTTCTTGATTTGATCAATCTCTTCTGTCATAGAATTTACCCAATCTTCACTGTTAAATGCCTCTTTTACTATTCTTGGTTCAAACTTAGAAATCAGACACGTGTTCTGTCTCAATTTGTTTCTTGTCATCACTGATCATCCTTATCTCCTATAATCTGACTTGATGCATGATGTCTTCTGACATATTTGGTTAATATAGGCTCGGTAGGTTCTGTATGATCTTCTTCATCACTTGGTAACTGGACATTATCTTCATTTGCTTTAGCAGCTTTCTTGATAGGACTTCTCGGTTGAACATAAACAAATTCTTCATTATCTTCTAGTTCTTTGGAATTTCCTTGATCATTTCTTTCTACAAATTCATCAATTTTCACATTTGAACTTTCCACTATTTTGTTAGATGATTGGAACAGACATTTAAATGCTTTACTTCTAGAAGAATAACCAAGAAATGTTCCTTCTTCACTTTTCTGATCAAACTTTCCATTTATGTCTTCTTTGTGAACATAACATCTACTTCCAAAGATTTTAAAGTAACTTACATTAGGTTTCTTGTCATACCATATCTCATATGGTGTCTTCATAGTTCCTTTCTTCAGTTGAACTCAGTTCAGGGTGTAAACTGTAGTGCTGATTGCTTCTCTCCAAAATGTTTGAGGTACCCTCTTTTCTATCATCAGGGTTCTTGCACAATCCACAATTGATCTGTTTCTTCTCTTGGCTATCCCATTTTGCTGAGGTGTTCTCGTTGCAGATACTTACCTCTTTATACCATGATCATTGCAGAATAAGTTAAATTCATTAGAAGTGAATTCTCCTCCTCTATCAAATCTAAGACATTTTAGTTGTCTTCCTATTTCATTTTCAACTCTTTCCTTGTACCATTTAAACATTTGAAAAGCTTCTGATTTTTCTTTTAAAGACATGACTGACATCATCCTTGAGTAATCATCCACAAATAATATGAAATATTTATCACCATAATAACTTTGAACTTTCATAGGACCACAAAGATCAGTATGTACTAGATCTAAAATTCTTTTAGAAGTGTAAGACTTACTTGTAAAGCGTGATCTTGTCATCTTACCCATCTGGCATCCTCGGCACATAGCATTCTCAGGTTTTTCAAGACTCAGTAGACCTCTTACTCGGTGCTTCTTACTTATTTTGATCAGATTATCAAAATTTACATGACAAAACCTTTTATACCATAACCAGGTATCATCTATCTTTGCATAAAGACACTTGTTCCGTGTTGAGTCAAGATGAAATGTATTACCTTTTGTTTGTGTCCCAATAGTAGCTAACTTTCCATGCTTGTCATTAACTTTGACAATTCCTTTCTAAAATTCTATTCAGTATCCTGTATTGTTTAGCTATGCTACACTCAACAAATTGTATTTTAATCCTTCAACCTAGTATACATCATCACATTTAGCATTGTCAAGAAGTGTTATATGTTGGTATATGGACACTCCAATGAGACATTGTGTGTGATTGAAGGTTTTGTCATTGATGGCAACCTTGCAATCCTTTGACACCGGCAAGACATTCTACTGGCAAAGCATTATTCAAGCAAGACAGTGCACCGGCATCAGCAAGACCACTCTACACTGGCACCGACACCGACACAGAAGAAAAGATGTGTACCGGCACAGAGGCCGACAGGATTTTTGATATGTAATATTTTGTTTATTATTGTAAGCCGACTTGGAAAATTGTAAAATGACTCTTGTATATAAAAGAGATCATTTAGACATTTGTAAGATATGTATAGCTATCATAAAGAAAATTATTAGGCAGACCTAATGTGCGAATTATAGGTCAAGGGTATATGTAAAGAACAGAGCTTGAACCGGTACTGGATCTAGCATTGAAGATGCTATTGTAAAGTAGTACAACTCATTAGATTAGTATAATCCTCATTGTAAGTCAATGTGACTTCTTACTGAGCAGTGTGCTCTAGGCAGTTGGCCTTCCTGCATGTGCAGGCCACTATTGTAAGTAATATTCTCTTATTGGCCAGTAAGTGAATATTGTGGGTCACAAATCCCACTGAGGTTTTTCCCACACCGGGTTTCCTCGTTAAACATCTTGTGTTATGATGTTCTTTTCATGTGGATGCTTTTGATTCTGTTAATTACATTAATTCTTGCATATCGGTATACTGTTACTTTATGTTCTGCATGTTTTGTATTAAGAAAATTACATTACCGGTCAGATACTGATTCACCCCCCCTCTCAATATCTGTGGGAACCCTAACAATTGGTATCAGAGCCTGGTCCTCTATTTTTAGAAGCCTAATAGCTTGAGGAAGATCTTGACACCGGTAAAAATGGAAAATTTGATGAAGCAACTTGAAGGAGCTCTTACTGACTATGATGCAGAGAAGTTGAAAAATATCAAATTAGAAGATGATTTAAAAGCAGCTCAGGATATCATTGAGGCACTTCAAGAAAATCTTACTGTTACAAGAAATAAGAGAAGAGAACTTTGTGAAAAATTGCAAAATGAGAATGATGAAAAGGAATCACTTAATGATATGATAAGCAAATTGAAACAAGAGATCATGACAACAAAAAATGAAATGCAGGATATGACTATGAGATTTTGCAAAGAGATTGAGGATAGAAAGAAGAATGAAGAAGAATTGACCAGAAGACTAAGTGATGCAGCAAATGAGAACACAAGACTTAGCTATGAAAATGACATGTTGAAGACAGATTTGATGCATACTCAGAATGACTCGAATGAACTAATGAGACAAAAAGAAATCTTGGAAAGGGAATTGGAAACTGCAAATCAACACAAAGAAAAATTCAAGAAAAGCTCAGAAGAACTTAGTACCTTATTGAATAATCAAAAACCCAAAGGTGACACTTTTGGAATTGGATTTGAAGTTGGAGAAAGCTCCAGTACTACAAATACTCAGGATCACAGCAAACTGGTAAGACCTCCTAATACTTACAAATTCAATGGAAAATGCTTTAATTGTAATAAATATGGTCATAGGGAAAATGAATGTAGATCTAGGAATTATCAGAATATAAATCCTCCCACCGGTCAATGCTCCAAATGCAACAAAATTGGTCATAACTCTGAAAACTGCAGAATGAATGTAAGATGTTATGTTTGTGGAAGATTTGGACATTTATCAAATCAATGCAGAACACAAACCGGCATAGGTTATGGGAAAGCTATTTAGAAAAATAATGTAACTTGTTATGCATGTAACAAAATTGGTCATATTGCTAAATTTTGTAGAAGTAAAGGTACACCGGTAGACAACAAAAGTACTAGCTTGAAAGGTAAAGAAAAGGTTGAAATGGTTAAGCAAGAATTCTCAAAGCAATGGATTAGAAAAGCTGATCTAAATATTGGGAATACTCCTCCACTGGTAGAACCAACAAATGGTCCACTGGCAGGACAATGTGATGCTCCATCGGCAGGACAGAGCAGTGCTCCACCGACAGGAAGTTCTTCATCTAATTGAAGAAAATTATCTTGAGGGTTTGGCAATCTAATGACACATGTGCTATTATTCCCTCGGTTAGAGAAAAGAAGCTGAAAATCACTCATTACTGGCAAATAAAGTTAATCTAATACATTACTGGCAAGCAATTAATGTGGTAGGTAGTAGAAAAGACTTTATAAAATAAGGTTTTGGCTCCATTTCATTTCACCGTGATTTCAAACTTTCAGAGAGCGCAAAGATTTCTGAGCTAAGGCATTTCGAGCAAGAAGCAAGCACACTCCAAGCAATCATTCATCCAAGACAGAAAAAAGGTATTTTATCATGACATCCTCCTCTGCAATTGAATACATAGTGAACCCTACTATTGTGGAAGTAATTAAAAGACCTAGGCCCGTATTTCAGTTGGTCCCCGAAATAGCAAAGAAAGATGATACCTTAGGTGCATTCTCTCAAATCCCTAAAGGTGTTGTATATGATGAAGACCCTAGAATGTATATTCACTGCAATATTGAAGAGCTAGGAGATGAGGAAATCAAAACCATGTACAAAACCAAGATATGTGATGATACAGACAATATCAAAGCTGAACACAAAATCATTGAAACCTTAGGATTCACAGAAATCCTTAGTATTTCAGAATTTCCTAAGGATGTGATTAGGATAGTATTAAGTAGAGTTCATGGATAATTTTCTGGTTAGATATAATTCATAAGATCACCAAGCAAGCGGTAAAGGTTGTCATATGGTTACCGACCACCGGTAAAAGACTGGATAAAAACAAGAAAGTTTCAAATGATCTAGTCATTGACCTAACAGGTGCAACATTTGATAAAAGATCTTTAAGGGTTAATGATGTAAAGGATACAAATGTGAGATTCATAAGCATGATATTAGGTTACAAAGCCACTCATGCCAATAGACTCAACTCAGTTTCAAGTTTGTGCATCAAGAGTGCTTATGACATAGTAACAAAAAATGCAAAAATTGACATCTGTGAATGGCTAAAGGACGAACTGATAGACAACCTTGGGAAGATAAAGAAGGATAAGAAAGGAACCTTCAGATTTGGAAATCTGTTAGTGTGTCTAATGCTTCATATAACAAAACAAGTTCCTGGTATAGGATATAAAGATTTCGGATATGACATACTGGTAGGAAAGCAACTGACAGAACTGTTCAATACCATGGGTGACAATAAGGAAAACATCATTCATGACTTTTTCCAAGCACTAAAAACAAAAATGAAGAAAAGGACAAGGTTATCACAGAAGATTGTGGACAAATACAAAGATGATATATGCTTTGTTATCAAAAAGGATGAAATATGGATGGAAGCAGTCATCCCCAGGACAATCTGGGTAATAGAAATGGGCTATGAAACAGATAACCACATAGTGGAAACTTATGCCAAAGCACTTCTGGAAGCCCCCAATGAACCTAAAGAAGAAATATTTGGTAGTGTTGAAACCATAGAAAGCCAAATTCAATCAAAGAAAAGAGTGAAAAAGGTTGAGGCATTTGTGAGAAAAGGATCTAGACAAACAAAAGCCATAAAGGAAGATATATTAAAGAAAACCAGCATAACTAAAGATGAGTTGGCAGACCCACAACTTGAAGCTCATCTATCACCGGTAGGTACTTCCTCAGAAGGAGATATATCAGTAACTTTTAAAAGAGTTGTTAGGAAAAGAGATCCCTCACCAGCAACCACTCCTTCACCTAGAAGGACAAGGCTGAAGCAACAAGCTATGAGATCTCCGGTTAGAAAGGTCACCCCTAAAAAGAAGCTGACCCCTAAGAAAAAGAAAAAGACCACAACTGACTTGGCACCTCTAGAAATTTTGTTAAATGAAATCACATAGGAAGGTAAATTGAAGAACATAGAGAAAATATATGACACTTTAACAACTGATGAGGAAGAACAAGTAGAAAACAGTGTTATATTACATATGGATATGTACAAGAAGTTTTTGATGGAAGTTGTCAATGAAATTCCAGATGAATTATTTCAAAGACTAGAGGCAAGAAGACATGCAGTGATAGAATTGGATAAGAAAATAAAAATTGAGAAATTACTTGCTGTATATCCGGTAAACTCACCTAAAGAAATTGATGACCTAATTGCTCAGGCAAACCAGTCAGTATTCTCTACTACACACCAGTAGAAAGAGTTAATGAAGTGATAGATGAAACAAAAGATGGATGGGATATATTCTTGGTTGAGAAAGAAAAACAAGAAGAGTTCAAGAACCCCAAACCTATAAAAGTTTATTAGAAAGATAGAGATAAGGGGAAAGGTAAAGTTGGTGGACCACCAAGTATCAAGGTTAGAGACAACTTACCCCCACCTCCTTTAAATACTCCACTGGTAAAATCAACAACTACTGAAGATCAATTGGCAACTGAGAGCATGGATAGAGAGGATGGCAATACTAATCCTGAAGTCCTATATACTGTGAATGTTGATACTCAGAAGATCAACATAGTGGTAGATAAAGATACAACAGATAAATCAGATATAGCCAAAGAACCTTCGGTAACAGGAAATACAGAGCAACTGGTAGTGGATATAGGGAAAAAGATGGAATCTGAAACACAAAGAAAGAAACCGACAGAGCTAAAGGCTCCAGAATAGATGCCACCGGTAAGAAATGAAGTAGGAAAACTAGTGCTTAAAGAAATGCAGACACAAACAGACCTACCAGAGGTCAATACAAGCATGGTCACTTCCATTGATACTCAGTTTGTTGGGTCACCATCAAAGTCAACAAATGTGACTGAGGTATTACTTGAATCTATCAAGAAAATAACTGACTATAGCTCACAAGCTTACACAACAATAGATGATTCAATCCCATTTTTGAAATCAATGGCTCCTAATTGTAATATAGACAATAAAGATTCTTTAGGACAGTTAGATACACTATGTAAATACATTTCTGGAAATATTGAGCAAATAAAGGTAGAATTTGTAAAGGACATTGTAGAAAAGGAGAAATAGAAATTCTTTGAGGAAGGAATTAAGAAGTGTGACAGAGATTTTGACACACTTCTACCAGAACTGTGTAGTTTGTTAAAAGAGTACAAAAACCTATACAAAGACACATGCAAAACAAACTTCCTAACTATAGATGTAGACAAGAAGATAAGAAAGACACAGAAAGAGATAAACAAGCTTGCAAACAATTTTGTCAACTCACTAGATTCATTATCTATTTTTGAAGATAACTTAGCAAATTTTGAGATAGAATTACTTAAACAGGAGAAAGAGAAAGAGACAATAATAAATAAGGCAAAGTACTTGAGATCCAAACTAAGTCCAAGATTGGATTATCTAGAATCTCTACGGAAGGAAATCTCAGAGGCATTAACACTGAGAAGTAAAACACCGGCAGAGCAATTGCAGCATCTCACCAACACTGTGAAGAGAACTGAAACATCAATAAAAGATAGCAAAAAGTTTATGGATGGTATAAACTTAATTTTGGGCAATCTTCTTCAGATAATAACTACCCAACTACAAGGTTGAGGTTATGGACTGGTACAGCTACAAACTCTACTAACCTTTGTCATTGATGCCAAAGAGGGAGTAGTAGGATGAGAAAATTCAAAAACACAGGGATCATATGCTCAGGGGGAGTCACTCACTTTTTTGGTCTACACATTTTCAGATATCTTTTTGAAATTTCTCATGAGTGTTGCCATCAATGCACAAGGGGGAGATTGTTGGCATATGGACACTCCAATGAGACATTGTGTGTGATTGAAGGTTTTGTCATTGATGGCAACCTTGCAATCCTACGACACCAACAAGACATTCTACTGGCAAAGCATTATTCAAGCAAGACAGTGCACTGACATCAGCAAGACCACTCTACACCGGCACCGACACAGAAGAAAAGATGTATATTGGCACAGAGGCCGACATGATTTTTGATATGTAATATTTTGTTTATTATTGTAAGCTGACTTGGCGAATTGTAAAATGACTCTTGTATATAAAAGAGATCATTGTAGACATTTGTAAGATATGTATAGCTATCATAAAGAAAATTATTAGGTAGACCTAATGTGCAAATTATAGGTCAAGGGTATATGTAAAGAACAGAGCAAGAACTGGTACTAAATCTGGCATTGAAGATGCTATTGTAAAGCAGTATAGATCATTGGATTAGTATAATCCTCATTGTAAGTCAGTGCGACTTCTTACTGAGCAGTGTGCTCTAGGCAGTTGGCCTTCCTGCATGTGCAAGCCCCTATTGTAAGTAATATTCTCTTATTGGCCAGTAAGTGAATATTGTGGGTCACAAATCCACTGAGGTTTTTCCCACACCAGGTTTCCTCATTAAACATCTTGTGTTATGGTGTTCTTTTCATGTGGATGCTTTTGATTCTGTTAATTACATTAATTCTTGCATACCGGTATACTGTTACTTTATGTTCTACATGTTTTGTATTAAGAAAATTACATTATCTGTCAGATACTGATTCACCCCCCCCTCTCAGTATCTATGGGAACCCTAACATTATAGATCCTTTACCTTTCACCAAACATGGTGCATCATTACCAAATCTTACATAGCCTCCATCATAGTCTTCTAATTTAACAAACTTGTGTTTATCACCTGTCATGTGATGTGAGCATCCACTATCTATGATCCAAGAATCATTATTATTTATGTGAGATATTAGGGATTTTTCTTCATACCTTTCTTCATCAGATCCATCTTTAATAGCCACATAAACAACTTCCTTTGTATCAGTTTCATTAGATTTGTCATTGTTGGATTCCTCATCAGCTACTAGACATGTCTTCCTATCTCTCCTTCTGAAGTCTCGGTGTCCTTTGTATTGGTTGTCTTTCTACCTGTTATCTCGGTATTCTCTCTTTTCACTAGATTCTTTGTTAGGGCAGTTAGAATCCATATGTCCTATTTTATCACAATCGAAACATTTTAAAGGTAGCTTCCCTTTATACTTACCTTTGCCTCTCGGTAACCTTCTGGCTAATAATGCTTCAAATTCTTCTTGCTTCTTGATTTCCTCATATAGTTTGTGCACTTTTTCCATGTTCTTATGAAATCTTTCACTTGCTCCACTGTGATCCCCTTCAGAATACTTACTCATTCTATCATTGTAATCATCAGATTCTCCAATATGAAAAGAACTGAATGCAGATTCTTCTTTATTTACCGAAGACCCACTGTTATCAAGATTACTTAACTCAAATGCATGTAGCTTACCAATAGTAGCATCCAAAGAAACTTGCATGTTAGGTACAAACCTAAATTCATTGATTGTAGAGACTCGAATAACATAAGCTGGTAGAAGGCTTCTCAACAACTTACTTGTTATATCCTTTTCTTCAATAGTTCCACCTACTCCTTTAATTTGGTTGACAATCTCCTTTAGTCTTGTACTATAATGGGTTATGTTCTCACCTTCATTCATTCTCATGGATTCAAGTTGTCCTCTTAGACTATCTACTTTAGCTCTTTGAACATGTTCATCACCTCCATACATAGATATGAGCTTAGTCCACATTGCTTTTGCATCATTACAACCTTCTAGATCATTAAACTTTGAGTCGGTTAATGCTGATGTTATTTCAATCATAGCTTGATTATGTTCTTGCTTTGCCTTTATCTCTTCCAAGGTCATAGGGTTGGTGCTCGGTGCAATGTAATCATTCTCCAGATAATATGTTGCATATTCTCCAATTCCTGATAAATGTAGCTTCATCCTTTTCTGCCATGTGGAGAAACTTGACTTGTTCAGCTTCGGTGCATCCCTTTTATACATCTTCGGATCTTTGCCTCAAGAACCTTTAAACTTTTTCTTCCGGAGTCCAATGCTCTGATACCAATTGTTAGTTTTGATACTAAATGTAAAGTATAGATGCCAATAGCTAACAAGATGAGAGGGGGGGGGGGTGAATCATACAAACTTAAACTTCCATAAAATCAACAGATTCAACACTCATAATACTAGATTTAACGTGGAAACCCAAACAGGGAAAAACCACTATGGGATTTTAGACCCACTAAGAAATATACTCTTCTAGAGTATGCTCGGTTAAAAGCAAATCCTATTAAAGATTGCAAACACATTGCTAGATGTGACCTGGTTAAGGGATTTCCCTCAGATCTATTAGGATCTTCACTTTGTTAGAAGTGACCTTGTTAAAGAATTTCAAACACTCATTTATAATGTTACCTTGCTAGAGGGTTTTCAAATAAGACTGTTAAGTCCACTCGGTTAAGAGATTTTTTATCACTTACAAAATAACAGTAATAAAAATCTATCTGCAACTTCACATCTAAAATGCTGAAGCAGATTCTTATTTTCTCAAAACAATCTAGTCATAGGACTTATCTTGTCCCTCTGTTGGGCTCTCTACTCTATTATTCAAACAGGTCTTCAAGCTTTTGTAATCGGTAATCACTATGTAGCATTCCTGTGCTTACACTTGCCCGCATACATTGTTTATTAAGAATTCCTTATTTATAAACAATTGCTAACTGCTAAATCTCCTTGATCACATTTCCCATGATCAATCTTGGCCATCAGATCTTCAAACTTGACCAGGTTCAATGTATCCTTCCGATCTAAAAATGTTTTACCTTACCTAGGGACTTGCATTCCCTTCTTGGAACTTGCATAAGGTTATTGCGGTTCAATCTGCGTTGCAGATCTTCTTGCCGATTTTCCTTTGCCATAGATCCTTAACAAACTTCATGCACAACATACCAATCATTTATACATCTCCAGCTAATCATTGTCCTTCACTAAATAATGCTTTCATCCATCCAATGTGCACTGTCATAACTTGGTTGCAACTCGGTAAATACTAAACTTTACTCGGTAGACATTCCGCCTTCATTAACTGATATCGATAACCTTAGGGTTTACCGACTAGGTTCCTTAGGGTTTACCGACTAGGTTCCTTAGGGTTTACCGACTAGGTTCTTTACTTGGTGACATAGTATAGTATTAACCTTACAATCAACAACATATGTAGGATATCAAAACAATCTAAACATCATGATCTCATCATTTTCTAAGTTGATAATAGTTTCCCATTGAATAACTTATTCCTCCTCTTATTCATCACATTTTTTCTGTGTCTTTTACCGACATCTTAATTCTCTTCAAATCAATCTTCTCAAGATATGGCAACATCATATTGAATTAGATAATCAATCTCTTGACATGAATGACAAAATAATGTTATAAAGATAGTTATCATCCTTCTTCAGTTATATTAATAATCTTCAACAACCTTCTCAATATCTTTATTGAATATCAACAATCTTTCTTTCTACTGAAATGCCAACACCCAAGCATAATTGTCCCCTTCAAATTCCATAGATATTACATCGAGAAACACAATTTTGGGGTCAAGAGCAATGAGCGTCTGAGCATTCAAATAGGGGAGGGTAGTTCTTGAACCCTTGACTTGCAGAACTAAGTCCAGGGGCTTCAAAATCTGGGAGATGAAAGGCCAAAATTCGGGCTGCAAGTTTTCAATTTCAACACAGTTAGGGGATGATAGAGCAATAACCTACTTTGCATTCCCTTTGGGGGACCAAGGGAAATCCCTAAACAGAGAACGCCCAACATTCCAGAAGTTCTTTTTAAAAACTCTATCTTTCATATTATGAGACTTAAAGAAAATTACAAACAATCCCTTTTGAATCATTCTGCAGAAATTAACATGAATTCCTAGTTTTTTACCCCACGCATTAGCAATCCAATAATCAAAAAACTTCCTTGAAGGCAACAACTCTCTATCCATGCATACAAAGAAAACTGCAATATTTCTTAACCGAGATTGCTCGTCCCTAATAGCCTTAACCATATCCTCATTAGGCGATAGGGAGAGGGTTTTTAACTCGAGAGGATGAGACTTACCATTTCCTCCTCCTCTGGGATCGCTTGCCGCTCTATCATCCCTGGGTTCATGTCTATCTCCATCGGTTGTGGCTCCTCCCGAGGTGGTCTTCGTGTCCATGCACTCAAGCCTGCAAATGGATCCATTAAAATAAGTAGAAGGCGGGCAAATGGTGGCTGAATTCTCTGAAACCATTGCCTTGTACGAGAGTTTTTCATGCTCTTTCTTATGTGGAATGGCTGTCTCATCACCCAAACCTCCTTCATTATTAATGATTCCATTCTCATCATTCCTTCAAGAGAGATCTTTATTACTCAAACTACCCATCAAAATCACACAAGCGTCCTTAATGCAAGGGCACAAATGAACCTAAGTCCAGAGGCAAATTGGCACAAAGGAAAACAAACATGCCGAAGGGAAAGGAAAATAAAGAAGATAACAAAGAACGAAAAAGGCAAACACGAGGCGAAAAAAGTAAAGAAATCAAAATCTTCAATAAACAAGGCCACATGGGGAAGAAGACACGCACCACATGAAAGGACACCACTGTGACCTCACAAGCGAGTGCCAGCAGACTGGTTTGAAATCCAAGGAAGGTGATAGGGCATACTCCCTGGATCCGTGTAGGTGGCAGAGTGTCACGAACCCTATTTTTCCATAATTATTTGATTAGGAAAATAATGTTTTTTTTCACATGAAATTGAAATGAAATGAAAATAGAACTGCTAATGAAATAAGATAGGATATCGAATGTACTGATATGATTTATATACAATTGAATGATCAGTAATTATTTTTATTGTAAATTGGGATCGTCATTGCTAATGAGCGATTGAGTGCAAAGTGAATGCAGGAATAGGTGAACAATGATGAAGGTGAGAACATGGTTCAGGTAGAGTTGTCTTAGCTCTTGTATTTCATTAGAATAGATGGAATCTCTCACACACCACATTAGGATTTATAATTTGCATCTTGTAATGTTGGACGATTTAAATGACCTTATTTGAATGTTTGTTTACATTAGAATGATGAACTTGGAATGAGTAGAAGATTGATTTAAATATTTATACATGAGCATTTGCTGCATGACTTGAGTGGTGATTGAGTAAAATCTACGTTGCAAGAGTGATTGTGAAATATTATGTTTTATTGTTAAAAGAGATGAAATGTGTAAATGATTCAAAAACGAATATTGACCCTGGGTTTTTATGTTCTCTTTAGATATGTATAAATGTATGAAAAATTATACTTATGAGTTTACTTTTGTAAATTGGACGATATTATAAAATATATATGTATATGAGAAAATGATTTAATCATATACATGTATATCTATATAGTTAAAAAACCATCCAATTATTGAGAAATATGAAATTACTTCATGAATTTTGTTTATATCTACGTAATCATTTGAGATTAAAATAAATATATATAGATATTATATATATGTATATGAATTCTAAAATAATTTGATCATGTTGGTAAATGCGTATGTAATTATCGAATATGTAAATAGATTTGTGGAATTAAACTATTTTATGAAAATCCATTCTATATATATATATATAAACAAGTCTTAATGTTTACATATATAATTGAAAAGTGACTAAAACTGATAAGTCATAATTTATATATAAATATATTTAAAATTAAAAATAAATAATAGCAAATAAGATATTAGTGGTGGGTTAAGTTTTCTTTAAAAAAAAAAGGAAAGAAATTAAACAAAAACAAGGGTGGTTGATAGTAATATCGACCACCCCCCTTAATTAAAGGAGGGGTCGGTATTACCACTGACCACCCCTCCTCCCTTTTATACGTACAACTGCACCACGCTGCAAGAAACACCGACCAAGCTATTAAAGTATAAACCCACATAGCAGCCATTAAGAATTGAAAACTTACTTGCAGATAATCGGTATTTAGGGTGATTGAGAGAAAACAATAAGTTAAGACAAGGAAGTCGATGAGTTTAGGACTGTTTTGTATGTTAGCAGAAACCACATTGAATCTGCCGATAAATGTGTACATAAAACGTGGTCACCTGGAGGACTATTCCACATAACTAATTGTTTGCATGCAGAAGTCGATAAGTATATCAACAATATATTATGTTGAATTTAATGTAGACTATGTTGACTAAGTTATTGGCGACATATCTAGAAGCCATGTAGCTGATATGGTGACATGGTTTTTATGACAGTCATAGTCAAAACCACGTAAACCCACCAATGTCTATACCATGAATGACATGTGTAGAAAGAAGTAGTTTTGCATGTTATGTGATACTATTCAACTTGGGATGAGAGTTTAAAAGCCACTATAACTTAAACAACTTTAGTGGTTTGGTGTCATGAAGTAGAGGATGAATAACTTTGCATGGTGAACACATAGGTGTTCAAATCTGATTAGGACTATTAGGATGCAACTAAACCATGAGTGGTGTCATTTAGAATCAATCCACCACTAGGAGAGATAACTCGAAAGTAGGAGAGAAGGTAAACAACAACACTATATATAGACCATTGAGTTGGAAGAGAAAGGGGAGGGATGCAATAAAGGATTATGAAATGGAATGTGGAAGAGAAGAGTAGAGGAGATTTAGACGTGATTACGACTATGTCGTAAAAGATCAATGATGATCATCTTCGATTTAGCGTCAAACTTAGGGGTTAGGACTTTTGATTGAGTGATAGTTATTTTATTATTATTAGAGAAATTCTCATAATATAGAAAGGATAAGGACTAGGAATAGAGAGCTCGGGAGATAGAAGAGTGCTAAGAAGGAAAGCATTGGAATCCAGACGTATTGCTGACAATTTGAAGTTATCAAGGATCATAATAGACCTGGATTGCGTTTCTTGAGGTAGGCTCAAATCTAGTATGTTTTGTTAAAGAGATTAAGAGATAAAGATTGATCTAGTTTTAGAATTATGAAATATTCTAATGGAAGATTTAGAGTCACAAAATGAATCATTTTTAATTGTTTGTTACAATCATGCAAATATAGATGCAATAATGATATATTTTCAGAAAGATTGTTGATAAAACTTAGTAAAAATCTCATAAATTAGATCACCCAATCCTCAAGGAACAGAGTAAGAGGATAGAGAGACAAACTCTAAAATTGAACTATAAAGAAGATGAAATATTAGGATTATGACTTATTAAATAGTGAAGTTTATTTTGATATCATAAAGAAAAGACTTACACTTTCAAATTAGATCCTTGCATGAAGTAAAAAGATGGTTATCAGGTGTCTCACTTAAAAAGCCATATAGATAGGCATTTTATGAACTTGCATCATATTAGATTGTCGTTATGGTAAATAGTGAAATTAGTGTGTTAAGTTTTCAATCATGAAAAGTCACATATTAGTAATAAACTAAATATGATGTTTTGAGAAAAGAGGTAAATGAACCAAGACACATAGAAAGATGGAGAGCTTAGAAGAAATTAAACTTAGATTTCTAAACCATAAGAAATGGAATGCATGTTAATGATTACATTATTTAAATGTTTGATAATTGAATAAAAGAATGTGTGCTCATTTTATTCAATTTCTAAGTAAAGATTCATACATGTGTTACACCTTCTTAATATTTAATTCTTGTCTTTAAATTGCTTGAAAGATAGAAGGGAAAGATTGTTTTCTTTCAGATGTATATTTGATTATCCATAAAAGATTCTTTCTTGTCAGATAGGATTGGTTGTAATAAAAGATTTATTCTATCAATTTCTATTCAAATGAAAGATTGTTTACTTAGCATTGTATTTTTATCTTGTAAGAAATAGGAAGCTAAAATTGAAAGGCGAATGATTGTCTTCTGTATGAATTTATTCTAGATTATGTGAACAAAGCTAGATAGGCTTGTGTTTGTGGAAAGTTACCTTCTAGGATGGGTACTGAATGTGGATTATAGAGAGAATAGTTGCTTTTTCCAACTATCTATTTTTTTTGTGCATGGCATTATACTCGGTTGAGTAATCAAATTGAATTAACCATTGAAATAGATGGAATTCTTTTATTTTAGCCTCTCTACCATATCCTAGACTAATAATGAATGCTTGTTTCTTATAAGAATTAGAAAAATGAAAATGCCCTTATCATCTAAGCACACACTAGATTCCATCTTGCCTTTCGAATTCTTTTGCTAAGCTATTCAAGCAGGGTTAGGTATTCTTGATTGACCAAGAATTCTGGGGAAGCATAAGCTTCAAGGTTGGGTGGAAAAAGCGCCTGAATCTTGTTCTCATCTTCATGCTAAAGATTGCATTAGTGATAGCTTGGATTACAAATCAACGAATGCGTCTTACCCTTTAATTTGTATTATTTATTATTTAACTTACGACAACTTGAAATGCGTAAGTATTGTAGGATTGAGATACTACTTATATTGATTTATGGAATAAAGAATCTTTATCTTTTATAGAAATTTTGTGTTTATTACGATTTAAATGGAATGATTAAATGAAGCTATGGATGGAAATTTGGAATGAAATAGACTTATTAACTAATCTATGTGTTTATTTAAGAATAAAGAGTATTTCGGCTATTATTGAAGTTAGCTCAATTTACGTCTTTACATTTTGATATCAATGCATGGTTTATAACTCTATGGCCTATGAGTCTGCTTCATGAATCAATTCATGTGCTTGACAAACCCTCTATTGGATATCTAACACATGATACTTGCAAATAAAGGAGCACAAATCCTTTTACAAGGTGAATTTATGACAATGACTTAGGAGAAGGATGATGGTTGATAAAGGAAGAAATATTTCCCTCCTACTATGAAATGAATTCAGGCTATTCAAGATAAGAATTATAAGATCGAGGAAGGTAGTTGTTTACTTCTAGGATGAAAGAAGAAAGGAATCAACTCCTAAACCAAGAAATAAAAAATAGCTAAGCAAGCTGAGTAGGGTAATGGAAACCTCACCTACCTTTCCATTGGGAGACAAGAATAGTTGGACTAGCCTATTGAGGAGATAGATGAAGAATATATATATATATATATATATATATATATATATATATATATATATATATATATATATATATATATATATATATATATATATATATATATATATATATATATGAGTATCTCCCTACTAAGTTAACTATATTTAGTTCATATAAGTCGAAAGGATGCACCCCATTGACTCCATGAGAAGAAATATAAATTTGGGTGATATCATTTATGAACAATCGATAAGTAAAATTATTTTTTGCAAAAATCAACATGGTGGCCAGATAGATGGAGAAAGAGAATCTCCTAGAATGACATACGTAATGGACACATTCGTCGGAAGATAGTTATTGAGTAATAGTTGGGTGCTTATATAGTAAGTTATGGTTGAGATTTAATTGATATAAAAATGATGGTTGTTATTAGAACCTAGATGCTTGAGATGCTTGATTTATTAGACTGATAATTATTCTAACTTGTCTATTGGGAAAGATATTAGTCTATGTCTATAGTGTATGAGGTAGGTACTATATGGATAGGAATTATTGAGGATATGATGAAATCTACACAAGACTCTGTATTCTAGTTTGTGTCCTTATCTTCAAACATGAAATTGTAGGTACTATGTCTTATACTCTCTCTCACACACTCTAGAAAAGATACCCCAAGGTGTTATAACACCCCTTCATATGTGATTAGTCCTAGTTACTCAGTGCATTTGATAGGTATTCAGTTTGATGCTTTATTGGGTTTATTGATGAATTATTTGATCATTGGTTTTTGGATTAGTTGTCTTTTGGTTGCATATTGCATTTCATCCTTATCATGATCATAGTGAACCCCCGATGGTATGTCCAATAGAGTAAGAGCAGAGAGTGTACCAAACATAGGTATTATGTTAGTTTGGGCAATAATACTATGTGTTATGCAATTTTGGTTTGAGTAAATTTAATGTGTGGGATAAGAGAATAGACCTTGCAAAGGAAAATAAATTTTATATACATATTTAGTAGATAGACCAATTCAAATTAGTTCATCAATTATATGAGATCTTACTTAGTTTTTACCTTCGAGATCATGTGACCATGAAAGATGTCTTTTGCTAAAATAGGTTTTGGAGTCTTAAACATTCAAGAATATATGGTCTTTGGCACAAAAACACATTTGAGATAATCAAGTATAAGGTTGTGCTAGTAGTTGTATAACATATGTTATGATGTTAGAAAATTTTCTGTCATCATGGTTGCCTTGTAATTTGTTGATTAAGAGCATACTTAGTAATTTGGAAATCTTATGGATTGATAGAAGTTTGAGGTATGAAGCAGATTGAGTTGGTTGGTATAGTTGGAAATAAAAAGGAAGTCAAATGATGGGTTTTTATAGATCAAGGAAATTTATCTACCATGTTTACTATAAATTCAAACTTGAGATAGCAATAGATGCAGAACCACTTGGAAGAAAAACATTATTGAGGTTTTGAATGTAGATATTTTGGATCATAGATTTGATAGATTTGAGAAAAGAACTTGAGGGTAATTAAGAATGTCAATGAAGGATGTACACACTTAGATGCAGAAACTTGAACAAGTTAATATTTCACTCTATTTATAACATTTGGAAATATCTAGTTCATCTAGAGATTGTTGATAAAGATGGGGACAAAACCAAGAACTTTGGAAAAAGGTAGTTGAGTATGTGGTACAAAGTTTATCAAGTGAAAGATGAGCATGACCGTGCAATAGGACTTTTAAATCAAACCTGAGTATAGGTGGTAGAAAATCAATATGAAATTTATTCAAGAATTGCTTTTGAGTAAGAACAAGCATGATATTATAGTTGGATATCGTCAATAGATTGACAAAATTTGCATATTTCGTACTTGGATATATAGAAAGATGAATCATTAAATCTTGTGAAGACATTTACTCATTCAACTTATCAATTGCATAGAGTTTCAAAAATAGAAATATCAAATAGGAATGTTTGGATGGCATTTTGGAATTGGACAATATTGAATATATCTTTGGAAATAAATTAAATCAGCATGACATCTTTACGTAGATGACCGAATGGAAAAGTAGGAAAGAGTTAATCAGGTTGTGGAAAATTTATTTTGATGTATCGCATGAATTAGAAATACGAATGGAAGAAATATTTGCCTTTGGACTGAGTTGGCATACAACAAAATCTTTTCATATGTTTTTAAGGAATGATACCCATTATGATGCTTATGACATAAATGACAAACATTTGTCTGTTGGGATAGAATAAAGATAGGATCATCATTGGTTCTAATATGCTTAAAAGAAATGAATGAGCAAATGAAATTGATCAAGAATATATTGGAAGAGATAGTTGACAGATAAGAAAAAGCTATGATAATAGAAACAAGACTCTCAGATAATTGTTACTGAAGAAGAAATTATTTTGAGGGAGAAGCCTCATAAGAGCTTTATTTTATAGAGAAAAACATCAAAGTTGGTACCAAGATATATGGGACCCTTCGATGTGCTGGAAGTATGAGTCCAATTGCTTATGAATATAGGATCCAGGAATAGTGCTAGTGGAGCACATACAAATTCTTGATCGAAGTAGCATTAAGACTACTTAGCAGAGATTTCACTTAGTATTGGATCCAGTGGGACCGATATTTTGATGATAGTGTTATTTGGAAGGATGATGCGATGAATGACTATCATATTCATATTTTGTTTTCTTAGAGTAGTATTCTCTTGATGCATGAAATACTTGAATACTCTGATTTTGATTTTCATATTGTAAATTTGGATAGTATAGATGATACTATTATTGGTATATTTGATTGAGATCATAATGAATGGTTACTATTTATGATATTGGTCAAGTATGCTCTTATTGATAGAATAATAAGACATCGAGATGATGTCTCTTTTAAGAGGGGAAGGATGTCACTAACCCTATTTTTCCATAATTATTTAATTAGGAAAATAATGTTTATTTTTCAAATGAAATTGAAATGAAATGAAAATAGAACTATTAATGAAATAAGATAGGATATTGAATGTACTGATATGATTTATATACAATTGAATATTCAGTAATAATTTTTATTGTAAATCAGGATCATCATTGCTAATGAGCGATTGAGTGCAAAGTGAATGTAGGAACAGGTGAACAATGATGAAGGCAAGAACATGGTTCAGGTAGAGTTGTCTTAGCTCTTGTATTTCGTTAGAATAGATGGAATCTCTCACACACCACATTAGGATTTATAATTTGCATCTTGTAATGTTAGACGATTTAAATGACCTTATTTGAATGTTTGTTTACATTAGAATGATGAACTTGGAATGAGTAGAAGATTGATTTAAATATTTATACATGAGCATTTTCTGCATGACTTGAGTGGTGATTGAGTAAAATCTACGTTGCCAGAGTGATTGTGAAATATTATGCTTTATTGTTAAAAGAGATGAAATGTGTAAATGATTAAAAAATGAATATTGACCCTAGGTTTTTATGTTCTCTTTAGATATGTATAAATGTATGAAAAATTATACTTATGAGTTTACTTTTGTAAATTGGACGATATTATAAAATATATATGTATATGAGAAAATGATTTAATCATATACATGTATATCTATATAGTAAGAAAAAAATCCAATTATCGAGAAATATGAAAAAAATCCAAGTATAAACACCGACCAAGCTATTAAAGTATAAACCCACGTAGCAGCCATTAAGAATTGAAAACTTACTTGTAGATAATCGGTATTTAGGGTGATTGCGAGAAAACAATAAGTTAAGACAAGGAAGTCGATGAGTTTAGGAGTGTTTTCTATGTTAGCAGAAACCACGTTGAATCTGCTGATAAATGTGTATGTAAAACGTGGTCACCTGGAGGACTATTCCACATAACTAATTGTTTGCATGCAGAAGTCGATAAGTACATCAACAATATATTATGTTGAGTTTAATGTAGACTATGTTGACTAAGTTATTGGCGACATATTTGGAAGCCATGTAGTTGATATGGTGACATGGTTATTGTGATAGTCATATTCAAAACCACGTAAACCCACCAATGTCTATACCATGAACGACATGTGTAGAAAGAAGTAGTTTTGCATGTTATGTGATACTATTTGACTTGGGATGAGAGTTTAAAAGCCACTATAAATTAAACAACTTTAGTGGTTTGGTGTCACGAAGTAGAGGATGAATAACTTTGCATGGTGAACACATAGGTGTTCAAATCTGATTAGGGCTGTTAGGATGCAACTAAACCATGAGTGGTGTCATTTAGAATCAATCCACCACTAGGAGAGATAACTTGAAAGTAGGAGAGAAGGTAAACAACAACACTATATATAGACCATTGAGTTGGAAGAGAAAGGGGAGGGGTGCAACAAAGGATTATGAAATGGAATGTGGAAGAGAAGAGTAGAGGAGATTTAGATGTGATTATGACTATGTCATAAAAGATCAATGATGATCATTTTCGATTTAGAGTCGAACTTAGGGGTTAGGACTTTTGATTGAGTGATAGTTATTTTATTATTATTAGAGAAATTCTTAGAATATAGAAATGATAAGGACTAGGAATAGAGAGCTCGGGAGATAGAAGAGCGCTGAGAAGGAAAGCATTGGAATCCAGACGTATTGCTGACAATTTGAAGTTATCAAGGATCATAATAGACCTGGATTGCGTTTCTTGAGGTAGGCTCAAATCTAGTAAGTTTTGTTAAAGAGATTAAGAGATAAATATTGATCTAGTTTTAGAACTATGAAATATTCTAATGGAAGATTTAGAGTTGCAAAATGAATCATTTTTAATTGTTTGTTACGATCATGCAAATATAGATGCAATAATGATATGTTTTCAGAAAGATTGTTGATAAAACTTATTAAAAATCTCATAAATTAGATCACCCAATCCTTAAGGAACAAAGTAAGAGGATAGAGAGACAAACTCTAAAATTGAACTATAAAGATGATGAAATATTAGGATTATGACTTATTAAATAGTGAAGTTTATTTTGATATCATAAAGAAAAGACCTACACTTTCAAATTAGATCCTTGCATGAAGTAAAAAGATGGTTATCAGGTGTCTCATTTAAAAAGCCATATAGATAGGCGTTTTATGAACTTGCATCATATTAGATTGTCGTTATGGTAAATAGTAAAATTAGTGTGTTAAGTTTTAAATCAAGAAAAGTAACATATTAGTATTAAACTGAATATGATGTTTTGAGAAAAGAGGTAAATGAACCAAGACACATAGAAAGATGGAGAGCTTAGAAGAAATAAAACTTAGATTTCTAAACCATAAGAAATGGAATGCATGTTAATGATTACATTATTTAAATGTTTGATAATTGAATAAAAGAATGTGTGCTCATTTTATTCAATTTCTAAGTAAAGATTCATACATGTGTTACACCTTCTTAATATTTAATTCTTGTCTTTAAATTGCTTGAAAGATAGAAGGGAAAGATTGTTTTCTTTTAGATGTATATTTGATTATCCATAAAAGATTCTTTCCTGTCAGATAGGATTGGTTGTAATAAAATATTTATTCTATCAATTTCTATTCAAACGAAAGATTGTTTTCTTAGCATTGTATTTTTATCTTGCAAGAAATAGGAAGCTAAAATTGAAAGGCGAAAGATTGTCTTTTGTATCAATTTATTCTAGATTATGTGAACAAAGCTAGATAGGCTTGTGTTTGTGGAAAGTTACCTTCTAGGATGGGTGCTAAATGTGGATTATAGAGAGAATAGTTGCTTTTTCCAACTATCTATTTTTGTTGTGCATGGCATTATACTCGATCGAGTAATCAAATTGAATTAACCATTGAAATATATGGAATTCTTTTATTTTATCCTCTCTACCATATCCTAGACTGATAATGAATGCTTGTTTCTTAAAAGAATTAGAAAAATGAAAATTCTTGTATCATCTAGGCACGCACCAGATTCCATCTTGCCTTTCAAATTCTTTTGCTAAGCTATTCATGCAGGGTCGGGTATTCTTGATTGACCAAGAATTCCGGGGAAGCGTAAGCTTCAAGGTTGGGCGAAAAAAAGTGCCTGAATCTTGTTCTCATCTTCATGCTGAAGATTGCATTGGCGATAGCTTGGGTTGCAGATCAACGGATGTGTCTCACCCTTTACTTTGTATTATTTATTATTTAACTTACGACAACTTGAAATGTGTAAGTATTGTAGGATTGAGATACTACTTATATCGATTTATGGAATAAAGAATCTTTATCTTTTATAGAAATTTCATGTTTATTACGATTTAAATGGAATGATTAAATGAATCTATGGATGGAAATTTGGAATGAAATAGACTAATTAACTGATCTATGTGTTTATTTAAGAATAAAGAGTATTTCAGCTATTATTGAAGTTAGCTTGATTTATGTCTTTACACATAGTGCCCTCTCCTTTCTTGATTGCTTTAATAGATTGTATAAGAACCAAAAAGCCTCCTCCAAATATTTTTTTATGATGATGCACATACATAGCTAGAATGTTAGGGTCTTGGAGATGTTTGATAGATAATATGTCAGAAAATGGTGTAATAGTATTAAAGAAAAAGACATTATATGTCTTCAGGAGATCAAGGTGGTGGGGTTCTAGGCTTATACTATGTTGATATTTTTGTGGGAGTAGGCCATAGGGTTTCATTCCAATCATGAGAGGGGAAAAGGTGGCATTGCCATTATGGTTGGCCCCAAGTGGGCTGACAAAATCATTACTAATGGAGTCTCTCCCTATCAAAGAGCCGTGTGGGTTACCTTTAAGGAGAGAGATTGTGTTTTTGGTATTTGCAACATCTATGCTACTAATGACAACAAAGACAGAGCTAGACTTTGGGACTGGCTAACAATTGGATGACCTAATGCACACTAGAATTTTGTGGGAGATTTAACATGATTTAACATGGTGATGACAAAAGTGGTGGTATTAAACATTGTTGGAAGGGGAATGAACAATTTTTTTGGTCCAAGTTCAAAAGAAGATTTAATTTGATTGACCCTATGGAGAGGAGGAAAGGATCTTCTTGTGGTATTTGGTTCACATGATGCAACAATCAGAGTGGTAAATAGAGACTGTATTGTAGATTGGATAGATGTTATGCAGATGCTTCCTTCTTCTCCTTCCACCCTCAGAGGGGGAAAGCCCCCATTTGTGTATCCCCTACTAGCATCTTAGACCACTCTCCTTTCTCCTTGACTGTTGATCTGGACCTTGATCCTTCCTCTGTGGTTAGACCTAAAAGTAAAATTGGCTTCAAATTGAATGTCTCCCTACTAAATGATGAGGATAATGTAGATGGTATTTTGATGGTCTCTCAACTGACTAAATATTGTTCAACCCATCTCAGACCAAGGGAGCGGTGGGATAAACTTACTACATCCTGGAAGAAAATGTTTTAGATTATTGGAAAGAGGAATGCTATGGATAGGTCTAAGTAGGAATCATTTCTTCAAACCAGGCTTAATGAAATTGAACAGGATTTGCAAAATAAGGGGAATGATCTTAGGTTGGAAGGAGAGTTGTCCTCGATGAAGAACCCCTTAAGGAAATTGTAGAATTTCAAGATTAAAGGGAAGAAGGTTAGAGCTCAGATGAATTGGATTAAAGGGGGAGACAAGGGGTCCAATTATTTCTTCAATCTTATCAGAGCCAAGAATAAGAGAGAACTTATTGAAGATATCCAAGTCAATAATGTAATCACTAATGATCTGGTAGCCATCAAAGAGGCATTCTTCAGTTTTTACAATAGTCTTTTATCATTTGAGCATGGGGATAGTAATCAGAGGGCTTTAGAGAAATGTTTAGGGTTAATCCCTAAGAAAATCTCTGGCAAAAATGCCAAGGCTTTGAGCCACAAGATCTCTTTTGAGGAAATCAAAAGTTCAATCAATTCACTAACCAATATCAAGTCTCCAGGAATAGATGGTCTACCTGTTGAGTTTTACAAGAAGCACATAGAATGGATAAGCTTGGAACTATTGATACTATATGAGGATGTTTTTGCATAGGGGTCCCTTAGACATAATATAAATAAGGGTGTTATCAAGTTGCTACCAAAAGGTGGTGATAAGACTCTAGCTAAAAATTGGAGACCTATCACCTTATTGAATATCTCATATAAAATCATTGCAAAAATACTGGCAAGGAGAATTGTTGGATTACTAGACAAGTTCATTTCTGTCACACAGACTGGATTTATAAAAGGTAGATATATCCTGGAAAATCTGGTCACCAATTGGGAGGCTATGCACTAGGAAAAAGCTGATAATCAGAATGTTGCAATGGTCTTATTGGACTTTGAGAAAGCATATGACATAATATAATGGCCATTTGTTAGGGGAATGTTACAAGCATTTGGTTTTCCTTCATATTTTTGTAAAAGGATGGATATTATTTTTAAGGACTCATCCACAGTTGTTGAGATTAATGGTGACATGTCTCAAGACATCCCATTAAGGAGATCTATACGATAGGGATGTCCTATTTCCCCAACCCTATTTTTCATTTCTATAGATGCTCTCTATTACATTGTAAGGGCCCCAGAACTTGGACCCTCTATCAAAGCTCTTACTCTTCCTAATGATAATGATATGATTAATGCTCAATTTGCTAATGATACTGCCTTATTCCTAGCCTTGTCTAAGGATAATTTTGATAATACCATGGAAAGAATTCAATTATTTTGCTTGGCTTCCGGTGCTAAGAGAGCCCCTCACAAATCCACTATCCTTGGATGGTCTAAAAGCCCCCCAAATTGGATCACAGGTAAAGGGTGGCAATGGGCAGGACCGAACCATATTGTAAGATATCTTGGTATTCCCTTTGCCATTAATCCGACTACTCAAGATATATGGCAATGGTTGTACTCTAAAATTGAAAAGAAATACTTTAAATAGTAGAGCCACATGCTTTCTCTACCTGGCAGAGTGCAGGTTGTTCAAAAGGTTCTCTCTTCCCATAATATTTACTGTGCCTCTGCATGGGTGTTTTCTAATTATCAAACTAATAAGCTTGAAAAGATTATGAGGGATTTCCTATGGTTTGATGGGATGGGGCACAAGAAGAGGCACTGTGTGGATCTGAATTGGTCTTGTAGACCTAGATGTATGGGGGGGTCTATGTATTAAGGATATCAGGGCTCGTGGCATTGCCCTAGCCTCCAAATGGATTGTAAAAGCCCTATATGGCAATGAACCTTGGAAGGTGCTAATAAGAAATAATATTGAAAGGTCAGTTGTTAAGAAAGGTAAGACATGGAGGAATATCCCCTTATATGATATTGTACTTGGGGACTATAGCATGAAAGTGTTTGGATCTAGTGTTTTTGCATCACTTTGGAAGGCATGGTCACATGTAAGGAGGTTACTACCCTTGAAGGATGAAATAGGAAGTTCTCTGGCCTATGCTGTTGTGGATAGATCTATTTGGTGGGGGGTGAACCTAAATAACAAACCCCTTGCCTTGACTCAAAGCTATTCTGCTAAGATCTGGAATGAGAAAGGTATATCCCTAATTAGTAATGAACTGTTTGATAACTGGTTTGGCTCTTGGATAGAGATCAAATCTAAATATGAGATTTCGGCCTCACAAAACAAAACATACTTTCTCATTGGTAAGGTTGCAGGGTGTTTTTTCCCTGGTAAGATCCTGGATATTGATTCTTTTTTGAAATAGCTTAAGTGGTTGGATGGTTCTCCGTTCTTGGAAATATCTACTAAAAATATTTATTTGATGCTAAAAGAGGATTACTCAATCTTCTCTAGAGTCAATCAAGGTTGGGGTTGTGAATGGCCTAAGTCTAGATGGCAATTTGTTTTTGACTTCTTTTAGCATTCTCTCATTGAACCTAGCAAGTCCTGTTTTAGATGGCTTCTTTTGTTAAGAAAACTTGCTATTGGTTCCTTTTTATCTGTCGAGGGTCTCATGTCTATTAAATGTGTTGTGTTTGATATGCAGGAGTCCTTTGAGCATTTGTTTTTTGAGTGTGAATATGCCCGGGGTGTGTGGTCTATTTATCTTGGTCCTTCTCTTGCTTGGAATCATAGGCCTAGTCTTTCTTGGAGTGAGGTCCTTGTTGGCTTTGTAGAGTCATTTGATTTTAAGATGAACCGGTTCTAGTCTGTCCTATCTTGTGAAGTGTTATGGTTTTTGTGGAAGGAAAGAAATGGAGAGGTTTTTCAAAACAAGAAGAGGAGGCTTACTAATTTTACTAATAAACTCATACATTTCTTTATCATGTCATAGGTTTCTGTTGTTATGGAGACATCTAAAGACAAATTTATGACTTTGATTCATGAGGGTGCCTTACAAATTTATAAGGAAGATATCCAGTCTGTTCGCTACTTCAGGAAGCATATGGATATGTTATAGCCAAAGGAGATTGAGGCCTTGACCTAGTACATGAGAAAACTCAATCTTGAAGATTCAGATGTGCTTCCTCCTAGATATGAGGAGCAAGGCACATGATAGCAGTGATTAGGGTGGTTCATTTTGTTACTTGCTATACAACAAATGAGGCATTTTGTATTAATCTCTCTTATATTATGTTTTTATCGTAGTATTCACTCAGTTGACTCAGGGCTATGGCCTATTTTGTTATATATGTAAAAAAGATAGTGTATAAAAGTGGGAAGCAGAGGATAAGCACTACAAAATAGATGTAAATAGGACATCTGATATTATATTGTATATATTTTGAGCTATTTTAATATAAAAAATATTGAACAAAGACTTGATAATATGTTATTCATTTTGTTTTTTCAAATTAGAGGAGAGGACCCAGTAGTTGTGCACCCTAACTTTGCGCTTCTCAAAATCTTACATGGAAATTTCAAATCACTCTCAATTTTTTGCAACAACTTACTTGACAAGTCCCTTGCTTATAACTAAGGTTTCAAGGCCACATAATTAAATATGATGCCACACCAGCATGCTTTTTGCCAAGGTGACCAAAGCAACCCAAAAAATAGGTGAGACCAATAGTCATGCAAAAGGGGCGCCATACTTGTGCAGTTGATGTGGCATCACATGATTGGTTTCTTTTTACAAATAAGGGTACATTTTATTCAATTATAGGTAATCATCATAAAAAATAACAACTTTAAAGTCACAACTATTGGTGCAATGTTGCCAAAACAATTAGACATTAAATCAACAAGTATGGGTATTAAATCAACAACTTCTATCACAACAATTGGAACACATTCAACTATTGGGTCCTCTCCTCTAATGATGTCAAGATTTTATAGGAGTAGGTATGTTGAAGACAACATTCATTCATTCTTGTTCTATCAAAGTAATGATATCAGTGGAGTGACATCATTGAGAAATTTCTTTGGGATTGGTTATTAGAGTGGAGTGTATGAGTTGAGAATGTTGGAGAAGAGAACAATACGTACGTGAAAATAATTTTTTTAAATTTTTGTGTTATATAAAATTGTAAGTGGGTCTATTATAGGTTTTGTAAAGGCTTATCTAGTATTATGTTAAAAGTGTATACTATAGATAAAGTTAGTTTGTGTTAAGTAAAATAAATAACTAGAAGAAAATAAAATATTTCTTGTTGTTCTTTCTGGTTTCAATTGTGTTTGTATTTTTTACATTGACGTTTCAGATTACACTTTGTGACCCATCATCGGGATGATAGAGAGCTCTGTGAACCATCATCTTTCTAATCCTTGAGCTCTCTATCATCCTGATGATGGTTCACAAAGTGTGATTTGAAACATCGATGCAAAAAATACAAACACAATCGAATCCAGAAAGAATAGCGAGAAGCATAATGGATTGTGGAAAACTGATAACTTCTAAATTAAATACTGGTAATATAAAATTTTTTCTTGTTATATTGAAATAAAATTGTTAAGCACATGTCTCTAAATCATGAATGTGTGAAAATATTAGCTTAAAAATTATTTTGGTAAAACATATTTATGAAGATGGTAATGAAATTAATAGCTTGGAAGGTTATCTACAAAAGGTTGTATTTATATTCATATACATGGATTCACTATAATGAAAGAAAATGTATGAGAGAATTATTTCCTAATAATTGTGAATGGATTGTTTTCCATTCTTGAACATCAATTGAAGGAGAATTGTGGTTATTAATTTAACTCTAGACATAGCTATAAAAGTTAATTTGTGTATATCTATCTTAATTAGTAGTAACAACTCTATATATGTTGGATATTGCTGAGAAGTTTTCTAGAATGTTGTGATGTCATTGATTTCAACATATTCTTCTGTGTATTCCAATGTTGCAGCCAGATTAAGTGAGTTGGTTTGGCCAGTGTGTTGCGGTTGAGCTGTTGCGATTTAATGGTTTTATGATATGTATGTTTAGTTGATCCAGCAGATGTTTCAGTGATCTGCATGTTGACTTGATCAATTTATGAGGTCCAGTATTATGGTTGATATTCAGTTGTTCACGTTATTCGGTATTCTAGTTTGTGCTCCAGAATTGCATTATCTTGGTTTGCGGATTTGGTAGTGTTTGGGATGTTTATGTGTCCTCAATTTAGATGGTTCATAATTTGGAAGTCTACAAGTGAATCTTTCAGTTTGACAGTTAGTTCAACATGTGTTCTTGAGGTTCAATATACTGATGATGGAGATTCTAGTAAATGCTGATGTTGCGGTTGTTTCTGGTGCAATTCATGTTGCTTGTGGATATTTCTAGATCGGGTCCAATTTGTGTTGATGGTCCACATTGATCGTTGTGCATGTTATTGATCATTTTCTTGATTTGGTGGTGTTCTTCATGCTATGCAACATTCTTGCTGGTTGTAGCATGTTGCAGATGTTCGAGGTGTAATTCTTGGCAATGTTTCTTGGTTGTGGTATCGATTTGTCTCCAGACTATGTCTTAGACAATATTATTTTGGTCTGCATGTATTGTTGTAGTGTGTGAGGTTATTATTTTGTAATTTGTGTCGATGGTTGAGCCAACCTTGAAATATAGGTTGATGATTTGTATAAATATATGTAATATTTATTTGAGATATGTATCTACATGCGTAACCATTGAATTGATCTTTCAGTAGCAGAGGAGAAGTGTGAAAGAGTGCAAAAGAGTGTGAAGAAGTGGAAAGAGAAGAGTTTGAGTATATGTGCTTAACTAGAACTGCAACCAGGCATGTGGAGATGCTATTTCATCAGTTCATGTAATCCGGTTTGTTATCTGAATGTTCTTGTAAGACAATGAGTCTTCCTCAGGGTTGTAGCCCTTCTTGTTTTGTGATTTGAGTAGTGAGCTCTAGGTAGTGTGCCTGAATGCATGTGCATTCCCCATTGTAATATTTACATTTACTCCTAACAGGGTATTATCTCATTGTGGGTAGGTTCCCATCATGGTTTGTCCCTTAATTGGGTTTTCCACATAAAAAATCTTGGTGTTATGTGTGTTATTGATGTGGTGATGTTTTATGTTTTCATTGCTAATAATAAGATCTGAATTTAATTTTTAGTTCTATAGAATTTGTGAGCAAATTGATTCACCCTCCCCTTGTCAATTTGTTGCAGTGTTGCCAACAATTGGTATTAGAGCTAGATCCTTCAAAAGAAGCTTGATCACTTGAGGAGATTTTGGATGATGACCTTTGCTTTTAAGAAGGATAGTCTAAGGTTTGATGAAACAAATTACACTTTTTGGAAGAACTAGATGGAATGTCGTTTGTGATGCATCGATGAAGACTATTGGAAGATTACTAAGAATGTGTATAATGCTCCTCAAAATGGTCCTACCACTCTAGATGAGATAAAGGAAGTTGAATTCAATATTAGAGATAAGGAAATATTGTTGAGTGCCTTGTCTAATCTTGAGATGACTATTGTGATGGATTTGTAGACTACTCATGAGATTTGGAAGAAGTTGGAGACTTTGTATGAAGGTGATAGTCATGTGAAAGTTGCTAAGTTGCAGAGATGGAAAGGAAAGTATGAGATGTTGAAGATGGGTGAAGATGAGAACATTACCTCCTTTATGTAGAAAGTGAATGATCTTGTGATGAACACCAAATATGTCAGTGGTGTATTGGAAGAATCTGATATTGTGGCTAAAGTGTTCATATCCTTGCCTCCTTCTTACAAGTGCAAGGTTGTTGTTGAACACAAGTTTCCATTGAGAGGGGTGGGGGGGGGGGGGTGAATCAATGGTTTCTAAATCTTTTCCCTTTTGTATATTATGTTTATATATTGGTTAATAGATCTAACATAAGGCAGACATACCAGTAAGATATGAGAATAACTCAAATGCAACCACACATAAAAGGGACATCTCATAACACTAGGTATACAAGGAAAACCTAACATGGGAAAATCCTCAGTGAGAAGTACTGCTGGAGACTACTGCTCCAATCTAGAGTCATAATGAAAACCTTGGTTACAAAATTTAGGGCACCAACCGAAGGAGTACCACTCCTTATTTAGGGCCCCAACCCAAGGAGCACCAACCCCTGCATCAAGCTCCAACTCAGTGATCTACAATCAACATATATCAGATACAAAGGTAATATCTTTGTTACAAAAGAACTATGTAACTCTTATGCAAATCTCTCCACCGGTTCTCCTCTCTCCAATTCTTTGTCGGTTCTCTACTCACCTCTCTGCTGCAACCTTATCTCCTATTGCAACTCATTCTCTGTTGCAACCTTACTGGTTCAGCCTCTTCTTCTTCTTTGTCGGTTCTACTCTCTGCCAATTCGCTTTCCTCTTTGCTACACTGCTACTAATCACCATTGGTCTTCTTCACTCAGTTAGATATCCACTATCTGATTAGTGTCGGTTCTCAACTTGTTGGTTCTTCACTACAATCTACTGTAGCTCATCTCTATTGGTTTAGTCACCATCGGTTAACTTCTCTGTTAGACTTAATGACAGGCTATTGGTTACCTTACTCTTGTTGGTTAAACTCCTCTAACCGATTCCCTCTCATGCACGCACTCTCTTCTTTGATTGGCTTTGAGCACTTGATTGATTGGCTCTCCTTCACTAGCCTCACTCTCTCATCTAGCAACCCCATCTACTTCTTTGGCTTGCACTCTTATAACTCAATTTTCCCACCTAAACGGTGGTTTGATTCTTGAACATTAGCATGCTAGGGTTTCTACCATGCACTCAATCTGCATCCGATCTGATCTCTAATCATCATGGCACATCATATCTGATTAGATCTCATGTCCTTCATTGATGACTTATAGCTCATCAATCAACATCATCATGCTCTTTTCCTTTCAACACACGTCTTCTATCTTTAGCCGTCTGTAGCTTAATTTTTGGCCTTTTGTCTGATCAATCAAGTGCATGATGTAGTTTCCTTCACCCTCTTCAATCTACAAGATCAGTGTGTATTGGATCTCTATTGTTTCCTTGATCTCGAACCACAATCCTCTTCCATCATCCCTCGAGCTTCGCAGTCACCATTAAATCCTGGACCAGTCACCAACAACCTCACCGACACGCCACACTGACCTGTGCATGCATGCCACTTCAACTCCATGTGGCCTATTTATCATAATTCACCTTTGCTAAGTCTTCTGTGTCAGTCCAGACAAGATCACCAACTAGCCACACAACCAGGTTCATCTACCGGTTCACAAACCCTATCGGTTATACCCTAACTAGTCTACCTTCAACCTTGGACTTTGCTTCTCTTCTGGAGGAACACCTAAACTGATCAGCACACTTGCCAACCTACCTTATGCATATCTTCAATAGATGGGAGCCTTCTACATCTGCACTTTTTCAACTTTACCGGTGGACATACTTACTGGTAACCACCTCGATGACACTATGTGATCAACCTTCACCAATCTCCATATGTCTGCATCTGTTCCAACTTGCCTTCTTCATCAATAGACCATTTCACCTATCAATTGGTTTGTCAAAGTGACAAACATATTCTACAATCTCTGTATCGGTAACTCATCATGTCTACTCAGCTAATCAAGTGCATATATAAGATCTCATTCACCTAAGAAAATTTAGAGTTTCACTGATTGATCTAGTGTGAGCCCTCAATCCCTGCCTTCTGCTCTTTTGTCTTATCTCAAAGAACTATGATGCATTCGATGCATAGTTAAAGATAAGATCCACTTACCGATGGGAGTGGATCCTTGTCATCTACATCTGGGATTGTACGATTATGGCTTCCTGTTTGAGCATGCATACCTTCAAACATGCACATATGATCTGGTTGGGCACATTCACTATCACTCATCTCTTCATATGGTAACTACAACTTTATCGGGTGGGAGTCCTATTGTTTCACATACACACAACATATTGGTGGCCTGCATATACTTCACCTTCGGTGTTGATATGATTTTTGTAACATTTTGCCTCTTCATCACAATCAACAACCCATCATCTTGCTCTCTTGTTGGTTGGCAACAATGCACTACCAACATGTTGTTGGCATATGATGAAGTAGTGACAAAGTATGTTGTCATTGATGTCAATATGTGCTAAAGAAGGTACACTGGTATGCACTGGTATGAAGATTGGAAGTGGTATAGAGCAACCGGTATGAAGAGATGTAGTGAGCCGGTGTTAGGGTTTCACTAAGTGTGACTACCGGTTGGTAGTCTTAGCTCTAGGGTTTCTAGTTTGGCAATCTAGCTTGTGTGATGCAATTGATGATACTGTGATGAGTTAGCTAAGAAATAAGGATGAGATCGAGATGCCATGTCAGTTTTGTGCACGTGAAGGATTTCCTTGAGGATCTTGCATGTGAAGATCGACTGCATTAAATGTCTACCTCAGGAATGAATATTCTTCTTAGTGGTATAAGAAGAAAGCATGATGGGTTATTGATTTCTATGTGCGGTGAAGAATGGATGATGCAAAATGACTTGTGATCTGTTTGAGATTGTTTCATTCTATATAAAGTGTTGTTCTCAAATTCTAATTTCCCTATCCCCTTTGTAGTAAAATTCAAAGCCTCTGTTGCATGTGGAGAGAATGACAAGATAATCAAAACCCAAAATAACATATAACAAGGTTTATGCAAAACCTTCTACACTTCAAGCTTGTCATAAGCTTAGGTGGGTAACCTTCTACAGTAAACCAGTGTTAGAAACCTGTGAACCTCATCACCTCAATAATACTGAAAACTAAAGGGAAAACTTGTATTCATTTTCAGTCTTGACCCCAAGAAAGATAGAAGAACTGCATAAATGATATCATTGCCTATTCCGGGCTACAGAGTCACCCAAACTAAACAAGAATTCCAAATCTAAACATTTACATACATTTCATTGCTTTGACTTTATCAACATAATATATGCCTAACATATATAAGTCCTTTTCTTTATTCTAAACATAGTCATCAAATTCAAGTAGAAAATAATTGACTTACTAACAGAAAGGTTTCACATATATTTAATTCCCCTCCTTGAGAGAAAAACCTAAAACATGTCTGTAAGATTGCCTTGCAAACCCTATTCAATCAAATAACCCTAGATTATTCAAAAGAAACTAGTAAATCAATGAATGCACACAAGAAGACAATGAAGATTTAGGCTCAAAATGCTTTGATATGTATATTAATATTCATTTTGAAAATCTTACATAACTCAAGGTGATTTTTGAAAGAACCAGAAAACCTTAGATATATTTCAATAGAGTTTCTTTACAAATTCTTGTGATCACCTATTCTCAAGTCCTAGTATCCATTTATAATGATATGGATGCAAACACGCTTCAGAATTTCCTAGAAATAGTTTGTTACAACTGTGATTTCCTCTTAAAAGAGGTTGCAAGTCATTTTCAATCCTAACTTCCTGAGGGTCCTTGCAATACTACAGCATCAATCAATCACTCTTGATCCTCTGCTTCTTGCACCGCATATTTGTCTTTCCATCCTTGAAATGTGTCATCATCAGGCCATGGAAAGTTAATAATTTTGTATGTCAATTTGTTTAATCTTTTCCAGGTGCTTCTTAACTGCTTGACTTCAGCCTCCAAAAATCCATAGTGTGACTTCATCTTTTCAATTTCTTCAATTGTTCGAATAAATAAAGATGTGTCATCTGAATTGATGAATTCATTTATCCGTTGAGACAATTTATGTCCTAGCTCATGTAGCCATACCTTTTCATCTTTCAACTGACTTGAACTAACAAAACCTCTAGGAAACAGTTCAAACTTCTGGTTAGCATATTCTTTTCTGTACAGGTTAGCCTTTCTCTCTAAACCATCTCTCCCTTCTGCTAACTTAGACATACCTTTAACCAACTCACATGTGGATTTAATATTGGCATCAACCTCTGCCTCTTCATAAGATGAACACATAAGCTCCAAATCTGCTTCCCTTGTCATCCACTTATTCAAAATTGGCTCCAGAGTAGCCTTATCTTCCTTCAGATCAGTCAACGTGCTCAAAATTGTTTTCATATATATGTACACAATAGAAGCTCCTATTGTGTCAGCAAACTCCAAAATTGTGCCTCTAACCTTTTCCTCATATTTATTAGCGAATATGGCTTGAGCTTGCTTCAATTTCTTTGTTTCATCTTGAATAGATTCAGTGGATTGGAAACTGGGGTTTATAGGGGACAAGGGAAACTCAATGATTGGGCTGGTAGAGGGAGGTTTGGCTGGAGAAGGGGAAATCATCAAGGTAGAGGTTTCACCTTGATTATGTTGCCCTGCTATTTGATTTTTCAATCTAACAATCATACTGTCCCTTTGGGCTATTTCATCTTTGGCTTCATTGTAGGCTTTTAGAATTACCTCCAACTTAACCTAGAGATCTGCCTTTTCTTTTGCCTCTTTCTCAGCCACAACCATGTTGAATTTTGCTGATTCCAATATTGTGCCAGCAGCCTCCACTACCCCTGTGTCTTTTACCCTCTTCACAATCATGCCTCTGAGATAACTTGATTCTGAGGTGTCTTTCCTCTTTTTATTCTCTTCCCTCTTAAGTGACCACATAACTAAAGCAACATGATCGTTGCTATAAGTTATTCCTTCTAGAGGCTTTGTCTCCTTCCTCATGGCCTTGAGCACTTATGCATATGCTATATCCCATTCAGGGAGAATCAAAACTCCCACCTCTGCAATCATTTTTCTCCCTTGTTTTGGGGTGATGTTGCCGAATTTTGTTAGCATTTCTTGGTTTATGTTTTCTTCAACTGCAGATGCATCTTTGTGAGGATTCTTATTTGTTCTCTTCTCACATCTTGCCTTGAATTGGCCTATATTTCTTCTCCAAACAAACTGCAAGAAGGACCCTATTTTGATGAAGCTATCATCTGCCAAAAATTCTTCACTGGCTTGCTTAGTGATAGGGTCCAGTTCTTTTCCTATGAAGTCTTCTACAATTAGGTCCATTTGGGAACTTGCCGGCTCCTTAGGCATTCCTTCTTGCAACTCCTCATAAGTGAGGGCAATTTCTCCAAGGCTTCCCAATTGTAGCAGTTGTTCTACTACTACATGTTCATCCCCTACATGGATTGGGGATTGAGATGGAGAGTACAAAGGTTCATTTGTTTGTATCTCTTCCTGCCCTTTTCTTTTTAGGAGAGTCTTGAATCTCAACTATATCTTCCAATGCCCTTTTATCTTTTGAAGTAGAAGGCTCTTCCCTTATTGGCATCAGTACACTATACTTTGACCTTTTCTGCATTGTGTATTTTCTTGGGGAGATCACCTCGGATAATGAAGGGTTAGCTAAAGCCAATTTGGCTTTTTCAAGGTTGGCTTTCATCACAACCTCCTTTTCTTCCTTCAAGTTTGCATTAGATCCTCAAGAATCTATCAAAAATTTAATCTTTTCTTGAAAAGGATGAAAACTGACAAGGGGATCATAACTACTGTCAAAATAATGAATGAAATCTAAAATTTTCTTGAAATCTAACCATTTTTCTTTCCTAACTTCTTGCTCAGCAAGATTAAACTAGTTCCTAATTAAATCCTTAGGGAAATGGAACTGGTGTGTCTTACCTCTGCATATGGCTCTCTTTTTTAAACATACCATTAAAGAAGTCTTCAAGGTCAGCAAACCTTTCCACTACAGTAGACAACCTGTATGGCTGGAAGAAATCATCAAAATGTGTCCAACCACCCTTGGTGATTACAAATTGATGTCCTATGATGACAGTTGGGAAGATTGTTCCTTTTCCCCTATTTGTCAATTCTACTTCTTGCAAACCTCCAATTTGCCTCGGGACCTTTGCAATTCCTGTCTTCAATGGGAATTGATAGGGGAGAAAATATGGAGTTCCTCTGAAACTGAACATAGTGGAGATAGGGTACAAATATATGTCACCCCAATTATGCACAATTTTAATATCTCCAGCAAATTCCTTAGGCCTAAGGAATTCAAGGAGAGATTTAGGAATTCTAGGGTTCTATGGGCACAAAAGGATCCTAAGCCTAGATGCAAAATATCTATCAAAATTTAAGTAACTTGCATCTTCTCTGTCCCAAGTCAAAATTGTGCTCCACAACTAAACTAGCATCTCCTCACCATCCTTTTCCTTGATCAGGTCCATTTCATTAATAAAATATTCAACACCTTTAAATAAAAACATGTGCATGAGGAGGGAGTACCATCCAAAAGGTCTGTCCACCTTAGCTTTTTTTATCCCTACCAATCCTTCATGAATGGCATCAGTGAGGTAAGGTGCAAAATCAAAAGTCACTGCCAAAGATGGGTTCAAAATTTGTGCTATCATGAGCATGTAGTGGGTTGGCATAGTGGTTTCTGCATCTTCCCCAAAAATTTGACACAAGGACCAATACATCCCTTTAGCCCTCAAAGTGAACAAGTTTAATGAAAATGGTTCCATGGTTCTAGGGCCTACAACTATTAATCCTCCTATTTTAGAAGAATTCCTTCAAGGGGCCATTTCTAAGGTGGTCTCTCCGTGCACTATATACTTGTGCAAGTGTTTCAAAATTGATGGGCTCTAAATAATTTGACACCTCACTAAGTCTGAAAACTTTCCTGAACTCATCATCATTTATCTCAATCAGAGACCCGCCATTTACATTCTTTATTGTCCGGGTATTGGGGTCATAGTTATTTGCAATTTGGGTTAATAGGTCCACATCCATGAAAACCCCGGTGACTATGAGCTTCCCAACATCTAGTTCCCATACACTATTCATAAGAGCAGGAGAATTTCTTTGGCTAAAGCCCACTTTGAAAGTCCCAAACCTAATATTCCTATTTGGGGATCCCTCTACCAATTGCCTTTATCATATAGGCCATCGCCAATTCTCAGGCGGGGAGCTTTAGGCACCAATTCTTTCATTTTATCTGGGGCATTAGAGGACCTATTTAATTGCTCTAAAAAGGCATGACAAATGGCTCTCTCCTGGTAATTAACTTTCCCCATGAAATCTCTTCTTGGTGCCATCTCAGAATTACAATTATTTTAGCTAAGTCTTAGACAAAGTTTGTCAAGAAATCAAACACCCTGTGATACCAATTCAACTATAACTGCCAAGAAATTTGGAGAAACTTACTTGTCACTTGAAAAACTTCACTCTGTGCACTAGTTCCTCTGCAAGACTCTTAGAATTGATGTCGAAGTCTCAAATGATGTGAAGTATTACGACAACTGAGCATTGATTAGAAATAATTAAACCACATGCTTCAGCAATCAATTCGTAATTGAATTCAAAAAATGGCTCCAATGGACCACAAAGAATTTTCTAAGTGTCTTACCTTTTCACTGCTTCACGAACAATAAAAATCTCACATCTTTTCATTGTGAAACAATGCCATCCATCGAATCTTGAAAGATGTGCACATTCTTTACCTTACCTGAGTCATCCTGCTTAGAAATGGGCCCCACCTTCCTTTCACTGCTTCGTGAAGAATAAAAATCTTGCATCTTTTCCATGCGAAACAGTGCTAACCATTGGATCGTCCACTATTTGCTTGACTGTTATCCTTTATGATGACCGCTTGTCTATTAAACTAACCATGACCGCCACCACTCACTAATACATTTGGACTAGATTTTTAACTGAGGTTTCCAATGGAGAAGGTATATTATGGCCAAATTTGATTTTTTTTGAAAAAATACCCACATTCGTCGTAATTCCGATGGAAATTACCCATTTGGTTTCGACGAAGAAGGCATTAGCAATGAGGATTTTCTTTTTTTCAAAAAAGTGCTTGAGTTGATCGTAATTCCAACGACAGTGGCCATTACAAAATAAAAAAAGAGGTGGGGAATTCATTTGTGAATTGCAATCCCGCATAGGTGTTCATGGTGACTTCAACCCCCAAGAACATCAAACCTGCATCGAAGGCAATCCCACGTAGGAGGTAGATTCAAATTTCCCTAGTTTTTAATTTCATGTTGCAAAAAATATACATGTGGTGGTTAATTGTCCTAGTTTAATCTCGTAAAACCATAGAACTGTGATTGGGGAGTGAGCATTCAATTTTGTATCAGCAATCCCTTCCTCCTATATACGCGCGTGTTGATTGTTCACATGAGATCAAATCTCTTTGCAACATCATATCAAACAATTCATGAGCCTTGTCCATGTTTCCACATTTTGCATTCATGTCAAGCAGGGCATTTGCAAGTACAACACCTAACAAAATTCCTCTATCTGTTATGCTTTGATGGATGTCCATACCCTGTTCCAAAGCTCCCATTTTTGTACAGGCAGGGAGGATGCTGGGACAGGTTGTGGAATTTGGCTTTATGCCTTCCAATTTCATTTGCTTGAAAGTGTCTAAAGCCTTTTTGACAAATCCATTTTGTGCATATCTAGCAATCATTGCAGTCCACAAGACAACATTTCTTTCAAGCATTCTCTCAAATAGTTCATGTGCCTTGTCTATGCTTCCACATTTTGCATACATGTCTACCAAGGCAGTTACAACTACAACATCTGACAAAATTTCTCTATCCTTTATGCTTCGATGAATGTCCATACCCTATTCCAAATCTCCCATTTTGGCATAGGCAGGAAGGATAGTAGCAATGGTCATGGAATTTGTCTTTACACCTGCCGATTGAATTTGCCTGAAAGTTTCTAAAGCCTTCTCAACAAATCCATTTTGTGCAGTTGCAACTACATCTGACAAAATTCCTCTATCTTTTATGATTTGATGGATGTCCATACCCTGTTCCAAAGCTTCCATTTTGGCACAGGCTGGGAGAAGGCTGGCAAACGTAACTAAAGAAATGCAATGATCAGCTCCAAAGACATCAAACCACTACTAACAAAATTGAGAGTCTAAAATATGATAGGGAATAGTGTGAGCTATCCTAAAATAAAATATTTTATTTTCAATTTCAACTAAAACATAATTACTCAACCATTTAATGTTATTAATAAGTGTTTAATTTATGAAAGAGATAAATGGTTGGCCACAAGTACATGATTTACTAAATGCACACAAATAAGTGAATTTGATATTCAAAACTATCTACAATGAATTCAATTCTTGTCCATTAGTCATTTATGTTTGCAATAAGCATCTTTCTTTGTTTTTCTTAATCTTTATTCATAGTTATGTGCATATTTCACATTCTATAATTAGGATATCAATTGCTATGGCTGAACACTAGCATGGTGTTTGTGTTGTGGTATAGATGCGTTGAAATATAATTATGGGATTGTTATATTATAGAGATCATAAATCTAGATATCACATATTATTTCTAGCTCTTCTTGGACTGAGTCTAAAGTTGACATATAGTCATAAAGCCATTATTAGCATATCTATCCATTTCTAGTAAAGACAATTGAGAAAGTCATTTTGATATTGAGAGTTTCTTATCTGTTTACCTATTGATCATTATTAAGCCATAATATTTAGGTCTATTTATCTCTCTTGCAAAACCTCTGTAAGTGTCCTAGATTGTCCCTACTACTCACTCTTTAGTTTAGAAAAATGGAGTTCTAAAGATTTGTTGCACAAGATGGTGTTGAATGTATCAACAAGGCTAGCATGGAAGGCATGTTCAAGATTCCACTTGTACAACGTACAAAAAATGATTTGTTGATAGAAGAAATTATTGAAATAGGGATATAATCGAATGACAAGTAAGTACATACAAACCTCCTCAGTTGAAAGTAAAATCTATGTATAAAAAGAGTACATTGAATCCCAATCCATAAACACAATAGAGATACTGATGGAGACTTAATTGGATGTAGCATGTCACACCAATGTTGTTAGAGTATGCTAAGCTAGTACATAATGTTTCGTAAAGCCACATTAGTATTTTACCCAGATCATTATCTACCAAAACTAACTATAGTAATCCTTTTGAGGATTCATTTCATGGTGCTAGATCTTCATTTAGTTCCACTTCTTGTTGGAGAAAAGAATGGTTATTTCTTGAGGTAGATGAATATCCCATCAACAAAGGACAAGACCCTTTCTAGAATATAGAAAATTCTACTCCAACAAAAGATCATGGGGGTTTCACTAGAGATATTGAATAAGAGATAGACTTCTACTGCTGCATTAAAAGCATTCACATGTTCTTCATTTATCGATGTAAACTCTTTGTGATGCCACCACAACCAACAAAGGTGTAAAAAGTTGTTTGCAATGCATGGATTTTTAGGATTGTCCTTTGAGAAAACAGAATTAAAGTATGGAAGTAGGATCTACCAGCTCCTGAGGGAAAGACCACGTCAGACAATAATTTCTATTTTCTTGCCTATGAAGAAAGACCATGTCAGACAATATCAACGAACAACAAAATAAGGAGACAATTGCTAGATTGTGGTCTAAATTGAAAAGAAAAGGTGATGGAAAATGTTATTGTCTGTGCAAAATTTTTAAGGGATTAAAGACTAGAAGACTTCTAATCAAAACAATGAAGAAACATTGTAGGCTGCATGGTCACATTGAAGGTGGACATGATTATCATCCATTGGTAAGTTTTTTCATTATATCATTTTGACAATTTATATACATAATAAATCACGTGATGATGAGATCATGATCATGGTTTATTTATGTATATCAATTTTATATAGGTCGAGCACCCCAAAGCACATGGTATGGATCAACACAACCCTGAGAATATGGTTTTTGAAGTGGATGAACATGGAGGTGTGAATATCGAAGTTGAAGATAATGATCACATGGAAGATGACGATCATGAGCTAGAAAACACAATTGAAGATGATGGTACAAATACATTGATCCATGACTCATTTAGTACTCATGGAACTGATCATGATGATGAAGATGACCTTGATGTTGTTCATGATGTCCATCTACTTGAGAAGGCATTTGAGGCCCTTTACGAAGGCTTGCAGGCAACTCTTCTCTTTGCTGTATTGTTGTTGGTGAACTTCAAAGTTATGAAAGGTTTATCCAACATAACAATGTCATGTATGTTAAGGCATGTCATATATGTCATAATAAACTATGAATCATGCTGTACCATTAATATTTTTTATTATAACAAATTATATTTTGTTGCTATAGATTGATAGGTGAGTTTTTGTTACCACCATCAAATATTCTACCTCGCTCATACTGAGAATTATCTGCCGTTATGAAAGATATTGGAATGGAGTATCAAGAAATAGATGCTTGTCCCAATGATCATATTATATATCACAAACAACATGAATTTTGAGCTGAATGCCCTGAATGTCATATCAGTAGATATCAAACAGATCAAATAACAAAAAGGGTTCCTCGCAAGGTTCTTCGCTATATTCCCATTATTCCACGTATGCAACGATTATTCAAGTGCACTAGCTTGGCACAATTTATGGATTACCATGCATGCAATAGAAGTCAAAATGATATTATTCGAATGCTAGTGAATGGTTCAACATTTATGGACATAGAGGAAAAGTGGCCACACTTTAAAGAAGAACCTCGTAATCTCAGGCTTTCATTGGCAGCGGACGGTGTCAATCCATTTGGAGAGATGATATCTATTTACTTAGTGTGGCTTGTTTTTGTTATCAACAATAAAATTCCTCCATGGATGTCAATAAAGAGGGAGCACATAATGTTGGCAATGATTGTTCCAGGTATTTTATCATTTAAATATAGTCATCTAAATTTAATTATAAATATTGTAGTAAAATGGTCATAATAATTATGTAATGTTTTTGTTCATTTGATTAGGTAAGTACCAAGTTAAAGATATGAATGTATATATCGAGCCTCTTATCAATGAGTTGCTAGAGTTATGGAATGGTGTCACTATGTATGACGTCTCTAGACCAATAGGACAAAGACAATTTCAATTTCATGCGATGCTTCTATGGACAATACATGATGCCCCAGGGCTAACACATTTTTGTGGTATGTTATAGTGTTTAAGTTGTGCATGAACATCATAATTCAAAAAATTATCATATTTAATCCAATTATACATTATCTTGTAGGTCTTCAAACAAAGGGAAAATTTGCATGTCCTGTTTGTGGTCCAAAGATGAAATCTTGTCATTCAAAAAGTTTAGGAAAGTAGGTGTTTGATGAGTATAGGCACTTTCTCCACAAAAATTATAAGTATCAAAATACTGAAAAATATCTTTTCAATGGGAAAGAAGAGAATACATCAAAGCCATGAAGAATGACACCTCACCTATGGAAGTTGGAATATAATAGAATTAATAATCAAGATAATGCCATTCCATCTATTGGTTTGTCATAAGACATCTTTTCTATTTTGTTTTGTTTATTGATGATGTGATTGATGATCATGAAGGTCGTGAAGGCATAAATGACCACCTTCCTAAGGGAATAAAAAGTTATCCCCGACAATTTAGTAGGTTGCCCTACTACGAGCAGTTAAAAATTGTTCATTTGTTTGATAGTATGCATATTGGAAAGAATATAATAGAGACATTATGGAAAATATTGGATGGAAGGCATGACAAAGAAAAAATTGTCAAAATATGTAGTGACATTTAGGATTCCAATCATGCAATGATAAATGTCATTCAATCAAATAGCCATGGAGACCGGATTAATATAAGTGAGCTTCCTTGGTTATTAATGGACCAACAAAGCAATGCTATAAAAGAAGTCATACGAAAAAATTTGATTTCCCATAGGATTTGCTACGAACATAAACAATCTCACATCAAAGAAAAGTGAATTTGGGCTAGGGATGAAAATGCATGATTGGCATACCTTCATTAAGGTAATTCATGTTCTTGTGGTTTTAGTATGTATTTAAGTATTGCGTGTACGTGTACTTTTCATTATGTTACAAAAAACTGAAAAGATAATTTTATAGTTGTTGAAGTATGTTCTACCTCTATCAATCCCAGATGACTTCGACAATAATGTCAAGCAAGTCATATATGATCTTGGAAAATACATGAGGTAAGTAGTGGTATTTGTTTAGTTCATTGTATAGATATTATATTTATGATTTGTTTTACTTCTTATGTAATATATTTGTTTGCATCTTGAATACCTTGTAGGTGGTTGTCATGTAAAGAAATCCACAAAGACGATATAAAATATTGGAAGAGAAAAATTCCTCATTTAATGTGTGAAATGCAAAAGTGTCTACCTCCAGCTTTTTTGAATGCACAAGAACACTACCTCATACACCAAGTTGAGGAGATTGAATTGTGTGGACTTGTACACACTAGGTCAATGTGGATGGTTGAGAGGCACTTGAAATTTTTGAAGGCTTTGGTTTTACAAAGAGCACATCCTGAGGGTTCTATGGTGGAGGGATATATGGTATACCAGAGTATGGTGTACATTTTTGAATATCTTCCTAAGTTTGCAGCAAACATCCACGTGGATCACATTTGGGATCCCAACACCATTAACAAATTCAAAGGGGAGTACTTGATGGGGAAAGGTAGATTGAGGAAAGTGAGAGGTAATTATAAGATGTTATTGTAGTTAATTAATTCTTAATCTTCAAAATAAATCGATTGTAAGATGTCTATTTATTTTTTGTACAGTTGATCGAGAGTGAGATACACTACATTTGTATATTGCAAACAATCTTGATTAGATGATGGTATGGATTGAACATTGTTAACATTCTCGATGCACATTAACATGGGAAGGTGTGGCTTCATTGGTTAAAGAAGCACATCGTAATGGAGATTCCAATGTTACACAAAGGGAAATCGATTTAGCATATGGTTTAAGAGATAAATAGGTACATATAAATTTATTAATCACCCATATGTTTATCAACTCACAATGCAATAAAGTTTACATGTTTGACATATCGCAGGTCAAACACCACAATGCTATGTGCTGCAATGGTCATAAATTTTGCATAAAAAGTTGGATGACACAAAGAAAACTTGTGATTATGGCATCATTGCAGTCTTTGAGGTGACAAATATTTCATCAAGAAATGACATTCATCCTCAACAGTCTCAAAATCAATATTATGGCATTTTGGATGATATACTTGAGTGTGACTTTAATTCCTTCAAATTAGTTTTGTTCGTCGTCAAATGGTATAGGCTACGATTGACTAAAACTGATCCTAATAGAACTATTATTGAACATGATAATGGTTTTATAATGCTAAATACAAGGTCATTTGAACCAGTTGGGGATGAGCCCTATGTTCTTCCAAGCCAATGTGAGCAAGTATTTTACTCAGAGGTTCCACATAAACTGGGTTGGTCATTTGTTGTGAGACATGATCCAAGAGGAAGGCCGATAAAGTATAATGTGATGGAAGAAGAAGATACTGAAGAAGTAGAAGATGAAGTGGATGATGATCACGATCGACAATTTCACAATGACGATGAAGCAGAAGAAGAAGAAGAAGAAGAAGAAGAAGAAGAAGAAGAAGAAGAAGAAGAAGAAGAAGAAGAAGAAGATGATGATGATGGTGATAGTGATGATGGTGATGATGATGGCGAAGACGTTGATGATGATGATGATGACGATGATGATGACGATGATGACGATGATGATGATGATGATGATGATGATGATGACGATGACGATGACGACGACGACGATGATGATGATGGCGATGATGACCATGATGTTCATGATGATGAAGAATGAAATGTATGATGTATGCGATTAGTATATTATCTATTTAATATTGACTTCTTGATAGAATTTTTTTTACATAATTAATTCATTTTGTTTTGAATTCTAATGCCATTACATAATTAATTCATGATGCACCTTTTAATATGGAGATGGAGATAGGGAGTGTGACTATTTATGTGACAATTTTTAAACTATGTTTATTTATGGAAATTGGATTGTTTATTAGCTATGTGACTATTTATGTGACCATTTAGTTGAGGATCCTACATAGTCTACATAAAGTAAAGGTAAGGAATTAAAAAATTTACAATGATTTTGATGACAACATCTTTTTATTATTTAATACTCATTTTGTCTACAAAGTTCATGTTGTTCATGTTGTGTACGATGTAATTTCGCTAACGTTTTATATATTTTTTCTTTGTCACAGGCCAACATGAATCCATCACATATCATAGATAGAGATGTACCTTGTGACACTTCTACCAAGCAGGTAAACCTCATTGTAATTGTACAAATTAGGTAGAAGCAAACTGTTACATTATTATGTTCTTTTTTTTAGCGATTTATACTAATTTTGTAATTGTTAATGATATTCTTGACAAAGACGGATGTTCGGGGAAAGGGAAAGGGAGTTGCAATACCTGAGCACCTTTCTAGGGATGTGGAATCATTAGGTTTAAGCAATGATGACCCTAAAGATCCCACAGACCTTGTGAAATTCTTTAAAGTGCCTCTTATAAAAATTAGAAAAGAGATTGTTGCTTTGGCATCCGTGCATCCTACCACTGATGAGATACAACAAAGGGCGGAATTATTGTTTCAGACAATAGAAAACTTGCAAGTAAGCAGTAATGAAAGCTTTAATTATAACAAAAGTTCAATGATGGTTTATATTTTATTCTCTTTTATGTCATTAACTAAAATATGTACGTATTGTTTTTATAAAAAGTTATCCGCCCTCATGAAAGTCATTCCCACAATCAAGGTATTGTCAGATCTTCAGGTGATGACGATTTTCTTGTATTATCACTTGCTTGGCTTATCACTCTGAGTACCCAAAACACATCATACTTGATACTGTCAATTTTCAAAATAAAGGTTCATCCTTGTTTACAATTCTTGCACTTTTCATATATTTAATGTTTGATATATTTAATGTATTATTCTTTAGGTGCTGTCAATGTTACTATGCAAATGCCAATGTCGCCTCATTAGAGGTTACCCTCACCTGTATTGCCAACTGCAATGTCAAAAACACATAGCATGCAAACATCCTCAAGTGCATGTCATATTGGCCCGCCCACCATTGGTAGATCCCTCTTTTTCTCTATCTTCTATCATGTGTTTATTTCCCTTCAAGCGTTCTTTCTTGAATTCTTATGCCATTTCATAGTAGATTCATTTTTTGTAGGAGGAGATGCACATGAGGATGTGCCAGAGGTGACTACTACTGATAACATACCATCATCTCTTGAATCTTCTCATATTACTAGTATGAGAATGTTGCAGGCCACATTGGTGGTGAGCGATGAAGAAATGCTTCTCTTAAAGATACAAAAGGTTCCAGGTACTTTAAAATTATTATTATATATACTCTAATTGTAATTTACTTTATGATCACTCAATTTGGACTAATGATCCCATGAATTTTTTGTAGGCAATGATATTTTCTATAAACATCTTAGTGACATTGCATTGCAGATATTTGGGCCCACCATACGTAAAAGGTGGTACATCATATGTGAACTAACCCTAATCCAATTTTGATTTCATATCATTGCTAGAATACTTTTCATTTGATCCATTTCTTGAAGTGTAATAAATGTAGCTTCAGTTCATTTCTGAATCTAACAGGTTTGTTTTTGCTTTAAAAGGTGGAATGACCAAGAAAAACGATTAAAAGATGAATTGACAAACGAAATGGTTGAGTGGTTTAGAAATGACACCTTTGACAAAACCAAGCTCCTTGAAAAAGCTGGCACATATCTAAAGTATGTGAGGGACCAATACAAGACCCATTTGGAGAGGAACCTAAAGTACGAGTGTCCCCCCATGATTCCAGAGAGGGAGTGGAAGGACCTAATTTTGGATGCCAAGGAGAGAATTGAAAGGAAAAAAGGAAATACACCAGTAGACGCCAGAAGAAGGTACCATATACTATTAAGAATGTAATTATGTACTAATTAATTACTCTTTATATTTATATAATATAACATATTTCAAACTTTTTATAGACTGAGTGACACGTCAAAGGCAACAAAGGCAAGGCAAGAAAAGAACGGGCAACACAAACTCGGCTCTGGTGGTTATATGAAACTTGCTGCACGAATTGTAAGTATCTCATGTAAATGAAATATTGCATCAAAATATTAATAAATTGCAAACATTTTTTTTTTATCAAACAATGCAAGAAAAATTCATGGTACCAAGCGAAAATGCAGGGCTCTGAATTCAATAGAGCACCCACAAAAGATAACAAGAGAATTGCCTACCAGCAAGGCTATTCAGCCATGGCTAATTAGCTATGAGAATTGAGTGGGCATACACAACATTCGAGTGCATCTGTCACACAGGTAAATATGCTAAATGGAAGTTGTTTCAAATTGAATACTTTGCCAATAATCTAATTGATGTTGAGTTCCAACATAAAGTGACTATATTTGTTTTAAATAAGCAAGCAATGATAACAATGTGCATGTCATTGGAAAGCAGCCTACTAATTGTGAAACACCACTGCACATGAAGGTCTAGATGTGCATCCCAGTAGTGGAGGTATTCATTTGCTATTCAAATTTATTTATTTAGCTATTAACACAATGAAACATCTTAATTTGTAATTAGAGTAGTAATTAATGTAACCTTTTTTGTTAACATTTTAGAGCATGTAGTCAGTGGTGAGCAAGTGGAGCATGATCTGGGTACACAACATCAAGAACGTGATGTTCCCCACTCAGGTAAAGAGGACCACTATTATTGCTTTAAAAAAATGTAATTGCTATTGGTGTTCAACATTAATGTAACCTTTACTATTTCAACTCCTGATGATCTAGAGGGTGTTCAGCATGTTGAGGTTGAGGCTACAGAAAATGTTGTGGTCCCATCAGGTAAAGAGCACAACAATTATGTTCTCTAAATTAATGAAATACTTGTAACAATAATTTTTTTTTTTTTTTGAATTTAACCCTTTTCTTTGTTATTGCAAAGGACCCCCCTTCACTTCAGCGTCCTCGTCCTCAGTATAGGACTAGGCATACATTGAGATCATGAACAGTTGGCGGAACATTTGCAAAGGGGGGAAATGATGAAGAAACCGATGTTCCACTTAGTCTTTTCATAGCTTCAAAGAAAAAACAAAGAAAAAAATGATTGTAATCTAACTTATTTGATAATGACTGATTTTTATGTGTTAGTGAATGTATTTATGTGCTAATTAATGGTTATGGATGATATGTGTTAATAAATATTGATGAATGTTGCGTGTTAATTAATGTTAATCAATGTTATGTGTTAATGAACGTTATGTGATATTAATGAATGAATGCTATATTTTATTAATGGTAGAAAGAATGAATGAATGAATGCTATAAGATGTTAATAGGGAATTTAGAGTGATGTTGGGGGGGGGGGGGGAGGGGCCAAATGAGCTTCCACCTTCACGTGGTTGGCCTTGTTAAGTAGAGAATATTAAACTATTCTCAAAACCAAGCGAAGCTCAACAAGGTAACACACTTTTCAATATTTCATTATGTTGCACAGTTAATCTTATTGAATAATGTATATTGAATCTTAATTGCAGGGTCCAATAGAGCCAACACAAACAACAACACCACAAGTTGCTGGGTATAATGAACTCCCATATTGTCTTGTCTGTACATGAACAATATGAGTTGCTTCTAGTGTTGATATCCAAGGTGGGATTGCAAAAGTTATGAGTATGCCTCATCCTTGTAAGTTTTTTTATTACTTGTTTGTATTGCATATGCCTCATCCTTGTAAGTTTTTTTATTACTTGTAAGTCATGAATATTGCTCTTTAGTTGATTAAAATTAAATGAAAATCTTTAATGAATACACAAAACTATATACACATGCAGGCGCACCATGGTTGAGATGGTCCAACTCCCTAGTCTCACTCTATGACTAAGCTCATGCCATATCTAAATCAAAGACATCTCAAATACATGGTTGGTGGAAAGTTGCAAAATACCATTTTCATACATAAGCAAGACATACATAATTGGGCACAATCACCAAGAGAATGGTAAAATGTGTGTTTGAGATTGTATCATGGATGCTTTTAAGGATTGTATCATGGATGCAAAAAATATCTTCATCAATCCTTGACTCATGATTGCTATAATACTTCTTTAGACTTCTCATGTCATTTGTTGCACTTCTTCAGTATTTTGGACTGAGTTTCAACTATGTATTTGCCTTGACTTATGACTATACCTAGCTTTGTCCTATCTTTGCAAAATTCCTCTTTGAATTGTGGTTGTAGCTTTGATAATACCTTGTTAATGTTGCACTATTTGTAAGGAGGACAACTCCTAATGCATGTTGCAAATTGTGTTCTAGTGACTAATACTAAACTTTTTTTACTTGATATTTTTGACTAGTTGTCATAACCTCTGACTTTGATGCTTGTGCCTTAATAGAACTAGATGTTTCTTGTATGCATACTTGGTCAAGGACTACATTATGATGCTATAGGGCTACAAACTAAGATTATTTATTGTATTGAGTTGCACATTTGACATGAGTTTCCCTATGACTGCTATGCCTCTTGAGGTAATAAGGTGTTGTTCTTGTCATGTTTTGACAATGCTGCAACAATAACGTGTTATTTGTTGTTAAGGTTTGAAAAGACCTTTTAGAAACTTATACCCTACTCTTTTTCACTCAGTAGACTTGATTACTATCATTTTATTTGGTACTTGGTACTTATAGAGTGATCCTACTTGGTTACTAACTCTCTCACTTTAGGCTCTGCAGGACCTAGGCAGGTATACCTACTCACTAGTTGTTTTCAATGACTAATGATTTTTATAGCAGATTAAGTATCTTGATCTGATTTCTTCTGTAGTTGTTTTCGATGTAGTTTTCTTCTATTTTATCGATATCACTTTTTCAATGAGAATGCTTCTTTCTGTGAATCTTCTTTATCTTGCATCGATGATATTGTTTCTTCGAAAGCCTTTTCTCATTGGTGGGGGCCACCTCTGCTTTCTTTGATACCTTTTGTTGGTGGGACCATCCCTTTCGGTGAGTCTTTTTGCACCATAGTGTTATATCCTCGAAGACCTTTTCTTGTCAATGAGAACCATCTCCACTTTCCTCGATATCTTTTATCAATGGAGTTACTGTCTTCAATGAGTCCTTCTTTAGATAATACCTTGTTAATGTTGCACTATTTGTAAGGAGGACAACTCCTAATGCATGTTGCAAATTGTGTTCTAGTGACTAAGACTAAACTTTTTGTACTTGATATTTTTGACTAGTTGTCATAACCTCTGACTTTGATGCTTGTGCCTTAATAGAACTAGATGTTTCTTGTATGCATACTTGGTCAAGGACTACATTATGATGCTATAGGGCTACAAACTAAGATTATTTATTGTATTGAGTTGCACATTTGACATGAGTTTCCCTATGATTGCTATGCCTCTTGAGGTAATAAGGTGTTGTTCTTGTCATGTTTTGACAATGCTGCAACAATAACGTGTTATTTGTTGTTAAGGTTTGAAAAGACCTTTTAGAAACTTATACCCTACTCTTTTTCACTCAGTAGACTTGATTACTATCATTTTATTTGGTACTTGGTACTTATAGAGTGAACCTACTTGGTTACTAACTCTCTTGCTTTAGGCTCTGTAGGACCTAGGCGGGTATACCTACTCACTAGCTGTTTTCAATGACTAATGATTTTTATAGCAGATTAAGTATCTTGATCTGATTTCTTCTGTAGTTGTTTTCGATGTAGTTTTCTTCTATTTTATCGATATCACTTTTTCAATGAGAATGCTTCTTTCTGTGAATCTTCTTTATCTTGCATCGATGATATTGTTTCTTCGAAAGCCTTTTCTCATCAGTGGGGGCCACCTCTGCTTTCTTCAATACCTTTTGTTGGTGGGACCATCCCTTTTGGTGAGTCTTTTTGCACCATAGTGTTATATCCTCGAAGACCTTTTCTTGTCAATGAGAACCATCTCCACTTTCCTCGATATCTTTTATCAATGGAGTTATTGTCTTCAATGAGTCCTTTCTGAAGTTCATCAGTGTTTTCTTTCTTCGATGCTCCTTTTATATCAATGAGACATCGTTAGGTCTCATCGATACTGTTTGAATCTTAGATACTTTGATAGAATGCTTTTAGACTTGTTCGATAACTTATGGGTTATTACGGTATCAATGAAAATGATGATTTCTTCCAAAGAGAGATGGCTTCTATGATTTAATTTCTCAAATCGAGATATTTTACTTAATTCAAATTTGATGCTCAACAGAATGACTGCACTATCACCAATCTATCTTGAAGATTTGTCTACTCTTTAGATTATGATTATGACTATCATGATATTTCATGAGACTGCTCTATCCCCATATGAAACCCTTTGTTCCCACAAATTAATGCTTTGAACTTGACTGCAACTTTATAGTGATCACTCTCTTTGTACAGTAAGCTTGCTACTTTCTCAACTTTTGATATATTGGAGGCTCCTAGGATGGTTTCTATCTTATAGTCACAATACCTTGCTATATTTTGCAGCTATTCTAAGTTTATTTGTTTTCCACTCTTAACTCATAGTTCAACCGAATGTGGTTCATCTTGGAATCAATGCACATTGGTTATAATAAGATTATATCAGTCTCCATGGTTGCAAGACCTAAAGAAGGATTCTTATCATCAATTAGATGCATACTTTTGGGAATATAGAAAGACAAAAAAAATATATTAGAACCGTATTTTTTGTTGAGTCATAATATGATGTGTTAATTTAGCTAAATAAGGGAACCAATGTTGTATTAGGTTTAATTCCATGATGATAGTTGAAGCTTGTTAGAGATAGGGTATTTGTAGTAGCTGGCTTGTTAGGTTATGTCACAATCCCATGAAGGTCCTTGTAAACCGTTAATGTCAGTAGACATGAGACTGTTATGTAACGAATTGGATCAGCTAAACCTAGAAGTTCTGTAACCAATGAATCAATTGACTCAAGTGTATGCTAATTATCTTATGATGGTCATTTATGACCGTTATTCTTAGTAGACATTAAGTAGTTCACTAGATAGTTGGTAAGTAAACCAGTGAGTTAGTTGGCTCAAGTGTATGCTATTTATCATATGATGGTCGTTAATAACCATTATTGTTAGTACACATTAAGTAGATGGCTTGTTTAGATGGTTGGTAACTAGTGAGTTTGTTGAGCTCAAGAATTGGATGTACAAGTCAAGCAAGGGAGTTGAACACTAACAACGCATTGGTGCTTGCAATGTTAAAATTACTCAAAATTGAAACCAATAAACTATTGAAAGTAAACCAAAAGACAACACAAAATCTAGGCTTGAAAGTTCATAGTCTGTATATTGATATTAATTTTGAAAAGAATTACAAAACTCAGAGTATTCTCCATAAGACTAGAAAATCCGAGATATATTTCTACAGAGTTTTCTTACAAATTCTTGCGATCCCCCTTTTCATTAGTCCTGGTATCCATTTATATAATCATGGATACATACAAGCTTTGGACCCCTTTTCAAAAAGAGTTTGCTACAAACTGAAAATACTCCCCAAGAAACAGTTACAAGTCCTTTTTAGCATCTTCAGCCTCTTGCACTTTTTGCTCAGTTGCAACCTCTTGTAACTACTCTAGAGCATCTTCTTCCTGCACCACATATTTTTTGGACCACTCTTGAAAAACATCATCGGCAGGCCATGAGTAGCCAATAATCTTTTTCTTCAACTCAAATAGCTTTTTCCAAGAGTTCCTTATTTTCCTCACTTCTGACTCCAAGAAACCATAATGTGATTTGATCTTTTCTATTTCCTCAATTGTTTTAACAAACAATGAGGTGTCATCTTTATTGATTATTTTATTTACCCTTAGAGACAGATTAGCTCCTAACTCATCTAGCCATACCTATTTGTCCGTTATCTGATTTTGGTTGACAAAACCTCCAGGAAATAGTTCAAATTTGTGCTCAGTATACTCTTTTCTATATAAATTAGCCTTCCTTTCCACATTGGCTTTCCCTTCTACTAGCTTTGTCAAAACTTTGGTCAATTCACATGTGGATTTGATAGTGGCATCAGATCCAGCTTCATCATAAGATACACACATGAATTCTAAATCTACTTCCATCGGGATCGACTTATTTAGAATAGGCTCTAGAATGGCCTTGTCCTCATTTAACTCACAAAGAGTGTCAAAAATTCTCTTCATATTGATATGTATCATGGAAGCATCAATGGTATCAACAAAACTCAAAATTGTAGCCTTTATCTTCTCCTCATACTTATTTGCAAATAAGGCCTGAGCCTGTTTCAACTTTTCCAATTCATGTTGATAAGTCTCGGCTGCTTGAAAACTAGAAGGCATAGGAGAAGGAGGGAATTCTATGATGGGACTAGTAGGTGGGGGCCTTGCTGGAGAAGAAGAAATTGCCAAGGTAGAGGACTCACTTCCTTGGTATTGTCCCATCAGCTGACGTTCAAGTTTGGCAATGATAGTGTCCTTGTTGGCTACCTCCTTTTTGGCTTCATTATAAGCCTTTAAAATTGTTTCCAACCTAATTTGGAGATCAGCCTTTTCTTTTGCTTCCTTCTCTGCTACTACTACATTGAGCTTAGCAGTCACTAAAATAGTACTAGCTGCTTCCACTACCCCTGTATCTTGAACTCTTCTGACTATCATAGCTCCTAGAAGGTTAGACTAAGAGGTATCTTTACTTCTTCTACCTTCATCTCTTTTAAGGGACCACATAACCAGAGAAGCATCATCTTTGCTGAATACCACTCTCTTCATTGGCTTAGTTTCCTTTCTGACCGCTTCAAGAACCAATGCATCAACTATATCCCATTTAGGGAGGATTAGCACACCAGCCTTATCCACCATCTCTCTTCCTACCTTAGGAGTGATAGCTTTGAACTCAACCATCATTTCTTGTTTAACCTCTTCCTTCACTTGGGCTGCATCATTCAAAGGTTGTTCATTTACCCTTTGCTCACATCTGATCTTGAATTGATCAATATTTTGCTTCCATAGAAACTGCATAAAAGCTCCTGATGTGACAAAATTGCCGTCAGCTAGGAATTCTTTACTAGATTTTTTGACAGTAATGTCCAATTATTTTCCTTGTAGCTCACCATCAGTTACATCCATTTTAGCACAGGGTGGCTCTTCTAGCATTCCTTCTTGAGTCTCATTATAGGTGTAGGCAATTTCACCCAGACTCCCCAATTGTATCAATTCCTCAGCCACCGCTTGCTCATCTCCTATATGAATAGGGGACTAAGATGGAGAGTACTAAGAGTCATCAGTTTCAATTTCTTTACCCATCCTCTGCCTCTTAGGTGAATCCTGAATCTCAATAGTATCTTCAATGGCCCTTTTCCCTCTAGAAGTAGAAGGTTCACCTGTTACTGGCATCATTACAGTATACTTAGATCTCTTGTGCATTATATAATCACCTAGTGGAATAGCCTTAGAAAAGGCAAGCTTGGCTACCAATTTATCCCTATCAGGATCATTCTGCATTATGGATTCTCTTTTTTCCTTCAAGGTTTGCATTAAATCTTCAAAATAAAGAATTAAGAATTTAACCTTTTCTTCAAAAGGGGTAAAACTAGAGAGAGGATCATAACTAGAATCAAATTGATGGATAAAGTCAAGGGCTCTTCTGTATGTAATCCACTTCTCCTTCCTCAACTCCTACTCATCTAGACTAAATTCATTCCTGATCAAATCTTTAGGGAATTGGAATTGGTGAGGCCTAATTTTACAAACTGCTCTCTTCCTGAACATGCTATTGAAGAAATCTTTAGGGTCGGCACACCTTGACACTGTAGTTGATAACATGTATGGTTTAAATAATTCTTCAAAATACTTCCATCCACCTTTGGTAATTACAAAATGATGAGCCATGGTGATTGTTGGGAAAATTGTCCCTTTACCCCTGTTAGTTAACTCGACCTCCTGCACTCCTCCAATTTGTCTTAATACTTCTGCAGTGTCCATCTTTAATGGAACCTGATAGGGCAGTAGATAAGGGGTACCCCTAAATCCAAACACTCTAAAAATAGTAGAAACAGGATATAGATACATATCTCCCTAGTTATGAACAATCTTGATATCCTCTGCAAATTCTTTGGGCCTAAGGAATTCCAAAAGAGCCTTGGGAATCCTAGGGTTTTCTGCACACAAGAGAACTCTAATTTTAGATGAAAAGCATCTATCAAACTTTAGATAACTTTCATCCTCTCTATCCCAAGATAGAATAGTATTCCATAATTGCACTAGCATCTCCTCTTTATCTTTGACCTTAACCAGGTCCATCTCTTTTGCAAAATAATCAACCCCTTTGAATAGAAACATATGCATCAATAAGGAATACCATCCAAATGGCTTGTCTACCTTACCATTCTTAATTCCTACTAAGCTTGCATGGATAGAATCAGAGAGGAAAGGAGAAAAGTCAAATGTTATGGCCAGGGAAGGGTTCAAAATTTGGGCAATCATTAACATATAATGGATGGGCATGTTTTTCTTAGCATCTTCTCCAAAAATTTGACACAGTGTCCAGTACATACCCTTAGCTCTCAAGGTAAATAAATTCAGGGAAAATGGCTCCATTGTGCTAGGGCCTACAACTGTTAATCCCCCTATTTTGACAAAAAATTCTCTCAATGGGCCACTCCTAAGATGATCTCTTTGGGCATTGTAAACTTGGGTTAATGCCTCAAAATCAATAGGCTCAAGGTAGCTAGAAGCTTCACTAAGCTTGAAGACATTCCTAAATTCATCATCTTTGATTTTGACAAGGGCTGATCCCTTTATATTTCTAATGCATCTGGCAGTAGGGTCATAATTTTGCACAATTAGGGTCAACAGATCTACATCCATGAAAACACCTGGGACCACAAGCTTCCCTACATCTAAATTCCAGATACTATTCATAGGGGAAGGGGCATGTCTCTAACCAAAACCCACTTTAAATAAAATGAGACTAGATATCCCTATTTCAGGGTCCATCAACCAATTTCCTTTATCATATAAACCATCCCCAATTCTCAAATGGGGGTTTTTTGGCACTAACTCCTTGGCCCTAGCCCTGACATTGGTCGACATGGTTAACTGCTCAAGAAAGTCATCACAAATATTTTGGTCCTGGTAATTTACCTTCCCTATTAATTCTCTTTTGGGTCCCATTTTAGGAGTATGCAACTAAGCCAATTATCAATCAAAACAATTTTGTAAGAGGACAAGACAACAATTCAACAATCTTTAAGCAATGGGTAAACAAAGAGCAAGAGAACCTGATTTCAATTTGCAAACTTTTGCTCTGCACAAGCTCTCTCTGCAACTTCTTTTGTGAAATTATACCCTCATTCAATTGATGCAGGGATATATATGGCAATTTGGCTCCTTAACTATGACATTAACACCACATTCTTTGGCCATCCCTTCAGAATTAGATTCATGAAAGAATTCAAAAATTTGGCTCCAATGGATCAAAACTGCTCTGAGTATTTTTCATTTTGCTCTTTCGTTGTTTCGCATAGTGTAAAGCTCTTGCATGTTCATCTAGTGAAAAGATGCCAACCATTGGATCAGATAGAACTTGCACCACTTTTACCCTTTTGACTCTTCCTTGCCTGGCAACAAGCTGAAAAACCTTTCGCTATTTCGCGATGGGTAACCATCTTGCATCTTGACCTCACGAAGCTGTGCTAGCTATCCAATCAACTGAAACTTGATCGATCTTTACATTGTCCTAACTTAGCGGTATATATCACTAACCATGTTCAAAATGTTTAACACTAACCGTTTTCTCTATTTCGCAAATGATAACCATCATGCATTTAAAGGTTGTGAAATAACGCCCGCTGTTAGATCCTTCTTGAGATATCTTTCCTTTAACAACCTGTTAGAACTAGTAGACATGGGCCCTCTGAATTAGCACCATTCACTTTGGCATTCAATCCCTCTTGAACTAATGTGTCAACTTCCTACTCACTGAAAGAATTTAGCGGGATCCACTTCTGAAATGCGACCTGTGCCTCACAGGTCACCTCTTTGTCTTCAATTTATATCATTCTGTTTGTTTGGCCCACCACTTGATTGCCAAGTTTGTTCTTTGTTTTACGTGATCTGGAGGACATGTGTAACCTTTTGATTTGTGATCCCTACCTCCTGGACTGCTCACTTAGAATGCCATGTCATTTCACCACTTCATGAAAACTAACTCTCGAGCATCTTTGTGTCGTGAATCAACGCAGGCCGTTGATTATTCTCTGAACCACTCACTCTTTACTCGTTAGAAAACCCGCCAGCTTCTGGGACCTGCCACAACCTTTTGCTATTTCGCAATAGTTAAAACATGTGTGCTTTGATCTCACGAAATAATGAGGGCCATCTGATCAGATAGAACATGATCGGTCTTTAATCTTCAGATGAAGCTTGGACATTGGGCCCACCAAACCCTTTTGCTATTTCGTAGAAGGATAAAACTCAGTTATCTTTATCTCATGAAACAATGCGGGGTGTCAGATCTTAGGGACTTGCACTACTGTTACTCTTTCTACTAACCACTTCACCCGAGCCCACCACCTTTTCGCCATTTCACAACTTGTAAACCATGAGCATCTTTAGGTTGTGAATCAATGCGGGCCATTGATCTCTTTCCAAACTAATTGCCCTTTAGCCAAGAAAGAAGTCCTCATCGCTGGGTCCCACCAAACCTTTTTTCTACTTCACGATAGGTAACTTTCGGGCATGTTGAGTTCGCGAATCCATGCGATCCATCTGATTGATTGAGAGTTGCGCAACAATTACAAGGCTCGACGGTCATTAGAAAAGGCAATTTAAAGGTGAATAAAAATTAAAACATTTAAAAGGACTGCCTAGGTAAAAAACAACAGGGGGAACACTTTGCATGACAAAAGGACCCATTACTTAAGTGAATAAAGTAACACGGAAATAGAATTATAAGGGTTTTTTCTCAAACATTTTGAAAGTGATTAAACCTAAACCCTAAACCCTCTTTAGGACCCAAAGCAATAGAAGTCACAAGGCCATACCAGACCCAAGGATTTCATAGACTTAGCCAATTATGGAAAAGAATACCGATTTTTTAAACAGTGATAACAGTAACCTTTGAACCTTTATCTCTTCCCTCAAAAATGAAACTTGCCATTTGCATTCCTTTCTCATATTGATTAGCTTAATACTATTTGTTCAATGTTTTTTATCATTAAAAGATTATCTTCATTTTAGATAAATTAGTTAGATTCTTATTATGTTGAAGAACATTTAGTTAGTTTTCTCCTTCAACTGAAGTAGTTATGTTTTATTTTGAAATGCTCAATTTTTTATCTTAATATAGATCACAATTTATTTTCTTTAAGTATAGAATTAATGGAATATTACATATGGTATCAGAGCAACCAAGTTCGAAATTGAACCCTAGGCTTTCCACCTATAAACAAAACTATATACATATGTAGGCGCACCATGGTTGAGATAATATGCATGCACACTATATACAAAACTATATTCGCAAGTAAATCTTTTATTCAAATCCACAATATGAAACACATAGTTTTATTGGAAGGACACAAGTAACCTTATCTCTTTTAGATAATATCACAAGCAACTACCTACAGAAAGATGTAGTAATCTATAGCATATACACAAAGGAAAGATGACTGATTATATTATGTATGTTCGCAAAATGGTACAATAGTAAGCTTGAGGCTATATTCTACTTCTTCTCTAATGATCCTTATTGTTACAAAAATTCCCTCATTTATATGAGGGTATGCATTGTCACCAAGCATCGTGGCTTTTCAGCACATAACTATTAATTAGCACTTTTGTTAACAAACTGGAAGATAAACACGTTCAACATTCCTATGTGTTCAATGTACTTATCATCTTTATACATTAGAATGTCATTGTTTAGTGTCCTCATGTCACTTTCTATCTCAAAATGATTGGATAGAATATTGTTAACACAAAGTGACAAATCTTTTTCCTGATCCAACTCTGCTACTGCTCGATTCTTCTCATCACTGAACTCTTGTTTCCACTATTCCAATGATACTAACTCACCATTACTATAAAAAGAGGGCACACTAGGGGTATTCCCATTGTCCAGCCTCTGATGCTCTTTCCTTAATTGATTTGCCAATTCATCATGGGACTTCAAATGAGCCTTAGCTTGAATTTTCTCACCTGGATTCATCAGACTGTTGTCATTCATCAAGCCTTACAACTGAGAACTAAACCTTTCATGCTCTTTCACAGCTTTGACTATTCTAGTGTATGTCTTCCAATAGATTTCTGCAACCTACATCATACTTTTGAATTTATGGTCAACGACCTTGAGAACTAACTTATCCATCTTTTGCTCTTCCTGTTTTAGTTGCCGAGATGTCTTTTCGGACTTGTTCCTCCAATACATAGCATCTGTCAAGGCATCCATGGCATGTCTATCAACACCATATGTCATCCCTATTTGACTAGTACTTGTATCAATCTGAAGCAATCATGCTTGCAGCCTCTATTTTTCTTCATTGGTTTTCTCATATAGGCTTTTGTATGTACAATTTTCACAGACCAGAAACTCTATCTGATCTTGGTTCTATTTAGAGACATCCAAATTTAGTTTGGTAGTTGTTCTAGGGTCAGTCTTTCCAACTTGCTGCACCATCAAATGTCCAAAAGCTTCTTCTATATCAACCACTATAAGTCTTTTATCTTTGGGATAGATAGCCCACTGTAGAAGAGCCTTCTAATCTGGATCATATCCTGACCCTCTAAAGAGTTTATCAATCTCTTTTGGCATCATTTGCCTACTTGGGTCTTGTTTCTTGAGGAATCCATCAAACAACAAGGTAGAGTTCATGTCCCATCTAGAGTATAATAGCACACCAGCTTCCTTAAGCAACTGTCTTCCCTTCTGAGGTGTCATTTCTCTCATCACAAGATCCATCTCCTCTTGTAACTTTTGAAGCTACTGCTCTTCTTCACTATTTCTCATGTTATTCCTAATTTGAGATCCTTTATGTTGATAGAGGAATGCGGTGAACTCCTTGGAAGCAATGAAGTCACTATCAACAATGAAATCCTCATGCTCTAGGAATTTGATGTCAGCCACTTCTCGGACATTCAGTTGTCCTGTTGCCAAGTCTATCAGTGTATCCTTTGCATAAATAGGGGGTAATCCTCTCAAGGAGTGAATGGAATGATGCCAGATGTGGAAGCAGGAGACATATGAGCCAAAGGCTCTGTATTTCTAATGGTATCAATGTAATCCCTAAAAAACATGAGGGAGGACTCCCTCAAGTATTTCCAATTCATGCTCCACAAGTTTGTTGGCCAACTCCAAGGGGTCTTCACTCTTTTGTAGCACATTCTCATCCATTTTCCTTCTATAAAGCTTCCATTTATAAGCCTGCATTGCTTTCTCAAACTTTATTCGCTTCACTCTAGCCTCTTCTCTGCCAATGTTCTTAATGAGGTCATCCGGTAGGTAAGATTTATGCTCTCCAACCTTCAGTTTTTGTGATGACCGGGATATCCTTATGTATCCTTTGGGATTGAAATTGGGCCTTGGATCCCCCATAGCCATGCCATAATAATCCAATTTTGTTTGCAGCAGGCCATAACTCTTTGAACTTTTCACAATAAAATTTTAAAATACTAACAACCCAGGTACAATTGATTGTTTTCCATGGTATTTCAGATGTTCTATACTCACTATTGATAGTTGCCTCACAATTTCTAGAAAAGCCACTCTATTAGGGACTATAAGTGGTAGTAAGTACGGTCTCCCTTCGAACCCGTATACCCTAACTTGTGTGCAGTCTGAAAAACAATACCAATCTCCCCAATTGTGTTCAATTGAGGGATCTTCAGTGAAATCTTTTGGTCTTAGGAATCTTTGAACCTTTGGTGCAAGGGCATGATCGCACGGGCATCCCAATAGTCTATATAATGGCTTGACAAAGAACTCCTCAAAATGCCAATATTGATTATTCACATACCTCTAGTCCCATGTAGAAACCCATAGTTGCACTAGTTTTCTCATTTCAGCATTGTCATATGTCCCGACACATAACTCTTCTGGCCATAACCCTTCATCTTGGCCCACATATAATAGCATATGCATAAGTAAGGAATAATGCTTGAAATGAACATTGATGACATCCCCCTTTAACTTTTCTAACCCATGATTCAAAATCTCAACCAAATAAGCAGAAAAATCAAAGAAGCGGGGGTCCTTAGACTGCAAATCAGCACAAATGACCATGGCTGCAATATCCATCAAAGGATGGGCTTTTATCCCTAGCACTTGGGCAACACAGTAATAGGTATACTTGAAATATGGATGGAAAGAGTTGACATCATAGGGAGCTTTGTCATCCTGACCTAGTGGCAGTAAGGACCCTGCATTCCTAGGTCTATGTATAGGGAGTCTCCATGCTTTGTAAATGTGCTCTAGGTTAAAATATTCACTTGTTAACTTCTTGAGGTCAATCAATTCTTCAAATCCCCAATCTAACTTGAACACGGTGTCAATAACCTCCTTTGTGATTGCAAGAATTGGCTCACCCATGTAGTTATATATGGTCTTGGTTTTAGGGTCACAATTGTTTGCCAATGCCTTCATGAGCTCCACATTCATCAATACATTAGCCACAACTAACCTTCCTAAGTTCAATCGCCATAAATTGTTGATAGGTTGAGGGGAAACTCTTCTATTGTACCCATATATGAATAATTCATACCCTCTCAACTTTGTCCATATGTCTCCAAGATCCTCAAACCGGTCCTCTAGGCCTTCCTCATCAGCTCTAATCTTCTTGGACCTCAAACTGGATGATGGGCACTAGTCAATCAGGTCTTGGGCCAATGAACACCCTTCCCTTTTCTATCTTTTAGCTTTTTCTTCTGCAGTGATAGGTTCTTTTCCCTTTTTGGTTTTATTAGTTTTAGATGATGATTCCATTTGAATTTTGAAAAAGAGGTCTGTGTGCAAACAACTTACTTGGAATTTCTAAGCTTTATCTATGAATTCGCCCTATTCCCACTTTCAGTTCATCGCCTGTGAATTCCTTAATGTTGTGTGCTTTGATGGTTGATCCACTACTTATGGTGTATTTAATTAGTTAGTAATGGCACTTTGGACAACGGTCATTCAGGCACACGTTTGAATTTAATGGCGATGTGACTTTCCCTGGGATTTGTTTATGATTTTCATGAAAATCAATAATTATTTCAATGAGGATATGTCTTTTGATCATTTGTTTCTTTAGTCCATTGATCTCTTTGTTTCTATCGATAGTACTTTTGTTTTGAATATTACTTTGATCAAGTATTTTTTCCCTTCGTTGAAATACTGTATTTGGTCAGTATGACTATCTTCTCATCGAAACATATCTGATATCCATTAGGTCTTATGTCAAAGAAACCTTGGGCTTTGGTGTCCTCCTTTATTTTTCCATCGAAATACTTCTTTCATCGATATCATTATGCCTCATCGATGAATGAGTCTATTATCTCACCGAAGCTTTTCTTTATTTTCTCTTATCGTTCTTCACTGATAAAGTTACATCGGCAAAACCACACATATCGAGAACATGCCTTTTAACCTCCTCAAAACCTATATCCTCATCGATATCTTTTATTGATGTACTTCCTTTTGTCTGATCGATATTATTCTTTCAATGAAAATGCTCCTTTCGGTGGGTCCTTTTTATGTTGCATCGATAGTATTATTTCCTCGAGAACTTTTCCCGTCAATGAAGACCCTCTCTTCTTTCTTTGATATCTTTTGTCGATGAAGTTTAACCTCCTCGAAACCTATATCCTCATTGATATCTTTTATCGATGTAGCTTCTTTTTGTCTGATTGATATTATTCTTTCAATGAAAAAGCTCCTTTTGGTGGGTCCTTTTTATGTTGCACCGACAGTATTATTTCCTCGAGAAGTTTTCCCATCAATGAAGGCCCTCTCTGCTTTCTTCGATATCTTTTGTCGATGAAGCTATTATCTTCGGTGAGTCCTTTTGGTTCCTTCCTTTGATGGCTCTTTTATATCGATGATAATTTATTTTTTTTTATAAAAATGATCATCGTCGGAATTACGACGAATACCAAGATTTCGACCGATGAATTCTTTGACCATCAGCAAAGTCCATTGGATTGTCAAATTTTTGACAGGCATGGCATCATTGACCAATCCGATGCTGAGTTTTTGACGGTGGATTTTGTCGACACTCTGACAAAAATTCATTGAAAATCTGATAAACAGCCGCTGAAAATCAACTCTGAATGTACTAGTGGCTAGTGGTTCTTCACTGCTTCGTGAATGGTAACCATCTCGCATCTGCACCATGCAAAATAGTGCTAGGCATCCGATCAACTTGAAGTTAATCAGTCTTTAGTTGCTTTAGTCTTTGAAGTGGGCCCTCTTAGCAAACTCACTCATCTGCAAACCCCTTAGAGTATCTTCCACATGGCTATCATTAATTTTTCCAAGCGATTTGACAGTCGCCACATCTGAACTGCCACGTGTTTCACTGTACCATGCATTTTATCAACACCGCCACCCTTTTCAAAGAGACCGATCCTGAAATCTAGTTGGATCCACATGTCCCATTAACTAATCACCTTTTAAAATAGTCATGCCTCCAACTATATCACCACCTAACCCACCACATCAAAGCCAACTTTTCACTGCTTCGCGAAGAGTAAATTTCATGTTACTTTGGGCTGCGAAACAACGTGCACCATTGGATCTTCTAAGAGATGCATTTTCCTTAACTTGCAAGCCACCATTTCACTAGGTCCACTGCCTTTTCGCTTCTTTGTGAAAGATAAATATCATGTATCTTTATCATGCGAAATAGCGCCAACCGCTAGATCTTGTTGTAGATGTTCGGTCTTTAACCAAGGGATCCGCTTACCTTTGGGGCCCACCATCCTTTCGCTGCTTCATGGAAGATAAAATTCTCTCATCTTTTCATTTCAAAACAACGTAGACTGTTGGATCAACCAGAAGATATTCGGCCTTTAGCCTTCCCTATGACTACTTTTCTTGAGCCCGCCACCTTTTCACTGCTTCATGAAAGGTAAACTTTGTGCATCTTCTCATTGCGAAGTAGCGCCTGTTGTTGGATCCACAAGAACTTGCATGAACATTATAAAACCCGACAAATTAATAAAAAAAAATAAGACTTAGGAAAAATGCACTAATTCAAGAATGTTAAGACCCACCAAGACAAAGGCTTTAAAAGGGACCCCTCTCTAATGATAACCAACCCTTCCACTTAAGTGGAAAAAGTAACAAGAAAATAGAACGCAGGGAATTCAAGATGGAAAAGGTGAATTGATAAAACCCTAAACCCTTAGACAAATAACTCTCAAAAGTAGAAAGAAGCCATGAAAGCCCAAAATTCAAAGGATTGAAAAGAGAACTCATCAAAAAGTTTTAAACAGTGATAACATAAAGTATTTGAACGGTCAGGATTGCACTGCTTGTAATTGTAAACCTAAAATACTTAGGGTTTAGGGTTTATGTTACTGACCTAATTCTTGTCTATAAGGTCAATGAGTTTGGATATTTTTTTTGTTGGTAAAAGTTATGTGTATCCGAGTGATGAGATACTTGCCAGACCAGTGAGTGAAAATTGCAGAGTGTGATTGCAGAGTAGAGGAACTGAAAAGAATTTGCCTTAGCATATAGTGCTATTATCAGATTATAGTTTTACCTGTTGTCTTCTAACCATTTCAACATAAGGAAAATCCCTTTGCCAAGTAGCTTTAACAGGCTTGCTGTAAATCCTCTAACCTAGTGTCTCAAGTTCATTGATTTCTTTAAATCCTCTAGCGAGGTAACCTTTAACAGGGTATATAGCCATCCCTTAATCAGGTGATCTTTAACAGGATTGGTTCCTAGTAGAACCTTATTGTAGATTCTTTAACCGGACTAGGATCCTAACAGGGTGAGCTTCAAAAGATTTCAAAACAAGCTTGTGGGTATTCATCCCCACAGTGGTTTTTCCCATTTGGGTTTCCATGTGAAAAATATGTGTGTCATGAGTTGTGCATTTTTCATGTGATGATTGAGTATTCTTTGTTTAGGTGATTATGCATATAGAGCTAATGGTTATGATATTACTGATACACCATATGCACATGTTTATGGGTGAAGTAGTTATCAAGTATTGAATGATATTTGAAGTATTCTTTTTTACTGGTTTAAGTTGTCTGAAGTCTTACTATGTTTAACCGGTATTGCCATGGTTAAGTTTAGTAACGAAGACAACTGATTAGCATTGTTTTAACTTGATAAGTTGTGGAGAAGTTTTTGTATGTACTAGTTCACCCTCCCTCTCAGTACTAGTTAGGGTATTTGTTATTCATCATTATTCATCAATTGGTATCAGAGTTGCTCTAGGTCCTAGGTGATATAAGCTTAACCACTTGAGGTAAAAGATCTTGCCTTAATGATGAAGAGGGAAGGTCCTAAGTTCAATAGAGATAACTTCAAAATATGGAAGGACAAAATGAAGATCTATATCAAGAGTTTGGGTGCTCAACACTAGAGCTATGTTGAGAATGTCTATGTAATCCCCACTGGTACTCTGACCGATGATCATAAAATAGATTCAAGAAAACGGGCAAGTCATGGAAGCCCTTATTAGTAGTTTGTCTGATATTAAGTTCGTACAAGATAAGGACACTACTAAGGATGTATGGGACACATTGGAAACTATTTATGGTAGTGATGATCATATCAAGAAAGCTAAGGAAGAGAGCCTTAGAGGAAAATTTAAAGACATGAGGATGGTTGAAGGTGAAACCATTCAGCAATATGGCGTAAGGATCAAGACTGTTGTTGGAGATATCAAGAGCACTGGTGGAACATTTGAAGATGCCACCATTGTCAATAAAATTTTGAGATCATTGTTACCGGTCCATGCAATCAGAGTTGTTGCTATTCAGGAGCTAAGGTCTATTGACAAAACCAAAGTATCCTTAGACTCTATCATTGCAAAGTTGACTGCATATGAGTTGAATAGCTATGATGGCAATGTTCAGAAGATTGAGTCAGCCTTTAGAGCATCTTTTGTACCAACCAAAAAAGGAAAAGAAGTAAGTACTAGTTATGAATCCAGGCAATGCAGAGATATGGATTATGATGGAGTTTGAAGCTCTTCTTGACAAGAGACTTCCAAAAGGCATTGGAAAATATAGAAGTAAGATTCCTTTAAAATGTTTTTACTACAATAAGATAGGACATATAGTTGTTAACTATCCTAACAATGACAATAAGGATAAATCAAAGAGGTTTAGAAAGTATAAAGGAGGAAAAATAAGAAATTGTTTTGTTGCACTAGATGAAGGTGTTATACAGATGAAGAATATGAGGATGAAGAGAATGAGGACATAGTGTTTGTAGTTGTAAAGGAAGAAGTGTTTGACAAGAAAGCACTTGTCTCTCGCATTGACAACTCTAATGAGTGGATTATTGATAGTGGTTGTTCTCACCACATGACTAGTGACCGGGGAAAATTTTTGTCTCTAGAAGAATATGATGGAGGTGTTGTCAGATTTGCTAACAATGCACCATGCTTGGTAAAAGGAAAAGGATCCATCTCACTAAATGGAAAGAGCACTATGGATGATGTCTACTGGGTAGGTCTTAAGCATAACTTGTTAAGTGTTGCTCAACTAAGTGATAAAGGACTCATTCTGGATTTCAAGGGTGGAGTCTGTAGTATAATTGGAAAGAGTGGTGAATTTATTACCACCAGTAAGCAGACCAGAGGTAACTTGTTTCAGCTAAATGCCAAGATTAGTCGGTGTCTGATGGTAAATTTTGATGACAATTGGATATGGCATAGGAGACTTTGTCATATGAACTTTGATAATATTGTAAAGGCTAGTAAGATCAAGGCAGTAAGAGGATTGCCTTTGCTGAACAAATAGGAGAATGCTTTATGCAGAGAATGTCAACTTGGGAAGATGTCTTCCTCAACATTCAAAGGTAAGTCTTTTTCAGCAAAGAACTTACTTGATCTTGTGCATACCAATTTTTGTGGTCCTGTGAAGACTAGAAGTATTCAGGGAGAGGTATTTCATGATTCTTACTGATGATTTCTCAAGAATGATGTGGGTCACATTCTTGAAAGACAAGTCTGAGGCGTTTGGAAAGTTCAAATACTTTAGAGCATTAGTAGAGAAGGAAAGTGGTCAAAAGATAAAGTATCTTAGAATTGATCAAGGAGGTGAATTCACTTCTGATGAATTCAACAAGTACTATGAAGAGAATGGTATCAAGAGGCAGTTGTTTGCGCCAAGGACACCACAATAGAATGGCATAGTAGAAAGGAATAACAAGACTATAGTTGAAGCGACCATAACTATGCTGATCCAAGGAAAGGTTGCTCACACTTTTTGGAGAGAAGCGGTGAGCATTGCAGTCTATACTATGAACTGGGTACTCATCAAGAAAGGTAAAGATAAAAACCCCTATGAGTATTGGACCGGGAAGACTCCCACTGTGAGTTATTTTAAAGTATTTGGTAGTAAGTGTTACATCAAGAGAGGTGAGCATCTAAGCAAGTTTGATGCTAAATGTGATGAAGGAATATTTTTGGAATATTCCACTAAGAGAAAAGCTCTCAAGTGCTACAACAATAGAACACAGAAAATTATTGAGAGTATCAATGTTAGGGTTGATGAATCCCCTAAGGAACCTGAGGAAACCTACAGTGAGAAAGTGGAAGATGAACCAGGTGTAGCCTTCTGGGAATCGAATAAGAAAGAAACAAGCAAAGACCTCAGTGTTCCTGTATCGGTAGAAGCTGTAGTACGTGAAGAAGAAGATGGAGATGATGAAGAAGAAGAAAAGCAAGAAGAACCAGCTAGAGTCATTCCTAGATATGTGAAACTACATCATGATCCAAAATAGATCATAGGAGATAAAGATGCAAGAATACTCACAAGAAGAAAGGTGAAAGAGTATTCTTGCATGATTTCTGAATTTAAGCCTAAGACCACTAGAGAGGCACTTACAAATGAAGACTGGATTAAGGCAATGGAAGAGGAGCTACACTAGATAGAAAAGAATGCAACATGGTCTTTGGTACCTAGACTAGAACACAAGAATGTCATAGGTACCAAATGGGTCTTCAGGAATAAGCTGAATGAAGAAGGCATAGTTGTAAGGAACAAGGAAAGACTTGTATGCAAGGGATATGCTCAGGAAGAGGGAGAAGACTATGGAGAAACCTTTGCTCCTATGGATAGACTGGAAGGTGTCTAGATGCTACTTGCATTTGCAGCATTCAAGGGATTTAAGGTATACCAAATGGATGTGAAGTCTGCATTCTTGAATGGAATCATAGAAGAGGAAGTGTATATTGAGCAACTAGATGGGTTTTCCTTATCAAGAGATAGTAACATGGTGTGTAGATTACACAAGGCCTTGTATGGATTGAAACAAGCACCAAGAGCATGGTATGAACGGTTACACTCTCATCTTGTGAAAATAGGATTTCAGAGAGCAAGTGAGGACAGTAACATATAACTGAAATCTGAAGGTGATCAGATTCTAATTTGTGAAGTATTTGTAGATGACATAATCTTTAGAGGAGATGATGAAATGAGTGATGCATTTAAAGATGAAATGAAGAAAGAGTTTGAGATGTGTCTGATTGGAGAGATAAAGTTATTCACTGGTTTATAGATTCAACAAATGAAAGAGGGTATCTTTATTACCCAGTCTAAGTATGTCAAAGAGGTATTGAAGACCTTTGGCATGGAGGAGAGCAAATTGGTTGGTACACCGATGGTGACCGACTATAAATTGACTAAGGAAGATGATTCAAAGTTGGTGAATGAGGAGTACTGGTTAATGATCGGTAAGCTACACTATGTGGTGCACAACAGACCAGATATTGCTCATGCAGTGGGCATAGTAGCTCATTTTTAGAAGAGTCCAAGAGAATCCCACTTGGTAGCGATCAAGAGGATTCTTAGATACCTGAAAGGGACTATTGACTATGGATTGTTGTATGCATACAATGGTGATTTTAATCTCAAAGTGTTTACCGATGCAGATTGGGTAGGTAATGTGGATGACCGAAAGAGCACAACCGGTGGAGCATTCTTCCTTGGTGGAAGACTAGTCTCCTGGACAAGCAAGAATTAGAGTTGTATTTCTCAGTCTACAGTTGAAACAGAATATGTGGTAGCATTTATGAATAGATGAAGTATTTTCTGTGATAATACTAGTGCAATCAATATTTCCAATAATCTGGTATTGCATGCTAGAACTAAGCACATTGAGCTCAAGTATCATTTCTTGAGAGAGAAGGTTCAAAATAGAGAGGTCATATTTCAACATGTTTCCAATAAGGAGAAGTTAGTAGACATATTCACTAAGCCCTTACCGAAGACTACATTTACCTATTTTAGAGGTGAATTAGGGGTTTTACCCCTTCATGAAGTAAACTAAAGATGTGTGCTCCACATCAGTCAGGTATTATAGTGACAAATCTTTCAGGATTGATGTGTTGAAGGATGCTACTCCATAGGGGGAGAAACATAGTGGAGTATGGAAGCTTGTGCCTCCACTTTGGCATTGTTGTCAAAGGGGGAGAAGATATATGATAGGGGAGAAGATATCTGATGAAGATATTTTAGATGCACTGGTCTATGATGTTTTTAGTTGTAATGCTACACTGAGTATTGCCATTAGTGCCAAAGGGGGAGATTGTTGGCATATGATGAAGCGGTGACAAAGTATGTTGTCATTGATGTCAATATGTGCTCAAGCAGATACATCAGTATGCACTAATATGAAGATTGGAAGTGGTATAGGTCAACCGGTATGAAGAGATGTAGTGAACCAGTGTAAGGGTTTCACTAAGTGTGACTACCGGTTGGTAGTCTCAGCTCTAGGGTTTCCGGTTTGGCAATCTAGCTTGTGCGATGCAACCAATGATATCTATGATGAGTTATCTACGAAATAAGGATGAGATCAAGATGCTATGTTAGTTTTGTGCATGTGAAGAATTTCCTTGAGGATCTTGCACGTGAAGATCAAATGCATTAAATGTCTACCTCGAGAATGAACATTCTTCTTAGCGGTATGAGAAGAAAGCGTGATGGGTTATTGATTTCTATGTGCGGTGAAGAATGGCGGTGCGAAATAACTTGTGATTTGTTTGAGATTGTTTCATTCTATGTAAAGTGTTTGAATGGTCAGGATTGGACTACTTGTAATTGTAAACCTAAAATACTTAGGGTTTAGTGTTTATGTTACCAACCTAATTCTTATCTATAAGGTTGATGAGTTTTGATATTGTTTTTGTTGATAAAAGTTGTGTGTGTATTTGAGTGATGAGATACTTGCCAGACTAGTGAGTGAAAATTGTAGAGTGTGATTGCAGAGTAGAGGAACTAAAAAGGATCTGCCTTAACATATAGTGCTGTTATCAAATCAGAGTTTTACCTTTTGTCTTCTAACCATTTCAACAGAAGGAAAATCCCTTTGCTGGGTAGCTTTAACAGGCTTACTATAAATCTTCTAACCAGGCGACTCAAGTTCATTGATTTCTTTAAATTCTCTAGCAAGGTAACCTTTAACAGGGTATATAGCCATCCCTTAACTGGGTGATCTTTAATAGGATCGGTTCCTAGCAGAACCTTATTATAAATTCTTTAACCAGACTAGGCTTCTAACATAGCGAGCTTCAAAAGAGTTCAAAACAAGCTTGTGGGTATTCATCCCCACTATGGTTTTTCCCATTTGGGTTTCCATGTGAAAAATTTGCGTGTCATGAGTTGTGCATTTTTCATGTGATGATTGAGTATTCTTGGTTTAGGTGATTATGCATGCAGAGCTAATGGTTATGATATTACTAATACAACACATGCATATGTTTATGGGTGAAGTAGTTATCAAGTATTGAATGATATTTGAAGTATTTAGTTTTACCAGTTTAAGTTGTCCGAAGTCTTACTATGTTTAACTGGTATTGTGATGGTTAAGTTCACTAATCAAGACTACCAGTTAACATTGTTTTAACTTGATAAGTTGTGGAGAAGTTTTTGTATATACTGATTCAGCCCCCCCTCTCAGTACCAGTTAGGGTATTTGTTGTTCATCATTATTCAGTACAAGTCAACACTAACATGTGTACTGGTGATCTACAAGGCTAGGTGACATCAAAGACATCACATCCTGTATGTATTAATGACAATACTGCACATACAACTCCCATACTAGTTGCCATCCTATACCGATTGACATCAATGAGAACACAATGCCAACAATCTCCCCCTTTGGCATTGATGCCAACACATGTAGTATCTGACATACTACAAATTCTTTCTCTTCCCCTTTCTATGTTCCATGGATTCTCAAACATGTAGTATGCCACATACTACAAAATCTCTCTCCCCCTTTGACAACAATGGTAAAGGGCACTAATAGGGTTTCTCTCCTCCTTGTGTCCATCATGCATTGACAGATTTTTCTCTCTCCCTTTTTGTTTACCAAATGCATCTCCTCCTTTTACCATCATACAAAGAATCCTCTCAATTCACAACACTTGAGAGGTCTCAACCACCAATTGACACCAATTTCTCAACAACCAAGTGTATATACAAACTAGAACCCTATTACATATACAAGTTTGAAACCAATTGAAGGCACGTGTCAGTGAATACAACATACCTGCTGATCAAACTGCATCATCTCCCCTTGATATGAAGAAGCCATTCTGACCCCATTTTGTTGATACCAAGTGTTGAGGTTAACACTGATACCAATTATATCTCTTTCGATACCAAATGCATGTTCTCCTGTGTAGGTAATTTTCCTTCTTTGCAAGCAACTCTTCTGGTGGTCTAGTCGTGTTTTCAATTGGATAGACATCGAAATATCTCACAACCCTAGATACTTCCAAGAATCCAAACATACTGGTACATCCATAAACACTTGCACACCCTCTGTGTCTAGCAAGTCTGATACAAGTCAGAAAAAACATGGTTGTTAACTCCCCTGAGTCATACATCTTAGGTCTTCATTTGCTTGTTAGGTTCTAAACTAGAGCCAAACTGCCCCTTATACTGATTGAGTTGTGCATATGTGATCAATCTAATGATCTATCATCTCCACAATTTCCACCACATCATATGACATGATCCTAGATGTACATAATGCCATACAATATCACTATCATGCCATAAATCAAACCGGTTAGCCCAAAAAACATGCATGCCTACATGATCAACAATCGGGCCAACATATGTCATTTAGGTCTTCATCAACTCCTTATTCCATGCTACCAGGGTTAATGCAATGATCCTGGACCTTGTTGTCTTACATAACTTGCAGATACCCTTTAGTATACATATCAGTAACATACTACACACATCGGTTTCCTACACTGATCCATCATCTCTACTGACACACCTTCCTCTAGCTCCTGTCTTCTTGTGTCAATTTGTTCATATCCCAATTTTAAATTATCTATCCATTGACACATGCATTAGTGATCCATATTTCATCTATAGTAGTGTAGCCAAGGCAATAATCATACACACACCTATCTCACCTTTTTCTTCTTACCGATAACAACTTGTTCTTCTATTTTCCCTCTTCCACTGAGGGGATGAATGATATGGTCAATGTACTACTCCCCTTAAGGTCATGCATCTCCATTAAGCCTTAGGAGATATCACCTATGCATTTAATTCACAATGTCAGTCCATGGTTGTATGTTCTTGCTTCTTCCTCCAAACCTTCTTGCTCTCATTCTTCTTCCCATTTTTAGTCTCAGGAGTAGGTCTTTCCTTCTTTTGTTGATTATTCCTATTGATGGGTGTTTTAACACACTCACCAATAGTCAGGTAGTTTATGTGACCACTCACCACCTCTCCTAAAAAGCAATAAGTTTTGAGAAACTAACTGCTCCAAGGTCTTTCTAGTTGGGTCTCGATGGTGATGGGAAACTCAATGGTTGATGTAGCTGTACCTGTTAAGGGGCCTGTTGGTTAAACGAATCCCAATAACTTCCAATAACTTAACTTTTTTTTTTGTATTTTATGATTTAAAACTCTTCTGAAATAAACTGCAAAGGATAGATCAAGGAAACAAGAAAATAACATTAAAACTAATGCAATCACAACTTAATGAACTACTGAATTAGTACCTTTCAATCCAAAAATCATCAATATTATTTAAACTAGCATTCAATAATGAACCTCCAATAAACCTAAAAAGTTAGCAACCTCACAAATTTGTGGCAATAATATCACCACAATATCATCTATCCTCGTAATTCTCATACATTACTTGCGCAATATGATTCATAAATCAATAAACATAAAACTAGAACAAGTTATTGATTAGAACAAATTAATAGCACATACACATAGATCAAGCAATCTATAAGTTGTTTCTTGTATTAACTTCAAAGAATGTATTACAAAAATATCCTAATTCATAACAATCTACATAAAATAATCTAAAATATCTAAGTGGGCCTCAAATCATCAAGTTGTGGACCCTTACAAATGAATCAAAATCTCCAATTTATAGAGTTTCTTGTGCTACTTTCTAGGAAATAAACATATCCAAATTAAGTCCTAAAAAAACAAGGAGTCATAGTTGACATGCAAGTCTCTACCTTAGACTCCAGTTAACTATTACAAAATTGGAACTAGGTGAGAGTTATGAAAATGGTGTTGCATGAGCCAAGTTTTGGTAGTCATGCAAAATTTTCTCAAAACTAAAGTGTAAGTTGGAGGTGCAGTTGAAGTCTTTGTGTAGTTTCATACATAATTCCTTCAAAAAGTCATGCTATCATTAGAAACCGTATGTTATTTTTCACTTCTTTTTATAGGTCTGGTAGTTGCTAATGATACATGCAGTCACTTCAGTAGGAGGGTTAGAAACATGTTTGATTATGTGCTGCATTGATGTTTTGTCATTGGTGTCAACACTAGTTGTTTGGATGCTTTACTGGTACCCTTTTGCTCCCAGTAGGTTGAGTGGTTTTTGGTTAACTTGGATCTGACATGATCCCATTAACTCTGATATAATCTGGTGATGGAATTGACTTGTTCATAATGCTTATACTCATATTTGGTCAGTTGGTTTTTGTTTGGTGATTGGATGATATCTTTATTGCTATGAAGATTGGTTTCTAGTTTCGGCGAGGGTTTGCATTTCATAATTGGTGTTGGTGCAGCTTCTGATGGAGTTTCAGGATGTTGTTGGTGATAATGTTTGAATTGGCATTTGGAGATCATTACTAAAGCATGTGGACCTATACTTCGTCCTGGTTGATCATGTTTGACTTAGCGTTTGGAGATTATTGTTTATGCTTAATTGGATTAATTGCTATTCCAATATTATTGTTTTAGGTTCTGGTATTGTTTTTTTAAATTGATAATGCTTCTAGTAATCTATGACAACTAATTCACCCCCCCTCTCAGTTGTCTTTAGGTTATCCAGAACTTACTTACTGCTGAAGTATTATCTGATTGTGGGTAGGCTTCCCACTGTGGTTTTTCCCTTTACTGGTTTTTCCACGTACAAATCTTGTTGTTGTGTGGATGGCTTATTCTGGGATTATTGTTTATGCTTAATTGGATTAACTCCTATTCTGGTATTGTTTTTTTAAATTGATAATGCATTCGGTAATCTATGACAACTAATTCACCCTCCCTCTCAGCTGTCTTCCGGTTATCTAAATAGTCTAACAATTGGTATCAGAACTTTGGTCCTCTCTTCAGAAAGCTTAACCATTAGAGGAAGATCCTATGGTGACTAACAGTTCAAGTTCATCGAGTTCTTCTGGAGCTATCTTTCGAAGGGATATACTAAGGCTTGAAGGAACAAACTATACAGTATGGAAGATTCAGATGGAGACTCATCTGAGATGTCTTGGCAAGGAGATTTGGGAGATCACACAGAATGGTATCACACCCTATAATCCAAGATTTGGTAATCCTCCTCTGGCAAACCTAGACAAGGAGATTTAGAATGATTGTAGAACAAGAGAAGCCCTATTGTGTGGACTTTCTGATAAAAAAATTATGGGATTAATTGACAAATCATCTAGAAAGGATATAAGGGATAAGTTGCAGACTCTTAATGAAGGTGACCCTACAGTGAAGATTGCTAAACTTGATGGTTACCGGGTGAGATATGAAAGCCTAAAGATGGAAGAAGATGAAAGGATTACTGCATTCATGGAAAGGGTTAATCAAATTGTTATGGGAATTCAATGTTGTGGTGGAACTCTAAGCGAAGATGAGATTGTTTCTAAAGTCCCAAGAGCCCTACCATCGGCTTACAAAATGAAGGCTACTGCTATTAATGAGTTGAGAGCTATGGCTAATACATCTGTCAATAGAGATACTTTGGTTGGGAAACTATCTTCTTTTGAGCTTGAGGAATTTGGACCTTCTGGAGCTATGAAGATTGAACCTGTTTTTCATGCATCAACATCTACAACTGGTAAGAAAGATTGGAGAGCTTTATATGCAAAAGAATTAGAAGATATGAAGAGAGAAGATGATGAGTTTGAGCAACTTGAAGAACTATTTGCTAGAAGAGTGCCGAAAGGACTGGTAGGAAGTAAGTATGAAGGAAAAGCACGTTTTAAATGTTTTGCATGCAATAAGATTGGTCATTTTGCATGTAGATGTCCTGAAAGAAATTCAAGATTTGAAGAAAGAGTTAAAAGATCATTTAAGCCTATCCCTAGATATCACAACAAGTATAGATTCAAGAAAAACAAAGACAAATCATGCTACATAGTGGATGAGGAAGGTATTACTCATTCAGATGATGAACCGGCAAAAGACTCTACTAGTGGATCTGACAATGGGAAAAATTGGGTATTCCTAGCTATGAAGGAAGATGATCCAACACTAGAAGAGAATGTACCTGAGGAGAAGGCACTTGCTTCTAAAATTGAGGATAAGGATGAATGGGTAATTGACATTGGTTGTTCACATCATATGACTGGAAATAAAGGGAAGTTTCTATCTTTACAAGAAATTGATGGTGGACTAGTTAGATTTGGAGATGACAAGGCACGTATGATCAAGGGAAAAGTAACTATATCATTGGATGGTAATAACAATACTGATAATGTTTATTATGTTGAAGATTTGAAGCATAATCTTTTGAGTGTAGGATAATTGGTAGATAAGGGATTTCAATTATAGTTCAAGGATAGAAAATGCAAAATCATTAACAGATCTGGCTTGGAGATCGCAACTGGTACACAGACAAAAGGTAACATATTTCATTTGAACTCCGGTGAGAAGAAATATTTGATTACACATATTGATGAGAGTTATTTATGGCACAAAAGTTTGTGTCATGTGAATATTGATTGCACTATAAAGATCAATTCAACTAAGGCTTTTAGACATATACCTAAGATTATGAAGCCCTATAATCTGGTATGTAAAGAATGTCAAATGGGTAAACAGGTCAGAACCTCTTTTAGGAGTATACAAGATAAATCCAATGATGTTCTTGATCTTATTCATACTGATTTGTGTGGCCCTACTAGAGTTAAAAGTTTTCATGGTGATAGATATTTCATGCTAATCATTGATGATTATTCTAGAATGATGTGGGTTACTTTTTTGAGAGAAAAATTTGAAGCATTTGAAAAGTTTAAAATATTTAAGGCTAAAGTGGAAACTAAGACATGATTCAAGATTAAATGTTTGAGATCAGAACATGGTGGAGAATTCACATCCGATGAGTTTAATAACTTTTATGACAAGCATGGTATAAGAAGACAATTTTCTGTTCCCCAGACACCTCAGTAGAATGGAGTTGTGGAAAGGAAAAACATAACTATTTTGGATGTTGCTAGAACAATGATGATGGAAGCTAATCTACCTCAAATCTATTGGAGAGAAGCAATTAGTATAGTGGTTTACACATTCAACAGAGTACATATCAAAGGAGAAACCAGTAAGCCACCTTATGAATTATGGTTTGGCAATACACCTACAGTTAAGTATTTTAGAATTTTTTGTAGTAAATGTTATATCGAGAGAGATGACACTATTGGGAAATTTGATCCTAGAAGTGATGAAGGCATATTTCTTGGTTATTCTAATGAAAGTAAAGCATATAGATGTTATAACAAGAGATTGTAGAAAATAGTGGAGAGTGCTAATGTCAAAGTAGATGAGCTGAGATAAAGTCAAATCAAAATTTATGAGAAGGAAACGACAGTGGAAATGATTATATTTGAACCAGTAGCACAAGAAGAAGACAAGAAGATTGAATCATTCTGAAGATCAAATCATTGGGGATAAGAGCAATAGAGTGATGACAAGAAGAAGATTGACAACTAATGAGGCATGTTTAATTTCACAAGTTGAACTGGTATCATTAATTGAGGCATGTAAAGATGAATTTTGGTTAAAGGCTATGGAAGAAGAATTAGATCAGATTGAGAAAAATAACACATGGACTTTGGTTCCCCGACCTAAAAATAAAAATGTTATTGGAACTAAATGGGCTTTTAGGAATAAATTTAATGAGGATGGTCAAGTTATAAGGAATAAGGCTAGATTGTTTTGTAAAGGATATTCTCAGAAGGAAGGAATTGATTATGGGGAAAATTTTGCACTGGTAGCTAGGATTGAAGCTGTAAGATTATTTCTTACCTATGCTGCTTATAAAAACTACAAGGTTTATTAGATGGGTGTTAAATGTGCATTCTTGAATGGGGATCTTGATGAGGAAGTTTATATTGAGCAACCTAATGGCTTTTCAATATTAGATGATATTGATATGGTTTGGAGGTTAAGGAAAGCTTTATATGGATTGAAACAAGCACCTAGAGCTTGGTATGCAAGGTTGGATAAATATCTTTTGAAACTTGGTTTTACTAAGGGTAGTGCTTATAGTAATTTATATTATACAATCACTGATGATGATATACTGATTGTTGAAGTATTTGTTGATGACATTATTTTTGGAGGTGAAGTTAAATTATGCATAAAATTTTCAAAGAACGTGGAGAAATAATTTGAGATGTCTATGATTGGTGAGATGAAATTTTTCTTAGGTTTGCAGATTACTCAGACTAACAAAGGTATTTTTATCTGTCAAACTAAATATGTTAAGGAATTGTTGAATAAATTTGGTATGGGAGATTCTAAACCGGTAAGTAAACCCATGGTTACAAGTGAGAAATTGACAAGGAAAGATGTTTCTGCACCAACAAATCCTACAAGATACAAATCTATGATTGGAGGTCTACTTTATTTGACTCAAACTAGGTCTTACATTATGAATGTTGTTTGTATTGTTTCAAGATTTCAGAGTGATCCTAGGGAAAATCATGAGATGGTGGTGAAAAGGATTTTTAGATACTTGCAAGGTACATCAGAATATGGTTTGTGGTATCTGTAGGCACCTAAAAGTGTCTCATTGATCATGTACTAATTATTCTTCTAATTGATTAAATAATTATTTAATTATTTAATTAAGTTAATTAATCTTATTCTTCTAATTTCATATTTCCTCATAATCTTACCAATTATTCTATTTCTTATTCTTTCATCATTTAATCATTTTAACTATTTTCTAATGTTAATTAAATAGTTGTTATTTAGTTAATTCTGATTAATTCCCCAATTTAAATAATCTTTATTATTTAAATAAATTAATTCTCAATTTCTATCTCTAATCATCTAATCATTCAACCCTTTTCTAAATATTAATTAAATAGTTATATTTCATTAATTATGATTTAATCCTTTAAATTAAATAATCTTTATTATTTAATTAAGTTCCATTTCTAAAACAATTAAATAGTTTCTTTAAGTTATTTAATTAACTAATTAATTCTTCCATTTTCAAAACCCCAAATTGTAATTTCATTTAATTAATTCTTCCAATTCAAATACATGTGCATAATTTCAAAAATCAAATTGAAAATCAAAGTCAAGTTCTAAATATATTCAAATACTAAATTGAATTAAATAAATTCAATTATTTGAATTAAATCTCATGCAAAGATTAAATTGAAAATCTAAGTTAAAATGCAAGCACATGCGAAATTAATTAATTCAATCAATTAATTAATTAATTCAATTATCTCTCCAATCTCTATTTCCATCTTTTACTTAGCTTTTTCTAAATAAAGCTTTCTTTGTCATCTTCTTAATTTCCTCCAATCATTCTTTTTCTTCCTTCAGTTAGCTTTTTCTCAATCAGTTAACTCAATTAATCTGTAGCATCAGAATTAGGAATCATCAAAGCAAGTATAAAAACATATTGTTCATTATTAGCTCAATCACAAACACACATTGCAATGATCTAATCCTAAGCACACTCAATAGAGACATAAAAACAAAGCATTCAAAACCAAAGATCATGCAAACCAGATGACGATTTGGATGCTTCTTCCATGCGGCTCCATTGTTCTTCTTTCCTCTTCAAATGGATTTGTGGATCTCACCTACGAGTGCACACACAATTGAAAGCAAGATTGATATTGGTTTGTTGATCAAGAGTACTAGAAGCATAAGTTCGATAGTTTGATTAGGGATTCGGGATTAGCTTTGATTGAAAATCATCCAATTTATAGAAGATTTGGATAAATGACAAGATTAGCATGATGCAATTCAAATGGAAATTGCAAATCAATATGACAAATTATGACAAATTATGCACTTTCCATGCACAATTTGATTGATTGATAATTGATGACAAATTATGACACATTCTATGTCAAAATTGATTGATTATCAATTATGACAATTTATGACAAATTGAAATGTCATTCCCATAGAATTAGGAGATGAAATAGGAGGGAAAAGGAATTAGAAATTAAGAAAATTAAAATTGATGAAAATTAGGAATTAGAAATTGATGGAAAAATAGGAAATTAGGAACTAGAAGAAATTAGGTAAATTAATTAACAATTTGTCATTTATTAATTAATTTACAAGAGGAAGAATAATTAGCCAATTAAATAAAGATTTAATTGTAATGAGAAGACTTAGGATTAATAAATAATTTAGTAATCCTAGAGGAAGAAATGACAAATTAGGTTAAATGAATAAATCATAAAACCTTAGAAGACAAATTAGAAATGCGAAAATGACAATTAGGTCTTGATTGAAGATAATTAATGTCATGATTTTGAATTGATAAATGACCAATGCGACAAAATTATTTGATTGATAAATGCACCAATTGACGAGGAACAATGACAAAGTGATCCAAATTGACATAATTGAGACAGACAACGATCGATGACAAATCGGTCGCAAAATGACAAGATTGACAAAAGGACAAGAATCGATGACAAAATAGATTGCAGAATGACAAGATTGAAAACAACCACGATCGATGACAAATCGATCGCCAAAATGACAAAATTAAACATGACAATGATCGATGACAAATCGATCGTAAAACTACAAGATTGATAAACCGATCACGAGATGATAAGATTGAAAAGAGGACAAAACCCTAATTAGGATTGATGATGTCCAAAATGATAAGATTGATGATAAGATTGATAAGAGAACAATGATTGATGACAAATCGATTGAAATATTGAGAGGAAGACAAAACCCTAATTAGGATTGACGATGTCCAAAATGATGACAAATTAGCACGCACATTGATGCAACAGGATAAAATCGATCAAAATCATGACTAGATAGTGTTGTCGACAAGGCCAAATTTGAGGAAGAGATGATTGAAGAATGCAGAAGAAGGACTCGATGCTCGCAAATGATAAAGATCAAGTGCGAATCATAGGAGAAATTTTAATGCGACGCAAAAACCTAAAATGAGGGAATGCGGAAATGTTAAAGTATGACCTCGTAAGCGTTTGACCATTTTTAGGTGTCTACATAATCTATTCAATATATTTTGTTTCACCTCTAAATCAGTAGTTCAACTATCAATCAAACATGTGAGCTCACCTGAGTTCCACCTCTTGATAAATTTGTTCCACCTTTCAATCAATCTTCTCCAATAATCTATAAATTGAGCATTCAATCTCTATTTTTAACAATCACAAACTTTGAATCTTTGTGTCAATTGCAGGTTGCTAGCATAATATCTGAGAGCCATCATACCACAGAGAGGAGAAGAGAAATGGAAGTTATACACAGTCACAGAATAGGGAGTTTTTGATTGATTTAATTTATAATTCCTATTTCTTGCTTATGTGTTATTTCATTGTTTGTTTGTTTGAATTCTTTGATTAGATAGGGATTCGTAATTTCCCTTTGATTCTAATTGATATATTTTAGAGATGAATTTTACATGCATACATTTTGGTGAACCGGACGTGAACAACAACTAATTAACCTTCTTTGTTTTCTGTGTTATTTTTGCAAATTGTACAGATTTTTTCCTTTTTTGTAGGTTGCACAGATTTTGAAAAAAGATCTCTTCGTCATGCATTCACAGTTGCTTCATCATGCAATCACATAGACATAACTACACAATCGACCTTTTGGGGTCACACAATCAACCTTTCAAGGTCACACAATTTCCCTTTCAGAATCACGCATTCGCTCTGATATTATTACGCATTCGCTAGGAAAATTGTTGTTCTGTTATTTTTTTACTCTTATTTCCTTTCTATTCTCTAATCTGTGTAATTTTGCATGAAACTGAGTAAATCTGTTTCTAGATTATTTTTATTGCATGTTTTTGTTATAATAGTTGATGGCACGTAGGGTACAATTCAGGATTTTAGGTGCTAGAAGGACAAAGGAACACAGAAGGCAGGCCAGAAGCTATCAGAGAATTCTCAAAATAGAAAAGCAGATATAAGATTGGGAAGATCAACTAGCTATTGGTAGATACAACAACTTAGTTCTCTCATATCAGGTGAAATATGATTTGATTAACATTGAATGGATGATGAGATATCTAGCTAGGGCCTCACAATCTGTTTTGTAGGTTTCTGATCACATTTAGTTTCAATTTTTTAATTTATTTTTATGTTATCCGCATGTGGGTCACACAATCACCTTGTTATCATCGTGCAATCGACCTATTAGAATCACACAATCACCCTATCTAGATCACGCAATCAATTTGACAGTATCACACAATCGTCTATTCAGGGTCATGCAATCGGGCAGGTATCATCACACATTTGTTTCTATTAATTTTGAGTTCTCATTTTTTTGTTGATTTGATTTTATTGCTAATCATTTGTTTGTAGCCTATGGGGAATTTACAGAAAGGATCAGATTAGTATTAGATCAATTGCACTCATGGTCTCACACTTCATCTTTTGGTGCTTAAAATTAACATTGGTTAAAATTCACATGCATGTATAACACTTCAGTTTGGGCTTAAAATTAACATTGGTTAAAATTGACATGTATGTATAACACTTTAGTTTGGGCTTAAAATCAACAATGGTTAAAATTGACATGCATGCCTTCACATTTCAGTTTGGTGTTTAAAATTGACATGCACATGCATATTCAACACCTCAATTTGGGTTGTAAAATGAACGTGAATTAGGATGCATAAAGATTAACTCTGATTTGATTTTCTTAAGGATACAAACTTTAATCATGTTTGGGGTGGACCTACTATTGCATTAGCTAACATTCCACCCGCCTTCGGGGTCTTGGGAGAAAGGAAGGAGGTGACAACGACACTCAATTTTATTTTATTTCACATAGAGAGAGGTATCTTTGACTGGGGATTTCATCACCCCACAAAGGTACTTCGAATTGGGATGTGTTGGGGATATCATCTCTCCCAGTGTACTCTCGAGCTTGTTTTTCGAGCCGCTATATAAATATACTAGTCAGGCGGCTAGAGTGTTGAGTGAATTCGATGTATGTGGGGGCCTTCCCTACACCTATAAGCTCAACTAAAGTCTTAAGTGGCTTGCTCTAAGAATCCGTCATTAGATTAGGATTCCTCAAAATTTAACAATAAGAACCAACTTAGTAGCCAAAAACCCTACATTCAGTGATTTCGGGAGTGTGGATCATACCCCATAGATACCCTTCATGTACCTTGCATTATGATACATAAATCCCTTGGTTATAAGATCTTCAGATCTTCAGGGTAAGAGAGACTGGCATTCCTGAGAAGTGTGTGCCATGGAGTGGAGCTAGTGTTGCTAGACTCTCTATCTGTTCGTTTTGTTTCAGTATTTCGTAAGGGCCTCATTTGAATGGTTTCCAATTTATAGCCTAAGCTTGTCTTCTGTGTCTTTATATGTATCATTGTATCAGACTAGTATTGAGTCAGTCATTTGGGCTATTTGAGGTTCTATCCTGCATATCTCTAAATTTTCAGAGATTGTTTGAAAACCAGTTCAGTCAACTGTATCTACCTCCAAATGATTAGTCTTAGACTTGGCAAACCACAAAAACTGTCCTACACATGGAACTACTCAACAAAAAGTCCACTTTTTGAAACATCAAAACTCAAGGTTTTACATACTTGTGACCATAGGAAGTCCTTGCATAGTCCTCATTTACATCCTTACTATCATCCTACGTCCTTACCATTGTCCTCATATACGTCCTTAGTCCTCACATAGTCCTTGCATAGTCCTCATTTGCATCCACATTATCTTCCTCATTTATATTCCTTGTTTAGACTTCATATACGTCTATCTTAGTCCGTCGTCATTTGCATAATCAGCCTAGAAAGTCATACCCCAAGCGTCCAAATCATAATCAAAGGATCAATCAAACTCAACCTCAACTCAAACAAGTTTTTCAAGTTCAACAAATCAATTATTGTCACATTCAGAGAAAGGGAGAAATTATATTACATGTTGTGATCCTAGGTCCAAACCAATCAAGAAAACATCATGGATTGGCATTATACATTTCGCAGAGAAGGTGGAAGATTCATCCATTCCATTCCTATTCCATCGCCATCCATATAAACCTTAGCTCAATAGATCAAGACTTTGCAACAACAAGTGATAGACAACACTAGTCCTAACAACCATAGGGGTTGGTTAGAAAACATGATGAGAGAAGTGATGACCATGAGGGGATCAGTATTAGGCCATCCTTCTTCTTCTTGTGAGAACATTCAAACATGTTGACCTTCTTTCTTAAACAAAATCATTCCTACCTCATTTCAAGCAAAATTAGAGTCATGTAAACCTTCTTTTTCTTTCAACCCACTATTTTAATCATACCAATCACATCAACCCAACATTCGAACCTCTTTCAACCAAAATCAAACCCCATTCAACCAAATTCCAAATCAAAATTCACACCAACTGAACATTCAAACCTCATTCAACAAAAATCAAACATCTTTCACCCAAAATCATACTCCTTTCAACCAAAATCAAATCCCTTTCAACCAAATACCAAATCAACCATATCTATCCATAATTTCATCATCCCCCAAAGTCACACAAGACCAATCCATGCCATCTCTATCTAATAACACAACCTCCCAAGGGCTATCCATCACACAAATCCAAGCTAATTCAAGTTATGATTCAAAGGATCTCGTTAAAAATCCTTCTTCATCACACAAAAATGTTGAAGCATTCCAACAATCTCCCATGCATTTCCAAACTCCTTCCCTGTGTCAAGAGGATGATCCAAAATCAAAAGAAATGAGTCCTGAAACAAATAAAGATAAAAAACAACCACTTCCATCCTACCCAATTTTTGATCAAGCTCCCACCAACCAAGAATCTTATGATGATCCCCTCGCTCTTTTCTATTTCATTCATAATGAAACCCTTTCATCTCAAGAACAAATTGTCCTTTCAAGTACCATCCAACATCCACCTCCTAAGAAAGATCAAGACATCCCTTCCATCCTCCCTAATAATCTCTTTACAAACCAAGATCAAAGCATACATTTACCTTCATGTCCTAAACAAGATCCTATTATTTCTCCAAATCCTGATCAAGGTCCCTCCATCCCTTCATCTCCATGTCATAATCCTCCAAGTTCTTCACAAGGTTTCCTCTCAAATAAACTTTCCATTTCTCCTAATAATCCCAATCCCTCTACACAAGTTGTTCATGAACCCCTTATCAATGAAATCACCAATCCAGATCTTACTACACAGAGCAACTGGTCAATAATTGTATGTGTTCCATCATCAAATGCTAATGTAGGGACAAAAACAAGCATAACCTCAACTAATGAGATCAACACCTGGTTGGATTCATCATACTCTTCAAGTGAATCAATAGAAACAAGCATAACACCTGCTCATGTCACAACTTTAAAACCAAAATCAATTTGTCTCATACACCCACATTTGATAGATTGGGGGCAAGAGAATGTATCATAGTTGGATTTCTTTCAAAACGATGAGGCTATAGCTGAATTCATGGGTTCTAGAGTTGGATTTCCATCTGATGATCCACAAAAACCAAAAACTAAGAAAATAAACATTGGAGATGTTGAACATGTACACTTAGCTGAGTCCTTATATCCTATTATAAAAGATATCTTTATCCAACTCTTGAAACAAAGGCCAATGAATTATCTACATAAAATTTATATTGACCCTATGAACAACATGCACCTTAAATGATATTATACCTAAGGGTTGGGTTAGTTTAGGTTTTACTTTCCGCATTACATATCATTTTATTCAAAGCACTGCATTACATATAGTTTCTTTCTAAGCACATCATATTTAATTTCATATAGCAGCACCAATAAAACAAGACAATTGTCCAAGTTTGTCATTCATTTGCATTTAAGAGAAACAAGGGTCATTTCCTTTCTTAGATTTTCAAACATGAAGTCTTTGAGGTTCTAAGGTCATTCATTATCAACATTTTACTTGTGACGACACTTTGCTTATGGTTGGGTAGTGATTTTGCTATTTGAGACTTGCTAACCCAAAATCTATCAATTGCTATATCTTACACACAATAACAAAATCTCTAATTCATTCTAGACACCTAGTTGATCATATGACTAGTGAAATCTAAAATTCTACTTCAGCACTGCTGTAATTGTCACACCTAAGTAGGTTTCATTACTTACAAAGTCAAGGCAAGAAAATAATAAAAGAAAAAGAGCTATGCCAAATATCCATCTCAAGGCAAAAGAGCAATGATATATAACTAAAATATCACGCATACAAAGTGTGACAAAAAGCTTGACTATGGGAACATGCTAGTAACTCCATCAGGGCTATGAATGCGTCCTAGCAATGGAGCAATATTTGAGAAATTATAGTCTATAACCTTGCCAGAGCTCTAAAAGCTTGTTGGTACCGAGGCTCTATTCGAGATGCTTTTGAGGTTAGGATAATCCAAGTAGCTATCTAAAGATCTTTAGTGAATACAAGAGAGGGAATTAAGTCATCTGCACACACATGGGTAAAAGAAGATCAAAGTTTCAAGAACCAATGGGGAAGTTTTCCGCATCTCCATTTGTAAATCCTGGTCACTAAGTGTGTTGATTTGTATGTTCCAAGGGACCTTAGGGATCGATTGACCTCTTATCTATGAAATATTTTGTACCTCCAATTTTAATTGGTGTATTCCAAAATGCCAAACAAACACCATCGACCTTGTTCGAATAGGAAAGGCATCTTCATCATGCATCTTGCATTAACATAGGTCATGTCAAAAATTCATTGTCTCTGCATGCATTTTGTGGATCATCATGTCATATAGGTCTGCACATTGGGGGGCATAATTGAAAAAATCCAAACAAAAATGTAAAAAGTCCTGAAAAAATCCAAAAAAAAATCATATAACATCCTTTGAAATAATCCAAAAACAGTAAAAAACTTAAAAATCCAAAAATAGTGAAAAACTTAAAAATCCAAAAATAGTGAAAAACATAAAATTCAAAATAGTGGAAAAATAAAAAATACCAAAAACATTTGAAAAAGTCCTAAAAAAATCAATCAAAAACATTCAAATATGTGAAAACTTAAAAATACCAAAAACATTGGAAAGAGTAGTGAAAATACAAAAACCATTCACATAACATCCTTTGAAAATACCAAAAACATTCAAATATCGATCCACATAATCCAAAAACATCAAAAAAGCTCTTGGAAAAGAACTAAACAATCAAAAAACTTGCAAGAAAATGTCTCACGAGAAGCAAATACCCTAGCAGATATCTAGCAAACATTTCGCACGAAGTTAACAAAGGATACAACTATCCAATCAAACATCTGCAATCAACTTTTCAAACTGTCTTATCAGTCGTATCATATGCATATCAAGTGATCATTATCTTGTCTTAAACAAAAGAGGATACACTCAAAATCAGACAGAACGGTTTTAAATGGGGTCCGCAACTTTATGAGATCAGACATTATCAACCATCACATCAAGTAACTGAGAATGAAGGCATAAGGTTAGTATAACTATTAAATTTTGTTCGGGTCAGTCTTTATCTTTTATCATTTGGCAATAGATTATGGTCCTATGCTACTCAAGGATGTGCACAAGTGACTAGAAGAGCCATGATGGGCATTATCTTTTTCTTTGTTTGTTGTGTGTCTGCTATGTGTTTGTTTCTTCAATGAGAAATATTTACATCTTGGTTCCTTATACCCTGATGTGCTAAGCTTCATTGTTCAATAATAAGACTCAGTGATGAATATATATTGCACAAAAAATAATGACACAAGTTCGTGATTCATTCAATTTCATTTTCGTCTCATTTGCTTCTTGCTAGTTTGCTGACTCTTTTCTCATCATCTCTTTATAAATCATTTTCTATCATCTTCAATTGCTTCTAATTCTCATCTTCCATTCTATTTCATTCTAAGGTTCATTCTCTCATATTCTATCTCAATATCATCTTCACATCACCTATCTCTATCTCTAATCATCTAACCATTCTTCTATCTTTTATCTCACATTCTTCTTTTTTCGAGAGATCATTCATACCTTTAATGCATAAACAATCTCTCAAGGGGCAGAATTTTTCATTTTCTTTGAAACAATGTCGTTCTGACATTGTCTCAAAAAGGGGCAAATGTAGACATCTAAAAATGTGTCATTCATCATGTACTAATTATTCTTGTAATTGATTAAAAAATTCTTTAATTCTTTAATTATTTCATTAAGTTAATTAATCTTATTCTTCTAATTTCATATTTCCTCATAATCTTACTAATCATTCTATTTCTTATTCTTTAATCATTTAATCATTTAAACTATTTTCTAATGTTAATTAAATAGTTGTTATTTAATTAATTCTGATTAATTCCCCAATTTAAATAATCTTTATTATTTAAATAAATTAATTCTCAATTTCTATCTCTAATCATCTAAGCATTCAACCCTTTTCTAAATATTAATTAAATATTTATTATTTCATTAATTATGATTTAATCCTTTAAATTAAATAATCTTTATTATTTAATTAAGCTCCATTGCTAAAATAATTAAATAGTTTCTTTAAGTTATTTAATTAACTAATTAATTCTTCCATTTCCAAAACCTCAAATTCTAATTTCATTTAAATAATTCTTCCAATTCAAATACATGTGCATGATTTCAAAAATCAAATTGAAAATCAAAGTCAAGTTCTAAATATATTCAAATACTAAATTGAATTAAATAAATTCAATTATTTGAATTAAATCTCTCGCAAAGATTAAATTTGAAATCTAAGTTAAAATGCAAGCACATGCTAAATTAATTAATTCAATTATCTCTCCAATCTCTATTTCCATCTTTTAGTTAGCTTTTTCTAAATAAAGCTTTCTTTGTCATCTTCTTAATTTCCTCCAATCATTCTTTTTCTTCCTTCAGTTAGCTTTTTCTCAACTAGTTAACTCAATTAATCTATTCAATATATTTTGTTTCACCTCTAAATTAGTAGTTCAACTATCAATCAAACATATGAGATCACCTGAGTTCCACCTCTTGATCAATTTGTTCCACCTTTCAATCAATCTTATCCCATAATTTATAAATTGAGCATTCAATCTCCATTTTCAACAATCACGAAATTTGAATCTTTGTGTCAATTGCAAGTTGCCAATGCAATATCTGAAAGCCATCATACCATAGAGAGGAGAAGAGCAATGGAAGTTATACGCAGTCATGAAATAGGGAGTTTTTGATTGATTTAATTTATAATTCCTATTTCTTGCTTCTGTGTTATTTCATTGTCTGTTTGTTTGAATTGTTTGATTAGATTGGGATTTGTGATTTCCCTTTGATTCTAATTGATATATTTTAGAGATAATTTTACATGCATACAATATCCTAAGAATGATAACTTTACTTTATGTGCATATATAGATGTTGATTGGGCTGGAGATGTTGATGACCAGAAAAGTACTTTCGGTGGAGATTTCTTTCTTGGAAAGAAATTGGTTTCATGGATCAGCAAGAAATAGTCATGTACTTCTTTATCTACTGATGAAGCTGAGTATGTTGTTGCTGCTACTAATTGTACACAAGTTTTGTGGATGAAGTAAATGTTGAAGGATATAAAGGTGGATTGTGACGCACTGGTAGTTATTCATTGTGATAACTCTCCTGCTATTGATATATCAAAGAATCCGGTATTTCACTCTAAGGCAAAACACATATATATCAAGTATAACTTTTTGAAGGATAAGGTTGAAGCAAATGAAGTTAAACTAGTTTATGTGAACACTAAAGAATAGATTGCAGATATTTTCACTAAACCTTTATCTAATGAATCATTTGAGAACCTAAGAGACAGATTGGGGATCTCTGCCCCTCCAACATAGACTTTATTGATGTGGTTTGGCATCAGTCTGATATGCACTATCAGAGATACTATTTATTCTAGCACTGATGTGGGATGCTACTGCTTAGGGGGAGTAGTTAACTTTGAGATTTAGAGGCTTATGTTTTTGCTTTGATATTTATGTCAGATTTCTGGCATTGATGTCAAAGGGGGAGAGATAGTGATGTGAAAAAGAAATTCAAAACTCTACATGGATATTATTCAAAGGGGGAGAGTTATTGATATTCAGAGCTATATGCAAGAGATTGTTGGCTATCTTCCACAAGGGGAGACTTGTTTGGTATTTCTTGGTACTTAGATGTTTTCACATCCAATGTTGTCATTAATGCCAAAGGGGGAGATTGTTGGCCATTTGGTGGAACTGATTATGTGTTGCATTGATGTTTTGTCATTGATGTCAACACTAGCTATTTGGATGCTTTACCAACACCCTTTTGCTCCCAGTAGGTTGAGTGGTTTCTAGTTAACTTGGATCTGGCATGATCCAGTTGACTCCAGAATAATCTGGTGATGGAATTGACTTGTACATAATGCTTATACTCATATTTGGTCAGTTGGTTTTGGTCTGGTGATTGGATGATACCCTACTTACTATGAAGATTGGTTTTTGGTTCTAGCGAGGGTTCCATCGACGGAGCTTTTGGTGGAGATCTTTGATGCATTGCATAGTTTGTGTTGGTGCATCTTTTGATGGAGTTTCAGGATGCTGTTGGTGATCATGTTCTACTTGGCATTTGGAGATCATTGTTGAAGCATGTGGACCTATACTTGGTCTCGGTTGATCTAGGTTATGGACCAACATTGATGTAACATGTGGATAGGACCTATTGTTGTATTTTGGGGATGTCTTATGTGTTGGATCTAATTTGTTTTGGTCTAAGGCTTACATGGTTTGTAATTATGCAATTGGTTTATTATCTAGTGGCTGACCTGATTGTTTATGGTTGAGGGTTTGTATAAATAAGATGTAAGGTCTCATTGTAGATCACCATGGTTATGGTAAGAGGTCATGGGCAAGGAATGTAATGTGCAAATAATGTAATATCATTCAGGTAGAGGAGTTGGTCAATTGTTGGAGATCAAATTGGGTTTGTAAGAGGATTTAGTCCTCTAGTATTGAGCTTAACTGAATCTGTACTTAGGCATAGGAGATGATATCTTTTGCAGTTCAACACTTCTCCGAATTGTAGTCTGGATTTGTATGTAGTCAGTAAGACTCCTAGTTTTGTGATGAGCAGTGTGCTCTAGGCTGTTGGCCTTCCTCCATGTGTAGGCCCCTTCATTATAAATTCATATACTTACTGCAGAAGTATTATCTGACTGTGGGTAGGTTTCCCACCATGGTTTTTCCTTTTACCTTGTTTTCCATGTACAAATCTTGATGTTGTGTGGATGACTTTTATTCTGTCATTATTATTTATGCTTAATTGGATTAACTGCTATTCTGATATTATTGCTTTGGGTTCTTGTATTGTTGTTTTAAATTGCCAATGCTTCTAGTAATCTATGACAACTGATTCAATCCCCCCTCTTAGTTGTCTTTCGATTATCTGAACTGTCTAACAAAGTTATCAAATACATATACATGTCCATTAACACAACATTAAACTAAGCATGAGCTGCAAAATAATGTGTCTCATATGCATCCCATTGCGGAGTACCTTGTCCTCCTCCATATGTCCAGCACTGGTTATACCAAGCCCAAAAACTCCTTACAACTGCCCTACAAACTTCTTGTACTTCTCTACTACACTGAAAAGGGGAGACCGAATACCTATTATATCCCTCCCATACTATTGGAGCATTTCAATATTCAACTCTAATATGTAGGATTGCAAATTTTTACAACTATCTCTGCCTAAGAGGTCTTCTCTTATTATAACCTCTTCCCTAAGATTCAAAACTCTATTCAAAACTTGAAACTGTTTGTCAAAAACATTGAGCTTCCACTCCTACTGCTGAAAACAAAAAGCTAATGCTCCTCCAACCTGCATGGCCTTTTCATATTCTCTCATGGGTTTTTACAAAAATAATCTAACTTTAGAGGCATTTGTTTGTGCCCATGCCTTTGTTGTAGCTGCCACCTGTCTTACTTCAACTAGCACTTTTATATGTCCTTCTAGAAGTTATGAGATTGAAGGTAGATTATTATCTATACGTGTATCTAGGGGCTTACCCATCTCTACCAATAGCTTCTTATATTGTTCCAGCTGTGTCTTGACCTCTGAGTGGGAGGCGATCTCCTTTTCTATTCAGCCACTGATGACACTAGTAGAAAGTTCCAATGTATCTAGCTCTCCCCACTTGGTCTGTTTACCCAATTTTACCTATGACACCTTTTATTTTAGGGAGTCTTGACCTTTAGCTTGTGTTGGAACTGCTATATCAACAATCACTTCACCAGAACCTGCTCTTGACAAATGATGCACTGTCTCTGCCTTCTTTGTTTTCTGTGGTTCTTTAGTGATGGCTTGTTGTAGTGTAACCTTTGGTAGCACAACTTTATTCTTCTTCTCGAAGGTGAATCTCAACCATTGTGGCACATCCTTATCCTTTTCACCTTCATGTGGCATGATTTTGACAATCACCATGTGTACCTCTGACTGCTCTTCTGCTTCATCTTTCCACTCTTCTTCTTTCTCCGGGATTTGAATATCCCGGGTTGATGTACATAGTTAAATCTAAGTAGTTCGGAGAGTGGTATCAATATTTAACAGCTATTACTTATGTTTCTCTCCTAACTTATCAGTTATTTCTTCTTCGAATTCCATATCTTCGGTATCTATTTCCTCCATACCTTGCTTAGCAGATATCTCTTTTAGTAAATATTCTTGGTCTTCTGGAGTTAAGACCAATCTTTCATGTTGTGTATCCACAGGCTCTTTTTTTCCCTCTCTTCCCCAAGTGGTCACTCAACTACTTGACCCTGTTCATCAATGTCCATGGGGTCAACCGGTGCCTATCTCTTGAGCCTGGTAAAATTAATTTCTTTCTTCTTTTCAGTCCTTCTTTGTACCAACTGTACCACAAATTGCTCATATTTTTGGTTAGTATCTAACTCAATGTTATGAAGGCTTACATTTTCTAGAATGGGAGTCCATACTATGGTTACTGGAGGTAATGTTGTTGATGTTGTTACAAAAATACTGGGTGGTGTTGGTAGAGGGGTTGTAGTGGTTGACGTTAAAATTGGAACCTGTGTGGTTGCTATTGGTAGGGGCTGAGTAGATGCACTTGTCGTATCATGAGGAGGTTGTGAGATTTCATCAACTTTTCCTTGTTCATCTTTCTCCTCAGTGCCCTCTCCTAGCCTTTACCCAATTGTTTTCCTAATGGGATGTACCTCTGCCAATGTCATAACACCTAACCCTTCTCTTACTCTGAAATCAACAGCCTTCTTCAAAATTTTGGCCTTCCTCATTTGCTCCTTGACTTCCTTCAGGAGTTCCTCAATACTTTCTTCAGGCTGGGCAACATCTTCTAGGTCCATAGACATATTCTTTCTAGAGCTGGACCTTGTCCCGTGGGCATACTTTTTATGAGCCCTTAACTGAGGAACATTGGAGGTTCATTTTGTTTGCTTCCCCTTTGAAGCACTTGGCCTAACCCTCAAACTTAGCCACTACCTAGTTCTATCTATAATAGTTTGAGTTACTACATCTATATCCATGGCTTCATGCCATGGCCATCTGATTGGAGAGAGGGGATTCTTATCACTTTCTTGTTCCTTGTATGTAGGATCTAACATTTCACCATCATCCCTTAATTCTTTAGGGAAATTGGTCTCTATTTCAAAATTCCTTATTTGTGGTGCCAAGAGTCTAGAATAATATCTCTCTAACTTCAAAATGATATTGGACGTTAGCCCAAAAATCCTCCAATCTTGGCTTATGCCCCTCATATGTCCTTGATATTATTTTTTTCAGTTTTCCATATGGGTCATATTACTCTCAAACATAATTGAATTCTTTTAAATTTAAATCTTGTAACTCCTGCTTTGTTGTCTTGGCCACCTAAATCTTGGAACCAGAAAAGTAACCAATAGAAACTAAAAAATCCACACTTGCCTTATGTTTTGAAGATAACAACGATTGTAAGCCCAACATCTTCCTGACATACTCCAAGAGTATAATTTGGCCATTGCAATATATGGGTAGCAGCATAGGGTTCCCTATAAATACACTAACCCTAATATATGTGGACCATTGGTTCTGAATGAACCAACATGTCTATTCCTTAATTATTGCCATGGCTTCTGGGCTTATTCTATAACCTATATCACCTATGAGTTTGATGATGATAGGGAAAATGAAGGCATCATTTATTATTTTATAATGTGCCTTTGTGTTGCCTAGAGGGAGTTGAGTGTAATATTCCCACACCTTCTTTTGTCCTTCCTCATCTCTGAGCTGGCTCTTTGTTTGCAAACCTAGAAATTTTCCTTCTCAGACAACTACCCAGATAACATATGAGGTGAAGAATAATTTCTTCTATCTATGCACATCAACCAATTACTTATGTATATTGTTTGATAAGATTTAAGCCCAATCAAAATATTTCTTTGCAATCAGAATAGTAGTCATGTAGTGAAACATCCATGAATGGAAATATCGGCAATCTATCTTGCCAAAGGCCTTACTTAGCATAATAATTAGGTCACGTTGTGGCTCCTTGAAATCAACCCTTAGAATATCATTGGCTTTCAATCTTGTTTTCCTCTCCTCTTCAAGCCAATTTTCATTCATGTGTCTTTTACTCGAGGTAGTATCCCTATTCCACACCTCTTCATCTTCCTCCTCAATTGTCAACAACATCTCTTCCTCTCTTGAAAGAATACCAAAAACAAACCCTAGCATATCTGCTGACAAATCTATTACTATCCTGCCTTGATCATTTGTGCACTTCTTAGTGTTTGCATTATAGAATTGCACGGTCATAATGAATTTGGGGGCTTGGATAGACTGAGGAAAAACAATTGCTTCTACTAGCCTTGATCTCTTGATTCTCTTATAAGGAGCCTCTAGCCTTGGTTTATCCAATTATGTTCTAATATCCTCTAATTCAACATGTCCTACCTATGTGTCAGTTGCCCATTTGATTTAATCATCCAGTTTGGAAACATAAACCTGCCCTTGATAATGGTACTTCATGGTTATGAGGAGTTTATCCAATTCCTTGCCTCTCTTGCTGGAGGTTGGGTCCATCTAATTGCTTTGATCTGCAGGAAAGAACCACAAATTAGCCTATCACATCATCAAATATATCAATTAGATCAGCCACTTCAGGACTTTGAGGCTCTGGGGTAGAAAATTCTTTCTAAAACAACTGACCTTGGAACTCCAGTGTTTTGAGGTTCCGAGGTAAGGATGGGCTAAAATAACATGGCCCAAAACTTTAGGGTTCCGAGGTTTTGGGGTGGACCAAAATAATGGAGCCTAGAACCTTGGGGTTTTGGGGTAGGACAAGATTAAAACAATAAAATTGGAACTTTGGGGCAGGACAAGATTAAATGAATAAACCTGGAACTCTGGGGTTTCGAGGTTAGCATAGCTCATTTGGGACTTCGGGATTCCAAAGTCCTGGGGTACTTCAAATGAAGGCCCACAAGATGTTCTGGAACTCTAGGGTTACTGGTTAAAATAGTGGCCTAAGAGAAATGAACTTCAGAACTCTGAGGTTCCATGGTGAGTAGTTCAACGACGAGTCAAAAGGGATGGTCTAGAACTCTGGGGATCCTGGGTTCTGAGTTAAAAGAATGACCCAAAAAAGACCAATATCAGGACTCTGGGGTTCCAAGGTTGATTAGAACTACAAAGCCCAGAACTCTGGGGTTCCAGGGTTTGAAAACCCCAAGGCATGCGGGAAGAACTTAAACATGCAAAACTTAAAGAAATTTTCAAACATTGAAGTCCGACTACTAGGTTGGGAGCCACGGTGGACAATGTGAAACATCCCAACTTCTGATTTTTCACTTGGAAACAAGTTCATTTGATAACTTACAAAAAAATTGATGTAACTTAATGTGATGGTAGTGCCGAGTAATCAGGTTAACCTTTCCCAATTGAGAGTCAAGAACTCAAATAACATTTAAATGATTATATACCACCTTGGACGAGTGTAGACAAAGGTTTCAAAATTAACCAAATAATAATTAAGTTGTAAAGAGTAAAGTGTCAAAATTTCTCAAAATTTTCCAATCTGTTATGCAAAGAACACCTATCCTTAAAAATCTTTGAGAATAAACATGTATCCCAACACAACAAAATGAAACAAAACAAACAAACAAAAATAGAAAGGGAAACATGCACATAGCAAAAACGAAAGCATGCAACCAACACGCAAACTCAAACAAGCAACAAAGCAAACAAAACAAAACAAAAACAAATATTCTACTACAGTACAACAAGTCAAACTCCACTGCAGATTAATCAAAATAGTGCTTGAGGAACTAACCATTGATGGGAAATGGTATAAGTTATCCAGTCAAAGAGCTCAACCTAAAAGTGTTCTCTCCTAAAATTTCAGCAATTTGGTAAGGACCTAACCATAACCTCTCAAACTTATGGTGATCACCCTTCTTTTCCTTGGCCTTGTCCCATAACAAAAGTAAGTCAGAGATTTGAAAGGATTTCACCTTGGCTCTTTTATCAAACCATTCACTTAACAACTGCTTGATGCTTAGCAAAGTGTTGCAAGGTATTTATCATTTTCTCATCAAGTTTTAATAGATTTAGGAGAAGAACCTCTACCTGGTCCTCAGTTTCAAGATCTTTCGTTAGCTGGAGGACATGTATCTATAAATTGATTAGAAAAATAGGATTTTGGCCATAGACAAGGTAGTATGAAGTTCCTAGGGCGACTAACTTTGGTGCGGGTAACCCATAAGGCATACCTCAATTGATTGTGCCAATCCCTAGGGTTACTCTCAAGCAACTTCTTAATAACATCTAAAATGTTTTTATTCATGGATTTAGCTACTCTATTCCCTTGTAGGTAATAATTATATGAGAATTTCATAACTAACTTGTACTCATACGACCATTGCATTAATTGTGCTGTAGTAAAAGCAGGGCCGTTGTCACATACTAGAGCAAATGGCATACCAAACCCGATGGCGATGTATTCATTAATGAATTTCAGAACAACCTCTGCAGTAGCATTCCTACATGTTATGGCCTCCGTCCATCGGGGGTAATAATCCATTGCTATAAGAATGAATTATTGTCTTGTAGATGAATTAGGATTAATGATACCTATGAAATCCAATGCCCATTGGGAAAATGGTCTTACCTCAAACATTGGTTGGAAAGGCATGGTGGGATTCTTTTCTCTAGAAGCTACAGTTTGGCATGTATGGTAATGATGAACATATTCATGAGTATCTTTAAAAATACTAGGCCAATAGTATCCAACCTTCAAAATATGATGTATTTTAGCATCTATTGACCCATGACTTGTACCATACTTCCCATGGAATTCCTCGATCATTTTATGGGCTTCCTGATGATCAAGACATCAAAGGTAAATACCTTCATAGTTATTCCTATAAAGTGTCAAATCCTTGATCATATAATTGGCACTTTTGAGCCTTAAAGCTCATCTTTGTGTGGTTGTCAACCCCTCAGGACACTTGTTATTTAGTAAGATAAAAACCAAATCAGTGTACCATGGGTCCTGAGTTAATGACTGCAATGTATACTATTGGCACTTGATTTGAGGGATATCAATCACCATAGCTTGAGATCGACCCTGGCCTCTAACTAACCTCATTGAATGCATTTCTAGATCAAACTCTTGTAAAATAGCCATCCATTTCCCTTGGCATTCTCCCAGCTCTGATTCCATAAGTAGTGACTTAACTGCTTGATCCAGCACAATTGCGTATATCTTACTCCTCAAGATATAGTGTCTAAATTTATTGACTACTCTTACCAAAGAAAAATCCTTTTTCTGAAGAGAATAATATCTCACCTCAACATTCTTAAAAGGGGAGCTCATAAATGTGGTGGGTTTCTTGTCCCTTGCTTGCCATTGTGTTAGAACAATGACACTTGAATGCAATGAGGCAAAAGAATATATATAAAATGGCAAAGTATACTCAAGACTAGTTAATACAGGGGCTTCAATAGTGCACTTCTTAATCTGGGCAAAGGCCTCTCTTGCTTCAGCAATCCATTCTATCTTAGCATCCTTTTTCATCATTTCATTCAAAGGCTTGACTATCTCTACGAATCCAGTGATAAATTTTTTCACAAAATTGATCTTCCTGAAGAAAGATCTCATCTCCTTTTTACTTCGAGGCATCTACAATTTTAATAATGGTTCCAATTGATCTGGATCTATGGATTTCCCTCTTTCAGAAATTACTTGACTGAGGAGCTTCCCTTCAGCCACCTTGAATACACACTTTTTGGGATTCAGAGATATCCCATATCTTCAACATCTTTCTAAGGCTTTGCAGAGGTGGTCCGAGTGATATCCCCTGACTTTGGAGAATATTGTCAGATCATCCATATATATTATAATACATTTTCCAATCAACTATTTAAAAGTTGTATCCATTGCTCTTTGGAATGTTGCTCCGGCATTAATCAATCCAAACGACATCCTGCGATATGCATAATTCCCCCACTTCGTAGTGAATGTTATTTTCATGCAATCTTCATGCTACACCAAAACTTGGTTATATCCAGAATAAGCATCAATGAATGACATCATCTATGAACCATTAACAATTCGTATAACTTCATCTAAGGAAGGGAGTGGGTAGTTATCCTTTTTGGATGCCGTATTGAGGTTACAAAAATCAACACAAAGTCAAATTTCCCCATTCTTTTTCCTTACCGGCACCAGGTTGGCAAACCCAAGTGGAGTGATGTACTAGGAAAATAATCCTAGCAGTGAGTAGCTTTTGAACTTCCTTGAAAATCAAGGGTTCTATCAATGAATTGACTGGTCATTGCTTAAGTCTGAATAGTTTTATATTGGGTTTCAAAGGTATAACATGATTGATGAGAGATGTATCAAATGTTTTTAGATCTTTGTATCCTTGTGCTATAACGTCAATGTACTCTTTTAGGATTTATAGAATTTTCTCCCTCTCAGTGGGAGTAGAAATCTTCCCAATGTACACTATCTTCTCTTGACCTTCTAGACCAATATTATGTGGTTCATATTTTCTAGCATCTAAATATGTTGTCAATCTTTCTTTTATCCTTGGATCATAATAAAAAAGCCTCTCTAGAGTGACCATACCTTTGGGAATGATGTTTGTAGGAAAATTAATGATTTCTTCATCCCCATCTTGATCGACAACATTTGAACTATCCTCTTCATCCATGATCTTCTCCTCAGAAGCACTAGAATTAGCAAGAAAATCTAGAATGCGTCAATCATCCACAAAGAATTGGAAATGCTTAATATTATTGAGGACAAAGGGGGTGGAAACCAATTATATGGAAAATGTTTTCAAAGGGGACAAACTTACTGGTTCCAAAGTACTTGCTTCTATAGCCAATGCATCTGATATTCCATTCACTTTCCTGGGCACTAACTTGATATTAAAAGCATCAAAGTCTTCAATCAATCCCCATACCCGATTCCTGTAAGCTACTAACCTTTTGTCATGACATGCATACTAACTTCTTACCCTTAAGCATTTGGCTCCCTTTTTATGAGAGAAGAGGAGCCCTCTAACTAAAGCCTCATATTCAATCATGTTGTCAGTGCAAGGGAATTGGAGTCGAGAGGAGGCCAAAAAGGTCTTCCTTTTGGGACTGGTTAACTCAACTCCTACTCCATTACCTTGCTTGGATCAAGACCCATCAAACTTTAGGAACCAGATTTCATCCTTTGGTTTCTTTATATCCTTCAGGTTAGGCTCAATAATTAATAAGGAAGGATTAGTCTCCGCAAGTGGTTGTTGTTCATTAAATACAATGTCTTCGAATATCTGAGGTTGTTCATTTACATTCTCTAGGGGAAGTTCAACCATATCCAGAGTGGACTTCTCTACTTGGAGCTCCACGAGAGATTGAGTTTCTTCATTCTCCTACTTAAGTGGAATCTCCTTATTTCCTTGCTTACCAATCTCAACTATAAGGATCTCCTTCCTACATTGCTCTGGCTGGGAATTTTCTACTACAACATCCATTTTTGGGGGTATTACTCTCTCATGGTTTGGAATTTCAATTTCTTCCATGTTGATGACATAATCAATATCCTCACAAGGAACTAGGCTCATCAACTTTGTAACTTCGTTTTGGCATGGGATACAAGATATTTCCAAATGTTCTTGATGATGTATTTGTTGGTATTTTGGTATGGTTTGGTCATTGATGTCAACACCTATAACACTTATCAACTCTGGCACTTTGGAGGATTGGCAATATTCACCGACAAGCAAGTGACTTTATGTACAGTCACCGGTATCTGGTTCACCAGCAGGATATATTGTTCACTGACACTTGGAATGACATGGAAATCACTTGGTTATGTCAAAGACATCGTTTGGAGACTTTGTCTTGGAGATTTGTTCATTGGCATATTCGTATTTGCATATTTGCTGTTACCGGCAAATAGGTCCAGAATAAGCACCGACAGGCTTATCTATTCTAGATTAGCACAACACATTTTGGAGATGATTTTGTTATTATTGTAAATGCATTAAGCTGACATGTTGAATCAGATATTGCATCGGATATTGATTTACTTATAATTATTTTATTGTAATATCTTTTAAAGCCGACCTACTAAAATTGGTCTTAGGTTATGGTATATATGTAAGATCTTATTTGTAAGATTGATGGGCTATTGGGAAAAAGAATTATAATAAGGTATATGTGAGAATAAGTAGAGATATACACACAAACATAATTTAAGATGAAGCAAGGTTTTTGTAAAGGCAATCAGAACTACACCGGTACTAAATCCAACATATCAAGATGCTATTTTGAGTAGTTCATCATTATTGGATTTAACCATCCAATTGTAGCCAATGTGACTCCTATTTGTGTTTGAGCAATGAGATCTAGGTGCTTGGCCTTTCTACATGTGCAGACCCCATTTGTAAACACATACTATATGCAGTAGTATCATCTGATTGTGGGTAAGGTTTCCCACCATGGTTTTTCCCCTTAGAGGGTTTCCACTTACAAATATTTGTGTTATGTGTTGTGGATGTTATTTGTGGATTTACCGGTATTAAGCATTAAGGTTGGTTAAGTTGTATTTGGTTTGAATTTTTTTGACAACTTATTCACTCCCCCCCCTCTCAATTGTCTCTGGGACGTAACAGTATTCTACACCATTGTGGGAGTAACAAATCTTGCATATTGATATCATCTCCTAACAAGCACATTCCTTGTTTCATTCTTTCAATAAAGTCTTTAACTCTCCCCATATGCTCTGACACATCAACTTGGCAGGATTGGGGAACTATAGGTATAGAAAAAGTGAGAATTTTATTTACTCTATAGACTTCTGGACTCACTTCAGCATATGCCACCTCATTGGGAGCTTCATAGTCTGTGACCAGCTTCTTCAATTTAGGATCATTGTGAATTCAGATCTGGTTACTTACTCTTTTCTAGGGAAGCCATAAGTATGTAAAAAAGGTAGGGAAGTAACCTCCCAAAGTTTTTGACCAATCTCTACTAAGAAGGATCCCATATACTTTAGGAATATCAACCACTTGTATATCAATATAATGGGATATGCGTGGATCAACACCCAACTGGATGTATACACCTTTCAATTCCCTAATCACATTGACCTCAATCTTATCCAATTGTACCACCTTATTGTTTGCACGCACTAGGTTGAGACCAAGCTTCTGACATATAGAATAAGGCATTACATTTCCAGATGTGCTTGAATATATGAAATAGTTGTGTAAGTTCTTTCCACATATCTTCAAACTAAGTAGAAATGGTGGGTTTTCGATGGCATCATTACTGACATAGCATTGACTTCATTTAAATCAGCCATCTTAACCTCATTACTCTAAGATTTTAGTTGTTCCAACCTCTTGAAAAGAGCCTTCTTCCATTCTGGGCAATATCTCAGTACTTCAATTAGGGTCATAGTTTTGGCAGCCCTCTCCATCTCCTTAGTAACATCAAAATACCCTTTTATAATATATTCTTGGCCTTGACCTTGTTTAGGACATGTTCCTTGAAAAACTTGAAGAGGGAGGGAATTGTTACTTGCATTTGCATCAGGAGGTACCAATCCGCCCCATGGGGGAGGTGGTTCTATGAACAGTGCCTTTCCTTGACTTCTAAGGTTATAATTATTCCCAGTTTGAAAAGATTGCATGTCATAGACACATGGTTCACCTTCTTGTTTAGCTTGGAACTCTTTGTAGAGGAATGTGTCAACCAAGATTTCTATATTGACCTTCTTTGGTTCCTCATTAGGACACCTTGTCAGTTGAGAATCATATTGAGCAATCCTAATAATCTTTTCAAATTGGGCACAATTCACTTCCAAATGCAATGATGTATCGTGCAACCTACACCAATTAGTTAGTAAATTCATATCTAGTAGGTTAACACTTTGTGAGTTATTATGGTTGTCTCTTGCATCCAGATGATCATGATTTACCCCACCATTGCTTGGACATGTGTTCCATTATCTATTATATGGCTTGGAGTTATACCTTTGGTTTTGATTTTGGTTATTATAGCCTCGTTGGTTGTTATATGTTTGGGATTGGTTATACCCTCTTGGAGGATTCATCTTCAGTTGACTCAAATATGAAGTAACTTGTGAAGTCATTTTCTTTAATGCCTCTACTTCAGTGGATAGGTGTGACCCTTGACACTCAGGTATCGTAGTTGGGGCTTGGTTTGCTGCCTGGGGATTACCAAGTTGTTGATTCATCCCTTGTACCTGAATAGCATACTGTGTTTGGATAGGGGCAACATTAGTATTGTTTTACCAAGTTAAAGCTTGAGCAGAAAATTGTTGATTCATCCCTTGTACTTGAGGTTGAGGTGCATAAATTGGCACCGGGTTCATTATTGGGGCTCCTACTAGTTGAGGTGATGGCACCCTGGGGAGTTGGTTGTAATTCCCTTAATTGACTCCTATAGGTAAGTTGTATCCAATCCCCCCAGGTGTTTGATTCAACTCTTGGTTCATGTTGATGGTCAATGCATAAACCTTTGCCAAGATATTCCTTTGATCTTCAAGCACACTCTTTTTAATAAACATGGCACTCCATGGGTCGATGGCTCTCAAGTATGAGTGAATTGCTACATTCTTTGCCACTTGATAAGGATCCTATAACCTCTTATATGCCCTTTGAAAGTTGGTATTAAAAGTTGTCAAAGGCTCATTTGGTAACTTTTTAAGAGAGGCAAACTGATGGTACAATGTTTCGGGATCAACATATACTCGAAACTGATCAATAAAATCCTTTTCCAAAACATCCCGGCCATTGATATAATTCATAGGTAAGGTTAAATACCAGTTATATTCATTTTCCCCAAGTGAATATGGGAAGAGTCTACACACCACATCTGGATGTTCTATGTTATTGCAAACTACTACATCCTTGAATGCTCCACTGTGCTCATCTATAGTCCTAGGTCCCGTAAAGTAGAACTTATTACATAACTTATCTAGGTTCCTAGGCAAGTCATGAATTCCTCTAGGTATGTTTCCCAATCAAATGTGATCTTGGTCGAAGTAGGCCATTGCAAGTGGTGATGGTGGATGTTGAGCTACAAAAGGTGCAAAGATGGGTTGAGGGCTAGGTATTAATTGGTCCTCTATGTTGGGTCTGGATAACTGTATTGGTGAAGATGTTGAAGGCTTTCCTTTACCTTTATTCCTTTTCTTCCTAGTCATGGGTCCTAACTCTACTAAGTCTGAAGGAGAAGAGTTACTCTTAAGAACCCTATAAAACCTCTCTAGAGAAAAAGATGATATACGATCCATCTTAGTACTTCAATTTCTCGGTTGTGGAGGAGGTGGTTGCATGAATGGTCAAAGGTTATCTCCTGTGAATACCATATCAAGTCATAGTATGACTGTGGGATTGATAATTAAAGGGGATTAGTATCTTGGCCCTCCTAGTGCCATTTTCTGTTGATGGGTGTTTTAACACACTCACCAATAGTCAAGTAGTTTATGTGACCACTCACCACCTCTCCTGAAAAGCAATAAGTTTTGAGAAAATAGCTACTCCAAGGTCTCTATAGTCGGGTCTCGACGGTGATGGGCAACTCAATGGTTGATGCAGTTGTACCTGTTAAGGGGACCGCTGGTTAAACGAATCCCAATAACTTCACTTTTTTTTTGTATTTTATGATTTAAAACTCTTCTGAAATAAAATGTGAAGGATAGATCAAGGAAACAATAAAATAATGATAAAACTAATGCAATCACAACTTAATGAAGTACTCAATTAGTACCCTACAATCAAAAATCATCAATATAATTTGAACCAACATTAAATAACGGACCTCCAAAAAACCTGCAAAGTCAGCAACCTCACAAATCCATGGAAATAATATCATCACAATATCGTCTATCCCAATAATTCTCATACACCACTTATGTGCGCAGTATGATTCATAAAGCAATAAACATAAGACCAAAATAAGTTGTTGATCTCAAATAATAGACATAACCAAACCACAAAGAAGAAATTAATAGCACATACACATAGATCAGGTAATCTATAAGTTGTTTCTTATATTAACTTCAAAGAATGTATCACAAAAATATTCTAATTCATAACAATCTGCATAAAATAATCTAAAATCTCCAAGTGGGCCTCAAAACGTCAATTTGTGGACCCTTACAAATGAATTAAAATCTCCAATTTATAGAGTTTCTTGCCTTACTTTATAGGAAATAAAACTATCTAAATTAAGCCCTAAAAAAGAAAGGACTCATAGTTGACATGCAAGTCTCTACCTTAGACTCCAGTTAAATATTACGAAACCTTGACTAGGTGAGCATTACGAAAACAGTGTTGCATGAGCCAATTTTTTTGTAGTCATGCAAAATTTGCTCAAAACTAAAGTGTAAGTTGGAGGTGCAGTTGAAGTCCCAGTGTAGTGTCATGCAGAATTCCTTCAAAAATTCATGCTATCATTAGCAACTGTATGTTTATTTTTTACTTCTTTTTATAGGTCTTGTAGTTGCTAATGATACATGCAATCACTTCAACAGGAGGTTCAACAACATGTTTGATTCTGAACTTGTACTTCCTCAAAATTTCCTCTGCATTATTTCTTCTACCTTCCAACTTTTCTACTATCTTCGAGGCCTTCTGACAATAAGTTATCAAATACATATACCTATCCATTAACGCAACATTAAACTAAGTAGGAGCTACAAAATAACGTGCCTCATATGCATCCCATTAGCATAGTACCTTGTCCTCCTCCATATATCTAGCACTGATTATACCAAGCCCAAAAACTCCTAACAACTGCCCTACAAACTTCTCCTACTTCTCTACTACACTAAGAAGGGGAGACTCAATACCTATTATATCCTTCCCATATTGTTGGAGTATTTCAATATTCAACTCTAAAATGTATATGTAGGATTGCAACTTTTTACAACTCTCTTTGCCTAAGACGTCTTCTAATATTATAACCTCTTCCCCAAGATTCAAAACTCTATTCAAAACTTGAAACTATTTACCAAAAATGTTGAACTTCCACTCCCACTACCAAAAACAAGAAGATAACGCTCCTCCAACCTGCATGGCCTTTTCATATTCTCTCATGGGGTTTTGCAAAAAAAATTTAATTTTCGAGGCATTTGTTTGTGCCCGTGCCTCTGTTGTAGCTACCACCTATCTTAATTCAACTAGCTCTTTTATATCTCCTTCTGGGAATGATGAGGTTGAAGGTAGATTGTCATCTATACGTGTATCTAGGGGCTTACCCATCTCTACCAATAGCCACTTATATTGTTCCAGCTATGCCTTGACCATTGAGTGGGAGATGTGCTCCTTTTCTATTCGGCCCCCGATGACACTAGTAGCAAGTTCCAATGTATCTAGCTCTCCCCACTTGGTCTATTTACCCAATTTGACCTATGACACATGGTGTTTCGAGGAGTCTTGACCTTCAACTTGTGTTGGAACTGCTACATCAACAATCACTTCACTAGAATTTGTCCTTGACAAATGATGCACTATGTTTGCCTTCTTTGTTTTTCGTGGTTCTTCATTGATGGCTTGTAGTGTAACCTTTGGTAGCACAACTTTCTTCTTTTTCTCAAAGGTGAAGTTTGGCCATTGTGGCACATCCTTATCCTTTTCACCTTCATGTGGCATGATGTCGGCAGTCCCCATATGTACCTTTGACTTCTCTTCTACTTCATCTTTCCCTCTTCTTCTTGCTCTAGGGTTTGAATATCTCGGGTTGATGTACCCAGTTGAATCTAAGTGGTTTGGAGAGTGGTATCAATATTTAATTATCATTTCTTATGTATCTCTCCTAACTTACTAGTTAATTCTTCTTCAAATTCCCTATCTCTTATAGCTATTTCCTCCATACCTTTCATGGAAGCTATCTCTTTTAGTAAATCTTCTTGGTCTTTTGGAGTTAATACCAATCTTTCAACCTGTGAGTCCTTAGGCTTGTTTTGTTCCCTCTCGCCCCCAAGTGGTCACTCAGCTAGTTGACCCTATTCATCAATGTCCATGGGGTCAACCAGTACCTATTTCTTGAGCCTAGTAAACTTCTTTTCTTTCTTCTTTTTAGTCCTTCTTTGTATGAACTGTACCACAAGTCTCTCATCTTCTTGGTCAAAATCTGACTCATTGTTATGAATTCTTACATTTTCTATAGTGGGATTAAATATTGTGGTTATTGGAGGTAATGTTGTTGATGTTGTTATAAAAATAGAGAGTGGTGTTGGTAGAGGGGTTGTAGTGTTTGACGATAAAATTGAAACCTATGTGGTTGTTGTTGGCGAGGGCTGAATAGATGCACTTGTCATATTAGGAGGAGGTTGTGAGCTTTTATCAACTTTCCCTTGTTCATCTTTCTCCTGAGTGCCCTCTCCTGGCCTTTGCCCAATTTTTATCCTAACGAGATGTACCTCTGCAAATAGAACAACTCCTAACCTTTCTCTTACTTTGAAATCAACAGCCTTCTTCAAAATTTTGTTCTTCCCCATTTGCTCCTTCACTTGCTTTAGGAATTCCTCAGTACTTTCTTCAAGTTGGACAACCAATTCTGGGTCCATAGACATATTATTTTTAGAAATGAACCTTGTCATGCGGGCATACTCTTTATGAGCCCTTGATTGAGGAACACCAGAGCTTGATTCCTTTCGCTTCCCCTTTGAAGTGCTTGGCCTAACCCTCAAACTTAGCCATTGCCTAGTTCTATCCATAATAGTTTGAGTTACTACATGTATATCCACCTCTTCATGTCCTAACCATTTAATTGGAGAGAGGGTCTTCTTATCAATTTCCTGTTCCTTGTATGTAGGATCTAACAATTCACCATCATCCCTCAATTATTTAAGAAGATTGGTCTCTATTTAAAAATTTCTTATTTGTGGCATCGAGAGTCTAGAATAATTTTTCTATCTAACTTCAAAACTATCTTGGACGTTAGCCCAAAATTCCTCCAATATTGGCTTATGCCCCTCATATGCCTTTGGCATTATTTGATTTAGTTTGTCATATGGGTCATAGTACTCTTGAGCATGATTAAATAATTTTAAATTTAAATCTTGTAACTCTTGCTCCGCTATCTTGGCCACCTAAATCTTGGAACAAGAAAAGTATCCAATAGAAACTGAAAAATCCACACCTGCCTTATGTTTTGAAGACAACAGTGATTGTAACCCCAACATCTGCCTGATATAGTCTAGGAGTATTATTCGATCATTGTAGTATCTGGCTACCAACATAGGGTTCCCTATGAATCCATTGACCCTAATATATGTGGAAGGTTGGTTCCGAATTAACCAAAATACCCATTCCCTAATTATTGCCATGGCTTCTGGGCCTATTCTATAACCTGCATTGTTTATGCATTTATGATGACAGGGAAAAGGAAGGCATCATTTATTCTTTTGTAATGTGCCTTTGTGTTTCCTAGAGGGAGTTGAGTGTAATATTCCCACACCTTCTTTTTTCCTTCCTCATCTCTGAGCTAGCCCTCTATTTGCAACCTTAGAAATTTGCTTGCTCGAGCAGCTACCCATATAACATATGAAGGGAAGAAGAATTTTTTCGTTCTTTGCACATAAACCAATTGCTTATGTATATTTTATAAAAATATTTGAGCCCAATCAGAATAGTAGTCATGTAGTGAAACATCCATGGATGGAAATGTCGGTAATTTGTCTTGCCAAAAGCCTTGCTCAACATAATAATTAGGTCATGTTGTGGCTCCTTGGAATCAGCCTTCAAAATATCATTGGCCTTCAATCCTATTTTCCTCTCCTCCTCGAGCCAATTTTCATTCATGTGTCTTTTACTCAAGGTGGTATCCCTATTTTATACCTCTTCAGCGTCCTCCTCAATTGTTAACAACATATCTTCCTCTCTTGAAGAAATACCAAAACCAAATCCTAGCATATCTATTGACAAATGTATTACTGTCCTACCTTGATCATTTGTGCACTTCCAAGTGTCTGCATTGTAGAATTTTTCCATGGTCATAATGAATTTGGCATCTTGGATAGACTAAGGAAAAAAATTTGCTTCTACTAGCCTTGATCTCTTGATTCTCCTATAAGGAGCCTCTAGCCTTGGTTTATCCAATTGTGTTCTAATATCCTCTAATTCAACAAGTCCCACCTCTGTGTCAGTTACCCATTTGATTTGATCATCTAGTTTGGAAACATAAGCCTACCCTTGATAATGGTACTTCATGGTTACGAGGAGTTTATCCAATTCCTTTCCTTTCTTGCTGGAGGTTGAGTCCATCTAATTGCTTTTCTCTACAAGAAAGAACCACAAATTAACCTATCACATCATCAAATATATAAATTATATCACCCACTTCGGGAGTCAGGGGCTCAAGGGTTCCAGGGTGGAATACTCTTTCTAAAAAAACTAACCTCGAAACTGGGGGCTTCCAAGGTAAGGATGGGCTAAAATAACATGGCTTGAAGCTTCAGGGTTCTGAGGTTCCAGGGTGGAGCAAAACAATGGAGCCTAAAACTCTGGGGTTTCAGGGTAGGACAAGATTAAAACAATAAACTGAAACTCTAGGGTTTAGGGGTTCCAAGGTAGGAAAAGATTGAAACTATAAACCTAAAACTCTGATGTTAGCACAACTCATTCGAGACTTCGGCATTCCAAAGTCCTAGGGTAGTTTGAATGATGGCCCAAAATATGTTTTGGAACTTTGGGACTCCAGGGTTCTGAGTTAAAACAGTGGCCTAAGATAAAAGAACTTCAAAGCTTCAGGGTTCTGGGGTGAGTAGTTCATTCGACGGGTTAAAAGGGATGGTTCGGAACCCCGAGGATCCGATGTTCTGAGTTAAAATCATGAGCCAAAAAAGACCAACCTCAGGACTCTAGAGTTCTGAGGTTGATTAGAACTACAAAGCTCGGAACTCTGGGTTTCTGAGGTTTGAAAATCCTAAGGCACGCGAGAAGAACTTAAACACACAATTTGAGAAAAGTAAAAAAAATGAAAATCTAAACGACAAACATAAAGATGACAAATAAAAATATACGAACTTGGTGGAAGAAAACCCTCAAAAAATTGACAATGTGGAGGAGCAAAGCTGGGAGGCAGGGCTAGGGGGTTGGAAAAATTGAATGCACAAATGAGCTCAAAAAAGTTCTTCCGTCCATACGGTTGCCTTAAACACGACCTTGGGAGCCCGTGGTTCTAGACTTCCGAGATGGAAAATGCAGAAAGACAAAAACACACCTTAGAACTCTGAGGTTCCAGACTTCCGAAGTGAAAAACAAGAAAACCACAAAGAGACCTTGGAACTCTAAGGTTTCGGACTTCTAAAGTCAAAAACAAATAGGTCACCTCAAGACTCCAGGGTTTCGGGGTTTCGAGGTGGAAAAAGAAAAACAAGCAAAACAACTTTGGGGCTAGGTATACAAGGCATAATAGGTCCTTGCTCTACCAGATTCAACATTACTCTTGGAAGCATTGTGGAAGAAGCAAACAACATTCATGCTAATCAAATGATTGGGGGACCTTCTAAAATACTGGTTTGCTCCTCCTTTTCTGATTAAGCCATTGTAGCCAGATACCGGTCTCCATGGATTCCTTGAATGCATATGAACACTTCTCCTCTTATACCCTGTAGGTCTTTATTGCTCATATACCCTATAACTTCTTCTATACTAAGCATGATTCTTCCACTAGCTGCCATAGAACTGAGAATTATTCTTCTTGAATTCATGACTTCTATGGCCAAAACCATTGCCTTGATAATATAAAACATTTGCATAACCGGGAGAGGGGATATGCATGTTTCTACTCTTTGAAACTTTGTGCACATATGCAAGATATCTATGGAAACCTAAATTGTTTCTCCAAGATCCCTTTCTACATTCTTATGATCTATGGCCATATCCATTATATGTAGAATAGTAACCGGAGAAGGAGGACTTATTACGTAAAAATTTGTTTTGCCAAACATGAGGTGATTTTACCAATTTGGCATCTTCATTTCTGCTTCTCCAAGAGTAGATCCTAGGTTGTCCACTTTCTGTAGTTCTTCCTTCTGATCCCTTCTTTTCCCACACTTTCTTTGTCTTGTGGGTGGTAGCATTTCCTTGTGTTCTACCAGTAGGAGGTCTTCTTTGTTGTCTTCTCATGTTCTTGCTTCTGGTGAAGTTGCCTTCTCTCATCTTCCCTTTTTTTGGGGGATCTACATTGTTCATCCTTCTTGCAGCATCGATCTTCACTCTTAGTTTCATGTCTTCACCAGTTGTGGTTAGATCAACCTTCTTCCAAGGAGAATTCTAGATAGTGAAGGTTTGTCCCTTGTTATCTCGATTTGAGGAGACAAACAAAAATGTCATTGTGGTGGAAATTCTTGCTAGTGGAGCATTCACCGACACCACTTCCTAATCCTCCAGTATCCTTGGCATGCTTTTGCTTCTTTAACATTTTGTCCAAGGCATCACTATTTCCATTAAACCGGATTCTCACCTTGATCTCATCCTAACATTTCTCAAGGTCATTTCGAAGATTCTCCATTTATCTTTCTAGTTGCTGATACCTTTTATCCTTGGCCTCTAGCTAAGACTCTAGTTCTTTACACCAACACTCATTGGTGTCTTCTTGTTGAGTCTTCAACTTTGAGATGGATTTCTTAGATTCTTCAAGGCATCTAATCAACCAGTTTTGTTCCACAACTACATTATTCTTGAATAACTTGTATTCATTCCTCACTCTAAAAAGTTCTTTGAGTGCACTTACAAGTTATCCTTCAAGATCAAATTCAGCTGCATCTTCTTCTTCACCTTCACTATCATTGCCAAACACATCTTACCAGTAGTAATAATCTACATGATCATTCTCAGATATGTGCCTCTTATGTTCTGAATCTTGAGCCATGAAGAGGTGAGTTTCCTCTTCATTATTTATGTTGCTGCATACTGATCTACCTTCATCTGCAAACTCATGTGTTACATTTTCTTTCTTGCTTCTACATACAGGTTATGCAGTGCTAGGATCATTTCCATAGAGGTTTTTTAATCTATCTCATAACATCTTTGTTGATTTGCATCTATCCACCTATGAGGAGATATCATCTACGAGCCTACAGATTATAGCCTTCATTGCAACATCATTGCATCGATATCTTCTTTGTGCTTTTGAATCTATGGGAGGACTGACTTGACTAGGGCAACCAGTAACAACCGACATCCACACATCAAACCCTAAGGAGGATAGGTATATTTCCATCCTACAACTCAAAATAAAATAATTTGAGCCATCAAAAATTGGAGTAGGGATTGACACTAAACAAACCATTGTGTTCAAAAACCATAATCTATCCAAGCTAGAGAAAGCTTATCACCCGAGAACCTATGCTTTGATACCAATTGTTGAACACAAGTTGCCATTGAGGGGGGGGGGTTAATCAGTGGTTTCCAAATATTTTCCCTTTTATATCTTATTTGTGTATAATAGTTAACAGATCTAACATAAATCACACATACCAGTTACATAGGAGAATAACTAAAATGCAACCACACATAAAAGATACATCTCATAACACCAGGAATATGAGGAAAACCCAGCATGGGAAAAACCTCAGTGAGAAGTGCTACTAGAGACTACTACTCCAATCCATCCTCACAATGAAAACCTTAGTTAGAATATTTAGGGAATCAAACTAAGGAGTACCACTCCTTCTTTAGGGCACCAACCCCTCATTTTAGGACACCAACCCAAGGAGTACCAACCCCTGTACTGAGCTCCAACTCAGTGATCTATAATAAACATATATCAGATACAAAGTTAGTATATTTGTTACAAAATAACTTTGTAACTCTTATGCAAATCTCTCCACTAATTCTCCTCTCTCCAATTCTCTGCCAGTTCTTTGCTTCCCTCTCTGCTACAACCTTATCTATGTTGGTATTTTGGTATGGTTTTGCCATTGATGTCAACACCTACTAAACACTTATCAACTCTGGCACTTTGGAGAATCGACAACATTCACTAGCAAGCAAGTGACTTATGCACAATCACCGATATCTGGTACACGAGCAGGATATAATGTTCACTGGCACTTGGAATAGCATGGAAAACACCTGGTTATAATGAAGACATCGTTTGGACACTTTGTCTTGGAGTTTTGGTCATTGGCATATTTTGTATTTGCATATTTGTTGTTACCAGCAAATAGGTCCAGGATATACACTGGTAGGTTTATCTTTTCTAGATCAGCATGACATGCTATGGAGATGTCTCATTATTGTTGTAAATGCATCAAGCTGACATGTTGAATCGGTTATTGCATCGGACATTGTTTTGTTTTTAAATTGATTTTATTGTAATATCCTTTAGAGCCAACCTACTAAAATTGGTCTTAGGTTATGATATAAATGTAAGATCTTATTTGTAAAATGAGATGTGTAGTGTGGAAAACAATTGTGTGAAGGTATATGCGAGATTAAGTAGAGCTATACATGTAGACATCATTTGAAGGGTTAAGGAGGTTTTTGTGAAGACAATTAGAACTACACTGGTATTGAATCCAACATAGAAAGATGCTAATTTGAGAAGTATATCCTTATTGGATTTAACCATCCAATTGTAGTCAGTGTGACTCCTATTTGTGTTTGAGTAGTGAGCTCTAGGCACTTGGCCTTTCTGCATGTGCAGACCCCATTTGTATACACATACTATCTACAGTAGTATCATCTGATTGTGGGTAAGGTTTCCCATCGTGGTTTTTCCCCTTACAGGGTTTCCATGTACAAATATTGGTGTTATGTGTTGTGGATGACTTTTTTTTTTGTTTCATGCATTAATCTTTACCGGTATTACAATTAACTGATAAAACTATCTACCGACATAAAAGACTAGTTTACCGGTATTAATCATTAAAGTTGGTAAAATTGTTTTTGGTTTTAGTTTGTTAGACAACTGATTCACCCCCCCCCCCCTCTCAGTTGTCTCTAGGACCTAACAATTGGTATCAAAGCCTAGCCCTCTTTTTTCAAAAGTTTAACAACTTGAGGAGATCCAATGTCTACTAACTATTTCAGGAAGGACAGTCCTTAACTTGATCGAACCAAGTATGGCATATGGAAAATCAGAATGGAGACACATTTAAATTGCATTGGAAAGGACATCTGGGAAGTTACAAAGAAGCACTTTTGAGCACATTAACATATCATCAAATCATGGGATTATCAGATAGATCAACTGCTAAAGCTATTTGGGATCATTTGGAAACACCGAATGAAGGAGATTCCATAGTCAAAATTGCAAAACTTGAAAGCTTCCGGGTCAAGTATGAAAATCTGAAAATGGAAGAAGATGAAAGGATTTCTAGTTTTATGGAAAGAGTAAATGAAATTGTTTTGGGTATTAAATGTTGTTCAAGAACCTTAAGTGAAGATGAAATTGTTTCAAAAGTCTTAAGAGGATTGCCACCGGCATATAAAATGAAGGTTACTGCTATAAATGAGTTAAGAACAATGCCTAATACATCAGTAACTAGGGATACATTGATTGGAAAACTTTTAGCTTTTGAAATTGAGAAATTTGGTCATGTTGCTACTATAAAGATTGATTTGTCTTTTAAGGCATCAACATCATCTGCACCATCATTTGACAAGTCTAATTGGAAAGCCTTTTATGCAAGAGAACTTGAGGAAAGCAGGAGAGAAAATGAAGAACTTGAAGAACTTGAATCACTATTTGCAAGAAAAATGCCTAAAGGTCTAGTTGGAAGTAAGTATGAAGGTAAAGGACCCTTTAAATGCTAGACTAAGAGAAGAAGCTAGGAGAACATAAAAGCCTAACCCAGAATATCAGAGATATAGATTTAAGAAGAATAAAGATAAATCTTGTTATCTTGCTGATGAAGGAGTGACTGATGAAGATCCGACAGACAATGGATGGGTTTTTGTTGCTATAATAGAAGATCAACCGACACCTATTGTTCAGCCGATAGAGCAGGCCCTAGCAGCTAAAGTTGAAGTTAAGGATGAATGGATCATTGATTCAGGATGTTCACATCTCATGACTGGTGATAAAAGTAAATTCTTAACCTTTCAAGAATACAAGGGAGGTCTAGTAATATTTGGAGATGATAAAGCTTGTTTGATCAAAGGAAAAGGCACTATATCTTTTGATGGTAAGCACAATACTGATAACGTTTACTATGTTGAAGTTTGAAGCATAATCTTTTGAGTGTTGGTTAATTAGTTGAAAAAGGTTTTCAGCTACAATTCAAGAATGGCAAATTCACAATCATGAACAAAACTGGTTTGGAAATTGCAACCGGTAATCAGACTAGAGGTAATATCTTTCATTTGAATAACTATGAGGAGGCATGCTTGATTGTACATATTGATGAAAGTTGGTTATGGCATAAGAGATTGTCATTTAAATTTTGATTGCATTGTAAAAATCGATACAACGAAGGCAGTAAGAGACTTACCTAAGATTGTTAAACCTCACAATCTGGTATGTAAGGAATGTCAATTTGGAAAGCAAGTTAGAGAATCTTTTAAGAGTATTCCAGAAAAATCCAATGATGTCGTTGACTTAATTCATACTAATTTATGTGGTCCAACAAGAACTAGAAGTTTACAAGGAGATAGATATTTTATGCTAATCATTGATGATTATTCTAGAATGTGTTGGGTTACTTTTCTCAGGGAGAAATTAGAAGCTTTTGGGAAATTCAAACTATTCAAGGTGATGGTAGAGAATGCAATCGGTAAGAAAATCAAATGTTTGAGATTAGATCAAGGAGGATAATTTACATCTAAGGAATTTAATGCATTATGTGAAGTGAATGGAATCAGAAGATACCTATCAGCACCCCAGACACCACAGCAGAATGGAGTCATTGAAAGGAAAAATAGAACTATCTTGGATGCAACTAGAAGTATGTTATTAGAAGAAAATCTACCATGTGTATTGGAGAGAGGCAGTAAGTACAACTATCTATACATTCAACAAATTCACATCAAAGGTGAAACCAGTAACACCCCTTGTGAACTATGGTTTGGTATTACTCCTACTCTTAAATATTTTAGAATATCTGGAAGTAAATGCTATATTAGAAGGGATGAGTATATTGGAAAATTTGATCCTAGAAGTGATGAAGGAATATTTCTTGGTTATTCATCTAAGAGCAAGGCATATATATGTTTTAACAAAAGATTGCAGAAAATTGTTGAGAGTACAAATGTGAAGATTGATGAATAATTCAGAGGAACTTCAAGGTATATAGACTCTAAATCGACAATAGAGATTCTAACAAATGAACCTACAATGAACCCACCAGTACAAAATGAAGATCCAGTTACATTAGTTTCATCTGAAAAATTCCACAGTAACTGAGGAACAACAACAAATGATGACACCCCGGTATGTAAGACCGAATCACTCTGAAGATTAGATAATTGGGAACAAGAATAAAGGAGTTATGACAAGAGGAAGACTGGTAAATGAAGAGGTATGTCTTATTTCTCAAATTGAACCATCATCAATTAATGAGGCATGTGAAGATAAACACTGGATTAAAGCTATGGAAGAGGAACTGGAACAAATTGAGAAAAATAACACATGGACATTAGTTCCCCGGCCTAAAGACAAAAATGTGATTGGAACAAAGTGGGTATTCAGAAACAAACTTAATGAAGATGGTAAGGTAATCAGGAATAAAGCATGACTAGTATTTAAGGGATATTCTCAAAAAGAAGGAATTGATTATAATGAAACCTTTGCAACGGTAGCTAGAATTGAAGTAGTCAAATTATTTTTGGCTTTTGTAGCACACAAGAACTACAAAGTATATCAAATGGATATTAAATGTGTATTTCTGAATGAAGATCTTGAAGAAGAAGTTTACATTGAACAACCTGGTGGATTTTCTTTAACAGATAACAAAGATATGGTTTGCAGGTTAAGGAAAGCTTTATATTTGTTGAAACAAGTTCTAAGAGCTTGGTATGCAAGATTGGATAAGTATCTTTTGAAGATTGGTTTTTCTAAAGGTAATGCTGACAACAACTTATATTATAAAGTGACAAATGATGACATCTTGGTTATAGAAGTTTTTGTTGATGATATAATCTTTGGAGGAGAAGATGGATTATGTAAAGAATTTTCTATTGAAATGCAGCAAGAATTTGAAATGTCTATGATTGGAGAAATAAAACTCTTTTTAGGATTGCAAATTTCAGAGACTGATAAAGGTATATTCTTGAGTCAATCCAAGTACTTGAAGGAGTTATTAAATAAATTTGGGATGGAGAACTCTAAACTGGTAATCACACCTATGACTACAAATGACAAATTATCACTAAGGGATGAATCTACACCTGTTAATCCGACTAGGTACAAATCTATGATAGGAGGTTTATTGTATTTGACACAAACAAGACCTGATATTATGAATGTAGTATGTATTGTTTCAAGATTTCAAAGTAATCCTAGAGAAAATCATGAATCAACAGTAAAAAGAATTTTTTGGTACTTACAAGGCACTACAAATCTTAGATTATGGTATCCTAGAGATGAAAACTTTGAATTATGTGCATACATAGATGCAAATTGGGTAGGAGATGTGGATGATAGAAAAAACACCACTGACGGAGCATTTTTTCTTGGAAGCAAATTAATTTCTTGGTTGAGTAAGAAATAAAGTTGTACATCTTTATCAACAGCTGAATCCGAATATGTTGCAGCAACAACCAACTGTACACAGGTACTATGGCTTAAGAAAATGTTGAAAGACATAAAGGTAAAATGCAAGGAACCTATTACTATCTATTGTGATAACACTGCAGTAATTGATATATCTAAGAATCCAATACTACATTCTAAAACCAAACATGTTTCTATCAAACTGAATTTTCTAAGGGAAAAAGTTGAAGCAAAAGAAATTAAACTGGTTTATGTGAATACTAAAGAGTAGATTGTAGGTATTTTCACTAAACCTCTGCCTAAGGAGACTTTTTAATATCTTAGAGACAGGCTTGGGGTCATACCCCCACTGGTAGAAACTTAAACAGTTGATGATAGTCATCAACCGACAGAAATAACAGAGAAATCTTTTACTCTGGCTTTGATGAGAAAGCTACTTCTCAGGGGGAGTAGTTGGTATAGTGAATTGATTGGTATTTTGTATCTAAAAAATGACCTTTATATTTCTTTGGAATTTGATGTCAAAGGGGGAGAGATTGGTATGGAAAAACACAAGCACAAGGAAAGCTTATGTCACTCCTAGGGGGAGAGATTATTACTTTGGGGAGTTTTTTGGTTTTTGGTATTTGGCATTTCTGTTTTGTCACTTTGATGGCTTTTCCATCTTGTGTTGCCATCAATGCCAAAGGGGGAGATTGTTGGTATTTTGGTATGGTTTTGTCATTGGTGTCAACACCTACTAAACACTTATCAACTTTGGCACTTTGGAGAATCAACAACACTCACTGGCAAGCAAGTGACTTATGCATAGTCACCGGTATCTGGTGCACCGGTAGGATATAATGTTCACCGGCACTTGGAATAGCATGGAAAACACCTGGTCATGACGAAGACATCATTTGGACACTTTGTCTTGGATTTTTGGTCATTGGCATATTTCATATTTGCATATTTGTTGTTATCGGCAAATAGGTCTAGGATATAAACCGGTAGGTTTATCTTTTCCAAATCAGCATGACACACTATGGAGATGTCTCATTATTGTTGTAAATGCATCAAGCCAACATGTTGAATCGGTTATTGCTTCAGACATTGTTTTGTTTGTAAATTGATTTTATTGTAATATCCTTTAGAGTCGACCTACTAAAATTGGTCTTAGGTTCTGATATAAATGTAAGATCTTATTTGTAAAATTAGATGTGTAGTGTGGAAAATAATTGTGTGAAGGTATATGGGAGATTAAGTAGATCTATACACATAGACATCATTTGAAGGTTGAAGGAGGTTTTTGTGAAGATAATCAAAACTACACCGGTACTGAATCCAACATAGAAAGATGCTAATTTGAGCAGTACATCCTTATTGGATTTAACCCTCCAATTGTAGTCAGTGTGACTCCTATTTGTGTTTAAGCAGTGAGCTCTAGGCACTTGGCCTTTCTGCATGTGCAGACCCCATTTGTATACACATACTATCTGTAGTAGTATCATTTGATTGTGGGTAAGGTTTCCCAATGTGGTTTTTCCCCTTATAGGGTTTCCACGTACAAATATTGGTGTTATGTGTTGTGGATGACTTTATCTTTTTGTTTCATGCATTAATCTTTACTAGTATTACAATTAACTGATAAAACTATCTACCGGCATAAAAGACTGGTTTACCGGTATTAATCATTAAATTTGGTAAAATTGTTTTTGGTTTGAATTTGTTAGACAACTGATTCACCCCCCCCTCTTAGCTGTCTCCAGGACCTAACAATCTCCTGCTACAACTCATTCTTTGTTGTAACCTTATCGGTCCAACCTCCTCTTCTTCTTTGTTAGTTCTGCTCTCTTTCGATTGTCCTTCCTCTTTGTTACATTGCTACTAATCACCATCGGTCTTCTTCACTCAGTCATATATCCACTATCTAATTATTGCTAGTTCATAGCTTATCCTACTGAATCTCTTCTGTACCGATTCAGTCACCACTAGTTAACTTCTCTGTTAGACTTAATGGCAGGCTACCAGTTACCTTACTCTTGCTGGTTGAACTCCTCTAACCAATTCCCTCTCACTCACTTAGTCTCTTCTCTGATTGACTTTGAGCACTTGATTGATTGGCTCTCCTTAACTATCCTTACTCTCTCATCCTTTACTCCCATCTACTTCTATGGATTGCACTCTTATAGCCCGATTTTCCTACCTAAACATTGGTTTGAACATTGACATGCTAGGGTTTCCGCCATGCACTGAATCTACATCTGATCTGATCTCTATTCATCATGGCACATAATATATAATCAGATCTCATGTCCTTCATTGATGACTTATAACTCATCAATCAACATCGTCATGCTCTTTTCCTTTCAATACATGTCTTCTATCATTAGCCATCTATAGCATGATTTTCGGCCTTGTGTCTAATCAATCACATGCATGATGCAGTTTCCTTCACCCTCTTTGATCTGCAAGATTAGTCTATATTGGATCTCTATTGTTTCCTTGATCTCAAGATGCAATCCTCTACCATCATCCCTCAATCCTCCCAGTTGCCATTAAATGCTAGACAAGTCGCCAACAACCTCACTGACACACCACACCAACCTGTGCATGCATGCCACTTTAACTCCATGTGGCCCCTTCATCAACATCCACCTTTACTAGGTCTTCTATGTTAGTCTAGAAAAGATCACTGACCAACCACACAACCGGGTTCATCTACTGGTTCACAAACCCTGTCAGTTGTACCCTAACCGATCTGTCTTCAACCTTGCACTTTGGTTCTCTTCTGGTGGAACACCTAAACTGGTCAGCACACTTGCCAACCTATCTTATGCAAATCTTCAATAGATGGGAGCCTTCTGCATTTGCACTTTGTCAGCTTTACTAGTGGACATACTTATTGGTAACCACCTTGATGACACTATGTCATCAGCCTTCACCAATCTCCATCTAACTGCATCTATTCCAACTTGCCTTCTTCATCAATGGACCAATTCACCTATCAATTGGTTTGTCAAAGTGACAAACATATCCTTCAATCTATGTATCGGTAAGTCATCATGTCTACCCAACTGATTCGGTGCATATCTTTGATCTCATGCACCTATGGCAACTCAGAGTTTCACATATTGATTTGGTGTGAGCCTTCAATCCCTGCCTTCTACTGTTCTACCTTATCTCAAAGAACTATGATGCATTCCATGCATAATAGGAGATAAGCTCCACTTACCAGTGGGAGTGGATCCTTGTCATCTGCATCAGGCATTGCACCATTATGGCTTCCTTGTTTGAGCATGCATACCTTCAAATAGGTACATATGGTCCAGTTGCGCACATTCATTGTCAATCATTTTTTTATATGATGACTACAACTTTATCTGGTGAGAGTCTAGGTTTTTCACACACACACAACATACTGGTGGCCTGCACATACTTCACCTCTAGTGTTGATGTGAATTTTGTAACATTCTGTCTCTTCATCACAATCAACAACCCAACATCTTGCTCTCTTGTTGGTTGGCAACAATGCACTGCCAACATGTCACTTCCTGGTCTACAGTCCTTATGTTTTCAACACAAGTCAACACTAACATGTGTATTGGTGACCTTCTAGGCTAGGTGATGTCAAGAAGATCACATCCTATATGTATGAATGAAAGTACTTGACATACATCTCCTATACCAGTTGACATTAATGACAACACAATGCCAATAGTTGTTGTTATTGAAGAGTTTCAGATGGTGATAGATTTGACTAGAGATATGATGATTGGTAAGCTTGTTACTTTTGAGTTGAGCGAGTATGGTGAAGCCCCTCCTAAATTTGAATTTGAATTCAAAGCTATTGTATTCATGAAGTAGAAATATGATTTGAGAGAAAGTTCAACAAGAGTACACAGATATGAGAAGGAGCTGAGAGAAATTGAAGAAGATGAAAGAGAGCTTGAAGCCCTGATTTCTAGAATATTTCCTAAAGATGTTGGTAAGTATGAAGGAAATTTGCCTCTTAAATATTTTCCATGCAATGAGATAGGACATTTTGCCTCAAGGTGTTTGGAAAAAGTTTCTAAGAAGCCATTTAAGCCTTATAAGTCTAAATATCAGAAGATGTGTTACTCTACTGCTGATGAAGGTGTGATAGATGATGAGTTTGATGAAGGATATTCAAGAGATGAGTGGGTGCTCATTGCTATGAAGGAAGATGATCCAATGACTGCTGATTCTATTAGTTGCATTATTGAAGAGAAAGCTTTGGTTGCTAAAGTTGAGGAGAAATATGAATAGGTTATTGACAGTGGTTTCTCTCACCATATGACAAATGATAAGAGTAAGTTTGTGAGTATGGAAAAGTATGATGGTGGTGTACTAAGATTTGGAGATGACAAATCTGGTATAATCCATGGTAGAGGTGCTATTTCTCTTGATGGTAAGCATAACACTAATTATGTCTTTTATGTTGAAGGTCTAAAGCATAATCTTTTGAGTGTTGGATAGATGGTTGATAAAGGATATGATTTGCAATTCAAGGATGGTAGATGTAATATTTTGAGTAGCTCTAGAACTGAAATTGCATCAGGTACAAAGACTAAAGGTAATATCTTTCACTTGAATGTTGGTGGTAAGAGTTGTTTGATTTCTCATGTTGATGAAAGTTGGTTATGGCATATAAGGACATTTCATGTAAATTTTGACTACATGGTTAAGATAAGTTCCACTCAAGATGTAAGAGATATGCCTAAGATTGTTAAGCCTTCTAATTCAGTATGTAGGGAATGTCAATCAGGGAAGTAGACAAGAGTTTCTTTCAAAAGGAAATAGTATACTTCTAATGGGATATTGGATCTTGTGCATACTGATTTGTGTGGTCCCTCTAGAGTGAGAAGCTTGTAGGGTGACAAGTATTTCATGTTGTTGATTGATGAATATCAAAGGATTATGTGGGTTGCTTTCTTAAGGGAGAAGTATGAATCATTGGAAAAGTTAAAGATTTCCAAAGCTATGGCTAAGATTGAGATGGGACAGAAGCTGAAGTGCCCAAGATCTAATAGAGGTGGTGAATTTACTTCAGTGAGTTCACTTTTTTTGTGTGAAGAGAATAGGGTGAAGAGACAGTTGTGTGCTTTACGGATGCCTCAACAAAATGAAAGGAAGAACAAGACAATTTAGAAAGCTTCTAGAAGAATGACGATTGAAGGAAATGTTCCACATATCTATTGGAGAGAATTTGTGAGTACTATTGTATACACTCTCAACCAAGTGCATATTAAAGGTGATTCCAGTAAGACTCCTTATGATTTATGGTTTGGCCATGCTCCTAAAGTTAGATATTTCAAAAAAATTGGTAGTAAATGCTATATTAGAAGAGATGAAGATCTTGGGAAGTTTCATACTAGATGTGATGAAGGAATCTTTCTTGGTTATTATACTAAGAGAAAAGCCTATCGGTGTTATAATAAGAGATTGAGAAAGATAGTTGAAAGTGCTAATGTGAAAGTGGATGAAGGAAATGAGTATCAACCCAGATACTCTAGATATGATTCAGATGATTAGATTTTCAGTGCAGATAAAGGAAAGCAAGTACAGACCCAGAACCAAGTTCAAATTGCTCCAAAAAAGCTTGAGCATGAAGGAGAAGCTAGTGCAGAAGAAAGATCTCAAGAGTCTAAAAATCCTAAGACTCCTAGGTATGTAAGGTTAAATCATTTAGAGAATCATATTATAGGTGATAAGAATAAAGGTGTGATGACTAGGAGAAGAGTTGTTGAAGAGTATTTCTTGATTTCTAAGATTGAGCCTAAAGATGTTGATGAAGATTGTAAAGATGAAAATTGGGTTAAAGCTATAGAAGAAGAGTTGAATCAGATTGAAAAGAATAATACATGAATTTTAGTTCCCAAACATAAGGATAATAATATGATGTTGCATTCAAAGACCAAGCATATATCACTCAACTTTCATTTCTTGAGAGAGAAGGTGAATGAGAAGGAAGCTAGATTGGAATATGTATCTACAAAGGAACATATTGTAGATATCTTCACGAAGCCTTTACCTAAAGTTACATTTGAGTATCTTAGAGAGAATCTAGGGGTAATTGCCCCTCCTAATGAGAACCAAGATGCATGGAGTTGTATCAGACTGGGGGACTTCACAGAGATATCTTGTGATCTGGATTGATGACTGAGGCTACTACTCAAGGGGAGTAGTTAGTGTTGTGTTTCAAATGTTCAAAATTGTTAGTGTGTGTGTCAAAGGGGGAGAAAATAATTCTTTGTATGTGCCTTATGCATTGATGTCAAAGGGGGAGAGAAGCATGTGAAAAAATGCTGTATCCTGTGTTGATCTCAGGGGGCAATTTTTGTGAGTTATGGTCGATTTCTTTCTTTGCATTGATTGTTTTTCACATTCATATGTTTCCATCAATGCAAAAGGGGGAGATTGTTGGATAATAATGAGAAATTTGTTGGAATGATGTGTTGTCATTGATGTCAACATATTATTCTATGTATTCTAGAGTTGGATTCACATTAAGTGAGTTGGTTTGGCCAGTGTGTTGCAGTTAAGGTGTTGCGGTTTAATGGTTTTGTGATATGCATGTTTAGTTAATCCAGCAGAAGTTTTAGTGATCTGCATGTTGACTTGATCAAGTTATTAGGTCTGATATTATGGTTGATATTCAGTTGTTTGTGTTATTCGGTATTCTAGTTTGTGCTCTGCATTGCTTCGAAATTGCATTATCTTGGTTTGCAGATTTCGTAGAGTGTTTGGGAAGTTCATGTGTCCTCAATTCAGATGGTTCATGATTTGGAAGTCCGTAATTGAATCTTTCAGTTTGACAATCAGTTCAACATGTGGTCTTGAGGTTCGGTATATTGATGATGGAAATTTTAGTAAGTGGTGATGTTGGGGTTGTTTTTGGTGTGATTCACATTGCTTGTGGATATTTCTAGATGAGTCCTATCTATGTTGATGGTTTTCATTGATCATTGTGCACATTATTAATCATTTTCTTGATCTAGTGGTGTTCTTCGTGTTATGTGACATTCTTAGTGATTGTAACATGTTGCAAATGTTCGAGGCATAATTCTTGGCAATGTTTCTTGGTTGTGGTATTGATTTGGGTCCAAAATATGTATTAGGCAACATTATTTTGGTCTACATGTATTATTGTAACATGTGAGGTTATTATTTTGTAATTTGGGTTAAGGGTTGAGCCGACCTTGAAATATAGGTTGATGATTTGTATAAATATATGTAATATTCATTTGAGTGATGTATCTGTGTGTGCAAACATTGAATTGATCTTTCAGTAGCAGAGGAGAAGTGCGAAAGAGTGTGAAGAAGTGGAAAGAGAAGAGTTTTAGTATATGTGCTTAACCAGAACTATAACCAGGCATGTGGAGATGTTATTTCATCAATTCATGTAGTCCGGATTGTTTTCCGAATGTTCTTGTAATCTAGAATGTTCTTGTGAGTCTTCCTTAGGGTTGTAGCCCTTCTTGTTTTGTGATTTGAGCAGTGAGCTCTAGGCAGTGTGCCTAAATTCATGTGAATTTACCATTGTAAAATTTACATTTACTCCTAATGGGGTATTATCTCATTGTGGGTATGTTCCCATCATGGTTTTTCCCTTAACTGGTTTTTTCACGTCAAAAATATTGGTGTTGGATTATGTTTTCATTGCTAATAATCATATCTGAATTTAAGTTTGAGCTGTGTAGAAGTTGTGAGCAAATTGATTCACACCCCCCCTCTCATATTGTTGCATTGTTTCCAACAATATATTTGTAAACACCTATACGATTAATTGTTGGAGAATTAGCAAAAATGTAACATGAGGACTAGTTTAAAAAAGGTAATAAAATATTGAAAGTATAAAAATAAAGTTGTAATAGTTTATTTATGTAGAACACCAATTGAAACTACAACTATTGGTGGATAATCTAGAGTATAAAATAGTACCACAATATTACATACTATTTGCATAGTCTAAAATGCAAATTTGATATAAGAAAAACTTCCTCCATAGTATTCATCAACACAATTTCTTGCCAAAAAAAGTGTAAAAAGTAGCCAATTTTTCACGTGTTTTATGAAATTCATTTATTGTTGACATTGATTGTACTTCAAAATATTGTATGACATGTGCATCCAAGCAAGTTTTCTTGTCTTGTTGAAGTAACTTAAAGAAGTTCGATGAAATATTAATTTTGCAAAATTTTGAATACTACTTTCAAGGAATCCATTCCAATTAATAAATGGACATGACATATTTTCTTTTTAAATTATAACAATGCACTACATTTTTATATACTTTAAACTTTAAGAAATATATCCTAGAATAAATAAAATTGTATTTAGAATATTTTCGCAACACATTTAAAAAAATGGAATTTTCAATTTTAATTTCATGTTCAACATTTTCATTTTCAATATCATATTTATTTTCATTGTCATTAAAGGGTAAAGAAGAACATTCACCTGGAAGATTATTCAACATACCTTTTATTCCCATCCTCTTCCTTACTCTATCTTTTTCCCTTATCGCTTCAAATTTTCTCTTTCTTTTTGCTTTATGATGAGTATTGCTCCTCGTTATACAAATAAAGAAAGAACTCTAATGATTAATGGAATTAAATTTTGTGCAAAAGAGTATATGATTTTTTTTATATCAAGTAGAAAGCATGGGGTTCTTGACACCAAAGTGATTATGGTTCCCATTTGTATGCCCAAAATAGATCTCTACCCATTTTATGCACTTAAACAAAACATATATCTAATTTTAAAACAAAAAATGAATATTTGCTTCTTTCTTTAAGAAATGGATAATTTATAGCAATCAAATAGAATATATATTATTATATATAATATATATTATTATATATAATACAATATATTATAGTAATTATATAATATAAATATTATATATTATAAAGCCCGATGAGGTAGTGTAGTTGGCTTGGGTCATGGGTTTGCTCCCCATTAGTTCTGAGTTTGAATCCAAGGCCTTGTACATGTTGGCCATTTGAGGAATTGATTATGTGTTGCATTGATGTTTTATCATTGATGCCAACACTAGCTGTTTGGATGCTTTACTGGCACCATTCTCGTCCCGGTAGGTTGAGTGGTTTCTGGTTGATTTGGATCTGGTATGATCCGGTAGGCTCCGGTATACTTTGGTTATGGAATTGTCTTATTCATGATACTCATGCTCATATTCAATAAGTTGGTTTTGGTCTGGTGATTGGATGCTATCTTGTTTGCTTAGAAGTCTGGCTTCTAGTTCCAGCGAAGGTTTCACCGCTAGAGCTTTTGATGAAGATCTTTGGTGATATGCATAAGTGGTGTTGGTACAATTTCTGGTGAAGATTCAGGATTTTGTTGGTGATCATATTTGAGACTTGGTGGATGGAGATCATTGCTTTAGTGTGTGGACCTATACTGGGTCCTGATTGATCTAGGTTATGAACCGACTTTAATGTAACATGTGGATTGGACCTCTCAATGTGTTTCTAGCATGTCTTATGTGTTGGATATTATTAAATTCTTTGGTCTAAGGCCGACATGTTTTTTAACTATGTAATTGGTTTATTGTCTGGTAGTTGACCTGATTGTTTATGGTCCAAAGTTTGTATATATAGATGTAAGCTCTCATTGTAGATCAATATGGTAGAGATATAGGAATGGGAAATGGATATGTAATGTGCGATACTGTAATATCATTCAGGCAGAGGATTTGGTCAATCATTGGAGATCGAATTGGATTTATGTAAGAGGATTTATTCCCCCAGTATTGAGCTTAACTGGAATTGTACTCAGGCATAGGAGATGCTATCTTTTGCAGTTCTACACTTCTCTAAATTGTAGTCTGGATTTTTATGTAGTCAGCAAGATTCCTTTTGTGATGAGCAATGTGCTCTAGGTTGTTGGCCTTCCCAAGTGTAGGCCCCTTAATTGTAATTCACATACATACTACAAAAGTATTATCTGACTATGGGTAGGCTTCTCACCATGGTTTTTCTCTTTACCAAGTTTTCCACGTACAAATCTTGGTGTCATGTGGATGGTATTTATTCTGTGATTGTTGTTTATGCTTAATTGGTTTAATTGCTATTCTGGTATTTAGCTTAGTCATTCTAGTAATAATTTTTGGGTTCCCGCATTAAAGTTTTAATTGCTAATGGTTCCTGTAATCTATGACAACTGATTCACCCCCCCCTCTCAGTTGTCTTCCAATTATTTGAACTGTCTAACAACACTCACCTGATGGGTCTAGCAAGCGGGTTGCTTGGTCCATCCCAGGGACTAGTCTCACCTTAGCTTGCCTCTCTCCTGAGCCCCAACTTGGTTTTTAATGGCCAAGGTAAGGATCCAGGTTTGGGCGTTGGGCTAGGATGCAGGGATACCTTGAGTTAACAAAAAAAAATATTATATATTATTATATTAATTTATAATTGTAGCATCCTAAAATTGTACCCCTCGTAATTTTCAACTACATTTGGGTCTTTGCCTTAGTGTTTGTGCCCCTCACTAGGACCCAGGCATGGTGTCCTGGGACCCCTTAATTAGGGCCTATCTTGATCTCCTCCCTTGGACCTAACTCAAATTTTAAAAGGGAAAATCCCCCTATGTCAACTCAAGTCAAAAAATCAATCAATTAATCCTACTAGAAAGTATATAAAAGGGATTTCCCCTCTCATTTGGCATCTAACAAAAATCATTATCAAGCATCCAAAACATCAAGCATTCATGCATTCAAGAGCAATTGAGCATTTTTAGTCTTCCTTCAATCTTTGAGCAACAATAAAATTAATATTTCAAGCATTGAAGAGGAGATCATCATTCTACTTCATGAAATCATAATTCCATGTGGAGGCAAGCAAAACTTCACAAGGAGGTATAAGCATTTCATTTTCAAGCAATTCAACATCCCCTCAAAGAGGAGGATTTCTACTTTCAATCATTTTATTTTACATTATTTCAACCACTTGGTTAATTCCAAAATTGAGGTTTGACCTGAAGGCAAACCCCTATTCCCAACACATTTTTCTTTCTTTTTGTGTGCAAGAAATAGGTGCGCAACTGTACTTCTGGAATTAAGCTTTATTTGCAGAGACAGAAAAACCCTTTTTGATGCATAGAAAGTTTGGAGGACCAAGTGGAGGGAACCCTTGTTTGGGCACATGGTCCATGCAAATTTTGTCCAATTTTGCAGAGCAGCTCTGAATCATCTCAAACTTCTCAGATCTAGGTGCATGACTAAATCTTGAATTTTTGGCTCATTGTTTCTACATACTTTGTCTTTATTTTCAACACTTTGTCTTAATTCAATCAATCAACTTACAAAAGAGGGTCAATTGCAATCAATCTAGTTAGCATTCAATCCTTCCTTCCATCTTTTTGTAATTGGATCTAGGAGATTTGTCCCCCTCTTTTGAATGTAAAGTTTCCTCAAGTGACAATTGAGCTTAGCAAATTCCCACACTTTCGAAGAGGGGAGTTGGCCAAGCCCCCAATTTTCCACTTTACAATATTATCTACTAATTATTATATATTATACTATAGTATTATAATATTATGGATGAGGAGGGAGAGGAGGGGGATATCAAGGAGATATAGAGATATTAAGAGCTAGAGAGAGAGAGAGAGAGAGAGAGGTCAGGTTAGGTCAGGTGGTAGGGATAGAGTGAGAAGTAGAGAGATAAGGGGATATATAGGTAGATATAGAGGCATAGGGTGGGAGCGATATAGGGAGAGGTTGGTAGAGTGAGAGATGGAGAGGAGATATAGAGAGGAGTAGAGATAGGGAGAGGTAAGTGATGAGGAGGCAATATATTGGAAGGATAACTTTGAACCAACCAACCTCTAAGGCTCGCAAACTCAACCAAAACGCTACTACCAAAGGGTCCTTACACAACACCACGTCAAGAAAAAGTTAAATGAAACTAAACAATGCCTTAAGAGACTCATGGGCTCCAATATGTCCACTTAAAAATAACTAACACTCTCAAGTCTTGTGTGACTACACACACCCTTGCATACATGAGTGGGCTACTACTACGCTTTAGGGGTTTGAATGGCCCACTTAACCAATTCAATACAACAACCCATGGAGGGAGTTCTCACAACACCTTAACATAAATGAAATAGGATTTTATGGTTTAGACCCACCGGAACATCAATTTTGACTCACTTGCCCACAAATAGAACCGATTGCAATTAGGCCTCCATTTGAAGGAATTAGGTGATAACTTTTGACACCCTAAGGATCTAGGCAAAAACTATATATTTTCAGATACCCTTTTGGAAGTTCTCAATGATATCTCAATTTTCAATACTAGACAAACTTGCAGATATCCCAACTAATACTGCACTAATAGACCTAATAGGTCTATTAAGCCTATTTGACTGAACACCCGTCACAAAATTGCTTGGTTCTCCTAAAACATGACTATCCTTGACCATGAAATGTTGTGTCAACCTCTAAAATACTCCTCTATCACATTCAAACCTATTTCCAGTGCTCTACCACTCAATTCTCTTGCACTGCACTCATCAAACTGGTCTGTCACATAGAGATGCCAGACCTAGTATTAGTTCTCCATCCTCTTCACCCTGTTGTGTCCTCTTAATGGCTCTTGGAATTAACATATGATATAGTGACCTATCATCTCCTATAATGACAGAGTTTTTAGTTAAGGATTGATAGGCCAAAACCCATTATTACAATCAAACCCTAGGGGTTTGAGGGTTTTAGGCTACCCGGTAGAGATTTACTTGTAGAATGGGGCAGCGATAACTTCAAGGCTTCACATCAAATGAAAAAAAAGGTAAAACAATCTAGTTTCAAGATCTATATATGTAGGTCCTAGGGACAACTGAGAGAGGGGGGGGGGGGGGGGTGAATCAATTGTCTAATAAATTCAAACCAAAATCTTATTAACCAACTTTAATGCTTAGTACCGGTAAGACAGTTAAGTATGTCGATAAACAGTGTTAACAGAAAATTGCTATACTGGTAAGAATTAATGCATGAACCATAAACATAAAGTCATCCATAACACATGACACAGATATTTGTACGTGGAAACCCTGTAAGGGGAAAAACCATAGTGGGAAACCTTACCCACAATCAGATGATACTATTGCAGATAGTAAGTGTACAAGAGGGGTCTGCACATGCAGAAAGGCCAACAACCTAGAGCTCACTGCTCAAACACAAATGGGAGTCACATTGACTACAGTTGGATGGTTAAATCCAACAAGAATGTACTGCACAAAATAGCATCTTCATATGCTAGATTCAGTACCGGTGTAATGCTGATATGCTTCTACAAAAACCTAACTTCACCTTCAAATGATGTCTTTGTGTATATCTCTGCTTGATCTTTCATATGCCCTTCCTTAAATCTTTTTCGCATTCCACATCTGATCTTACAAATAAGATCTTATATTTATACCATACCCCAAGACCAATTTTAGTAGGTCGCCTCTACAAGATATTATAATAAAATTTTTTTACAAATAATACAATATCCGATGCAATAACTGATTAAACATGTTGGCTTAATGCATTTACAACAATAATAAATCATCTCCATAGCGTGCCATGCTGATCTGGAAAAGATAAACCTGTCGGTGTAACCCTAGATAACCTGGACCTATTTGTCGGTAAAAGAAAATATGCAAATAAGAATATACCAATGATATTACTTCAAGGAAAAGTGTCCACATGATGTCTTCAACATTACCAAGTGTCTTCCATGTCATTGTAGGGACCGGTGAACATTATATCCTACCAGTTAACCATATACCAATGATTGTTTGAATAGTTTACTGATTGCCGGTGAACATTGCTGGATCTCCAAAGTAGGTGTATTTAGCAGGTGTTGACATCAATGACAAAACCATACCAAAATACCAACAATGTAATGATCATTCTTGTCAATCCACTTTCAGTATGCAATCAATAGAAATTAGACGATTTCTTGTGTTTCCAACAATTTTGATGCTTCAATTTCTTTCTCAAAAAAATCAAATCAACACACACTTACATCTTTTGGGGTTTGAGGTCCTTAAAGGTGTCACCCCAAACAAACACAACATCCTCTAACCATTTTTCAAATTGAACTAACTATTGGAGAATCACGACTTACAAAAAGTGCAAAATTATCATGACAACAAATGGACAATATGACAATTTTTGCATTACTCAACCAACTTAGACTCCAGAATATCATAGTCCCCCAAAATGATTGGGTTAGTTTCAACATTTTACTAAACCATGATCTTAAACATATTGAAATAGGTCCAACTAGACATGAAAGGACTGTTGGAACCAACTTTTACATTATTACATCAATTTGACTCATTTCCACAATATTGGCCAAATCGGGACCTTCCTAGGACCATCTAGACAAAGTGATTACATGAATTGTCAAATGACCTAATTAAAATGCTATTGGTCTCATTAGACCTTATTTGACACAAGAAACCATCTAGAACTCAAAATGTTTATATTTGACCCCATATAGGTCAGTGGAATTAGGAGGTACACTTGGTTCACTCAGTGGTCCTGCACCATACTTCCCCCCCTTGAAAAATCCTCATGTCCTATGAGGGAACATCAACTCCAGCCTTTTGAAAACCTGCAAGAAACTGATAAAAACTAGAATACAAAAACTAATTAGTCCACAAAGGAACTCCAACGAACATAGTACTTGGTGGATACCAAAAACATTCAATAGGTGCTTGCCCTTGCACCTTCTTCTCTAATTACCCAACCTCTGTTTGTTGTACTTGATCCTTCTTGTTGGCATTTTGATTTAGTTTTGTATGATCATTAAATGGTATGGTTGTCATTGTTGACAACATCATCTCCTTAGTCTTCACAGTCCATAGGTAGTGAGTAAACCAGCAGGCCATGAGTGAATCGATAAGTAGTAGACCGGTAGGTAGTAAATAAACCGGCAAGCAGTAGATTGGCAAGCAATGAGAAGACTAGATGTTGGCATTCTCCACTCTCATGAGAATAGTTGATGTTGTCATTGATGCCAACCAACTGGCAACCTACTAGCAATCATCTGTCAACCCACTGATAGTTACCAACACTGGCAGACACTTCACTAGCAGCGGCAATAATGCATACCGACACTCAAGCCGACATGGAATAAACTTTTGTTTATTGTTTTATATTGTAATTATCTTTTTTAAAAGCCAACATGGCATATTGTAAAAGACTCATATATATGTATGAGATCTTATAGGTCATTTTGAGAGATGATATGATAGAGAGAGAGAGAGAATATATGATATTTTTGTATAAGGTGATATAGTTGGCACTGAAGGTTTTGGTAATAGACTGAGCTTAAACCGGTACGGAACCTGGCATGGTTGATGCTGATCTAAAGCAGTACATTGTATTGGATTTTGATAATCCATTTTGTAAGTCAGTGAGACTTCTATTTCGTAATTGAGTAGTGAACTCTAGGCTGCTAGCCTTCCTGCATGTGTAGGCCCCTCATTGTAAGTAATATTTAGTCATTGGCCAGTGAGTGAATATTGTGGGTCACAAATCCCACTGAGGTTTTTCCCACACTAGATTTCCTCATTAAATATCGTGTGTTATGGTGTGTTCTCTATGCTGTCACTATTATTCTTATTTGCTGCATTAATTCTTATTTATCGATACACTGTTTTGGGATACAAATTTCTTAATAAGTTTAAATATTTTGCTAACTGGTTAGACACTAATTTACCCCCCCTCTCAATATCTTTGGGACCGTTATTGATTCTAACAATTGGTATCAAAGCTTGGTACTCTATTTTCAAAATCCTAACAACTTGAGGAAGATTCTGACACTGGTAAAGATGGAGAACTTAAGAAAACAATTGGAAGGAGCTCTTGTAGATTATGATGCAGAAAAATTGAAGAATATCAAACTTGAAGATGATCTAAGGACTACACAAGAATTCATTAAATGACTTCAAGAGAACCTTGCTATAGCACAAAATAAAATAAAATAACTTCATGAGAAGATGCAAAAAGATGATGAGGAAAAAGAAACTCTTAATGAACTTGTAAACAAGTTGAGACAAGAAAACAATAATATGAAGAATAAAATGCAAGATATGACTATGAGGTTATGGAAAGACATTGAAGACAGGAAGAAGAATGAAGAAGACTTGACTAGAAGACTCAATGATGCTGGAAATGAAAATCTAAGACTTAGTCATGAAAATGATATGTTAAAGATAGATCTGATTCACATGCAACATGATAAAACTGAGCTTATGAGACAAAAGGAAATTATGGAAAATGAGTAGGCTACTGCAAATCAACACAAAGAGAAATTCAAGAAAATTTCAGAGGAGCTTGATGACATGCTGAAAAGTCAGAAACCTAATGGAGATACAAATGGACTTGGATTTGAAGTTGGAGAAAGTTTTGATACTGCAAACAATCTAGATCAGAACAAACCGGTAAGACAACCTAATGCTTATAAGTTTAATGGAAAATGTTTCAATTGCAACAAATATGGTCATAGAGAAAATTAGTGAAGATTTAGAAACAATAAGAATATTAATACACCCACTGGTCAATGTTCCAAATGCAACAAAGTTGGTCATAATTTGGAAAATTGCAGAATGAATGTGAAATGCTATGTTTGTGGAAGATATGGACACTTATCCAATCAATGCAGAACACAAACCGACGTAGGATATGGAAAGGATATTCAAAGGAATAATATGACTTGTTATGCTTGTAACAAAATTGGACATATTGCCAAAAATTTTAGAAGCAAGACTTCACCGGCAAACAATAAAGGATCCAATTTGAAAGGCAAAGAAAAGGTAGATGAGGTAAAGCAAGAATTTTCAAAACAATGGATTAGGAAGAGAGATTAGAATTTTGATGAAACTATCTCTATACCAGTAGAACAGAGTAATCCTCCACCGGCAGGAGATTCTTCATCCAACTGAGAAGTAACCCTTTGGGGGTATTGCAGCAAGTTGAAAATCATGCAGATTACCCTCGGTCGATGGTGAGAAGATAGATTTCTTCTTTACTGGCAGATGTGTTAAGTTTTCACTTAACCAACGAGTATTTAATGCACTTGGTGAGAGAAATGTCATTATAAATCAGCTAAATTCCCTCATTTTTGACTCACCGAGCATTCAAATTAGTAGAGAGTGCGAAAACAGAGCGATGACATTCAAGGCGAAGGTGCGAAGTGATTTCTTCAAGCATTCAAAATATTTTCAGGCAACTAAAGGTATTTTTTAATGGCTTCTTCTTCTCCTCCCGAGTTTATTCTTAACCCTACTATTGTGGAAAATGTGAAATGCCCTAGGCCTGTATTTAAGATAATTCCTAAGATTGCCAAGCAAGACGACTCTGTAGGGGCATTTTCAAAAATTCCTAAAGGTGTAGGATTTGCAAAAGACCTTAGGATTTATATACATTGCAATATAAAAGAACTAGGTTTCAAAGAATTGATGAAAATGTTTACTAAAGTGATTTGTGATGAAAATGGTGATGTCAAAACTGAACACAAGATTGTAGAAACTCTAGGTTTTGTGGAGATACTGAATATTCCCCAATTTCCAGAGGAAGTAGTAAGAATTGTTTTGAGTAGAGTACATGGAGAATTCTTATGTTTGGATTTTGTCTGCATAATAACTTAGAAACAATTAGGGTAGTAACTAGTTTACCCTCAACTGGTAGTAGACCTGATAAAACAAAGAAGATTCCTAACAACAAAGTGATGACCCTAACCGGAGCAACATCTGACAATAGATCACTGAGAGTGAATGATATCAAGGACATCAATGTGAGATTTGTAAGTATGGTGCTAGGTTACAAGACTACACATGCTAACAGGCTAAATTCAATTTCTAGTCTTTGTATAAACAATGCTTATGAGATGGTTAACAACAATGCAATTATAGATGTGTGTGAATGGCTAAAAGATGAACTTATTGACAATTTGAAAAGATTAAAGGAGATAAGAAAGGGACATTCCGCTTTGGAAATCTTTTGGTATTATTGATGTTTTATTTCACTAAGGAAATCCCCGATACAAGTCCTAAAGACTTTGGATATGATATACCGGTAGGAAAACAATTATAGGAAGCTTTTACCAGCATGGGAACTGCAAAGGACAACAACATAATTGAATACTTCAAAACTTTCTGAGCTAAAATGAGAACTAGAGAAAGCCTACCACAAAGTGTAGTGGACAAATATGACAAAGAGATCTATTTTGTTATCAAGAAAGATGAGACATGGATGGAAGTTGTACTCCCTAGGACTATCTGGGTGATTGAAATGGGATATGAGGTAGATCTTAACATTCTTGAGACATATGCAAAAGCTTTACTAGATAAGTCAAGAGAACCATCAGAACAAGTATTTGGTAGTGCTGAGATTATTGAAAGTAGTGTAAAAATATTGAAGCAAAGAAAGAGAAGAGAAAAATATATTAAAAATGCTTCTAATAAAGTGAAGGAAATCAAGGAAAATGTAATGAACATTAGTGGCATATCGGCTAGTGAACTTGAAGGACTTCAACCAGAGGCATAAATTTCACCGGTTGGCACATCTTCTGGAACTGACAATGAGAAACCAGTAGAGTTTAAAAGAGTTGAAAGGAAAAAGAGAAAACATTCACTGGTACCCTCTCCTTCACCTAAGAGAATAAGGACTTTGAGGAAGAAACAACAAGTAGTCAGGGGACCACCAAAGAAACTAACACCAAAGAAGAAACAACAACCTATTACTCCTTCTTTGAATGATTTATTGAATGAGATAATTGATGATGGAAATTTGGCTAATGTAGATAAACTGTATAACACATTTAATGATTCTGATAGCGAAAGCATTGAGAACAGTATTATTTTACATATGGACATATATAAAAAGGTTTAGTTGAAATTGTGGATGACTTACCCAATGATCTGTATAGGAGATTGGAAGCAAAAAGGATTGCAGTGATGGAATTAGATAAGAAACTGAAAGTTGAAAAAATTCTAGTTGTACATCCTTTAAATTCAAAAGAGAAAATTGATGAATTAATTTCTGAGGTTAACCAATTTGTTTTTGCCAGTGGACACCAGCTAGTAAGTTTAATGGCAAGAAGAGTAAAAGAGATTACAGATGAGACTGCTGATAATTGGGATATATTTTTTGTGGAGAAGGAAAATCAAGAGGAAATGAATCGACCGAAGAAGACATTTAAATTGTATCAGAAGGATAAGGACAGGGGAAAAGGAAAAATTGGTGGTATTCCAAACATCAAGATCACTGATAATTTACTGCTACCTTTGGATACTGCACTGATACACACAAATGATCCACCAGTTATTGACACTAAAGGTGTTACACATGATGACACAAATCTTGAATCTAAGATACTCTTCACCATGAATATGGATACTCAGGAAGTGAATATTGTTGTAGATAAGGATAATGCAGAGGTTAAGGAAGAAAATGTTGACAGTGGCAACTTGGCAGAGAAACCGATAGAGACTATTGAAGTTGACATCCCAACTCAACCTGAACAACCATTAGAAACAAAGAAACCTACTGAAGGAATATATGCTGGCACGGGCCCACCAAAGACTAAGATACTGGCAAATGAACTTACTAAGAAACCTATGGAGGCAGAGGTACACACTGAGATAGTGAAACTGGCATTCACTTAGGCATCAAAGCACTCTGAGAAACCCTTGCAAGTTGAGATGCAAACCCAGACTAATCCACTAGAGGTAAAAACAAGTAAATTGGTTACAATTGATGGAAGCACAGAGGTAATAAAGGCAATTGGTCAGACATTCGACACATCAACAAGTGAATTCAGACCTACTAATGTTATAGAGGTACTTTTGGATTCAATAAAAAAGATAACGGATTGCAATGCATTGGCCTACAAGGCAATTGATAACACTGTACCTATTCTTAAATTGATTGCACCAAATTGTAACATAGATCCTATTAAGGAATCTTTAGGTAAATTGGACACATTGTCCAAATTTATTGCTTACAATGTAATAACCATTGATAAAGTGAATGAGGATACAATAAAGGAGAGAGTTGAAAAAGAAAAGGACAAATTCTTTGATGACACCATAAAGAAGTGCACAGAACACCTGAATACATTATTATTGGCACAAAACTTTACTATTTTGGAGTACAGAGAGCTATACAGGGAAACATGCAAACCTCACCTTCTGATAGCAGACATAGATAAGGAGATCTGTAAAACACAAAAGGAAAATGATGACATAGCTGATAACATAATTGGTTCATCTGGTCACACATTAGTTTTTGAACAAGAGATGGAAGGTTTTGAGGAAAAAATAGAGAAACTTGAGAAAGAAAAGACAAGGATAAGGTCTAATGCTAGAGAGCTTAAAAATAAACTTGGTCCTAAGTTGGAAAATCTTATTTCTCAGAAAATAGAAATAACTAAGGCATTACTTCAGGGAGAACAATGACTGGAAGATCACATGCACTATCTCACCGACATGATCCAATAGACTGAGGCAACCTTGACTGACAGTAAAAGGTTTATGCAGAGTCTAAATCTAGTTTTGGCAGATATCTTTCAGATTGTAACCAACCAGTTACAGACTTTGAGGTGAAATTTTTACACTCATTTGACTATTTTTCACAACCTTTGTCATTGATGTCAAAGGGCAAGTAGTGGAGAGAAAAATTGATTACTCTGAGGAGATCATTTTCTCAGGGGGAGCACATCTTCTTAAAAACTTTTTGGACTTCAGTTTTTGGATTTTTATCATGAGTGTTGCCATCAATGCCAAAGGGGGAGATTGTTGGCATTCTACAATCTCATGAGAGTAGTTGATGTTGTCATTGATGGCAACCAACTGGAAAACTACTAGAAATCATTTGTCAACCCATCAGCAGCTACCAGCACCGGCTATAGAATTCTACATTCACCGACAGGCACTTCACCGGTAGCAGCAATAATGCATATCAGTACTCAAGCCGACATGGAATAAACTTTTGTTTATTGTTTTATATTGTAATTATCTTTTGTAAAAGCTGACATGGCATATTGTAAAAGACTCATATGTATGTATGAGATCTTATAGGTCATTTTGAGAGATGATATGATAGTGATAAGAGAGAGAGAGAGAGAATAGATCATATTTTTTTATAAGGTGATATAGTTGACAATGAAGGTTTTGGTAATAGGCTGAGCTTAAACCAGTACTGAACCTGGCATAGTTGACGGTAATATGAAGCAGTAGATTCTATTGGATTTTGATAATCCATTTTGTAAGTCAATGAGACTTTGGTTTCGTAATTGAGTAGTGAGCTCTAGGCTGCTAGCCTTCCTACATGTGCAGGCCCACCATTGTAAGTAATATTTATTCATTGTTCAGTGAGTGAATATTGTGGGTCACAAATCCCACCGAGGTTTTTCCCACACTGGGTTTCCTCATTAAATATCTTGTGTTATGGTGTGTTCTCTATGCTGTCACTATTATTCTTATCTGTTGCATTAATTGTTATTTACTGGTACACTGTTTTGGGATACAAAGTTCTTAATAAGTTTAAATGTCGGTTAGACACTGATTCACCCGCCTCTTAGTGTCTTTGGGATTTTCATTGATTCTAACACTAGAAAGCAGTAAGGAGATCAGGCAGTGGTGAGTAAATCAGCATAGAAGATGTCCACTGACTAAGCAAAGAGCAACTCGATATACAGGAAGAAATTGACTAGATAGGTTTTGATCGGTACACTGAAAGAGTTGATAACTGACAAACTAGTAACGTTCAGTTACAAACAGTTAAATCGAGAGTCTTCTCTCAGTCAACCAGCAGACTTATCGATATGTTTGACTATATAGACAAAGATTCCTGCATGATTTCAGAAGTGCAATTTAAGGCCCGACAACAAAAATTTGAAAGGTATGTTTTGGAGGGAAAAGTTGGCGATAGCCTAAAGGGTCTATAAATACACATATCTCATTCTTGAGATGGTTGTTGTCAAGGTGAATTAAGCCAATGTGAAAGAAGACACAAGGGAAGTTTTAGAGTTTATAGAGATGAGTGATAGAGGACCAGTAGAGTGGGGGTTTCACCAAGTAGTGACTCAGGTGATAGAGGACTGACAATGTAGAATTCAAGTACCAACAAACAGGCAGAAGGAAAAGTTGTGGAGAATAAGAACAACCAATGTAAACCTAGAGTGATACTTAATTGTGATCTGATCAGGCTAATGTGTAGCTTTTTGTATCTAATCATCCATCTATTGCTTTCTAACAACTGCAACATAAATCCCTTAACTAGGTGGACTTTAACAGGTCACATTGTATAAATACCTTAATTGGGTAACATCTTTATTGATGTTCTAAATCCTTTAACTAGGCTACCTTTAATAGGGTAAAGTCACTAACGGGCCTTGATCAAAATCCCTTAACCGGGTGGCACCTAACCAGTGTCTTGGTAATATCCTAATAGGGATGGCTCTTCACGGGCGTACTCCAAAAGAGTACAAATTTTGTGAGTTCCAACTCACACCGTGGTCTTCTCCCTATTGGATTTACATGAGATAAATCTATGTGTTATTGTGTATCTTTTCATGCTTGGTTATTCTTCAACAATAGTTATTTACATTGATGAATGTTTAGCTAGAAACAACTAAAGTTAAAAGGTTTAATTGAGTAATTATCGGTAATGTGTTGATTCACCCCTCCCCTCTCAACACTATTTGGGATTAACAATTGGTATCAAAGCCCAGTTCCTCTAGAGAGAATCTTGACAACTTGAGGATAAATATCATGGAAGAGTACCGGTATCAGAAGTAGGATTGATGAAGCTAATGAGATTATTGCTCAGTTGAAAGAGAGACTGAGAAAATCTCTTGCTAAAAGGAAGGAATTGGCTCAACGGCTAAATGAGAGCCAAGATATCATAGATCAACTCTTTGAACATAGTAGATCTAAAGAAGCTAAAGAAGCAGTCTCAAAACTCATGGAAAAGAACAAGAAGTTGGCCAAAGAAATCACACATCTCAAAAGAGAACATGAAGGTCAAACCATGGGAATGATTGAGATATTGGAAGCTAGAAGAAGTGTTGATGAAAGAAAGAGAGAGGTAGAAGAAGATTTGTCAGAAGTTGAAAGATCTGGGAGGTTTGTTGAAGATGCCCTAATAGAAAATGATGCAATCATGATTGAGAAAGATAAAGAGATTTGAGATCTCACTCAGGAAAATGAATACATGCATAAACAACTAAATGACAATGCAGAAGAAAAGGAGAGGATGATGAAAGAGATTGAACAACTCAAGAGTGAGTTGAAAACTGAAAATGAGAGAAATGAGAAGTTGAGAAAATTCAATGAAAGCTCTGAGAAGGTAGATAGACAGTTGAAGGCTCAGAGAAGAACAAAGGATACAACCGGTTTTGGTTACCCTGGTTCAGGTCCTATGGAAACTGGAGAATCATCTAAATCCAAAAATATGAAGGATGATAAAAGAAATCACTTAGAAGCAAGAGGTATGAATTCTTCTAGATTCTCTTGTAATCATTGTGGAAAATTGGGTCATAAGACCAATGACTGTAGGAATAAACTGGTTAATCAAAAGAAGACTTTCACTTTTGATGGTTAATGCCACAATTGTCATAAGTATGGTCACACTGCTTATGAGTGTAGATCTCAATCAAGTGGCCTGTCAAGTGCAAAAATATTTAATGGACATTGCTTCACTTGCAATAATTTTGGACATAGATCACAAGAATGCACGTTCAAGACAAAGGTATCAAGACCACCATTCAAATTGGTTAGTCCTAACAAAAGGAGTAATCAGTTGAATGCCACCTGTTCCATGTGTGGTAATTTTGGTCATGTTGTTGAAACATGTAGAATGAGGATGGTTCAAAGAAACAATCCAAGACCATGGAGGACAACTGGTATGGCATGCTTTAACTACCATAAGATCGACCACCTAGACAGAGAATGAAGAAGTCGATCCTACAACCGATCGGTAGACAAGAATCAGTTTAGCAAGAAAAAGGAGCAAAATGACTTGAAAGGAAAGAAGACAATTGAAAAAATAAGAAATGAAATGAAAAAGACATGGATCAAGAAGGATGAAGGAAAAGAAGGAGAAGGAAATTCTGAAGCCAAGTCATCATCCATTGGTGATGACAGTTCCTCTTCAAACTAGGCATGTTGATGCTCAAGGGGAGCACATATGGTAAGATTACTTTTGAATCCCCTTCACAAATATAAGGATGTGCTTTATCTGCATAGTTGTGTTGAATGAAAGATGGTCTAAAAGTTCTTAATTGAAGTATGTTATGTGAATTATTTAGTTGCATGTTAGTATCGACAACAAATAACCAGTAAAGTCAAATTGGTGTTCTTTTAGTTATTAGTCTCATAACTGGTCATTGGATCACAACACTGATAAATCTCAACAGATAAATAAGGAAATAGGAATGCTTTTTTATTTGCCTAACTACTTGTGAATTTTCTTGAGCTCCTATGCGTTCAAAGGTGATTTAAAAATTGCTAAGCTTTGTTTTTGCAGAAAAATTCAAGCAGAGCATTAGTGGTGTTTGGTATTCATTAGGAAAGAGTTTTCAACTGCATCTGAGAAAATCTTGATTGAAGGTCATCATGGTAGCACAAATACTGACTCTTGTGTTGGTTGAAGCTATCAAGGAACCCCAACCTGAGTTCAAGATGCACCTGATGAAAGTTGGTGAAATCAACAAGACCAGTGCTTTATCATCTGTGCCCTCTGGTGTATTGTTGGTAGAAGATATTCGCTCCTACATTTATTGCAAGCTCAAAGAACTTGGAGATAAGTTCATTTGAAGTAAGTTTAAAGGGTTTTGTGACAATGATCAGTTGAAACCAAGATTCCTACATCTGAAGACCAAGAGTTTGGCATATGTTGTAGACTTTCCTAGTTAGTTTCTTGGTGACTGGGTTAGATATGTATTGAGCAGGGTTCATGATCAATTTTTGTGGTTGGAAGATCATGTACCAATCTAGATCATAGAGGAGATGATTCGGAGAGTGAGAGGGTTCAGTGCAACTGATGAAGCATTAACCCTAAGAATGATTTCATCAACTGAAGTCACCCAATTAACCAAATCTTAGTGTGATAGTAGAGCAATGACTATCACTCATATTAAGGACACTGAAGTAAGATTTGTCTCTGCAGTGTTGGGTTACAGGGTTTATCAATCAAGCCGAATGAATAGTGTGTCGAGTGGTGGCATCCATGCTTGATATAGAATTATCAAAGAAGATGCAACATATGATATATGCGAGATGATTCAAATTCAGTTCATGGTGAACATGGAAAGAATAAAGAAGGATAAGAAGCAATCCTTCAAATATGGCTCTCTACTGGTATGCATATTTTTATATGTGCTAAAATATTTTCCTGGTCAGGGTAATGTAGTATGGTCATAGGAGAAACCTATCATGGTTCAGATAGGTGAAATGATGGGAAACAAATTTGGGGAAGCCATGTGGGGATATTTCATGGAATTCCAAACTAGAATGCACGTGAGGGAAATAATGCCAATTGGAATAGTGCAGAAATACAAGGACAACATTTTTTTTCTTGTAGATAGAGATTGTTGTATTATCCAAGCAGTTGAACCTAGAAGTTTTTGTGTTCCACCTATGGGGTATGAGGTTGCAACAGATCTGGTTAAAATTCATATCAATATGCTTCTATCTTAACTGGTAGACTTGAAGGCAAAGAGGTTTATAACATATGAGGAGCTAAGCTCTAAAATAAAACAAGAACTTTAGGTGCCTATCATTAAAAGAAAAGTAAAGAAAATGATTGATATCCTTGACAAGAAAGATGGAGGTGAGGCATCTGGTGCCACTACCTCCACCTGTGTGAGTGAGAAAACAAGGGTCACACCTGCCAAAGATGAAGAACTGACTAGTGAAAAGAAGAAAGTGAACAAAACCAAAGGGGACTGCATCAACTAAACCGACAACATACACAAAGGAAAAGAATCTAGGTACTCCATTATCTTCACCAAGAAAAGATAGACTGATAGGAGTAACTTACACCAAAAAATGGAAGAATTATCCAAAGCTTAAAGAGGATAAGAAAGAAGGTGACACCATATCAGATGTGGAAATAAAGGAGGTTAGAAGAAGTGAAAGGAACAAAGCTCCAACAATTGATGAGATGATGCATGGCATCAAAGAATTTGGAGGTTTGTCCAGTGTTGGAAGAAGATATTCTCTCAGTAATAATGAAGACAAGAGGAAAATTGAGGAAGCTCTGATCTGGAACTTGCACAACTTTTGTAGAACTCCTAGTGAATTGTATGGCATAATCCCATCAGATTTGCTAAATCAAATTGAAGGAAGATGGAAGACTGCTCTAGATACTGAAAAGGAACTCAGAATAAAAGCACTCATGGAAGTGCAGCTTGAATTAGATCTTGATCAAGCTTCACTGGTGGATGAAGCATGCATTCAACATTCAAAATAAAGAACAAAACTCGAAGAGTGGCAGTAGGGGAAGTTAGAGAAGTGCACACTAAAGGTGTTGCCTTGTGGAAGAAAATTATGGACTAGCAAAAGAAGGTTGAAGAAGAAATTGATTAGGAAACTAATCTGGACAAAGGTGCAGCTGTCCTTGATAAAGGAAAAGCTAAATAAAAAGACTCCACTGAAGGATTTGATACATTTACCATTGAGGACACCATAGGAAATGTTGTGTCAAACATCCCCAATCTAACAAAGGGTATTGAAAAACTGGTTCATACTTCACAGGTGGAGGAAGCTGATAAAACTAAGCTTTCCGATCAAGATGAAGTGTTAGTTAAAGACATTCCTTGTGAGGATACACCTCACAGAACCTTATTGACACCAAATCCTAATCTCTCTCAAGAAGGAAAAGAGGAAGAAAAGAAGATAGAGGAAGAGAAGAGAACAAAGGAAGGAAATGAGGAAGAGAAGAAAATAGAGGAAGGAAAAGAGGAAGAAAAGAAAGTAGAAGAAGGAAAAGAGGAAGAAAAGAAGACAGAGGAAGAGAAGAGAATAGAGGAAGGAAATGAGGAAGATAAGAAAATAGAGGAAGGTAAAGAGGAAGGAAAGAAATCAAAGGAAGAGAATAAACAAGAGGAAGGAAAAGAGGAAGAGAAGAAAATAAAGGATAAAATAGTAGAGATGGATACCCCTCCAACAAAGAGGAAGTTAGACTTAGACAATGAAAGTGAAAATAAAAAGGTAAGAAACATCACAACAACTAGCTTAGAGGTTGAGACTTTAGAAATGGAAGAAGGTGACTCAGCCATTGATATAAAGAAAATAACCCCTAAACAGTTGATGAAAGTCTTAGAAAAATTGAGAATCCAAGCTGAAAAGGTAAAAATGAGAGTGAAGAAAAAGAGGGCAAGAATCCTCACTTCTGCCAAAACAATTCTCTCTGATCTCATCCCAGACATTGCAGTTGAATATACTGCACCCATTATTGATCAGTTGGATACTCTCATTAAAGCAATCAGTTTAGAGGCAACTGATCTGGAGAAAGTTGCAGTAAGGCAATATGAAATAAAGCGAGGAGATAACCTAATGGAGCAGATAACAGTTGGAAAAGTTTCTCTTTCCACCAGAATAGAAGAAGTTAAGACCATACTGCAGCAAGTTGGTCAAGTACTGATGGAATCTTCAAACTTTTCTATTTTAATCAAAGACTTAGAAGATAAAAGAAATCAGATTCAAAAGGAGATTCAAGATTTGGTAAGTCCGTTTGATCCCCTTAGCAGTTCAACATCAACCTTTACTGGAAAAATCAAAATGCTCAATCATGAAATTAAAAGGTTGAAAGATGAAGAAGACAAAAGAAGTCTTATTTTGTTAGAGCTCCTGTGCTATTTAGCACCAATTATTGATTTCATCCAATTGAATATTAATGAAGTAGACCGCCTAATACATGCACCTAATTGTAAGACAGTTGATAATATGGAGGTCTTCATTGTAGTATTACATGGCCACTTCACTACCATGAAACAAATTCAATCTTCATGGGAATCTTCCTTGAAAGTGGCTCAAGAAAACTTTAAAGAGATTTTTGCTTTATTTTGACAAATCTTCTTGGATAGTCTTTTCCATTGATGGCAAAAGGGGGAACTTTGGAATTTTTGGAATCTTGTCAAGAATAGGGGCCATGGAACCATCACAGTAGTTTGTAGAATTTGCCACCAATGCCAAAGGGGGAGTTTGTTGGAATTCTGATGCAATTTTGTATGACCAGTAAATGGTATGGTTGTCATTATTGGCAACATCATCTCCTTAGTCTTCACAGTCCATAAGCAGTGAGTAAACTGGGTAGTGAGTAAACTAGTAGGCCGTGAGTGAATCAACAAGTAGTAGACCGACAGGCAGTAAGTAAACCAGGAAGCAATAGACCAGCAAGCAATGAGAAGATTGACACATAGTAAGGAGATTAGGTGGTGGTGATTAAATTGGCACAGAAGATGTCCACTGGCTAAGAAAAGAGCAAACCGGTATACAGGAAGATATTGGCTAGACAGGTTTTGATCGGTACACTAGAAAAGTTGGTAACCGACAGACTAGTAACGTTCAGTTACAACCAGCTAAATTGGGAGTCTTCTCTCAGTCAACTAGCGGACTTATCAGCATGTTCGACTATTTTGACAAAGATTCTTGCATGATTTCAGAAGCACAATTTAATGCCTGACAACGAAATTTTAGAGTTTTAGAGTTTATAGAGCCGAGTGATAGAGGACCAGTAGAGTGGGGGTTTCACCGAGCGGCGACTTAGGTGATAGAGGTGTTAGTTATAATGCTTAATGTAAACTATAGATGCCAATAGCTAACAAGATGAGAGGGGGGGTGAATCATACAAACTTAAACTTCCATAAAATCAACAGATTCAACCTTGGTAACTTGTACTTCAACAACTTAACCAAAAACTATTAAACATGCAAACTTATGAACACAAAATCATAATAACACTCAAAACACTAGATTTAACATGGAAACCCAAATAAGGAAAAACCACTATGGGATTTCAGACCCACTAAGAAATATACTCTTCTAGAGTATGCTCGGTTAAAAGAAAATCCTATTAAAGATTACAAACACATTGCTAGATGTGACCCGATTAAGGGATTTCCCTCAGATCTGTTAGGATCTTCACTTTGTTAGAACTGACCTTGTTAAAGGATTTCAAACACTCACTTAGAATGTTACCTTGCTAGAGGGTTTACATATAAGATTGTTAAGTCCACTCAGTTAAGAGATTTTCTGTCACTTACAAAATAATAGTAATAAAATCTATCTGCAACTTCACATATAAAATGCTAAAGCAGATTCTTATTTGCTCAAAAAAATCTAGTCATAGGACTTATCTTGTCCCTCTGCTTGGCTCTCTACTCTGTTATTCAAATAGGTCTTCAAGCTTCTGTGCTCGGTAATCACTATGTAGCATCCTTGTGCATACACTTGCCCGCATACCTTGTTTATTAACAATTCCTTATTTATAAACAATTGCTAACCGCTAAATCTTGTTGATCACATTTCCCATGATCAATCTTAGCCATCAGATCTTCAAACTTGACTAGGTTCAATGTATCCTTCCGATCTAAAAATGTTTTACCTTACCTCGAGACTTGCATTCCTATCTTGGAACTTGCATAAGTTTATTGCGGTTCAATCTGCATTGTAGATCTTCCTCTCGATTTTCCTTTTCCATAGATCCTTAACAAACTTCATACATGGCATACCAATCATTTATACATCTCCAGCTAATCATTGTCCTTCATTAAATAATGCTTTTATCCATCCCATGCGCACTATCATAACTCGGTTGCAACTTGGTAGACATTTTGCCTTCATTAACCGATATTGATAACCTTAGGGTTTACCGACTAGGTTCATTGCTCAGTTTCATAGTATAGTATTAACCTTACAATCAACAACATATGTAGGATATCAAAACAATCTAAACATCATGATCTCATCATTGTCTAACTTGGTAATAGTTGCTCATTGAATAACTTATTGCTCCCTTTATTCATCACATTATTTATGTGTCTTTTACCGACATCTTAATTCTCTTCTAATCAATCTTCTCAAGATATGGCAACATCATACTGAATTAGATAATCAATTTCTTGACATCAATGACAAAATAATGTTATAAAGATAGTTATCATCCTTCTTTATTTATATCAATATTCTTCAACAACCTTCTCAATATCCTTATTGAATATCAACAATCCTTCTTACTATAATGCCAACAAGAGGAATGACAATGTAGAATTCAAGTACCAGCAAACCGGCAGAAGGTAGAGTTGTGGAGAACAAGCACAACTGATGAAGACCTAGAGTGATACTTAATTGTGATCTAATCAGGCTAATGTGTAGCTTTTTGCATCTAATTATCCATTTGTTGCTTTCTAACAACTACAACATAAATCCCTTAACTACGTGGACTTTAACAAGTCCCATTGTATAAATCCCTTAACTGGGTAACATCTTTATTGATGTTCTAAGTTCTTTAATCACGCTACCTTTAATAGGGTAAAGGCACTAACCAACCTTGATCAAACTCCCTTAACCGGGTGGCACCTAACCAGTGTCTTTGTAATCTCCTAACAAGGATGGCTCTTCACCAGGCGTACTCCAAAAGAGTATAAATTTTGTGAGTTCCAACTCACACCATGGTTTTCTCCCTATTGGGTTTCCATGAGATAAATATGTGTGTTATTGTGTATCTTTTCTTGCTTGGTTATTCTTCAGTAATAGTTATTTACATTGATGAATGTTGAGTTAGCAACAAATAATGTTAAAAGGTTTAATTGAGTAATTATCAGTAATGTGTTGATTCACCCCTCCCCTCTCAGCACCAGTTAGGACTAACACTTCTTACCTGTAACATCAGATTTATCTTTCACCATGTCTTGCACAAATTGACCTAAAACTGAACCAACCATTATACTATCACACAAGTTATCATTTCCAACACTTTCTAGCCTTGACTTGGCTACCAACTCTTCATCCTCAAGCAATGTCTTCTTCCCAAACAAGACTATTTTGTTCTTACCCTTGACATCATCATTCATTGGCCATAAAAGTGTACTTAACCCCATCCTTTTCAATAGTTTAAGTGTTTCTCCTACCATCATAACTAGTATGACTGTCATATTGCCAAGGTCTACCAAGTAAAATATGGATACATTCCATGGGTAAAATGTCACTAATAACACTCTCCTTATATTGACCAATCTGAAAATCAACCCTTGCTTGTTCCTTAACCAATAGACTAACATCATCATTGACGCAAGAAACTCTATATGGATTCTTATGAGGCAATATTTCCAAATGTAACTTGTCAACCATTTCAATAGAAACCATGTTATCAGTGGAACCAGAATCAACAACCAAAGTACACACTCTACCTTTACATTGACACCTTGTTCTAAAGAGGCTCCTTCTTTGTATGGGTTCATGTACTAGTGAGGTCTTCAAAGTAGTCTTCTTAATCATCAAACTTTCACCAACCTCTAAATTTCCTACAACCTCCCTTGGACTACTATCAACCTCCTCCTCTTGATAAAATGCAACCCTTTTGTCAACCTTAGATGACGATGATTTTGTCTTTTCACGACACTTAAAAGAAGGATGACCATATTGATTACAATTATAACATCTTCCTGAGAATTGATTAGAATCTCTACCAAATCTACCTCTATTATTACCAAATCCACCTCTAAAATCAGAAAATGATTGTTCTTTACCTTTTCTTGTATCACATTTATCCTCATGGGTTTGGTTTTGTGAAGGAAATGCACCTCTACCTCTGTTATTTTTGCTGCCTTCTTTTGCCTTCTTTTGACTTTCTCCTCAGCCCTGAGTGCCAATTGGAAACATTCTTCCACACTTTTGGGGTTAGTAATCACCAACTCATCTTGAATATTGAATCTAAGACCACCAAGGTACCTAGCCACCTTTTCAACTTCATCTTCATCCCTTCCTACTCTTATACTCAACTTAGAAAACCCATTAGTATATGCCTTCACATATAAATCCCTTTGTTTTAAACCTTGCAATTTCTTAAACATTTGAACTTCATAGTCTCTAGGAAGAAATTTACCTTTAATTTTCCCCACCATCCTATCCCATAAGATGATCTTTGTCTTTCCCTTCTTCCTTCTTTTTGCCTATTCATAATCCCACCATAGGAGAGCATGTCCTTTCAACTTTGTCTTTGCCACTTTGAACCTCTAATCCTCTAGCACCTCTTCACTCAAAATAAGTATCTATGCCTGCTACCCCATCAAGCAACTCTTCTTAATTTAGATTCCCACCATACATAGGTAGGTCAACTCTTGCCTTGTACTGATCACCTTTCACTTCCTTTAACAATCTGAGTGTCTACTGCTCCTCAAGATCTACTTGTTCTTCCTCTTGTGCTTCTTGGAACTCCTCTTATTCTTCATCTTCATCACTCACATCTCCTATATCAACATTCCTTCTTTGATTGGACTCTAAGGCTTCAAGCCTTTCCATCATCACATTATAGGATTCTTGCAACCTTTCATTCTTTTCCTTCAACTCTTGTAACTCTCTAGTAGTACCCACACTCTTAGGAGGCATCTTGACTTCAACCTCTTACTGACCCTTCTCTCAAAACCCAACTATATTCTTCAAGGACCTACTTCCTTTCTCTGATACCAATATGATGAGGAGGCAAAAGACTGGAAGGATAACCTTGAACCAACCAACCTCTAAGGCTTGCAAACTCAACCAAAACCCTACTACCAAAGGGTCCTTACATAACACCAAGTCAAGCAATGGTTCAATGACACTAAAAAATACCTTAGGAGATTCAATGGCTCCAATATGTCCACTTACAAACAACTAACACTCTCAAGTCTTATGTGACTACACACACCCTTGCATACATGAGTGGGATACTACTAGACTTTAGGGGTTTGAATTGCCCACTTGACCAATTCAATACAAAAACCCATGGAGGCATGTTCTCATAACACCTTAACACAAAATGAAACAATATTTCATGGTTTAGGCCCACTGGAACATAAATTTTGACTCACTTGCCCGCAAATAGAACCGGTTGCAATTAGGCCTCCATTTGAAGGAATCAGGTGATAACTTTCGACACCTTGAGGATCTAGGCAAAAAAATTATATTTTCAGATAGCCTTTTGGGAGTTCTCAACAATATCTCAGTTTTTTGTACCAAACCAACTTGTAGATATCCCAACCAATACTACACTAATAAACCTAATAGGGCTATTAGGCCCATTTGACTAAACACCTATCACAAAATTGCTTGGTTCTCTTAAATGATGACTATCCCTAACCATGAAATTTTGTGTCAACCTCCAAAATACTCCTCTATCACATTCAAATCCCTTTCCAATGCTCTACCACTCAATTCTCTCACACTGCACTCATCAAACTGGTCTGTCACATAGGGATACTAGACCTAGGGTTAGTTCTCCATTCTCTTTGCCCTATTGTGTCCTCTTAATGGCTCTTGGAATTGACATGTGATACAGTGGCCTATCATCTCCTATAACAATAGAGTGTTCAGTTAAGGATTGATATGCCAAAACTCATTACCCGGTAGAGATTTTCTTGTAGAATGGGGCAGCGATAACTTCAAGGCTTTACACCAAATGAAAAACAATGGTAAAACAATCTAGTTTTAGGATCTATGTGATGATCATTCTTTCCAATCCACTTTTAGTATGCAATCAATAGAAATTAGATGATTTCATGCGTTTCCAATTGTTTTGATGCTTCATTTTCTTTCTCAAAACAATCAAATCAACACACACTTACATCTTTCAGGGTTTGGGGTCCTTAAAGGTGTCACCCCAAATGAACACAACCTCCTCCAACCATTTTTCAAAATAAACTAACCGTTGGAGAATCATGACTTACAAAAAGTGCAAAATTGTCATATATGACAATCTTTGCATTACTCAACCAATTTAGACTCCAGATTATTATAGTCCCCCAAAATGATTGGGTTACTTTCAATATTTTGCTAAACCATTACCTTAAACACATTGAAATAGGTCCAAATAGACATGAAAGGACCGTTGGAACCAACTTTTACATTATTACATCAATTTGACCCATTTTGACTCATTTGCACTATATTGGCCAAATCGGGACCTTCCTAGGACCATCTAGACAACTTGATTACATGAATGGTCAAATGACCTTATTAAAATGATATTGGTCTCAATAGACCTTATTTGACACAAGAAACTATCTAGAACTCAAAATGTTCATATTTGACCCCATATAGGTGATTGGAATCAGGAGGTACACTTGGTTCACTCTGTGCTCCTACATGAGTAAGGTGGGATGGATAGAGAGAGGAAGGTAGTGGGAGGGTGAGGGAAGATAGAGATAAGTAGAGTGAAGGGGAGAGATACAAGATGAGAGGGATAGAGTGAGAGATAGGTAGAGAGAGGGTGCGGGGAGATATAGGGAAGTAGAGAAGGAAGGGGAGAGAGAAATAGAGATATAATAGGGTGGGAGGGATATGTGAATAGATAGGTAGAGGGGGGAGATGGAGAGGTGATATAGAAAGAAGTAGAGATAGAGAGAAAGGTAAGGTGAGTGGGATATAGAGCGGTGATAGGATATAGGGATAGGTAGCTAGAGAAAGGTAAAGGTGGAAGGGATTGAGGGAGAGAGAGGTAGAGAGAGGAAGGGTGGGGGAAGATAAAGAGAAGTCAAGAAGGAAGGGGAGAGAGGTAGTGGTAAGGTTGGAAGGATAGAGTGAGAGGTAGATAGATAGATAGAGGCTTAGAAGAGATGGAGATAAGGAGAGATAGAAGGGGAGAGAGATAGAGAGAGAGCAATGAGGAGAGAGGGAAGGAGCAATGCAAGGAGAGAGAGGTAGGTAGGTAGAGAGAGCGGAGATAAAGAGAAGTAGAGAGAGAAGGTGAGGTATAGGTATAGAGGAGAGAGAAATAAGAGATATAGGTAGAAAGAGATAGGGATGGGATATGGAGAGAAGTATACAAGGATTGAGAGGTAGGTAAAGAAAAAGAGAGAGATTGTGGAGATAAATAGTAGTGAGGGAAAGATGGACGGAGGGAGAGAGACTAAGTGGTCGGTAGAGAAAGAAATAGGATTGGAGGTATAGAAACAGAGAGGAGGTAGAGAGAAGTAGAAATGGATGGATGGAGGGAGAGGTAGAGAGAAAGGTAGCATGGGGGGGATAGAAAGAGAGGGAAGGAGGGAGGAGTAGAGGGATAGGTAGGTAGAGAGAGGTAAGGTGGGAGGGATAAACGAACACGTAGGTAGAGAGAGGTAAGTTGAGAGGGATAAAGGGAGAGGTGGGTAGAGAGAGAATTAGGGGAGATAAAGAGGAGTAGAGAGGGAAGGGGAGAGAGAAGTAGAGAGAGCAAGGAGGGATAGAGGGAGGGAGAGGGCAGAGAGAGAGAAGTAGAGAGGGATGGTGGAGAGAGAGAGAGGTAGAAATAGATGTAGGGTGGGAGAGATAGTGGGATGTAGAGAGAGGGAAGGAGGTAGGGAGGGAAGGTATGTAGAGAGAGGTGTGATGGGAGGAATGGAGGGAGAGGCAAGTGGAAAGAGTGGACAAAGATAAAGAGATGTAGAGAGGGAAGGGGAGATAGGTAGAGAAAGGGAGATGTTAGAAATATTTTGAATAGATTGTATTCTTTTGATCTAGCTCGATTTCCTTCCCTCCAAATTTTGAATGTGTTTTGATAATCTTCCTTTTTGAGCGGTGACCTGTTCTCCCAATCTTTTTCCCTTTAAGTTGGTTCTTCAAGGGTTTGTTGTCATCTGAGATTGACCCTTTGTTATAGAGTTGTTGTATGACCATTTGGCCAATAATTTGTGTAATTTTGATCTTGATAAGTCCTTTAGGTCCCCCTGCATGATGACTTAGAGACTAATATTAAAGTCATGTTTAAATGGTTCTATGGTGGGCCATGTCTACGAGCATTCTTCAATATGTGGTGTTATTGTATGATGTGGCGAAGAATGGATATCTTGACAATTCACCCAAAACTTGGTGAAGGATTTTTCCTTGTTTGGCCAAGTCCCGAGTTGGGTTGTGAAGATTGAGATCTCAGGGCTCCTAAAACTTCATGTTTTTGTTTTGATATGTGTTTGAGAAAAGGAAATAAAGAAAAGGGTTGGCAATATGATAGGTCAAAAGTGATTTCCTCAGGTAGGGAGATTTAAATTTTGCTGCCATTCATCGATGTTTTGAGAGCAATGGTCCATACTAAAACTTGCATAAGGCCCATTTGCACCACCATAATTCACACAAACCATATTGATAAGGAAAAGACTAATGAGTTAAAGTTGTTGATTAATTTCAATTCCCCAATTATTGAGCTCAAAGAAGGTTTAGTGTAGAATGAAAGAGTGGAGCCATGTTTTCTATGAAGAGATTCAACTACCACATAATTTAATTCAAGTAGCCAAAATCTTGTAAGTTGTGTCTCATGTTTTCCTTGTTCCTTTGGAAAAGAATTGTAGGGTAAGTAGTTGTAGCACTAATTGGAGCCATATAAGGACTTAGGGTAAGATATTTGTGAATTTGTAAAATGTTTACTCCCTTGAGAGTCTCACAATCAGGAGAACCTAAGGCAAAGAGATAGAAAAGGAGAAAAACCTTCATGATGACTTGATTGCTTTGTTTCTTGAGTTGTTGTACAGACCTGAGATAGGAGCTAATGTCCCAAAGTTTTTTGACAAGCAATGTCATTGTAAAGAGAGCTATTTTAATGTTAGAAGAAATTTTTGTTTCTGAAATCAGAGTCTGCAATTCCATAGTGTAACCCCTAGAGATTAGGTTTGGCTAGGTTAGTTGTTCTGAATGTTTTTGTTAATGTAGACTTGATCAAAGCCCTAGAAAAGTGTTATAACCCTGAAGGTCGGTACATTGGAGCTATAAATGCGAGATTATTAGACATCAACAGAGATACAATATTAGAAGTGTTTGATTTAGAATATTATAGAGATTGTACCATAGCTATTGATTTGAAAGGTTTTGAAAGCACAATATGATACCATGGAGGGTCTTTTTAGAAGAAAATGGTTACCTGTGCACAGACCAAGGTATAAGGGTAACTTGAAAAAGTTTGCTAGGACTGAAAAGTTCCCATATAAGATTGACATGTTTTACAGATATTTTGAGATGACATATTATGCAATATGTCAAGTGTTGGGGTACAGTGGAGATCCTTTGATGCCTAAAGATATAATGTTGCTCACATATGATGTCCAAAGTCAGACCAACTATAGGACATATGATTACTCTTAATTTGTTGCAGATGCAATTCATAATTCACTTGTGAAAATTCAGCAAGGTGATACCAAAGTAATATTCAAATGGTATTCATTATTAATGCACATGCTATTGTTCCAAGGACATAAGTATAAAGTGTGGAGTCCAACTCTCCATGTTAGGCCCATCCAGAAAGGCATTAAGGTGTCAATTCAATTGTGGACCTCTATTTGGGATAATGGATAAGAACACTCATAGGCTCTCATATTTGAGCAACACTTTGTCAGAAGAAATTATATTGCATGTGGCATAGAGCTTCCTCGATTACCAAAGCAAGTCATGAATTTCCTGAGGCCAAAAGGAAAAGAAGAGGAACTCAAAATAAGTATTGATCATAATTGGGCCGATTGGTACATGGATGAGGAGTATACATACATCAAGATTTATGGATTCAATGGAATGCCACACATTTTGCCATTTATTATACCAAACTGATTAGCTATTCTGGAAATAGTATGACAGATGTTTGAAGCCTCGGCCCCTTTCAGACTAGTCAAAAGGGGTATTTTCTCCCATTATAGCTTGAAATTGGTGACTTTGAGATAAACTCAAACAAAGGTTTTGAGTGAGCTATCGAATTACTCAAGTCTCTTCATTTGCCAGTGGGACTAAAAGCTAGATATTTTGACACGGAGGAGTATTATACTTCTGCAAAAAGGGCAGTAACATTGTGGAAGGTCGAGCATGAATTTGAGCTAAGGGAGGAGTTGATGAGGAATTGAAATTCTTATGAGGAGGTTAAAGCAGGGAGATCAACATATTTTAAAGTGCAAAAGGTTAAGAGTAGAAAGAGACTAGAAGAACCTTTGTATCAGGGTATATTTCTAGATGAGTTTAATAGAGTAAGGAGAATGGAAAGGATCATCCAAGATGCCCTTGTCCTTTTGGCCAATTTATCTATTCATCCACCCTTGTCCCCAAGTCCATCAATTTATGTAGTGGAAGGACCAATGGAAGCACCCCCATTAGCACGAATGTCGCAAACACCATCTTCAAATATTGCATTGTCAAAGGAGGTTGATGAAAGAGGTGATCTGTAGGAGGAAATGGAAGTAAATCAAGAAGTGAGGTTGCAGCCTTACATCCCACCTAATGAGCATAATGATAGCCTAAACCAAATAAGAAGTTACCTGACTGAGGATGTAAGAAGGAAGGCTTCAGAAACTCTCTTGTCTGATGATGAATTTATACACTCCCAGGAGTTCAGGTTGTCTATGTACAAATGGAAGGGAAGAGAACTAGTTGGAGGACAATTGGAAATTCCTAATGAACAACAATAGGAATATAATAGGAAGTTTTATGAATGGATAAAAGAGGAATTTGAGCACATGACACCAGAAAGAAGAAAGCAAATGTTGAAAGAGGCTAGTTTTTTAATCATGGGTCAATTTATGGTTTATAGGCTTAAGGATGTTTCTTATAGTGATATAGAAGACTTAAATGCAAATAATTCCCTATTCAATCAAGCCAAGGTTGAGGAGAAAAATGAGAAAATTTCATAGCTCACTCGGGATAACAATGATTTAAGAGAAGCATTGGGAATCTCAAAAGGAAAGGGCCTTATGTTGGAGGATGAGGCTATAGTTTCAAAATTGCAAACGAACCTCATATTTGAAAGGAATGAGAGGGAAGAAGTAGAAAGACACATACTTAGGTTGCAACAAGAAGTAATGGATCTAAAAAAAGACCTTAGAATGAGCAAGTTTATGTGGGCTCAAAATTTCATCAAAAGTTGATTTGAGCAGTTGTTGCATTATTTACAAGCTACTTGGATGAGACGTAATGAATTGTCTCAAGTTATACAAAGATAATATACAATGGAAATTCAATTAAAACTTAACATAAGACACTTGTTTAAGAAGCAATAAATAATGTATTGTCTGAGTAAGTTTTTTGAGTTTATTCATAGTGAAGGTGTAGAATTATGGGCAAGTATGTTGAATGAATTGGAATCAACATTGTCTGAAGCTGATGAGCTATTGAACAAGCATCCTAGATTCCATGGACAAGTTACACAGGCATTGAATAGATTTACTAAGTTGTAGGGTACTCCTCTTCCTTCTTTCATAAAAGACAATGGGGAACACATAACAGAACATGAATGGAAGATAGAGCTTGGGAATTGCATCTTTCGCAATATACTTGACAAGTTTATGGAAGATGTTGACAAGGTGGTGGAGAATTTACAAGTCCAATTAAGTGGTTTATATCAGCTAGAATTCAATGCCAAGATTGTGAACAAAGTGAATGCTTCTTTAGTGAACCCAATGTGTAATGCTCACTTAGACTCTTGTCAAAGTTTCTTTTCTAGAGAGAAGTAATTCATGAGGGAAGTAATTTTTATTAGTTTGATTTTATTTCCCACTATCATGGATTCTGCTATAGCCTATTCAATGTTATTTCTTGTCTTTTGAATAACTTGTCAAAAGTAGTGCAGCTATTAAAGGAATGATTCCGTTTGAACCATAATTTGTCACGAGTCTGGGTGTTTTTCTCATTTTTGTTGTTTTTCCTGAGATGTTGTTAATTTTCCTTTATGGTGTAGAAACTAAATGGTGACATGTGGCATTTATTGGCCTGAAGCTTTTCTTACTCTCCTTGTTTGTATAAAAGGGATTTCAGGGTCATTGTATAAGGGTTTTGAAGAAAAATATTTTTGAAGTGACTTATGAATATTGTTCTTGATATGGAAGTTTCTTTTTCTGATGAATTAATTTGTTACATATATAAAGAGATAACAAAAATGTTCTACTGAATTGTCTCACGACAGTTGTCTTTTGGTTGTATGGTTGCATTTGTCAAGGGTGAATGGAATTATCTCTACAAATTTCTTATGGATGTGTGATGTAGTAATTAGGTTTTCTTTAAGGAAGAAATTAAATTCTAGTTACACATTGCAATGGGTTTTGGATAACTGCATGATCATTAAAGAATGATTCATGTGAAAAATATGAGAATATATATGTAAGGCATTTATATTTGGGAGTGGGATTGTAGCCTTTGTTAGTTTGTCAGAAATATGACTCCATGCCCAAGAATAATACACTAGTCTAGAGATACATATGTTTAGTAACCATGCTAAATTGACTTCAATCTTTTCTTTTTTAAAATTGTTTGTTTGTATTAAAGGATTTTGTTCTCAAGCGGAAACAATTCACTTAAATAGCAGAATATGACCAATTCTAGATTTTCTCATTTGTATTTTGTTTCCATATCTTTGAGAATCATATATTGTGATGTAATACTCATCTAAGTTGTTGAAAGATCTATGAGTATTGTAAGAGGTTGACCTGCTTGGGTTTTACAAAGCCTGAAGTGAAGGATAATTACCCATTCAATGGAACAATTCCCATTAATTGGCCAATTATCTCAGGTTCTTGTTGAAAGAAGAAGGCTAATTCCTAGAGAAAATTGAGAAACCACTTGGAGATACCAATAGGGGAGATGAGAGATAGAGGGAGGGGGAGATGTAGTTTAAGAGGGACATAGGGAGATGAAAGATAAATGGTAGAGAAGGACTGGGGAGGGAGAGTTAGATAGAAAGAGGTAGGTAGAGAGAGAGAGGTAGGGTGATATGGATAGAAGGATAAAGAGAGAGGGAAATAGGGAGGGAGGTAGGAAGGGAGAGGTAAGGTGGGAGGGATAGAGGGAGAGGCATGTAGAGAGAGAGAGAGAGGGACAAAGGAAGAGAGAGGTAGAGAGAGGGGAAGGAGGGATGAAAGAAGAGGTAGGTAGAGAGAGAGGGGTAAGACAAGAGAGAGATAGAGGGAAAGGTAGGTAGAGAGGAAAAGGCTGAGTGGAGATAGAGAGAAATAGAGAGGGAAGGAGGAATGGATGGAGTAAGAGTTAGAGAGGGAGAGAGGGATAGAGAGAGGGGGGAGGGAGAGGTAGGTAGAGAGAGGTATATATTGCTCTTGGATTCTTGTAGCTTCTTTTAAACTTTTATTATAATAATTATTCAGTAAAACTCCCTTGTAACAATCAATCAAATATTTTTTTTACAATATATTATATCACTTTTGAAAACCCTGGATGGGACTAGTAAATCCCTTTGAAACTTGAGTTTTTTAAATTTACACAACACAAGAGACTTCTTAAGAGCTCTAGAGATGAGGAGGATTTGCAATTGAATGAAATTGGGCTAGTAAAATTGGATAAGTAGCAGTTAAGATCATTATTAACACCATACACGTGATGCAAATAGCTGCAAGTAGCCATTTTTCAAATTTAAATATTGATTGTTGATCTTTTTAATTTGATGACTCCCATGACACTCTCATCCTTTTTTAAAAGTTTTTGCATGTTTTGGCAACAAGATGTGCCTTTTTCAATGATTCATCTTGAGTCATGACACTTGGCATGATTTCACACTTGGCATGATTTCACATTTTCCTAAGAAGTGAATCTTCCTTCCAATCCTCCTCATGATGCACTAAAGATATGTGACATGCTACTATGAAGAAAGGGCTTTCCACATGGGCACAAGAATCTCCATTGAAAGTAGATAGTGGTCCCCAAGATTGCATGACACTACTATGTAAACATATTGCAATGTTGTAGGCTTTAGAGGGAAAAGAATCTTCAATTTATGATAGCACAACTATTTGTGATACCAATGAACAATCACCAACTGGATGCCAACATGATCAAAGGTAATGTATCAGCCTTTCACAACTTCAAGAATGGTCTCATCAAAAGAACATATGATAGAAACATTAGTTGCAAAAAAAAAAAATCAATAAAGGGAGTGTCTTGCCAGCATATTGGCATTTTATAACTTTGGCATAGAAGAAAGGTTTTCCTTGTGTGACAAAAGGACTAGTTATGATATATAATGAAAATGAAGCAATTGAGGTTGACATGGTTGGTGGCTTGGTAGAAAAATACTATATTATGGTTTTACATGATGAAGACTCACTTAATGAATGGATGGCCAATAGAAGAACTAGGATTGATGCAATCAGAAGGCACCAAATAAGAAAAGGTGGGGATGACTACTCCCTAGCCCGATGACAAAATACTTTTCATATAAAAATCACATGCCTTAACTAAGAACATTAGGATATGCAAGAGGAAGAGGCTAGTTAGAACACAATTAAAGAACCTTCATGATATAACTTAAGTTGAGAGTGACTGATTGAGAAAGTTGTGTCAACTTGGAATTTCACTTTAGAATATACCTGCAAATTGTTAGTTTTCAACAGTATCAAAGATAAAATCTACAGGAAAACTCTAAATTTAACCAATGAAATTGTGGACCTAATCCCACTTTAGCCAACACATTGGGAATACAAAAGAGCCTAGGGGAGATAGATCACTTTGGATACTTCTTGTGAGAAAGAGAGAGCCAAGTATTATCTCTTAGTTCTATTCCTCTTGTTGTATATGAAGATAAGATGTGAAAGATTTATCAGCTAGACTAAGAGATGAATAATGAAGCATATATGAACTAAAATTGCATACACATGCAGATCTAAAACTGAGATACTGAAAGAAAAGAAGGGGGAGAAATTTGGATGTGTACTTAATGGTGAAAAATGAACCAAACTACTCAAGACTAGGTTGCCACACCCCTATCCCTGATGATTTGACAGAGAGCTACAACTATGGGCTTGCAATCCTAAGATCTTGAGCTTTCACCCTATTAATATTCACTGAAATTGAGGGGGATTGAGGTGCTATGCCCCTATCTTGGGAAGGACTAGGGTGCCATACCCCTGTCCCTTAGGGATTTGGGTCAATCTGAGCTCTTGGGACTGTCCTTGTGCCTTTTGTTGATCTGAGAAGCCTTCTGGGTACCTGTTTCTGCACCTGCAACTGAAAATAGAGCGTGTGACAAAATCTTGTGTGTCATGGAATCTTGTGTGTGTCCAAGACCCTAGGATGAATGCAAACAATCTAGAGCAACCCTAAAGACTAAACCCTAAATGTTTGTAATTAACAAAGTAAATTCTCTAAATAAATGATGCAAAGTGATCTAAAGCATAAATTTAAGTATGCAAATTGATGCAATGAAGCTCATACAAAGACACAAGAACAACATGAAATCATACCCAACCCCTAAGGGAGGGGTACGAGCCAATCATTAGTCGGTGATCTCCTATTATTCTTCAATGTCTTCAAGGCTCCTAATGGATGATGAATGCTTGATGAATGTTGTTGAATGGTTTTGAAGACTCCACATAGGTTTCTCTTTCACTACATAGAAGGCTCATTTATGCTCGCTAGCTCCTTTCACCAAAAACTCTTTTTTTCGTAGCTCTTAGTTGCCTTTAAATGAAGAAAGAGAACTCTTATGTATGAAACCCTATATCTTAATTTCATCTTTAGTCCAACCTAGGATTTGAATTTCCTGCTAATTTCTTTGGGTTAATCCTTATAATATCATAGAATTATGCTCCCGAAATTTTGGGAAAAATGTTGGGGACCATGTGCACTTTGCACCTGGTCCAACCAACTTTTCACCAAATTTTGAGGGCCATTGGATATGATGATATTAGAGCGAATCCCAGAGTTATAGCTGATTTTGATGTGTTTTGATATGTGAAATTGGGCCTTAAAGGATGAAATAAGACATAATTAAGCTTTATGATTTAATGATTCATTGGAGGAATAAAATAAAAAGGGGCACACTTAGGGTAAAGGGCCCAAATTTATGATGTGGGGAGTGATTAAATATGACTTTAGATTAAATTAAATTAATTAATTTAATGCTTAAAGTTAAATTACAATGCAATATGAAAATAGACTAAGGTGGGTGCTAAACAAGCGTGGAATTGTACCACCCTAGCAAGGGTGTACAATTTACAAAGCTACATTTAGCCCCCAGTTTAGTAGTCATATGACACTGATGGTATGATGAAAGAATAAGGATCTGGTCAACTATTGAGGGGGGGGGGGGGGGGGGGGTGAATCAACAGATAGAAAACTGATATAATCTTTCATCAACCTCAAAATCAACCTCTCAATGCAAACTCTAAACTGACTGGTTTAAATACTGAACTTCAAATGCAATATTACTGATAAGTTAAACCGGTTGACTATTATAACAGACTAACAGTAAAACATCTCTGAAACTCACAAAACCTTTTAACTGAATCATTGAAATACTTTACTAACATAAGTATAACATATTTCAAATTGTTGTCGGTTAACATAACATATCAAAGTGGATTTAGCAGTTAAGCAATTCAACCATATTAAACATTCACTACTTGACACAATATTTTTGACGTGGAAACCAAAATGGAAAAACCATGATGGGGATGAATACCCACAAGTATTCTGAACTCTTCTGAAGTTTGCCCTATTAGGAGCTAAGCCTGTTAAAGCTTTACAAAGGTCTTGTTAAGAACAAATCCTATTAGGGATCACTCGGTTAAGGATTGACTATAATGCACTACTAGAAGCAATACCCTATTAGGAATAACCTTAGTAGAGGATTTGAAATCCAAACTAATGGACCACTTGGTTAGAGGATTTGAATAACACTAAGTTTGTTAGAGCTTACTCAGTTAGGGGATTTAACTGATGTAATTGATATAAAACGACATGGGTTTCCTGATCTGTTTGAATAGTACTACACATGCTTGTTTATATCCTTTTTATGCTCCTATCTACATTTACACAAACTACAGATACATCATTTGGTTCGGCAACCACACTCTCTTACTCTCAACTACAAATTGCCAACTCTTCAACAAAACAACTCATCGACCTTATAAACAAAACAATAGGTCGGTAACACATCACAAACCTAATTCTCTCATAGAGATTACAAACAAATTGGTTCAAGTATGACCATTGGATTACATAACAATCTTTGCACATCATTCAATATAGCCTCAATCTCTCCTTGATCACTACTTCATCGAACTCTATAACTCATCACATGATTTGCATTACATGTGATATACTTGCTCATTCCCAAGATAAAATCAGTTATCTCAACGTGCCAAAAACCATTTAAAACTCTTCTCATACAACATGCATATGTGTCATAATCATTACCACTCATCATTAGATCATAAACCAATACAACCAATTCACCAAACTCCATCAGTTAGGGTTTATCATATCAATGGGTAGGGTTTACTAGTTGATCTTACTTCTTCTCTAGTAATATCGGTTCCTTCACAAGCTCACATACCAGTTGCAAAACAACATTATAACAACATCATAACTGGTTATAATTGACATCAATGACAACATAACATTTCATTAATGCAATCATCATGCAAATGCCAACAGACACTTTGTGCATATGCAAGCTAAAGTAAAGAAAAGCAAACAATCATGAAAAAGGATATATCCACAAGTTGTCGGATGAAGCCCCTAGCGATATCTACATTACACAGTTAGTAACCGCACCCTACAAAAGCACATCTTAGATAAAATCACAAAATCACCTAAATGCTTACTAAGGAAGGTGATGAAAATTTGAGGGTAGCTATATGCCCCCCTGTTTCAGCTTGCTAATTTTAGTGAGTTGAAATAGGGTATCATGTTTACCACATCAAATTGTGAAAGAAGATTGATGACAAATGCTCCCATGAAGATTTGATACAAGATTAAAAACTAATAGAGAATCATTTGGTAAGAAAGAGGACTAAGCCTCAATTCCAACACAACAAAGAGTGTGAGGATTTGAGAGCTCTAACACAAGATGAAAGATTTAAATGAAAACAAATGCAAGAGATATAATCCAAAAAAAATCAACTCCATAAAGGAAATTGGAAAATAATGAAGGATTGAAATGACATCAAAGAGAGATTATTAATAGCAACACTCTTTTAAAAGAAGGCAAGATATCCTCCTTAGGGACATGCACTTTAATAAAATAGAAGGGTTTATTATAAAAGATACTACTCAATGAAGAAAATAAATTGATGAATGATCAAAGACTTCCAACACCAAGGAGGAGGTCCTATTAAGGATATGTACTTAAGATCCCCATTAGGGATGCTTGTTCCAATATGAGAGAAGGAATTCAAATATAAATACACCTCTACAATCAATAAGAAATCCTTATAGAAGAAACTACTTCACAAATGGGAAATTTTAATCTTCAGAAGGAGGTATGTTTGAAATCACTCTTGCCTGCCATGTATAGGTAAAAGAGATGAGATAGAAATAGGATATTACGTTTCTTCTAAAAGTATGTTTGCACGTGAAATTGTACCATCATGAATGACAATGATCTCCCAATAAGTGAGATACCAATGTTACATAATGATGGGAAACATAATAGCCATTAATGTTATTTAAAGACATGATAGATTGAATGAGGTATTTGACATGTTAAATGCTCTACTATAAGTGAGATTAAAAACACATATAATATGATGAATGCTAAAAAGTATTTAGAAAGAGAGAATTTTATAGGAGAAGAATAGGCCACTAAGTCATACTTTTCTTGCACACAAGAAATATTAGGAGAGGGATAAGTATAATTCATTAGAGCCTTATTCCTAGAATAAGGGATTTTAGAATGAGTAGAAGATAAAGTCTCATAAGTGGGATTAGAAATCTCTTGAGGAGATTCATAAAGAGATTTGTTAATCACCAATATTTCCTTATGAGGGGGATGAGTGTTGAAAGAAGTAGAAGATGATTTAATTGAGGTGAGGTCATCATCACTACTAAATATAGCATTCACATTGAGAGATGGTCTTTTAGATGCTCTGGTGGGCTTAGAAGAATTATATCCAAGCCCAAATTAAGCTTCATGTGTGTTATGTCCTAAAGGAACTTTAATTCCTTGTTCATTTGTGCCACGACTATTGCTATCATAGCCACTCTTAGCTAAAATGTGAAAACCAGGACCATAAAGGGATGCCAAATCAGAGAGAGATGGTTGAGCCTCATAGGTCTCAGTGCTATATGAATTAGAGGAAGGTTTTGAAGAATTATTTGGATTAGAAGCAGCCACAAAGTGGGTTTCTCTTTAGGTTCCTCCTTATATTTCTCCTTCTCGATCATAGATTCTTTCCAAGATAGTCTATACTCTCCTATAAAAGTAGGGTTAAAGTCTAGAGATCCCCAATCATCATCTGGGAGAACTCCTTCGAGAGAAAAGATATCTTTGGGAGGAGATTCTAATTGAGTAGAAGAAATAGGAGTACTATAAGGAACAAGATCATTAAAGGAAATAGATGTATTTGAAGAAGTGGGAAGATTAGGAGAAGAATAGGAAGTAGTTGAACATGAAGATCCAGATTTTAATGAAGCTTGAAGATTGATATTAGCTAACAAGGTGTATTTCATATTGTTGTAAATAAACTTGACTTGCCTATGCAAATTTGAGGGGACAACTTGCATTCTATGAATCCAAGGTCTCCCTAATAGAAGGTTATATGCCAATTTACTAGGCATGACATGAAAAGGTGTACGTAAAGTAATAGGACCCGTGTTAATAGGAAAGGTTATGATACCTAAATATTGTTTAGTGACATTATCAAAGCCTCAAATAGAAATACAAGCAGGTTCGATGAGAGAACTATCCACATTAATCTTATCCAATAAGTCTTCTCTGCAAACATTAAGTCTAGATCCATTGTCCACAAGGGTTTGTCTTATAGCAATATGATTGATAATAACTACAATCATAAGAGTATCATATTGATGTTAGATTTCATGAGAAGGTAACTCATCTTGTGTGAATGCAATTTGAGCTTTGGTTTTGTTTGTAGGATCAATCAAAGAAGCCGTGTTATTAGGTGTCACTACAGGTGGGACATCTAAGTTTTTCAAAGCATCTTGTAACATCCCATGATAAGTAGGTGAAGTTTAAACCAAATCCCAAATAGAAATCTTGGCAGGAGTAGATTTAAGTTGTTCAATGAGATCATACTCCTTACTAAGAGTTTTTAATATATGAGGTATCTATGGAAGAGTAGGTTGAGAAGGAGGAAGTGAATTTGGGATAACTAGAAGAGGATTAGGTTGCCTATTTTTCCTTGTGTTGTAGGTATGAGCAACAATATGATAACTCTCTTTAGTAATTTTCTTAGCATACTCGTAAGGGCTCTTAGTAGGATAACCTCATTTCCCAGTAAAAACAGGTTTCTTAGGAGTACAAAAAGAATCATTAAAGCATAACCACCTTGAACCACTAAAATAGGCTTACGTTGAGAACTTTGAGATGGATAAGAACCTTGAACTATGAAGAGGGGTTTATTAGGTGTTTCATTCACATGTATCAAATTGATTGAAGATGGTTTAGGAATATAAAAGGTGTCCTTATAAATTTTAGAAGAAGAATGGACAAGATTGTTGGAAGAATTGCTGATTGTCTCTTCTCGCACTAAAATGTTAGCATGGATAAGATCAATTTTAGGAGGTAGACTAGGAGTAGGAATTGATGTTTTAGAAGGAAGAGTATTAGTAGGAAAGGTCATATCATCCTTTATCATCAAAGGATCTACATGGGGAATAGACTCTCTGGGAGAAGGATCAACATTACTCTCTAAAGTTTCACCTTTAAGAGGGAGACTTTTGAAAGAGATGTTTACAATCTCTTATTGGACTAAGGTATCCTTATGAGTAGAACCTAGTTGGGGAGAAGGAGATGCCTTACCTTTAGAGAAAAAATGATTTATATTCATGGAAGGTGAGATGCTATCAAGAGGGTTATCAATCATGACTTCATCCTCTTTGGCTAGGGTTCTCTCATGGGGTAGAGAATAATCAACACCTTCTTCTAATTGTTCATCCCAAATAGTGAGATCATTGAAAAAAGTATTAGAAATATCTTGCACAAAGATGTCCTTATTGTTATTGCCAATTTTGGGAGAAGGGATAACATTGTTCATTAATTCTTAATCCTTAGGAGGGAGAGCATCACTACATGTGTTTAAATCATCCTCTTGTCTCAAAATGTGTTCAATTGGATTTTTAGGGGAGAGAGAATTAAGGAAATTGATTATGATTTCATCTTTTTTTTTAAGGCATCTTTATGGGTAAGACAAGCTTCAGGGCAAGGAGAAGTATTTCTCATTACTACATCATCTCTAGTGGGAATTTTGTTGAAGTCAAAAGAGGAAATTTCATCACTAGGAAAAGTAGGGACAAAACCATATTCTTTCACAAGATGATCCTCATGAGGGGAGTATTCTTTGTTAGACAGCTCAGATAATCGGTGAACAACTGAGAGGTGGGGGTGAATTAGTTGTTAACAGACTATAGAAATTTAAGCATTAAAACCTTATAACTGGAATACATAAACCAAATACTGGAATAACAAATATAATAGAAAGAATAATTACCAACCATCCACAAAATATAACACCAAGATTAGTACGTGGAAAACTCGATAAAGGGAAAAATAATGGCGACAAGCCTACCCATAGTCAGATAATACTTTTGTAGTAAGTATGTGATTATATAAAGAGGGGCTTGTGCATGCAGGAAGGCCAATAGACTAGAGTGCACTTCTCATCGTAAAAGGAGCCTCACTGACTACAAAATAAATCCTTACTACAATCTGGAAAGAAGAGTGAACTACAAGAATAACATCTCCTATGCCTGAATAGAGTTCCAAGTAAGCTTGGTACTGGAGGTCTTAAACCTCTTTCACCAACCCAATTAGATCACCTATGATTGACCAAAACCTCTGCATATGATTAGAACCTTATTCGCACACAGATAAACCTATATACCAAAAACCCATATGCCCATGATCTACAAAGAGATCTTACATCATATTCATACCAACATATGACCTAAACAATTAGGTTGGCCACCTAAAAGATAATACAATCAATTCATAACATAAACCCACAATCTAATGATCAACCAATTCAGCCTAAGACCAAAACAACATAATCTAGTCAATAGATCCAACCGGAAATGCATCGGGATCATCCACCAACACGTTACATAAACCAGTCCATAACCTAGTCGAATAAGATAGCATTAGGTCCGGACCCAAATCCAACACCACCAATCAACAAGAACATGAACAAGATAACCAACAACATCTCGGAAGCCATCTAGAATTCGCACCAACATCACTTATCACGTGCATCAAAATATCTTCAACAAATCTCTACTGGTAGAACCCTTATTGGTGACCAAAAGGCTTACTAGAACAAATGATAGCTCCTCAGTCATCAAATCATGAACCAACTTATCATGAAATACATCTGAATAGCATGAATGATATATCCAGACCAATTCCACAAATCAAATCATACCAAAGCATACTGAATCAATATCATAATCCAGCCGCCCTACTGAAACCTATCGAAAATGGGTAAACAACCAAAATAGTCAGTGTTGCCATCAATGAAAAATATTAATACAACACATAATCAATTCCTCTAGTTTTCTAACAATCTCCCCATTTGGCATTGATGACAACACTAGATGTGAAAAACATCCAAGTGCCAAGAAATGCCAAACAAGTCTCCCCCAAAGGAAGACGGCCAACAATCTCCCATAAGATGATATTACAATGAAGTTAACAAATCCCCCTGTGAATGATATCCCTGCTAAGCACTATTTTTCACATATATCTTTCCCCCTTTGACATCAATGCCAAAAAACTGACATGAACATCAAAGAAAAAATCATAAATCCACTGAACCACACAACTGACTACTCCCCTGAGTAGTAGCACCAACACATCAATCTGAAAATGAATAGTAGCTTTGTAAATGCATGCCAGACTAATGCCAATCAGCATCACTCAGGTCTCTACCAGAGGGGCAAAAACCCCCAATTTGTCTCTAAAGTACATAAATGATTCTTTAGGCAAAGGTTTAGTGAAGATATCTACAATCTGCTCTTTAGTGTTCACATAAACTAGTCTGAATTCATTTGCTTTCACCTTCTCCTTCAAAAAGTTATACTTGATAGATATGTTCTTTGTCTTGGAATGAAATACCAGATTTTTTGATATGTCAATAGGAGCAAAGTTATCACAGTGAATAACTACCGCTTCATTACAGTCCACCCTTACATCCTTCAACATTTTCTATTGACAAATGCACAGTCCAATGAGAAATTGTAGGTGATTGAAGGTTTTGTCATTGATGACAACCTTGCAATCATATGACCTCGGCAAGACAAAGATACTGGCACCCGCACTGAAGACTCTACACCAGCATACAAAACACCAGCAGTGAAAGGAAGGATACCAGCATCTTGGCCGACTTCAATTTTGTTTAAAATGTATTTTGTAATTAATTGTAAAATCATTGTAAGTCGACATGGCGAGTTGTAATATGACTCATATATGTATGAGATCATTTTGTAATAGGAAATGTGTGAAATAGGATGTGAAATAAGTAGACCTAATATGTGAAATATTGGTTAAGGGTTTATGTTGTAGCAGAGCTTAAACTGGTACTGAATCTGGCATAGCAGATGTTGATCTGAAGCAGTACAAGACATTGGATTAGTATAATCCATTTTTGTAAGTCAGTGTGACTTCTTTCATAATTGAGCAGTGAGCTCTAGGCACTTGGCCTTCCTACATTTGCATGCCCCTATTGTAAGAGTAATATTCTCTTATTGGCCAAAAAGTGAATATTGTGGGTCACAAATACCACTGAGGTTTTTCCCACACTGGGTTTCCTCGTTAAAACACTATGCTATGGTGTCCTTCTCATGTTTTTGTTATCGTTCTTAGTCACTGCATTATTTTTGGTTTACCAGTACACAGTTTTAATATGCTTTTCATATTTTAAGTCAAATAAGTTGATATACCGGTTAGATACTGATTCACCCCCCCTCTTAGTATCTTTGGAATCCTAACAATTGGTATCAAAGCCTAGTCCTCTATTTTCAAAAGCCTAATAGCTTGAAGAAGATCTTGTCACCGGTAGAGATGGAAAACTTGAGAAAGCAATTGGAAATAGCTCTTACAGACTATGATGTAGAAAAAGTGAAGAATATCAAACTTGAGGATGATCTGAAAGCTGCTCACGATATTATTCAAGCACTTCAAGAGAATTTTACTATTGCAAGGAACAAGAGGAGAGAACTTTGTGAAAAGATGCAGAATGAGGAAAATGAAAAGGAAACTCTTAATGATTTGGTAAACAATCTAAGACAAGAAATTAGTACAACAAAGAATGAGATGTAGGATATGACTATGAGATTCTATAAAGAAATTGAAGACAGAAAGAAGAATGACGAAGAATTGGTTAGAAGACTAAATGATGTTGGAAATAAAAACACAAGACTCGGTCATGAAAATGATATGTTGAAGATAGATCTTATGCACACACAAAATGATAGAACTAAACTCATGAGACAGAAAGGAATCTTGGAGAATGAACTAACTACTGCAAATCAACACAAGGAGAAATTCAAGAAAAGTTCAGAAGAACTTGGTGACATGCTGAAGAATCAAAAACCTAATGGTGATACAAATGGCCTTGGCTTTGAAGTTGGTGAAAGCTCTGGTACTGCAAACAATCATGATCATAGCAAACCGGTAAGACATCCTACTGCTTACAAATTTAATGGAAAATGCTTTAACTATAATGAGTATGGTCATAGAGAAAATCAGTGTAGATCTAGAAATTATCAGAATACTAATACACCCACCGGTCAATGTTCTAAATGCAACAAAGTTGATCATTATTTCAGAGAATTGTAGAATGAATGTAAGATGTTATATTTTTGGAATAATTGGACACTTATCTAATCAATGCAGAACACATATCAGCATAGGATATGGGAAAGTTATTCAGAAGAACAATGTGACTTGTTATGCCTGTAACAAAATTGAACATATTACAAAATTTTGTAAAATTAAGGCATCATCGACAAATAACAAAGGTCCTAGTTTGAAAGGTAAAGAAAAGGTTGAAGAGGTAAAGCAAGAATTCTCAAAACAATAGATCAGAAAGTCAGATCTTAATGTTGATGGGAATACTCCTCCACTGGTAGAACAGAGTAACACTCCACCGGTAGGAGACTCTTCATCTAACTGAAGAAAAATTCTTTGGGGGTTTAGCAACAAAATGAAAAACTTTCTATTATTCCCTCGGTTGATGGTGAGAAGTTCAAATTACTTCTATACCAGCAGATGAGTTAAGTTGTGACTTAAACGGTGAACATTAAATATGGTAGTTGGAGAAAATAACATTATAAAGCAAGTGTTTTGGCTCCTTTTTCATTCACCGAGCATTCAAATCTTCGAGAGCATGAAAATTCCTGAGCGAAGGCATTCTAAGCGAAGAAGTGAAGCAATTAATCAAAGTATTCATCCCTAAGGAAGATTGAGGTATTTATAGCTATGGCATCTTCATCCACTCCTAAATTTATTGAAAACCCTACTATTGTTGAGGTTATTAAGTGCCCCAGACCCATTTTCAAACTAGTTCTCAAAATTGCAAAGAAAGATGATAGCATAGGTGCATCGGATTCATTTTTGGAGTTAGAGAAGAAGATTGCAAAGCAAGAAGAGAAAATCAAGAAGCTAGAAAATGACAAACAGGGAATAAAGGATAAAGCAAAGGACTTGAAATGTGGACTTAGTCCAAGACTAGAATACCATATTTTATTTGAGAAAAGAAATATATGAGGCTCTAGTTCCCAGATTGAAGACACCGGAAGAGAAAATGCACATACTCACCAGTACAGTAGAAAGAACACAAGAGGTAATAGAAGACAATAAAACATTCAGTAATGGTATAAATTTAATTTTGACAGATATCTTTTAGATTGTAACCCACCGGTTACAGCAATCTAGGTAGGACTCCACTGACACCAAATGACAACCTTTTCATTGATGTCAAAGGGGGAGTAGTCGGATAAGAAAAATGGTCAGAAGAAAGGACATCATCTGCTCAGGGGGAGCATACATTTTTTTTGGCACACAGTTTTGGTAAGACAATTTTGGCAGACTATTTTTGGATATCATTTTGGATACTTTTGATTTTTCTCATGAGTGTTGCCATCAATTCCAAAGGGGGAGATTGTTGGAAAATGCACACTCCAATGAGAAATTGTAGCCGATTGAAGGTTTTTTCATTGATGGCAACCTTGCAATAATATGACCTTGGCAAGACAAAGATACTGACACCAGCACCGACATACTCTACACTAGCATATAGAACACTGACAGTGAAAGGAAGGATACCAGCACCTTGGCCAACTTCAATTTTGTTTAAAATGTATTTTGTAATTAATTGTAAAATCATTGTAAGCCGACATGGCGAGTTGTAATATGACTCATATATGTATGAGATCATTTTGTAATAGGAAATGTGTGAAATAGGATGTGAAATAAGTAGACCTAATATGTGAAATATTGGTTAAGGGTTTATGTTGTAGCAGAGCTTAAAATGGTATTGAATATGGCATAGCAGATGCTAATCTGAAGCAATACAAGACATTGGATTAGTATAATCCATTTTTGTAAGTCAGTGTGACTTCTTTTGTAATTGAGCAGTGAGCTCTAGGCACTTGGCCTTCCTGCATGTGCAAGCCCCTATTGTAAGAGTAATATTCCCTTATTGGCCAGTAAGTGAATATTATGGGTCACAAATCCCACTGAGGTTTTTCCCACACCGGGTTTCCTTGTTAAAACACTGTGTTATGGTGTGCTTCTCATGTTTTTGTTATTATGCTTAGTTACTGCATTATTTTTGGTTTACCAGTACACAATTTTAATATGCTTTTCATGTTTTCAGTCAAATAAATTGATATATTGGTTAGATATTGATTCACCCCCCCCCCTCTCAGTATCTTTGGGAGTCCTAACATTTTCTTCATCCATAGAACTTGTGTAAAGCTAGTAGCAACAACAAAATAATCAGCTTCAGCAGTAATTAAAGAGGTACATGACTGCTTCTTGTTAATCCATGAAACAATTTTATTTCCAAGAAAGAAAGCTCCATCAGATGTGCTCTTTCGGTCAGTAACATCTCTAGCCCAATCTGCATTTGTATATGCACATAGTGTAAAATCATCATTTTTAGGATACCACAAACCATATTAAGTTGTTCCTTGAAAATACTTGAAAATCCTTTTCACCACACTCTCATGATTCTTTCTAGCATCACTTTGATAGCTTGATATAATACAAATTGCATTCATTATATCTGATCTAGTTTGAGTCAGATATAACGAACCTCCAATCATAGACGTGTACCTTATAGGATTTACTCGTGTTGATGCATCTATCTTAGTCAATTTCTCACTTCTAACCATAGGTGTACCAACTGGTTTAGAATTTTTCATACCAAATTTCTTCAACAACTCCATAGCATACTTAGTTTGATAGATGAAAATACCTTTATCAATCAGAGTAATCTGCAAACCTAAGAAAAATTTCATCTTCCTAATCATAGACATCTCAAATTAATTTTTCATATTATCAGAGAATTCTATACATAACTTATCCTCACCTCCAAAAATGATATCATCAACAAAGACTTCAACAATCAATATGTCATCATCAATGATCTTATAATATAAATTATTGTTAGCATTACCTTTAGTGAAGCCAAGCTTCAAAAGATATTTATCCAATCTTGCATACCAAGCTCTAGGGGCTTGTTTCAATCCATATAAATCTTTCATGAACCTACAAACCATGTTTTTGTCATCTGAAAGTGAAAATCCAACAGGCTACTCAATGTAAACTTCCTCTTCAAGATCTCCATTCAGAAATGCACACTTAAAATCCATCTGATAAACCTTATAGTTCTTACGGGTAGCATAAGCAAGAAATAATCTCACAACTTCAATCATAGCTATCGAAGCAAAAGTCTCATCATAATCAATTCCTTCCTTCTGAGAATATCCTTTACAAACCAAGCTAGCCTTATTCCTCACAACTTGCCCATCTTCATTCAATTTATTACTAAAAAACCCATTTAGTCCCAATAACATTCTTATTTTTAGGTTGGGGAACTAAAGTCCATGTATTATTCTTTTCTATCTGATCTAATTCCTCTTCCATAGATTTCATCCGGCATTCATCTTTACATGCTTCAATTATTGATGTCGATTCAATTTGAGAAATTAAACATTGTTTGTATTATGGATGTGTTGCATTAGTTTTGTCATTGATGTCAACACTTATCCTTCTAGAGATCTACATTGTTGATTTGGCACTATGGTTATATTGGTTTATTATTGAACTAGCACATTATGTACACCAACAAGGTCAGTGACTTATGCACAGTCATTGGTATATTGTCCACCGACAGGTTATATGGTTCACCGACACTGATGATGACTTGTTATGATCTGGAGATCACTTGATTATGTCGAAGACATGGTTTGGATACTTGGTTTTGGTGTTTTGGTTAATGGTCTAATCGGGTTGACATATATGTTGTTACCGGCATATTGGTCTAGGTTATGGACCGGTATGCATTATCTATTCCAGATCAGCACGACATGTTATGGAGATGGTTTATTGATTGAATATTGTTGTAAATGTATTAAGCCGACATGAGGCATCACATCTAGACTTGTTTGTAATTGATTTTAATTGTAATATTCTTAGTGAACCAACCTACACATTTGGTCTTAGGTTTTGTATATATGTAAGATATCATTTGTGAGATGTAAGGAGGGATATGGTATGTAAGGTTCTGGTATTGTAACATGGTATGTGCAAATATTGAAGATCATATGAGTAGACCATAGAGAAGGTTCAAGGAAGGTTTGAAGGTGATTATCAGAGCTTAACTAGTACTGAATCTAGCATTGGAGATGCTATTTTGAGTAGTACATTTTTCTATGATTTCACCATCCTACTGTAGTCATTGCGACTCCCATTTGAGAAATGTGTTATAGGCAGTTGGCCTTTCTGCATGTGCAAACCCTATTTGTATACACATACTATCTGCAATAGTATTATGTGATTGTGTGTAAGGTTTCCCACTATGGTTTTTTTCCTTACAAGGTTTCCACATTAAAATCTTTGTGTTATGTGTTGTGGATATTGTTTCTCTTTTTGTTTGATGCTTTAAGCTTCACTGGTATTGATATTAACTATTAATTTGTTAAATGACATTAAGTTTGGTTTACCGGTATTAAGTATCAAGTTTGATTAAGTTATAATTGGGTTGAAGTTCATAGACAATTGATTCAACACCCCCCCCCCACCCTCTCAGTTGTCTTTTGGGTCCTAACAATTGGTATCAGAGCTAAGTCCTCTTTTTGTAGAAGCCTAATAGCTTGAGGAGATCCTATGGCAACAAACTTTTTTCAGGAAGGGCAATCCTAAACTTGATGGAACTAACTATGGTATATGGAAGATAAGAATGGTGACACATCTAAATTGCATTGGAAGAGAAATATGGGAAGTTACAAAGAATAGCTATGTTGGTCCTACACCGAATCAACCTAATCCACCAACATTGGGTAAAGATCAAGGAAATGATTGCAAAGCAAGAGAAGCACTTTTGAGCGCACTATCTTATCAGCAAATCATGGGATCATCAGGATGATCTACTACTAATGCTGTTTGGGATAAATTGGAGACATTGAATGAAGGAGATACCATTGTCAAAATTGGAAAATTGGAATGTTTCCAGGTCAGGTATGAAAATTTGAAAATGGAAGAAGATGAAAGAATTTCTGCTTTTATGGAAAGAGTTAATGAAATTGTTTTAGGAATACAATGTTGTGGAGGATCCTTAAGTGAAGATGAAATTGTTTCTAAAGTATTAAGAGCATTGCCACCCGCATACAAAATGAAAGTAACTGCTATTAATGAGTTAAGAACAATGCCTAATACATCATATCTAGAGATACCTTGGTTGGAAAACTTTTAGCATTTGAGCTTGTGGAATTTGGTCCTATTACTACAATTAAAATAGATTTAGCCTTCACAGCATCATCATCTATAGAATCATCATCATCATCATCTAACAAATCTGATTGGAAAGCATGGTATGCAAAAGAACTTGAAGATATCAGAAGGGAAAATGAAGAACTGGAAGAACTTGAAGCACTATTGCAAGGAAAATGCCTAAAGGTCCTATTGGAAGTAAGTATGAAGGTAAAGCACCATTCAAATTTTTTAATTGCAATAAAGTTGGTCATATGGCATCTAGATGTTCTGATAGACATGCAAGACTGAGAGAGGAAGCTAAAAGAACATATAAGCCTAACCTTGAATATCAGAGATACAGATTTAAGAAGAACAGAGACAAATCTTGTTACTATGTTGGTGAAGGAGTTACTAATGATTCTGATGAAGAATCGACAGACATGGATGGGCTTTTGTTGTAATAAAAGAAGATCAACCAACAAAACCAATACAACCATAACATAAGATATTTGACGTGGAAACCCAACTGGGAAAAACCACGGTGAGATGGAACTCACAAGTCACTATCTACAGAATAGAAACCAGACCAGTTAAGGTCAGACCGGTTAAGGTCTTATAATGTTCTTCACTAGAATAGATTATGTTAGGAATCTCGATCCATGTTAGGAGATAAGTCCGATTAAAGACTACCTTGTTAGAGGATTTTAGATTCACATGTGTGAACCACCTTGTTAGAGGATTTTACAAAGGCTTTGAGGCCTACCTAGTTAAGGGCTATAGATTTGTCAAAGATGTGAGTAATCAACAAGTGTTTGATCTATCGGATAGCACAAACCGCTTGGTTAGATCCAGTATTGCACATAGTTAATGCATTCTAGCATTACTTCAGTCTTCTCTATCTCTATTACAGTTGCAACTTGATCTTCTCAGATAAGATCATTCTCAACTTCCACCTAAAACCCTAGCTCGACATTAACCCTTTCAGCAACAACTTAAAACCCTAGACATGATGTCCTTTTAAAGGAATCTAATTTCATGTCGGTTCAATAGGATTACATTATAATTTCCTAGGTTCAATGCATCTAGATGTACTCAGTAACATGACACAAAAAGCATTGTCAATGTGTCGACACCATCAAACAATCGGTGGATTGGTAACTCATCACAAAATGTCAGTTGGTAACTCATCACAGAGTATTACCGGTTCATACAAAATACCGGTTGCCGGTTTGACAAAAATGAAGACTGGTAAGAATGTGTTGTGCCACTTTGCTCCCTTGTACCACTTGGGGTCGACATGCCACTTCAGACTGAGAAACACATTCTGTAAAATCACCACTAGTCTAAAGACTAGAATACAACATAACGGTTTGAACAAATACCGGTTGAGCACAAGCTCATACACATAAAGGGGATCTCAATACAAGTGTGTGTCCATCAATGACAATCACAACATAAACAACAAAAATGCCAACGATCTCGCCCTTTGGCATTGATGGCAACACTTAGGAAAATAAAAATTTTGACATCTAAGTGTTTTACAACAAAAACTTGCCACTAACAAAATTGCTCCCCCTAAGCATATACACTATCCCATAATCAACACAGTGTATAGAAATTTTGCATATAGAGCATAATCATTAGAGCATGTAGCATATATCATAACATATATCAAAATTTCAAAACCAGATACTTCTCCCCTTGTGTCAGAAGATTAAAATTTTAAAACCAAAAACCAGATATACTTCTCCCCCTTTGCCAACAATGACGAAGTACCGCTAAAAACCCCTATTTCCATATATATATAAAAAGTTTATGACAATAATGAATAATACTTTTCAAAAACTGATTTATAAACCTGCAAAAATTGTTTCATGGATAAAGACCAGGACTCAAGTAGGGACGTTGCCACTTCCTTCTCTGTTTGCATCTGGGATACCTGTTCCTCCATGGCATCTATTGTGCTCAGTTCTTGTGTGACTATCAGGGCATCCAGGTTCAAATAACACTTCTGAAGAATTTGCAGTCATGGAAGTAATACCAGTTGAAGCTCCTGCAAATCTCTAGACTGTGTGCTAATCTCTTGCTCCATCTTGGCTGACTGGATCTGGAACCGATGAACGATTTGCCCATATGCTGCAATGGAATCATAAGGTGTCTTGAATGTGCCCAAGTAGTGGTGCAAGAGCACCCAAGACAATATTGGCCACCATGAGGCCATAATGAAGATTTATGAGATATTTGAGATGTAAGGTAAATTTGACCATTTTATATTGTAATCATGGCTAATAATGCCATTTGAAGTCATATTGTTCATGTATCGAGTCATTTTGTAATAAATTGTCAATATTGGCATATGGGGAAAATAATGTCAAAAATGAGCAATGTAAGGGGTTCAATGGTAGAATAGGATTTTAATGAGAATTTTGGGTTCCATAAGGTCTCATAAGACCAATTTTATGTAATTAGGCTAATTAAGTTTCTAGATAAGAGTCAAGGTGCAAAAAGATTAAACAATGTCAACTTGACAACAAAATAGATGTAAAAATGCCTAATGAGTGGTTAAGGAGGTAGTTATGAGTTGGTTGTTGGTTCCCATTGAGGTAAATGATTTATAAATGATTTTAATACTCCAAAAAAGAGGGTGGTGGTCGAAAATACAGATTGGAATGTAAAGGCAATGGGTTATTAATGAAAGATCACAGTTTTTCTGAACTTTTCGGTTAAAATCTGCACTCTAATGATCTGAAACTCTTCTTATTTGCTTCATTTTTAATTGGAAATTGATTTTTCAATGTAGAGGAGTGTTTTTAATATCATTTTATACTATTATTGAAGGTTTTACGTTCAGATTTGATCAACTTCTATTTGCTGTCCTAAAATCTGCTGTAGGTGTTTGTTTTAAGGAAGTTTTGTGAGTCACAATGCAAATGTGACCCATTCCACTTTATGTGGTTGCTGTTTCTTGTGGAATGGGTCAAGGAATTGTATTATATGTGTTTATAACTTTGATAATTCAGGAGAGATCATGAATGCATAAGGAGGATACCTTAGGGGTTTTGAGACACAAGTTGACAGGGTGCATGAATGGTGCCATGGTGAAGGTTTGAGAGATCTACCTTAAGGAGGGCCACTTTTTATGATGGGAAGTGTGTAGATATGTTGAATTAAAGGTGAGACAACATTTTTTTGGGTTTGGAAGTGATTGAAGAGTTGAGTTTGAGAAAAACCTTAGTTTATAGGCTCTAAAATGAGGATTTAGTGTTTGGAAGGGTAAATGAGTGTGGCAGCCTCTAAAACCTAGAAAATACTTGGTTTGGCATCATTTCCTAAGACTTTTTTTGGGTTTGGGATTGAGGAGTGAAGATCTTGAGGTATTTGCTTTGTAAAAGTGGCCTAATAGGCCTAAATTCATGCCTAACAGCAAGCTGATCCGTACAGGTGGTCCAAAGGAGTAATATCTGGTTTTGGGATATGTTTTAGGGTCTAGTAAATGTTATCTAAATATGTAATTTTTTTTTCAAGTGTTTTGGGATGATTTGGAGAAAAGTTGAAAATACCCGATTTGGAGGCTACAAGGAATAGAGCCTAGAAGAGCAAGTTTGGTTTATAAGTTTGAGTCTGAGTTTGGGGCATGTGTAGAACCTTGTCTTATGGTGTTTGGGATGTGTTAATACCAATAGAGGTGTTGGAACAAACCATTTTGATGTTATCCTTGGTTGGGTGTGTTGAGTTGAGTTTGGTTTTGAATCACCTAGCATGTAGAGGATCCTTTGATGTGTCTCCTTGAGTTGATTTAATCCTTAGCGAGAGTTCCAGAGTTGATCATTCTGCATCAAGTACGACTATAAGTCTATTTGAAGCTTTTTCTTCTTGGCTAGCACATCATCATAGAACAGATGAGGTTGATAGATTTTGCTGAGTAGCAAGTTTCCCTCATCCAAGGCATTCCTTATGTCCTTTTGATCTTTCAGCAGTTCAGTCCTAAGCTCATTCATCTTTTTCACTAGAGAAACATTAAGAGTCTTTTGCTACTCTTTCTTTACATTGGCCTCTGCTGCTTCTTCCAAACTTTGCACTTGATCATCCACTACAGTACATAGAAGTTTGAGTTGTGCTAGTGATGATTTAGTGTTAGGAAGATTAGTATCGGGGATTAAACTGGTAAGTGTGTCTACAGTCGCCTAAATAATATCTTGTTCCCTTTTCTTGTGAATGACTTCAAGGCGCTCTTGGGAAACCTTGATGCTCTACATAAGCTTAGACTTACTTGCAGATTGGAGATCAATAGGACTCAAGACAACAACCGGTTTGTCTTGGCTTTTGATTGCCTTAGGAGTCTCCATCTATGTGCTCTTCATTGCTTCAACTGTCTTGTCTGCTTCTTCCTTCTTTTTCCTCTCATTCTCTTCTTTCTCTTTCTCTTCTCTCTTTTTCTTCTCTTCCTCTTCCATCTTTTTCTTGTCTTCCTCTTCTTTCTACTTCTGCCTTCTTCTTTGCTTCCTCTTCCTTCTTCTTCTATGCTTCCTCTTCCTTCTTCTTTTGTTCTTCCTCTTCCTTCTTCTTCTTCTCTTCCGCTTCCTTCTTCTTCTTCTCTTCCTCTTCCTTCTTCTTCTTCTCTTCTTCTTCCTTCTTCTTCTTTTCTTCTTCTTCCTTCTTTCTCTTTCCTTCCTTATCCTCTTCTTCTTTCTTTTTCCTATCATCTTCTTGCTTCTTCTTTTCTTCATCTTTTCATTTCTCCTCTTCCTCTTTTCTCTTCTCTTCCTCTTTCTTCTTTTTCTCATCTTCATCCCTCTTCTTCTTCTCTTCCTATTCCTTTGCCGCTTGTTGTGTGTCCTTAGCTTGTTCACCACCCTGATCGGCTTATTGCCCCTATTTAGCTCCCTCAAAAGGTATGTCCTGAGTGACATCTTCTACATCCAGGGCATCGACATCGATAGTGTCAATTGGTTCTTCCACCAGATTTCCTTCCTCATCAAAGACCTAATCTGGTTTGGAAATAACTGGTTCCTTTTCCGCTTGGAGGTTGGCCATTTGTGCTTTGTGAGAGTTGATAGCATGAGCCATATGCTGATGAGTATCTTTTTCAACACCATCAATTCTCCCCTCCAACAACTAGAGTCTTCTTCTCCTTGTGAAGAAGAGACCTTTATTTTGATCCAGGGCATCAAATAATTCTGAATTTGAGAGTTTGGGGAAGTATTGTGCAAAGACTTTCTCCCTAATCTCCTATTCCTTTTCAATGGCAATGCGCCATTTATTATTTAATGCTTTAAATAATGAATCCAGTGTCTAAGATTTAATCTCTGATGGTGACCGGCCATTTTTACACAAATAAAGAATGATTTCCTATAGTACTTCATCTTTCTCCTCACTATTAAAATCATCATAATAATCTACTAAATTGTGAAGTAATTTTCTCCTAATATTTTTTACTGTTCTTTGACAATGTGTCAAAGGTTTGTATGTGGAGATATCAATATTTACCGGTGTAGACGTTGCTGGTTCATTCTTCTTCACCTTCTTTGTCTGTCTTGCCTTCTTTAGCTTTTCATCAAACTCGGTTTCTTCAGAGTCCAGTTCATTTGTCTTAGTCTTCCTTTTTCTTTCAAAGACTTTTGCCGGTGTTACCTCCAGTTTCTTCTTTGAGGAGGACCACTTGGTCACTCTTGGAGTTGTAGTGGTAGTCGGTGTTGATGCTGTAGGCACTACCTTGGCTTTCTTAGCTGTCGGTTCTTTTCCTTTCTTCATCGATGGTTCTTCAACTGGTGCAATCCTCTCCAAGTAGGTTCTGGTCGTCTTAGCCTTTGGATCAAGAGGCGAGGCAATAAGGGTTGAGGCATACCCTTCCAACATGTCATACATAAAATCATAGCCCATTGGCTCTACTTCTTCCATTCTAGGCTCAACAGCCTCCATTAAACATTTGTCCACCTGAATAGTGAAACAGATGTCATCTTCGTATTTCTTCACTATGTCACCTAAGATTCTTACCCTCTGACTCATCTTTCTTCTGAACTCATCAAAATATTTGTTCAGTACTTCAGGGTAGCCGGTTCCAATGGCTTGTACACTTTCCTTTATCTGTTTGGTTACCAGTTGGTCAGGGGACCACTGGATATCTCCTACACCAGGAAAGTAGCCTTGGAAATAAAAGAACAACCCTACCAATAGTTGTCCAAACTTAAACCTTAGTGAATTATCTTGTTTGTTTGCCTTAAGATTCAATAGGAGTTGCCTCTGCATGCTGATGCATAAGTCGAAAGATGCATCCTCTTTTATCATCTGGTAAGCGGCATTTACCACTGCAGCAGATACAGAATTAATCCTGCAGGTTGAAAACGTTCTGTATCCTATCACCATGCAGGCGTATTTCACCAAATCATCCTTGATAGAATTGACTGTCATACCCCGTGAATCACTGGTTGAATCAGTGAGCTTGGCTATTTCAATTTTCCTCACTTTTCTTAGGGCTGGCACTTCCCCTGTGTTATAAAAGCCAGTGACTACATGAATTGCCTGAGGCGTAATGTCAAGCGTCCTCTCTAGGTACACCTTGTCACTGTGGACTCTGCTCAAAATAATTATGATGTGATCCTTTATGAAATCTTCCAGAAAATATATTGCATTATGGAATTTCTTCTTCTCTAAGATACTAAATTCCGATTTGATCCTTTTGTCCTTGCCGCAAAATAGACCTAACTGAGTGTGAATGGCTAAAGACCCTAGGTCTTCTATTTTGCAATCAATATAATCAGAAATTCCTTCTTCAACTATGACTCCAGCCAGAACTTGTGACAAAGCATTATATTTAGACTTCCTTTGGATAAAACTTTCTAACTCAATTGATGTACTCGAACTGGTATGAGATGCAGAAGCCATTGTAGAGTATTTCAAGAACACAAAAAATACCTTTCACACGCAAATTTAGGGCTTCCCGATTCTACTTTACTCCACTCTCCGTCGGTTGCCAAATCACCACTTTGTGTTCTCCACTACCGCTTGCAAATGGGATTTGAATCTCTTTCAAGGTTATTCAATTTCTTGAAATCTAAGCTCAAATTGCCTTTTCTTCGCTCTACACTTGAAAACTTTTCTTCACTCGAAAATAGATAGTGAGAAATGATTTGAAAAATGCATTTATACATCTCTCTCACCTACCATCATTAATGCTCCTCTATTAGGGCACAAAACCTAATTTGCCTTTTTACCATTTCCAGTCTTCTGCCAAGCAATAGGTATCACATACCAGTTAAGGTCTTTTACTGGTGTCAACCGGGGGTTCAAAAGCATTTTCGCCATTTGTTCCCCCTAAGCCTTTAAGGCTTAGTTTGTCAATTCCGATATTTACACACTAGGTGCAAAAACCGGTTCCTCTTCCGACATTGTTGGTTTCTTCCTCCATGTTTTCTTCATGTCCCCTTGAACTTTTTCAACATTGATTTCTCCTTCCTGAGTGACTGGTATATCATTAGATATACTTTTTCTGCTTCTATAGAATCTTGCAATGTGACCCAGTTTGTTGTAGTGATAGCAAACAAGTCCAAGTGCTCTCCAAGGTCCATTGTACATGTTTCCATTCTTCCTTCTGCATGTTGCAGTAGTGTGACTATCACCATGACAGATCATACAACTTTCTCTCCATCCGGTTGTCACTTGATGACCACTGCTTCTTGACTAATGATTGAAGACATTAAACCGGTTGTGATTCCAATTCACAAAAGGTTCAGGACTAGTTCCTTGGGTCTTCTGAGGACATCTTCTATTGTTATCCATCATAGACCTGCATTCAAATGCTCTATGCCCAAACTTTTTGCATGCATAGCAATGACCATTGAACTTATTGGATCTAGGTACATTGTTGATAAAATATGGAAAATTATTGTAGGCTTTGCTCCTACATACATTGGTAGTGTGTCGTTCTTTAAGACAGTTAAAGCAAACAGGTTTGAATTTTTCTTACCTTTTCCTTTGAGTGCTGGTTTCTTCTTTGATGCTTCGGCATTTTTTCCTGAGGATTCTCTTTCCTCATGTCCAGAGAAACCAAGACCATTGGTATTCTTTGCCGGTCTAGATGGCTCAAGCTTTTGCTCTAGCTTGATAGTACTTTTGCCAAAAATAGCAAGTATTTCCTTTGACTCAAAGAGTTCTTTGGAAATAGTAGTATTTGTCTCCATTAGACTTGTATTTTCTAAGATGGCAATGTTCAGTTCTCCTTGCATGTCTTCTTTTTCCATTCTGCTCTCATGAAGGCTAGCACTCAGTGCACTAATCTCTTGTTTCAACTTGGAGATCTCATGATCTCTATCCTTTATCTAATCTTCAGCTTTTCTCCAGTTCTAAAGCTCTTGACTAAACCTAATAGTTAGTCCTTCCAACTCCTTTCTTAGATTGGAGTTTGAATCATTCATTTTATTTACTTCAGCAATCATGGCTTCCATGTTAGCTTCATCTTCAAAACTACTTTCAGATAGTTCTATCATCTTTTCTGCATGTTCTCTCCTTTTTGCTTGAGATGCCTTGTATTTGACCATAAGATCATCATAGGCTTGCTCATACTTAGTGAGTCGTTGAGTAAGTTCCCTCATGGTGTATTCCCCCATATCTCTTTCCAAGTGGTTAAACTTATAGAAAGGTAGGCTCTGATACCAATTGATGAATACTAAGAGGGGGCATGAATTAGTATGCCAAAAATCTCTGCACTAAAACACTTACACAGTCTAAAGATAAACTAGTAAAGCAATCTAACAGTCAAACTAGTTACCACACATGCAAACCAAAATGCGAATAAAGCATTCACCCACAAAACCAATACAACCATAACACAAGATATTTGACATGGAAACCCAATTGGGAAAAATCACAGTGAGATGGAACTCACAAGTCACTATCTGTAGAATAGAAACTAGACTGGTTAAGGTCAGACCGGTTAAGGTCTTACAATGTTCTTCACTAGAACATATCCTGTTAGGAATCTCAATCTATGTTAGGAGATAAGTTTGATTAAAGAATACCTTGTTAGAGGATTTTAGATTCACATGTGTGAACCACCTTGTTAGAGGATTTTACAAAGGCTTTGAGGCCTACCCGGTTAAGGGCTACAAATTTTATCAAAGATGTGAGTAATCAACAAGTGTTTGATCTATCGGATAGCACAAATTGCTTGGTTAGATCTAGTATTGCACATAGTTAATGCATTCTAGCATTACTTCAGTCTTCTCTATCTCTATTATAGTTGCAACTTGATCTTCTCAGATAAGATCATTCTCAACTTCCACCTAAAACCCTACCTCGACATTAACCCTTTCAGCAACAACTTAAAACCCTAGACATGATGTCCTTTTAAAGGAATCTGATTTCATGTCGGTCCAATAGGATTACATTACAATTTCCTAGGTTCAATGCATCTAGATGTACTCAGTAACATGACACAAAAAGCATCGTCAATGTGTCGGCACCATCAAACAATCGGTGGATTGGTAACTCACCACAAAATGTCAGTTGGTAACTCATCACAGAGTATTACCGGTTCATACAAAATACTAGTTGCCGTTTTGACAAAAATGAAGACTAGTAAGAATATGTTGTGCCACTTTTCTCCCTCGCACCGCTTGGGATCTATGAACCACTTGGGGTCGACATGCCACTTCAGACTGGGAAACACATTCTGCAAAATCACCACTAGTCTAAAGACTAGAATACAACATACTGGTTCGAACAAATACCTATTGAGCACAAGCTCATACACATAAAGGGGATCTCAATACAAGTGTGTGTCCATCAATGACAATCACAACATAAACAAAAAATGCCAACAGATAAATGCAAAATTAGAAATAGGACTGGATTGGAAATTACAACCAGTAATCAGACTAAAGGTAATATCTTTCATTTGAACAACAGTGATAAGACATGCTTGATTGCACATATTGATGAAAGTTGGTTATGGCATAAGAGAATTTGTCATGTGAACTTTTATTGCATTGTAAAGATCAGTTCAACTAAGGCAGTAAGGGATTTACCTAAGATTGTGAAACCTCATAATCTAGTATGTAAGGAATGTCAAATGGGAAAGCAAGTTAGAACAACTTTTAAGAGTATTTCTAAGAAATCCAATAATGTTCTTGATTTAATTCATACTGACTTGTGTGGTCCGACAAGAACAAGAAGTCTACAGGGAGATAGATACTTTATGCTAATTATTGATGATTATTCTAGAATGTGTTGGGTTACTTTTCTCATGGAGAAATCAGAAGCTTTTGGAAAATTCAATCTATTCAAGGCAATGGTAGAGAATAAAACCAGTAAGAAAATCAAATGTTTAAGATATGATCAAGGAGGAGAATTTACATCTAAGGAATTTAATACATTCTATGAAGTAAATGGAATCAGAAGATAACTATTAGCACCCCGGACACCTCAGCAAAATGGAATTGTGGAAAGGAAGAACATAACTATTATGGAAGCAGCTAGAAGCATCATTTTGGAATCAAATATACCCCATGTGTATTGGAGAGAAGCAGTGAATACAACAATTTACACTTTCAACAGAGTTCACATTAAGGTGAAACCGGTAAGACCCCTTACGAACTATGGTTTGGTATTACTCCTACTCTTAAATACTTCAGAATTTTTGGAAGCAAATGCTATATTATGAGAGATGAGTATGTTGGTCCTAGAAGTGATGAAAGAATATTTCTTGGTTATTCATCTAAGAGCAAGGCATATAGATGTTTTAATAAAAGATTGCATAAAATCATTGAGAGTGCTAATGTGAAGATAGATTAACACTTTAGAGGAAATTCAAGGTCTGTAGATTCTGAACCAGCAGTTGAGATGATCATAAATGAGCCTATACAGAGTGAACTGGTACAAAATGTGGATCCAGTCACACTGGCATCATCAAAGAATTCCACAGTGACTGAAGAACAATAGCATGTGACTAAACCTAGGTATGTAAGATTGAATCACTCAGAAAATTAGATAATTGGGAATAAGTATCAAGGTGTTATGAAAAGAGGAAGAATAGAAAATGAAGAGGTATGCTTAATTTCTCAAATTGAACCAACATTTGTTATTGAAGCTTGTCAAGATGAACATTGGATTAAAGTAATGGAATATGAACTAGAACAATTTGAAAAGAACAATACATGGACATTAGTTCCCCGGCCTAAAAACAAAAATGTAATTGGAACTAAATGGGTATTCAGAAATAAACTTAATGAAGATGGTAAGGTAATCAGGAACAAAGCAAGATTAGTGTGTAAAGGATATTCACAGAAAGAGGGAATTGATTATAATGAAACCTTTGCACCGGTAGCTAGAATTGAAGCAATCAGATTATTTCTTGCATTTGCAGCTCATAAGAACTATAAAGTATATCAGAAGGATGTAAAATGTGCATTTTTGAATGGTGATCTTGAAGGGGAAGATTACATTGAACAGCTTGATGGAATTTCATTAACAAATGTTAAGGATATGGTTTGTAGATTAATGAAATCTTTGTATGGATTGAAGCAAGCTCCTAGAGCTTGGTATGCTAGATTAGACAAATATCTTTTGAAGATTGGTTACACTAAAGGTAATGCAAACAACAACTTATATTTCAAAGTGACTAATGATGACATCTTGTTTATTGAATTTTTTGTTGGAGAAGATGGATTGTGTAAAGATTTTTCTAACAAGATGTAGGAAGAATTTGAAATGTCTATGATTGGGGAGATAAAATTCTTTGTAGGATTATAGATTTCACAAACTGATAAAGATATATTCATATGTCAAACAAAATACTTGAAGGAACTATTGAATAAATTTGGTATGGAAAACTCTAAACTGGTAAGTACTCCTATGACTACAACTGATAAATTGACATTGAAGGATGATTTGACTCCTGTTAATTCGACAAGATACAAATCTATGATTGAAGGTTTACTATATTTAACACAAACAAGACTTGATATAATGAATGCAGTATGTATTGTTTCAATATTTCAAAGTAATCCTAAAGAAAATCATGAATCGGCAGTAAAAAGGATTTTTCGGTATCTACAAGGCACAACAAATCTTGGTTTATGGTATCCTAAAGATGAAAATTTTGATTTTTGTGCATACACCGATGCAAATTGGGTAGGAGATGTAGATGATAGAAAGAGTACCATTGGTGGTGCATTCTTTCTTGGTAGCAGATTGATTTCGAGGATAAGCAAGAAGTGAAGTTATACATCATTATCAACAGTAGAATCAGAATATGTTGCAGCAATAACTAATTGTACTCAGGTATTATGGATTAAGCAAATGTTGAAGGACATAAAGGTAAAATGCAAAGAACCTATAATCATTTATTGTGATAACTTAACAGCAATTGATATATCAAAGAATCCGATATTTCACTCTAAGACTAAACATGTTTCTATCAAATATAACTTTGTGAAAGAGAATGTTGAAGCAAAAGAAGTAAGATTGGTTTATGTGAATACTAAAGAGCAGATTGCAGATATCTTTACTAAGCCTTTGCCTAAGGAAAATTTTGAATATCTCAGAGAGAAGCTTGAGGTAATACCCCCATTGGTAGAGACTTAGACAGTTGAAGATTGACTTCAAACCGACAGAAACTAACAAAGAAACCTTTTTTCGGCTTTGATGGAGGAGAGCTACTCCACAGGGGGAGTAGTTGGTTATATTAATTGGTCATAATAGTTGGTTATATGTTCTGGTATTTATTTTCTTTGGCATTTGATGTCAAAGTGGGAGAGAGAAAGTATGGAAAAACATTCTTGGTAGAGAGATCTATGAGACAGTATTCATTGGGGGAAAGATATATACTCTTTTTATTTTGATTTTGATTTTTGGTATTGATCTATTTTGGAGATTGTTGGTTTTTGGTTTTTGGCATCCTGTTTTGGTACTTAGATGTTTTTCCATCTAGTGTTGCCATCAATGCCAAATGGAGAGATTGTTGGTATTATGGGTGTGTTGCATTTATTTTGTCATTGATGTCAACACTTGTCCTTTTGGAGACCTACATTGTTGATTTGGCACTATGGCTATATTGGTTTACTGTTGAACTGACACATTATGTTCATTGGCAAGGTCGGTGACTTATGCACAGTCACCGGTATATTGTCCATCGGCAAGTTATATGGTTCACCGACACTGATGATGACTTGATATCATCTAGATATCACTTGATTATGTTGAAGACATGATTTGGATACTTGGTTTTGGTGTTTTGGTTAATGGTCTAATCGGGTTGACATATTTGTTGTTACCAACAGATTGGTCTATGTTATGAATCGGTATGTGTTATCTATTCGAGATCAGCATGACATGTTATGGAGATGATTTATTGATTGAATATTGTTGTAAATGTATTAAGACGACATGATGCATCACATCTAGACTTTTTTGTAATTGATTTTAATTGTAATATTCCTAGTGAGTCGACTTACACATTTGGTCTTAGGTTTTGTATATATGTAAGATCTCATTTGTGAGATGTAAGGAGGGATATGGTATGTAAGGTTATGGTATTGTAACATGGTATGTGTGAATATTGAAGATCACATGACCAGACCATAGAGAAGGTTCAAGGAAGGTTTGAAGGTGATTATCAGAGCTTAACCGGTACTGAATTCAACATTGGAGATGCTATTTTGAGCAGTACATTATTCTAGGATTTAACCATCCTATTGTAGTCATTGCAACTCCCATTTGAGCAGTGTTCTCTAGGAAATTGGCCTTTCTGCATGTGCAGACCCCATTTGTATACACATACTATCTAGAGTAGTATCATCTGATTGTGGGTAAGATTTCCCACAATGGTTTTTCCCCTTACAAGGTTTCCACATTAAAATCTTTGTGTTATGTCTTGTGGATATTGTTTCTCTTTCTGTTTCATGTTTTAAGCTTCACTGGTATTGTTATTAACTATTAATCTATTAACCAACACTAAGTTTGGTTTACCGGTATTAAGTATCAAGTTTGATTAAGTTATAATTGGGTAGAAATTCATAGACAACTGATTCACCGCTCCCCCACCTCCCCCCCCCCCCTTCTCAGTTGCCTTCCGGGTCCTAACAAGTTACCTCGTTAGTTGCCAACCTTCTTCTTGTCATCACTCTTTTATTCTTGTCTCTAATGATCTAATCTTTTGAATGCTTTAACCTAACATACTTAGGAGTCTTCTAATTTTCTGCTTCTCTTCTTTGATCTTCACTTACTGTTGAATTTTTTGATACTGTTGGAGTAATTGGTTCAACATTTTGTTCTAGTGTAGGTGGTACCAATTCAGTTATGATCATCTCCACTGTCGGTTCTTTTTTATAAGTTTTGATTTGAATTCTGTTTAGCTCATCCACCTTGGCATTAGTGCTCTCCATAATTCTCTGCAATCTTTTGTTATAACATATATATGATTTGTTTTCATTAGAATAACCAATAAATATCCCTTCATCATATCTAGGATCAAACTTTTCAATGGAATCATCTCTTTTGATATAGCATTTAGTACTAAAGATTTTTAAATACTTAATTATAGGTGCATGACCAAACCATAACTCATTAGGTGTCTTACCAATGTCTCCTTTGATATGAACTATGTTGAATGTGTATACCGTCGTTCTCACAAATTCTCTCCAGTATATATGAGGCAAATTATCTTCCATCATCATAGTTCTAGCCGCATCCAAGATAGTTCTATTTTTGCTTTCCACAACTCCATTCTGCTGAGGTGTTCGAGGTACAGTTAATTGTCTCCTTATCCCATTCTTTTCACAGTAACTATTAAATTCACCGGATGTGAATTCTCCACCCTGATCATTCCTTAAGCATTTAATCTTTAATTATATCTCTATCTCAACTTTATCTTTAAATATTTTTAAATTTTTGAATGCTTCGGATTTCTCCAGTAGAAAAGTAACCCATGTCATTCTAGAATAGTCATCAATGATTAGCATAAAATATCTATCACCCTGAAAACTCTTGAATCTAGCAAGACCACACAAATTAGTATGAATAAGATCAAGAACATCATTAGATTTGTCTTGTATACTCTTGAAAGAAGTTCAAACTTGCTTTCCTATTTGACATTCCTTGCATACCAGATTATAGGGCTTCACAATCTTAGGTATATCTCTTACTACCTTAGTAGAATTGATTTTTATAATGAAATCAAAATTCACATGATACAACCTCTTATGCCATAACTAACTGTTATCAATTTGTGCAATCAAACATGTCTTCTCATCAAAGTTTAAATGAAATATGTTACCTTTAGTCTGAGTACCGATTGCAATCTCCAATCCAGATCTATTGATAATATTGCATTTTCCATCCTTGAACTGTAACTGAAATCCCTTATCCACCAATTGCCCTACACTCAAAAGATTGTTCCTTAAACATTCAACATAATAAACATTATCAGTATTGTAGACACCTAAAAATGTCTCATTAATCATGTACTAATTATTCCTCTAATTGATTAAATAATCTTTATTATTTAATTAATTTAATTAATCTATTTCTTCTAATTTCATATTTCCTCATCATCTTATTAATTATTCTATTTCTTATTCTTTCATCATTTAATCATTTTAATCATTTTCTAAATATTAATTAAATATTTATTATTTAATTAATTCTGATTAATCCCCCAATTTAAATAATCTTTATTATTTAAATAAATTACTAATTATTCAATTTCTATCTCTAATCAACTAATCATTCACCCCTTTTCTAAATATTAATTAAATATTTATTATTTAATTAATTGTGATTTAATTCCTTTAAATTAAATAATCTTTATTATTTAATTAAATTCCATTTCTACATAATTAAATAGTTTATTTAAATTATTTAATTAACTAATTAATTCTTCCACTTCCAAATCCCCAAATTCTAATTTCATTTAATTTCATATTCTTCTAATTTCTTCCAAATTCAAATACATGTGCATGAGTTTAAAAACCAAATTGAAAATCAAAGTCAAGTTCTAAATATATTCAAATACTAAATTGAATTAATAAATTCAATTATTTGAATAATATCTCATGCAAAGATTAAATTGAAAATCTAAATCTAAATGCAAGCACATGATAAATTAATTAATTCAATCAATTAATTAATTAAATCATTTATCTCTTCAACTTCTATTTTCATCTTTCAGTTAGCTTTTTCTAAATTAAGCTCTCTGTGTCATCTTCTTTATTTCCACCAATCATCATTTTTCTTCCTTCAGTCAGCTTTTTCTCAATCAGTTGACTCAATTAATCTATTCAATCTATTGAGTTTCACTCCTACAATCAGTAGTTCAACTATCAACTTGCATTTGAGCTCACCTGAGTTCACACCTCTTGATCATTCTGTTCTACCTTTCAATCAATCTTCTCCAATTTTCTATAAATTGAGCATCCAATCTCCATTTTCAACAATCACGAACTTTGAATCTTTGTGTCACTTGCAAGTTACCAGCACAATATCTGAGAGCCATCATACCACAAAGAGGAGAAGAGCAATGGAAGCAATATGCAATCTTGGAATAGGGAGCTTTAATTGATTTCATTCTTAATTCCTATTTCTTGATATTGTATCTTTTCATTGTCCAGTTTGTTAGATTTGTTGATTGGATAGGGATTCATGATTTCCCTAGTGCTTCTAATTGATAGCTTTTTTTATTTGATGAATGAATTCTAGCATGCATTATATTTTGGTGAACCCAATGTGAACTAACAACAATTTAAGCTTTTTCTGTGTTCTGTGTGATTTTTGCAGATTGTGCGGATTTTTTATTTTTTTGCAGGTTGCATGAATTTTGAGAAAAGATTTTCTGTCACGCAATTGAGCTTACATCATTGCACAATCACATAGAAAGAATCATGCATTTGACCCTTTGGGACCATGCATTCATCCAGATAGGGTCACGCAATCGCCCTGTCCAAATCACGCAATCACCTTTCTGGGTCACACATCCGCAGGGTTAATTGTTGTTTTATTTTTCTTCTGTTTGTTATTAATTCTGTATAATTATGTCTTAAATTTGGTTAATCAGGTATCAAAATTACTTTTTTATTTCAGGATTTGATTAACAAAGTTTATGGCAAGAAAAGTTCAGTTCAAAATTTCAAGTGCGAGAAGGATGAAACAACAAAGGAGGGAAGCTAAACGATATTAGAAATTTCTCCAAGCAGAAAAATTGATATAGGATTCAGAAGAACAACTGGCCTTAGATAGATATAATAGCCTATTTCTTTCTTATACAGATAAATATGATCTAATCAATATTAAATGGATGATGAGAGATTTGTTTAGGGCTTCACAATTGGTTTCGTAGGTTCTTGATCGGGTTTAGTTTTCTTGTTTTTTTCTAATTTTTGTTGTTGTCTATATTCTGTCACACAATTGAGCAGATAGAGTCACACACTTGTTGTGTCAAATTTACGCATTCGCTCTGTCAAATTCCCACATTTGCTCAGTAAGTATCACGCAATTGCTCAGGTAGTATTACGCAATCACCTCTATCAAGTTCTCAGTTTCTATTTTCTGTTAGTTTATTTTGGTACTAATATTTTGTTTACAGCCTGTGGTGGATTCACAGAGAGGATTAGATTAGTAATTTTGCATGCACATCTCACAACAATTAAAATTGACATGCATGGATAAATCTCACACTTCAATTATTAGTGCTTAAAATCAACAACAGTTAAAATTGACATGCATGGATAATCTCACACTTCGTTGTTGGTGCTTAAAATGAATATGGGCTAAAATTGACATGCATGGATAATCTCACACTTTGTTGTTGGTGCTTAAAATGAACATGGGCTAAAATTGACATGCGTGTGTCTCACACTTGGTTTTTGGTGCTTAAAAATCAAACAAATGGTTAAAATTGACATGTATGGCTTCATTCTTGGATTTGGTGTTTAAAATTGACATGCACATGCGGATCTAACACCTAAATTTGGGCTATAAAAAGAACGTGAATCAGGCTACATTATATTAAATCATTTTTCATTTTCTTAAGGGAAAAGAACTTTTCATTGTGTCTGGGGTGGACTTACTGTTGCACTAACTGACTTTCTACCCGCCATCGGGCCTAAGGGAGAAAGAAGGGAGGTGACAACGACATCCAAATTTTCTTTTATTCTATATAGTGAGGGGTATCTTTGACTAGGGATTTCATCACCCCACAAAGGTACTTCAAATTGGGATGCATTGGGGATATCATCTCTCCTAGCGTACTCTCGAGCGGGTTTTTTGAGCCGCTATATAAATATACTAGTCAGGCGGCTAGAGTGTTGAGTGAATTCGATGTATGTGGGGGCCTTCCTTGCACCGATAAGCTCAACTAAAGCCTTAAGTGGCTTGCTCTGAGAATCCATCGTTGGGTCGAGACCCCTTGAAACCTAATACTAAGAACCGATTTAGTTGCCAAAAATCCTACATTCAATGGTTCCGGGAGTGTGGATCACACCCCATAGATACCCCTCATGTACCTTACATTATGAGACAAAAATCCCTCAGTCATAAGATCTTCGGATCTTTGGGGTAAGAGAGACTGGCATGCCCGAGAAGTGTGTGCCGTGGAGTGGAGCCCGTGCTGCCAGACTCTCTATCTGTCCATCTTGTTTCAGTATTTTGTTGCGGGGGCCTCACTGAATGGTGTCCAATATCCAGCCTAAGATTATATTTCATGCTTTTTTATGTATCCTTGTGATAGACCAGTATTGACTCAGTCCTTTGGGCTATTTCAGGCCCTATCCCACATATCTCCAATTTTTCTAAGATTGTATGAAATTTGAGTCAGTCAGCTATACATACCTACCAACCATTGTTCTCAGATTTGGAAAACTACAAAACATTGTCCTACACATGAGGTTACCAAAAAAAAAGTCCATTTTGAAACTAATTCTCAAAACATTCTTACATACTTGTGACCATAGGTAGTCCCCTACATAGTCTTTTGCATTGTCCCACTTACATCCTCATTATCGTCCTAAGTCTTTGCATAGTCCCCACTTACATCCTCATTATCATCCTAAGTCCTTGCATATTCCTCACTTACATCCTCATTATCATCCTAAACTCCTTGCATAATCCTCATTCATGTCTTCATTATCATCCATAGTTGTTGCATAGTCCTAATTTTGAGTCTACATTATCATTTGCATATACATCCTTGTCTAGACCTCATATACATCTGTCTTGGTCCGTCACCATTTGCATAATCATCCTATAAAGTCATATGCCAAACATCCAAATCACAATCAGAGGATCAATCAAACTCAACCTCAACTCAAACAAGTTTGTCAAGTTCAACAAATCAAACATTATCACATTTAGAGAAATGGAAAAAATATCTTACATTTTGTGATCCTAGGTCCAAACCAAACAAGAAAACATCATGGATTGGAATTATACATTTCATAGGGAAGGTGCAGGATTCATCCCTTCCATTCCTATTCCATCACCATCCATAGAAATATTAGCTCAACAAATCAAAACTTTGCAACAACAAGTGACAGACATGGCTAGTTGATGGGATGGTGCTTGGGATAGACTAGCCTGGTCTATGCTCTTGGATCCTTTCCTTGGATCACCTGGTGTTCTCTCCACACCCTAGGGTCTCTAGGACTTCCCTTGCTTGAGGAATCCCTTGACCTTGCCCAATCCACCCACCAATGAGTTGCAATGCTGCTCCTAAGGTCTCACCTATTCATGAGACTCAAAACCCCTTACTATGGCTAATAAGGGCTAGGCTTGTTCTACACCTTCCAAGGTCTTAGCAAGGTTAGGATAGGTCTTAAACCATGTTTTACATCTGTCAATGTGCCCCCAAGAAGTTACAACCTTCATCCCTCCTACTGATTTCACTATTTTCTGTTTTGCCTACAAAATAGGGCTACAAGGATTAGGACCAATTAGGCCTCCTACCTGGACTTTTAGGGCTCCCTCTCACAAATGATGCACAAACTACCCAAACTCCCAAAATGGATTGTCATTCATTTGGCAAGGGCTCAAGGATTTCTTTGGTTTTGGGACTCCAAGTGGTCATACAGTGCCTAGGGTGAATTTTGGGATTTTTAAGGGTTTTGTGAGGGTTTTTCTGGTCTACCTAGGTCACAGTGGATGTTTTTTGTTTTAGCCACCTTGTCTAGATTTTTGGAGACTCCTCCTTCACACCAATGGTGCTTCACACACTCCTCTACACCTCCTCCAAAGGGTGCACTCTCCTCTGACCAACCTTGCTCTCCAGGACCTCTGCAACTTGACCTTTCCTAGCTAGGCACTGTTCAGTCTCACCTAGGATTGGGTCTTTTGATGGCCTCCCTACATTCTCAAGGGCCCTTCTTGCATTGGACTATAATGTTTTCATGGTGGTTCCACAATAGGGAATGGAGTTATGCATCCATTTACACAAACCAGTCCAAAACTGGACAGTGAGAATGCAATTTACAAACTATTTACAAACACACTCAACCAGCAAATAAAAACCTAATCTAATTGCTCACAATGAAAGTATTTACACCATAAAAAACATTCCACATAGCTTTTCATGTAAATCAATCCATTAACTTGCTCGGTAGCCTCTTTAAAACTGATTCATAACCAAAAAAATAGTCACAGTCAAGCTTTCTTCCTTGGGTCGTACAATGTCTGACATCCCACCTAGTCAATTAGGGTTTGCAATTACTTATACCACCTTTTCCTTGGTCAGTGTGCCAAAATTAGGGCTCTCCACACTCAATAAGGGTCTTTTACCGATTGGGTGGAAAAGTTGCTTGACAACTTTTAAAAGTTGTCATGCAACTTTTGCATCTTTTGAGCAACTTTTCCATTTGTTTCTTTTCATGACTCCTAGGCCTATTTTGGGCTATCCTAAGGACATCAACATGCCAATTAGGCCTAACACACATCTAAGGCACACTCAACCTCTCCTGCACAAGAAGTCACAACAAAAACACTAAGGACCTAAAACTAGGACCTAGTGAAGAACAAATGGGCTCATGACCCTTATTACATGTACAATGGCTTCAAAAGAAGCATAACACCCACAAAACAAAGAAGGAGGAAGAGCTTGGAAGGGTGCTCCTGCACCACTAGTCCTGACAACCATAGAGGCTGGTTAGAAAACATAATGAGAGAAGTGAGGGCCATGAGGGGATCAGTATCAGACCAACCTTCTAATTCTTGTGAGACCATTCAAACATGCCAACCTTCATTCTTCAACAAAATCATTCCTGCCTCAGTTCAACAAACATTAGAGTCATGTAAGCCTTCTTTTTCTTTCGACACACTACATCAATCATACCAATCATATCAACCCAACATTCAAACCTCTTTCAGCCAAAATCAAACCCATTTCAACCAAAGTCCAAATCAAAATTCACACCAACCCAACATTCAAACCTCTTTCAGCCAAAATCAAAATCCTTTCAACCAAAGTCCAAATCAAAATTCATTCAACCAAAATCAAACCTTTTTCAACCAAAATCAAACCTCTTTCACACAAAATCATACTCCTTTCAATCAAAATCAAATCCCTTTCAAACAAATCCCAAATCAACCATATCTATCCACCATTTCATCATCCCCTAAAATCACACAAGACCAATCCATACCATCTCTATCTAATAACACAACCTCCCAATCACTATCCATAGCACAAAACCAATCCAATCCAAGTCCTGATTTAGAGAATTTCATTCGAAATCCTTCTTCATCAAGCCAAAATGTTGAAACATTCCAACAATCTCCCATGCATTTCCAAACTCCTTCCCCGTGTCAAGAGGATGATCCAAAATCAGAAGAAATGAGTCTTGAAACAAATCAAGATCAAGAACAACCACTTCCATCCTACCCACTTTTTGATCAAGATCCCACTGACCTAGAATCTTATGATGATCCCCTCGCTCTTTTCTATTCCATTCATAATGACACCCTTCCATCTCAAGAACAAAGTGTCCTTTCAAGTCCTATCCAACATCCACCTCCTAAACAAGATCAAGACATCTCTTCCATCCTTTCTGATAATCCCTTTCCAAGACAAGATCAAATCATACCTTTACTGTCATGTCCAAAACAAGATCTCATTATTTCTCCAAATATTGATCAAGGTCCCTCCATCCCTTCATCTCCATGTCATAATCCTCCATGTTCTTCACAAGATTCCCTCTCAAACAAACTTGTCATTTCTCCTAGTCTCTCTCATGATCCCTCTACACAAGTTGTTCATGAAATCCTTATTAATGAAATCACCAATCCAGATCATACTACACAGAACAACTTGTCAATAATTGTATGTGTGTCATCATCACATGCCAAAGTGGTAACAAAAACAAGCATAACACCAACTAATGAGATCAACGTCTGGTTCACTTCATCATCCTCTTCAAGTGCATCAATAAAAACAAGCATAACACCCGCTCATGTCACAACTTTGAAACCAGAATCAATTTATCTCTTTCACCTACACTTGAAAGACCGGGGGCAAGAGAATCTACCACAATTGGATTTCTTTGAAAATGATAACGCTATAGCTGAATTCATGGGTTCTAGAGCTAGATTTCCTTATGATGATCCACAAAATCCAAAAACTAATAAAATCAATATTGGAGATGCTGAACATATACACCTAGCTGAGTCCTTATATCTTAGTGGAAAACACATCTTTATCCAACTCTTTAAACAAAGACCAATGAACTACCTACACGATATTATACGTAAGGGTTGGGTTAGTTTAGGTTTTATTTTCTGCATTGCATATCATTTTATTCAAAGCACTACATCACATATAGTTTCTTTCCAAGCACAACATATTCTAAAGTCGCATTCTCAAAATTTTCTGCATTTTCATATAGCAGCATCAAATAAAACAAGGCAACTATTCGAGTTTATCATTTGTTTGCATCTAAAGAAAACAAGGGTCATCACCTTTCTTAGATATTCAGACATGAAGTTTTTGGGGTTCTAAGTCATTCATTCTCAACATTACCATGTGACGATGGTTTACTTATGGTTGGGTAGTGGTTTCACTATTTGAGACTTGTTAACCTACAATCTATCAATTGCTATACCTCAAACACAATAAATCTCTAATTCATTCTAGACACCTAGTTGATCATATGACTAGTGAAAAATCTAAAATTCTACTTCAGTGTCGCTGTAATTGTCACACCCAAGTAGATTTCATTACTTACAAGTCAAGGAAAGAAAATAAAAATAAAAAGAGCTATGCCAAATATCCATCTAAAGGCAAAAAGGGCAATGATATATAACTAAAATATCATGTATACAAATGTGATAAAAAAGCTTGACTATGGGAACATGCAAGTAACTCCATTAGGGCTATGAACGCCTACTAGAAATGGGGCAATATTTGAGAAATTACAGTCTATAACCTCGTCGGAGCTCTCAAGGCTTGCTGGCAGTGAGGCTCTATTCGGGATGCTTTTGAAGTTAGAATAATCCATGTAGCTAGTTGTATAGGATTCTAAGGATCTTTAGTGAACACAAGAGCTGGAATTAACTCATCTGCACACACATGGGCAAGTTTTATGCATCTCCATTTGTAAATCCTAGTCACTAAGTGTGTTGAGATGAATGTTCCGAAGGGCCTTAGAGATTGATTGACTACTTATCTATGAAATGTTTTGCACCTCCATTTCAATTGGTGTATTACAAATGTTAAAAGCAAAGACAGTCAACCTTGTTCAAAAAGGAAATACATCTTCATCCTGCATATTTCATTCACATAGGTCATGTCAAAAATTCTTTGTCTCCACATGCATTCTACAAGTCATCATGTCATACAGGTCTGCACACTAGGGGCATAACTGAAAAAATCCAAAAAATTAGATAAAGTCCTGAAAAAATCCAAAAAATCATATAAAGTCTTGAAAAAATTCAAAAACAATTGAAAAACTCAAAATTCAAAAACAATTGAAAAACTCAAAATCCAAAAACAATTGAAAAACTTAAAATCCAAAAACATCCATATAATGTCTTGAAAAAATACCAAAAACATTCAAATATGATCCTGAAAATCATACAATTAAAAACATTCAAATATCGATCTACATAATCCAAAAACATCGAAAAAGCTCTTGGAAAAGAACTAAAAATTGAAAATCAATCAAATCAAAAAAACTTGCAATAAGATGTCTTGTGAGAAACAAATACCCTAGCAGATATTCAGCAAACACTTCGCACGAAGTTAAAAAAGGATATGACTATCCAGTCAAACATCTGCAATCAACTGATCTAACTGTCTTATCAATCGTATCATATCCATATCAACGTGATCATTATCTTGTCTTAAACAAAAGAGGATACACTCGAAATCAGACAGGTCAGTCTTAAACGGGGTCTGCAACTTTCTAAGATCAGACATTATCAACCATCACATCCAAACAACTAAGAATGAAGGCACAAGGTTAGTATAGTTGCTGAATTTTGTCTGGGTCAGTCTTTATCTTTTATCATTTGGCAACAGATATTGTTCCTATGCTACTCAAGGATGTCCACAAGTGACTAGAGGAGCCATGATGGCATTATCTTTTTCTTTGTTTGTTGCTTGTCTGCTATGTGTTTGTTTCTTCAAGGAGATATCTTTACATCTTGGTTCCTTGTACCTTGATGTGCTAAGCTCCATTGTTCAATAATAAGGCTCAGTGATGAATATATATTGACGCAATAAAATATGTGACACAGGTTCGTGATTCATTCAATTTCATTCTCATCTTAATCTCATTTGCTTCTTGCTAGTTTGTTGATTCTTCTCTCATCATCTCTTTCTAAATCATTTGCAATCATCTTCAATTGCTTCTAATTCTCATCTAACATCATTCTATTTCATTCTAAGGTTCATTCTCTCATATTCTATCTCAATATCATATTCACATTCCCCATCTCTATCTCTTATCAACTAACCATTCTTCTATTATTTCATCTAACATTCTTCTTTTTTCGAGAGATCATTCATGTCTTTAATGCACAAAAAAATCTCTCGAGGGGGCATTACACCCTAAGTATCACCGGGGCATAATGGGGCATAATTTTTTTCATTTTCTTTGAAACAATGTCGTTTCGACATTGTCTCGAAGAGGGGCAAATGTAGACACCTAAAAATGTCTCATTGATCATGTACTAATTATTCCTCTAATTGATTAAATAATCTTTATTATTTAATTAATTCTGATTAATCCCCCAATTTAAATAATCTTTATTATTTAAATAAATTACTAATTATTCAATTTCTATCTCTAATCAACTAATCATTCACCCCTTTTCTAAATATTAATTAAATATTTATTATTTAATTAATTATGATTCAATTCCTTTAAATTAAATAATCTTTATTATTTAATTAAATTCCATTTCTACATAATTAAATAGTTTCTTTAAATTATTTAATTAACTAATTAATTCTTCCACTTCCAAATCCCCAAATTCTAATTTCATTTAATTTCATATTCTTCTAATTTCTTCCAAATTCAAATACATGTGCATGAGTTCAAAAACCAAATTGAAAATCAAAGTCAAGTTCTAAATATATTCAAATACTAAATTGAATTAATAAATTCAATTATTTGAATAATATCTCATGCAAAGATTAAATTGAAAATCTAAATCTAAATGCAAGCACATGCTAAATTAATTAATTCAATCAATCAATTAATTAAATCATTTATCTCTTCAACTTCTATTTTCATCTTTTAGTTAGCTTTTTCTAAATTAAGCTCTCTGTGTCATCTTCTTTATTTCCACCAATCATCCTGTTTTCTTTCTTCAGTCAGCTTTTTCTCAATCAGTTGACTCAATTAATCTATTCAATCTATTGAGTTTCACTCCTACAATCAGTAGTTCAACTATCAACTTGCATTTGAGCTCACCTAAGTTCACACCTCTTGATCATTCTGTTCCACCTTTCAATCAATCTTCTCCAATTTTCTATAAATTGAGCATCCAATCTCTATTTTCAACAATCACAAACTTTGAATCTTTGTGTCACTTACAAGTTACCAGCGCAATATCTGAGAGCCATCATACCACAAAGAGGAGAAGAGCAATGGAAGCAATATGCAATCTTGGGATAGGGAGCTTTAATTGATTTCATTCTTAATTCCTATTTCTTGATATTGTATCTTTTCATTGTCTAGTTTGTTAGATTTGTTGATTAGATAGGGATTCATGATTTCCCTAATGCTTCTAATTGATAGCTTTGTTTATTTGAAGAATGAATTCTAGCATGCGTTACAAGTATCATGCTTACCATCCAATGATATAGTTCATCTTCCCTTGATCATGCATGCTTTGTCATCTCCAAATCTAACCAAATTGCCATCAAATTTTTGCAAAGATAAAAACTTCCATTTATCTCCAGTCATATGATGTGAACATCCACTATCTATCACCCATTCATCTTTGTCTACAACTTTAGCAGCAAAGGCCTTTTCTTCAAGTACCAGATCATCTTCCTTGATAGCCAAGAATACCCATCCCTTTCTATTGTCGAATCCACTAGTTGAATCTTGTGTCGGTTCATCATTAGAATCAATCACACCTTCCTCATCCACATAGTAGCATGATTTGTCTATGTTCCTCTTGTGTTTATGCTTGTTCTAATAATCATGGTTAGGCCTAAAAGATCTTCTATCTCTTTCCTCAAATCTTGAATTCCTTTCAAGACATCTAGATGCAAAATGACCTATCTTATTACATGCAAAATATTTTAAAGGTGATTTTCCTTCATACTTAATTCCTATCGGACCTTTAGGTACTCTTCTAGCAAATAGGGCTTCAATTTGCTCGAACTCTTCATCTTATTTCTTCATTTCCTCCAGTTCCTTAGCATATAAGGATTTCTAATCACTCCTGTCAGTAGATGATGTAGATGCATGAAAAGCAGGTTCAGATTTTGCAGCTCCAGAAGAACCAAATTCCTCAAGATAAAAAGAAGATAGATTCCCAACCAAGGTATCTCTATTAATAGAGGTATTTGCCATTGTTCTCAACTCATTAATTGTAGTAGCCTTCATTTTATAAGCAAGTGGCTAATCTCTCAATACTTTACAAACTATTTCATCTTCACTTAGAGATCCACCACAACACTAAATTCCCAAAATGATTTCATTTACTCTCTCCATAATAGCAGTAATCCTTTCATCTTCTTCCATCTTCAGGTTCTCATTTCTCACCTAGTAACCATAAAGTTTAGCAATTTTAACAGTAGGGTCACCTTCATTCAATGTCTCCAATTTATCCCATATAGCCTTTGCAATTGATTTGTCAGTTAGTCCCAAAATTTGCTAATTAGAAAGTGCACACAAAAGGGCTTCTCTAGCTCTACAATCATTTTCAATGTCCTTATCCAATCTCACCTAAGGAGGATTGCCACATATCAGATTATGAGGTATATATCCTTTCTGAGTGATCTCCTAAATCTCCTTGCCAAGAAATCTTAGATGAGTCTCCATCGGAATCTTCCATACCCTGTAATTTGTTCTATCAAGCCTAGGAATTTCTCTCCGGAAAACAATTGTAGATGAACTTGAGGAACTTGAACTATTAGATGCCATAGGACCTTCCTCAAGAAGTTAAGCTTATGCAAAGAGGACTAGGCTCTAATACCAATTGTTAGACAACTCAGATAACCAGTGAACAACTGAGAGGGGGGGTGAATCAATTGTTAACAACTTATAGAACTTTAAGCATTAAAACCTTATAAACGAAATGCATAAACCAAATACTAGAATATCAGATATAATAGTTAAGAACAAATATAATCCACAAAATAATAACCAACCATCCACAAAAGATAACACCAAGATTTGTATGTGGAAAACCTGATAAAGAGAAAAACCACGGTGGGAAGCCTACCCATAGTCAGATAATACTTATGTAGTAAGTATGTTATTACATAAAGAGGGGCCTACAAATGTGGGAAGGGCAATATCCTAGAGTGCACTAAAAGCAGCCTCACTAACTACAAAATAAATCCAGACTACAATCTGAAAAGAAGAGTGAACTGCAAGAATACCATCTCCTATGCCTGAATACAATTATGGTTAAGCTCAGTACCAGAGGTCTTAAACCTCTTTCACCAACCCAATTCGATCACCTATGATCAACCAAAACCTCTGCATATCATTACAACCTTATTCACACATAAATAAACCTATAGCCCAAAAACCCATATGCCCATGATCTACAAAGAGATCTTACATCATATTTATACCAACCCGAGACCTAAACAATTAGGTCGGCCACCTAAAAGATAATACAATAAACTCATAACATAAACCCACAATCTAATGATCAACCAAGTCGGCCTAAGACCAAAACAACATAATCCAATCAATAGATCCAACTGGAAACACATTAGGATCATCCATTAACATGTTACATAAACCGGTCCATAACCTAGCCGAATAAGATAGCATTAGGTCTGGACCCAAATACAACACCACTGATCAATAGTTACACGAACAAGATAACCAACAACTTCTTGAAAGCCATCTAGAAGTTGCACCAACACCACGTATCACATGCATGAAAAGATCTTCAACAAAGCTTTGTTGGTAGAACCCTTACCGATGACCAAAAGGCTTACTAGAACAAATGATAGCTCCTAAGTCATCAGATCTTGAACCAACTAGTTGTGATACACATCTAAATAGCATGAATGCCAGATCCAAACCAATTCTATAAATCTAAGCATACCAGAGCATACCAAATCAATATCATAATCCAACCGCTCTACCGGAACCTACTAGAAATCAATAAACAACCAAAACAGTCGGTGTTGCCATTAGTGACAAAAAATCAATGCAAAACAATCAATTCCTCCAATTTGCCAATATTATTTAGGAGGGAGATGAACATCTTTCTCCAAAGATTCGTGCTTAGGAAGGAGATCTTCGAAAGAAGTGTTCATAACCTCTTGTTGCACTAAACTGCCCCCATTAGTAAGACCAAATTTAGGAGAAGATAAGTCAATATTAATCAATACCTTTTCACTTAGAGAGGAATTGTGTAAAGAAGGTAAAGTAACACCAATAAAAGTGTTTATGATATCATCCTCTTCCTCTAAGATAGCTAGATGGGAAGGGAAAATTTTAGGAGAATTGTCAAGATCTTTCTTAAAATCTTCATCCTTGGAGCATGGGAGAGTTTTGAAGGGGTTGGTAACAACTATTTTAGGCACTAAGATTTTGTCATAGATAGGAGGAGGCTCTTTAAGAGATAGAAAAAATAAAGCAAGGGAAGCTAACCCATTATCACATTTATGAAATGAATGCTTCATGACAACAATTTTCCTCTTTCAAATGATAACATATGCAAAACTGAAGGAAATGTTCAAATTTAACCAATGCAAGCGCTCTAAATGTTGATTTAGCAAATGAAATTTATGAGTGAAATATGTTCCTAAATTAGATCTGAAATTAATGACCCAAACTAAGCTATCCACAAGTTCAATTTTGAATTTAAAAATTAGGGTTTTAACAAAATTGACCTCTAAATTTTTTAAATTTGTAAGGAATTGAAACTTGTAAATGTAAATTTGAATTTGAAATAGAAAAAACACTCAGATCTAAGAACATAAATTAGAATTAAAAAATATTGGATTCACGTCGGGTTCACAAAAATGTGGGGGGGAAGCGAGACCGGGTGACTAGGACCTAATCCCACTTTAGCCAACACATTGGGAATATGAAAGAGCCTAGGGAGATAGCTCACTTTGGATACTTCTTGTGAGGAAGAGAGAGCCAAGGATTTTCTCTTAGGTTTTATATTCCTCTTGTTGTATATGAAGATAAGATGTGAAAGATTGGTCAACTAGAAGTCTAGGACATGAACAATGAAGCATATATGAACTGAAATTGCATACACTTGTAGATCTAAAACTGAGATAATGAAAATAGAGAAGTGGGAGGAATTTGGATGTGTAATTGATGCTAAAAACTGAGCCAAACTGACCAGGACCAGGGTGCCACACCCCTATCCCTGAAGATTTGACAAAGAGCTACAACTGTAGGCCTACAATCATAAGATCTTGAGCTTTCACCCTGTTAAAATTCACTGAAATTGAGGGGAACTAGGGTGCCACGCCCTTGTCCTTGATGTATTTGGGACAATCTGAGGCCTTGGGATTGTCCTTGTGCCTTTTGTTGATCTGGGAAGCCTTTTGGGTACCTGTTTCTGCACCTAAAACTGAAACAAGAGGGTTTGGGTGGCTATGTAGATTTTTTCCTTAGTCAAACCCCTATTTTGATGATTTCCACCTCAACAAATAATCAATTTGTATAGTAAAATAGTGTGTGTAGGAATCTTGTGTGTGTGCAAGACCCTAGGATGAATGCAAACAATCTAGAGCAACCCTAAAGACTAAACCCTAAATGCTTGTAATTGACAAAGTAAATTCTCTAAATAAGTGATGCAAAGTGATCTAAAGAATGAATGTAAGTATGCAAATTGATGCAATGAAGCTCATACAAAGACATGAGAACAACATGAAATCATACCCAACCCCTCTCCTATTTTTCTTCAATGTCTTCAAGGATCCTCATTGATGATGAATGCTTGACAAATACTTGATGAATGCTTGATGAATTTTGTTGAAGACTCCACATAGGTTTCTCTTTCACTACATAGAAGGGTCCTTTATGCTCGCTAGCTCTTTTCACCAAAAACTCCTTTTTCATAGCTCTTAGTTGCCTTCAAATGAAGAAAGAGAGATCTTATGTATGAAACCCTAGATCTTAATTTAATCTTTAGGCCAAACTAGGATTTTAATTTCTCACCAATTTCTTGGGGTTAAGCATTATAATATCATAGAATTATGCTCCCGAAATTTCAAGAAAAATGTCAGGGACCAGGTGCACTTTGCACCTGGTCCGACCAAATTTTCACTAAATTTTAGGGTCATTAGATATGATGATATTAGAGTGAATCCCAAAGTTACAGCTAATTTTGAGGTGTTTTGATATGCAAAATTGGGCTTTAAAGGTCAAAATAAGACATAATTAGGGTTTATGATTTAATGATTCATTGGAGGAATAAAATAAAAAGGAGCACATTTAGGGTAAAGGGCCCAATTTTATGATGTGGGGAGTGATGAAATATGACATTAGATTTAATTTAATTAATTAATTAAATGCTTAAAGGGAAATTACAATGCAAGATGCAAACACACTAAGGCGGGTGCTAAACCTAGCGTAGAATTGTACCATCCTAGCATGGGTGTACAATTTACAATGCTAAAAAAATAAATAAAGGAGTAAAAAACTTGAAAGCTTATACCTCTATCCTGTTGTCTCATTGTTTTCTATCACCATTTGAACTTGGTTGCATATGTTTTGCTCTCAGACATGCATCGTGGTTGCTTCCAAGATGACAATGATGAACAGACTGATAACTAGATGTTGATATGATAAGATAAATGATTATGCAAAAGCTATATGAAAATAATAAGATAAAAACTCGTGTATGCAAGATAAGTCCTAGATGACTACTAACTCCCAAAAATACTAGAGAAATGATCTTTTTATAGAATTTTATGAGATAAAATCCCATGTGGCAGAGATCAATGGTTGAGATCGAATCATGTAGATTGGATGGCTATGAAAAGATTGGTTGGAATGTGAGAGATAGAAGTGGAAAATGTTCCTCCTAGACTTGTTGGATGGAGGAAAAGGTGGTAGGAGAAGCCAAGTGTCAAAAGGTTGCCTTGACTAGAGTTGAAGACTTGAGAGAATGTAGGAAGGTTGGAGAAGATTTAGGGATGTGAGGACAAGTGGACTCAACTCCTTCCTAAGATATAGGGATGTTGGAGGGATTATAGGATTGGTAGAGAAATGTGTGTACGTACACATTATTTCTTGTAAAAGATGGAAGTTGGAGATAAGTATGATTAATTAATATTTGAAAAAAAATAAAATTAGCCACATAATTGATGAGCTTGCAAGGTTGGGTGATGTGGAGATGAGGTGAGGTGGATTTGAAGATTAAATAATTGTAGAATTATATAATTAATGGAGACTATAGAAGAATTGATAGTGCATGATTTAAATATTAAATATTTAATAAGAATGACTATATGAATTAAATTAATTAAAATTTTCAATTTAATTATTTAAAAGAAGAATAAGCATTAAGATGAATTAAATAAATTAAACTTTTCAATTTAATTATTTAATAGAAGCATAATAATTAAATAAATAATAAATATTTATTTAATTATTTATAGCCAATTTTATGTGTATACATTTTTCCCCTCTTTGATATATTGTTGGAACAACATTGTTTCAAAGAAAACTCAAGTCTCGATATTTGCCCATGTCAGTGATGAAACGTCAATTGCGTGCCCCCTTGGGAGATTGATCTTGAAATGTTAAAAAACAATGGGTTGAGTGATGAATCTCATGATTAAATTATGAAAAGATTTGGTTAAAAACCCTTGCAAATAAATTTATTTTGAAACAAATAAACTTACCACTCTCCTCTATTAATTACCCTTCCAATAAATCAAAAAGGTAATTATATAATTCACCTTGGGCCCATTTTGACTTCATTTGCCATTTTGTCTTTTTGGAGAGTGAGCTTTGGATTGTTGAGTTGTCATCATGGTGATTCCTTATGAGCAGCATCATTTCGAGCGTGTGAGGAGGTATCAAAGGCCTACCGTGTACGGACTCTCGGTATGTATCCTAGAATTGTCCTTGTTTTCTAGTTTGCAAATTTTATTTCCTTATTTTTTGCATTTTAGGTTAGTTTCAGATTTTTCTAATTTTGAACTTTTTTTTCACGCTTTTTCTCTAAGTTTTAGTGCATACACGTACTTAAGTAGTGCATTTATTTTTTTCACGCATTTGCTAGTTTTCCATTTTTGTTTAAACTATTCTCACTTTTGCTATGGCGGGTGGCACATATACACGTGGCTATGCATATGTTAGATTTAGTCACTCATCCATTGATTTCAGTTGCACATTTACCCTATTTCACTCTTTTGATAGATTTGATCATGCATTCTTTGATATTAGGGCATTTTTCATTTTTGCATGTCTAAGTCAATTGAGTTGATGATAATTTGATGGTTTTAATTCAAAGTTGATATAAATAGATGAATTTGATTGCATTTGATGATAGATAACCATGATTGATGGTTTTGGATTGGATAGGAGCTCTAAGAGGCTGATTTAGTCTCTGATGAAGAGCTGATAGGTTAGGCAACCAATTTTGATCATATATTGATATCATGTTTCTTTGATAAATAGGATAGATAATTGACTTAGACAAGCTTATCTAGTTAAACAGGAGAAGTTAGATGTTCTCTAGTGTCGAGAGAAACTCCTGTCGATGCATCACTTAGTACTTGAGTTGAGCACAACACATCTAAGAAACATAGATCAATGTGGTTTACGACATCTCATGTACATCCCTGGTATCAGGATGAACAAAGGATTATTAACAGATTTGGCAGAGAGGTGGCACAATGACCGCAACAATTTTCATCTGCCGACCGATGAGATTAGTGTTACCCTTGAGGATGTTTATAGGATTCTCCATATTCTGATTGTTGGTGAGCTCATCCAGTATGATTATCTTGAGATGGGAGGGACTGCAGCATTAACGACAGTTTTTGGTGATGAGTCTATTGATGGTCCAGAGGTAAGATGGGAGGATATGTTGATGCATTATGACACTCTCCCTTATGTCTTAGTTGGATTAGTTGGCAGGTTTCTCATACTAGATAAGAGATCTTGAGGATTGGTAGTTAGTTGGGGCAGGATCCTTCAGAGCATGATGGAGCATAGGATGAGATTTGCTTGGGGAGTTTGCATGCTTGTTCATTTATATCACGATCTTCATCTGGTTGTTTATGATGGTGTAGCCAGTTTGTCTTTCGATTGTACTCTGTTATTGGTATGGTACTAGGAGCACATAGCCATTACTCGGTCGGTTCATGATCAAGTTCGAGGAGATGGTCAGCCCTATATGTACCTATATCATGGCATGATTACCTAGCACAAGCTAGGTAAGCTTGACTATTGGAGATGGGTGTTAGATATGATGGATTCATTTGTTTGGCGACCATATGTTGATTGCGAGCCATGGATTGATGATGCTCAGTCATTACCTATGATCATGTAGAGAAGGTATTTGATTTTTCGTACCCCATTTATTGTTGAGGCAACTTATTTAGCGGATACACAGGTATTTTGGCAGGCCACAGGGTATGCCACAGGGTGTCACCTTGTATGCTCAATCATACAAGGACAAGAAAGATTGAGGGCCTTCTCTTTCTTTTGATGTAGCATATGCAGAGTTTGTAAAGTTTTGTTGCCAATAGCTAACAAGATGAGAGGGGGGTGAATCATACAAACTTAATCTTCCATAAAATCAACAGATTCAACCTCGGTAACTTATACTTCAGCAATATAACCAAAAACTGCTAAACATGCAAACTCATAAACACATAATCATCATAACACACATAACACCAAATTTAATGTGGAAACCCAAATAGGGAAAAACCACTGTGGGATTTCAGACCCACTAAGAAATATACTCTTCTAGAGTATGCTCGGTTAAAATCAAATCCTGTTAAAGATTACAAACACATTGCTAGATGTGACCTGGTTAAGGGATTTCCCTCAAATCTATTAGGATCTTCACTTTGTTAGAAGTGACCTTGTCAAAGGATTTCAAACACTCATTTAGAATGTTACCTTGCTAGAGGGTTTACAAATAAGACTATTAACTCCACTCAATTAAGAGATTTTATGTCACTTACAAAATAAACAACAGTAATAAATATATCTACAACTTCACATCTGAAATGCTAAAGTAGATTCTTATTTGCTCAAAACAATCTTGTCATAGGACTTATCTTGTCCCTCTGCTGGGCTCCCTACTCTATTATTCAAATGGGTCTTCAAGCTTCTATGCTCAGTAATCACTATGTAGCATCCTTGTGCTTACCCTTGCCCGCATACATTGTTCATCAACAATTTCTTATTTATAAACAATTTGCTAACCACTGAATCTCCTTGATCACATTTCTCATGATCAATCTTAGCCATTAGATTTTCAATCTTGACTAGGTTCAATGCATCTTTCGATCTAAAAATGTTTTACCTTGCCTTGGGACTTGCATTCCTTTCTTGGAACTTGCACAAGGTTATTGCAGTTCAATCTGCATTGTAGATCTTTCTACTAATCTCCCATTGCCATAGATCATTAACAAACTTCGTGCACGGCATACCAATCATTTAATTAACTCCAGCTCATCATTGTCCTTCATTAAATAATGCTTTTATCCATCCAATGCAATCTATCATAACTCGGTTGCAACTTGGTAAATACTAAACTTTACTCAGTAGACATTCCACCTTCATTAACCGATATCGATAACCTTAGGGTTTACCAACTAGGTTCCTTAGGGTATACCGACTAGGTTCTTTGTTCGGTGACATAGTATAGTATTAACCTTACAATCAACAACATTTGTAGGATATCAAACAAATCTAAACATCATGATCTCATCATTGTCTAACTCGGTAATAGTTGCCCATTGAATATCTTATTTCTCCCCTTTCTTATCACATTCTTTCTGTGTCACTTACCGACCACTTAATACTCATCAAAACATACTTCTTAAGATATGGCAACATCATACTGAATTAGAAAATCAATTTCTTGACATCAATGACAAAATAATGCTATAAAGATAGTTATCATCCTTTTTCAATTATATCAAATAATCTTCAACAACCTTCTCAATATCCTTAATGAATATCAACAATATTTCTTTCTATTGAAATGCCAATAGAGTTCTTAGCCATTCCTATTATGCCATTTGTTTTATGACCACATGTTTTGGATGTTGGGAAAATTGAGGAGTATGCTAGATATTTGGCAGCATGTCCTTTTCCTCACATTACAGATCCTACAGATCCTCCACCCATCTCAGGAGATGAGGATGAGGACTTTGATGACCCCATAGTGAGGAGGAGACGGAGATAAGAGAGGGAAGCTTGGGGAGTAGGAAAGGATGGAGATGAGGGGGATGATGATTGAGGAGGGAGGAGAGGAGGATGAGCCAGAGTCCGAGGAGAACCTTTCAGATGGATTGGGAGAGGAGCACCACCACTTCCTATGGCAGGCAGAGATATAAGCATGGATGGAGGCAAGGGTGGATTGGCTAGAGGATTACCACTACCAGGAGCGGATAGAGATAGAGGGACTGGGGTGGATAGAGGTTAGAGGAGCAGATCAGATAGAGGGAGAGATGCACCAATTGACTTTGGTCATATTTCTCCTAATCCAAGTGTACTAGCAACACATGAGGGATTTGATGAGGAATCTATAGAGGATCCTGAGGATATTGTGCCACTGATTAGGCACGAGATTACTTGAGCTGCAAAGGTACAGGCTCTGGCAAGTGGTGACACAAGAGAGGGACAGGTGGCGAGAGGATATGAGACGATGCAGGATGTGCCAAAGGCTTAGGATCACGATCAGATGGGTCAGATGAGAGCACAGGTTGCATAGCTCATAGCTTAGGTTCAGTAACTCACTCTCGAGAGGGACACTTCCATTGAGAGGTATGGTCGAGCAGAGAGAATATTAGAGTAGATTCAGTAGATTGGCTCAACTTCTCTCTTAGCTGATACAGTTAGATCTTTGATTTGCACTAGGAAGGACATTTCACACTGATATGGGTTATATGAGAGTGTAGTTCCTCCCAGTCAGAGAGAAAGTAGCTATGTCTCCACAAATCGATTGGGAAAGTAGGGTCAAACAGAGAGTGGTGGTATCATGGAACCACCTCACCGAGATAGAGATCTCGATCCTAGGGTAGGACCATCAAGTTGTTGGCATTCTGGTGCATTTTGTATGACCGATGAATGATATAGTTGTCATTGTTGGAAACATCATCTCCCAAGTCTTCATAAACTATCAATAGTAAGTAGACCAATATATAGAGGTTAAGTGGCTAAGAAATGTGTAGATAGGCTAAGCAGTGAGTAGAATGACACATAGGAGGTCAACCAGCAAGAAGTGAGTAGACCGGCATGGAAGAGGTCAATCGGCTAAGCAGTGAACAAATCGGTATACAGAAGGTAATCAGCTAGGTAGATTTTGATTGGTACAGTGATAGAGTCTATAACCGATAGATTGGTAATGTTCAATTAACATCTAGTTAAACCAGCAGTCTTCTCCAGCCAGCGGATGGACTAATCGACATGAATGACTACTTGAAAAAGATTCCTGCAATGATTTCTGGAGAGTGATTTATGGCGTGGTAACAAAATTTTGAATCTAATGTTTTGGAGGGAAAGTTGATGACAAATTGAAAGGGTAATAAATTCACATCTCATTCTAATGAGGTGATTGTTCATATGAAAAAGTGAAAATGTGAAAGTAAACACAGGGGGAGTAGAACAGCGTGTAGAGCTGAGTGACAGAGGACCAGTAGAGTGTAGAGCCGAGGATCGGTAAATTGGCAAAGGGCAGATCCAAAGGTATATTTAACAAACTAGTGTTGTACAGAGTAGACACAACTGTTGCAGACATAGTATAATTTTTAGTGTGATCTAATCAAGCTATCAGTAGCCACTACAGCAGATCATCTTTATGTTGCTTTCTAACCATTACAACTAAAATCCCTTAATAGGGGTGGACTTTAATAGGTCCCATTGTAAAAATCCCTTAACCAGGTGTCATCTTAATTGATGATCCTAAGACCTTTAACAAGGCTACCTTTAATAGGGTAAAGGCACTGATGGGCCTTAATCAAAATCCCTTAATCAAGTGGCACCTAATAGTGTCTTTGTAATCTCCTAATAGGGATGGCTCCTCATAGGGTGTACTCCAGAAAAGTAAAAATTTTGTGAGTTCCTACTCACACCATGGTTTTCTCCCATTTGGGTTTCCACGAGATAAATCTTGTTGTCACTGTGTATCTTTTCATGCATGCATATTCTTTTGTAGTAATTATTTATATTGATGAATGTTAAGTTAGTGCAAACTTAAAGTAAAAGTTTTAATTGAATTAAAACTGGTATAGTGTTGATTCACACCTCCCCTCTCAGCACCAGTAGGGACTAACAATTGGTATCAGAGTCATCTTCCTCTAAAGTGAAGCTTGACAGCTTGAGGATAAAGATCATGGAAGAATACTAGTATCAGAAGCAGATTGATGAAGCAAGTGAAGTTATTGCTCAGTTGAAAGAGATTGAGAAAATATCTTGCAAAAACAAAGGAATTAGCTCAACAGCTAAATGAGAGTTGGGACATCATAAATCAACTCTCTGAACAGAGTGGATCTGAAGATGCTGAAGAAGTAGTCTCAGAACTAATGGAAAAAAGCAAGAAGCTGACCGAAGAAATCACACATCTCAAAACAGAACATGAAGGTCAAGCCCTGAGAATGACTGAGATACTAGAAGCCAGCAAAAGTGTTGATGAAAGAAAAAGGGAGGCAGAAGAAGATCTGTCAAAAGCTAAAAGAGCCAGGAGGCTTGCTGAAGATGCCCTGAGAGAAAATGATGCAATCATGATTGAGAAAGAAGAAGAAATCTGAATTCTCACTCAGGAGAATGAATACATACATAAGCATATGCATGACAACATAGAAGAAAAGGAGAAGATGATGAAAGAGATTGAACAACTCAATAGTGAGTTGAAAAGTGAAAATGAGAGAAATTAGAAGCTGAGGAAATTCAATGAAAGCTCTAAGAAGGTAAATAAACAATTGAAGGCTCAGAGAAGAACAAAGGAAACAACTAGTCTTGGTTACCCCGGTACAAGTCCTATGGAAACTAGAGAATCATCTAAATCCAAAAAGATGAAGGATGATAAAAGGAACCATTCATAAGTGAAAGGTATGAAGTTTTCTAAATCCTCTTGTAATCATTGTGGTAAATCGGGTCATAAGACTAATGACTATAGAAATAAACCAGTTGGTCAAAAGAAGATTTTCACCTTTGATGGTTACTGCCATAATTGTCATAAGTATGGCCACGCTGCTTATGAGTGTAGATCTCAATCTAGCAGTATGTCAAATAAAAGAAGATTTAATGGGCATTGCTTTGAATGCAATAAGTTTGGACACAAATCTAAAGAATGCAGGTTCAAGTCAAATGTATCAAGATCACCATTCAAGCCAGTCAATCCTAATAAAAGGAGTAATCAATTCAATGCCACCTATTCCACGTGTGGTAAATTTGGTCATGTTGCAAAAAATTACAGAATGAGAATGAGCCAGAGAAAAAATTCAAGACCATGGAGGACAACTGGTATGGCATATTTCAATTGCCATAAGATTGGTCACTTAGCCAAAGAGTGCAAGAATCGATACTATAACCGGTCTTAAGACAAGAACCGGTTTAGCAAGAAGAAAGAGAAAAATGCCCTGAAAGGAAAGAAAACAATTGAAGAAGTAAGAAATGAAATGGAAAAAACATGGATCAAGAAGGAAGAAAGAAAACAAGGAGAAGTTCATTACGAAACCAACTCATCATCCATTGGTGATAATAGTTTTTGTTCTAACTAGGCATAATGATGCCCACGGGGAGCACATATGGTAATATTATTATTTTTTGTATCCCCTCTACCAATATAAAGTTATGTCTATCTACATAGTTGAGATGCATAAAAGTTAGACTAAATTTCTTGTTTGAGAAATGCCTTGTGAGTTAATTTTTTGTGTATCGGTATCAATAACAAACAACCAGTATCAGTAACAAACAACCGGTATAAGGAAAATCAGTGTACTTTAAGTAATAAGTTTCAAAACTAGCCATTGTATCATTACACTAATAAATCTCAATGAATAAATAAGGAAATGTCAACACAATTTCATTTACACTGATTTCTTGTGAACTTTCTTGACCTCTTGTGCAATCAAAGGCGATTGAAATCTTGTCAGTAATTTTTGTGTAGAAAGTTCAAGTAGAGTGATAGTGGTGGTTGGTATTTTTGAGAAAAAAGGTATTCAAACCCCATTTGAGAAAATTTTGTTTGAAGGTCATCATGGCAGCGCCAATATCGACTCGTGCCCTCCTATGTATTACCAGTTGAAGGCATTCGATGAAAGCCGATGAGATCGACATGATCAATGCCTTATCATTTGTGCCCTCCTATGTATTATTGGTTGAAGAAATTCGTTCCTACATTCACTGCAAGCTCGAAGAACTTGGAGACAAATTCATTCAGAATTATTTTAAAGGGTTTTGTGTTAATGATCAATTGAAAGCAAAATATCTACCTCTGAAGACCAAGGGTTTGTCTAATGTTGTCATTTTTCTTGATTAGTTTCATGACGATTGGGTTAGGAATGTACTGAGCAAATTTCATGATCAATTCTTCTGGTTGGAAACTCAAGCACTGATCAAGATCGCAAAGGAGGTAATTCAAAGAGTTACAGAGTGCAACTGGTGAAGCATTAACCCTAAAAATGATTTCATCATCTAAATTAATTCGGTTAACCAAATCCCAATGTGATAGTAGAGCAATGAAAATCACCCATATTAAGGATGTTGGAGTAAGATTTTCTTATGCAGTGCTTGGTTACAGGGTTTGTCAATCAAGCTAGATAAAAAGCGTATCGAGTGGTGCCATACATGCTGCCTATCAAATTATCAAGAAGGATGAAACCTATGATATTTGTGAGATGATTAAGTCTAATTTATGGTGAACATGGAAATAATTACGAAGGACAAGAAGCAATCTTTCAAATATGGATCACTACTGGTATGTATATTTTTCTATGTGCAAAAATTTTTCCCCGATAAGGGTAAAGTAGTATGGTCTGAAAAGAAACCTATCATGGTTCAGATAGGTGAAACGATTAGCAATCTAGGAGATAGGTTTGGTGAAACAATGTGGGGATACTTTAAGGAATTTCAAATTAGGATGCACAAGAGGGAAATAATTCCAACTGGTATAGTATAGAAATACAAAGACAACATTTGCTTTCTTGTAGACATAGATTGTTGTATCATTCAAGCGGTTTGACCTAGAACCTTTTGGGTTCCACCTATAGGCTATGAGGTTGTAGGAATATTGTTAAAATTCATGTCAATATGATACTATCCAAACCAGTAGACTCAAAGGCAAAGAGATTTGGAACCTATGAGGAGGCAAGCTCCAAAATAAAATAGGAACTTTAGGTGCCAATCATGAAAAGGAAAGTAAGAAGAATGATTGACACTCTTGACAAGAAATATGGAGGTGAAGCATTCGGTGCCACTACCTCCACCAGTGCTAGTATAAAATCAGGGGTTGACCCCAATAAAGATGAAGAATTAATAGGTGGAAAGAAGAAAGTCTCAAAGACAAAACCCAAGGGGACTGCAACAACCAAGCCTGCAACATATACAAAAGAAAAGGAAAAATGTACTCTTGTATCTTCCCCAAGTAAAGATAGACTTGTAGGAGTGACTCATACCAAAAAGAAGAAGAGTGAAGGAAAAGTTGATACAAAGCTCAAAAAGGATGAGAAAGAGGGTGATATCACTGACACCCAATCAGATGTAGAAATTAAAGAGGTTAGAAGGAGTGGAAGAAACAAAGCTCCAACAGTTGATGAACTGGTCCATGGGATCAAAGAATTTGAAGGTTTGTCTGGTGTTGGAAGAACATATTCCCTTAGTAATGAAGAAGACAAAAGGAAAATTGAAGAAGCCTTGATCTGGAACTTGCATAAGTTTTGTAGGACTCCCAATGAATTATATGGATTAATCTCATCAGATTTGCAAGATCAAATTGAAGGGAGATGGAAAACAACTTTGGTTGTTGAGAAAGAACACAAAATAAAAGCACTCATGGAAGTGCAACATGATTTAGACCTTGATCAAGCTTCACTAGTGGCTGAAACATGCATTCAACATTAGAAAATAAGAAATAGAATAGGGAGAGTGGCAGTAGGTGAAGTTGAAGCAGTGCATGAAGAAGGTGTTGCCTTGTGGAAGAAAATAATGAATCAGCAAAAGGAAGCTGAAGAAGAAATATAAAAGGAAACAAAATAGGACCAAGGTACAACTGTCCTTAACAAAGAAAAAGGTAAGGAAAAAGACTCTACTAAAGGTTTTGATGTCTTCTCAGTTAATGAGATTATAGGAAATGTTGTGTCAGGCATTCCCAATCTGACAAAGGATGTTGAGTAGCCGGTTCACACTACACTGGTGAAGGAAGTTGATCAAACTAAGCTTCTCAGTCAAGATGAAGTGATAGTTGAAGACATTCCTTATGAGGATACACCTCACAAAACCTCATTGACACCAAATCCTATTTTGTTAGAAGAAGGTAAAGAGGAAGAGAAGAAAGTAGAGGATAAGAAAGCAATGATGGATACTCCTCCGGCAAAGAGGAAGTTAGGCTTAGAAAATGAAAGTGAAAAGAAGAACGTAAAAATAATCACGACAGCTAGTTCAGAAGTTGAGACTGCAAAAAAGGAAGATGAAACAAAGGAGGAAGAAGAGGGAGAATCGGTCATTGATATAAAGAAAATGACTCCCAAGCAGCTGATGAAGGTTTTAGAAAAACTAAAAATTCAAGCTAAAAAGGCTAAGTTAAGAGCAAAGAGAAAGAAGGCAAGAATTCTCAATTCTGCCAAGACAATTCACTCTGGCCTAATTCCTGACATTGATGTTGATAATACTGCACCCATCATTGAGCAGTGAAGTACTCTTGTTACAACAATCGGTTCAAAGGCATCCGATCTAGAGAATGTTACAATAAGGCAATATGAATCCAAGAGAGGAGAAAAATTAATGGAAGAAATATCAATTGGAAAAGTTGCCCTCTCCACCCTAATAGAAGAAGGAAATATACTTCAAGAAGTTGGTTAATTACTGGTCAAATTTTCAAGTTTTATCGATTTCATTAGAGATCTAGAAGACAAAAGAAATCAGACTCAAAAAATATTCAAGATCCGATAAGTTCTTTTGATCCTCTCACCAGTTCAGCATCAACTTTCACTGGAAAGGTCAAACAACTCAATCATGAAATCAAAAGGTTGAAAGAAAAAGAGGACAAATGAGGTCTTAGCTTGTTAGAGTTATAGTGATATTTGGCACCAATTATTGGCTTCATGCAAATGAACATTAAAGAAGCAGATCGCCTCATAAATGAACCTGATTGCAAGACAGTTGATGATATGGAGGTTTTTATTGCAGTTATGCATGGACACTTCACCACCATGAAATAGGTAAAATCTTCATGGGAATCCTCATTGAAAGTAGCTCAATAAAATTTCAAGGACCTTTTTGCTTTACTTTGAAAAATTCTTCTGTATAGTCTTTGCCATTGATGGCAAAAGGGGGAATTTTGGAGACTTGTACATTGTGAGTTACAAGGGTCAGAAATAGGGGCTAGAATCGACACGGTTTTGTAGTATTTGCCACCAATGCCAAAGGGGGAGTTTGTTGGCATTCTGGTTCATTTTATATGACTAGTGAATGATATGGTTGTCATTTTTTAGAACATCATCTCCCAAGTCTTCACAACCTATCAATGGTAAGTAGATTAGTATACAGAGGTTAACTGGCTAAGCAATGTGTAGATAGGATAAGTAGTGAGTAGACCAGCACATAGGAGGTCAAGTGGAAAGCAATGAGTAGAACGAAATAGAAGAGGTCAACTGGCTAAGCAGTGAACAGATCGGTTCACAGAAGGTAATTGGCTAGGTATATTTTGATTGGTACACCGATAGAGTCTGTAACCAACAGATTGGTAACGTTCAGTTAACATCCAGTTAAACCGACAGTATTCTCTAGTCAGGTGGTAGACTTATTAGCATTAGCACCTTGTTGGAATTGTGTTGTCATTGATGTCAACCCATGTAGTATTTGGCATACTACATAATCCTTCTCTCCCTTTGACAACAGTGGCAAAGGGCACTATCGAGGTATCATTCCTCCTTGTATTTGTCAGGTACTGATAGAATTCTTTCTCCCCTTTTTCTTTACCGGATGTATCTCCTCCCCTATCAGTCAAACTACATCACTTCCTGTTTGATCCCAAATTTCTTTAGAATCAACTGTGATTGTACTATGAATACAACCAAACAAATAACAAGTAGATACCTATAACAATGAAACTCTCCTAGGTTTTCCTACTATAACTTCCATCATCTGCAGTTTGGGAAATCAGTGCACTTACACTTTCAAGTTCAAGCATGCTAGCCTTGCATCATAACCACTTGAACTCCCCATGAGTCATACATCTTAGGTCCTTATCTCTGATTAGGTACAATATTGGCATTCCAATCATCTCCATGTACCGGTTGAGCTGTGCAAATGTGATCATTTGATGATCTTTCAGCTCCATTATATCCACCACAGCGTATGACTTGATCCTGAATCTTCACAATGCCATACAATGACATTACCATGCCATAAATTAAACCAGTTGGCCCAAAGACATGCATGCCTACATGGTCAACCACTTGGCCAACATATGTCATTTGGGTCTTTTCTAATACCACCTGAGACATAAACTTCACATTCCATGCTACCTGTTACCATTTATGTCAGTAACATTCTACACGTAATGGTTTCTTGTACCAGTTCACTATCACTATCAGAGCACCCTCCTGTGACTCTTGACCTTTGTGTCACTTTGTATCTGATTCCAATTGTTATCTCATCATACTTTGACACAGCAGTAGTGATCCAACATTCCTCTGTAGGTGTGTAATCATGGAAGCCTCTACACACACTTATCTTCTCATTTTCTTCCTTCAGTATTGATGTGATTTAGGTAACATTCTGCCTCTTCATCACAAACAACATCCAAGCACCTTGCACATTCTGCTTGTACACTGGTCATGACCTTTGCAGGCTGACAACCACTCACTTGGTTAATCTGACTTCTCCATGTCAACACATCACTTACGAGTTGACATCCTTTCCTTACCAATATTCTACAACAAAAAGGGATATCAAAGATATCTCATCCTGTACTCCTCCATAACAGTGTTGCACATACATCTCCCAAGCCTAAAAATGGGAAGAAGAGTGAGACCAAGCAGGTATGGAGAAACAAGACCATGGACCAACATTGTGCATTCATCACACATGTGATATCTCCTAAGGCTTAGAGGAGATGCAGGATCTCAGGGGGAGTAGCACATTGAATTTATCATTCACTCCCTCAGTGAATGACACATGGAAGAACAAACTATTGCCTGTATGAAGGAAAAAGTTTGAGAACCACTAGTTCACCCCCTCTCAGTGGTGCATTATGTCTAACAATTGTTGGCATTGTGTTGTCATTAATATCAATTGGTATTGGATGACTACTGGTATGAGAGATGTATGTGCAACACTGTCATGGAGGAGTACAGGATGAGATATCTTTGATATTCCCTTGTGATGTAGAGTCTAGGAAAGGAAGGTGGTGCAAGGGCACCTCTTCAAAAATATAATCATGCAATTGATGATGAATACTATGATCTTAGGGTCATTATGAATGTCTTTTGTGTGCGAACTTTTCATGTATCCAATAAAGACCCCACCATGTAAACCAATCTCACAAATTAGGCATCTTGATAAGCCAATTTGGACAATTTGGTCAATAGGGCTAGTAGGATGTTTGTTTTGGTGTTTGATAGGTTTTAGGGTGTCTTAATGGTGTTTGGTCAGTCCAATTTGTGTGGATCCCAAGCTCGTGGTGTTTGACAACTTTTGTGTCAAAATGCAACTTTTGAGAGCAAAAGTGTAACTTTTCAAAGTTGGGTTGTTGTAAGCCTCTCAACGGCTCCAACCTCTTCAAAATTTAGTTGGAAACCATTGGAGAGGGATATAAACCTTGTGGACATAATTCCAAGGTTATATTGATTATAGTTTGGATTTTGGAAGCAAATAAACACTGAATAACCTGAGTTTTCCCAGAAATTCTGAGTTTGCAGAGATTGTACGTCCTTGTACGGATTGAATTGGACAAAACCATTCATGGAGTAGTTGGAGGGTTGAATCACCTTTTATTTAGCAGCATTCTGAGGTCTTGAACATTTTTGAGTAAGGAGAACCCTTCAAATTTTTATTGTTACCCAGAAAGTAAGGGTTTGGCTAGGGTTTTAGCCAAAAATGGCCATATCTTGCATTCCTTCCACCTAGAAGTTTCTTCCTTTTGTGGAGTGTAGTATTGGCCTATGCATTCTAGGATTTTCAAGGGTTCTTGTAGGGAAGACTTGGTCATGAGGATTAAGGGACAAATCTAGGTAGGCATCTCCATGTGACTACCTCATGCAAAATTAGGACAGTCGCCCTAAAACCTTGTTGCGGTGGATTCTAGGTGTGAAACCATAGAATTAGAAGTTATTTACCATCCCCCACATTCCCATGTAGTTTTTTTTGTAGTTTGGAATGAAGAAATGATGGTTTCTTTGTAAAATAGGCCTAATCTCCCTAATTAGGTCTCGACGCTTCTAAGGGGTTCAAACCCTTAAAGTGCAGATCTTGCCAAACCATTTTGGGGATGACAATAATTTAAAAAAAGGTATTTAAAAAGGTAAGTATTTTTCTAGGGTGTATGTAATATTTTTGAGTTAAGGCCAAATCTCTCGCTAAATAGGGCTACTAGCCAAAGGGGTAGGTTTCCAAAGGAGGTATAAGGTATTGAAGACAAAACCTAAACCTAATGTTTGGAATAGTTCTTAGTAGGCATGAATGGACCAATTCCAAAGCCCCCAAGTGTAGGAGTCATGGAGTGGTGCAATAGAGAATTTGAAGCCTTTTACTCATCTTGAGTAGATACTAGCATAGTGGTTTGTGAGTAGTTCTACCCATAAGGTTTGGAGTCCTTCCTTGTAGGATCCTTGTGGTCATTGGAGAGGGAAAAACTAAACCTATTGGACTTGTCCTTAGGTGAATGAAAAGGGCTCTGCATCAGAAGGGCCCATCAACAGAAGAAGGAAAGACCTTCTCCCAAGCCTGAAAAAGGGAAGAAGAGTGAGACCGAGCAAGTACGAGAAAGAAGACCATGGACCAGCACTATGCATTCATCACACATGTGATATCTCCTAAGTCTTAGAGGAGATGCAAGACCTTAGGGGGAGTAGCACATTGAATTTATCATCCACCCCCTCAATGAAGAAGGACACATGGAAGAACAAATTATTGCCAGTATGAAGGGAAAACTTTGAGAACCATTGACTCACCCCCCTCTCGGTAGTGCATTGTGTCTAACACAACTATCTTGACAAAGTTTCATGCAATGATTTCTTGAGAGTGATTTATGGTGTGGTAATAGAATTTTGAATTCAATGTTTTGGAGGGAATGTTGGCAACAAATTGAAAGGGTAATAAATTCACATAACTCATTCTGATGAGGTGGTTGTTCATATGAAAATGTGAAAATGTGAAAGTAAACATAGGGGGAGTAGAACAGAGTGTAGAGCTGAGTGACAGAGGATCAACATAGTGTAGAGTCGAGGATCAGTAAATCAGCAAAGGGCATATCCGAAGGTATATTTAGGAAACTGGTGTTGTGCAGAGCAGACACAACCGATGTAGATATAGTATGATTTTCAATGTGATCTGATCAAGCTATGAGTAGCCACTCCAACAGATCATCTTTATGTTGCTTTCTAACCATTGCAACTAAAATCCCTTAATAGGGGTGGACTTTAACAGGTCTCATTGTAAAAATCCCTTAACCGGGTGTCATCTTAATTAATGATCCTAAGACCTTTAACAAGGCTACCTTTAACAGGGTAAAGGCACCGACAAGCCTTAATCAAAATCCCTTAATTGGGTGGCACCTAATAGTGTCTTTGTAATCTCCTAATAGGAATGGCTCCACACCAGGCGTACTCTAGAAAAGTACAAATTTTGTGAGTTCGTACTCACACGGTGGTTTTCCCCCATTTGGGTTTCCATGAGATAAATCTTTTTGTCACTATGTATCTTTTCATGCATGCATATTCTTCTGCAGTAATAATTTATATTGATGAATGTTAAGTTAGTGCAAACTTAAAGTAAAAGTTTTAATTGAGTTAAAACGGTATAGTGTTGATTCACCCCTCCCCTCTCAACACCGGTTGGGACTAACACAGGTGAGGCACATCCTACTCGATAAAGACAAATAGATTCTGGTGACAGTGTCACATGATTTAAGACTTGATGTATCTTTGATGTTGTATCATGGAACTTTTGTACATTATTGATGATTTTTTCGATATCATTGTATACTTGGAAATTTTATGATTTATGACGATATGCAGACATGGATTCTATATGATGACTTTATTCATGCTATGATGATGATTCAATATGATCTGATGATTCTATTTATGATGAGGATTTATGAATTATGATGTATGTATTGATTATGATGACATGATTCTATATGCTATGTGATGATGTTTCCATAATACATAACTAAAATAAATTATTTTATAATGCTTAAAATGATGACACTTATGTGATTTCTATTGCTATGAATGTATATGCATATGATGCTCTAAAATGAGATAATGTTAATAATGATATGATTCAAATGATGAAATGGTACTAAAATGCAAGTGGATTTAAATGCAAATGAGATAAATGAATCATTGAACTAAATCAATGATAAATGACTGTAAATAAATAAATGCAACTAATATGATAATGAAAAATAAATGTAATCGATTAATGCACTTAATGCAATTAATGCAACTAATGCAATTAATAATGATATGATTATTAGAAAATGCCAATGAATCTAAATGAATGAATGCAAATGACCTTAATATGATTAAATGCAAATGCAAATGTTTTGTTTGTCCAAGTATACTCAATCATTATTTCAACCATTGATCTTGAATGCTGATGAATGCTAATGAAAATGCAATGGAAATGCAAAGACCTAAATGATATTGCCATCTTTTTCAACATTTTTGAAACAGTGCTTAAATTCATCATTGAGATTTTAAAATGTTGTAAGAAAATACAAGCATCTTGATAGAAGGATTATGTTGGCATTCTACACTCTTATGAGAATAGTTGTTGTTGTCATTGATGGAAACCATCTAGAAACCTTTTGGCACTCATCTAGTTAGCCACCGATAGTTACTGGCACCGGCATAGACATCTACATACACCGGCAGACACTTCACTGGCAGCAGCAACAATGCATACCGACACCCTAGCCGACAAGGAATTAACTTTTATTTATTGTATTTAAATGTAATTATCTTTTGTAAATCCGACATGGCATATTGTAAAAGACTCATATATATGTATGAGATCTTATAGGTCATTATAGAGAAGTATGTATGTATGTATGTATGGAAGTATGAAAATTGTGTATAAGGTGATATAGTTGACAGCGAAGGTTTTGGTAATGGAATGAGCTTAAATCGGTACTGAACCTGGCATAGTTGATGCTAATTTGAAGCAGTACATTGTATTGGATTTTATAATCCACTTTTGTAGTCAGTGTGACTCTTATTGAGCAGTGTGCTCTAGGTAGTTGCCCTTCCTGCATGTGTAGGCCCCTCATTGTAAGTAATATTTATTCATTGGCCAGTGAATGAATATTGTGGGTCACAAATCCCACCGAGGTTTTTTCCACACTGGGTTTCCTCGTTAAACATCTTGTGTTATGGTGTGTCTTCTATGTTGTATTTACTATTCCTATTTACTACATTAATTCTTATTTACCAGTACACTATTTTGGGATGCAAAGTTCTTAATAAGTTTAAATATTCTGCTAACTGGTTAGATACTGATTCACCCCCCCTCCCTCTCAGTATCTTTGGGACTATCAATAATCCTAACAATTGGTATCAGAGCTTGGTCATCTATTTTTAAAATCCTAATAGCTTGAGGAAGATTCTAACACTGGTACATATGGAGAAATTAAGAAAACAATTGGAAGGAGCTCTTGTAGATTATGATGTAGAGAAGTTGAAGAATATCAAACTTGAAGATGATCTAAGGACTGCACAGTAATTCATTCAAGGACTTTAGGAGAATCTTACTATAGCTCAAAATAAAAGAAAATAACTTCATGAGAAGATGCAGAATGATAATGATGAAAAGGAAACTCTTAATGAACTTGTGAACAAGTTGAGACAAGAAAACAGTACTATGAAGAATGAAATGCAAGATATGACTATGAGGTTTTGTAAAAACATTGAAGATAGAAAGAAGAATGAAGATGACTTGACTATGAGACTCAATGATGTTGGAAATGAAAATCTAAGACTCAGTCATGAAAATGATATGTTGAAGACAGACCTGATTCACATGCAACATAATAAAACTGAACTTATGAGACAAAAAGGAATTCTGGAAAATGAGTTGGCTACTGCAAATCAACACAAAGAGAAATTCAAGAAAAGTTCAAAGGAACTTGATGATATGCTGAAAAGTCAGAAACCAAATGGAGATACAAATGGACTTGGATTTGAAGTTGGAGAAAGTTCTGGTACTGCAAACAATCATGATCACAGTAAACCAGTAAGACAACCTAATGCTTACAAGTTTAATGGAAAATGTTTCAATTGCAACAAATATGGTCATAAAGAAAATCAATGTAGATTTAGAAACAATCAAAGAATTAATGCACCCACCGGTCAATGTTCCAAATGCAACAAAATTGGTCATAATTCATAAAACTGCAAAATGAATGTGAAATGTTATGTTTGTGGAAGATATGGACACTTATCTAATCAATGCAGAACACATATCGGTATAGGATATGGAAAAGCTATTCAGAGGAATAATGCGACTTGTTATGCTTGTAACAAAATTGGACATATTGCAAAAATCTATAGAAGTAAGACTTCACTGACAAATAATAAAGGATCCAATTTGAAAGGCAAAGAAATGGTAGATGAGGTAAAGCAAGAATTTTCAAAGCAATGGATTAGGAAGATAGATCAGAATGTTGATGAGACTATTTCTTCACCAGTAGAACAGAGTATTACTCCACCAGCAAGAGATTCTTCATCCAACTAAGAAGTAACCCTTTGGGGTATTGTAGCAAATTGAATATCATGCAGATTACCCTTGGTTGATGGTGAGAAGATAGATTTCTTCTTTACCGGAAAATGTGTTAAGTTTTCACTTAACCAACGAGCATTTAATGTGGTTGTTTGGAGAAATTTCATTATAAATCATCGAATTTCCCTCATTTTTGATTCACCAAGCATTCAAATTAGCAGAGAGCACAAAAAAGAGCTAAGGCATTCAAGGCGAAGGTGTGCAATGATTTCTTTCAAGCATTCAGATATTATTAGGCAACTAAAGGTATTTTTCAAATGGCTTCATCTTTTGCTCCCAAATTTATTGCAAACCCTACTATCGTGGATAATGTAAAACGCCCTAGGCCCGTGTTTAAGATAATTCCCAAAGTAGCTAAGCAAGATGATTTCATAGGTTCTTTTTAAAAATTTCCTAAAGGTGTAGCTTATGTTGAAGACCCTAGGATTTATATTCATTGCAACATTGAAGGATTAGGTTATGAGGAATTGTTGAAAATGTTTAGAACCATAATTTGTGATGAAAATGGCACTGTCAAACCTGAACACAAAATTGTGGAGACTTTAGGTTTTGTTGAGATATTGAATATCCCTAAATTTTTGGAAGAAGTAGTGAGAATTTTCCTAAGTAGGGCACATGGAGAATATCTATGGTTGGATTTTGTCTGCAAAATTACCCAGCAAGCAATTAGGGCAGTAACAGGTTTACCCTCAACTGGCAACAAACCAGATAGAACAAAGAAAGTTCCTAACAAAAAAGTAATGACCCTAACTAGAGCAACATCAAACAGTAGATCACTAAGAGTGAATGACATCAAAGACATCAATGTGAGATTCATAAGTATGATACTTGGTTATAAGACTACACATGCAAACTGACTTAATTCAGTTTCTAGTCTTTGTATTAATAGTGCTTATGAAATGGTCAACAATAATACAATGATTGATGTGTATGAATGGCTGAAAGATGAACTCATTGATAATCTAAAAAAGATTAAAGGAGATAAGAAAGGGAAATTTCGCTTTGGTAATCTTTTAGTATGCTTAATGTTGTATTTCACTAAGGAAATTCCAGTATATGATAGAAAGACTTTGGATATGACATACCGGTAGGAAAAAAATTACAGGAAGCTTTTACTGGCATGGGAACTACAAAGCACAACAATATAACTAAATACTTTAAAACTTTTCAAGCCAAAATGAAAACTAGAGAAAGACTACCGCAGAGTGTATTGGACAAATATGATAAAGAAATCTATTTTGTAATAAAAAAGGATGAGACATGGATGAAATTTGTACTTCCTAGGACTGTATGGGTAACTGAAATGGGCTATGAGGTAGATCTCAACATTATTGAGACTTATGCAAAAGCTTTGTTAGATGCACCAAGAGAACCAACAGAAGAAGTTTTTGGTAGTGCAAAAACTATTGAGAGTGGTGTGAAAACAATGAAGCAAAGGAAGAAAAGAGAAAAATATATTAGAGATGCATCAAAGAAGGTAAAGGAAATCAAAGAAAATGTTATGAACATTACTGTTATAACGGCTAGTGAGCTGGAAGGACTGCAACCGGAGGCACACATCTCACCGGTTGGCACATCTTCTGACAATGAGATACCAGCTGAATTCAAAAGAGTTGAGAGGAAGAGAAAACCTTCACTAGTGCCCTCTCCTTGACCCAAAAGGACAAGGACCTTAAGGAAGAAACTAGAGGCAGTAAGGCAACCGGTTAAGAAACTAACTCCCAAGAAGAAATAGAAACCGTTCATACCCTCATTAGAAAATTTGCTAAATGAAATAACTGATGATGGCAATTTGGCTAATGTAAGTAAATTGTATAACACATTCAAAGATTCAGACAAGGAAAGCATTGAAAACAGTATAATTTTACATCTGGATATATACAAGAAATTTTTAATTGAAGTAGTTGATGATTTGCCCAATGAACTATATAGAAGATTAGATGCTAAGAGGATTGCAGTGATGGAATTGGACAAGAAACTAAAAGTTGAAAAGCTTCTAGCTGTGCATCCAGTTAACTCAAAAGAGGAAATTGATGACCTAATTTGTGAGGCTAACAGATCCGTTTTTGCTAGTGGTCACCGGCAAGTAAGTTTGATGGCAGGTAGAGTAAATGAGACTGCAGAGGAGACTGTTGATAAATGGGATTTTTTTTTGTGGAAAAGGAAAAACAAGAGGAAATGAACAGGCCAAAGAAAACATTCAAGGTATATTAGAAGGATAAGGACAAAGGGAAAGGTAAAGTTGGTGGAATCCTGAACACCAAGATAACTGATAATTTGCCACCAGCTTTGGATACTGCATCGATACATACTGTTGATCCACAGGTCACTGAAAGCGATGGTATCACACATTATAACACTAATCCTAAATACTATTCACCATGAATGTGGATACTTAGGAAGTGAATATTATTGTGGATAAGGACACTATAGAGGTTAACGATGATAATGTTGATAGTGGTAACATTATTGAGAAACCGGTAGAGACTATTGAGGTAGAGATCCCAACAGAGCAATCATTACAAACAGAGCAACCATTGGATACTAGGAAGAATACTAAAGGTATAGATGCTAGCACAGAGAAACCTACTGAGACTGAGATACCAATAGTTGAGCATATAGAGAAACCTACAGAGGCAAAGATACATATTAAAGCAGAGAAACTGGCAATCACTGAGACACCCAAACAATCAGACAAACCTTTACTAGTTGAAATGCAAACTCAGACTGATCCACCTACAAATGTTGGAAGCACAGAGGTAATTAAGGTAATAGGTCAGACATCTAACACTTCATCAAGTGAATTCAGACCTACTAATGTAATAGAGGTACTCTTGGATTTGGTACATTTACCTTCTTGCTCTTGACAATCTGAAATTTGCTTGCATCCTTAGATTCGGTGTCACTAGACTCTTTTGCCAAAATGAGTCTCCAAGTAGATTTCTTGTAAGTTTTTGTTACCTTGGGAGTAGTAACACTCTTTGTTTTCTTACTCAGTGAAGTTGCAGATGCTCTAGTATTAGGTCGCTTTGTTGGAGGAGTCGGTGAGGCCTTTGATGTATCTTGTTTCTTTCTTTTCAACACTTTTCCCTTAGGCAATTCGGTGCTCAGTGTTATAGCTGCCTCTTGGGCTTCGGATTCCTCTTCGGTAATGGCTATAGTGCCTTTGATAGGTGTGGAGGAAGAATCTTCCCCGAATTTCTCTGATAATGCCTTTATCATCTTTGTTGCCTTTCTTGTAGCTTTGGGTACTACAATGCTCATTTTTAATTTTTCTTTCACTTCTTCATAGGTTCCATACCTCAACTCGGTAGCATGCCTTGGTAATGTAAGAAATGCATCAATTTGTTGTTGTGTGATGTCAAAATCAATCTTGTAACCCATAGGTGACAAAGATTGAGTTCTTGGTTCCACAACATTCACATAATAGTAATCAATATCTACTTCAAAACATATGTCATCTTTGTATTTCTCCACTAGCTTGGGTGGAATCCAGTACCTGTTATGCATTTTCTCTTGAAACTTACTAAATTAATCATCCATAATATCATTAAAAGTATCACCTAGCTTCTTGATGAAGTCATTGATCTTATGGGTGATTGGTCGGTGTAGTTCCCAAACAACTTTACCAACTAATGGAAAGAATTTTTCAAAATAGAAAAACATGCATACAAGTAGTGATCCAAACTTTAGTGTATTAGCTGAATTGTTCTTCTTCAGCTTCCTGATGGTGTTCAGATTCTCAAACAAGTTTTTCAACAACACCTCACATAGATCAATTTTCATTCCCTTTTTCACAATTTTGTATGCTAGGTCTACTGATGCACAGGGTACACTGTTTTCCCTTGCCGATTGGAAGAAACAATAACCTATTACTCTAATGGCAAATTTTAGTTCTGCATCAGTGACATTGTTCAATTTCAGTCCTCTACAATCTGATTCAACTCTGGTTAAACTGATCAATTCCTTCTATGATATCATCTTTTGAGCTCGGGCATGATCATAAATAGGGTAACCGGTAATCAGATGAATGATTTCCTTGGTAATCTTAAACGGTTGCTCTTTTAGCCACATGAAGTCATCATGAACTCTACTCAGAACAAACTTGACCCACTGGGGTTTGAACACATGGGGATAGGTTAGGGCTTCATTTAATCCCTTGATCTTAATGTGCTCATACTTTCTATCCAATTTTCCATCAGTGCATAATTCACCATAGGTGTCTTTGATTTCAATATGACCGAGTTCTTCAACACGACATTTGGTGAAGAATCTCACATCCTCAACTAATAACACTCTATCCAGGATGAGTGAAAATGCAGTTTTGTCATCCAATTTAGATGCAACTTTGGGAGTTAAAGAGTATTTTAGTGAGGGCTTTTCAACATTATTAACAACAATGGGATCTTGGATCTTAGGTGCCATTTGTAGATTTCAGATAAAAACTAACAAAAGATCCTTAGGGTTTGAGGATTTTCAAAAGACTGATGCTTTACACTTAGTAGATAATAACAACTTGATAAGATCAGTAAACCAGCTTAACAATGCATTGAGATTAATGTAAATACCTTGAATTTTTCTTTTTAGGAGGTTTGATTGCCTTAGATTCACTTTGCTCTGCTCTCTCAAAAACTTGGTAAGTAAAAAAAATGACCGCGTAAATGTTTTAAGTACACAGTATACCTTATCGGGCTCCATGTAGGTTAGGTCAAAAACATTAAATGCACTCGGTTCCACTAAACTTTCTTTCCTTTTTTTTTGTGCTTTAATTGAGTAACCAAACTTCCTTCATTTACCGACTTGACAGGTTTCCTATATTCATCGACTTGACTTTCCTGTATAGTGCTCCAAAAGACTTTAATAGAATTTCAAACTTACTACTACATATTAACTATGCAGATTTTGAATTAAGTACATAATAAAATAGGAACTGTTAAGATTTATCCTTGAGAGAATGCAGTCCCTTCATACCTTTACTGATTAATTTGGAATAGGAGCACCTAAATCGGTAGGTAAGGTGCTTTCTTCATTTGACACAATTTCCTTCTTTTTCCAAATCATCTTTAATTTTTCTTTTATTTCCTCAGTGTCTTTTCTAGGTTGATCTCTGCAATCTCCAACCAAGTGTCCTACTTTGTGACAATGAAAACATTCCATACCAAGATTTCTCCATGATCTTCGGTTGTTCATCCCAAACCTTATAAAGTAGTTGGCACTTATATGTCCATATCTTCCACAACATTCACACCATATCCTTGTATTGTAATCCCATGGTACTGCAGCATATTGTTGGTTAAGATCTCTATGGGTTCGGTAGCTTCCAGTATTTGCTCAATGTGCATACCACATATAGTTCTTTTGCTTATACCAACACTTCTCAGTACTATGTCCATATCTATTGCAGTTTATACAAAACCCTTTGAATTTTGCCTTCTGATAATTTTTAACAAACTTTGTCCTACATTGATTAGATGTGTGACCATATTTATTGCAATTGTAACAATAACCTTTGGACTTAGTGATATTCGGTTGCTTACCTTTTCTGATTTGGCACATGTTGGCAGTGTGACCTTGATTTCCATAGTAGTTGCAAATAGGCTTCTTTCTTTTGATGTTCTTCTTGATTCCAGCTTGCTTTGATTATTCTCCTCTCGGTAGTATGGATTCTCTTCTCGATAGAGTCTTTTCCTTTGTAATTGAGTCCTGCATCTTTGTTGGGTCATCTTGTATTCAGTTGCTCATCCAACATCTTTGATGCTTCATAACTCTTCTTTAGTGTTTCTTTGGATTTCTTCTCTATTTCAAGTTCATTGGTTAACCTTGATACCTCAAGTTTCAATGCTTGATTCTCACCATCTTTCAGATTTGCTTCATGATGTGCATAACCTAGTTGATTTGATAGGTTTTGTTGAATTCCATCAACCTTGTGATTTCATCATTGTTATCAGATACTAAGGCTTCAAGTTGTTGCTTCTCTCTTTCTAGATCTCTTACTTTATCCTTGGTTGTCCTCAATGCATCGAGATTTTCAGTCATCTGTGTGCTGAAATGTTCATGTTCTCTTTTCATTGCTTTTAGTTGATCAGCCAATGGTTTTTTTCTTTTCTTTCAATACTCCAATCATTTCTTCAGTCTCTTCAGATATACTGTTCTCAGATGATGTCTCAATTTGTTCCACTAACTCTTGAGAGTCCTGCAAATCATTGGATAATCTTCTTCTCACTTTTAGAGATTTTTGCATGTCTACAATCACTTGATTAGCATGATCTAGCTCTTCTTGCAAATACACAATCTTTCAAGATTGTTTATAGCCTTCCATTGATAAGATCTTTCCCTTTAGGCAGTTAAACCCTTTTCCAAGATTGAAGCTCTAATACCAATTGTTAGGCCCAATATGGAAAGCTAATGTACTGAGAGGAGAGGGGTGAATCAGTACTTCAAATCCTTTTCATAACATATCTTTACTATTATGCATGAACTGAATAGTGCAGTAACATAATATAATGCTAAAACAAATAAATAACAATCATACATGATTCACTCCATAACACATATATTTTGGTTACACAGAAACTCTTGGTTAGAGAGAAAAACTGCAGTGGGGATGGCACCCACAATTTCACTACTGCAATAATAAAGGTTGCTCGGTTAGAGCTACATGTTTAGCTATTTCTGATAGCTTACCCTATTAGGAGTATCAAGATCTGTTAGATCTACCTTGCTAAAGGATTTTACAACACTTAATCTAAATGTTGCACCTGGTTAGAGGCTTTACAATTTATAGACTTGATTATAGTCTTTTACCCTATTAAAGGTTTCTCTTACAACTTCAAAATATTACAATAAAATCATTACAAATATCTGCAACTTTACATCTAGAATGTTATAGCAGATTCTATGTGCTCAGAATAAGATTACCTTGCTTATAGCATACCTCGATAACCCATATAGTAACTTGGTAAACCCTTCTGTTTACTCTATTCTTTGACTGTTCTCTGAAATCCTTCTCAATGACCTTTGTGTCTCTGTAACAGTCATAACACTTAGTGCTTTCACATGTCTTGCTTCATATATTTCTATATCTTCCTTTCTATCATACTACATGTATATATCTGATCTTAATCCATGTTGTATAAATAGATCTCTTATGTCGGTGATCCATTCATTGCTTCGATCTTACAAACATGTTTTATCGAATGAATAACCATGTAAAATATTTCATTGGTTAGATGACCTCAAAATCATACACAATCTTTAAGTGCAATTTCCAATGTGATAACAATTCTATGTTCCTTGATCTTGTAACACATTTTCATATGTATGTCCAGGTTCAATGAATCTGGTAACACGTTTCACTCAGTGTATATCAACTCGATGTGTCATATTTGCTGCTCAGCAGACATGGAATGATACTCGGTAGACAACTTGGTGCATATTGGGCTCTTGACTACTTTCTTCTATAACCGACTAGACTATGCATACCGACTGAATATTTCGGTAGAGATAACCAACTAGAGTATATAGAATAACTTTGAACATAAAACTAATGGCAACTTGATAAGTAGTAATAGTATGTATGTATGTATGGAAGTATGAAAATTATGTATAAGGTGATATAGTTGACAACGAAGGTTTTGGTAATGGAATGAGCTTAAACCAGTACTAAACCTGGCATAATTGATGCTAATTTGAAGTACTACATTGTATTGGATTTCGTAATCCACTTTTGTACTCAGTGTGACTCTTATTGAGTAGTGTGCTCTAGGTAGTTGGCCTTCCTGCATGTGCAGGCCCCTCATTGTAAGTAATATTTATTCATTGACCAGTGAATGAATATTGTGGGTCGCAAATCCCACCGAGGTTTTTCCCACACCATGTTTCCTCATTAAACATATTGTGTTATGGTGTGTCTTCTATGTTGTCTTTACTGTTCCTATTTACTGCATTAATTCTTATTTACCGGTACACTATTTTGGGATGCAAAGTTATTAATAAGTTTAAATATTCTGCTAACCGGTTAGATACTGATTCACTCCCCCTCTCAGTATCTTTGGGACTATCAATAATCCTATAAGATTCAAGATGACCTGAGTACTTCTTACATGGATTTTGATATAGAAAGTTAATACAAGCATCTAGGTACAATGAGCCAAGATGACCTGAGTACTTCTTGCATAACAGACACGGATTATCCCCTTTCATGTATGACTCGGTATGTCCTCAATGATATTTTGTCGATCATGTCCTTAGACAAGTACATACATTAGTAAGAGATAAACCACAAACAACAGACAAATAAAATAACCATGCCCCATCATAGCTTCTCTAGTCTTGGACATCATCGAGTTGCATAGAGTACATGATTAGCAAAAATTAAGATACAAACATTGAATCATGTATGTTACATATACGTTCTCAAAAGCATATATAATCATCCTAATCAAACAATTGTTGATACGTATTGCCACTTGCTTGTTAAATCTCCAAATTTTGAGTTTCATGATTTACTTTGTTGGATATGTCTTGATTTTGTTTAAACCTTGTTGCCTTACTGCTTGTCACATGTTTTTAAAATCCAAATTTTTTTTGGTTTTTTTCTAACTTTTCTAATGTCTTTGGATTTTCTAAATTTTTGATGTGTTTTGGATTTTCTATATTTTCGGTGTGTTTTGGATTTTCTAGATTTTTAGTGTTGCCCCTAGTGAAGCCTACGATTTTGCCCCTAGCTAGAAACAAACTTTATTATGAATGTACAACAATGATCAAAACATGGCGAGCTAGTTGCGCTTGATTATGTACAAAAGGCCTTATTATGAATATGCATAGATGTGATGGATGGTTGCAGAAAGAAAATGTGAACTCATAGATAGAAGAGCTAGCAGACAGATAGTGCCTATTTGCCAGGTTTTCACCATCTGTTTTTATTGCATTTTTCTTTATATTTAAATTTTTTCACTGTTTTTGTTGTTTTCATTGTTTTCACTGTTTTCTTCTTTTTATGGGTTTTCTCTATTATTTCAAGCATAGAACTTATTGAGGTGCATGGTATTGATAGGTTCATCAAACCAATCACCCTCTAGTGTAGACAATCGGTAAGCTTCTGATCCATATGTTGCTACCATGACAAAAAGACCCAACCAGTTTGGTTCAAATTTTCCCCTTTTCTCTTGATCTTGCTAGTTGCGTGGATTTTCCCTCAAAATGAGATCTCCTATCTAAAACACTCTTGGTGTCACTTTGTGATTGTAGCTTCTTGCCATTCTCTATTGATATGCCTTTAAATGATCTGAAGCATTTTGGCAACGCTCTTGTATCAATTCTAATTCCTGCAACCTAGAGACTATATGTTCTTCTTCTGAGATAAGTCCCTTCAATGGCACACGTAAAGAAGGTATCTCTACTTCTACTGGTAGGATTTTTTGTGATCCATACACAAGGCAATATGGAGTTTCCCCCATTGGTGTACGAATGCTAGTACGATAAGCCCATAAAGAAGGATTGAACTACACATGCCGGTCTTTACAAGCTTCATTGACTATTTCTTGAGGATTTTGAGTATAGTTTTGTTGGATACCTTAGCTTGTCCATTCCCTTGAGGATAGTATGGTGTCGAGAACCTATGTTGAATTTGTAATTTCTCACATAGTTCTTTCACACCTTGATTTTTGAACGATCTTCCATTATCAATGATAATGGAGATGGGAATATCATAGTGACAGATGATGTAGTTCAGGATAAAAGATGAGTTTTTTTTTTGTTACTATTGTCAGAGGTAATACTTCAATCCATTTGGTGAAGTACTCAGTTGCAGTCAAAATGAATTTGTGTTTATTTGAAGATGAAGGATTTATCTTTCCCACCAGGTCCAGACCAATGCATGAATAATATTTCCATGAATCTGACATTGTTTTTCAATTTTTAGTATATGTGAAGGAATATCTTTTCATAGTGGGCCAATAATACCCTAATCGAATGAGTTTCTTGGCCAATGTAAGACCACTTGAGTGTGTGCCACAAATACCTTCATGGACTTTGTTTAGAGATTTTTTTGATTCTTCACGTTCAAGACACCTTAAGAGAGTGCTATCCAAACCTCGCCTATAGAGGATATCAACAATAATGGTATAACAGGTTGATTGACAAATAAAATTTCACTTTTGATTTTTGGATAAGATTGGGTGAAGGATATTGTATTTTAAGTACATATAGATTGGGTTGTACAATGAGGAGTCAGTTCTGGATATGTTGCAGATGATTTGGGTATTTAGGGAATCAATGGTAGGAAAAATGATTTCTTCCACCAGGAACTCATAACGCTCTTGATTTTCTTGGGTTTGGAAAAGAGATGATATCGATGCCATGACATCTGCTACTTTATTCTCATTCCTTCGGATCTGCACAAATATGATTTCAATAAAATGTTCTTTGAAATCTTCAACTAGTTTCTTGTAGGGCATCAGTCTATCATCATTGGTCTGGTATTCATCATTTATCTAGTTGATAACTAACTATGAATCTCCATAGACATGTAACTCCTTGAGGTTACATTCAATAGCCATTTTTATCCCAATGACTGGCACCTCATACTCTCCACTATTGTTTGTACATAGGAAGCACAATTTATATGATTTAGGAATGGTGTAACCCTAAGGTGTTATGAATAAGATTCATGCAACTGATCCATGTTGTGTGTAGGAGCCATGAAACACAACTCCCAAAACTTGGTACTAACAATAAGAACATATGCATCAGGAAACTCAATGTGTAAGGGTGCATCATCGTGCAGGGATACTTGTCCTTTTATGGATTTTCGATCAACATATTCTATGTCAAACTCACTTAACACCATGACCCATTTATCCAACTGACCAATAAATGTTGTGTTTCTAAGTAAATACTTCAATGTATCAATCTTTGCAATTAGCTTAACATAGTGGGTAAGCATATAATGTCGCAATTTCTAAGTTGTGAATACCACTGCTAGACATGTCTTTTCCACTGCTATGTAGTTCAACTCATAACCAACCAAGGTTCTGCTAATATAATATATTGCTCTTTCCTTTCCTTTGGTGTCATGTTGTGCCAAAAGAGCCCCTAATGATACATCTGTTGCTGAGATGTATAGCAACAATGGTTTTCCTTTGATTGGTGTTGCTAGCACTAGTGGATTTACTAGATATTATTTGATTTGCATGAAATCTTCCTCATATTTGTCATCCCATCTAAATGGAACATTCTTATGTAATAAGTGAGTAAAAGGGTGACATCTATCAACTAACTGGGCTATGAACCTTCTGATTGATTGGTTTTCCAAGTAATTGTTGCTACAATTGTCACTAATCAGAATTAAGTTCATTGGGGTTTAGCATCTACTTTGATATGTTCATCATTTTAGCTTGTACACATGGAGAAGTTTTCATTTCCCAGGTTGTTTAGTTGAAGACATTACATTGGAGTAGTGTCCCTTGCAAGGTTTTTGGGCTAGTGCCCCTCACATGATATGGGGGCAATGCTTCTAGCACATTTGTTATACAAGACAAGGTACAGGGGCGCAACTGGCTAATATTCTTTGGGGATTCCATCTCCATGATAGATTTTACTTTCTCTGGATTCACTTCTATTCCACAAGCTGATATGATATAACCTAAAAGTTTACCTGATGTAACCCTAAAAGAACACTTCTTTGGATTCAACCTCAATTTGTATTGTTCTAGTTTGTCAAAGATCTTGTCTAAGATTTCCAAGTGCTCTTCTCTTGTATGTGATTTTGCCAGTATATCATCCACATAATCCTCCATGAAAGTATGCATCATATCATGAAAAATGGTTGTCATAGCTCTTTGATATGTAGCTCCAACATTCTTGATCCCAAATGGCATAACGTTCCAACAGAAAGTACCCCAAGGGCACATGAAAGTTGTTTTCTCTTGATCTTCGGAAGCTATCTTGATTTGGTTATACCCTGAGAAACCATCCATTAAAGAGAACATTTCATGTCTTGTTGATAGATCTACAATGATATCAATGCTTGGTAATGGAAAGTCATCCTTTGGGCATGCCTTGTTCAGGTCCCTAAAATCCATGCACACTCTTATACTTTTACCTAGTCTTGATACAAGTACAATAGTTGAAACCCATTCTGGCTATGCGATAGGTCATATGAACCCTACATCTAATAAATTCTCCATCTCTGTTTTGACAAGAAGAGCAATATGAGGATGCATCTTTATGAGTTTCTATTTGATTGGTTTTGTTCCTGGAGCAACATTGAGATGATGCATAATGAGATCTAGATCAAGTCTTGGCATATCAACATATGACTAGGCAAAGTTGATTTGCCTCTTCTTGAAAAACTCAATATAATCCTATTTCTCTTATGTTGATAATGATGCAGTGGGATGGAGAATCTTAGGATTCTATGTTGTACCAATGTTAATTTTTTCTGTTGGTTCTATCAAGATATCCAATCTCTCTTGAAAATATGTTGGAAGAATGTCAAATCTTCCATCTTTTGGCACCTCAAGGAGGTTTTCACCATCAGATACATCCTTTATTTTATCTTTTTATTGATCTAATATTGTCATAAAATGGTTTTCAAAATTAAACTTTTTTCCTTGTTTTGTTTGTATTTCATTTTTTGCGATTGGAAGATTTGACACCCTCCTACTTATCAAATACGTTATTTGATTCGTTGGTGGAAGCTCTTTTGGATGTTACTGGCTCAACGACATTAAGATATATGGATATGACATGGTCATTTGGAAAGGTATCAAGTTCAGGGATTTTATCATTTTCCCAGTCAGTCAGTTATGGGTGGATTAAGGGTAAGTCATAATCTTGGTCAATTTCTATGTTTTCAATCATTATAACATAATTGTCAAAAAAAAGTAAGTGTATTAGTTGAGTTAAGGATAGCACTCTCCTCAGTATATTCTCTCTCGATCGTTCTCCTATTAGTTCTAGTGAAGTTAGAATGAGTAATTTGTGATTCACCTTCAAGTGATCTATCTTCTGACATTTGTCCCTTAAATGAATGGATCATATCGACATACACATCTTTTATGCTACAAGTTTCTTTAGAAGATGTCTCATAATTTGTATCAAACTCCCACTCACGTGAGTCAGTTTCACTACTATCTTGTAATATACATATTTGTTCATATAGATTATTGGTAGCTCTTCTATTGATTTCCTTGTCATTTCTTTTCTTCTTTCATATTCTGCTTCCTCTGGATTGATTATTTCTCCTACTTGGCTTGACATCAATTCTTCTATAGTTCTACCAAGTTTTGGCCCTTGATGACTAGGGATTGATGGAGATCTTATGTCCTTTTGTTCTTTTGACTGTTTAGTAGTGACCATTTTTGTCTTTTGGATTGTGACTTCTTGTTTTCTCTTATTTTCTTCCTCCTATTTTCTAGCATATGCTTCTTTTCTTTGAATTCTGATTTCTTCTTGTCTTTTGTCAAGCTCTTCTTTTTGTTTCTTGGAAGATGTGTTATCTTTTGGAGTAGCATCCTTGTCTTCAATTTCTCCACTTGATAAATCAGATAGTGGATCTAGACCTCATTCATATTCATGTGAGCCAGTTTTAAAATCTCTTTCTAGGACTACACCACTGTATCTGACAGTAATATTGTATGGCGAGAATAACTCACTGACTATTGATACAAGTTATGTTGTTGGTTTTGCATTGGCTTGTTCGAGTTTTGTACTTGCTTGCACTTTTGAACTTGTTTATAAGAAACCTCCTCTCTTTGAATGTCAAGTTCTTCTTGTTGTTTCTCATATTCCTCTTCTTTTTGTTTTATGTTTGTCTTTTTCAGCTGCTTGTTGTATCACTTCTTGCCATGATTCCTCTTTGCGTGCTACTTTTCTTCTCCACTGGGGATTTTGATGATGATCTCGATTTTATATAGGTTGAGTATTTTGGTCATACCCAAGTCCAGATTTATCTTTAACATTTTGAGAGTGAGGTGTGATTGGTTTTATTATGCCTTCTTGATGCTTGCCAATAGGGCCTTTTCCTGGTATCCCATTCTCTGCATGATTCGGAATCCATTGCCATACTTCTCTATGGGGAGAGTGATATCTAAAGTTGCTGCTCTGATTTCTTCTTAATATCTATATAGCCAATCAAGGATGTCCTTTTCTTCATTTTCTTCAAATAATGTTCCAGCTCTAACAAATTTTCCATCAAATATTTCAATAGGTTTTTGCTGGATTTGCTTTTTTGCATTTGTTGGTTTTCCATATGACTTTGGAGAAAGTGGTAAAGTTTGTAAAGAACACTTTCCCATTCCTACATCATTTAATTTTATCTTTTTCTCAAAACTTTCCAAAGTGGATGTATATAATGTCTCTTGAGATACTTTGGCAAGAGATAATGCTTCTCTGTTATGAGGAAGCCTTGCATCTTGAGCTAGTTTCAAATTGTTGCAATACTGACTAGAATCTATTGATATGGTTATTTATTGTCCATTATGAGGAAATTTGACACATTGATGATATGTCGAGGGAACTTCTTGCATATCATGAATCCATGGTCTACCCAAAAGAATGTTGTAAGATAAATTCAAGTCCAAAACTTGACAAACTATATATCTCTCAACTAGTCCTATTTTGAGTGGTAAAACCACTATTTCCCTAGAAGAGCGTTCTTCTTTGTCATGGGCCTTAATTGTTATTTTATTTTTAGGATCCACTACATTATCTAAATATCCCAAAGCTTTTATCAAACTTAATGCACAAATGTTAAAGCCAACTCCTCCATCTATAAGAACACGTTTGACGCAGGTTTTATGAATAGTGACTTCAATGTGTAGGGGAGTGTTATGGGGATGTTGCAATGATATGTCATTATGTTCTATGAATGATAAAAAATGAGGGGCTATGAGATGTCCCACCATGTTTTGAAATTTATCAACATCCAAGTCCTTAGAGACTGTTGTTTCCACTAGAGCCTTTTTCAATATTTCCTTATTCATGAGTGAAATTTTTAAGAGCTCTAGGATTGATATTTGTGCAAGAGCTCTAGGATTGATATTTGTGCAGGTGTTTTCTTCAATTGATCTACTAAGTTATACTGCCTCGAGGTAGAGGTTGTCTCATTTGTTACATTTGGGAATGTTGCCTTAGCCTTACTTCGAGTAATGGCATGCACTATTTTTGAAGGTATTTTATCCTTAACAATGATGACGTTTACTGCATTGTCATATGTGTAGGTATAGTTTACCTTTGCTTTTCCCTTGTCATCTGGTGGATTGGATGGTCCACCCTTTTCATAATTGGGGAGTGGAGTTTTGAATGCCAAGTGTGATTCATTCATTTTATGACCATCCACTATGATAACCTCATTATCAATCAAGTCTTGAATGATATGTTTCAGTATTTGACAATCATTCATTTGGTGTCCTTTGTTTCTATGAAAATCACAAAAATGATTGTCATTCCACCAACTTGGTTTGACCTTAGGCTCGAAATCTCTTGCTTTTGGTAATGTGATCAACTTGTTTTCAATAAGAGTTTTTAAAGTTGATTCCAATGGTTCCCCAATGTTTGTAAATTTTTTGTGGGGGTTGGAATAAAAGGACTTTGGTTTAGTAGTCTCTTGATTGTTTACTGGTGTTCGACTTGATATATTGAACGTTGTTATGAGATACTCCCTCATTGGCAACATTTATGTTCTTCATCCAAAATTTTGATTTATCGTTGTTGCTATTATTGCCATTGTTGTTGTTACCATTATTGTTGTTGTTGTAGTTAGAGGAATTGTAGAGTTTTAATTCTCCTTTCTTAATCATAGTGTCCTCTATTTTTAGACCATTTTCAATCATCTTCACAAAAGTAGGAGGACATTGCATTTTGAGTCTATAACTCATTTCATTGGTAAGATTATCAATGAATATGTCCATTTTCTCTTGATCTGGTACCTCTCTAGGGTATCTGTTGAATAAATGTCTCCATCTCTGAAGGAAAATCATGAAAGATTCCCCATTCTTTTGCTTAATGTTGCATAGGTCTAGCATTATTATCTCATTTTTTATGTTGTAGGAGTATTGTGAGATAAATCTGTTCACAAGTTCTTCAAAATATTTAATCCCAGATGGCAATTTGGAGAACCATTCCATTGATTTCCCACTTAAACTTCTACAGAATAAATGCATCAAATAGGTTTCATTGTGTGCAAATTCCATACTCATAGTGAAAAATTCTCTAATATCATCTTGAGGATTATATTTCCCATCATATTTATCATATTTTGGGATTTCACAATGTAGTGGGAATGACACCATGTTCAAACTCCTATCAAAAGGATATGGACAGATATCCTCCAATGAATATTTCTTGGAACTTGTTCCATTTTGCATATCTTGTAGTTGTTGTTGCATAGTTTGCATTTGCTGAGTGAGAATTAAAAGAGGATTATCAACACAAGTTCTCCTTGTATCTCCATGAGTCCTCGCATCACCCTAATTTTTTCTTGTTTCCTCTTGGTTCCTTGTATCATCTTGGTCTTTTCTTGTTCTATCTCTTCTTTTTTCTTCTCTATCTCTTATTGTTTCTTCATGGTTTACCCGATTCAATTCATCATCATTGTGGTCATTAGTGTTTTGATTATGACTTGTTTCAGTATTTTTCTCCAAACTTTTCATATTAAAACCTTGTGGCAATTTTTCTCCTGAACTTGCCAACATTAGAAAATATGTTTGTTTTCTTTTTCTAATATTCTTTCCATTAATTTGTCAAATCTAAGATCTTGTTGAAGGTCTCCAATGGTATTATTGATTGCTTCTTCATCAACATCTGTGTGTCCAAAGTCATGGAACATTGGATTTTCTCCTTCCATTTATTTTTTTTGTTTTCTCAATTGCTCGTGTTGAGCTCTAGTCCAAACTGGCATATGATCGATTTGAAACTTCCCAAGTTTTGATCTTCTAGACATAACTCAATAGGTGATCATCTGTTCAAACAAATAAGCTAAGTTGATTCTACCACCTCTATTGGTACGTTGGGATAAATCATCTCTTTGTTGAAAAGCACGTGCTTGTAAGGTTTCTTCGTCAAACTCAGTTCGACGACCACGTAGATAGTTATGAAAATGGTGTAGGAATATGCGATGTTTCAACAAAAGTTTGTGGTTTATATATAGAAACTTTCTCTTTTTCAATAGTGCTTTATAGCTAAGTTTCCTCTTTTTGAGACGACACGAAATGGTCATACAAGTATGTGATAGTTTGCAAGTTTCTTTGATCCCAATGAGAGTGCAAATGTTTTATGAATTTTGATATAACCTAGTTCAAAAAGAAACAATATATCTAAGATAATGAATAAGGTTAATCTAATCAAAAGTTTGTAGTTTGTGATAATGGATGATATATCCTGATGAGAAACTATGTTTATAAGATTAGATTATCAAATGATACATGTTTGTGCACTTGAGATGTTGGATCTAAGACTTGTTGAAAGTGAATGCTTGTGAAAACCTTAGGTGTAATCTAGTTTTTTGCGTAAATTTCCCAAGAAACTTGTTTGTTTGACCAATTATAAAATCTATGACAATTGAAATGGAGTCTTCTCAAAAATGGGTATCCAAAAATGTTTTCAAAATTTTGAGTTGATAAGGGGAAGTACCCTCTGTTTTGAAAGCACTAAAACAAATGCATTGTTGAATTGTGTAAATGCGCTGCCAAATTTGATAAATGTGTTGTCCTATTATGCAAATGTGTGACTCTACAGAGTGTATGCATGACCAAATTTTGCAAAAGCATAACTTCTTGATAAATGTGCTATCAAATATCATATATGCGCAACTCTGCAGAGTGTACTCGTGACCAAATTTTACAAAAGCGCAACTTCTTGATAAATGCCCTATCAGATATTGTATATGCATGACTCTGTTATTTCAATCCATTGTTCTATTATGTGAATGCACTGGGGTGAACCCACAATAGTGAGTTACACTTTTTTGCCAACTTTGGCACTGCAATATTCATTTTCAAAAAAAACTTCAAATTCAGATAGGAATTTGTAGATGATGTGAACTATTGATTTGTGTTGTTTTGTATATAGATTCCAAAAAAAAAAAATTGATAATTTTTGGAATCAATTTGCTTCCATTTTTCTATCTCCCTCGAAAACTAGTTTTTTTCAAAAAATAACATTTTTAAAGAGTGATAATCACTCTGTATAGCATAACTTTTTTTCTATGATAGATATGAACATTATTCTTTCGAATTTGGTTTTGTAAAATTCATATATAGTGTTTGCAATTGGTTTTGTAACATTATCTTCAATATTTCATATTTTATTAAGATTTGAAGTCAAGTTAACTATAATTTTGACATATGTGCATTTGATATTAGATAACTTGTTGTATATGTAACGAAAATCAATTTATTTATTTTTTTGGAAAGAGGACTTCAATACCTAGTGCGTAAATATTTTTCAGAATTTTTTGGGTGACGTTTACTATTTTTTCATAAGCATTGAACAAAGAAGTTCATGTTGGGTGAAAAGCCTACATTCATAAGAAATAAAATAAAAATATATTAATGAAATTAAATATATTAAAAATTATACTATTTGGAAAGTTTATAATAAGGGCTAAATACTTAAAAAACCAAAACTTATAAATAAGTTCATTTGGCCCCCTAAAAGCTAATGTAAAATTGGTTTTTTAATCAACATTTGATAGATGCAAAGGAGACTCCATTGCAAGTATGATTTAGAAGTAGAGAGGTTCTATCCAAGAAATTTTGATCTAAGAGCCTTTGGTCTAACTCTCTTCAATTAATTACTGCAAATGGGACTTCTTAAAGATTAAATCATTATATTTTCTAAAAAATGTATGATTTCAACAAAAATCAGGATGTACGAAAAAGTGGGAACCAACATTATGAGTTCACCCACTATCAAAGTTTGTATATGCGTGACTCTGTGCTGCAAATGCACGACTCTATGTTTTACAAGCAATTTTTTCCAATTTTGAGTTGTTCTTCAAAAGGATGATAGTTTTTTGTTTTTGACTAACATAATATTCAAAAAATAGAACTGAAAAGATAAGCACAATTATTATGGTAGGCCAAGACAATAGTTGTTGAATCTCACATGGGTTTCCCCGAGGCTACGCTATTCAAAATGGATACTTAGATTATTGATCCCACTGGCTCCAACCTCAACACTCACTTCTCCGGAGTAGCCAAGCACTAGTTCCCATGAAAACTCCCCATTTCAAACTTTGTATCTCTACTAAGAACCATATGTATGTGAGTCTCTTCAGAGGTTCAACCGCTTGTGCCAACAACTAGAAGGATTCGGGCTTCTACACAAAAGATTTCTTAGTCAAGGCATCTGGTTGAGTGGCCACACATGCGATGTGTTATGCTCCATTAAGGAAGGTCTTCCAATCTATAGAGGTTGCACTCTATAGGGTTTATGGGGAGCCATAACGTCGGTATGGACTAATCAACACTCGTTGTCTATAACTTTTGTTACAAACACAATTTATTTATAGTGGCTAGGAAGAGCTTGTCTTTAGCCCATTACCACTTGGGTCGTTCGCTCTGACTAGCCCTATTGGCAGCTCAAGAGGTAGGCCCTCTAAAGATTACACATTAAAAATGGGTCTGATTTTCTGATCACCTAGTTAAGGTGAGAGCATAGTAACCTACCACTTTGACAAGCAAGATAAACAAAGGTTAATTTACCCCCTGATTTAATCTATGTGCAATTATTTGTAAAGAAAACAAGATATGCAACTTGCATCTTGTAGATTTACCTCCTTAGTTAAACTAGGTGAAGAAAGAGATGGTAAGTTAGAAAACCCCTAGTTAAACTAAATGTGAGAAATGCATGAAAAACAACCTGCAAGAGCACAAGTTAACAATTTTGAAAAATTAAAATTTTGCAGACTATCTGAGTGAATGTGCAAAAAGAACATATGCGCGACCAAAAACTATAAATGTGTTGTATAATTAAATAAATGTGTGACTCTATGCAATGTATGCGTGAAAACTATTTAAATGTGTGATCAAAAGATGTGAATGCACTAGTAAACTAAATAAATGGTTGCCAAATCATGCAAATGCGCTACTAAAAGTGACAAATGCGTGAAAAGGCTTACAAATGCATTGCTAATTTAAATGAATGCGTGAAACTGCCCAATTGTGAGAAAAAGACGGGATAATAGAAAGTGTGAGGCTTGAGCCCCACGGTGGGTGCCAAAATGTGTCAACTTGGAATTTCACTTTAGAATATACCTGCAACTTGTTAGTTTTCAACAATAATAAAGATAAAATCTATAGGAAAACTCTAAATTTAACCAATGAAACAAATAAAGGAGTACAAAACTTGAAAGCTTGTACCTCTATCCTCCTATCTCACTGTGTCCTATCACCATTTGAACTTGATTGCATATGTTTTGCTCTCAGACATGCACTATGGTTGCTTCCAAGATGACAATGATGAACAAACTGATAACTAGATGTTGACATGATAAGCTAAATGATTATGCAAAATCTATATGAAAATGATAAGCTAAAAACTCACAGATGCAAGATAACTCCTAGATGACTAATAACTCCCAAAAATGCTAGAGAAATGCTCTTTTTATAGATTTTTATGAGCTAAAATCCCATGTGGCAGAGATCAATGATTGAAATCGAATCATGTAAATTGGATGGCTATGAAAAGATTGGTTGGAATGTGAGAGATAAAAGTGGAAAATGTTCCTCCTACACCTCTAGAATGGAGGAAAAGGTGGAAGGAGAAGCCAAGTGTCAAAAGGCTTTCCTTGACTAGAGTTGAAGACTTGAAAGAATTTAGGAAGGTTGGAGAAGATTTAGGGATGTGAGGACAAATGGACTCAACTCCTTCCTAAGATATACCAATGTTGGAGTGAATATAGGATTGGTTGAGAAATGTGTGTACCTACACATTATTTCTTTTAGGAGATTGAAGTTGGAGATAAGTATGACTAATTAATATTTGAAAAATATTAATTTCTTTAGCCACATAATTGATGAGTTGGCAAGGATGAGTGACGTGGAGATGAGGTGAAGTGGATTTGAAGATTAATTAATTGTAAAATTATTTAATTAATGGAGACTATAGAAGAATTGATAGTGTGTGATTTAAATATTAAATATTTAATAAGAATGACTATATGAATTAAATTAATTAAAAATTTTAATTTAATTATTTAATAGAAGAATGAGCATTAAGATGAATGAAATAAATAAAACTTTTCAATTTAATTATTTAATAGAAGCATAATAATTAAATAAATAATAAATATTTATTTAATTATTTATAGCCAATTTTATGTGTATACACAAGTCAACAAAGAAATAAAACATAAAAACAACATAGATAAATAGGGGTTTATGGTTTAAGATAAAGGGGACAAACAAGCCCTAAGACACTCAAAGGAACTGTAAAAATTTACATAAGCACTACCTGTTGGCATTATGTGAACTGGTATGAGGACATAATGACATTGTATGTGTCATTGATGACAATATGCTGAAGAAGTGAGAACCGGCATATGAGAGAACTGGTAGAACACTGTGAACCAGCATTTGTGCCAAAGTGAAGTGACGTGTTTGTTCATGATGAACCGGCATATAGTTATGTGAACCGGCTCATGGAAGTATTGTATGACTACCGGTTGGTAGTCTCAACTTCAGAGTTTTCAGTTTAAGTACTTCAAGCTTGTGTGGCTCAACTGGTGACTTTGTGTGATGAGTTAGCATGGTAACAAAGAACAGATCGTGTTGCCACATAAGCCTTGTGCGCATGAAGGATCTTGCATGAAGGAGATTGTTCCTATCTACCTCGGGATTGTGAGAAGTCTGTAAAACGGTGATAACATGTGATGGGTTATCAGCCGCTATTAAATTGATGGAAATGGTCGATGGAGAATGTCTTGAGATTGGATCAAGAACTATTGCATTTAATGCAGTGTGCTCAATGGTCAGGATTGAACCATTTGAATTCCTTAACCTAACAGGTTTAGGGTTTAGGGTTTATGCTACCGACCTATCTATTTTCCTATAAGGTCGATGTTGTGTCTCTTTCTAAGGTTGTTGGCAAAAGTTGTGTGTGTGTATCCAAGAGAACGGATACGTGATTCTTGCAAGACCCAAAGGAGAGAAGTGATACCTACAGAGTGTAAGTGCAGAAGGTGAAGAGGAGCTCAAGTGGATTTGCATTGGCATTGAGTGTTGTTACCAGATCATTGTAATACATGTTGATCTCTAACCACCTCAACAATTGGAAAATCCCTTAACAGGGTAGCCTTAACCGGCTTGCTGTAAATCCTTTAACAGGGTAATTCAAAGCTATTGAGTTTGAAATCCTTTAGCTATTGAGTTCTTGAAATCCTCTAACAAGGTAACCTTTAACAGGGTTTAACCCTTAACCAGGTATTCTAGCCATCCCTTAACCGGGTGATCCCTAATAGGATCGATTCCTAGCAGAACCTTTTGTAATGTCTCTAACCGGACAAGGCTCCTAACAGAGCGGACTTCTAAAGAGTTCAAAAACAGCTTGTGGGTATTCATCCCCACCATGGTTTGTCCCAGTTGGGTTTCCACGTGAAAAATATGTGTGTCATGTGTGATGCTTTCCTATTGTCTGTCAAGCATATTATGCTTGTCAATAAAACATGTTGAACTAGTTTTTATTATGATCTGATGATAGATTACCTGTTTATGCATAAGGTTGAAATGGTAATGTAGTCTTGAGTTGAGTGAAAAGCTAAGTAAGTAACCAATTAATGCTTGTCTCAGTCATTCTTAGCTTTACCAGTTGCACTTTGTTTCAAACCGGTGTCACTGTTTGCCAGTCATTTGAAGTGTCTACTATCAAACCGGTTTAGGACTGTATTTTTGTCTGTACTGATTCACCCCCCCCCCCTTCTCAGTACTGGGTTAGTACTATATGTTCTTCACTGAGTTATCAATTGGTATTAGAGCATCCTCCAGGTCCTCTGTGCTATAAGCTTAACCGCTTGAGGTAAAGATCCTAGTCTAATGATGAAGAGGGAAGGTCCAAAGTTTAATAGAGAAAATTTCAGTATATGGAAAGATAGAATGAAGATATACATCAGAAGCATGGGTGCTCAACACTAGAGCTATGTTCAGACTGCCTATGTTGCTCCTACCAGTACCCTTACCGATGACCAAAAGAGAGAGATGCAAGAGAATGGGCAAGTCATGGAAGCCCTAATTAGTAGTTTATCTGACATTGAGTTTATTGATATTTAGGATAAGGTAAATCCCAAAGAGGTATGGGATACTCTTGAAAATATCTATGGCGGTGATGAGCATGTAAAATAGGCTAAGGAAGAAAGCCTTAGAGGGAAGTTTGAAGATATGCGAATGGTTGAAAGTGAGATCATTCAACAGTATGGAATAAGAATCAAAATAGTTGTTGGAGATATCAAAAGTGCAGGTGGTAAAATAGAAGATTCCACTGTGGTAAGCAAAGTCCTGAGATCCCTATTGTCGGTCTATGCAATAAGGATTGCTGCTATTAAAGAGCTAAGATCAATAGACAAGACTAAGGTATCCCTAGACTCCATCATTGCAAAGTTGACAGCCTATGAGCTAAATAGTTTTGATGGCAGTGTTCAAAAAACTGAATCAGCTTTTAAAGCTTCTTCAGTACCATCCAGAAAAGGAAAAGAAGCTAGCACTAGTGGTGAACCAAGATAGGGCAGAGAAATGGATGATGAGGAGATTCTAATGGCATTTGAAGCTCTCCTTTCGAGGAAAATTCCTAAAGGAACTGGCAAATACAGAGGTAAGCTACCTTTGAAATGCTTTTCTTGTAACCGGATATGACATATTGTTGTAAACTATCCTAATGGCGATAACAAGGACAAACTGGAAAGGTTCAAGAAATTCAAAGGAGGAAATCGGAGAAACTATTTTGTGGCAGTTGATGAAGGTGTCACAGATGAAGAATCAGAGGATGAAGAAAATGAAGATATTGTGTTTGTTGCTGTCAAGGAAGATGTGTCAGATAAGAAAGCTCTTGTCTCCCGATTTGATAATTCCAATGAGTGGATCATTGACAGTGGTTGTTCTCACCATATGACTAGTGATCGAAGCAAGTTTCTATCCTTGGAGGAGTATGATGGTGGTGTGGTTCACTTTGGAAATAATGCACCATGCATGGTCAAAGGCAGAGGGTCCATCTCTCTAAATGGAAAGAGTAGTGTTGACAATGTGTATTGGGTTGATGGTCTTAGACACAACCTTTTGAGTGTTGCCCAGCTGAATGACAGTGGCCTCACTCTGGAATTCAAGAATGGAGTTTGCAGAATCAAAGGAAAGAATGGTGAATTGGTGGCCACCGACATGCAGACCAAAGGTAACCTATTTCAATTGAATGCAAATATAAGTACATGTCTTATGGCTAAATTTGATGATAGCTGGATATGGCATAGGAGACTCTGCCATGTAAACTTTGATAACATTGTGAAGGCGAGTAAGATCAAGGCAGTTAGAGGGTTGTCGGTGCTAAGCAAACCGGAGAATACCCTGTGCAGAGAGTGTCAATTAGGGAAAATGTCTTCCTCAACCTTTAAAGGTAAATCTTTCACTACTGACAACTTGCTTGACCTTGTGCATACTGATTTATGTGGTCCTATGAAAACTAGAAGTGTGCAGGGTGATAGGTACTTCATGATTCTCACTAATGACTGCTCAAGAATGATGTGGGTCACATTCTTGAAAGACAAGTCTGAAGCCTTTGTAAAGTTCAAAGCTTTCAGAAAATTAGTGGAGAAGGAAAGTGGTAAAAGGATCAAGTGCCTGAGAACTGATCAAGGAGGGGGGGAATTCACTTCCGGTGAATTCAACAAGTACTGTGAAGAACATGGCATTAAGAGGCAATTTTCTGCCCCTCGGACTCCACAGCAGAATGGCCTAGTAGAGAGGAATAACTGGACTATGGTTGATGCAGCTAGAACCATGTTGATTCAAGGAAAGGTAGCTCACACCTTTTGGAGAGAAGCGGTGAGCACTGTAGTCTACACAATGAACCAGGTACTCATCAAGAAAGGTAAGGATAAAACTCCTTATGAATATTGGACCAGTAAGACACCTATGGTTAGCTACTTTAGAGTGTTTGGTAGTAAATGTTACATCAAGAGGAGTGAACACCAGAGCAAATTTGATGCGAAATGTGATGAGGGAATATTCCTAGGATATTCCACCAAGAGCAAAGCTCTCAAGTGTTTCAACAATAGGACTCAGTGAATTATGGAAAGCATCAATGTAAGAGTTGATGAAACCTCTAAGAAAACTGAGGAAACTGGTAGTGAGCAAGCGGTAAACGAACCACTTGCAACCTTCTGGGAACCAGTTGATAGCCAACCGAGTACCAGTAGTAATGTTCCTACACCAGCAAATGTAGATGTTGATACTAATGGAGATGAGGATGAAGAAGAAAAGCAAGAGTAATCTATCAAGACATTCCTCGGTATGTCAATTTGAATCATGAACCTAAGCAGATCATAGGAGATAAGGATGCAGGAATCCTTACAAGAAGTAAGGTTAGAGAAAACTCATGTATGATCTCTAAATTTGAGCCTAAATCATTCAAAGAGGCACATAAGGATGAATACTGGATCAAGGCAATGGAAGAGGAACTTGACCAAATAGAGAAAAATGGTACATGGTCTTTGGTACCCAGATCGGAGCACAAAAATGTCATTGGTACTAAATGGGTTTTCAGAAATAAGTTGAATGAGGATGGCATAGTGATTAGCAACAAAGCCAGATTAGTGTGCAAAGGATATGCTCAAGAAGAAGGAGAAGACTATGGTGAAACATTTGCTCCCGTAGCCAGATTAGAAGGAGTTCGTATGCTTCTTGCATATGCAGCTTTTAAAGGTTTCAAAGTATATCAAATGGATGTAAAATCTGGCTTCCTAAATGGTGTACTTGAAGAGGAGGTGTATATTGAGCAACCGGATGGGTTTGCCCTATCTGAAGATAGTAACATGGTATGTAGGCTACATAAAGCCTTATATGGACTAAAGCAGGCACCTAGAGCATGGTATGAACGTCTGCATTCCCATCTTGTGAAGATTGGATTTGAGAGAACAAGTGAAAGTAATATCTACTTGAAGTCTGAAGGAGATCAGATCCTAATCTGTGAGGTATTTGTTGATGACATTATCTTTGGTGGAGATGACAAGATGAGTCATGAGTTTGTAGATGAGATGAAGAAAGAATTTGAAATGTCACTCATAGGAGAGATTAAATTCTTCATTGGACTGCAAATCCAGCAGATAAAGGATGGAATCTTTATCACACAATCCAAGTATGTCAAAGAGGTGTTGAAGACCTTTGGCATGGAAGATAGCAAACTGGTTGGTACTCTGATGGTGACCGGTTGTAAACTATCTAAAGAAGATGACTCAGAATTGGTTGATGAGAAGGAATACCGATCAATGATTGGTAAGTTGCATTATGTAGTGCATATCAGACCGGATATTGCACATGCAGTTGGCATTACTACAAGATTCCAGAAAAGCCCAAGAGAATCTCACTTGGTTGCAGTCAAGCGGATTCTTAGGTATCTGAAGGGAACTGTTGACTATGGATTATGGTATCCTTATAGCAAGGATTTCAACTTGAAAGTATACACAGATGTTGATTGGGTAGGCAATATAGATGACCAGAAAAGCACAACAGGTGGTGCATTCTTTCTCGGTGGTAGGCTGGTCTCATGGATGAGTAAGAAGTAGAGTTGTATCTCTTAGTCTACAGCGGAAGCAGAGTATGTTGCAGCTTTCATGAACTGCACTCAGACAATTTGGATGAAGCATGTATTAAATGGATTCAAAGTTCCTGTATCTAAACCGGTAAGTATATTTTGTGACAATACTAGTGCAATTAATATCTCCAAGAATCTGGTTTTACATTCTAGAACCAAGCACTTTGACCTTAAGTATCATTTCTTGAGGGAAAAGGTTCAAAACAAAGAGATTGCACTAGAACATGTTTCCAGTCAGGAGCAGTTAGCAGACATATTCACCAAGCCTCTCCCAAAGGCTACATTTATGTACTTAAGAGGCGAATTAGGGGTGTTGCCCCTTCAAGAGGTAAACTAAAGGTATATGCTCCACATCAGTCAAGTATTGCATAGTCAAATTTTTCTTCAGGATTGATGTGTTGAAGGATGCTACTCCTCAGGGGGAGCAACATAATAGAATAGGGAAGCTTGTGCCCCCACTTTGTCATTGTTGTCAAAGGGGGAGAAGATGTGAAGCGGAGAAGATATCTTTGTTTATTGCCATCAATGCCAAAGGGGGAGATTGTTGGCATTATGTGAACCGGTATGAGGACATAATGACATTGTATGTTGTCATTGATGTCAATATGCTGAAGAAGTGAGAACCGACATATGAGAGAACCGGTAGAACACTATGAACCGACATTTGTGCCAAAGTGAAGCAGTGTGTTTGTTCATGATGAACCAGCATATAGTTATGTGAACTGGCTCATGGAAGTATTTTATGACTACCGGTTGGTCGTCTCAACTTCAGGGTTTTCGGTTTAAGTACTTCAAGCTTGTGTGGCTCAACCGATGACTTTGTGTGATGAGTTAGCATGGTAACAAAGAACAGATCGTGTTGCCACGTAAGCCTTGTGCGCATGAAGGATCTTGCATGAAGGAGATTGTTCCTATCTACCTCGGGAATGTGAGAAGTCTGTAAAACGGTGATAATGTGTGATGGGTTATCAACCGCCATAAAATCGGTGGAAATGGTCGATGGAGAATGTCTTGAGATTAGATCAAGAACTGCTGCATTTAATGCAATGTGCTCAACGGTCAAGATTGAACCATTTGAATTCCTTAACTTAACAGGTTTAAGGTTTAGAGTTTATGCTACCGACCTATTTATTTTCCTATAAGATCGATGTTGTGTCTCTTTCTGAGGTTGTTGGCAAAAGTTGTGTGTGTGTATCCAAGAGAAGGGATATGTGATTCTTGCCAGACCCAAAGGAGAGAAGTGATACCTGCAGAGTGTAAATGCAGAAGGTGAAGAGGAGCTCGAGCGAATCTGCATTGGCATTGAGTGATGTTACCAGATCATTGTAATATCTGTTGATCTCTAACCACCTCAATAGTTGGAAAATCCCTTAACAGGGTAGCCTTAACCAACTTGCTGTAAATCCTTTAACAAGGTAATTCAAAGCTATTGAGTTCGAAATCCTTTAGCTATTGAGTTCTTGAAATCCTCTAACAAGGTAACCTTTAACAGGGTTTAACCCTTAACCGGGTATTCTAGCCATCCCTTAACCGGGTGATCCCTAACAGGATCGATTCCTAGCAGAACCTTTTGTAATGTCTCTAACTGGACAAGGTTCCTAATAGAGCGGACTTCTAAAGAGTTCAAAAATAGCTTGTGGGTATTCATCCCCACCGTGGTTTTTCCCAGTTGGGTTTCCACGTGAAAAATATGTGTGTCATGTGTGATACTTTTATCTTGTGATGCTTTCCTATTGTCTGTCAAGCATATGATGGTTTTGTGTTTTATGCTTGTCAATAAAACATGTTGAACTAGTTGTTATTATGATCTGATGATAGATTACATGTTTATGCATAAGGGTGAAATGGTAGTGTAGTCTTGAGTTGAGTGAAAAGCTAAGTGAGTAACCGATTAATGCTTGTCTCAATCATTCTTAGCTTTACCCGTTGCACTCTGTTTCAAACCGGTGTCATTGTTTGCCAGTCATTTGAAGTGTCTGTTGTCAAACCGGTTTAGGACTGTATGTTTGTCTGTATTGATTCACCCCCCCTCTCAGAACTAGGTTAGTACTATCTGTTCATCACTGAGTTATCACTACCATCATATTTATTTCATGGAAGTGTGTAGTACTACATCATCATCTAAGATTTTTAGCCCATTGTGAATAAAACAAATTAATTTCAAAATGAAAAATTCTATTGCTTATAATTCCTATACAAATTCAGGTTTGTTGGATCTACTAATTCAAAGCTTCTTCCTCAATCCAACCTCAAACAACAATAAAATTAGTTGCAATAACATTGATTGTGATATTGGCCTTCCACTTATGGCTATTATTAATGTTCCTAGAATTAACATTTATAATGTTACAACTCATTTTCATAGTATTGACATAAAAAATGTACTACACTAATATTATCAATCTATGTTCTTGAATCGGTAGAAGCAACTAAAACTAGAGAATTATGACATGCAATGTCACTAACCATGAATGTTCCAATTATTTTGTTAATAACCTAGGCACTCTTTTTCAAGAGATTTTATGAGGAAACAATTTAAAGATAATTAATATGATCACTTGAAAAACTTCAATCAATGCCTTTTTCTCTATTTCAATTTTGTTTCACAACATTTGTACCTTAAAAAAATATATGACATTTTTCACCATGATGAATTAGTACAAGACACTATTTTATGTTTGAAAACTTAATTTTTCCGAATTAAATTATGTAATATCTTTCTCATGCATTTGTATTTGACATTCACTACAATACAAACAATAGAATTATAAGAGCTTCCAATCTTTGCCCTACAAATTAGAGATACAATTTTACTTTTATCACATGAAAATCCTTGTGATACTTCTACCAATGACGTCACAAGGACAAAGATAAGCTCACACCAATAACTTCCTTATCGAGACTTAAAATGGTATGTTGGGGCTTTGGCCCTAGCTCACCCGGTCGTGGATCGCAACTTAAGGCGTGGGTATGCTCCCCATGGTCTTGAGTTCGAGTCGGGGGATTATTCTCGCTTCGGTGAGGACACCTCCAGATTCCACGATAGTGAATATATAAAATGGTATGTTAGCATAATATGTTATAAAAAAAGACTTGTGAATATATAAAATGGTATGTTAGCATAAGATGTTATAAAAAAAGACTTGTAAAGCTATGACAATTTTCTTTCCTCGAGACACTCTTCTATGAAATTCTCTAAATAGAGAATTGTAGTAACAACACATGTTGTAAGGAATCCGTCATGTGCAAAAAGTGAAAAAGTGGGCATTTCAAAGTGTCATTCTATAAGTGCTTAATGATGCCCAATAACAATGCACTACAACCACCTAAAAAATGGATAATACTTATGCACAAATGTCTATAACGTTAATAGCAATAAAGTTGCACAACTCTGTTTATGAACTTTTAATTCCCTATGAATATTTTCTTTTTTTTTTTTTTTTTTTTTTTTGAATCTGGAAGGATTTCTGACTTTTTGAACAGCTATTTTCCTTGTACAGAGTAGGTTCTAGATTTGACAGTCAGATTTGAGATTTTTGACGGCATGTCCACATTCCTCTACAGAAAATTTGCTTAAAAAATTATGACTTATTTCATCGTGGACTAAAAATGAAAAATTAATTTCATTTCATTCATTTTCTTTGCTATAAATGAGCCTTGGATTCTAGGTATGCTGATATACTAGTACCTAAATGCATGAGTTGAGGTTCAATGAAAGGGTGGGCCAGATTGACATATTTTTTCCCCGAAAAGTTGAATCAGTAATGTAAACAGAATTCAAAAGGGTCACAGTAATTTGAATTTAAAAAGATAAAATAATATATGTAGTCAAAAGTTTAAAATAAATTTTGGAATAAACTTTTTTATTCAATTGAACACAAAAGCAATTCCATTAATTTATTATGGATTGTGGAAATTTGATATCATTAAGGGAATTATTTTTTTAAATTGAGGAGCTGAATCAGTAATGTATACCAGAACTCAAAAACAGATCTAGAAGGGAATTTGAATTCCGAAATTGAAAGGCTAAATCAGCAATGTACACAGAACTCAAAAAAAAATCAAGAAAAGAATTCCTTAACCAAAATCACAATGCACAAAGAATCCAAAAAGTGAGTTAATTGAGAAAGGAATCAGCAATATATACAGCATATGTAGTCAATAGCTCAAAACAAACCTGAGAACACATTTCAGAACCCTAAATAAGTAAATGAATAAAGAACATAGACAACATAATCTTTTGAATTATAATAGAACTCAAAATCTGTTAATATATATTAATAATATTAACTCAAAAACTACACAATTGAATTAAATTCTGATAACAATATCATAATCTATTAATACATTTCAAAACCCTAAATATACATCATAAATTTTTTAAATCATATGAACGGCCCAAAAAAAACTTGAGAATACATTTCAAAACCCTAAATCAGTTTCTCTAAGAGACAAAAACCTGACAATAAATTTTCATAAATTGTGCGTATAATATTTGTTGGCATCACAAACCGCCAGAGCTCTCATTTCCATCGATTACACCTCAAATACTGACTGCTCAACTCGTTTAATTTACCCTACCCTAAATACGGACTGCTCAACTTGTCTAATTTACCCTAAATCAACCGCTCCAAGCGTATTACTCTCAAAGATCCACCGTTTTGTGTCTGCAAAATTTGCTGCAGTCGTCTACCATTTCTACTGCAGCTTAAATCCATCACAAATCCGAGGATTATGGCGTGACTGAGCCTCCCCACTCTCTCAATGCCCTCACTGCACTGCAGCACAAACCTCCAGAAATTTAAAGCACAAGACGGTTCTTCTACAGCAATCACACACTTATGAAAACACAAATCCACGGAAAGGTCCTGCCATCAAAGGTCGAATCTCAGAAGAAATTGCGTTCAGCCTAATCGTCCTAAATAGAGGACGATTTGCGAAATATTTCCTACACCTTCCATTCCCCAAGCTTCGATCCACCTCTCTGTGCATCCACAACTTAACCTTGATATGTAAAATATCGCAAGAATGCAGATTTAGGGTTAAGCCATGGGCGTTGGATAACAAGAATGTAATCATCTTCCCAAACTCAAGAGAAACAACAAAATTCCATCACTCAAAACTTTCGATCTCTCTTTCTGTGTGCAATCGAATGAAAGCAAATTGGTGTCATTTAATACATTGACATGACACAACAAAATGTGTCTGCACAGCGAGTGCAAGCTGTATTGATTCCAATCAGCATTCTTAAACTTTTGTGGAGACTTGAGTCATTTACTGCTTCTGTGTGGGCCAATCTAGCTAAGCTGTGTATGAGAGAAAAAGGTATCCCCATTTGCAAGGGCCTGAATATTTTATATTATAGCCTCTTCGTTACGTGGTTGGCAGTGGGATGTCCACGCGCACATAAAACTTATCTCTCCTCCAACATGGGGGTTGGAGTTGTAGATGAATTTGATTGAATAGTGAAGAAAAAGAATGTTTTTAAAAAAACTCTTATAAGGGTAATTACTTAAATTGAATAATTGGGTTTTGATTAATTTAGATAAAGTTGAGTGAATAGATAATATAATATCAATTGTGGACATGCTTTATGTTTATGAATTCTATTTTTGATGATCTCTAAATTGTCTTATGAACTCTAAGAAAATTAATGATATCTTTTTCAACATTCTTCATTTTTCTATTGATCTAGTTGTATTAGAAGATACTCAAACTTGTCTACAATAAATGCATTTTCAAACTTGCATACAATAAATGCAATGCCAAAATGAAATTATGGTCCATAAAGGAGGAAGACTCTCTTCCCTTATTCTTTTATTTTGGATGTGTTCTCCCATGAATTTTCATGAGGAAAGGGATAATATATTTCATGAATAACTTTTGACTTGCCAGATAGACTAGATACAAAAATGACAATATGAATAACTTTTGACTTGCCAAATAGACTAGATACAAAAATGACAATATGAATAACTTTTGACTTGCCAAATAGACTAGATACAAAAATGAGAATATTAGTGATCATGTATGCTCCTCTATCTTGTGATATATGTGTATGTGTATGTGTATGTGTATGTGTGTATATGTGCGTGTACACAAATACACATGCATAAACATATAGGTTTACTAAAAAGATATCTAAATAAGAATGTACAAACCCTTAAAAAAAAAGTAAACTTCATCAATAGAATATATATATATATAGCTCAAGATACTAGTCCTAGAGTATACCTAAGAAATGTACTGTAAATATAGCTCTTATGATTGTTCTTGAAGGTGCTTGTATTGGGAGATTTTTGGATTTCATGTGTTATGTGATTTTATTTTCCTATGTGAATGAATGAAAATTAATCTCTTTTATACATGATTACAACACCAAATTGCATATATTTGTGTATACTTAAGTGTACGGGCCAATTCCTAAAAATGGTTGATTTTAATTTTGCATTTATAAGGATCAGGATCACATTTACAAATACAACTTAGGCTAGACAACCACCTTCAATTAGTATCTAAGAGGATTATATTAATAATTATAATTAAAAATAAGCCAATTCAATTAGGGTTGTGTGTCCATAACTATAGGAATATACAACAAGCATAGGATTAGGTATAAACAAGGTTAAGTACATAGGTACAACTATATAAAAAATACACCATTTCTAATTATATAAATATATCAAGATATTACCACAAACTAAATAAGAAATATGACAAATACATATTTCAATTTTTAACATTAAACTTATATACTTCTCTTTTTATATATACTCATAGAAAAGCAAAACATAATTAAAAAATAAGATAAAAACATCCAATAAGGGTTACAACAAACATGATATTAAAACTATAAGAACAACAAAATTGTATAAAACAAACTCAAAAAATAACAACTATAAACTTCTCCACAAATATAATTTAATAATAAAATATCCACATATTAATAATAAAGAAAACAATAGTAACCCCACAATAAATATAATGCTCAATAAAAAATAACCACTCTTATTTATCTAATACATTGAGAAAATATCCACTAGCAATTTGCTTTTAGATTTTACTTACAATTTGATTTTGGATTAATATAATATGTATGACATAAAATAGTATATAAAAAGTTTTCATTGAAATGATTTTCATATTTCAAATATATAATTGATATAAAATTAGACAAGGAGGAAAACTTGAAGGAATTTAGGACATCTGCACGAAAGTCTCTTTCCTTAGCTTTTAAAAAATATAACATCCTCTTTAAATATATTTTTTTTGTCAAGACACTTAGTTTCATTATTATCACTTATTCTTTTTCATAAAATAAATACCTATAGTTGTTCATTTGAAACCATTAATTTTCATAGGATAAATATGGTTGTTAATTTGGAAATATTAAAAAAGAATAGAATAAAAGTTAGATAACATAATATTATTGTTTGTTTTTTAATTAATTTTTTAAAGTATTTGGTTTATAAGAATGAATTTTTCATTTTTTTGGTCACTACAATATATTACTCATCATATTGAAGACATCTTTAAATTATAGATTTTATTAAGCTCCAATTTTTATTATTAGAGATTTTAATCATTAGTATATTATAATATATAATGAGTATAATGTATATTTTTATTTATTTTATAAATTATTATTCTTTAATTTATAAATAATTTACTTTAATAGTTGGGTGCATTGTATATATTTAATATAGTTTTATAGAAAAAAGGGGTCTCAAATCAATAAATTGAAATATATGAATAAGATAGAAATACATAACTTTTAATCATGCATTCTTCATGTGACAGTTAATACATTTTAATGTATTTTAATTAAAATGATTTATTAAGTGTAATGGTATTTATTTAATATCAAATGAGATAACCATTTAATGTTATTTCATTGTAAGAGATTCATTGAATATCTTATTAAATTTGAAGTTGAACCTAGTAAATATCTTTCTTCTTTTACTTTTAGCTAGAAGTAATTTAAAACTTTAATATTATGAAAACTCATGTTTAAGCAATAGAAAATTGATCTAATAATGATAAATTATATGAATTATGAATGAGATATTGGAAAATTATAAAATTACATTTTAAATATTATTTTTATTACAATTAAAAGTTTGCAAATTTGGCATGGCACTATCAATTCAAAATATAAAACAAAATATTTTATTTTACCATTTATACATTATATTTATTATTTTGAAACTAAATTAAATTTATATATTATAATATGATTATTTTAAAAATATAAAACATTTGATGGATTACTGAAAGCTCGATGGGCGAACTTTCGGCTGATGTGGATTGAAACTCCCTGAGGTGGCGGTCGTTTGAGGAGGTCTCCCTCTTCCACAGGGTTTGAGTGTCCTTCCTTTAGTTTTCTTCTTTCGCTGCATTTATTTTTGCTTTCTGCGTGCATTTAATTCTCCCCCTGGCCGAATGTGCTTGACCTTTATGGAGGTTGAGATGGATGGCTTGCCCCAAGTTTCTCCCTTGTCGCTTGGTCCCCTACCTTCCACTCCGTCCAAACAGTCCTTCTGCGAGGTCGCTGGTAGGAGTGCTGGTTCGGTGGCGCAAGATGCGAGGTTCGTGGTAATGGACGGAAGTGATGGAGCCAATCCAGAAGGTAAGAACCCTGGGGATGTCTCCACTTCTTTCTCCATTTCTCCGAACAAATCTATGGCTAGTGCTATTGCTAGTGAGAAGTCTAGACTCAAAGATACTGCAATTTTCTTTGCCTGCGTTGACATTGATAAATGCCCTCCAAGAAAATTTATGGATGACTGGTTTTACAACTTCTGGAATATTAAACTAGGTTTTCATATCTCCTTTTTGTAGACAATTGCAGAAAGGTTTGTTCATTATATTTTTTAAATCACATGAGACCCAGGTCGAAATTTTGAAAAAGGTCTATTGGAACGTGGGTAAAACCTCATTCCGTGCCCTAGGTTGGTCCCTTGAAGCTAATGCTGAAGAAATACTAGCTCTGTCTTGCCCCAGGTGGCTTGTGTTGAAAAACGTCCCTCCCTTCTTATGGAAATTTATCCCGTAAATGGTTGAACCGCTGGGTAGATTCATCCGGATGGATGACTCATCTCGGCTTGTACCGCACCTAGATGTTAGGATTCTCCTATCTGTTAAGCCTGGGATTGATCTACCTAGTATCCTTAGATTCAATGTTGAGGACGAATCCTTCCCGTGCCCTCTGGAATTCCTAGGAGGCATAAACGTGTGCTTTTTATGCAAAAAGGATGGCCATATCCAGAAAAATTGTCCCATTGTATCTAAGAGATCTACAAACACAAAGAAGAACCAGGATAATGGAGCTAACCCCAAGCCCCCTAATGTGGACTCCTCCTCCGCTCCTGAACAGGGATTAAACATTTCAGAGACATGCCTATCTGCCCCTCCCCCCCCTGTTCCTCCTACTACTTCCGCTAACCTAACCCTGGAAGAATATATTGAGGACAGGTTCCGTCTGGTCTCCTCCAGAATCAAAAAGCGTAGAAGGTTTGTGAAATCGCCCGTCTTAGATGGACCTATAGTTGATCATGGTCACTCTAATCGATAGGACCCCACTCTGGCTCCCGCCTCTACCTCTAAGGATCGACCTTTTGACTTTAAAAACAGCTTTGATGCCCTTGCTATGATCAGCAACGATACTATAACTGTCGATGAAGTTGTGCCCTCCCTAAGGGATAACCCTCTCTACGTTGACCTTGGAGCCTCAGCTCTCACCGACTCTCATAGCATCATTACTGACCATTGTGAGAGTAATCCCTCGATTGTACCCAGGGAGCTTGGCAGTGATGATGTGTTTCGTGCTATCGCTGCTGACTCTGGTGTTGATCTAAACTCTTCTTTTGTTCCCACACATGTGCCCTAGATCGACATGAATTCTACCCCCAAAGACACTCCCATTGGGATGTCTACGCAGGGTGAGATTGAATCTGGGGATGACATTGATACCCCAAATAGTAACAGTGCTAAGGCTAACAGGCGGGGTCGACCCGTGGGTTCCAAGAATAAATCCACCTCGAGTAAGAAAAAAGATGGCAAGGCAACATCTGCCAATGGCAGTAGCCTTCATGCTGCTAAGGATATGTAACTCCCCGCCATTGTTAGCCATGAAGTGCATCTCGTGGAATGTAAGAGGGCTGGAAGCCCCTGACAGAAAATATGTTGTTAAAGGCTTCCTTGACTCTCATAAGGAGATTGATCTTCTAATGTTGCAAGAAATAAAATCTATTAACTTCACTCTTGAAGCAAACCTAAACTACATTTGGAAAAATTCTATAAAGGTTTGCTCAAAGCACTGCAAAGGCAGGGGCAGTGTTGGGCTGCTTATCAATTCTAGATTAGGCAATCAGATCATTGATAAAGGTTGTTCCCCTTGCAATAGGGCTGTCTGGGCCACCCTTAGCATTGACAACACCCTCTTTGGAGTCTGTTCCATATATGCTCTAAATGACTATAAAGACAGAATTACCTTATGGGAATGGCTCACTTCCTTACTGGACATCCCTTGGATCCTAGGAGGGGACTTTAACATGGTTGAGGATTGTGAAGATAAATTGGGAGGCAACCCCTTCGAGTGGAAAGGCCTAGAGAAGTCTTCCTGGGACAGAATGAAAGCCTCTAAAAACCTTCTTGATCCTTTGCTTGGGAATAAGGCTGAATCCAAAGGTCTTTGGAACACATGGTGCAACTACCAAAAAGGTGGGCATAGGATTTACTGCCGGCTTGACCGCTTCTATGCTGAAAAAGATACTTTCTCCTTTACCCCCTCAAACCATTGCAACCCTGTTTTTGTCTGCCCCTTCACCCTTTCTGACCACCATCCCATCTCTGCCAATATTAGACTTTCTGGCTCCCTCCCTACTGCCAAGACCAGGAAATTCATCCTTAACTGTGATTTGTTGCGTGACTCTGGCACCCTCATGGCTATTAGACTCATCAGCCTTTTTAATAGAACCAATAATCACTCGGCCTCCCAAATTGAAAAATGGAATCTTAATGTTAGTTCCTGGCAAAAGCTCCTTCAAACTATTGGACAACAAAGAGCCAAGGATTATAGATTTGAAGAAAAATCTCTCATCTCTGAGCTGACCTAGTTGGAGAATGACCTCCAAACTAATCCCTCCTGCCCATCTCTAGCCACCTTGGTGTCCAATGCCAGAACTGCTCTCCGCTCCCATCAACATGTCAAGATCAAAGGTGCTAAGATCAGAGCCCGTACCCATTGGCTACAACAGGGGGACAAGGGCTCCAAATTCTTCTTTAATCTCCTAAAGATTAAACATGCGAGAGAAAGAATTGGTAGACTTATCATTAATGGGACTGAAGTTACTAACCCTGGGCATATTATGGATGCCTTTGTCCACTTTTACCAAGCCCTCTTCACCTATGAGAACTCTGCTTTAGCTAGAGAGAACAGGTCTAAGTGTAGAGCTATCATCCCTAATATGATCTCTGAAGAAGAATCCACCCGGCTTAAGTGTCCTCTTACCCTTGAGGATATTCAATCTGCTATCAACTCCCTTCTCCCCGACAAGGCCCCGGGGCCTGATGGGCTCCCCATCGAGTTCTACAAGGCAAATAGTGAGTGGATTTCCCATGATCTGCTGGACCTATACAGAGAGGCTATCTCTAAGGGCTCCCTTGGCTCCTGTATTAATAGGGGCATCATAAAGCTTATCCCCAAGGATGGGGACAAGGCTCTCATTAAGAATTGGCACCCTATTACTCTCCTCAATGTCTCCTATAAAATATTGGCTAAAATTCTTGCTACTTGGCTGGAAAAACTTCTTCCGAGGTTTATCTGCCCTACCCAAACTAGGTTTATCAAGGGAAGATACATCCTTGAGAATATCATCACTAGTTGGGAAGCCATGGAGTGGGCTAGGACATCTAACCAGGATGCTGCCATGTTCCTCCTGGACTATGAGAAGGCCTACGACAGGGTGGAGTGGGAGTTTATCATCATGATGCTTGAATCCTTCGGCTTCCCGAGTGAGTTTTGTCAAATTGTTAAAGTTCTCTTGCATGATGCCTCTGCTCAAATCGATATTAATGGATCCCTTTCTCCCCCCATCGTGCTCTCCCGATCCATTAGGTAAGGGTGTCCCCTTGCTCCCTCTCTGTTCGTCATTGCTTCTGATGCCCTCTTTTACCTTCTCAGAGACAATACTATCTCCCCTAACGTGGAAGGTATTAGACTCCCTGATAATAATGAGCTCCCAAACATTTAGTTCGCTGATGACACTGCCCTCTTCCTCAACCTTTCCAAGCTTAACTTAGACAATCTGAACTTGAAGACTCAATTCTTTAGCTCCATCTCTGGAGCCAAGATCTCCCAGACCAAGTCCACCTTCCTTAGCTAGAGCACCCAACCTCCTGACTGGTTTGATAGGTCCAATTACCAATGGGGAGGTCCCAACAAAATTGTTCGGTACCTTGGTGTTCTCTTCTCTGTCTCCCTGTTGCTCAAAGATATGTGCCTCTGGGTCAAAGGGAAAATCAACAATAAGATCAATAAATGGAACAATAGGTTCCTCTCGCTGGCTGGTAGAATGCAAGTCTACCAAAAAATCCTCTCTACCTATAGTATCTACTACTCTTCCACCTGGATGTTTAGCAACTACCAGATCCTGGAAATCCAAAAGGGCATCAGGAAATTTCTTTGGTCTGATGGCAAAGGAAATATTAAGGCCCATTCTGTTAAATGGAATTGGTGCCATGCTAAAAAGGAGCTTGGGGGGCTAGGCCTCAAAGATCTCAAAACTCAGGGCATTGCCCTGGCGGCTAAATGGATTTTTCATGCCCTTGATGGGCATGAACCTTGGAAAGTGCTTGTCAAAAATAATATCGAGAGGGTTGTCCCTCGGAGGGCTAAGTCTTGGAAAGGTCTGCCTCTTACCGACCTAGTGGCTGGAAGCTTCCCTGTGTCCGTCCAGGGCTCATGTGTGTTCAGATCCATCTGGAAGGCTTGGGAACATGTCAGAAGGTTCTTAGTCAACACCAGGGTCAGCAACGATGGTCATATTCAGGGTGAAAGATCCCTGTGGTGGAACTTGACCCATAATGGTAAACCCCTGGCTTTGATCAGGGGGTGCTCGGCTAGATCTTGGGACAGCAAAGGGGTAAAACTCCTAGCCGATATTCTTGAGCATGGTTCCCTTATATCATGGGAGGATCTCAGTGCTAGGTTCAATATCCCCCCCACCCAGAAAAGAACGTATAACCTAATCATGCATGCCTGCACATTGCTCGGCCTCCCGAAGGACTGCGATATAGACTCACATAGGTTCCTGGCCTTTGGATGGGCGGATGGCACTCTTCTAACCAAAACCAAAGCCTGAAATATTTATTCTCTCCTGGCTTATGATACTTCTATTATTTCTCATGTGAATAAGATCTGGTATTCTAACCTCTCTGTTTTGCAGTGGAAGAAAAACTTTAGCAGGTTATGGAAGAATGCTATTGATCCTAAAGTCAAGTGCTTTAAATTGTTGCTCACTCTTAACAGGCTCCCTTTAAAGGGGAACTATGACTCGCATGATATTTGTGCCATATGTAAAATGCTTGAGACTGGCAGGCACATCTTCTTTGAGTGCTCTGTTGCTAGGGAAGTATGGCTAATGTTTGGTGTTTCCTCTCCCCACTTGATTAATATTATGGAAATTATTTCTAGTTATATTCAGGGACTGAAGAAAGATGCTAATATTTTCTGGTTTATTTTATCTGCATACATCTTATGGTTCATTTGGAAAATTAGAAATGCTGATAGATTTTGTGGCCAGTCCAGGGCTCTTACTGAGTCTTTTCGAAGACTTACATTTTATAATATTGCCACGTAGGTCTCGGTTGTGCTGAATGTGGAAAGGAACAAACTCAGAAGATTCCTGCGGGATGGCCATGCTACCATGTTTGTCTTTGAGCTTAAAGGCAAACTAGACTGGAGATGTAATCTTGATGACCTTTCCTCTTTTGAGCACGCCTTGCGAATGCTGAACAATGAAATCAGGGACAACAGGTAGCCGTCCGCTGAGCAATTGGAGATGTTGAGTCAGATCTAGAGCCATAAGAACATCGTCTAGATGGAGGGACCCCAGGGATGGACCGCTTGGGTGGATCACTATGACAACATTCTCAGCTAGTGTCTTCTATTTTGTTTATCTTCTGTGGTTCCTTTTTGTTTTACTATCCGATACTGTTTAGACTTGTTTTTTACTGAACTCGGGGTAGGCCCGTGGTGGTGCCTGTTGCTCCTTTTATGCTGATGAGGCTCTGCCTCTGTATTTCTGCTCTCTCTATCTTTAATATAAAAAAAATATAAAACATTTAAAAGTTTTAAATATCTACTATTTATATGTTAATAATATAATTTGTATATATCAAATAATATTTAATAATTCATACACTTAATATTTATTATTCTATATTATATAATTGTAGCGTCGTAAATTGTACGCACTTGCTAGGGTGGTACAATTTCACACCTAGTTTAGCACCCGCCTTAGTGCATTTTACATTCTGCATTGCATTTCTCCTTATGCACTTAATTAATCAAATTAATTAGGTCTAAGGTCCTATTTCGTCGTCCTTTGCATCATAAAGTTGGGCCCTTTCGCTAAAGCGTGCCCTTTGCATTTTATTCCTCCAAAACACCACTTAATCAAAAACCCTAATTAAGTCCTATTTAGAACTTGGGGGCTTGGTTTCGGGGTCAAAACATCTCGAAATCACATGTAACTTCGGGATTCTCTCTAAAATCATCATATCCGACGGCCCTGAAAATTTGGTGAAAAGTTGTCGGGACCGTGGCGCCCGGAGTGCACATGGTCCCGGACATTTTTCTCAAAATTTTGGGAGCATGATCCAATCATAAAATAAAGCTTAACCCCAAGAAATTGGCGGGATATTCAATATCTAGGTCGGCCAAAAGACGAATTTACGATCTAGGGTTTCCTACATAAAAGCTCTCTTTCTTCATTTGAAGGGATCCGATTTTTGTTTTCAGGAACCTCATATGCAGCGAAAGAGCAGATCTTTGAAGACTTCAACAACATTCAACATCCTTCTATCAAGCATCTATCAATTTCATTCCTTCACTTAGGGCTTGGAAGACATTGAAGAACAATAGGAGATTACCGAGTGAAGATTGGCTTGTACTCCTCCCTTGAGGGTTGGGTATGATTTCATGTTGTTTTCATGTCTTTGCATAAGCTTCAATACATCATTTATTCATGCTTTAGATCACTTTGCATCTTGATTTAGAGCATTTACATTGTCATTTGCAAGCAATTAGGGTTTACTTTCTAGGTTGCTCTAGTTTGCTTTCTTGCATTTTAGGACCTTGCACACACACTAGGTCTGCACACACAATACATTTTACAAAACAACTTGGCTATTCGTGGAGGTGGAAATCACCGAAGCGGGGGTTTGACTAAGGCAAAACCCTATATAGCCGCCCATACACCCTTTTTCAGATATCATTGCAGGTTTCGGGAATCGGACGACGCCGCAAGATACAGATCCGGAGAGGACAGGCCGAGACAGCACTCTGCATCAAATTGCAGAGCAGAAGACTGGGACAGGGGCGCTGGGCACCCTGGTCCTGCCAGGATAGGGGCATTGGGCGCCCTGGTCCGTGGGACAGAGGCGCTGGGCGCCCTGGTCCTCCGGACAGATAGCTTTCAGATAGCTTTCCGACAGTGTTTCAGAGTGCGGAACGACAGTTTCCGGTGCAGTTTTCAGGACAGTGGCGCCCACGCTCTCGTCTCGAACATTTTCAGTCCGATTTTAACTCCGGGTACACATTTGCATTCTTATTTCATCCTTGTATTTACAGCTGTTCATTGTTTAATCTCAATTCTGCAATCTTGTTATTAGTTCATACTTGCATTTTGGGATTAGGGTTTGAACTTGCATTACTTGATCTTACAATTTCAACAAGGGAATAGAAATCCTAATAGATATCCCATGGCTCTCTCTTTCACAAAAAGAAGTAGCCAATTGTGCGATATCTCTAGGCTCTTTCGTATTCCGTAATGTGTGTCAAAAGGTAGGATTAGGGCATGTTAACCTAGTCTCGCTTTTTCCCCTACACATTTTGGTGAACCCGATGTGAAACTATCATTGCTTCCTCTTGCATTGCATTTGTTAGATCTAGATCTAGATTTAGTGTGTTTTCATTTCATTTTCATTAAAAAAAAAAAAAAAAAAAAAAAGAGGAGAGTGTGTTTCTTTGCATTGTGTGTTTAAATTTTATGCAATCTTTTCAAAATGTCAGATTTTTATTTGCAAAATGTTCATGCTTTCGATGATTATTATGAGTATAGCCAAGATGAATTAGATGAAGCTTTAGATGAGTTTTTAAACCCTAAGGATGCCAAACCTTCATTTTACCAAAAACTCATAAACCTTGTTACTATGCCATTTAGGTGTGATGAGAAAGATAAGTCGAATGGTTCCTCTCAAGGATACATTCCTATCCACTCTTCCCCTGAAACTAGTAACATGGTTGTTTTCAATAATCCCCTCTATGAGGAGATGTCTCCTTTTGAATCAAAAGACAAACCTTTTAACCGATATGATCATGCTTTGTTGGATGATGCTCTTGATGACTTTGTGGCTTTGTCAAAATCTTTAAACAAGAACAAGACCTCTAAATTGGTTAACATGATAAACTTGAATGAACATAATAAGCCTCTCTTTGAAGTCCAAGGTGCTTATCCTTCTCCCACCTTTCAAATTCCTAAATCGCCTCTCCTTACTGTCCAAGGAAGGTATGATCATGATTCCTTTCGTACCTCGAATAAACCAATCATCACTGTGCAAGGAAGAAAACCTATAAGTCCTTACAGTTATGCTAAGCAAATAACTAGAGAGAGTTATCATGCGGTTGCCCATACTTATCATACTAGAAATAATAGGCAACCTAATCCTCCTCCTGTTATTCCAGTTTCTCTTCCTAATCCTCAACCAATTCTTCCACAAGCTCCCCGTATTTCGCAAGTTATGGGTAAGGAATATGATCTCATAGAACAACTTAAAGCTACCCCTGCTAAGATATCCCTTTGGGATTTGATTCAAACTTCTTCCGCTCATCATGGAATGTTACAAGATGCCTTGAAAGATTTGAATGTTCCTCCACCGAATACATCTAGTAATATAGCATCTTTGGTTAACTCTGTGATGAATCCTAAAGCTCAAATTGTGTTTACCCAAGATGAGTTGCCTACTAGTGAAATTCAACAACAATATTATCCCTTGATGATTGTGGTTATCATGAAAGACACTGCTATAAGACAAACACTAGTAGATAATGGCTCTGGCCTTAATGTGTGTAGCATTAATCTATTGCATAAGATGAATGTAGATACGTCTCTTATTGAGCCTGACTCTCATCCCATTCGGGGCTTTGACAATGTGGCTAAGACTTCATTAGGTATCATCACCTTACCTCTCATAGTAGGACCTGTTACTTCACCTACTCCTATCCATGTTATGCCAGGAAATTTAACATATAACTTATTATTAGGGAGGCCTTGGATTCACAGCATGCAAGCTGTCCCCTTTACATTGCATAGACAAGTTAAATTCGTTTATAACAATAAGACATATACTTTGATAGGTGGTACTAATTTTCAAGCTTGTCTACAAACATCTAATTCTAAAGGAGATTCTTCTAAGCCATCCTCGTCTAGTGATGACTCTTTAAACAAGAAACTTATTGATAAGTCTTCGCTCTCTGATGATCAAAATTCTTTGGATGAGTCTGGAGCTCCTGAAGAAGATCCTTCTCGACTTGAAATTACACATAAAAAGGATTTTGATCCTGAGAAGGTTCTCGCAGAGGATGATTGGGGATCTCTTGATTTTAACCCTACCTTTGTAGGTGAATATAAGGTTCCTTCTAGAGAAATTAAAGTTGAAAAGAAGGAAGAAGCTGAAAATCAAAAAGTTGAAAAGAAAGAAGAAGCTAAAAATCAATCAACCTTACCTGAATCTATGAGTAATAATTTTGTGGCCGCTTCTCAAACTTCTTCTCCTCACACCTCTAATTATGAAGAGTTTGATTCTTTGTCTTATGAAAAACCACCTTCTCTTCCTGAAATGGCTGATCGTTATGGTCGTGGTTTTCGCATTTTTGCTAAGCATGGGTATCATGGAAAAGGTTGTGGTGCTCATGAACAAGGGATAAGAGTTCCTCTAGGGACTAATTTTCACAATTATGCCTTTGGACTTGGCTATAATCCCTGCAAACGTACTAAAGCTTCTAAAAGACCATGCATTAGTGTTAATGCTATCTCTACATCTTTATCAATACAACACCCTGAGTATATTGATGAGGATCCTTCGGGTGATTGTGCTTTGGATATCTTCCCTACCGACGATGCTTTAGTTGAGTTCTTGGGAGCCTATGACACTCTTCCTTGTTATCATCACAATAGGGGACTCCCTTATTGTTTGAACACTGAAGCCTATTTTGGAAAAGAGATCGATAACGATGAGATTGTGAAAGAATTCCCTCAGTTAAAGGATACTCCTCAACAAAGTAATCTTCTCATAAGTGAAACCACTGATGTTAAGATGGACCCTAGCAATAAAGAGAAAGTTATTAAAATTGGGAAATGTTTGGATGAAGAGGAACAGAAACAATATGAAGAACTATTGCATGAATTCCCTGAGATCTTTGCTTGGACATACTCTGACATGCCTGGTATAGATCCTAAGATTGTTACTCATAATATTGTCTTAGTTCCCGATGCTAAGCCCGTGAAACAAAAGATTCAAAAAATGAATCCTAAGGTGGCTCTGCTTGTTAAGGCTGAGATTGAAAAATTATTGGAGGCTGGATTTATCTGCCCTATTGACTATTCCCCATGGATTTCAAATATTGTCGTTGTGGCTAAACCAGACAACAAAATAAGAATGTGTATTGACTTTCAGGATCTAAATAAGGCTTCTTTAAAAGATGATTTCCCTCTTCCAAACATTGACATGATAGTGGATTCTACGGCAGGACATGCCTTGTTATCCTTCATGGATGGTTTTTTAGGCTACAATCAAATTTTTATTAACCCTCAAGATCAATTCAAAACCGCTTTCACCACTCCTTGGGGTACATTTTGTTGGATAATGATGCCTTTTGGACTTAAAAACGCCGGTGCAACTTATCAACGAGCGATGACCCTTATCTTTCATGATTATATGCATAAGATTTTAGAGGATTATGTTGATGATATTTTAGCTAAATCCTTTGTTCACATGGATCATGTTAAAATACTTCTTCAAATCTTTGAAAGAATTCGTAAGTATCACATGCGCTTGAATCCCCAAAAATGTGTTTTTGGTGTGGATAGTGGAAAACTATTAGGATTCATAGTTTCGCATCATGGGATTGAGGTGGACACTAAGAAAATAGATGCTATTGTCAACATGCCACCTCCTAGAAATGTGTCTCAACTTAAAAGCTTACAAGGAAAGATTCAAGCTATTCGTAGGTTCGTGTCTCAACTTACGGATCGTACCTTTCCTTTTACTCAACTTCTTAAAAAGGATATCACTTTTCAATGGAATGAAGATTGTCAGCAAGCATTTGAAGATTTAAAAGTGTATTTGGTTAGTCCTCCTATTCTTCAACCTGCCGAACCTTCTAAACCTTTCCTTCTGTATACAGCTGCTTCCTCTCATGCTCTCGTAGCATTGTTGGCACAACATGATAAAGATGGTAAGGAATGTCCGGTTTATTACATAAGTCGTACCTTACTCGATTATGAGACCCGATATTCTGCGATAGAAAGACAATGCTTGGCCTTGGTGTTTGCAACTCAGAAATTGAGACATTATCTTTTAAATTCAGAAGTCCATGTCATGGTAAAATTTGATCCTTTGAAGCATCTTTTCTCTAAAACTGATTTATCAGGACGTCTAGCTAAGTGGGTTATGATGTTAACTGAATTTGACCTTAAATTTGTTTCACAAAGAGCAATTAGAGGACAAGCGTTGACCGATCACTTAGTTGAGGCCCCTTCACCTTTCTCCTTCCCTAACCTTGAGTCTTTTCCTGATGACTTCATTCTTTCTATAGAGAAAGATGAAACTTGGGAGTTATACTTTGATGGCTCTAAGTATCGTACGGGATCGGGGACAGGTGTTGTTCTGATTTCTCCTACAAAGAAACCTATTCCCTGATCATATCGTCTAAATTTCCTGTGTACCAATAACATTGCTGAGTATGAGGCTCTTATAGCAGGAACAAAAGCAGCCTTAGCTCTGAATATAAAACACATACATATCTATGGAGATTCGCAATTGATTATAAGACAAGTAACAGGAATGTATCAAGCAAAACAAGACAAATTATCACAATATAAAGATCTTGCTATCTCTTTATTACAAAAATTTGATTCTTATACCATGGAACCCGTTCCTTAAAAAGATAATCGACATGCGGATGCAATGGCATGTGTGGCTTCTCTTGTATCTTTAGAGGACCCTGTGGTCGATCTTAAATTCGTTATTCACAACCTTATTTCTCCAGCTATTGTAGACGATTCTAGCTTGGTAACATGTTGTGATTTTATAGACTCAGATGAATGGTACTCGCATATCGTAAGATATTTGACCGATGGTACCTTTCCTGATTCCGCTAATAGGAACACTAGGGCTAGAATCTGCAAGCTATCTGCTAGGTATATCATCCTTTCTAATATCCTTTACCGAAGGGGTTATGATGGTCTTCTCCTTCATTGTCTTAACAAATCGGAAATCCTCGTTGCTCTTGAAGAGGCACATTCAGGTGCCTGTGGGGGGCATTTTGGAGGCAAATCCTTGGTTCATAGATTGCTTCGTATGGGATACTATTGGCAAACTATGCAGAAGGATTCCTTTTCATTTGTTAAGAAATGTCATCAATGTCAACAACACAATAATTTGATTCATGCTCCTGCCCAAGAACTTCGTTCTCAAGTAGCTTCTTGGCCTTTCTCCGCATGGGCTTTGGATCTTATTGGGAAAATTTCTCCCCCTTCATCTCGAGGACACACCTTCATTATAACCGCAACAGATTACTTTACGAAGTGGGTAGAAGCTATTCCCCTTCGCTCTACTACTGCTGAAGTGATTTGTCAATTTCTTCTAGAAAACATCATTTCTCGATTCAGGATACCTTCTACTATAATCTTAGATAATGGGACATCATTTAAGAATAAGGACGTGAAGAAATTCCTCAAGAAGTATCATATCAAACATCGATTTTCTACACCATACTATCCTCAGTCAAATGGTCAAGCCGAATCATCCAATAAGATAATTGAACAAATTCTTCGCAAAACCGTAAATAAGCATGGTAAGGATTGGAGTAACCAGCTAATCTATGCTCTTTGGGCCTACCGAACGAGTGTATGAATTGCTACGGGAACTACTCCTTATAATCTTGTTTATGGTGCTGACGCTATTATGCCCTTAGAATTAGAGATTCCATCACTTAGGGTTTCTCTCAAAGGTATAGTAGATGATGACTCTTATAGAGAACAATGACTTCAACAACTTGAGATGCTTGATGAACAGCGTATAAATACTCTTGAGCATATTCAAGCATATCACAAAACTCTACAACGAAGCTATAATGATAAGGTTATCCAACGTTCCTTCTCAGTAGGTGACTTAGTCCTTTATGAGAATTAGCGCAATGTGAATGCCTTACCTACAGAAAAGGGAAAATTTAGTCCTAATTGGCTTGGACCATATATCGTTATTGAGGATTATGGATCAGGTGCTTACAAAATAGCGGATGTAGACGGTACGCCTCTTAAAGAACCTATCAATGCTATGCACTTGCGTAGATATTATGCTTAATTCTTCGTTCCTCATCTATCTTCTTTTCAATTCTTCAACATTGGATAATATGTTAGTCTCTTAATTAAAGCAAAATAGAATTAAATGTTATGGTGTTTAATCTATATTGCTTCGTTCCTGACAAGCGTGCGTCCCTTTACTTTATAGTTTGTCTTGAATTCATTTATGTAAATTGTGAGAGATTTACATTTCCGTTATGCTAGCATATTATACAGTGTCGTTATGTGTTAAGTAGAATCGTATCATGTTGTGTTTAAGTTCAAAATTAAATCACATTAGTTATATGATTCTTAGACTTAATGCATATTTCTTCCTTATCATCAATGTAGTACTTGATTAAATATTTTAATTAAGTCACACATGTATCAATTTAATCATGGAGCATTGAGAAATCAATCACATGGAAATTAAATTCTGAACATACATGTACGTTTACCAAATGTATTAGATTTAATCAAAACAAAATATACATTGTTTTAAGCATTAAAGATAACACATTTGAGACAAAAGAGAAGCATGTATATATACATATATATATATATATGTGTGGATCGTATACAAATATAGGTCACTGTATATCCAAAATGTGACCTCTCTTTTACATCATAAAATCATCTCCTATCCCTAGGGCTAGTGGCTGGAGAGTGTCGACTGGATGCTCCCTCCTGATCTGGCCATGAAGGTGGACCCATGGGTGTGTAGCGCGATACAGACCGTGAGTGACTCTGAGAGGAACTCCTACGATCCCTATCCATAAGGATCGCGCGATAGGTGGTAGCCTTGGCCTGAGCCGCTGCTAGATCTCGCTGCGCCTGCTGGAGGTCCTCTGATAGGACTCTCTCTCTGTGCCACGCCTGCCGGAGGTCCTCTGATAGGACTCTCTCTCTCTCCCTCCATTTAACTACCTGTACTCGGAATGGGGAAAACAAATCCTCATGCCGACCTGCGTTCCCCTGAGGCCTATAGGCAATCTGTGAGGAACTGGGGATCTATGCTATCATGGAAATGTCTGTCATTGCCTGCTGAATCAGGGAACGCCACTCCTGCACATTAGCTGTGGTAGTAGAACAGATTTTTGTTAGTACCATTCTATATCATCAAAACATTAATCAATCAATATAAACCTACTATACCTGGATCTCCCTCACGCCAGTAGGGATCATGATATGGTAGCATCTGTGCTTGGGAACTGCTAGGCTCCCCTCGCTCGAATAATCTGTGCACGATGGGTGTAGGCTGGACGGTACTAGGAATAGGTCTCTGTATCGCCTCATGTTCCCCCTGTTGGGGAATAAGAGGTGGATCCAGAGCTATGGTATCGTCTCCTGAATGGTGGGGAGCTGCATCTGACTCCTCCTCCTCATCTCTATCCTCCTCCTCGTCGTCCTCCTCGTCATCCTCCTCATCATCTCTATCCTCCTCCTCATCCTCCTCCTCGTCATCCTCCTCGTCATCCTCATCCTCGTCCTCATCCGCATCATCATCTGCATCCTCCTCGTCCTCCTCTTTATCTGTATCCTCCTCCTCCTCCTCCTCGGCACTGGGCTGATCGCTTGTAGGTGGATCAGGATCTCCCGCCTCCTCATGACCCTCTCCCTCCTCTGGCTCCTCTAACCTGGATCCCTGGTCCTCGTCTTGGTCTCCATGTCTCCATGGCCCTGGATAGCCTGTCGGATGATCTGGTGGAAAGATAGGACCTGGATATGATCTCATAAACCATGAGATGTACCTGCGCTGTGCTCCAGGCTCTGCAAAGTAGTCAGTGACTACATCCTGATCAGATCCCTCTAAGTCTGTAGTCTCGATGTCATCTATCGTCGGTCTCGCTACTGCTCTAGGTCTGGGAAGGACCCATGAGTGTCGAGTATAGATGGGCACATCGGCTGGAACACACTGCTCTAGCCCAAACTGCCTCCGTACTCGGTCAAAGTAGAATGGGACTATGATGTGTGAATATTGTCCCTGCAGTAGGCGGTTCCTCTGTAGGCATGCTAACTGTCTCTCCATACCATCCCATCTGTGCATCCGTAGGTAAGGTCTCCACACTATCACCTCGGCTATCAATCTGTCAAAAATCACTCTCCAATATAACAAATCTCCAAATCTCCACTCGCTAGTAAGTGGATAAGTGAACACCCTAGGTCACTCACTCGCTATACTCAGTGGAAAGCCGATGGGCCTGGTGCATGTGACGTGCTCTAAAATCCACACCTGCAGAAGTGTGCATGTCATCAAACTGAAACCCTGTCCGAATACATACTCCTCAAGGTCGTGATAGAGATGTGCAAGCATACTCCGACCCCAAGCATACACTCTCTTGTGTCTCTCCATCGCTGTGATACACCATGGCACCCTGGGTGGGCCCCGATCAGCCTTCAAGGCCCGCATACGATCACAAAAAAGTCAAAATGCGAAAAAAATCAAAAGTCAACACTCAGTCAACTCACCTCGTCCAGTGGCTCGTCGTCGATCACGGCCTGGCGCAGGATCTCGATCCTCGTGGGACGCTCCGGTCATCGTGAAGGCATGATGATGGCTATGTGGGCTCCGCTGCACTGAATAGTATTCTGAAATCAACAAAGTGACAAATGTAAGTGTCACTTTCAAAGTATATCCTCTCATTTGTTTATCTTCACTTTTGAAACCCTAATTTTCCTCTATCATTCATTTTATCATAACTTGGGTTTGAGAGATGCGATTTTTGAGCCGTTTGTTGCATTGGAATCATATTTTACTTCTCTTACTCTCGGGATGTTCCAAAAAGTGCTCTGATGAAGCCTATTTAGTGAACACCCCTCATCAAAACTCTCTTACACAATTTGTCGCAAGTAAACATGCTACCCTGTTTCACCTCCCTAATAAGCAAGTCGAAACAGGGGGGGCATATAGTTACTCACAGATTTCATCACTTTCCCTAGTAAGCATTAGGTGATTTTGTGATCTAACATGTGTTTTGTAGGGTGCGGTTCCTAACTGTGTACTGCAGATACCGCTGGGGGCTTCGTCCGACAACTTATGGATATATCCTTTTTCAAATGATGTTTACTTTTCTGTACTTTAGCTTGCATATGCACGTAGTACTCATATGACCGCTAAAGTGGGGGCTAAATGTAGCGTCGTAAATTGTACGCACTTGCTAGGGTGGTACAATTTCACACCTAGTTTAGCACCCGCCTTAGTGCATTTTACATTCTGCATTGCATTTCTCCTTAAGCACTTAATTAATCAAATTAATTAGGTCTAAGGTCCTATTTCGTCGTCCTTTGCATCATAAAGTTGGGCCCTTTCGCTAAAGCGTGCCCTTTGCATTTTATTCCTCCAAAACACCACTTAATCAGAAACCCTAATTAAGTCCTATTTCGAACTTGGGGGCTTGGTTTCGGGGTCAAAACATCTCGAAATCACATGTAACTTCGGGATTCTCTCTAAAATCATCATATCCGATGGCCCTGAAAATTTGGTGAAAAGTTGTCGGGACCGTGGCGCCCGGAGTGCACATGGTCCCGGACATTTTTCCCGAAATTTTGGGAGCACGATCCAATCATAAAATAAAGCTTAACCCCAAGAAATTGGTGGGATATTCAATCTCTAGGTCGGCCAAAAGACGAATTTAGGATCTAGGGTTTCCTACATAAAAGCTCTCTTTCTTCATTTGAAGGGATTCGATTTTTGTTTTCAGGAACCTCATATGCAGCGAAAGAGCAGATCTTTGAAGACTTCAACAACATTCAACATCCTTCTATCAAGCATCTATCAATTTCATTCCTTCACTTAGGGCTTGGAAGACATTGAAGAACAATAGGAGATTACCGAGTGAAGATTGGCTTGTACTCCTCCCTTGAGGGTTGGGTATGATTTCATGTTGTTTTCATGTCTTTTCATAAGCTTCAATACATCATTTATTCATGCTTTAGATCACTTTGCATCTTGATTTAGAGCATTTACATTGTCATTTGCAAGCAATTAGGGTTTACTTTCTAGGTTGCTCTAGTTTGCCTTCTTGCATTTTAGGACCTTGCACACACACTAGGTCTGCACACACAATACATTTTACAAAACAACTTGGCTATTTGTGGAGGTGGAAATCACCGAAGCAGGGGTTTGACTAAGGAAAAACCCTATATAGCCGCCCATACACCCTTTTTCAGATATCATTGCAGGTTTCGGGAATCGGACGACGCCGCAAGATACAGATCCGGAGAGAACAGGCCGAGACAACACTCCGCATCAAATTACAGAGCAGAAGACTGGGACAGGGGCGCTGGGCACCCTGGTCCTGCCAGGACAGGGGCATTGGGCGCCCTGGTCCCTGGGACAGAGGCGCTGGGCGCCCTGGTCCTCCGGACAGACAACTTTTAGATAGCTTTCCGACAGTGTTTCAGAGTGCGGAACGACAGTTTCCGGTGCAGTTTTCAGGACAGTGGTGCCCGCGCTCCCGTCTCGAACATTTTCAGTCTGATTTTAACTCCGAGTACACATTTGCATTCTTATTTCATCCTTGTATTTACAGCTGTTCATTGTTTAATCTCAATTCTGCAATCTTGTTATTAGTTCATACTTGCATTTTGGGATTAGGGTTTGAACTTGCATTACTTGATCTTACAATTTCAACAAGAGAATAGAAATCCTAATAGATATCCCATGGCTCTCTCTTTCACAAAAAGAAGTAGCCAATTGTGCGATATCTCTAGGCTCTTTCGTATTCCGTAATGTGTGTCAAAAGGTAGGATTAGGGCATGTTAACCTAGTCTCGCTTTTTCCCCTACACAATAACATAGTATTGAATTTAATCATATCAAAATAGGATATTTTTTTTAATTAATCTATACAAAGTTAAAAGAATTGATTAGAGAGGGGATTAGTCATATAAAGAAAAATATAATTAAATATATAAAATACATACATAATTAAATAATAAACATACATACATAATTAAATAATAAACATACATAAATATTCAATATAATATAATATATAGGTAATTTATAATTTAATCACATATTAAATTTTATATATTAAATAATATCTTACCTTGGTTGATCATAATTTACATTTAAAATAGGGGAATATGCTCATCAATAAGTGAATGACATGTTAGATATATATTGTAGTTGCAAATGCTGGTAGAGATTAACATTGAGGGAAAGGAAGGAGACAAAGATATAAAGAGATCTCTCTTTTCATCTCTCTCTCTCCTTTCTATCTCTATTTTTATCTCCCCCTCTTCCTCTCTATCTCTCTTCCTCTCTATCTCTATCTTTCTCTCCATTTCTCTCCCTTATATCTATCATTTTACCTCACCCTCCTCTCTCTTCAACATCTATATTTCTCACTATATCCATCTCTCTATCTCTCCCTCTTTCTATCCACATATTAGAACTGAACTATCGCCATGCAAAGAAGGAATAAATTTAATCATACCAAATAGTTTAAACCATGCTAGAAATAATGACCTAATTTCTCACCAACATTTCAACCATACTACTGCCATGTGAATAGATTTCCTTTTTTTGCGCAAATATTATTGAGAATGTTAGAATTAGATGTTGTCATGTACCATTTTTGTCTTTCAACCATCGCATCCTTCAAATTAAATTTGACATTTTATACCCATCATCGATGTAGAATTTTTATGGTAGTTACATCAAAAAACTAATATGTAGCCTTGTGTAGTTTACATATTTATTATTCTCTACTTTTCTTTTGTCTATATAATGGTACATAAGTTTTGTCATGAACTAAAAATATATTTTACATTACCTTCTATTCCATTTTTGAATTATTAGTTTATTTAAAATAAAATATACAATTTAGTGTAGAATAAGATATGTAATTAAATATTAATATATTTTATATATTGTAATACAAGTTATATAATACTTATTATGTTTCAAATATATCTATATCTATCTTTCCCCCTCCATCTCTCTCCCCCATCTCTCTATTACGTGTGTTTATCATCTTCTTCCTCTTTCACTCTTGCTCCCTCTATCTCTACCCCCTATCTCTCCCTTGCCCTCTCTATCAATATATGATTATCTCTACCTCTCATTCACTCTATGAGTCTATTTAGATCATGTGATATCTCTATCTCTATCTTTATTCCCCTACCTAGATCTATCTCCATCTCTATATTTCTCTCTCCCCCTATTCCCCCCTCTTATCTATCTCTACCTATCTCTCTCTCTTTGTCTCCCTCTCTTTTTGTATCTTCCCTCTATACCTCCCTATCTCTCCTTTCTCCCGTCCTATCACCTATCTATCCCTTTATTTTCACATCTCTCTCCCTTTCTCTTCCCATATGTATCTCTATCTCCCCATCCTCTTTATCTTTACCTCTCCTCTCTATATCCTCTTCGCCATCTATAGCTTCATATATATTTCTAACTTCAATCAATTAAATAAATTCAATCCCATTTTGTCATGTTAAAAACTATATATCTAATAACAAATTGCATTTAGTTTTAGGTTCTTTTTTATGGAATATATTGATACAATTATTTATCAATAAGTGACACATTCTTGTATTAAGTTTGACTTATAATTTGATGTATATCTTATCCACATTCATTTATGGTTAGAGAGAGACAAGGGAAGAAAAATATATAAAGATCTCTCTCTCTCTCTCTCTCTCTCTCTCTCTCTCTCTCTCTCTCTCTCTCTCTCTCTCTCTCTCTCTCTCTCTCTCTCTCTCTCTCTCTCTCTTCACACTCTATCTCTCAGAATATATCTATCTCTCTATGTCTCTCTTTTAATCCCTATATCTCCCTCTCTCCCTATCTCTCTCTCTCTCTCTCTCTCTCTCTCTCTCTCTTCACTCTCTCTCTTTCCTAATATATCTATCTCTCTATGTCTCTCTTTTAATCCCTATATCTCCCTATCACTCCCTCTTTCTACATATCCACTTCTCCTTTATCCTCTATTTATCTCTCTCACTTCTTCCATATATTTCTCTCTCTCACTTCTTCCATATGTTCCTCTCTCTCTCTCTCTCTCTCTCTCTCTCTCTCTCTCTATATATATATATATATATATCACCTTCTATCTATATCTCTCTATCTATCCCCCTATATCTATCACTATCTCTCTCTTATTCCCTTCATCTATCCTATGCTACATTTCTATCTCTTTCTATATCTTGCTCTTGCTCTTCTCTCTATCTCTTTCCATCCATATCTTTCTCAACCTTTGTCACCTTATCTCTTTATCTCTCTCCCTCTATCTATATATTTTCCTCACTCTCCCACTCTACTTACATGGATCCAGATACAATTTGTTAAATGCTCTATCAATCTACCTCATTCAATGCACAAATGTATGCAAAAAAATAGACCACCTTTTTTTTAATTGACCTTCCACACCATTTCGACGTACCCATTGCACACCAAGGTGCAGTTGCTAGTTTTTATTTAATTACACTGGCGTCTCTTTACACTGAAGGTGTCTCTTACTATGGAATGCACTGGCTAACTTTTGCAAATCAATGACTCAGAATTATTTACAAGCAATGCAAGATGATTGAACAAGTTCCATCCGTTGATTTTCCTAGCTCGCTGGCTGTACGTGAAAGTTTGAAGAAGTATGTACGTGACGGTGAGGTTCTGGCTCGCTGGTTGTACGTGACTGTATCATAATTTAATGTTGGCTATACTATCCTGACATGATTTCAAGGAACATACAAACTCTTAATCTGCAATATCATGTGCTTAAATTTAAATGAAAAAAATTATTATTAGTATTAGAGCAGCCCATCGCATTGATGGCAACATAGTCTTTCACTTCCTCGAATCACCATTGTACTTGAAAGACAATCAATGCAGATTGGAACACGAAAACAATCATTTTACCAACTCATTGCAGGCTTAATAAAGATGGCAACCAACTCATGACATGTAGTACAGATGGTGCTTAGGACTCACTCGGATGAAGCTTGGCCTTGTCCTATAATTCACAGCAGAAATTCACTGCCAAAACTTACATTTATAAAAAGTATTAACATCATTCATTCATTTGACATTTGACCATGCCACATTAAGACATCTTCAGTGGTATTTGCTCTGAATTGAATTTTGACTATATTCCTCCATTTAAATTTTCTTTGGTACATATAAATTCATGTTTATTTATTCCATACACAACTACAATCTTATTGCGTGCTCCTCTCATGGCTAAATTATTCGAAGTGCAAGCCACTCTGGTAATACTCTTTATTTCCTATTCAAAAAATCATATATAATGTAGATCATTTAAATTAGCCTTCCTTTCTTAATGATTAGTTTCATGCACATCTAAAATTTTCTATGCAAATGGGAAATTTTCAATAGAAGATATTTTAATGATTGTTTTAGTCCCTTTAAATGTTACCACCATACCAAGAAATTGGGTTTGAATTTTTTTAATAGATCAAATAAATTGATGTTTCTTATCCTTTTAAAACTTCATTTTTTCTCTTTAATTTATTTCATATAATTTTATTGCAATTAGATCATTTATACAATTGATAAAACTGTATGTGGGAAAAGTGGGAGAATAAAACTTAAAACATGAAAATTATAAGAAATACCAATCCACACACACACAGAGGACTTCTTGATGCAAGCTATGGAGTAACGTAGTGTTACTCAGCTTCCCAAGGAGGGTCCCATGGTTCTCTATCTCACAATGTCCCTCAAACCAATGTTTTGCTCTCAGATTACTGAGCAAAATGGTTTAGGGATGGCAAATATGAGAACGAGAGAGATTTTTAACTGATTTTAGTATGAGATGTGTTATAAGCTAGGTATGATGCTAGAAATGCAATAAACTAAATGATAAGATGACAGGGTTAGTATGAATACTATCCTAACATACTATATTTAGTCTATGATTGAACTAAAATGATAAATAAATTACTCTAGCATGCATATTCATGATTAATTCTGATCTAAAGAGAGGCTAAATGATGAGCATAAAATGATATGAAAGCTTGAAACAATTTGAGCATAAGTGTGATACTTCAAATTTGAAAGATGATTGTTAAAAATGGAGGAATGAGAGCTCTATTTATAGCACAAACAGGGCAATGGATGGTCAGGATTGAAAGGTTTAATCAAGGGCCAAGTTTGAAAGTTGGGGATCCATGTGCACAATTGGCACCAATGAAATGGTGACAAGTGTCAACATCGGGTTGGATTGAAATAAGAGGTTGGAGGCATTAAAGGCCTGAGGAGACCTCATGGTTATCTAAAGGCTAAGAGTCAAGTCTAAATTAGGATTACCCACTGGATTAGGAATTAATCTAAGGATAAACCTTTGTGCAAATGATTAAGAGATAATCATGGTCAAAGCATTAATGACCTGATGAGACCCTTGGGTTGAGTAGAGGTTGAGTCAAAACAAATGTTTTAACCATGTGGGAGGGTTTGAAATAACCATTAATGGTTATTGGAGACTTTGGGGATTAAGTGGTTGAAGGTTGGAAGCCTTTAATGGTTTTCAAAGACTTTGGGGGTTTTGGTGGTTGAAGGTTGAAAACCTTCAATGGTTATCCAAGACTTTGGACCATTTGAGAAGTGACCTCCCTTTGCTTAGGGATGTGACAAAGTTTAGAGAGGGTTTAGGTTAATTAGAATTGGTTAAAATATTCTAGAAGGGGTTAGGAAGGGGTTTGGGATTTTGCAAGTGGATGGGGGATAATAGGATTTGATTGAATTATTTGATTTTCATTCAATTTGGTTGTAATTAAATAAATTTGATTTATTCAATTTAGGATAACTATTTAATTAAATTTGAATTTAATTAAAAGTGGCTAGGGGATTTAATTGAATAAAATGATTTATTCATTAAATGGTATAGTGAATTTTATTTAAATAAATTGAATAATTTATTTAATAAAATAGAAGAATGTGGATAATTTAATTAAATTGGATTTAATTAAATAGGGAAATGAACATAAAATATTCATTTAGGAATATGGTCATTTTTATACGTCTACATTTTGCCCCTCTTTGAAGTGACGTGTGTGCACATGTTATTTCAAAGAAAAATGATTGTTTTTGTGTTTTTATGATCAAATGCAATTTTTTTTTGTTGTGTCGCTCTTTTGATTTGCCAGTCGTGTCTCAGTTTTGATGCGATGCCCCAGATTCGATGTTTGATGTGATGCCCCCTCGGGAGATGAATCAATATTTTTTTAGAAAATTTTTGATTTAAATTGATGAAGTTCGTATGATGTGTAGGATTTCGTGCGTGTAGAAAGTGTGTAAATTGATTCATCTCTCGATAAATTACAAATGTTTTGGTATAGGGGAGACCGCGACCATATTACAGGCCCAGTTAGCTAACCCTAATTTCATTTTCCTCTTATAAAAGGGGAAAAGGGCTTGATTTAAACTCATTTGTGCTTGTTGACTTTGAAGAAAAGAGAATTGGCTCTGGAGAGAAAATGCCTATTCCCTATCACAGACACCGTTTCGAGCGCGTTAGGAGGTACTAGAGACCAGCAGCGCGTGGACCACCAATAAGTCAACCCTTTTGACCCCTTTTTGATTTTTGGTTTTGTCATTTTTAGGTGTTTTTTTGAATTTTCAAGTTCGGACATATCGTTTTAATGCGTCTAGGACATAGATTAGAGCATACGAAGTATACAGTAGCACATAGAAGTCAATTTAGGGGTTGCGTCCGAAAGTATTTTGTTAGCACATAGGCCACCTAGGTTAGCGCGTACACGTAGAATAGCGCAGGTATTGCGTATAGTAGCGTGTTGGAAGAACAGGGTAGCGCGTAGGACTAACCTAGTGCATAGGAGTCGCAGAAGTTCGCATGAAGCAGGGAGTTTAGCGCGTAGGCATAACCTAGCGCATAGGGTTGCAAGGGTAGCGCTTAGGGAGGATAGATTAGCGCGTAGATAGAGTCTAGCACATAGGTTAGATTGGGTAGCGCAAGGGAGGAAAAGATTAGCACGTAGACAGAGTCTAGCGCATAGTCCAAATTAGATAGCGCATAGGTAGAAAAGGGTAGCGCATAGATAGAATCTAGCGCATAAAGCAGATAGGTTAGTGTGTAGGACAAGCAGCCTAGTGCGTGGGTCTGTTTTAGCACATTAGAGTTCTATTTTAGTGCATCCATCAAAAATTTGCAGTTTTGGTAGATTTGGAAAAGTTGTGTTTTTGCGTGCCTATCGTGTTTTTGATGTATGTATCCAAGATGAGTATTTGTATAACTTGTTTTGATGTGCAATTTTCCAAGTTATGTATAGATATCAAGCTGTTTGTGTTGATCAGAACATGATTATTTGTGTTGTCTGTTTTAAGTTCAAATGTGTATGAAAGCCTGAGTTGTTTTACAAGCCGATATGGGTTGGAAACTTGAGTTGTTTTACAAGCTGATATGGGTGGGAAACTTGAGTTGTGTTACAAGTTTATGTGATTGTGGTACTTGAGTTGTTTTACAAGTTTTGATATGGTTTTTGAAAACTTGAGTTGTTTTACAAGTTGATATGAAATGATAGGATTTTGAACTTTGATTGTAGATGAGCAAATTTGTTTCATGTTTTTGATGTAAGTTTGATTTTGATATCTTTGTGTTGATGTGGAAACTGATATTGGATATGTTTTATTTGTTGACAGGAGCGATTGGGTATCGTGCAGTCGAGGGAGAGATTCTCGAGACCATGGATGTTGATACCACGTCTGTCACAGGTAGACTTAGATATTATTGAGCGATGCGGATTGACCTCGCTTCTGGATATGCCTTGGTTCACTGTGAACCGGGGACTGTTGACAGCTTTGGCAGAGAAGTGGCACAGTGACACGAACACCTTTCATTTTTCCACGGGAGAGATGACAGTGACACCAGAGGATTGCTATCGCATTCTGCGCATTCCTGTGGTAGGAGCCATATTACCTTATGAGCAGACGGAGGAGGGCGGCACAGAGGCACTGCGCCGTATATTCCATGATGAGAGTGTGTGCGGCTATGAGATCCCCTGGCAAGAGTTTCTGGATTTAGATTATGCACCGCTGCCATCTGTACTGGTAGGATTTATTGGAGGATTCCTTTGTCCTGATCACAGGTCAAAGGGATTTTCAGTGGGATGGGGGCTGGTTCTGGAGCAGATGGTCACACAGGGTCGGAGATTTGCATGGGGGTCAGCGATGTTGGCCCACCTTTACAGGAGCCTGCATGAGGTAGTATATTTCGGATATGGTAGTTTATCAGCAGGGGTGACCCTTTTATAGGTATGGTGCTGGGAGCACATTCCAGCAGCTAGGCCACTGGCAGATAGGGATAGGCCCGTAGGGGCGGCTTATGCCTATGGATATAGAGGCCTAGTTGTCCAGCGTAAGCTGGGCAAACTAGAGCACTGGAGGAGGGTGTTCGACGATATAGATATGGTCACCTGGAGACCGTATACAGACTGTGAGGTGTGGGCAGAGGATGGGATGGAGATGCCTTTCATTTTCATGACGAGGTATCTGATTGGGAGGACTCCATTCGTTATTGAGTGGTTTCTAGTTACCCGAGTTTTGCGGCAGTTCGGGAGGCAGAAGGGGATTCCGTAGGGAGCGTGCTTGTACGCACGGCATCAGCAGGATGTGGCAGATTGGGGGCCGACCATTGATAGTGTTGTGGCCATTGAGGAGTTTATAGGGTTGGCTGGATAGATCTGGGACTATGCCCCAGAGATACAGGATGCTGGCATGACTGACGAGTTTGCTTGTTTATTTGCCGCTCGAGCCGTGACTAGGATCTCAGATCCAGAGGAGATGAGGCCAGCTTTTGATTCAGATGGAGAGGAGGGAGACGGGGGAGATGATGGGGATGATGGGGATGATGGAGGGAGGAGGAGAGGTAGGGGTGTGCAGAGAGCAGTACGGCAGGGCAGGATTGAGAGGGGGAGAGGAGGTTTGGCCATTGGAGCTGGGAGAGAGGGTAGAGTGACGGAGGTGCTGGCTGCAGTGGGAGAAGAGGAGGAGGTGGGGAGACCAGTACAGAGGAGGAGGATAGATATACTCCCACCTCCTGCACCCAGGACAGGCCGAGTGGGAGGAGTGGCGCCAGCACAGGTACCGATGTGGGTTCGAGTGCTGGGTCACGTAGAGGATGTTCAGATCCGGACTCTACAGATCACTGTGCAGCAGCTGCAGGCACAGATTTTGACTTATCAGCGACAAATTTCTCAGTTGACCACTGAGAGAGATATAGAGATGGAGCGACGGGGTCGAGTAGAGGAGGCCTTAGCGACCGTACAGAGAGCAGCGGCGGGTGGTCCCTTGAGAGACACCCTTAGAGAGCTGACACGGAGTGTCCAGGAGGCTGTGTATTACAGGCATCACTATGAGGTGGCAGTACCTAGAGAGTGGCATGTCGAGAGCTTTGCACAGTCGAGATCGAGTCGATCTCGAACTGCTGGGACACGATCTGAGAGCCGTGGAGTGACAGGGCCAGCGGGACAGGACCCTCCTGCAAATCCGGGGGCGAGTGTATCGGGAGTTAGACAGGATCCTCCTGGAGATCCAGGAGCAGGTGCATCAGGAGCCAGACCATCTCCATCAAGGGATAGTCACACTTGAGAGACATGGTCTCCATTGTATTTTGAGCAGTGTATTCTTTGTACTGGACACAGTTTTGACACATTTTGTAGATTTTGATCATTTTTTGAGAGATATATATATAGAGAGCACCATTTTTGATTGATGTGATGTGTTTATGGATGCATTTTTATGTGTGCTACTTCCGTTTATATGATGATGTAATGCTTATATATATGTTGTAATGTGTGATGCAGGATGTATGTTTTTATATGCTGTGAGATGTATCTTGAAAATGAGATGTATGTTTTAATATGCTGCTACATGTAAGATAATATGATGTGAAATGATGTAATGATGATGATAATAATAATGATGAATTTTTGAAAATGAGATGTATGATATGATATGCAACTAATTGTAAAATGATATGTAACTAATTGTAAAATGTTATGCAACTAATTGTTTTTGGAGCATCTCTCATTCTGTATTTGCCATCCGATACAACCATTTATTTGCTTTCTTTGTAAATATCATCATGGAGCTTTTATTGATTTTTGGATATGTTAAAAATTTATACAAGCATAATGGTATAATTGAACCATAATGACCTGAGTAAAATTTACATGATTTTTAATTTTGCAAGATAGCACAAGTGTCAAGGTATAATTGAACCAGGACGACCTGAGTGCGTATTGCGTAAACATACAAGATTAGATCATTTATATGCGTGAAATGGGATCAAGCCTTCAGTGATATGGATCACGTCTCGAGGCAAATATTCACACAGTACAAGTGATCGCCTCCCAGACAGAAGACTAAGAAAATGTTGGAAGTTCCTCATGATCTCTGGCTGTGAAGCTTTTGATGAGATAAGGAGAAGATTCCAATTTATTGAAAAAGTTCAAAATGCAAATTAATCAAGACTTTAATGTGATAATGCAACATTTAGTACTTCAGAAAATCATCCATCCTTGAGTTTCTTGTGTATTGTTTGTGTTTTGGTTGTTTGTGATGAATTGTAGTTGTGTTTGTTGGATGTCCTGTGTCTAAGATTTTACAATAGTTGGCATGTCTTGAATGTTTGCAAGTTTTTGAACAGTCTAATGCCCCTAGATGAGTGTTCTTTTGGATATGATTATGTACAATGATTTCCAAGCCATGGTGAAATGTGGTAGATGAATATTTCAGGATAGTGACTACGCTAAGTTTGTCCTGGATGGATAGATGCTAAGTGTCGGGCGATGGCCAATAGTGTTTTGATGGATAAAATGGCATGGATATAGATAAAGGAGCCGGCCTTTCACAAGGTCGCCTGTTTACCAGGTTTTCACCATTTGTTTTTATTGTACTTTGTATTTTTGCTTTTTCTGGATTTTTTTTTTTTTTTTTTAAATGATTTGTGTTTGGCTTTTTCCATACACTAGGCTACCTTAAGTATAGTACTTCTTTAGATGAATGCTGTTAGTTGGATCATCAAGCATATCTCCTTCAGAATTTGTTAGCTGATAGGCACCTGATCCATAGATTGAAATGATGACATAGGGACCCAACCAGTTAGGTTCAAATTTCCCTTTCTTTTCTCTATCTTGCTAGTTTCTTGGATTTTCTTTTAGGACTAGATCACCAGCTTTGAAGTTACGATGAATGACCTTATGATTGTAGCTCCTGCACATGCGTTGTTGATATGCTTTGAGATGAGTATAAGCATGTTGGCGTCTTTCATCTAATAGTTCCATTTCTTGCAATTGGTTGACTCGATACTCTTCATCTGGAATCAAACCTTTCAAAGAGACTCTAAGAGATGGAATTTCTACCTCCAAGGGTAAAATAGCCTCTGATCCATATACCAAGGAATATGGTGTTGCCCCTGTAGGTGTGTGGATGCTAGTCCTGTAGGCCCAAAGTGCTGGATTAAGTTGTACGTGCCAATCTTTGCCTGCATCATTCACTGTTTTCTTGAGGATTTTTAGGATCGTTTTATTAGATGCTTCTGCCTGACCATTTCCTTGTGGATAGTATGGTGTAGAAAACCGATGTTGAATTTTGAATTTTTCACATAGTTCCTACACATCTTGGTTTTTGAAAGGTCATCCATTATCTATGACGATTGAACTTGGAATACCATATCTGCAGATCAGATAATTCAGGATAAAAGAGGCAATTTGTTTCTCAGTCACTGTGGTCATGGGAACTGCTTCGATCCATTTGGTAAAATATTTTGTTGCAGTTATGATGAACTTGTGTCCATTTGAAGATGAAGGATGTATTTTGCCTACCAGGTCCAATCCCCACTGACAAAATGGCCAGGATGTGGTAAATGGTTGCAGTTCCTATGCTGGTGCATGTATCAGATTGCCATGGATTTGGCATTTAGGACATTTCTTGGCGAAATGATATGAGTCTTTCTCCATTGTAGGCCAGTAGTATCCCATTCGTAGAAGCTTTTTAGCAAGAGTAGTGCCACTCGAATGTGTGCCACAAATACCTTCATGAAGCTCGTGTAAAGCTGAATCAGAATCATTACGATCAAGACAACGAAGAAGAGTACCATCTAGACCTCGACGATATAAGGTATCAGCGGTAAGGGTGTAACGGGCATCTTGTTGGATAAAGTTACGTTTTTGGTTACGGGATTGGTCAATGGGCAAGATATTATGCTTGAGGTAGTCGTATATTGGTCCATATAACGGAGAATCTGAACCGGTTAAGGCATATATAACATGGGATTCAGAGTGGTCATAGGTGGGGGAGAACAGTTGCTCTACCAGGGATGCATAACGACTTTGTTGTTCTGAAATTTGTAGTAAGGAAGCGATTGTAGCCATTGCATCGGCTACTTTGTTGTTCAACCTTGGTATTTGTTCAAAGGTGATGTGCACAAAATACTGTTTGAAGTCATCCACCATCCGTTTGTAGGGGAGTAACTTATCATCCTTTGTCTGATAGTTGTTGTTGATTTGATTGATGACCAATTGTGAGTCTCCGTAGACCTTTAATTCTGTGATTTTCCATTCGACAGCCATTTTGATGCCTATGACCAATGCTTCATATTCAGCCATATTATTTGTACATGGAAACATAAGTCTGTATGATCTCGGCATAGTGTGTCCTTCAGGGGTGATGAATAGAATGCCGGCCCCTGAACTATGTTGTGTATAAGATCCATCAAAGTATAGGGTCCATTGTTTGGAGGAAAGAGCAAAAACATCCCTGTCTGGACATCTCTGTCTGGAAATTCAATATCCATGGTTTGTTTTCCTGGTAGTGGTGCTTCAGCCAGCTGATCTGCAATTGCCTGTCCCTTGATGGCTCGTCTTTCTGTGTAGTGGATGTCGAATTCACTGAGAATCATAACCCATTTAGCCAATCAGCCTGTGAGAGCTGCCTTGCTGAGTAGATACTTGAGAGGATCAATTTTGGCTACTAGCTTGATAGTGTGTGCTAGCATATAATGTCGGAACTTTTGAGATGCAAAAACAACTGTTAAGCAAGCCTTTTCAATGAATGCATAATTGAGCTCATAGCCATTCAATGTTCTACTAATGTAATATATGGCGCATTCCTTTCCTTGTTGATCTTCTTGTGCCAATAGTGCCCCCAGTGAAACATCTGTTGTTGAGATATATAATATAAGAGGCTTTCCTGCAATTGGTGGTACTAGAACTGGTGGATTCATCAGGTACTGTTTAATTTGGTAAAAAGATTCAGCACATTTAGTCTCCCATTTGAATGGCACATGTTTATGTAGCAAATGGTTAAATGGCAGACTTTTATCTGCTAGTTGAGCGATGAATCGCCTGATTGATTGAAGTCATCCTTGGAGAGATCGAAGTTGACTGATATTCTTTGGTGGTGGCATATCCATGATGGCTTGTACCTTTGCTAGATCAACTTCAATACCTTTAGCTGAGACGATGTAACCTAGTAATTTGCCTGATGTAACCCCGAAGACACACTTCTTAGGGTTGAGTCGGACCTTGAATTTCTGCAACCGATCAAAGATCTTTGTTAGGATGCCAAGATGTTCAGCTCTGGTGTAAGATTTTGCTAGTAAATCATCCACATAGTCTTCCATAAATGTGTGCATCATATCATGGAATATTGTTGTCATTGCTCTTTGATAAGTGGTTCCGGCATTCTTTAAGCCAAAAGGCATAACATTCCAACAGTATGTTCCCCAAGGATAGGTGAATGCTGTTTTGTCTTGATCTTCAGGAGCTATTTTGATTTGATTATAGCCTGAGAAACCGTCCATTAATGAGAGCATTGCATGGCCTGCTATGAGATCTACAATTATATCAATACTTGGTAGAGGAAAGTCATCCTTTGGGCAAGCCTTATTGACATCTCTGAAGTCGGTGCATATTCTGATACTACCATCTGGTTTTGAGACTGGAACGATGTTGGAAATCCATTCTACATAGTCAATAGGTTGGATGAATCCGACATCTAATAATTTCTTTAATTCCGTTTTGACCATGAGTGCTATCTGTGGATTCATCTTTCGTAGTTTCTGCTTGACTGGCTTGACCCCCGCAGAGATGGACAAGTGATGCATGATTAGGTGTGGATCTACTCCGGGCATATCAGCATATGACCAGGCAAAGTTAATTTGTTGTCCTTTAAAGAAGATGATGAAGGCCGATCTTTCTTCCTCTGTCAGAGATTCTGCAAGGTGAATGTTTCTGGCTGCTTCGGTGGTACCAATGTTGATTGATTGAGTGGGCTTAATCAATATAGGTGATCGTTCATGAAAATGTTCAGGAAGAGTGTCAAGTCTCCCATCGTTAGGTGCCTTAAAAAAGTTTTCACCCTCAGATGCGTCCTTTATTTTTACTTTTTTGGGATCCATTGCTGCCATTGACTGGTTTTCAGCATTAGATTCATTATTTGATTTATTTTTGCGACTGAGAGACTTGGCACTCCCTGAAGAACAGACATCGTTATTCGGTTCACTGGTAGAGCCTGTTTCGGGATTTACGGTACAAAGGTAGCGGATAATAGATTTATCATCTGGAAAAATTGGGATATCATGAGTCTCAGGTTTAGTCCAGTCAATGAGATCAGGGAAAACAAGTGGTAAGGAATCATTGGGCGGGTCAAGTTCAGCTACTGTAAGTGTTAGGATATAGTTATCATCGTGATGGGTCTTGTTTTTAAAGAATTTTAGGGTTTCATCGAGGTCTCCGATGGTAGCATCCTCTACATAGACTTGCTCGTAATATTTCTGTTCGCTTTCCTGAACGTCATAAATATGTTGTGGTCCAAATTCGAGAGGTCTATCTTCTGCGTTATGTTCTTCTTGAGAAATGGATATGAAATCAGTATCATCTGGGATATTTGTAGTAGTATCAGAACAGGTACCCCATTCATATTCATTTGAATCTGTCTCATAGGCATCATCCCAAATTCTATATGTGCTGTAAACAGGTATGTTGTATGGCGAAAACAAATCCTTGATGATAGATACTATTTCAATATTTTGTGTTGATTTTGTATCCGATCCATCTTCTATAGTCTGGATTTGTTCATAGATTGTGCTTCCTCGGGGAGGAATGATGATTTCTTGTGATGATATGATTTGTTCTTGAGCCATTGGTGTGTGAATATGAGCCACTACTACGGAGATGGCCTTCTTATGATTCAAAAGCTTTCTTTGATGTATCTTCTGGTCTTGACATTCTCTTGCCTTGCGGATTGTTTCTGCTGATTCAAAGAGAGCTTCTTGCCAGGATTCTTCCTTGCATTTCTTCTTTTCCTTCTATTGAGGTTTTGCATTTGTGTGTGGCGGCCTTTTCAATAGGAAAGTGAATTTAGAACCTAATCCTGCTTTATTTCTACTAGGTTGTGAAGGAAGATCTATAGGTTCAGTGACTCCTTCTCGGCGTTTCCCAATAGGTCCTTTACCGCCATATCCCATTTGTTTCATGATCAAGTAGCCTTTTCCATACAGGTGTGTCGGTAGAACAATGTCGAGAGCGGCCGCTCTATTAGCTTCTTCTTCATCTTTGTATAGCCAGTTAAGAACATCCTTATCTTCTGATTCATGTGCTAGAGTCCCCAATTGGATGAAGGTACCATCAAATTTAGTTATGGGCTGAGTTGCCAGATGTGTTGATAGAGTAGGTAAACCATGCGATCTAGGTGATGTTGGCAATCTGGTCAAACACAAAGGCTCCATAGAGTATTCGCCCATGCCTTGGTCTTTGATTTGCATTTTCTGTTTGAAGTCTCCCCATAAGGAGTTGGATTTTGCTATTGGTGGATCAGGTGTTGAAGACCGCTGCTTTTCTCTATTATAAGGAACCAAACTGTCTTGGGCTGCCCCCATTGCATTGCAATGTTGAAATGGATTGTGATCAGCTGATATGGAGATTTCCTGTCCATCATAAGGAAACTTGACACACTGGTGATATGTAGAAGGTACTGCTTGCATTTCATGTATCCAGGGTCGGCCTAATAAGATATTGTAGGTGAGATCAATATTTAAAACTTGACATATAGTATCTTTTTGCACTGGTCCTACCTGGATAGGCAATATCACTATTCCTTTAGAGGACCTTTCCTCATCATCATATGCTTTTATGGTAATCTTTTTACAAGGATCAATAGATTCTTCTGAGAAGCCTAGTGCACGGATAAGCTTTAGAGTACATATATTAAGTCCGGCTCCTCCATCTATTAAGACTCTTTTGACACGGTGTTTGCAAACAATGACTTCAATATGTAGAGGGGTATTATGCGGATGACTCAATGAAGTATTATCATGCTCTGAGAAGGTGAGGTTATGAGATTCTGTCATGTGGGCAACCATGGCTTGGAATTTGTCTGTATCCAGATTTTGAGGTACATTTGTTTCTAATAGTGCTTGCTCCAATATGTCTTTGTGTCTTGGAGATAGTTTCAACAATTCCAGGATAGATATCTGAGCCGGAGTCTTGCGCAGTTGATTAACTAAGTCGTATTGGACCTTTGGTGTGGTAGTTGGAGGTGCAGTATGTCCCTTCAAGACATATTTCTGAGTCTGGGTTGTTACATTGACAGATTCATGATCACGTTTATCTCGAATGGTTATAACATTGACTTGATGGTCATCGGCTGATATGTGATTGATTGTGTTGTTGTAGATGTGATTAATATGAGCTCCATGGGTATCATTTGAAGTTGATGCTCCATCTTTGTTATAATTTGGAAGAGGATCTTTGAAGGCTTCATGATCATTATTTGTTTTGAGACCATCCACCGTTAAGTCACCTCGATCAATCATGTCTTGGATTATGTGTTTCAATCTCATGCACTCGTTTGTTCTATGACCTTTGTTTCGATGAAAATCACAATAGTGTGAATCATTCCACCAAGATGGTTTGATTGGAGGTTCATAATTATTGATTTGAGGTAAAGAAAGAACCTTGTTTGCCAACAGTTCTCTGAATGCGGACTCTAATGATTGGCCCAATGGTGTGAAGATACGTTTATGGAAGTTGTTGGTGTTGTTGCGTGAATTGTTGTTAGGCCCTGGATTCAGGTTTTTGTTTTGATTATCGTTGGCGTTGTTGGTATTGAGTTGTCCTTGAGCATTGTTTGGTGCATATGTGTTAGCACTGGGAGTAGCATTTTTAGGATTTTTCGTATTTTTCGTATTTCCGGATAAGGCAAGCACTGGCTGTTTAGATTTAGGATCATATGATTGATTGTTGCCTTCATTTTTGTTTCGCGTCCAAAATCGAGTTTTGTTTAGATTGGTGTTGTTCTGGTTATTGTAGTTTGATGAGTTCGTCCCTTCTTTGTAGAACTTGAGTGTTCCCTTTTTGACACAAGCTTCCTCTACTTGGATGCCATTTTCGATTAATTTGTCAAAAGATGGTATGCATTGAGTGTCAAAAGATGGTGAAATGAGTCTGTAACTCATTTCACCATTCAAGTTATCAATGAAGATTTCCATTTTCTCTTTTTCAGGAATATCTTGAGGATATCTTGATACCATGCGTCGCCAACGTTGAAGGAATAACATGAATGTTTCATTGTTCTTTTGTTTGGTGTTGCAAATATCTAGCATGGTTATGGCATGTTGGATGTTGTAAGAATAATGGGTGATGAATTTGTTAACCAATTCGTCAAATGATCTAACAGGTGGTGTAATCTTGGATAACCATTCCATTGTTTGTCCTCCCAGGCTTCTTGGAAATAACCTCATCAAATAAGTGTCATTATGAGCAAATTCAAGACTCATAGTGCAAAATTCTCGAACATGATCTCGAGGATCACCTTTCCCATCATATTTATCAAATTTGGGAATGTCTGAGTTTGGAGGAAAAGGTATCATGTTTAAGCTTCTGTCAAATGGATAAGGACAGATTTCGTTTATAGAGTACCGCACTGTTGTCCCTTGTTGCATATCGTGTATTTGTCTTTGTAACATTTGCATTTGTTGAGTAAGAGTAACCAAGGGCGCATTATCTTGCCGAGGGAAGAGTTCTTCCCTCGTATTTGTTCTCAACTGAAAAGTTGTAGTAAATGGTATGTGTTGTTCTGGGGTTTCGAACGCAGGTACTTGCATTTCTGGTATATGTTGTTCAGGTATGCGAGTCTCTTCTTCCCTTTGTTGTTCTTGATATGTATATTGTTGAGACCCTATTTGAAAGACATTTGCGTCAAAATCTTCAGGAAGTTTGACACCTTTGCTTGTAAGCATGAGTAGATATTTTTCTTTGTCATTTTCCATAAGTTTTTCGATGAGTTTTTGGAATGAAAGATTTTCTTGGCATTCCTGAAGAATTGCGTCAGTAATTTCAGGATCTTCTGATGATGGAACTTCAAAAGGATTTGATAATCTGCGATTCATACTTGATTCCACGGGTGTCTCGCTTTGTTTGTTTCGTTGAGAGCGAGTGACAGACATTTCAATAAAAACTTTCAGTGATGAAAGGAACAAAGTCCTCGTTGATGTTTTGCTCTGGCGTTGGTGGTTCTGGTCGAGATGTGTTATATGTGATGCACTCGTCGGGCAGGAATGCTGGATTGATCTTTCCTCCGTGGTTTATCTTTTGATTAAAAGCAGACTTTTGACAGTATGCTCTTGTTTTCAGGGGTTCTTTGTCAAATTCGCTGGATTTGTTTTGGATATAACGTTTGACGTGATGAAGAAATACCCGATGGGATTTGAAGAGTTGACGATTGATGTATAAAAATTTATTTCGCTTGATGAATTTGGAAAAGCTAGGTTGTTGTTTCTTCAACGTGATGTTGCAATAGAGGTTCTTTCTTCTCAGAATGAGGGGATTAGTCATGCATGAGTGATCAATGATTTCCTTTGATTTGTTTGGATTTAGTTGATTCTTGTTTTGAAAATTTCAAATTTTACTTTATCAGAATGAAGGTTTAGCTATCCCTTCATGATAAAGCATGTCAAATGATATGGATAAGAGTTTCCCGATCTGGAAACTAGATTTGACAATTTGAAGATTTTAAAAAAGTGTTTTTGAGATAAAATCCGTAAGATGTTAAAGGATTGGATTGATACTGACGATGAAAAGTTTTCGGATTATGATAGGAAAAACGTCCTCTATTGCTCGATTCGTTTTCAGATGCTGACAACTTTGTTTGACACAAATTGGACTTGAGAAATAGTTTTAATGATTCGTTTTTGTCACTCTGGTTTGATAAAAGACGTGTTTGGATGAAAAACTGTTTAAAATATTTTGAAATTTTCAAAATTTTTGGTTTTTCCAATTCTCTGTTTTTCTCCCTTTTTCCACGCGCTAAAACAGATGTTCAATGCGCTACTGAATTTTCTCTATGTGCTAAAATTATTTTCTCACGCGCTACTCTGCCCCCGGTTACGCGCTAACAGATTGATTCTGGAAAATTTTGTTTTGTTGACTGTGAAATATGCACGCGCTAGACTGGGATTCAGATGCGCTAACTGTTTAGGCTAATGCACTAAAACAGGCCTTCTACGCGCTAAGCTGTTTGTTTCACGCGCTAAAACAGGCTGTTTGAAATTTGCTATGAAGTTTTTTGGGAAAACAACGCGCTACACTGTGCCTTCTATGCGCTATCTGTTTCTTTTAATGCGCTAACATAGGACACCTACTCGCTAATGTTTTCCTTATACGTGCTAGAATAAGTTTTGCACGCGCTAAAAGATTGCTCTCTGTTTTGCTTTACAGTTGAAACGCTACTGTTTTTGTTGCACGTGCTATTTTGTTCTGTGGATGCGCTAAAATAACTGTTTGACGCGCTAAGATGTTTCTCTTATGCACTAAACTGACCTGATTTTTCCTTTTGGTGTTTTTGTGATGATTTTGATTTTTGTTGAAAGAATTTTTAAGTGTGATGGATGATTTTCTGAAATACAAAATGCAAGCACGGCACACAAAGTACAATCATTTCACTTAATCTAACAGAAAGTGTATGTTCTGTCGAGGATGTGTTCAAATCCCCAATGTTTTAACAGGTTGGATACAAGATAAACACTTCAGAAAGACTCTTTATTCAAGGGTCATAAGCAACATCATAGCTCACTAGTCTCGATACTCCGTCAGCTCAAACAACCGTGTCACCCCCTAGAGGGCGCCCTTTTTTTGCCTTTTGCCAAAAGTTAACCCAAAGTGAATTGCTTCACAGTTGAGTACTTATCTTGAGAGATATATGGTGAGTAATCTTGGGGGCGGATTCTTCCCCACCCTTGCACTATGATGTTACAAATGTTTGGATACTGACTCAGCTCAAAGTTTCTAATGCTAAGGTTCTTAATCAGGCTTCCCATTCGGCCGTCAGTGATAAACTCCCTCAGGAGGCTTCCCAACCTTTAGAACAAAGGCTTTACGTATCTCAAGGATACTGGGGGAAGGCTAATCACTGCGCGCAACCGTTGAAAAGGACTTTCGTCACTTTCCACATTTGATTACAGTGGGTTGGAATTCTTGGCGTCAAAGTCGTTCCCCACTTAGGTCGTTCCCTTCACACTGGCCATAAACGGCTTTAAGAGTTGATTGCAACTCCTCGGGAAGGCAGGCCTGCTAAAAGTTTTAACTGCTTGAAATACTGAAAGCTTTAAGAGTGGTTTGGCTTTTTGGTCACCCAGTTAAGGGGAGAGCATATACCTTCCACTTTCGAGACAAGGCAAATAAGTTGTTCTTTTTAGCCCTCAAGACAATAATTTGCTAACTTCTAATTGAAGATGTTTCTCCAACAAGCATGATGTTCTTTTTAATCTTTCATAGCAATAATTATCTAATCTATGGAAAATAAATCGTCAACAAAGAAAATTTTGATTTTTGAAGGTCAACAAAAGGAAAAACGTTTTGCTGTGAAGGCAAACTTCCTCGCTTTTACTTGCAAGAAACTGTCAAATCCCTGCAAATAAATAGAATGAGAAGACGGTTAGTTTGTTTCGGGTGACTTCCACAAGTCTAAAATTTTGAACTCGGTTACAAAGATCTTTTTGTTTGTTTTGTTTGTGATGCGCTACAGAACAAACTGTACGTGCTACAATACTCCTCGGATGCGCTACTGTTTCTTTTTTGTGCGCTATTCTGTTACCCGGATGCGCTATTCTGTCTGTTGTACATGCTAATCTATGTTTTTGATATTTCCCACGATCTATTTGTGCAGGAAAAATTTGAATCTTACGCGCTAACTGTTTGTTTCAACGTGCTGGAATATATATTTAAAGCGCTAAAATATTTATCGGATGCGCTAGTCTGTCTGGGACATGCGCTAATCTGTGTTTCGCCGACGTCGACACCTACAGGAAAATTTGTCAAACAGTAGGCTAGAAGCGCTAAACTGTTAGGCGGATGCGCTAAAATATCTCTTAGATGCGCTAATTCTAGTTTCCCGCGTACCTGCAAAAGTCCTTAAATTCAAAAAACGATAGGTTATTGGGGGGCGATGCCCCACGGTGGGCGCCAGAAATGTATGTGGGAAAAGTGGGAGAATAAAACTTAAAACATGAAAATTATAAGAAATACCAATCCACACACACACACAGGACTTCTTGATGCAAGCTATGGAGTAACGTAGTGTTACTCAGCTTCCTAAGGAGGGTCCCATGGTTCTCTATCTCACAATGTCCCTCAAACCAATGTTTTGCTCTCAGATTACTGAGCAAAATGGTTTAGGGATGGCAAATATGAGAACAAGAGAGATTTTTAACTGATTTTAGTATGAGATGTGTTATAAGCTAGGTATGATGCTAGAAATGCAATAAACTAAATGATAAGATGACAGGGTTAGTATGAATACTATCCTAACATACTATATTTAGTCTATGATTGAACTAAAATGATAAATAAATTACTCTAGCATGCATATTCATGATTAATTCTGATCTAAAGAGAGGCTAAATGATGAGCATAAAATGATATGAAAACTTGAAACAATTTGAGCATAAGTGTGATACTTCAAATTTGAAAGATGATTGTTCAAAATGGAGGAATGAGAGCTCTATTTATAGCACAAACAGGGCAATGGATGGTCAGGATTGAAAGGTTTAATCAAGGGCCAAGTTTGAAAGTTGGGGATCCATGTGCACAATTGGCACCAATGAAATGGTGACAAGTGTCAACATCGGGTTGGATTGAAATAAGAGGTTGGAGGCATTAAAGGCCTGAAGAGACCTCATGGTTATCTAAAGGCTAAGAGTCAAGTCTAAATTAGGATTACCCACTGGATTAGGAATTAATCTAAGGATAAACCTTTGTGCAAATGATTAAGAGATAATCATGGTCAAAGCATTAATGACCTGATGAGACCCTTGGGTTGAGTAGAGGTTGAGTCAAAACAAATGTTTTAACCATGTGGGAGGGTTTGAAATAACCATTAACGGTTATTGGAGACTTTGGGGATTAAGTGGTTGAAGGTTGGAAGCCTTTAATGGTTTTCAAAGACTTTGGGGGTTTTGGTGGTTGAAGGTTGAAAACCTTCAATGGTTATCCAAGACTTTGGACCATTTGAGAAGTGAGCTCCCTTTGCTTAGGGATGTGACAAAGTTTAGAGAGGGTTTAGGTTAATTAGAATTGGTTAAAATATTCTAGAAGGGGTTAGGAAGGGGTTTGGGATTTTGCAAGTGGATGGGGGATAATAGGATTTGATTGAATTATTTGATTTTCATTCAATTTGGTTGTAATTAAATAAATTTGATTTATTCAATTTAGGATAACTATTTAATTAAATTTGAATTTAATTAAAAGTGGCTAGGGGATTTAATTGAATAAAATGATTTATTGATTAAATGGTATAGTGAATTTTATTTAAATAAATTGAATAATTTATTTAATAAAATAGAAGAATGTGGATAATTTAATTAAATTGGATTTAATTAAATAGGGAAATGAACATAAAATATTCATTTAGGAATATGGTCATTTTTATACGTCTACAAAAACAAATGCTTATATTCAATAAAAAATAATGTAAGCCATATATTCAATTCCATAGTATTTGTAATTATATGAAAGATGTTTTATCGAACTAGATATATGACAATATTTTGGTGTTTTGTAACCGTGTATTAAGTGTTTAAAAGAATGAATCTAAAATATGAATCTTCCTATCCTTGGTTTCGAAGACCCGATATTGGTGATAAATGAATGATCTCTATAGGTTACTCATCAAAAAAATAAAATTTGCATTATATCACTTTATCAATTATTGTTTTGGCTATTATTCTTCTCTATAGTTTGAAATCAACTATACAGCTATGTATTCTCTTGCAAGAATCAAAATGCAATTGAAACAAAACCTTTGAATGGGGAAGATATGCAAAAAAAAAATTAGGACCTACTCTACACATGTTGATTTTGCATTTGCTTGAGAGGTTCCAAGGACATTTTAAATAATTATATTCAAGCAAAGATAATGTAAACCATGTATTCAATTTCATGGTGTGTATTATTATAGTGTGCATACTTGCTTGTAACACTATTAACCATTGATCCTTTTTTGATGTTTATATATACTACCGAGTTCTAATGTATGATTCTTCTTATCCTTTATTTCAATGACCTCTTATTGGTGATAAATGAATTATCTCTATATGATGAATTATTAAACTTGTTCAACTTATTAAAAATTTACGATTTACAATATGTCACTATCAATTCTTTTTTTCCCAATATTCTTCAATTTTCCAATGTTTATCATTTTGACTAATATTCTTCTATTCCGTGTACCCATTGCACACCAAGGTGCTATTTGACATGCTAATTTTTAAAATCAACGGTGCAGCCTTGAAAAGAACATATGCAAGACGATTGAATTAGTGATTTTTTCAACATTCTTTATCATGAGCATTGTTTGCATTTTTTTTCCCACGTTTTTCTTCGGCATCATCAACAGTACGACACTATTTTGTTCGTCCACAGCCTAGCAATGCGTCTCATATTTAATGACCCACCTCGTGAATTTCGCTGGTAATAAAAATCTACTTTGGCATGCTTTTCTTTTTCACCTGCATTTGCTCATTTCCACGCTAACTACACCGCAACATTAGTACGGAGGATGTTTGACCTGTTTGCATCCGTTCGTTATAATCCCAAAATTTATTTTTCACTGCGCTTTTGTATACTGCGAGTATACATATCCCCGAAAAATCAACGCAGGGAAAATGAGACTTAGAAGCAAGGATGAAAGCATCAAGATTTTAAGCAACAAAACTTAATGGGTATTTAACTTATCAAATCATCCTCCATCAACTTGCAAACTATCAATAAAAATAGGTATACAAGGAAACGAAACTGTTTTCTTGCTGTTTTGCCGTTATCGCATCGGTGATGCGGACATCGCATTGTAGCAAGAAAATTTTACATATTTTAAATTTTTTTATATTTCCGGTCTGAATGAAGCAAAAGAATTCCGTATAGTGATAGAAATATATATTTTAAAAATCAAGTGATCGAAGTTTTTTCACAAATCATATAAAAAAATTATTTTCAAATATTTTGTTCAAAGATTTTCCATCTCTTATCATTTAAACTTTATAATATTAATTTTAAATATATATTTGAATTTTTAATTATTATGTAACTATATTATTTTATTTTAATGATTAATTCTATTTAACATCATTAATAACTAATAATTCATAATAAATCAATTTTACTAAATCATTCATCAGCAATATACATTTTTGAATTCTATTTAGTTATTATATAATAGATAATAAATTAATTTAATATTAAATATAATTATTTTTATTAATTTGAATTTATTTTTTAATTATAAAAATAATGATTTTTATTTAATAATTAAGTTTATAATAATGCACAAATATAATAGAATAATTTAAAATAAAATGATCCTTGGATAGAAAACTAAAACACAGATATTAGAAGGTTGTGAGGTTTCATGGACCTTAGGGAGACTTGACCTCATAATATATCAATATTCAAAAACATATAATCAAAACAGTATATTCATAGTCTTAAGGTTCTATGTGAAACTAAAGCAAAGAAATTATGTATACAAAGAAAAATTAGTCTTTAACAAAATGCAAGTGTACAATTTGTAGTTGGAAACTTAAAAGGGACAAGAAGTTGTAGCTAAAACTGGACACCATAGATAAGCATATCAGTGAAGTGTATGAAAAAAATCATAGATGGAAAAGAACGATCGGTGATTAGATGGAAAAAAAAGGAAGAATGTAAACATATTAAGTATGAAGAGGACTGTAAAGAGCATATGCAAAGAGAGTAGAAGAATGCTAAACAACAAGGTTCAACTGATGCTCAATTTAAACATCTGATAATAGAATCATTCAAGTCAAAAACTGTTCAGTTGAGTGTTGTTTTTCAAATTTTAAAAAACGGTTGTCCTATGTCAGACTACCCTAACTTTGCTACTTTATTAAAATTTCTAAATATTCCTATAGTTGCTTAGACGCATTGGTCAAAAACTAATGGATAGGAATGGGCAAGTTGCCTTGCTGAGGTGGAAAAAGATGATGTAAAGGAAAATATTAAACAATCAAACTTTATTGCAGTATCTTTAGATCAAGCTACAACAATAGATAATACTTCTTGGATATGTATCCATATGTAAACTGAACGGAAACATGTCTGCCAACCTCATTTACTCTATGTTGTTAAAATGAAGGAGAATTCCATAGCACAAAATACATTTGAAGGGTATGTGCAAGATCATGGGGGGCCAAAAAGTGGCAATGGAGAAAAAATGTGTTTTCAACATTTCTAAACAGGCCAAAATTCGCTTTGACTTTTTGTTTGGGTCGGGGAGAAATTTGAATTTGGTTTGGTAATACCAAACCAAATCGGATATCCGATTTGTGATGTCACTATTGTGATATCATACTTTTCAAATCGGATATCCGATTTTCTCAAAATAAAAAATATAGTTTAGTAAAATGGCATAACTTTTGCGTTTCTTATCGAAATTTTGATTTTTTATTGGCGTTGGAAAGGTAATCCATAGACCTATCAAATGGATGAGGTAGTTTGATAATATTATAGACCAAAAAATAATTATAATCATTTGAATTTAGTCCTTCAATTTTAAAACTTTAAATACTCACAAATTTTGCATACAAAGTCTCATTTTTTTCCCTATCACCTCCTTTATCTATCACTTGTCTATCTATACTTATATAATATATTTTATATATCTCTTTCTTCTCTACTTATGTCACTTATTTTCTCATTCCATGTAGATAAATAAATTCCCAAGTTACATGCATCTCTGCATATATGTCCATCTTTCTATTCATATCTCTCCCTCTCCCACTCCATCATTGTCACTCCTTTCTATATTTCTCTCTAATAATCTCTCTTCTCTCTATTTATCTCCCTCCTTTACCTTATCGTACCTATACTTATATATTACTTGTCTCTATCACCTCCTTTCTCTCCCTATCTTGTCCCCTCTCTCTCTATATCCCTATAGATCTATCTTCATGTATATTTATATCTCATTATCTCTAAATCTCACTTATTCACTCCATCTCTCCCTCCATTTGTCTTACTCTCTCTATCACGTTCTATCCATATCTATCTCTATCTCCATCTCTTTCCCTATCAATCTCTCTTTTTATATGTTCCTCTATCTTTATATATATTCCTCTATACATGATTAATCTACCTCTTTGTCTCTTTCTCTATCACCCTCTTGAAGTATCTTTCCCTTTCTTTACTTTTATTTCTTTATTTACTCCATGTTTAAATATGTTTTTCTCTCTCCCCACATCCTTCTCTATAGTGCCTTTATATATCTCTATATCTTCCTATTTTTCTCTCTCCCTCTCTATCTATCCCTATCTATAATCTCTATCTCTCTTTCTCACTCTCTTGCACTATCTATATATCTATTGATATTGATATTTCTCTTCCTTTATATCTCTCTTTACCCCTCTATCCATTTTTCTCCATCTCTTCATATATTTATCTTTGTCTTTACCTCTCTCTTTCTCTATATCTATTCACCTCCCTCTCCCTTTATCTTCTTTTTTTATCTCTATCTTCCTATCTCCTTTTCAATAGCTAGATATGTCTACCTCTTTCTATCCACCCTTGTCCTTTAGTTTTTCTCCCTCTCACTTCATACTCCTTAATATCTATATCTCTATTTATGTCCTTGTCCTTTAGTTCTTTTCCCTCTCTTTAGTTCTTCATCTCTCTTCACCCTTATATCTCTCCTTATTTGAAAATTAGTATATATGGTCTCCTAAGGGGTTATATCATGTCCTAAGGGGTCATAGAACATCATATGACCCCTTAGGACACAATATGACCCCTAACAACACCATATGGTCTCCTAAGGGGTCATATGGTGTCATAAGGAGTCATAAAACACCATATGACCCCTTAAGACACAATAAGACCCCTAATGACACCATATGGTGTCCTAAGAGGTCATTTGACACAATAAGACCTCTAATGACACCATATGGTGTCCTAAGGGGTCATAAGACACCAAATGACCCCTTAGGACACCATACAACCCCTAATGACACAATGTGGCATCCTAAAAGGTCATATGGTATCCTAAGGGGTCATAGGACACCGTATGACCCCTTAGGACACCATACGACCCATAGCACCATATAGTGTTCGAAGGGGTCATATGGTATCTTAAGGGGTCAAAGAATGTCATATGACCAATTAGGACACAATACGACCCATGACGACACCTAAGGGGTCATATAGTGTCATAAGGGGTCATAGGACACCATATGACCCCTTATAACACCATATGATCCCTTACAACACCATATGGTGTCCTAAGGGGTCATATAACACCATATGACCCCTTATAACACATTAAGACCCATAACGACATGATATGGTGTCCTTAGGGATCATATGGTGTCAGGAGACACCATATGACCCCTTAGGACACCATATGACCCCTAACAATACCTAAGGGGTCATATAGTGTCCTAAGGGGTTATATGATGTCCTAGGAACCCTTTAGGACATAATATGGCCCCTTAGCACACCATACAATCCCTAATGACACCATATGGTGTGCTAAGGGGTCGTAGGACACCATATGACCAGTTAGGACACAATATGACCCCTAACAACACCTAAGGGGTCATAGTGTGTCCTAAGAGGTGATAGGATACCATATGACCCCTAACGACACTATATGGTGTCTTATGGGGTCATATTGTGTCCTAAGGGGTCATATTATGTCCTAAGGGTTCATAGGAAACCATATGACCTGTAACGACACAAAATGACACCTAACAATACCTAAGGGGTCATATGGTGTTCTAAGGGGTCCTAGGACACCATATGACCCCTTACCACACCATACGACCCCTAATGACACTATATGGTGTCCTAAGGGGTCATAGAACACCATATGACCCCGTAGGACACCATATGATGCATATTGATACTATACGGTGTCCTAAGGGGTCATAGGGAATCATATGACCCCTTAGGAGACCATATGACCCATAACAACATAATATGGTGTCCTAGAGGGTCATCGAACACCATATGACCCCTTAGAACACCATACCACCCATAACAATGCCATTTAGTGTCTTAAGGGGTCATAAGACACAATATTACCCTTTAGGACACAATATGACCCCTAACGACATCATATAGTGTCCCAATGGGTCATAGGACACTATATGACCCCTTAGGACACCATACGACATCATACCACCTTTTACGACACCATATGGTGTCCTAAGGGGTCATATAGTATCCTAAGGGGTCATATAACACCATATGACCCCTTAGAACACCATATCGTGTCGTTATGGGTCTTCTTGTGTTCTAAGGGGTCATATGGTGTCATGAGACACCATATGACCCCTTAGGAAACAATATGACTCCTAACAATACCTAAGGGGTCATATGGTGTCCTAAGGGGTTATATGATGTCCTAGGAACCTTTAGGACACAATATGACCCCTTAGCACACCACACAACCCCTAATGACACCATATGGTGTCTTAAGGGGTCACCAGACACAATATAACTTGTTAGGACACAATAAGACCCCTAACAACACCTAAAGGGTCATATGATATCCTAAGGGGTCATATAACACCATATGACCCCTTATAACACAAGAAAACCCATAACAACATGATATGGTGTCCTAAGGGGTCATATGGTGTCCTAAGGGGTTATATGATGTCCTAGGAACCTTTAGGACACCATATGACACCATATGACCCATTAGGACATAATAAGACCCCTGATGACACCTAATGGGTCCTAAGGGTCCATAGGTTACCATATGACCCCTTAGGACACCATACGACTCCTAGTGACACCATATGGTGTCCCAAGGTATCGTATGGTATCCTAAGGGGTCATATAATGTCCTAAGGGGTCATATGGTGTCCTAAGGGATTATAGAACACCATATGATCCCTTAGGACACCATAAGACCCATAACGACACCATATGATGTTCAAAAAGGGTCAAATGGTATCCTAAAGGGTCATGGGACACCATATGACCTCTTAGGACATAGTATGAGCCCTAACAAAACCTAATGGATCATATGGTGTCTAAGGGGTCATACGATGTCTTGTGACCCCTTAGGACACAATATGACCCCTTAGCACACCATACAACCCCCAATGACACCATATGACCCGTTCGGACATAATATGACCCCTAACAATACCTAAGGGGTCATATGGTGTCCTAAGGGGTCATAGGATACCATATGACCCCTTAACACACCATACGACCCCTAATGCCACCATATGGTGTCCTAAAGGCTCATAGAACACCATATGGCCCCTTAGGACACCATAAGACTTATAACAACATCATATGGTGTCCTAAAGGTTCAAGAGACACCATATGACCCTTTAGGACACCATATTCTCTCTCACATTATTTATTTTCCTCAATTACCCTCGATCACCTCTCTCCTCCTATGAGTTTATAGATACTTCCCTCTCCCCCTCTACCCACCCCCTAATTACTCTCTATGTCTCTCTTCACCTTTGTCCCCATCTCTCTTCTCTCTTTGTTGATACTTTCCCTTCTCCCCTTCTCCTCCTACCCCCTAATAATCTCAAACTCTCCCTCTCATTCTCTCTTCACCCCAATCACCCCCTCCCTCTCTCTTCACCTTCCACCTAATTACCTATAGCTCTGTCTCTCTCACTCTCTCTTCCCCCCAATTAATCTCTCCTTCTCAGCTCTCTCCCCCTCTCCTTTTTTTGATACTTCCCTACGCCTCTCCTTGTCCCCTCTGAATTTTGTTGCTAGAGATGAGAAGGAAATGCAGAGAGACTAATCTAGATCTTAGGGAAGAGACAGTGACATAGAGGAGGAAATAATGAAGAGGTAGAAATATAAGCACCTTGTAGAGCTTGAGAGATTTAATGAGGTATTCTTTAATAGTTAGAGATATAGGTCTAGAGAGAGATGTATACATATGGACAAAAGAGAGGGATGAAGAAACAAATAGGTAGAGTGATAGGTTTAGGAGAGAGAGGTGGAGAAAGGAACAAACATAGATAACATGGTTTATCAAAATTTATCGAACTCAATAAAATTTATAAATTTTCTATTATTAATTAAGTACTTATTTAGTTTATTTTGAGATGATTGTTACAAAAATTCATGCAATAGGATAATCATATGAAAAAGTCATGAGTTTTTTATGTTTTAAAAATGAAGGATGAATTTAAATGAATTAAAATTATTTTTTAAAACAAATAATTTAAAATATACCTATTCCATATTATAGAGCTCTTAACTACCTTTCCAACACCTGTAAAAAATCAAAATTTTGATATAAAATGCAAAAGTTATGCCCAATTTACTAAAATAATTTTTTTTATTTTTTCAAAAATTGGATATCTGATTTTAAAACATAAATTTTTCCCTCCATATTTTGGTTCGGGTTTTCTTTGGGATTTGGCTTGGAAGTGAAAAGCCTGGAAAGTCAACTGAAAAAACATGTTTTTCAATATTCCTTGATTTTCCAAACTTTACACTGGTGGCTGATGACTTTTTTTATAGCCAAAATTGATAAAATGAAAAGGGTTTTTTAGGACGTTCTCAGCTTTCCAACAATATAAGGTTTGTCTTATTTTGACTTTAATAAATAATTATTATTTATTTTCTAATTGAATTTTGACAAAAGTCTTGATTGATAGACTGATTGAAAAATACTCACAACTTTCAAACCGCATAACATTTTTTGAATCTGAAACATGCGTCACATCCTATGCTTCATCTACTATAGGGAAAAATTAAAAAAAATTGAATTTCATAAGGTTTTGACCAAGTTAAGGTGGTCAGATGTAGGAGTTTCTGAATTTATGAAAAGCTGTAGTAAAAAAATCATAAATAATTATTTACTTTATAAAAAATTATAAAAAAATATGTGTCACATCTGGACATGAGTCTAATATTTATATTATAAATATTATAAAAAAATATTATGATTTGATTGTGATTAGGGTGGTCAGACATACACCTACTTCTTATCTTTTTCCTAAAATTTTGTACCACTATATTGAAATTTGAAATTTTCATCAAATAAGATTTTTTTTTTTCAAAAAACAACTAGTAGCTTAGAAACTACATTCAATTTTCTATAGAATCTCTTCTTAAATATTTTAAAAACAATTTTCATAACTTATTCAATTTTTCATGTCAAGTTGCATAACTCTGATTTTTTAAAATTTCATTGCCACTTAAGGGCCTGTTTTGGCACACCATGATCCTGCACATACCTTGAGGTAGTTAAGAAACATTTAAAGCAATTTGGCAGTATGCATGACTTATCAATTGCCGAAAAGTTGGTATGTGTAGGAGTTGATGGAGCTGCAATGTTTCAAGGTCATAGGAATGGTCTTTGCACAAAGATACAAACTTCTATTTTACTATATGTGATTGGCATTCACTACATGGCCCACAGACTGAATTTAGCTTTTAGAATTGTGAGCAAATTTGATTCAGTAGTTAGAGTTGAAAATCTAGTTCACAATTTGCGAGCAAGAAAGGTAGAGACATGATTTACTGGGGAGAGAATATTAGTGACGCAATCTATGAGCAATTGTGCTAGGTATCCACTACTTTGAAGTTTTACGTGACTTCCTATTTGGTTTATGTTGCAGCCTCCATGAGACACTTCCGAGGTCTCACATCAAAGGGAGACATAAATGTTGTGTTTGTCTACAAGTACTATCCTTATTAGACCTTCACACAAAGTTTGAACCACTTCAGAAGGGTCAATGATGCTTTCTTTGGTGCCCTCATGTGCTCACTTGATAAAGGGTTGGAAAAGAGAAGAGTATCAAAAGATGCTTGGAATACTATTAAAAAGTATGAATTATTCTTCCTCCAATTTCCTACATTCTCATATATCAGGATTGGTTGTTATGAGGGAGCCCCTTTTATGTTGCTGAGGTATCCAATTGATAAAATCATCCTCATGGAGTTAAGCCTGAAAATCATAATTGGTCATGGTCAACAATATAAGACACATAAAGTTGACTTTAAATTTCCTCTCTCATTTGGTCGATATTCAATGGCTACATCATATAAGGCCAAACAAATGGAAAATGAAATGCAATGGGTCACTATGAATAGATTAAAAAGGAGAGAAGACTTTGACTATCGAGACATGATAGATAAGCTCAAGAAGAGTTACACTCATGTGCAATAGATTGAGGATATTTGTGTTGAGTATAGAACTAAAGAAGATGTGAGAAGATTAGATTACAATCGACTCACACTTGAGAAAATTGAAAATTTTGACTTAGCTGAGGATGAGGATGATATCATGGACCCTACGTATGTGCTAAAATAAGATTGCAAACACTCCACTTTCAAAAATTCAATGGTATCAAAAGGAATCAATCTCTATTAGGGAAAGATTCTAGTGCATTCTTGCTAATACCAATATTCAGTTGCAAAGGAAAGGAATCAAATTGAAACCTTTCAAAATAGGATCAGAAGAGAATATTGTGCGGCCTTTCGGGAAGAGGTCTGATATGAGAACTAAGAATAGAGAAGATGTCCTCTACCTTGAAGAAGGCACCAAAGCTCAAATTCACAATGGGGAAAGACAAGAAAAAAGGTGAAGGTGAAGCATCTGCTCAAGGACGAGAGTAGGTTGATGTGCAGGTCATTGAACAAGATGAAAAACAAGAGAGATAGGAAGAAGATTAACAAGATGAAGACCTTCAAGAACAACCTACAACAATGGAGCCAAAGTCTACTTTTGAAGTGACTTTTGAGGTTACCACCCGAGTTCCTACAATAACCACTTCTTGTACCACTAGTGTACAATCTCTTCCTCCTATTTCTAATGTATATTTTGTACAGTCTCTCCCTGCCATTTCTATCATTGTGTCTACAACCATTATTTATGGAGCTCCTTGCACTACTCCAATAATTTATGTTCATTCTCCCACTTTGAGTGAGTCAATCCTTAACACTCCTCAAGACAATATGGGAAGTGTCTTTGGTTCTCTTTCTTCTTTCCCTAGTCTATTAGAAGTCACCACCTCCATGCTTGAAGTTGCCTTCATGTAGATTTTGATAAATTCATGTCTAATGCTCTCCCAAGCACTTCAATTGCATAAACCCCATATGTAGTCATGACTCACACTATGCCCATTGTAGCTACCACCATGTCACAACATATTATGCCAATCTAGATAACAGTTACCGGCATAGGGGTAGATTCTACTCTTTCACCTTGGTTATAATCAACTACTCCTAAGAGAAAAAACCAAGTCATCTCTCCAAATGACTTTGATTTAAATCAGTTGGTTCCTGCTAAGCCAAAGGGCATGAAAAAGGCCAAAAATCTTTCAAGAGTAAGAGTAGATGAGTCAAGAAACAAGAACGCAAAGGTAGCAGTACCACCACAGAACAAACTTGCTAGTGAAGTTTCAAGCATCAGAATATGAAATAAGCAAGATTAAATTAGGAAAGCAAAGTCATGAAAGTGCTAAGGAGGATGCTCAGGAAACACTTGAAGCTATGATTGTAAGGTATGATAAGGACAAAGTCATCGAAGACTAACTTAAGCTTCAAGTGGAGCAACTCACCACGGTGCTAATCAAGATCACTCAATCCTTCGAGGTGATTGAACTAGTGAGCTCATCAGTAGATGAATATGCCATAAGACAAGCTAAGCACATTGGATAATAGGGGAGAGTAGTAAGTGCATAGATAGATCGAATTCTTTCAAAAGATGCATACTTACTAAGTTCATCTATTAAATTGTTGAATAATTTGGACAGTGTAAAGTCTGAATTAAACCAAACACTTGTTCTACTTTCCCAAGAACTGGAGACACGTGAGAAGGACCTTGAAGCTTTGAACAAGCTCAAGGACTTCAAATTAGAAGTATTGGTGGATAATGGAGTGATCCCCACCAGAAAAATGTACATAGAACAAAGGGAAGTAGTCAAGCTCTAAAAAATCTCTCAAGCAATTGATCAAAGATTTATAGGGTGATACGGAGGATTGTATGGGAAAGGAGGTTGATACTACTACTAAGGTTTCATAACTTCTTTGCAAGTTGCCCAATGAGAATAAAAAATCGCTCCATATAGACTCAATTTTTCAAGAATTTAATGCATTGATCCAAAAGGCGATCAAGTCTGAGGAATTCACCCTTTCATCACTTGATAAGTTGATGAATTTTTAAAAGGTTTTGAATAGATTGAGAATGATTTTGAAGAAGCATAAAAAAGAGTGCATTAGAATAGAAGATTAAGTTACATGTGTTCATACTATTTCCAACCTTACCTCAAGATCCAATGAATCGAAAATGCACGCTACTCTTCAAAAGTTTGAAGAATTCTTGAAGAAGAATATCGAAGAGGAAGTGTCTCCTGACACTTGATAGTTTTTTTATGCTTTGTAGGTTGTATTTTTCTTTTTGTAATTGACATTTTACATGTCATTTTGTATATATGAAACTGAATGTAAAGAAAGTACAAGTTATAAATCAAATCAGATTGTCATTTAAATAAGTCAAGGTAGTTGTAGAATTCTTAATTTTCCTCGAGGCTTTTCTTTATATAAAGGGGAAGCCTCATTGTAACTAACTTGTCTTTATTTTATGCATCAAAACTCTGCCAATTTGAAAAGCAATTTAAGGTTTTGCACTTGAGCTGTAATTCAAAATTTTCAATCAATATATAAAGAAAATTGGCATCCAACCTTTGTTTTGGATTCAATTTGTGGATGAAGTGAGATTGTCCTTAAGTATTTCTTTTTTCATCATATTATATCGGTTGAATCATGCATTGTGGTGAAGGTATTATTCAAAGAGAGTTTAATCAAGTATTGTAGACTTTGTGCTATACTATTTTGATTGAAGATATTTGTATACAATTAATAATAGTCATGGACTTTGTGCTATCCTTTGTTGTCAAATTAGAATAGTTAAACATCGTTGTATGTGTAAGACTTTGTGTTGCATGTGCATCTCATAATGTAAATTTAAGTCAAGTGGTAAATAACAAAAGACTTTGAGCTTACATTTGTTTCTTATTAGTTATTTAGGATTTGCTAGTGCACTTTCCAATTATTCTTACATTTAACTATTTTGGATATTGGCTATTGTGGACCAAATTAGTATCAATTTGTAGTAAGGAAATATTCTATCATGAAATAAGAGAATATGAAGACCACCTATCCTGAAGAAAGAGGGTAAGGTGAGTGTATCATCCATTTTGTAGACTAAAAGATATAGTGTAATTTTAGATACTAATTTTTGAAGTACCACAAGAAGGCAACCTCCCCTTTGTGAGGAGAGATTTAATCTAATCATAGCTATGGCTAAATCTACCATTTTGTAATCAACAACTTGATTACAAAATATTCAACCGATAAAATCCAAGGTAAAAGAGGTAATTGATTCCAAGATTGATATTCACCATTATGAGGGATGTATTTTATGTTGTAACCATTCTATAGGGTGCATAAACCAAATTTGTATCTTTCAGAAAGTTTACAAGAGCTTCTAGTTAATCTTTCTTGGTGACAATGCACATAAATAATTATGGAAAGGAGTTGAAAAGAAGAGGTTATTGATTGGAAAAGATGTAAGGAATGCACCAAAATAGGTAATATGGAGCAAGAGGTTGCACATTGAACATCATCTTCACAATATAACAGAGCATAGGTATACTATCAAGGAATTTTCACAATGTTGGGGAAATAGATGCAACACCATGCAAAAGTACAACAAGATACATTAAATGTTTTGAAATTTTATATGATTGATTATATTGGCATGAAGATCTTGGAGCATCATGTTTGCAATTGCTTGAGGACGAGTACTATTTTTGGAAGGGAGGATTTGTCATGTCCCCTTTCAAAAATAGATATATACTAAATATAATAAGCCCAACTGTCCAAAAATAGTACATCAAATCATTTGATAGTCCAAGAGATTAATAGTTTTGGTATCTCTTCTTTCGTAAAGACATAAAATTCATTTCTTCAAAAGATAATTAATATTTATCCTCCATGGGCATAAAACTTTGAAAGGTCAATCATGACTTATTTGGTGACTTCTTGGTGACATTAGACGGTTATAAATAAGTGGTAAGTATTAACCCACTTGATTCTTCCATGGGTTAATAGCACAAGCATAGGAGTAATTTATTTAATATTTATTATTGTCCAAATATTTGCAATATCAAGAGGGCAATTAAATATTAAATTTATCATTTATAGAGTTCTTAACAGTAATTAAAATTCATGACCTTTGGGAAGTTCAAGAAAGAAATGATAGTTACAAATGGAAGGGACTTTGGGGCAACTCAATGGTGATTATGGGAGAGTATTTTGGAGGGAAATTCATGAAAATGATGATACTTTATTTATTTTCCCAATAGGGGTTCATTTGGGTTTGATCCTCTATATATTTGGAGGCGATTTCACATTTTGGGCATTCTTGTTTGCATATTTTGATGCAACTTTTTACTTGTTTCTTCAGCGGTTAATAAAACATTGGCGGAGGAGGTTCTCTAAGAAAGATGCTTATGGTTTTCAAGTGATCTAAGGACGAGAGGTTGAGGGTTGCTAAAGAGTAATCTCACGTAGGGATTACGAATGTGTTAAACAAGTAAGCTTCTTCAATTATTTACAATTGTTTGTGGGAGGGCACTTTTAGATGTTAGAGTTTGTTTCTATGGGGTTTGAGTATTTTGTTTATTGCAAATGTTTATAGCAACTTTGTGGTTGTGGATTTGTTTAAAATTGTAAAATCAGTTATTTCTTCATTTGAAACCGTTATAAGTTTGGGAAAGTTTCCTCAAGTTTTTGTAGTTTGCAACACATTTTGGGCTTCATATTTGCTCTCAATTTTGAGCAATTTGTAGCACATGTGAAATTGGTGTTTATAGTAGATTATGACAACCATAATAATGCTTCTCCATGATGCAAATATGTAATTTACACTACGTATCTATTCTATGAAGATCTATTGAAGTTCACTGTATTCACTGTTCATTTCTAAAACACAATTTTGCATTGTTTTGACAAAAAATTTAATTAAAGTTCTAAGAGGTTTTAGATCTGATAATTTGTTTGTTAGGGGATATTAGTGACAAAATTTGGATGGTGTGCTTACCAAATGGACTTCACAAGTGTGCTTTTAAATAGGGAACTCAAGAAGGTGCGCACAAGAAACTACCTAAAAGACTTAATTTCAGAGCAAAGAACATAATGTTAAGCAATTGATAAAGTCATTATTGAAGTTGAAGCAAGCATAGTATGCATGTTACATCAAACTTTGATGAGAAACTTTGCACGCATAATTTCTATGAAAGCCTTAGGAATCAAATTTTTATGCATCCCAAAGTAATAAAGAGAAATTGTCTTGTTTATAAAATCTATTGCTAATATTAGGGTGGCCAAGTGTAGCGACAAATTAATTTTAAAGTTTAATGATTTGCATAACAAAACCAAGTTGGCAAGTCTTAGATATCACACTATGTCCATGATCAATAAATATATAAACAAAGAACTGTATCTTTTTTTCTTAAGATAATTATACAAATGAATTTAAAAAAATGTGACACTTCAAAAAATTGTAGTTAAAAAAATTCAACTACAACCTTTTGATCTAACACAACTGAAAAAATAAATAAAAAACCCACTAAAAATAATTGAATGGGAGCCTAATTCATCTTACTAAGTACCTAACCTAACTAAGATATGAAACATACTCTCTATATTCCTAACAAAATTTAAACAATCTTTAAAATAAGTGAAATGTAAAATTGTGTTGTCCTGTCTTATAGGAAAGTAAATTACAAGACAATGATTCATATGGAAAGAAATCTAATTTCATAAAATCTCGGATATAAATATAATCTGCATACCCAAGAACAATGTACTACATAATAACCAGAGAGTTTTAAATAAATAAAACATCTTAGCATATGATCCACTATAACTTCATAACAGAAAGGCATGAAATAATTTAAATTTTAAATGAGAAAGCAAAATCTCCATATTTACAGTTTCCTAACTGAAAGTATATTAAAGTGACATATATCTTAGTAAACACACTGTTTAGTAGGAAAGCATTTTTCCAATATGCAGAGGCTATTAGTCCCATTACCAAAAATACATCAAATTTGTTTAAAACAATTGTACGCAGCTCAGAAAAAGTTAATTCACAGTATAAAGGAGCTTACAGTATAAAGGAGTTCAAAAATCTGTTTATTTCTCTTATTCTCTTACTCTTTTCTCAACTGAAAACTAAAATAATAATTTCAGACAAGCTCATAGAATCAGCTCTGTTTACACATGAGAAAACATAATCAATTGAAAAACCACTAAAACATCATGGGTACACCTGAATCTATCATCAATCTCAAAGTTTATCATGGATATTCCATTTTCTACCTATTGACAGTCACAGGTACAATTTGCTGATAGATCTTTGCCAAGGACAAATTTAAAAAATCCGAGGTTCCTTCCTGTGCCCTGCTGTGCTTACTAATTAATGAGATCCTAGGCCTTGCTGAGGAGAAAATTATGAGAAACTTTTAATACGTACTAAAACCCAGTATTTTGACAGGTAACGCAAAGATCACAATCCTAACTAAGGCATCAAATGAACAGAGGATTCCATTTTTGTGAAATCAGATATGTAGCCTAAAATAGCTTTTAAAAGTAAATGAAATGTTCAAGAAGATACCTTACATAAATTTCAAATGGACGCAGTATTAACATTTTACATACAAGGAATTTAGATAATTATGGACAGTGATTTGCAGGTGTCTAAAGTCAGTATATGTTATAGTTGAAATACAGTTTACAGGGTTGAGCATTGCAATGAAGTGTATCTTATTATTTTGATTTTTAAATATCATTTATTGGAACTCGAGCAAATATTAGGAAAATAAGCCAGCATGTCAAGGAGCTAGAGGAACTGAAGAGAGCTGCTGTCTCTATGGTCCAGTTGGAGCAAGAAGCGGCGGAGCTTATCATAAACCTTTCTTAGGGTCTGTTGCTGGTGACTGTCCCTTAGTTGTTTCTGTGCTCTCCCTTTGCTTCTTTTGGCTTCTTGCTGGTTTTATGTCTTTGTCAGTTGTCTCTCTTTTGTGTTATGCTCTATCTAGCTGGTCTTTAATGTCTTATCTTTTGATTATCTTTCTGCAAAAGGGTTTTGAGGCCCCTTCAAAACCTGCTTTTCACTTAATCGAAAACCATAGATTTTGATTAATAATATCAATTTGTATTTCTATTGGCTATTTAACTATTAATAAGTTCATGTCTTTATATAAGAAAATGCAATGATATTCAAGGAGGTGCCTTTCCTTAACTTCAAAAAGAGATAATATTAAGATATTAATACAAGATATTTAGATATATATATATATATATATATATATATAGACAGTGAAGTAGAAATGTCATCTATTTAATGATTAAAAATAGATTTTTATTAATAAAAACAGGACAATTATTTATCATTTTTTATTTCTATTTACTATTTAACCATTAAATAGTTCTTCGTATTTTCATATAAGAAAACATGCAATGATGTTCAAAGAGCTATCATCAATTAATTTCAAATAGGGACAGTATTGAGATTTTATATATAAGGAATTTATATAAATATGATCAGTGATTTGGAGGTGCTTTGTGAAAATAGTCAATTAAAATTATAAGGTTAATACATAGTACATAAGAAATATAACTCCACAGAATTATGCACCACAATAAAATGTAGAAAAATGAAATTCAAAACATGAAATATGACAACAAATTTGCTTTTATAATATGAAAATTTAAATTTTATATATTCAACTTTTAAATATCATCTAATTTAATAATTAAAGATAAATTTTTATTTTAAAAAAATGTATTTTTTTGTTTTTTTAAAATTTTTTTTTATTACTATTTAACCATTAAACTGTTTTTCTTATATTCGTACCAAAAAATTTGCTTCGAAAAAATTCATATACAATTAGACCTACCGATTTAGAACAGCCCAGTGTCTGTAATCTGGCGTATAGCTTCACCGAAAAAAATTGGAAACAAATTTTCAAAATGTAACCTATGTAATATAGGTGGCGTTATTTTTTTTTGGGAGGGGGTCTTTCTTCTTCTTTTTTGTTTGGTTGTCCGAAGGTGTACATGGATCATAATTCATAGGGATGCAGAACCAATACATCAACTTTCCCATGCTTAAGAAATCAATAAAATTAATACTCAAATTAAAAATATGAGACAAGCGAGAGCTTGAAGCATTCTCAGCTGTAGCAGTGTCAAGGAAAATAAACAGTCCTTACCCTTAATCTATGCTAATCAAATGAAATTTTTACAAATTTGTATACATAAATTAATGAATAGTAAATTATGTTTAAAAAATTAATATATTAGAATATTTAGATTCAGAATTAATATAAATTGATAAATTTAATGTGAATTTAAAATTTATTATTATATTAGTAAAGAAAATTAGATAATTTGAATATAATATTTATTTTAGATTTTGCATAGAACTGTAATTGTCTTTGGACTAAATCTTTAGATTCGAGTCATTTATGTTGGTATGGATTTGTCTTGAAATCTATGAATCTGATCAACTATCTTTAAATATCATCCTGTTTACTACTCAAAGATTTATTTTGAACAATTAAAAAAATAAATATATTTTGATGTGATTAAGGTGTAAAATTGTTATTGATTGTTTGACCATTGAATTGGATGATGTTTAAGTAGGTTAAATCTGATTTGATAAATCTTACGATGTTATGTTCTAGTTCATTGTGAGTTTTCTTTCTTGTTGATCGTTAAAGATCCATAGTATTTAAAAATACCTTGGAAAGGCTGATGGATCACTAATGTCAAGTTCTCCTAAATCAACACCATAGAATTTCCTGCTTTGTGATCTTGATTTTCTTTTTAATTTTTGACAAACAACAAGAAAGCATGTAATGTGAACCCTAATGCAAATAGTTTTCTTAGTGCTCTAAGTAAAACATTCCTGTAATGAATGTTTCTTGCATGTCCTTAAATATTGAATGAATTCCTAAATGATTTCAAAATGTCAATTAATATCTAAATGAATATCTTTAAATATGATTACAAAACAATAATCATGTAAAACATGTACGTCAAGAAATTGAGAAAAACTGAATATTGATTTTAAGACCTTAGATCATTATTTTTTTATTTTTTTAATAAGTAAATAGTTGCAGAGGGGCAACACCCTTGTATTAAACAAAAAAGAGAATACAAGGCCTGATTCAATAAGAGCTATAGGGGGAAAGAATCAGGAAGAAAACCCCCTACCTTAGCTCTAGTCCCAAGATAAGAAAGACTAGCCCTGAAGGCTGGATGAGTACAAACATAGACCAACCTCTTAAAGATCCATAGGTTTTAAGACAAAAACAAACAATCTCAAAAAACAGAGAGACCAGAGGGCCTAATGACAACTAGAGTCAAAGAGAGTCTTTAGAAGCATCATCCACAAGCGCATTAGCCGCATCCAGGACAATTGGACATTCCATGCCATAGTTTGAATGAGCTACCGATTCTGCCTTCTCCTTTGGGAGTTGGTAGTCGTTTGGGAACCACTCTTTGCCCAACCCAAAACCCCAGTCATTTCCATCCACCAGATCTTAGTTCTCCAAAATCCCAAAGTCATCAGTACTCGCTAGATCTTCATCACAGAGAAATTTTGCCCGCCATTCTGATGTGAAACTGCTTTGTATGCCAGCCGCTTTAAGCAGGAAATCAATGTTCCTGGAGATGACAGGCCAGGTTGCTTGGAGAGACTCGAAATCCAGAGAATTAACAATCACAAGCTTCTTCACCTCCGCTCCGTTGCTTAGTGACATATAGTAATTTTGGGGAAGTGGAATTCTAAGATTGGCATCAATATCGTCCAATATAGCATCTATTTCCCCCAACAGGCGATGCTTAAACATCATTTGCGTTAACAGTTTTGCTTTCTCCTTACTAGTCCCCATGTAAATTATCATTGCAAGAAAAAAAGCTGGGATATCAACATTGGCTCTATACCTGTGGTAAGCCATAAGGAATTCCTTTCCCAGAATTGCCCAGGAAAGCCATCTGGTGACAAGTAGCTTCAAGGAGGATTGGGGTCTCCATAGCAAGTCGCCAAGAAAGGAAAGCAATTGTTTGATGGAAAGAAAGGGTATACCATTATTAAATAGCACGACATCAAACCAAAGAATATGACACCCTGCAAGCAATTCATACCCAATAAATACCCACATGTGTGAGCTGCCAGTATCCAAAAAACCATCTGCGCCAAAGCTCCTCAACTTGGTATCGACCGACTTTAAGCATCAAGTGATCATAAACAAATATTGAGAGGATCTAGTCGTAACTAGATATTAATAAAGTACACTTATATTTACTTGCCATGAGACCAAAAAATGGCACTAATCAATGATGCCGACAATGCGTCACATCTTGTTGGTAAGAAGAAACCTTAACAGGTTAACAGGGTAGATGGTCGATCTCTCCACCGAAAACCATGACCATAAAGTGGAGAGGGGGTAAAGCAGCTACCGGGGAGCAAAGCGCCATTTTGCTCCACAACCGAAAGTTGCAGAAAGAACCGGAGAGTGAACAACCATCAATAGACCCAACCAGAGAGCGTCCCCCTCAATGGAAAGTGAGGATAGCATGTCAACCGGTGGAACCAATGCCACATCACCAACCAACCCAACAAAAAATCATCATTGGTGGATATTCAGGTGGGGTCACCCACGGCTAAAGCCAATTTAGAAAGTCTATCAGCTTCACCATTACCTTCCCTGTAGATGTGGCTAACCCGGAATTCATCAAAGGTAGCTAGTAGCGCTAGGATTGGTTTAAGCCATTGGTTAAGGCGCCAACTAGGGATGTTATTACAACGGATCACATTAATAACATTTAATGAGTCTCCCTCCACATGAATTCTTTGCACCCCTAGCTCCTTCCCTAAATGAAGACCTCTTAAAGCCGCTCTGAATTTCGCTTCATTATTAGTAGCCACACCAATCTTTTTAGAGAATTTTTTTATATAGAGACCATCAGAGTCCCTCAGAATACAACCAATACCACTTTGACCTGGATTTCCTGCAAAAGCACCATCAAATTTTACCTTGCTCCACCCATCCTCTAGTGCATCCCATTTCACCCCCACTCTTGGATTGGTCTGATCCATCGGGGGTGCCCAGTCTGAAGATTGGTGGGATGAGTAGGTTTGGAAGAACCACCTTAATCTTACAATCCCAATTTGTGAACAAATTTTTCTTTAATGTTTTGGATTGGGCAGCCTCATTCAGGAGCTCAATCAGGTGGTTCTCAATTTTCCCACAAAGAGACAAAAGTCTCATTTCTTTACCCTGGAAGATTCTACAGTTCCTTTCTTTGCAAATTTCCCAACTCAGAAGTGATGGGAAGATAAAAAGCAAATCAGCAAAAACAGTCTTACCTGCCGATTTAGGCCATTGCAAAAACCACTTATCCAGCCCTGCTGGGAAGGGGTCGAAGATTCTCAATTTTCTCATGAAATGCCACCAGCAGTGACTGGAGAATTTGTAGTGGAGAAGAAGATGATCTACAGTCTCTTCCTGTTCTAGACATAAGGTACATCTGTTGGGTCCATTGATACCCATTGACTGGAGTCTTTCTTGAGTTAAGATTTTTCTCTGACAAGCCAACTAGGCAAAGGAGCCCGCTTTGGGAAGGAGGTGTTGATGCCAAAAAAGATTAAAAGGCCAGTCTTTTTTATCAATAACCGCTTCTTTCAGTTTGTAACCAAAACATACTTTATATTTACCATCGGAGGAACCACACCACCTAATAATGTCCTTATCAGGGGAAGGGAAAATAATCCTTTTGTTAAGAATGTCAGTAAACAAGTCCTTCTGAAGCTGATCCAAGTCCAGCTGATCCAAAGAGTTCCATTTCCATTTAGCAATACCATTTTCTTGGACCGGATAACCATAGTCATAGATATTGTGCCCCCAAAGGTGACAGGTTTCTGCCATGATAGGTTGCAGAGAGGGGTTGTGACATAGGGCATCTTCACCAGACCAAGAATCAAACCGAAAGGAGGCATCCCTGCCATTCCTGACATCCCAAGTAACCTGATCGCTTATGATTTCCCTGTTGTCCATAATGAAATTCCAGATAGCCGAGCCTCTGGGAGGATTGTTGATAGTCAAAATCCTTTTAGGCTCCAGGGAGTCCAGATATTTATGTTTCAGGAGCCTTGCCCATTTTTGCTTCCTGCCGCTACAAATTTCCCAAACTAGTTTAGCACCCATTGCTAAATTCATAATCAAGATTTGGCGAATGCCAGCACCTCCTGCCTTTTTTGGTTGGCAGATCTTTTTCCAAGCTATCAAAGGGAATTTACCTTTGTCATCCGAACCATTCCAAAGGAAATTTCTCATTAGCGAAATCAATTCATCTTCAATTGCCACCGGTAATCTTAGGAAAGCCATGGAAAAAACCGGTAGCATTAAAAGAACTGACTTTATCATAGTGAGCTTCCCAGTAGAGGATAACCACTTGCCTTTCCAAGTTGCAAGTTTGGATTTGCACTTATCAATAAGATGCTTCCAGTAGTGAGTTGTGTTACAGCCAATGAAGATGGGGCTACCAAGAAACTTCCTTGGGAAGTTTGCGACTTGAGATTAAGAATCCTTGATAATACAGTTTGCAAGTTAAGTGGAGTGTTGACAAAAAACACATCAGATTTGTGCCAATTGATTTTCTACCTGAAAGCCATACAGTAATCATCAAGGCATGTTTTGATAGTTCTAGCTTCCCTCCTACTAGCCGAACCAAACAAAATGGTGTCATCAGCAAACTAAAGATGAGTCATTTTTTCAACCCTTGTTGCCACATTAACTCCAACCCAATGATCATCTTGTTGAAGAGCTCTTATAGATCGACCTAAAGCTTCAGCCATTATGATAAACAAAAATGGTGATAATGGATCACCTTGTCTGATTCCTCTTGTCGAAGAGAAGAAACCATGGGATGAGCCATTAACCAAAATAGAGAATTTGGGGGAAGAGAGACAACTCGTGACCCAAGTGAGCCATTCCTTGCAGAAGCCAAATTTATTAAGAACATCAAATAAGAAATCTTTGTCCACCATGTCATAAGCTTTCAGAGTGTCTAGTTTTAAAATCATACAGGAGTCCTTGGTCTTCCTGGCTATGTGAAGCATTTCATGAGCAATGATAATGCCTTCCACAATGGATCTTCCAGGGGCAAAACCACTTTGTTCATCTGATATGATGTGTTTAAGGGGGGGCTTCAATCTGTTAGCTATGATCTTTGTTACAATCTTATATATAGTGTTGCATAGAGCAATGGGCCTAAGGTCACTCATCTATTGTGGATTTTGCTTCTTCGAAATTAGAGTAAAAAAGGTGTGATTGATAGCTCCTAACATAGTCATCTTCTTTCTTGATTCTTCTACTGCAAGATGTAGATCTCGAGCAATGATATCCTAGAAATGATGGAAGAAAGCAGTAGGGAAGCCATCTGGACCAGGATTCTTCTACTTCATCAATTGAAATAGGAGTACAGAGAGCTGTATTTTGATTAACGGATATAATGGATGGGATTGAGTTCAGAATTTTGGCTCTTGCTTCATGGTCGATCTGATGGTCACCATTCAAAAAAGAGTCAAAGAATCTTACAGCTTCCTGCGCAATGTCCTCATAATTCCTGACAGTGACTCCATCCAGTCTATAATCTCCGATATTCTATTTCTATTTTGTTTGGCAATGGATGACCGGTGGAAGAATTTGGTGTTTTTATCACCTTCCTTTAGCCATAACTCCCTTGATTTTTTATGCCAGTGGATTTCCTCACACCGAAGGATTTCATTTAGGTTAGATTTGAGAGAATTTTCTTTGATAAATAGATCCTCAGTCATTCCTGAGGTGATAACAGAGCTGGTTAAGTCTGCCAGTTCAGCCTTAATTCTTAATTTCTCCATATGAATATTCTTGAAATGGCTCTTATTCCATTATTTGATCTTGACCTTAATATACTTGAGCTTTTTATTGGGAATGACTAGTCTCAAATGATTCCCAAAAACTGGTTCATTCCACCAAGCAGTTATAAGGTCATATAGTTTAGGCACTCTGAACCACATTGTCTCAAATCAGAACGGGGTACCTCCCTCCGCTTGACCCAAGGCAACCTCCAGACAGATCGGGTAGTGATCTGATCCTATAAGCGGAAGAATTGATGATTCTAAGGATAGATTTTGTCCTAACCACTCACGAGTTACAAGAAACCGGTCAAGTCGTTCAACAATATTAGTAAAACCCACTCTTTGGTTCGTCCATGTGAAAATTCTATTTTTCGGAACAATGTCTAAAAGGTGATTCTTCTCAACAAAATCCAAAAAGTCCTTCTAGGACGTACCGATCCTCTGAATACCCCCACTTTTCTCAGTGCCAAAAAGGATCACATTGAATTCCCCAGCTACCACACAACTACCTTCGATAATACTATTTAGTTTGTTGGATAAGAGATCCCAGAGAGCCCGTTTATCACTAGCAGTAGATGGTCCGTACACATTGAAAAGATTGAAATTCTCATTCCATCCAAGAATAGTCACCGAGCAATGTTGCCAATACTTATCTTCCCCAACAAGTGAGATCTTAACATTCATGGGGTTCCAAATGATACCCAAGCCACTAGAGGCTCCATCCGATTGCCTAAAAATCCCATTCCACTATTTCCAAACTCTCATTTTAGTAGCAGTATCAGCCTTGCTCCATTTAGTTTCCTATAGTAGCCAAATATATCCTTTGGTGTCATCAATTTGGCACTTAATCAAGCGCCATTTGTCAGGGGCATTGATGCCCCTAACATTCCAAGATAGGAGTTTCATTTCTCTTGGGAAGGGCATTTCCGTTCCCTAAATTAAGTTTGGTTTGACCACTGGTAGCACCAGCCACTGCTAGCATAACTTTTTTGGACTTGCACCCTTGCACACCTTTTGGCTTAAAATTTGGTTTGTCAATAGTTGAATCTGACTTACCAAAACCTTTTGAAGTACCCTCCAATATAAGATCTGAGTCAAGTTCAAAGTCTTCCTCCCCCTCCGAGGAGGAGGTTTCAATTTCACCATCTTCCAGTTCAATGCCTATCGAGGAGCAGATCTACCCTCCCATCTCCCTCATAGTGCCAATCTCCAAACCCTGAGAGTGAAGATTGCCATCTTCAATTACCAGTTGATTCCTGGACACAAAAGGGGAGGGTGGAAGTGAATCCACTAACTTGGATTCAAAGTCTACCTGTAGGGTTTTGGTCTTCTCCAAAAGTGTGAGAAGATCTTGTTGGCTCTCGCTTTGACTAGAGGAGGGAGGAACTATGATCAAAGGGGTTGCCTCCGTTAGTGGAACATTCTCCTTGTCAAGAGTATCATTGCAAAAAGATTCCCCAGTGTTAAAGGAAATAGGAAGTTTCGGTTGCAGTTTTACCTCAATAGGAGATTGCATACAGGAATAACTTCGTTGTATCGTAGCCGAAACATCACAACTAATACCGGTATGATCTAAGGAAAAATATTTAGGACAAATATGCAGCTGATCTTCTCTATTAATCTTTTGGATCCATATCTTCCCTGCCCCAATAATTCTGACTTCGTCGGGGATCTTGGTGATTTGATCTGTACTAATACAAATTCTGAGGAAGCTTCCCCATAATTTATCCTCCAAGATGTCATCTGTTGATACAAAGGTGCCAAGGTCTTTGCATATATTTTTAATGACATCAATGTGCCAATAATCCGAGGGATAATTATACAGTCTTATCCATACCTTGTTGTCTGGCAATACATGCGTTCGGGGGTTGAAATTGGGCTTCCAATCAATGGTGTGAACTTCAATGTCATCTAAGATGTATGGACCTTTATTTTTAGCTTGCCATTTCTCCTCATTGCTCATAAATTCAATCATATAAAAATCATTCGAGAGAATATTAATGTTAATATCCTTTCCCCACTGCACTCTACACCAGGATTCAAAGTTGTCCTTAACCCGCTTTCCACCACCCCACTTGACGAAAAGGCAAGACTCAAGCAAATTTGACCAAGCAAAATTAATTTTATTCTCATCCAAAAAGATGGTGGGTCTTGAGGTTTTTCTTATCGGTTTATGAAAACGGGGTTGCTGAGGGAGGGAGGTGGCTCTTCGAAAGTCAAGGAATCTTTCTTGGTTCGACCAAGGGTTCTGATTTTTAGGACGAAAGTTTGATCTCCAAAACCTGGCTTGGTCCGCCCTTGAGATATCTTGCCTGAAGCGCCCATTCTGATTTTGGAGATTACCATGATCAATTGGGGTAACCAAAAAAGAGTCAGTGTGAGGATTGCCTCTCTTGGGTGCCGCATCGGAAATGCTAGGTTCAGGTGGTGGATACCATTTACGGGGGGCCTCGGATGCGGGATGCTTAGCCTTGCGAAACCAACCTTTGTTATTCCAAATGAAACCATTAACCATTCTCCTTCCACTTCATCGCTCCAAGATCCAACCTTCGCAGACTGAGCACCAGAATAGCGCACATCGGTAATCCTGCTCCTATCGGTAGTGTCGATCCTGCTGCCATCTTGTGCCGTCATTTCGCTCCCGATAAAAATATACCTAAATATTATATTAATGGACCACCTTAGATCATAAAATTGACCCAGAATGAATATTAATAATTAATAAAAAATGGAGTAAATATTAAATATATATAAATTTGTACAAATATGATCAAATGTATAAGAAATATTAAAAACAATATGAAAATTTGAAAAACAAATTCAGTTTTATTGATATGAAAATTAATATATACTTAAATTAAGACATTCTATTAAAACAAATATGCAAATTTCACATTACAAACAAAAGAAAAATTCTAAGTATTTATTATAAAAGGTTCGTAGCACTTTTGGAAAGAGATATTGAGCCACATTTTCGTATGTTGTAACTGTTGCACTCTTATTTCACGGATAAAATGTATATAAGCCCCTGATATTCAAAGTTCCATATACATTCCCTTAGATTTGGCAAGATTTCTGTAAGTTCAGATGCTATGGACAAATAATAAAGACAATCGAACCTTTAAGACCGACTTAGAACAAATATTAACCCGGAATCTTGCCTTGAAATAGAATTTTGTCCTTGGATGAACATGTCTTAACTCAAACAAGTGCATGACAATAACTAATACAAATAGCAATGATAAGAAAACACTGATCTTGTTACCCTAGAGCAATCATCATATATCTTTGACCTAACCAGGCCCACAAATATATTAACATAGTGCACAATGATTGGAAAATACAAAGACAAATTCATAAAGTGCTGCCAAATCAGTGATAGTTTTTGCCTCTGGACTACTGAGAGGCAAAATTCCAGACAACTATCTCGAAACAGTAGTACTGATTCTGTTCCAAAGAAGCAAAATTTTAAGGAGTTCAAGAAAGTAGCTGGAACTGTTGGTATAGGGGGTGGTGCAGATCCACCTGGTTTCCCAAACAGTACATACCCATTTCAAGCAGCTGGGTAAGTAGATGGGTATTTAGGTTTCCCTAACAAGAAGATTTTCTTGTTTGACCAACCCAATAGAAGAGGGAAAAAGGATTCTCTCAACAGGTATATACATGGTAGTCTTATATTGCTGCTATAAATCATCTATATTGTTGTTATAAATCATCTGTAGATCTATACAAACTATCCAACATCATAAACTATAAAAAAATCTTTCTTTCTTCTTTCCTGAACTGAAAACCTAATCCCTATATATTCCTATGAAGGGTTATATTCTTCCCAAACCCCTGCCACCCACCTCTCAAGAGAAAGAGGCTGGAATGGATCTAAACCTTTACCTTTTAGCCGTTAAATCTAGAATGGAATTCTGGAGTAAATACGTACACACTTGTCAACATGACAGACTAAACTTTAATCATGAAAATAGCAAAAGCTATGAATGGAGATACGACTTACCAGTGTTTGTGTGGCCACAGAGAACAAAGCTACTCTTTTTGCTGGTGACCTCCCTTTTCTTGCCCTTCCTTTATTGACAGCGTAAACCCTGAGTGTGGATGTGGAGTGTGGAGTGTGGAGTGTGGACACGCAGACATGAAAAAATTCATTGCCCTTTATCCCTGGAAATGGAAATGACTCGGGTTAGGGTTGGAAAACAGCTCGCATCTAGTAGTAGAACATTATTGAAAAAATAATTACAGCAATAATAAAGTAAATAATATAAAATTGTATTATTTTTGTTTATAGATGGAGTGTTAAGGAGATTATTTATTTTGGGAACACTTTATAATATAAAATTGTACTATTTTTGTTTATAGATGGAGTGTTAAGGAGATTATTTATTTTGGGAATGAGTTCGTGTTAATTAATATTAATTTATTTATAAAATATGGATCAACGAGTTTAGTGATGTACATTCAACATTTTAGATATACATTTGACTTTATATAATAGTCAATTAGAATTCAAAATTAGATTATATTGTAAATTTTAATTAACAAATAAATATAGTCAAATTTGTAAAGAATGTTCATAAATGACACAATTGAATTACGATATATTAACAACAAAAATATATTTAAAAAATCTTCAAAATCAATTCAATTTTTTTTGGACTAATTTAAAGAAGTGAAAAAATATAGATATTGTAGTTTTGATAATTTAATTTGTTAAATTATTAAAAAAAGTTACCTCGAATCTAAATTGTTTTTGCAATATTCATTCATCTCTTTAAATGTAAAGGATGTATAGTTTTTAATTTTATAAGATGGGAAATTGAAGTGGTAATGAAGCATGCAAGAGCATCTATGAAGATTGTTGATGTGACAATAAGCTAAGTTTTCTTCCAAGACAAGACATGACTTTTTTAGGATAAAATCAAATCCTCTTTCAAACATTAAAAACAAAAAAATAATATGTGTACTACTCTAAAAATCTTTTAAATATGTAGTACATATGTTTTCTTCTTTATTTCTCTATTCTAAACGCAATCAAAATCAAAAGCTCAAATCACATCAATATAAATTGTGAAAACTCAATGTCTATGATATTTTAAACGATACAATATTTATAATATTCTAAACAATACAATATTTGTACTCCTCTTAAAAAAAAAAGCATTTCAATAGAGCGCCAATATGTGTACTGCTCTAGAAATGATTCTAATTATGTTTTGATAAAAAAAAAATGGTTCCAAATGTTTACAATTAAAGTAAAAATGAGGAATAATAAATTAAATAGTTAAATATATAATTAACTATAAAAAATTCAGAATATTTAGATTTAAAAACAATGTAGATGAATACATTATATTTTATTAGAAATTATTCGAAAATTGAAAAAGTGACTTTTGAAATTGATTTTTTTTTTTTTTTCATCAATTACAACATGCAAATCTAATTTGGTAAAGTGCTCTTGAATTCTCTATGGCCAACCTAAGTGAATGGCAAATCAATATTTAAAAAAAAGACTTTTTTTTTCAATATAACAATCAAAGTGTTAAACATTTAAAGATTTGTGAGATTTCTTATGTTATCTCATTTTCAATATTTGTTAATAAAATATTTTTTATATTTTATAGTATTTTTAAACATAATATTTTTTCTAGCAAATAAATTATTTTCATAAATTTTTTAACACAAATCATTAATATTAATATCTATTTTTTATAATTTTAATTGCATATTTTATTTTATATTAAGTTTTTAATTGATAATAATTATAATGTAGACACATATTTGTTGATGTGAGTGAGGTGTTTTATCTAACTATTTCACATAGTAGGTCATGTTAGTTTACTTAGGGATCTAAGAATCTTTCTAGAAGTCTAAGTGTCATGTGATCTTATCTTATCTTAAATCTTATATTTTTGTTGTATCATCTCATAGGAATCAAACAATTGTCACAATCTTGTCTAATCATATTTCTCACCTTGTATATATAAGTTAGGTCTCCTATGCACTTTGTATATATAAGTTAGGTCTCCTATACACTTTGTCATTGGATTTATTTTGTGAATCTTGAAGAGGGGAAAACGGAATGAAAGGTCAAATGATCAAAATGACAATGAAATAAGCAAGAAAACCACAAAACATCAAAATATCATTTTATACCTTTGTTATTTTACCTCTTCCTCGAATTGAGCCTTCAGTGAAGTTGAATAGCACATCTCTTCAACTTGATTGGATGGGCTCCTTCTTGATGGATGTGGAATGCTCTCCAAATGCTCAATAAGGTAAGAGGATTGTTAGATTGGATTTGGGTTGAAAGATTAAGGATGGATGGATTTGATAGAGGATTATGAAGAGAATGAGAGAAGAAATAGGTAGCATGACAATGCATGAGAAGTGGATTATTTGTGAGGAGAATAGGTGCCAATTTATAGATTGGAGAAGGCTAATGGAGGGCCAAGATTGATTTGATCATGAAGGGTTGAGATTGATTTGAGATAGAAGGCATGGATCAAGGGTGCCTTGGTAAAATAAACAAGAATATTAAATTCCTTGGGAAAAGGGGAGAAATTTGAATTTCAAATATGAGGAATTAAAAATTCCAAAATAAGGATGCATTGAGGGATTCAAAGAAATTTGAATTTCTTTTGAGGGACTCAATGTTTATGTGACATGAGTGGAAAATTAAAAATTGAGGGATAATGATAAACATGATTATGAGAGATTCTAGAAGGATTAATTAGGTTGAGTGGGATTAGGAAAGGTGATTTGTAGGAATCACATGACTAGGTTAATTAATTAGAATTAATTAACTGAGTGGGTTTAAAGGAAATAATTATTGGAGGGGACTTTAGAGGAATAGGGGAATAATTAATTTATTTGATAAATTAATTATTGGACAATAGTGACAGGATTAATTAAATTAGATTTAATTAACATTGAGAAGAATAAGGATAACATAATTAAGTTAATTAATTATGTTGATAGGCTTAAATTAATTAAATATTAATTTTAGGTGTCTACATTTTGCCCCTCTTTGATATAGCATCATGAAATGATGTTATATCAAAGAAGAATAAAACATAGTGAAAGAAAAGAATAAGGACTAGTAGCATGATGCCCCAATCATGAGGTGAAGAAAATGATAAGGACTAGTAGTAGGATGCCCCAGTCATGAGATGAAGAAATAATGATGAGGAGGAAGGATGACGAGGAAGTAGTTGTATGCCTCCTCGAGAGGACATGCGAGTTCGAAGAACACAGGTGTGCTCTCAAAAAGGAATTAGAAGAATAAGTGATGAAAGGATGAAGATAATGAAAGAGGGAAGTAGGATGGGTTGGAGTGTTGTGAATGAAATGAGACAAAGAAATGATAAATGGATTGGATTTCTTGTTGAGCAAGTATAGAGAGAAAACCTAGATTTGATATTGCCATGGATAGTCTACACCACTGATTATAAGAACCAGAATGATATGAAGATCTGAGGCATGGAATGACACCTAGTCAAATAGGAATGCCTTGTACATAATCATGCAAGTGTTCATAAACACTAATGCAGGGTTGCAGGTTCAAACAAGGAAGACCCTCAAACACACCATGCCATGAAAACTATGCCCCATTATACACCAACTAAGACATACCAAGATATAGGATGATCAAGGCATTCTTGAACAGGTATAGTCCTAGGACACAAGATGAAAACAAAGAGAAAAGCTCAAGCATGCAAACAACATGCACATTACCAACTGACATCTCTTGCCAAGAGTAGGACATGGATTTGGATAAACTGTCGGACTAGGGAAGGAGACATCCTAATGGGCAAGTGACGGATTTGGATAAACTGCCAGACATGGGAAGGATTCATTCCGATGGGCAGAGCGATGGATTGATTTATGGATGATAAAATATAGGCTGGATGTGCAACATCTGTAGATGAGAGGATTGTTGCTTAGATTTGATGAGCAAAGTATGCATCAGATATGATTGGAAGAAGGATAAATGATTAGCTAGGACAAAAAAGGGGGATGGATGAGTGAGTAGGATCAAATTGAGGATGAGATTAATGATTGAATTGGAAGGTATGGAGAATAAGATAGGATGGGGTGGATTGGTGAATAGGATTTTATTGAATTGGAAGAGATGGAGAATATGATTGGATGAGATAGTATTGGATTAGAAATATAATTGGATAGGATGGGGTGGATTGGTGAATAGGATTTGATTGAATGGAACCAATGACAAGGGAGAACCAAGGATTGGTAAGAGGATAGATGGATGAGGGATTTGTTTGGATAGATGGATCAAGTGGATGGATATGGATAGGAAATGGAGGAATAAAGGATGGAGGATAGGGTGATGGAGACCCAAGGACTATGTTGCAAAGGAGTACAATGCCCCACACTAGAGGTAGTGGAATTAAGGATGCACGGATGGTGGATAAAGATGTATGAGTTTGAAGGATAATATGTAATGGATATGGATGGTAGAGAATTAAGGCGATTAAGGCTTGAATGCTCCAAAGCATGCATGCATGATTCATTATTTTGCCTCTATCTGATCAAGACGAAAGATAGGAATGGAGGATTAATTTTGATAGGATGAGGGATATGAGATGGAGGATATGGATATGATAGTCAATATCATAGATAGGAAAGGAGAATGAACTTGGATATGATGCAGATGGATGGGAGGATTGTGTGGATGAAGCTTGCCCCCAAGTGTAGAGTGAAAAGGGATGAGGGGAATACACATGATGCTTGTTTACCAATTTTTCATCATGGTACTTACCCAAGGTGCCACAAGAAGTGGTTTTCACCATTGGATGAAATGATTTTTCTTTACTTTTTTGTGATTTTATTTGTTTTTTGTATTTTTCTTGATTTTGAATTTTTATTGATTTTTTGAATTTTTTGGAATAGTTTGGATGGATAAGGATGAGGATGAGTAGATGTGGAAGATAGTGGATGTATTAAAGAGGAAGGGAGGACTCAAGCATCTAGTTCCATAGATGGTATCCCTAGTATTGCTTTGAAGTGGAGGTATGCTCATAGATGTTGGTAACAATAATTGGGGAGATGAAATGGATAGGGGATGGAAGATAAGGATTTGGAAAGGATTGGACCAATGGAATGGGATTGTGAAAAGTGGATGGTGGATAATGGATGGGGTTTTGAAAAATTTGTGGAAGATCAACATTGGAACACACCTTGAAGGGTGGTAGAGTAGTGGAGGAGAGTGTTTTGAATTAGATGGGGGATAGAGTGTGGATTTTGGGAAATGAGGACCAAAAATAGAAGAAGGAGTTGGGATGGTGGATTTTGGGACATAAGGACCCAAAATGGATTTTGAAGATGGAGGAGTGTTAGATGGAGGATTGGAAGACTTATGAATGGATGGTGCTTTTGGATTAACAAGTTTGGATGCCAATTTTGATTTTACGTTGGGATGCATTGCTTCTTTGGGAATCCACATAGTTTTTAATTTTTTCTTCTGGGGCCTTTGTGGCCTTTTTTATTTTTCTTTCTTTCGAATCATATTTTTGTTTTGAGCATGTTGTTTTGAGGGGACATGTTGATCCTTTGATTTTTGTGGATTTTGAGCTTTATGCTTTTTAGATTGGGCATCCAAATTGCTTCCAATAGCAATGGGATGGGTGCATGAGGATGAAGGATTGATGGATTTTATGGATGGGATTGTGGAAAGAGAGTGTTGGGAGGCATCCAAGGATGTGTGCCTTTGTTGATCTTGCTTAGGGATTATTTGAGGTGGTGGAGTGGTGGATGGAGGGATGTAAGGACCCAATATGGATGGAAGAGATGGAGGATTGAGCATCAGAACATAGGGGCCCAAAATGGATGAAAGGAATGAAGGGTTTAACTTTGGAACATAGGGTTCCAAAATGGATGTGGAAGATGAGGGATAACAGGATTTTGATTTGTATGAGGGAAATTTGGATTTAGGAGGAATAGAGGATGTACCAACATCTTGAGCATTATCTTGAGGACCCTTATTATTCTAGAAACAAGATGCGAGTCCATTTTGAGGGGGATGAGATGTGGAAGGAAGATTAGGATCTTTAGATGGATTGGGATCATGACATGGAGATGAAGGGATACTTTGATCTTGACTAGGGAGGATATCATGAGATGGAGTGGGAGGGGTGATTGGATCATGAGATGGAAGAGGATCATGCATTGATAGAGGAATCATATTATCATGAGAGGAAGTGGAGGGGATGGGATCATTAGATGGAGTGGAGGGAGATGTATCATGAGATGGAGAGATTTCTATGCTAGCATGATTTGGAACAAGCTTTTGGCATGTTTGGAGTTGTGGGGATTGTGTGATGGAGGAAGGTATGGAAGCTTTGATGTGAGTAGATGGGGAAATGGGGGTATCATGAAGTGTGGGGGATTGGGATTTATTTTGAGGTGGAGGTGATTGGGGTGGATGGAGGACTTGAGGAGACTTGGCCACTTTGCTTTGAGGTGAGGCTTTTGTCTCCTTTGCTAGCATGTCTTGGATAAGATTATGGATGATGGATTTGGAGGACATAGACAATATGGATTTTGGAGGATTAAGATTAGATGGAGGATTGGGATTGGATGGAGAATTAGGATTGGGATTGGAATTGGATGGAGGATTAGGATAATGGATTGGGGAATTAGGAATAATGATTGGAGGACTATGGAGTAAAGGATTTGGATGGGGAGTAGAGGTAATGAATGCATTGTAGAAGGATGGGGATTGGGATATAGATGTGGGGGAGATGGAGGTATACATATTGGATTAGAGGAGTATGTGGATGAGGGATAATATGGAGATATGGATGTGGAATAAGATGAATTTCCCTTGTTGAAGGTAAAGGAAGGATAAGAGATATGGTATAGATTAGGATTGGGTGTAATGTGTTGAGATGGGATGGATGAAGGTATGATAGGTGAGTGAGTGATCATGGGATTAACTTGGTAGGCAGGTTCATGAATTTCCATGAGCATCTTCTCATACCAAGCTTTGAAATTTTGGGTAGTCATGTTGAGAGTGAAGGATTAGATTGGAATTGGATGAATATGTTTTGGAGGGGAAAGATTATGAAGATGATGTTAAATGAAGATGAGGATTAGGACTTGGCTTGGAATGATGATGGATTAGATTTAGATTTGGATTGGATTTGATTTGGATTGGAATTGGTTCGATTGGATTGGTCCTTGGATTAGGACTTGGCTTGATTGGATTGGTCCTTGGATTAGGACTTGATTTGATTGGATTGGTTGATTGATTGAATGGATTGAATTGAATTGGATTAGATTAGATTGGATTGGATTGGATTGGATTGAATTGAATCGAATTGAATTAGGTTGGATTTGATTTGATTTGATTTGATTTGATTTGATTGGATTGAATTAGGTTGGATTTGATTTGATTTGATTTGATTTGATTTGATTTGATTTGATTAGTCCTTTGATTAGGACCTGGTTTGATTGGATTGGATTAGGACTTGATTGGATTGGTCCTTCGATTAGGACTTGATTGGATTTGGATTAGATTAGATTGGTTGATTGGTTGGATTAGATAATCGGATTAGGAAGATGGATGGATTTGATTGGTTGGAATTTTGGAGATTTGATTGGATTAGAGGAAGAATGAATATTAGTTGAGGAAGGATGATTGTTTGAATGGATGAAAGTGGATTGGGATTGGAGAATTTCTTGGATAGATAGAAATGGATTAAAGATTTGACGATGACAAGATGGAATTTGGAAAGAGGGATGATTGATTGGTTGTGGGGAATGGACTTGGCAAGAGATGTGAAGTAAAGAAAACACAATGGTCAAAAGAAGTTAGATACAAAAGACACTCATGCTCCTTCACAACATATCCTATGGCGAGTAAGGACAATAGTCAATGGATCCCAATTGGTTTCCCAGCTATGCTTACCCAGAGTGGACACTTAGATGCTTAACCACACTAGCTCCCCTCCATGACACTCACTTTTCTGGGGCAGCCAAGCATCAATTCCCATGAAAACTCCTCATGGAAAGCTTTGTGTCTCTACTAAGAGCTGTAAAAATATGGGTGGCTTTGGAGGTTTGACCTCCTGCACCAATGACTAGAAGGTTTTTGGCCACTATGCACAAGGTGTTTAGTATGGCTTTCCATTGGGAGCTACCCTTCATAGTTGCGCAAGCACAATTGAGGCCTATAGCCCAATGAAGCACCAAGAACTTAGTAGTCACACAAGTGTGATTGAGATCTCTAGGATCCTACTAAGCACCCAATGTGAGAGTGAACTCTCATATATCCCTAACCATTGACCCTTTCATCATCAATGGCCTATTTATTATAGTGAGTGAGAACCCCAGGTCTGGGTGTACTCACTTGGGGTCGTTCCCCTCTTACCTTCTCAAAGAGAAAGTTGGGAGGGCAGGCCCGCTAAGGGTAAGCATGCAACAAACATGAAAAACTTGGAGGGTCTAGATTTCTGATCATCTGGCTAGACAAGAGCATACTCTCCTACCTTTGCACTTTTCACAAAACACAAAAGACAATGGTTTATTTACCTTCTAATTAGATCTAGGTGCCTAATAAAAGAAACACAATGTTTGCTTGAACCTCCTAGGCAACCTGCAAAACCACTTGATTAGTAGTTTAAAAATGAAGTCTTCAACAAGTGTCCTGCAAAAGACAAAAGAATGACAAAAAAAAAAATTTTAAAAAATTTTAGGGAATGAGTAGAAAAACAAGAATAAAAACTTTTCTACTAAAGACAAATGTGGATTTGGAGGAAGTTTTGATGGGTAAATGGGGTTTGACTAGGTTTTTGACACTTTCTAAGGGGTAGGCAAGCATAAAATGGGGATTTTAGAGGCGAGGTGAAGGAATGGAAAATTTTGTCCAAGAGGGACAAAGAAGCAAAAATTTGAGATAGACAATCTGGAAAAATTCAGAGGTGATTGGATAAAAGTGAAAGAAGTTATGGCAAACCCTAAAAATAGAGCAATGTGGGTTTTCGGGCTTCAAAAGGTGGAATTTGGGATAAGGCCCTCGAGGAAGGAAATGCACAAAATGAAATTGTGGGGGATCTAGTGAAGTTTGGAGGAAAACAAAATATTAATATTAAATAGAGCAGATAACAAAATCATTGAAAATTACAGCCGTGTAGATTGGTAGGCCCTCGCGCTGATGTGCGGGCGTTTGCGTCAAAACAACTAGAGTTAGCACCCAAAAATTCAAATTTAAATTTTTAACAAAATGCTCGCGCTAATCGTAGAGTGGTCGCGCTGAAGCGACAATTGAAAAGAGATAGAAGTGAGAAGATAGAAGAATGAAGAAGAGGAGATAGACAAATTTGCATGGTAGTCACATTGAAGAACAGTGAGGCACCAGAAAAATATTGAAATTTGATGCGGTCGCGTCGGAGTCGAGACGGTCATGCCAATGCATGTGCACTCATGCTGAGGCATGAACCTACGAGAAACCTTCACAAAAAACTCAATTTTTTGTTAAATTTGGGATGTGGGTCCCACCGAGCATGCCAGAATGAAGAGGGGAAAATGGAAATGAAAGGTCAAATGATAAAAAACACAATGAAATAAGCAAGAAAACCATAAAACATCAAGAGATCATTTTTGCCTTGCTATTTTACCTTCTCCTTCAGGTTGAGCTTGATGAAGTGAAAACACCCCTTGATGATGCTCCACTTGATGTGCACCTTCGATTGATTTGGATGTGAATTGATCTCCTTTGTGCTTAACAAGATGGATTGATGGATTTGATTTGGATTATTGGATGGATTTTGGATGGATTTGAATTTAATGAAAGATTATGAGGAATTGATAGAGGGATGATTAGAAGAGGATGAGAGAAGAAATAGGTAGCATGACAATGCATGAGAAGTGGATTATTTGTGAGGAGAATAGGCTCCAATTTATAGATTGGAGACGGCCAATGGAGGGCCAAGATTGATTTGATCATGAAGGGTTGAGATTTATTTGAGATAGAAGGCATGGATCAAGGGTGCCTTGGGGAAATAAACTGGAATATTAAATTCTTTGGGAAAAGGGGGGAGAAATTTGAAATTCAAATATGAGGAATTAAAAATTCCAAAATAAGGATGCATTGTGGGATTCAAAGAAATTTGAATTTCTTTGAGAGACTCAATGTTGATGTGACATGAGTGGGAATTAAAAATTAAGGGATAATGATAAACATGATTATGAGAGATTCTAGAAGGATTCATTAGGTTGAGTGGGATTAGGAAAGGTGATTTGTAGGAATCACGTGACTAGGTTAATTAATTAGAATTAATTAACTGAGTGGGTTTAGAGGAAATAATTATTGGAGGGGACTTTAGAGGAATATGGGAATAATTAATTTATTTGATAAATTAATTATTGGACAATAGTGACAAGATTAATTAAATTAGATTTAAATAACATTGAGAAGAATAAGGATAACACAATTAAGTTAATTAATTATGTTGATAGGCTTAAATTAATTAAATATTAATTTTAGGTGTCTACAAATCTCATATTGCTTATTTGTAGGAAATATTTCAAGGAATAATTCTCCTCTTTGATGATAGTCATTGCACTCATCTTGCCAAACCATCATTATCTTTGAAGATTGTTATTCATGAGTTTCCACATAGTATTGATTTTTCATCTTCTTTGATTTGGATAGCACCCAATTTTTTTGTGGCATACTCTAGCATGGAAATGTTTGATTAGTTATCAAAAACACCCATCATGAGAGGGATTCCCTCATCTCTCTTCTTGTATTTGGAATTTCTATTGCATTCACCATTAGACTCATTTCTTCCCAAAGGGAGACATGTTTTTCTACAAGCAATGGATTGAGTTTTGTCTTCACGCATCAACCATTAGCATTGGATCTATACTTCATTATGGGGGGTTCTATAATCTCTCTTTATGTCCTATGGGGATATATCTATTGTATATTTGTTATGGATGTAGTCCTTGGGGTTTAATTGTTGAGTCATCAATTAATCATTTCTACATGTGAAAAAAGGGAAATGGAGATCTCTAGAGTAATCAATGCAACCTAAATTTCTCAAACTATTTATGATATTTGGAACAAGAATGGACCTAATTGTTGTCCCCAAGGAAGAGCTAGGCTCTTGGGTTCTTAGTCATTTTTCTTGTAAAAGATGGATATAGTGAAGTTTGTGTGAGTGAACTAGGATAACAATAATAAAATGGCTAAATTTGATAGAATATAGTAGATACAAAGTGAAAATGCAAAATAGTAAAACAACTAAGATGAAGATATAGATACCTGAACCAACCATTGAAATATGTAATTGGCCATGTCAGACAAAATTGTTGGCCACCCATGTCTAAATGTGATAGAGGTGTAATGGATGGAAAATTAGGAATTAGGGTTTTAGATAATAAAACTACTAACTAGCCTAATTAACCCAATTACATTGAAAGAGGATTGAACCCAATAGATCTAGGCTCAATCCTTGTAGGAAAGAGACTGGGATTCTAATTGGATTCAATGCAATGTAGGGTTGATTAATCATCTTTCTAATTTGAATGTTAGGGCAAAATAGATCATTATTGAAGCAATGTATCAGAAACAATGAGCTACAAACTTCGCATAGAGCCACTAACCTGGATCTAGGAAAAATAATATGTTTCAGATATGTTCCTAGAAGTTTGAGCTGATTTTTCATGACCAGGTAGTATCAATTCACCATGGTCCTCTGAATTCTTTGCCTCTAAAAGTTGATCATGTTTGTCTTTGTGAATTATGTCTATCCTCTTGATTATAGCTCTGTACCTATTCCTACACAGAGAAAAGGGCAAATATGTTGGCAATAGGAGTTTGCCTAAGTCAAAAACTTGTTTGGAATCAATCTTAAATGAAATAATGCAAGTAATAAAATAATTATTTAAGAAAATATATCTTAGATCTGTAATTATTATTGATGATGAAATTCTCTTTAAATGTAATCGGGTGAACTCACAAAGCTAGTTCCCACTTTTGCCAATGAAGGAAATTGACGAAAGTGGAAAATTTTGTTTATGGGGGATTTGAGCGAAGTGGGGGTGTTCGAACGGAATACCCTTTGGGGTTTGAGCGAAGACCCACTTTGCTCGAACCCCATCTTTCGAGCGAAGCACCTTTAATGCCTATTTATGTCATTTTTTAGTTATAGCGCGGGGGTTCGATCGAACCCCCCTAAAAATGGGGGTTTCGCTCGAACCCTCCTTTGTTTGAACCCCTTTTTTAACACTTCTCTGAAGATTTCTACATTTTTTTGCAGATTTTTGGCCTTGAAACCTCTAGTTGAAGGCTCAAATGGAATGATCTTGATAACCCAAAATGTAGTATTATAGTCCTCGAAGCAATCTTTCCAATGAATATAATTTTATTACATATTGAGTTTATTATGAACTTGTTTTTTTAATTTTACCAAATATAGGTTTTTCACCGAACATGAACTTCTATGTTCAACGCATTGGGAAAAATAGGAAACTAATTCAAAAAAATTCTGAAAAATATCTAAGCCCTAGGTATTGATGTCTTCTTTCTAACAAAAAAAAATAAATTGAATTTTGATATATATAGAATAAGTTATGTGTTCAAATGTAAACCTATGCCTGAATTATGACTAGTCAGACTTCAAAACTTAATAAAATGAAAAATATTGAATATATCACTATCAAACCAACTGCAAGCCTTGGATATTGATGTTACAAACCAAAATTAGAAAGAATTGAGCTTTTATCAATTTTACAAAAAAAGTTATGCATTTCGGGAGGCACATCATTCTTAAAAAATGTAGTTTGTTGTAAAAAACTACTTTTCAAGGGAGATGGAAAAATTAAAAAAAAATCCTTCAAAAAAATTTGAAAAAAATATATACAGAATCTACAGACAAAATTCTACAAATCACTAATTTACATCATCTTCAAATTCTTAATAGTTTTAAAGTTATAGTTGTTGAAAGTTGAAGATTATTTTAAAATCGTTCATCTCAGTGTCAAAAGTGGCAAAAAAGTGGGAACCATTATTGTGAGTTGACCCTATCACAAATCTTGTATGTAATGGCATGCCAAATAGAAAACCCTAAACACACACACATGCTTGCATGAAAATTGACATGACTTTGCTCCACAATGCTTGATGATGAATATGTAGCCTTGAAGATCTCTGAAAATATTACTAATGAATGCTTTATGAATGTACAAATACTTTAGGTAAGGTGTGGATATGAAAATGAATTGAGAGAATCTCTTTATATAGGGGTTTCTAGGTAAATTATCAATTTGGCCGACCTCCAACGGTCATGCATAGCCTCGGGGCTCAAATCTTGGTGGGGAGACATAGGACTTGCTCCATTTCAAATTGGGGTCCCTTTGAGGAGGACCATGGCATTTAAGGGCACCATGGTCTAGATCAAGACGTACCACACGTTGGTCCCACTGCAAAGGGGACCAAAATAAGGTGTCAGGGAGGTGGGTACCCCACTGTGGGACCCACAAGAGGTTGTACAAGACATCAAATTTGGGTAATAAGTACAAATAGAACTGACAAAGGGGATGAGGACAGAACATGATAAAGTAGGAGCACAAACATGAGGTGTAAATTATACCGGTGACAATTTATGATGCTACATTTAGCCCCCAATTTAATGGGAGCATGAGCCTACGAAAATACTCATGGTAAAGTAGAAACATGAGAGAGAGAGAGAGTGAGTGTGTGTGTGTGTGTGTGTGTGTGTGTGTGTGTGTGTGTGTGAGAGAGAGAGAGAGAGAGAGAGAGAGAGAGGAGCAATTACGAGCATAATCACAAGGAGATAATATATAAATAATTTCAAGGAACCAAGACTCCAATATTAGGAACTTAATTCACACAATCTTATGGAAGGACACACAAAACAAGACAAAGACAAAAAAGGCAAGCAAAGACCAACAAAGACAAAAGACACACAACACAAAAGCTAAAAGCCAAAATGAGACCTCAAGTCAACTAGTCGAAGAGACCTCGATAATCAAAATGTATCAACCACTAATATCATTCTTGAAATTCCATCATAAGAACACAAGAAATCACATAAAAAGAGCAAGAGATTGCACCAAACCATGATCCACAAATCAAAACACTATGAGCTCATGATTAGAAGAAATGGAAGACATGGATATCATATTCTAGTTGTGTTTTACTAGGTTATCCATGAGAAGAAGAGTGAGAGAGCACATGGATGCCATGTACTAGCAATGTTTTGCTAAGTGATCCATGCTGGGGAGGAGAGTTGGAATAGTCTAGTTGTGTTTTGCTAGTTCCACTCATCATGCTATGTATGTTGGTGTCTGGTTTTGAGCATGAAGCATCTTGTGTAAGAGTTTGTTTTGTTTGGTTTTGAGCATGAACACCCCGTTTAAGACATGTAATGTAAATGCAAAAATGTTTAGTTTCGAGAACATCTCGTGTAAGACTTTGTTTTATCTGGTTTCGAGTAGGTGTAACCCCATATAAGACAAATATGTGTCTAGTTTCGGGAACATCTCATGTAAGAGTTTGTTTTGTCTAGTTTCGAGAATGTGTAACCCTATATAAGATATATAAATATTGTGTTTGGTTTTGGGAATGACACATCTCATGTAAGAATTTGTTTTGTCTGGTTTTGAGAATGAACATCCTGTTTAAGACATGTAAAAGATATAGTACAAAGAGGGCAATATGTTCTACCTACCCTCCCCCCCCCGCCCCCACTTAAGATGTCAACATAGTCCTATGTTGGTGTATTAAGAAAGATAGAATCAAGGATGCACACCTTCAACACCATGGATATATCCTTTTAGACAACAATTTTTATAAATCCAAGATAAAGTGACAATTCTCTTAAAATCAAGGACAAGATAGTTGAAAAAGAGATATCTTGCAACAAGTGTAAAGGCAGTCCTTGGAGGGGACGAGATCTTTTCTCAAAATATATCTACCTCCAAGAGGATTTCTTGAACAAAATAAAATTATTGAGAGGGAGGAGAACAAGAATTTGATGGACTTGAAAAGCACTAAGAGGGAGGGAGGGGGGGGTGAATCAGTGACTCCAAAACACACACTACTTTGAATACTAATCTATAGATATTCTTAACCAAGCGGTTAAATAAAATACATTCTATCCAAAATGAAATAACAATATCCACAAAAATTAGAACATCCACCATAACACAAGTGTTTATACGTGGAAAACCCAAATAGGTAAAAACCACAGTGAGATGGAACTCACAAGTTAACTATCTACAGTAATAGAAACCTGACCGATTAAGGCCTTACAAAGAGCTCTGCTAGGAGCGAATCTTGTTAGAGATTCTAAGCTTGATTAGAAGCTTATACCCTATTAAGAGTACTACCCTATTAGGAGTAACCTCGCTGAAGGATTTGAGAATCCAAACTAATGGATCACCTTGTTAGAAGATTTGTACAATGAAGCTTGTTAGAGCTTACCCGGTTAGGGGATTTGATCCTATTGTAATGATTAGAGAACAACAAGGATGGTTTGATCTATTCTGAGTAGCACAAAACTTGCTTGATCATATCCTTCTAAGTACAAATTGTTAGGTCCTAGAGACAACTGAGAGGGGGGGGGGGTGGTGAATCAGTTGTCAAATAAATTCAAACCAAAAACAACTTAACCAACTTAATGCTTAATATCAATAAACTAGTTCAATATGTCGGTAAACATTTTTAACAGTTAATTGCTATACCGGTAAGGATTAGTGCATGAAACATAAACACAAAGTCATCCACAACACATAACACCAATATTTGTACGTGGAAACCCTGTAAGGGGAAAAACCACGGTGGGAAACCTTACCCACAATCAAATGATACTATTGCAGATAGTAAGTGTACATAAATGGGGTCTGCACATGCCGAAAGGCCAAGTGCCTAGAGCTCACTGCTCAATCACAAAATGGGAGTCACATTAACTATAGTCGGATGGTTAAATCCAATAAGAATGTACTGCACAAAATAGCATCTTCATATGCTGGATTCAGTACCGGTGTAATTCTGATTGTCTTCACAAAAACCCTCCTTCAATCTTCAAATGATGTCTGCATGTATAGCTCTGCTTATTCTCGCATATACCTTCACACAATCCTTTTTCACATTCCACATCTGATCTTACAAATAAGATCTTATATTTATACCATAACCTAAAACCAATTTTAGTAGGTCGGCTCTATAAGATATTACAATAAAAATATTTTACAAACAATACAATATCTGATGCAATAACCGATTGAACATGTCGGCTTAATGCATTTACAACAATAATTAATCATCTCCATAGCGTGCCATGCTGATCTGGAAAAGATAAATCTGCCAGTGTAACCTTGGACCTATTTGTCGGTAACATCAAATATGCAAATATGAATATACCAATAAACAAAACTCCAAAACAAAGTGTTCACACAATGTCTTTGACATAACCAAGTGTTTTCCATATCATTCCAAGTGTTGGTGATCATTATATCTTGCTGGTGTACCAGATACCGATGACTGTGCATGAGTCACTTGCTTGCTGGTGAATGTTGTTGATTCTCCAAAGTGCTAGAGTTTTAGTAGGTGTTTAGTAGGTGTTGACATCAATGACAAAACCATACCAAAATACCAACAATCTCCCCCTTTGGCATTGATGGCAACACAAGATGGAAAAACCATCAAAGTGCCAAAATAGAAATGCCAAATACCAAAAACCAACAATCTCCAAAAAGAGATCATAACTAGAAATCAAAATACAGATACAGAGAGTAATAATTTCTCCCCCTGGGAGCAACATGTGTTTTCCTTTTGTTTTCACATACCAATCTCTCCCCCTTTGACATCAAATGCCAAAGTTACAATAAAACCAAGTTCATATACAAAATACCAATCAATTCAATATACCAACTACTCCCCCTTAGAAGTAGTTTCCCATCAAAGCCAGAAAAAAATTTTCTCTGTTAATTCTACCAGTTGATGACAATCATCAACTGTCTAAGTCTCTACCGGTGGGGGTATGACTCCAAGCTGATCTTTGAGATATTCAAAAGTCTCCTTAGGCAAAGGTTTAGTGAAAATATCTGCTATCTGCTCTTTAGTATTCACATAAACCAGTTTTATCTCCTTTGCTTCAACATTTTCCCTTAGAAAAATTAGTTTGATAGAAACATGTTTGGTTTTAGAATGTAATATCGGATTCTTAGATATATCAATTGATGTAGTGTTATCACAATAGATATTAATAGGTTCCTTGCATTTTACCTTTATGTCTTTCAACATTTTCTTAAGCCATAGTACCTATGTACAGTTAGTTGTTGCTTCAACATATTCTGATTCTGCTATTGATAAAGATGTACAACTTTGTTTCTTACTCAACCAAGAAACTAATCTGTTTCCAAGAAAGAATGCTCCGTCGGTGGTTCTTTTTCTATCATCCACATCTCCTGCCCAATTTGCATCTATGTATGCACACAATTCAAAGTTTTCATCTCTAGGGTACCATAATCCAAGATTTATAGTGCCTTGTAAGTACCGAAAAATCCTTTTTACTGCCAATTCATGATTTTCTCTAGGATTACATTGAAATCTTAAAACAATACATACTGCATTCATAATATTAGGTCAAGTTTGTGTCAAATACAGTAAACCTCCTATCATAGATTTGTATCTAGTTGGATTAATATGTGTAGATTCATCCCTTAGTGATAATTTGTCATTTGTTGTCATAGGTGTGCTTATCGGTTTAGAGTTCTCCATCCCAAATTTCTTTAGTAACTCTTTTAAGTATTTGGATTGACTCAAGAGTATACCTTTATCAGTCTGTGAAATCTGCAATCCTAAAAAGAATTTTATTTCTCCAATCATAGACATTTCAAATTCTTGTTGTATTTTAATAGAAAATTCTTTACATAATCCATCTTCTCCTCCAAAGATTATATCATCAACAAATACTTCTATAATCAAGATGTCATCGTTAGTTACTTTATAATATAAATTGTTGTCTGCATTTCCTTTAGTAAAACCAATCTTTAAAAGATACTTATCCAATCTTGCATACCAAGCTCTTGGAGCTTGTTTCAATCCATACAAAGCTTTTCTTAACCTGCAAACCATATCATTGTCATTTGTCAAAGAAAATCCATCAGGTTGTTCAATGTATACTTCTTCTTCAAGATCTCCATTTAAAAATGCACATTTAATATCCATTTGATAAACTTTGTAGTTCTTGTGTGCTGCAAAAGCCAAAAATAATCTGATTGCCTCAATTCTAGCTACCAGTGCAAAGGTTTCATTGTAATCAACTCCTTCCTTTTGAGAATATCCCTTACACACTAGTCTTTCTTTATTTTTGACAACCTTACAATCTTCATTAAGTTTGTTTCTGAAAACCCATTTGGTTCCAATTACATTTTTATCTTTAGGCCGAGGAACTAATGTCCAAGTGTTGTTTTTCTCAATTTGTTCTAATTCTTCTTCCATAGCTTTAATCTAAAATTTATCTTCACATGCCTCATTAACAGATGATGGTTCAATTTGAGAAATAAGACATACCTCTTCATTTTCCAATCTTCCTCTTGTCATAACTCCTTTAAACTTGTTTCCAATTATTTGATCTTTAGAATGATTCAGTCTTACATACCGGGGTGTCTTTATTTGTTGATGTTCCTCAGTTACTATGGAATTCTCAGATGATACCGGGGTAGCTAGATCTCCATTCTGTATCGATGGATTCAGTGTAGGTTCATTTGTCAAAATTTCTGTTGCCGATTCAAAGTCTATATACCTTGAAGTTCCTTTGAATTGTTCATCAATCTTTACATTTGTACTTTCAACAATTTTCTGCAATCTTTTATTAAAACATCTATATGCCTTTCTCTTAGATGAATAACCAAGAAATATTCCTTCATCACTTCTAGGATCAAATTTGCCAATATACTCATCTTTTCTGATATAACATTTACTTCCAAAAATTCTGAAATACTTAAGAGTAGGAGTATTACCAAATCATAGTTCATGAGGGGTCTTACCGGTTTCACCTTTGATGTGAACTTTGTTGAATGTATAGACCACTCTACTGACTGCCTCTCTCCAATATACATGTGGTAGGTTTTCTTCTGATAACATACTTCTTGCTACATCCAAGAAAGTTATGTTTTTCCTTTCAACAACTCCATTCTGCTGTGGTGTCTGAGGTGCTGATAGCTGTCTTTTGATTCCATTTACCTCATAGAATGTATTAAACTCCTTAGATGTAAATTCTCCTCGATCTAATCTTAGACATTTGATTTTCTTACCAGTTTCATTTTTTACCATTGCTTTGAACAGTTTGAACTTTCCAAGTGCTTCTGATTTTTCTCTGAGAAAAGTAACCCAGCACATTCTAGAATAGTCATCAATAATTAGCATGAAATATCTATCGCCTTGTAAGCTTTTAGTTCTAGTTGGACCACATAAATAAGTGTGAATCAAATCAAGAGCATTATTGGATTTTTCTGGAATACTTTTGAAACTAGCTCTAACTTGTTTTCCAAATTGACATTCCTTACTGTATGCGGGAAAAGCGGGCCGATAGAACTCAATATGTGAAAAACCGAGCTCTATGGAGCCTTGCTCACACACCCACAGGACTTCTTGGTGCAAGCTACGGAGTCATGAAGCGTGGCCCAGCTTCCCAAGGATAGTTCCATGGTTCTCTATCTTGCACGGTCCCTCAAACCAATGTTTTTGCTCTCAGATCACTGAGCAAAATGGTTTAGGGATGACAAATGCAAGAATGAGGGGTGTTTTTGTTGATTTTAATAGGGGATGCATCCTAAGCTATGCATGATGCTACAAATGCAATAAACTAGCTATAAGATGACAAGGTTAGTAAATAAAACTATCCTAGCATGCTATATTAGTTCATGATTTAAGCTATATGATGAGGAACATACTCTAAATTAGCATATTTAGATTAATTCCCATTTTAAAGAGAAGCTAAATGATGAACATATAAAATATGAAAGCTTGAATGGATTTGAGTATAAGTGAGATACTAAAGACTTAGATATATATGAAAAATGGAGGAATGAGAGCTCTATTTATTGCAAAAATAGGGCAATGGATGGCCAAGATTGAAAGATTTAATCAAGGGCTAAGTTTGAAAGTTGGGAATCCATGTTTGCAATTGACACCAATGAAATGGTGATAATTGTCAACATAAGGTTGGTTGAGAGGAGGTGTAAGAAGCATTAAATGCTTGAGAAGACCTCATGGTTACCCTAGGGTTTAAGGGTTAAGGTTAGGTTAAGGTTATCCATTGGATAAAGCTTTTACCCAAAGGATAAACTCTTGTGCAAAGGTTTAAGGATAACCATGGTCAAAGCAATAAATGCTTGATGAGACCCTTGGGTTATATGGAGGTTGAGTTTATGAAAATTCTTTAACCATGTAAGAGGGTTTGAGTTAACCATTAATGGTTATGAAGACTTTGGGGATAACTTTGTAAGAGTCCTTCCAAATTTGGGGAATGGATAAAGGCTTTTTGAAGACTTTGCTCCAAATTTGAGAAGTGACCTCCTCAAATTTAGGGAAAAGGGATAATGGATGAGTTTGGGTTAATTAATTAGGATTAGAAGAATCTAGAAGAGTTTAGAAAGAGGGTTAGGATGCAAGTGGGAGGTGTAGGATTTTGCAAGTGGGTGAGGGAAAATAGGTTTTAATTGAATTTAATTGAATTTGGTTGCAATTAAATAAATTAGATTTATTTAATTTAGGATAACTATTTTAATTAAATTTGAATTTAATTAAAAAGCGGATAGGGGCTTTAATTGAATAAAATGAATTTATCCTATTAAATGGTATAGTGAATTTAATTGAGTAATTTACTTAATTAAATAGAGGAATGTGGATTATTTAATTAAATCAGATTTAATTAAATAGAGAAATGAACATAAAATATTCATTTAGGAATATGGTCATTTTTATATGTCTACATTTTGCCCCTCTTTGAAGTGACATGTGTGCACATGTTATTTCAAAGAAAATGATGTGTTGTTGCGATTTTTTGATCGATGTTGTTTATGATTTTTATGATTTTTTTGTCGTGCCCTAGATTTGATGTGTGATGCCCCAGATTCAATAAATGATGGTGATAATGCCCCCTCAGGAGATGAATCAATATTGTGAAAAATTTGATTTGATTTGATGATTTGCGTTTGTAGCACAAGATTTTGGCTAGGTGAAACGTTGAAATTGATTCATCTCCTAATAATTGACATGTTTTAGGGTAGGAGGGAGACCACGAACAAATTACGTGCTCATTGCCCTAACCCTAATTTCATTTTTCTCCTATAAAAGGGGAAAAGTGCTTTGATTTGTTTCATTTGTGCTTTTTGATTTTTGAAAAAGAGATTTTTGGAGAGAAGACAAAATGCCCATTCCTTATTCTAAGCATTATTTCGAGCGCATTCGGAGGTATCGGAGACCTGCCAAATATGGACCACCAATAAGTCAACGCTTTTGACCTTTTTTTGATTTTTGATTTGATCATTTTTGGTTCATTTTTAATTTTTGAAATTCGGTTTTAACGGTTTAGCGCGTAGAAATCGTATTTTAGCGCATGCGATAAATTAGGTAGCACATAGGGTATAAACTTTAGGGTAGCGTCCGAAATTTAATAGGGTAGTGCATAAAAATTTTAGGCTAGCGCATGGTCTGAGAGTAGCGCATGATGAACATAGGGTAGCGCATCAGGTCAAAAGGGTAGTGCATAGGTTAGACCTAGCGCATCAGGGTCACAGGGGTTTGCATGGGTAGGGGGATTTAGCGTGTAGGTTAGACCTAGCACATAGGGTCAAATAGGTAGTGCTAGCATGGGATAAGTTAGCACATAAGTCAGTTTTAGCGCATAGGGTAAGTAGGGTGGTGCATGGAGGAAAAAGAATAGCGCATAGAGCTAGTCTAGCGCATAGGGTAGACATAATAGCACATGAAGAAAACAACGTAGCGCATGGGTGTATTTTAGCGCACATCCAAGGTTTCGTAGCGCATGGGCCGGGTTTTGCAAGAGTTAGTGATTTTTGAAGGTGAAAAATTACATAGGAAAAGGTTAGTTTTGCCTGGGGGATAGATTTTTGTCACTTGCTCGGTTTTTTTTGTTTTTTTTATCATGTTTTTGAAAATGTGTCCAATATGAGTATTGATATAACTTGATTTAAGTTGTGATTTGTTTCAAGTTATTGATGTAGATATGAATGTGTTGTTTTGATCGAAGCATGATTTGTGTTACAAGCTGATATGGGTTGGAAACTTGAGTTGTTTTACAAGCTGATATGGGTGGGAAACTTGATTTGTTTTACAAGTTTATGTGATGTGGAGACTTGAGTTGTTTTACAAGTTTTGATATGGTTTTTGAAAACTTGAGTTATATTACAAGTTGATATGATCTGATGTGGAACTTGATTAGATGAGCAAATTGTTTCATGCTTTTGGTATGATTTTGATTTTGATATCGTTGTTTGGATGCGGAAACTGATATTGGACTCGTTTTGCATTTTGACAGGAGCAATTGGGAGTGCTGCAGTTGTGGGAGCGGTTTCGTAGACCTTGGGCACTGATACCATGGTTGGCATAGGCTAACCTAGATGTGAGAGAGAGATTTGGCCTATCATCCCTGCTAGACATGCCTTGGTTCACTGTGAACCGGGGTCTACTGACAGCACTTGCTGAGAGGTGGCATAGTGATACGAACACCTTTCACTTTGCTACCGGTGAGATGACAGTCACTCCAGAGGATTGTTATAGGATCTTACGGATTCCAGTAGCAGGTGCTTTATTGCCTTATGAGCAGACAGAGGAGGGTGGTAGTGAGGCGCTATGGTGCATTTTTCATGATGAGACGGTATGCGGGTATGAGATCCCGTGGCAGGAGTTCTTGGATTTAGTTTATGCCCCCCTCCCGTCAGTACTAGCAGGGTTTATCGGTGGATTCCTTTGTCTTGATCGTAGGTCAAAGGGATTCTCTGTGGGTTGGGGATTGGTTCTGGAGGAGATGGTGACCCAGGGTTGCAGGTTTGCTTGGGGATTAGTGATGTTAGCCCACCTATACAAGGACCTGCATGAGGTTGTGTATCTAGGTTACAGCAGTTTGTCAGCTGGCGTGACATTTTTATAGGTATGGTGCTGGGAGCATATTCCAGTAGCAAGACCACTAGTAGACAAAGACAGGCTTGCTGGGCATGCATATGCTTATGGTTACAGGGGTCTAGTTGTCCAACATAAGCTGAGCAAACTGGAGCATTGGAGGAGGGTCCTGGATGACATAGATATGGTTGTCTGGCGACCGTATACAGATTGCAAGGTCTGGGCAGAGGATGGGCTGGAGATGCCATTTGTGTTTATGAGCCAGTTTCTGATAGGGCAGACACCCTTTGTGATAGAAAGATTTTAGGTGGGCAGGGAGCTGAGGCAGTATGGGCAGCAACAGGGTATACCGCAGGAGACCTATTTGTATGCTTGGCGGAGACAGGATGTACCTGATTGGGGTCCCACTATTGATAGCGGGGTAGCTATAGAGGAGTTCGTGAGCTTAGCGGCTCAGATATGGGACTATGCTCTTGAGGTACTTGACGCAGGGATGACCCATGAGTTTGTGGGTTTGTTCGCAGTGCGTGCTATTGCCAGGATATCAGATCCTGAGGAGATGCGGCCGACCTTTGACGATGATGAGGAGGATGTTGGGGGAGATGGAGATGATGGAGATGATGGAGATGAAGGCGGATGACGAGGGAGAGGATATCGGGGGAGGAGAGGAGATAGGGGTAGGGATGAGGGAGGTCGAGTGGAGAGAGCAGTTCAGCGAGCTGTGATGGACAGGAGGAGGGGAGGGCTGGCTATTGGAGCAGGGGAGGAGGGAAGAGTGGGAGAGGTGATGGAAGCGGTGGGAGGGACATATGAGTGGAGGCAGCCAACACAGAGGAGGAGGACTGATGAGTTACCTCCACCAGCACCTAGGACAAGCAGAGGGATAGGGGGTACCCCTTCACAGGTGCCCCTATGGGTCAAAGTCCCTACATATGTGGAGGATGTGCAGATCAGGACCCTGCAGTTGACAGTTCAGTAGCTACAGGCACAAGTATTGGTGCAACAACGTCAGATCACTCAGCTGACGCTAGAGCGAGACACAGAGATACAACGGCGTGGTCAGGCAGAGGAGCTAGCAGCTAGTATTCAGAGAGCAGTAGCAGAGGGCCTGATGAGGGATATCATGAGGGAGCTGTCCTTGAGAGTGAGGGAGGTGGAGTATTATAGATGCCATTACGAGGATGTCGTGCCCAGGGAGTGCAGAGTATAGAGCTTCACATAGGCGAGATCGAGTCAATCTCGAGAGACTGGGACATAGTCATAAAGCAGAGGTGTGACGGGGCCTTCGAGACAGGATCCTCCTGGAGATCCAAGAGTTGGGACATCAGCTGCAAGACCATCCCCCTCAGGAGATAGTCATACCTGAGAGACTATGTCTCTATTGTACTTTTAGATCATTGTTTGCTTGTATTGGGCACAAATATGATAGATTTTGTACATTTAGATCATTTTTGAGATATATATACATGGCACCATTTTCTTTGATCATGTGATGTGTTATATGGATGCATGTTCTATGTGTTCTTTCTTTACTTTATGATGATGCAATGCTTAGATAGACGATATGATGCATGATGCAAATGTATGATGTATGCTTTGATATGCTGTGAGATGTATCTTGAAAATGGGATGTATGATAATGATAATGATGTGAGATGTATCTTGAAAATGAGATGTATGATAATGATAATGATGTGAGATGTATCTTGAAAATGAGATGTATGATAATGATAATGATGTGCAATGTGATATGCAACTACTTGTAAAATGATATGCAACTATGTTAAAATGATATGCAACTATGTTTTTGGAGCATCCTCATCTTGCATTTGTCATCTTGACATAACCATATGTTATTTGCTTTTGAGATAAGTATCATCATTGAGCATTGATTTGTTTGGGATATGTTGAAAATTTATATAAGCATAATGGTATAATTGAACCATAATGACCTAAGAAAAATTTACATGATGTTTGATTTTGCAAGATAGCACAAGCGTCAAGGTATAATTGAACCAGGATGACCAGAGTGCGGATTGCGTATAAACAGACAAGATTAAATCATTTGTATGTATAAAGTGGCATCACGTCTTTAGCGATACTCGATGTATCACGTCTCGAGACAAGTATTTACACAGTACAAATGATCGCCTCCTAGACAGAAGACTAAGAAAATATTGGAGTTTCCCCATGATCTCTAGCTTTGAAGCATTTTAGTGAGAAAATGTAGAGAATCCAATAGTTTAAAAAGTTCAAAATGCAAAAATAGTCAAGATTTTATGCGATAATGCAACATTTAGTACTTCAGAAAATCATCCATCTTTGGTATTTCTATGATTCTGTGTTTTGTTTTGCGATGAAGTGTAGTTTTGGTCATTGGATGTGATGTTTCTAAGTTTTGTAAATAGTTTTGATGTCTTGAATGTGTTGCAAGTTTTGACGATTTATTGCCCCTAGCTGAGTGTGCCTCTTGATGTGGATATGTTTAGTGATTACCAAGCCATGGTGGAATGTGGTAAGAGGATATATGGATAGACCAGGATAGTGACTACACTAAGTATGTCCTGAATGGATATTTGCTAAGTGTCAGGCGATGGCCGATAGTACTTTACTGCAAGTTTATAGATGTAGATGGAGGAGTTGTTCTTTCACAATAGCACCTATTACCAAGTTTTCACTAGTTGCTTTTATTGTACCTTTTTATTTGCTTTTTCTTGAATTTTATTTTTATTTTTATTTTTTGCTTGTTTTAGCCTTTTCCGTGCATTAGACTACTCAAGTGTAGTATTTCTTCAGATGAATGTTGTTAGTTGGTTCTTCGAGCACATCTCCTTCTGAGGTTGTGAGCTGATATGCACCTGATCCATAGACTGATATGATGACAGAGGGACCCAACCAGTTAGGTTCAAACTTCCCTTTCTTTTCTTGATCTTGTTGATTTCTTGGATTTTCTTTGAGGACTAGGTCACCAACTTTGAAGTTGCGAGGGATGACCTTGTGATTGTATCTTCTGCACATGCGTTGTTGATATGCTTTGAGATGAGTATAAGCATGCTGACGTCTTTCATCTAATAGTTCCAGTTCTTGTAGTCGGTTGACCCGATGCTCTTCATCTGGGATTAAGCCTTTTAGAGGGACTCTGAGAGATGGAATTTCTACCTCCAGCGGTAAAATAGTTTCTGATCCATAGACCAATGAGAAAGTTGTTGCTCCTGTAGGTGTACGGATGCTGGTTCTATATGCCAAAGTGCTGAATTGAGTTGTATATGCCAATCTTTGCCTGCATCATTTACTATTTTCTTGAGAATTTTCAGTATTGTTTTGTCTGATGCTTCTGGTTGACCATTCCGTCGGGGGTAGTATGGTGTAGAGAACTGATGTTGTATTTTGAATTGTTCACATAGTTCTTAGAAATCTTGGTTTTTGAATGGTTGTCCATTATCGGTGATGATGGAACTTGGAATACCATATCTACAGATCACATAGTTTAGGATAAAAGACACAATTTGCTTTCCAGTTACTGTGGTCATTAGGACTACTTCAATCCACTTGGTAAAGTATTTTGTTGTAGTTATAATGAACTTGTGTCCATTTGAAGATGAAGGATGAATTTTGCCAACCAAGTCTAGTCCCCACTGACAAAAGGGCCAGGATGTTGTAAATGGCTGTAGTTCCTATGCTGGTGCATGTATTAGATTGCCATGGATCTGGCATTTAGGACACTTCTTGGCGAAGTGGTAAGAATCTTTCTCAATTGTAGGCCAGTAGTATCCCATCCTTAGAAGCTTTTTGGCAAGAGTAGTCCCACTTGAATGTGTTCCACAAATACATTCGTGAAGCTCGTGTAAAGCGGAATCAGAATCATTATGATCAAGGCAACGAAGAAGAGTACCATCTAGACCTCAATGGTACAAAGTATCAGCAGTAAGGGTATAGCGGGCGGCTTGTCGGATAAAATTACATTTTTGGTTCCAGGATAAGTCAATGGGTAGGAAGTCATTCTTTAAATAATCATATATCGGTCCATATAAAGGTGAATCCAAACTGGTCAAGGCATAGACAACATGGGATTCGAAGTGGTCATAGGCTGGGGAGAACAGTTGCTCTACCAGGAACTCATAACGACTCTATTGCTCTGGAATTTGTAGTAATGAAGCAATAGTAGCCATGGCATCAGCTGCTTTGTTGTTCAACCTTGGTATCTGCTTGAAGGTGATGTGTACAAAATACTGTTTGAAGTCATCCACCATTCGTTTGTAGGGTAGTAGCTTGTCATCCTTTGTCTAATAGTCATTGTTGATTTGATTGACGACTAGTTGTGAATCTCCATAGACCATTAACTCTGTGATTTTCCATTCTACTGCCATTTTGATGCCTATACCTCATATTTAGCCACATTATTTGTGCATAGGAACATAAGCCTATATGATCTTGGTATAGAGTGTCCTTCAGGAGTGATGAATAAAATGCCAGCACCTGAACCATGTTGAGTGTAGGATCCATCAAAGTATAGAGTCCATTGTGTGGTAGAAATAGCAAGAACGTCCCTGTCCAGAAATTCAATCTCCATAGTTTGTATTCTTGGTAGCGGTGCTTCAGCTAGTTGATCTGCAATTGCTTGTCCTTTGATGGCTCTTCATTCTGTGTATTGGATGTCAAATTCACTAAGAATCATGACCCATTTAGCCAATCGACCAGTAAGAGCTGCCTTGCTGAGTAGATATTTGAGAGGATCAATTTTTGCTACTAGCTTAATTGTGTGTGCTAGCATATAATGTCAGAACTTTTGAGAGGCGAAGACTACTATTAGACAAGCCTTCTCAATAAATGTGTAGTTGAGTTCATAGCCATTCAATGTCCTGCTGATGTAGTAGATGGCTCGTTCTTTTCCTTGTTGATCTTCTTGTGCTAATAGTACCCCCAGTGATATTTTTGTTGTTGAAATGTATAGAATAAGGGGCTTTCCTGTGACTGGTGGTACTAGAACTAATGGGTTCATCAGATATTGTTTGATTTGATAAAAAGATTCTGCACACTTGGTCTCCCATCTGAAAGGTACATTCTTATGGAGCAAATGATTGAATGGTAGACTTTTATCAGCTAGTTGAGCGATGAATCGCCTGATTGATTGAAGTCATCCTTGTAGAGATCTGAGCTGACTGATATTCTTTGGTGGTGGCATTTCCATAATGTCTTGTACTTTTGCTAGATCCACTTCAATACCTTTAGCTAAGACAATGTAGCCTAGTAACTTTCCTGATGTAACCCTGAAGACACACTTCTTAGGGTTGAACCAAACTTGGAATTTCTCCAATCGATCAAAGATTTTTGTTAGGATGCTGAGATGTTCTACTCTGGTGAATGATTTAGCTAGCAGATCGTCCACATAGTCTTCCATGAATGTGTGCATCATGTCATGAAAGATTATTATCATTGATCTTTGATAAGTAGCCCCTATATTTTTTAAGCCAAAAGGCATAACATTCCAGCAATACATTCCCCAAGGATAGGTGAACAATGTTTTATCTTGATCTTCTGGGGCTATTTTGATTTGATTATAGCCTGAGAAACTGTCCATTAGTGAGAGCATTGCATGGCCCATTGTGAGGTCTACAATTATGTCGATGCTGGGTAAAGGAAAGTCATCCTTTGGATAGGCTTTGTTGACATCTCTGAAATCAGTGTAGATTCTGATACTATCGTCTAGTTTTGATACTAGCACTATGTTGGAGATCCATTCTGCATAGTCAATGGGTCAGATGAATCTGACATCTAATAATTTCTTTAGTTCAGCCTTGACCATGAGTGCCACCTATGGATTCATCTTTTGTAGCTTTTGTTTGATGGGCTTCACTCCTGGAGAGATGGATAAGTGATGCATGATTAAGTGTGGATCAACTCCAGGCATATCGACATATGACCAAGGAAAGTTAATTTATTTTTCTTTAAAAAAGATGATAAATGTCGATCTTTCCTCTTCTATCAGAAATTTTGCAAGGTGTATGGTTTTGACTGCTTATGTGGTACCAATGTTGATTGATTGAGTGGGCTCAATCAATATGGGTGATCGCTCATGAAAGTGTTCTAGAAGAGTGTCAAATCTCCCATCTTTAGGTTCCTTAAAAAGGTTTTCACCCTCAGATGCATCCTTTATTTTTACTTTTTTGTGATCTAGAGCTGCCATTGACTAGTTTTCAGCATCAGATCTTTTATTTGGTTCATTTTTGCAAATGAGAGACGTGGCACTCCCTAGTTTGTAGACATCATTACTTTATTCATTAGTAGAGCCTGTTTCTGGGTTAACGGTACATAGGTAATGGATGATAGATTCATCATCTGGGAAAATGGGTATATCATGTATTTCAGGTTCATCCCAGTCAATGAGGTCAGGAAAGACAAGCGGTAAGGAATCATTCGGTGGATCAAGTTCTGCTACTGTAAGTGTCAAGATAGAGGTTTCATCGTGATTGGTTTTGGTAAAGAAGCCAAGGATTTCATCGAGGTCTTTGATGGTATTATCTTCCATATAAACTTGTTCATAATGTTTCTGTTCACTTTCCTTGGCGTCATAGATATTCTGCGGTCCAAATTCAAGAGGTCTATCATTTGCGTTATGTTCATCTTGAGAAAGGGATATGGTACCAGTATTATCAGTGATATCTGTAGTAGCATTTGAGCAGGTACCCCATTCATATTCATTGGAATCAGTTTCTGAGGCATCATCCCAGATTTTATTAGTGCTGTGAACAGGCATGTTGTAGGGTGAGAACAGATCTTTGATGATGGATACTAGTTTGATAGTTTTTGTTGATTCGGTGTCAAATCCTGCTTCTACTTTCTGTATTTGTTCATAGACTGTGCCTCCTGGGGGAGGAATAATGGTATCAGGAGATGATATTATCAATTCTTGAGATATTGGTGTTTGAATATGAGCTACTGCTGCAGATATGGCCTTCTTGTGGCTTAGAAGCTTTTCCTGATGTAGCTTCTACTCTTGATGTTCATGTGCCTTGCAGATTCTTTTTGCTAACTCAAATAGTGCTTCATGTTAGGATTCTTCTTTGTACTTCTTCTTTTCTTTCCATTGAGGTTTTGGAGTCATGCATGGTGTCTTTCTTAATAGGAAAGTGAGTTTACAACCCAATCCTGTTTTGTCTCTACTGGGCTGTGAAGGAAGATCTATGGGTTCAGTGACTCCTTCTTTGCATTTTCCAATAGGTCCTTTACCATCATATCCCATTTGCTACAAGATTAAGTAGCCCTTTCCATATAGGTGTGTCAGTAGAACTATATCCAGAGTAGCTACTCTGTTATCTTCTTCCTCATCTTTGTATAACCAGCTAAGAATGTCTTTCTCTTCTGATTCATGTGCTAGAGTGCCTAATTGGATGAAGGTACCATCAAATTTGGTGATGGGCTAAGTTACCTGATGTGTCGATGGAGTGGGCAATCCATGAGATCTGGGTGATGTCAGTAACTTGGCCAAACACTTGGGTTCCAAAGAGTATTCTCCCATACCTTGGTCTTTGATTTGCATTTTCTATTTGAAATCTCTAGATAATGATTCAAGCCTTCCCTTCTGTAGATCTGATGTTGAGGATCATTGCTTTTCCCTATTATGAGGAACCAAACTGTCCTGGGCTGCCCCCATTGCATTACAATGTTGAAATGGATTGTGATCAGTAGATATAGAGACCTCTTGTCCATTATAAGGAAATTTGACACACTAATGATATGTAGAAGGCACTGCTTGCATTTCATGTATCCAGGATCGACCTAACAAAATATTGTAGGTGAGGTCTATATCTAAGACCTAACACATGGTATCTTTTTGCACTGGTCCAACTTGAATGGGTAACATCATGGTTCCTTTAGATGACCTTTCCTCATCATCATAGGCCTTTATGGTAATCTTTTTACGGGGATCAATAGACTCCTCCGAGAAGCCTAATGCATGGATAAGCTTTAAAGTACATATATTAAGTCCAACCCCTCCATCTATTAAGACTCTTTTTACTCGGTGTTTATAAATGATGACTTCAATATGGAGAGGAGTGTTATGCGGATGACTCAAGAAAGTATTATCATGCTCTGAGAAGGTGAGATTATGAGGCCCTGTCATATGGGCGACCATGGCTTGAAATCTGTCTGCATCCAGATCTTGAGGTACATTTGTTTCCAAGAGTGCTTGTTCCAATATGTTTTTGTGTTTGGGTGATAGTTTTAGCAATTCTAGTATAGATATCTGAGCTGAAGTTTTGCGTAGTTGGCTGACCAAATCATATTGGATCTTTGGTGTAGTGGTTGTCGGTGCTGTATGTCCTTTCAAGACATATTTCTGAGTTTGGGTTGTTACATTGACAGATTCATGATCATGCTGGTCTCAGATGGTGATGATGTTTACCTGATGATCTTCAGCTGATATGTGATTGATGGTGTTATTGTAGATGTGGTTGATATGAGCTCCACGTGTATCGTTCGAGGTTGAAGCTCCATCTTTATTGTAATTTGGAAGAGGATTTTTAAAGGCTCCATGGTCACCATTTGTTTTGAGACCATCTACTGTTAAGTCACCTCGATCAATCATGTCTTGAACAATGTTTTTCAATCTCATGCAATCATTCATCTGATGACCCTTGTTACGATGAAAATCAAAATAGTGTGAATCATTCCACCAAGGTGGTTTGATTTGGGGTTCATAGTTGTTGATTGTAGGTAAAGAGAGAATCTTGTTTGCCAGAAGCTCTCTGAACGCTGATTCTAGTGATTGCCCCAGTGGTGTGAAGACACGTTTTTGGAAATTATTAGTGTTGTCGCAGGAATTGTTATTAGGTCCTTGATTCATGGTTTTGTTTTGAGTATCATTGGTGTTGTGTGCATATGTGTTAGCGTTTGGATTAGCACCTTTAGGATTTTTCGTAGCCTGAGGATTTCTGGATAATGCGAGAACTGGCTGCTTAGATTTTGGATCATGTGATTCATTGTTGCCTTCGTTTTTGTTTCGAGTCCAAAATCGAGATTTGTCCAAGTTGTTGTTGTTTTGGTTATTGTAGTTTGATGAATTTGTTCCTTCTTTGAAGAATTTGATTGTTCCCTTTTTGACACATGCTTCCTCTACTTGAATGCCATTTTCAATCAATTTAGCAAAAGATGGTATGCATTGGAGTTTGAGCCTATAACTCATCTCACCATTCAAGTTGTTGATGAAGATTTCCATTTTCTCCTTTTCAGGAATATCTCAAGGATATCGTGATACCATACGTCGCCAACATTGAAGGAATATCATGAATGTTTTGTTGTTCTTTTGTTTGGTGTTGCAGACGTCTAGCATGGTTATAGCATGTTGAATTTTATAGGAGTATTGTGTTATGAACTTGTTAACCAATTCATCAAACGATCTGACAGGCGGTGTAATTTTGGATAACCATTCCATTGTTTTCCCTCCCAAGCTTCTTGGGAATAACCTCATCAAATAGGTGTCATAATGAGAAAACTCAAGACTCATGGTACAGAATTCTCTGACATGATCACAGGGATCACTTTTTCCATCGTACTTGTCAAATTTAGGTACGTCGGAGTTTGGAGGAAAAGGGATCATGTGCAATCTTCTATCAAAAGGATAAGGAAAAATTTCATTTAATGAGTACCTCACTATTGTCCCTTGTTGCATGTCTTGCATTTGTCTTTGTAACATTTGCATTTGTTGAGTAAGGGCAACCAAGGGTGCATCATTTTGCTGAGGGAAAGGTTCTTCCCTTGTATTGATCCTGGGTTGAAATGGTGTATGGAACGGTATGTTTTGCTCACGAATGTATTGTCTTGGTGTATGTTGCTCCGGTATGTTTTGATCCAGGATGTTTTTTCTTGGAGCATGTTGTTTTGGTATGTTTTGATCAGGGATATCTTGTTCAGGGTCGCATGCTTCCCTTTCCCATTGTTGTTCTTGATATTCGTAATGTTGAGGTCACGTTATAAACACATTTGCATCAAGGTTTTCAGGGAGTTTTACTCCTTTACTTGTGAGCATGAGCAAATATTTTTCTTTGTCATTTTCCATGAGCCTTTCTACAAGCTTTTGGAATGAAGCACTTTCCTGACATTCTTGAAGAAGCTCTTTAGAAATTTTAGTAACCTCTAGGTGTGGACCTTCAAAAGGATTTGACAACCGTCGATTCATACTAGACTCTGCTTGTGCCTCGCTTTGTTGGTTTTGTTGAGGGCGACTAACACGCATTTTAGTAGAAACTTTCAGTGACAAAGGGGACAAAATCCTCTTCGATATGTTGCTCGGGGGTTGGTGGTTCAGGTCGGGGTGTGTTATAAGTGATACACTCGTTGGGCAAGAATGTCGGATTGATCCTTCCTCCATGGTTTATGATTTGATTAAAAGCGGATTTTTGACAATATGCCCTAGTCTTTAAAGGCTCTTTGTCAAATTTGTTGGATTCGTTTTGGATATAACATTTGACGTGATGAAGGAATACTCAATAAGATTTGAAGAGTTGATGATTGATGTATAAAAACTTGTTTCTCTTGATGAATTTGGAAAAACTAGGTTGTTGTTTCTTCAACGTGATGTTATGATAAAGATTCTTACTTCTCAGAATATGGAGATTAGTCATGCATAAGTGATCAATGATTTCCTTCGATTTGTTTTGGATTTATTTGATCTTTTTTTGAAAATTCAAGTTTTACTCTATCAAAGTGAAGGTTTAGATGCCCCTTCACGACAAAGTGTGTCAAATGATATGGATAAAGTCTTCAGATATGGAAACTTGATTTGACAACCTGAGGTTTTTAAACAAATGTTTTTGAGATGAAATCCATGAGATGGTAAAGGATTCTTTTGATACTTGTGATGAGGTTTCCGAATTTTGATAGGATAGATATGTTTTATCATGCGATCAGTTTTGGATTTTTACAATGTTTGTTTTGACACAAACTTTGCTCAAGAAATAGCTTTTAAAGCTTTGTTTTCGCTACTCTACTTTGATGAAAAATGATGCTGATGAAAAGAGGCTTCTGAAGATGTTTTCTAAATTTTCAAAATTCCTCACTGTTTTGCCCCCTGTCTTTTTGTTTATGGTCACGCGCTAAAATAGAGACAAGATGCGCTAGCAAATTTACTTCACGCGCTAAAAGAATGACCACACATGCTAGGCTGCCCCCAGCCACATGCTAAAGTTTTGACTGTTAAAATTTTGTTTTCTATCTGTTTTGAAAAGCTATGCGCTAGTATGGGCCTATGACACGCTAACTATTAAACCTTACGCGCTAAAGTTTGGCTCCCACACGCTAAGCTGATGCTTCAACGCGCTAGGCTGTTTTCCTGATGCGCTATTTGTTTAACACTATTTTGGAATTTGGATAAAACGCTACTGTTTTGACTAGATGCACTAACTTGATGCTTGGATGCACTAACAGAAGTACCCTATGTGCTAAGGAGTTGTTCCCATGCGCTAATTTGCCCAAATTTTTCCTTTGGTTGGTTTCTTTGGAATTTTTGGATTTGATTATGAGTTTTTCAGCTTTGATGGATGATTTTCTGAAGTAGTAAATGCAAGCACAACATAAAGAAGACAACCATTTTTGCCTAATCTAACAAAAAGTGTATGTTCTATGAGGATGTGTTCAAATCCCCAATGTTTTAACAGGTTTGGATATGAATAATACACTTCAGAAAGACTCTTTATTCAAAGGTCATAAATAACATCATAGCCCACTAGTCTCAATACTCCGTCAGCTCAAACAACCATGTCACCCCCTAAAGGGCGCCCATTTTTTTGCCTTTTGCCAGAAATAAACTCAAAGTGAATTGCTCCACAATTGAGTAGTTATGTTGGGAGATATATGGTGAGTGATCTTGGGGGTGGATTCTTCCCCACCCTTGCACTATGATGTTATAAATGTTTGGTTACTGACTCGGTTCAAAGTTTCTATTTCTATGGTTCGTAATCAGACTTCTTGTTCGGCCATCAATGATAAACTCCCTTAGGAGGCTTCCCAACCTTTAGAAAAAAGGATTTACGTATCGCGAGGATACTAGGGGAAGGCTAATCACTATGCGCAACTATTGAAAAGGAGTTTCGTCACTATCCACTTTTGATTATAGTGGGTTGGAACACTTGGCGTCAAAGCTATTTCCCACTTAGGTCGTTCCCTTCACACCGGCCATAAATGGATTTAAGAGTTGATTCCAACTCCTCGGGAAGGTAGGCCTGCTAAAGGATTTATTGCTTGAAGTAAAGAAAGCTTTTAAGAGTGGTCTAGATTTTTGATCACCCAGTTAAGGGGAGAGCATATTCCTTCCACTTTCGAGATAAGGCAAACAATTTTTCCTTTTAGCCTTTCAAGATAAATGATTTGCTAACCTCTATTGGGAGATGTTGCTCCAAAAAAGCGTGGTGTTAATTTTATTTCCCCAAATCAGTGATTATTTAATCTAAGGAAATAATCAAGTCAACGAAGCAAAAAGTTCGATTTGGTCAACAAAAGAAAAATCGTAAACAAAAGGGGAATGACTTCCCTCTTTGATTGCAACAAAATTTTTAGGTGAGGTTCTTTCCTTTGCAAAAAATTGAAGATGAATCCTTTTATACACCAAAGGATGGTGAGGTTCTTTTTATAGCTACTTTTGCAAAAAAGGAAGGTTTGTATGGTTCTTTCTAAAGCCCAAAAATAGGTTTTCTCTTATAAAAGCAAGAAATGTTTTGTTTTGTGGTTCTTTTTATAGCCCAAAGGAAACAAGTGAGTTCAATTTTTAAGAATAGAAGAAGTTTAAAATTTTAAACTAACTTAACTGAGCTAGTAAAAATCCTAACTATCTTAATATTTTTAAAATTTAAGCTCTCATTTGCAACAAATTTGTTAGAATCCTGCAAGAAAACAAGTGGAAAATGTTAGATGGCTGGTGGACTTCAACAAGTCTACTTTTTTACTCCCGGTTACAGATTTTAAAATCTTGATTTTTCTCTATTTTCGATGCGCTACAGAACAAACTCTATGCGCTACAAAATATCTGGGATGTGCTAAAAGAAGTTGGTGACACGCTACACTATTTTTGGGATGCGCTACTCTGTGTCCTGAAAGCGCTATTCTATTTTTCTCCCGCGTTGAGACCTACAAAAAAAGTTAAATATTTGTATGCGCTAATAAACAGACTTTACGCGCTAGATGATGGACCCAACGCGCTGAACAGTGAAGGGTGAATTCACAAAGCTGGTTCCCACCTTTGCCAACTAAAGAATTTGGCGAAAGTGGGAATTTCGGATTTGACAATGTTCGAGCGAAACACAAATGTTCGCTCGGACTACCCCTGGGAGTCCGAGCGAACCAAACTGTTTAGTTGGGTTCGATCGAACAGCGGGCGGATTTTGGGTTCGAGCGAACCCATTAAAATATCAATATTTAATGAGTTTGCTCGAACCCCCCCATTCGCTCGAACCCTTTGCAGTTAGGGTTTTTTTAAAAAATTTATAAATATCGAAAATGATAGTTAAAAGGTCATTATCAAATTTGACTTTTTCTGTCTGATGGGGGTTGGATCGAACCATTCGTCAGCATCACGTCATCGAGCCTTGTCTGCAACAGTTAGCATCTTTCCTATTTCAGTTTTTGACCTTTGTTATATCAGGTGCACAAAATAACCCTTTGTTTGGTTTAATAATGTCTTTTTTTATTAAATTTGTAAATAATTTATTTGTTAATTTAATTTTTTAATTAAATAATTATATATAGTTATTGGTTTTCAACATTTTAGAAAAATGTTTGATAATTTATTGTTTTTCATTATTTTAGAAAAATGTTTGATAATTTAATGTTTTGATTGAAATGTGTAAATTTGTTTTTAAAATTACATAATTGTATAGATGTATATTTTTTTCAACATTTTAAAAAATTGTTATGAAAAACATAGAAAACTACCCTGTAGTAAATCAGAACTTAGAAAAACATTAGCAAAAAAAGAAAAACGTTAAAAAATTAATTTAAATAAACATTAGAAAATTTAGATACCAAATTTAAACAAATTAGACAAAATAAATTTCTTCTACAATGTGACCCATTTTCACATCCTATTACATGCACAACATGACCCCTTAAGACCACATATGACACTATACGTTCCCTTAGGAGGTCATAGAGGATCACATATAATATAATAGTGTACATGTATGACATTCCCTTTAGGATCACATCTAGTGTCCTAAGGGGTCATACGTAATTCTAAAGGGGTCACACGTGTTATAACACATGCGGGACCCCTTAGAATCGCATATGACCCCTTATAAAATTGTAGGGTGAATGACATACCCCTTAGTCCATCAAATAGTGTCTTAACACATGTGTGACCCATTAGAATCGCATATGACCCTTTATAAAATCAATCCTAGTGTGAACGACATATCCCAAAACCCATCACATAGCGTCTTAAGAGGTTGTATGTGGTCCTAAGGGGTCACGCATGCATTAACACATGCGTGACCCCTTAGTCGGTCACATAGGACCCCTTATAACATCCTACTATACATATGACATTCCCCTTAGGATCACATAGTGTCATAAGGGGTCATATGTGGTTCTGAGGGGTCATGCATTTGTTATAACATATGCATGACCCCTTAGAACTGCATATGACCCCTTATAAAATCCTAGTGTGAACGACATACCCCTTAGTCCATCACATAGTGTCTTAAGGGGTCGTATGTTGTCCTAAGGGGTCACGCATGCATTAACACATGTGTGACCCCTTAGTAGGTCACATATGACCCCTTATAACATCCTACTGTACATATGACATTCCCCTTAGGATCATATAGTGTCCTAAGGGGTCATATGTGGTTAGACCCACATATGACCCCTTATAAAATCCTATAACCACATATGACCCCTTATAAAATCCTAGTGTGAATGACATACTCTTTAGTTCATCACATAGCGTCTTAAGGGTTGTATGTGGTCCTAGGGGCCACGCATGCATTGACACATATGTGACCCCTTAGTAGGTCACATATGACCCCTAATAACATCCTACTATACATATGACATTTCCTATGTGTCCTAAGGGGTTGAATATGTGGTCCCAAGGGCTCATGCATGCATTAACACATGCGTGACCCCTTATAGAATCCTAGTGTGAACGACATACCCCTTAGTCCATCACATACTATCTTAAGGGGTTGTATGTGGTCCTAAGGGGTCAACATGCATTAACACATGCGTGACCCCTTATAACATCCTACTATACATATGACATTCCCCTTAGGATCATATAGTGTCCTAAGGGGTCATATGTGATTAGACCCACATATGACCCCTTATAAAATCCTAGTGTGAACGACATACCCCTTAGTTCATCACATAGCGTCTTAAGGGGTCATATGTGGTCCTAAGGGGCCACACATGCATTGACACATACGTGACCCCTTAGTAGGTCACATATGACCCCTAATAACATCCTACTTTACATATGACATTTCCTATGTGTCCTAAGGGGTTGAATATGTGGTCCTAAGGGCTCACGCATGCATTAACACATGCGTGACCCCTTATAGAATCCTAGTGTGAACGACATACCCCTTAGTCCATCACATACTATCTTAAGGGGTCGTATGTGGTCCTAAGGGGTCAACATGCATTAACACATGCGTGACCCCTTATAACATCCTACTATACATATGACATTCCCCTTAGGATCATATAGTGTCCTAAGGGGTCATATGTGGTTAGACCCACATATGACCCCTTATAAAATCCTATAACCACATATGACCCCTTATAAAATCCTAGTGTGAACAACATACCCCTTAGTTCATCACATAGCATCTTAAGGGGTCATATGTGGTCCTAAGGGGCCATGCATGCATTGACACATACGTGACCCCTTAGTAGGTCACATATGACCCCTAATAACATCCTACTGTACATATGACATTTCCTATGTGTCCTAAGGGGTTGAATATGTGGTCCCAAGGGCTCACGCATGCATTAACACATGCGTGACCCCTTATAGAATCCTAGTGTGAATGACATACCCCTTAGTCCATCACATACTATCTTAAGGGGTTGTATGTGGTCCTAAGGGGTCAACATGCATTAACACATGTGTGACCCCTTATAACATCCTACTGTACATATGACATTCCCCTTAGGATCATATAGTGTCCTAAGGGGTCATATGTAGTTAGACCCACATATGACCCCTTATAACATCCTACTGTACATATGACATTCCTCATAGGATAATATAGTGTCCTAACATACATATGACATGTTAGATCTCTCTATTCTTGAATTTTTTATGTATGTCAAAGATTTAAATATGTACATGTACATTAGATCTCTCTATCTCTCTGAAATATATGTTATCTCTAGATCTGAAATATATGAACTCTCTCTCTCTCACACTGAAATATTTGAAATTTTTACATGTATTTTTTGAAAATGAAAATGATCTCTCTCTCTCTGTCATGAAGATTTATATGTATATAATCTCTCTCTCTCTCTCTCATCAAAATGATCTCTCTCTACTTACGTATTTATTTTAACTTTATGACATGTACCTAGATAGATGGCATCCCAGGATATACCTTCGCAGGCTCCTGATCAGGATCCACCTTTGCAGGCTCCTGATCAGGATCCACCTTCGCAGGCTCCTAATCAGGATCCACCTGCACAGGCTCCACATCAGGAGCCACCACAGCAGGATCCTCCACAGCAGGATCCCCCCTTGCCCGACATTGCTACTATTTTTCATTACAGTGATTGAGAGTTGCATAGGTTGAGGGCCATACTAGATGACCCTCGTACTGATGGCGTGTACAAGAGTACGTGCACGCCCATTTTTGACAGTTTGCAGACATTGAGGGACCGCTTAGTATCTCATACCTCATTCTCACTTGAGGTTATAGAGGATATATATAGACAGTTGAGGAGTGAGGTGAGGGGTCCTCATTCTTTTGCTGATGTGGTGGGGGTGGTCTCGAAGGAGACCATCAAGGAGAGATGCTTCCCACAATATCAGGAGAAGAGTAAGGTGAGGGGATATCAGGTTACCAGATGTATCGACCCACAGGTTGCATCACTGATTTACCCACGATTCTTAGCAGCCCATGGTCATTATCCTAATAATGACTAGATTCCATTATACTTTGCACAGCAGGTATTTGCTGAGGTTCATTATCAGATGAAACCAAACTACCTTGATATTCCGGGATATTATGGACAGGGGAGGGGCAGGATTGCTGATAGAGATGCATATCGTAGGCGTGATAGAGCTCCGCCTAGACACAGGGACCTTGTTGGCCAGAGATTTCCTCCCAGCCATGGCACCCATAGCAGATCACGATGTGATTGCTTCTCAGAGAGAAGCAATTGATAGGATTGGACATATTGCATCAGCAGCAGCCACCATATCTTCTGACAGGGTGGGCAGATATATGATGAGTCGACCACGTTCGTGATCATCCATAGATCATGCATCTTCTAGTCATGGGGGGGCTTCAGATTCAAATGATCGGTATATTTCTGCTGGCATCCCCTCCCTAGATGAGGTAGCAGCTATAGTCGGAGGTAGTAGACATGTACAGATGTCGCAGTATTTAGTCGAGGACCTACTACATGCTTATAGTTTTATTTCATCTCGACTTGGGATACCATTGGGTGATGTTAGAGAGGAGATTCTCAGAGATGTTCAGGCTACAGCGGCATCGATGCATACCCCGAGGCAGTCACAGCATTCTCATCACTCTACGCATGCTCCAGGCACTGACCCACCTACAGATCACTCTGTTGCTGCAGAGGAGGAGCTACGAGCTGATGAGCTCCATATCACAGATGAGGGCCGGTTGGATTCATGTGAGGAGATACGAGCTGATCAGGTACATATCACAGATGAGGGTTTGGACTCATTTGAGGATCAGCTGAGAGATTTGAGCCATACTGGATTTATGGACATGCTACTACAGTCAGACACTTCATCCACGATGCCCACTCATCTAGTTAGCCCCTTGCACACCTCAGTGATACGTACAACTAGAGAGAGATATGCTGGCACGAGTGATGTTGTTGATATGATCACGGGACAGGATCACACTATACAGCCTACTCCAGGTGATACATAGGTATGTACATGTACATGTGCATTTAAAATTTTAGAAGATATGTATACATACATTGCAAATTTGTACCTGATAAATCTATATATATAGATCTCATGTTTAATTTAAATAATCTAGAGTTCTAAGTTTTAATTTGTAGATCATTTAAATTGATTGTGGACTAATCCTTAAATTGACAGTTAGCTCATGTCACTCCTTCCTTGAGCTCTGAGCATGTGCGTAGGAGAGATTCTTTAGATGCTATTAGTGTACAGGTTAGTTATGGTTTTTGGTATATATATATTTGATGTACATGCACGTCTAGAGAGATATATATATTATATTTAATATTTAAATAAATTCTACTTTTGCAGGACTCCCCCTCAGATGGTCGCTCAGTTCGTAGCCAACATGATGATCCCTGTTGATTTGCTCAAGACTTTATAGCTCATTTACATTTATCTTTTTATATACTTTCATATTATATATATTCATGCACGTACATGGAGTTTAGACTCTAGATTATACGTTATACCTGGTTTATGTTTGACTCTGGATTATACTTTATACTTTATACATGGAGTTTAGACTCTAGATTATACTTTATACCTGGTTTGTGTTTGACTCTAGATTATACTTTATACATGGAGTTTAGACTATAGATTATACATGTTATAAGTTTTATACATGTTTGATTATATTATATTTATACACATGTTTGATTATATTCTAGATTTATGTACATGATGTTTGATTAAATTAGATTTAAATACATGATTGATTAGATTGTATATTTCTTGCATGTACAACGACTTGTTTAGACTCTAGATTATACTTTATACCTGGTTTGTGTTTGATCATCTATTATACATGTTTGATTATATTAGATTTATACATGTTTGATTAGATTAGATTTAAATACATGTTTGATTAGATTGTATATTTCATGCATGTACAACGACTTGTTTAGACTCTAGATTATTCTGTATACCTGGTTTGTGTTTGATCATCTATTATACATGTTTGATTATATTAGATTTATACATGTTTGATTAGATTAGATTTAAATACATGTTTGATTTTCAAACAAAAGATTATGTATTCAATTATACATGTTTGATTTTCAAACAAAAGAGTATGTATGAAATGAACAAACTAAACTTAATAGGTCATGTATTGAATAGTTCACATCCAGTACATGTATATTACATAGGTATGTATATTTGTAGGTATGTGAGCTTCTAGAGGTATGTATATTGTAGTTAAATAGTTCACAACATGTACATGTCCTAATTCCATATTAAATATATCAATTTTACAAATGTACATATTACATTCTAATTTAAATATGCATTTTTTAATTAAATACAAATACAATTACATACAATTAAACACGTGCACATTTAAATACATCCTAATTTGATATAATGTATAAATAAACTTAAAAAATATTTATCCTAAATAGTTTCAAAACAAGTTACTTGAGATCTAGAATTTATCTTGAACTTGTACATTAAAATTCAATTCATGTGGATTACTAAATGTATATATAGTTCATACCACATCAAGTGGTTCACAACGCTCTTCAATAACACTTAATATTTTGTCATGATCTTCACTATCTAGTCTCCACTTTTGAGTCCGCCCTCGATGTGGAACTGTTTGAAGAATTAGGCCAACAGCAATGACCAAGTGACTATACTGATATACCTTGTTATCAATTTGGTATTCAGTGAAATGAATCCCATGTTGAACAATTTTAACTTGTTTGAAATATGTCCCTTGCACTACAACTGATCCTGCATGTACATGTATATAAGAAACATGAGAAATTAAAAAATTTCACACAAGCGATTTGTATGTATGTACATATTCAAATCAGAACTCAAACCTGTGGGAAATGACATTCCATCACTCATCTCAGATTTTGATAACTTCTTTCTCTCTTCTGTGCAACGCAATAAATAATAACTAACACCTTCTATATTTCCATCTTCTGCTATGACTGCAAAAATATCTCCTGCAATTTGACACAAGTTAAATAAATTCTAAGTTATATGTCATTTTTAAGGAAATGTTTACATGTGTACGTCATGTACATACATACCTTTTTTAATCAATCCTGAAATATGATCGTAATCACCAGAAATCAAAGGAATGTCTTCAAAGTTTTCATCCTCATTTGAATCCTCGTATGTGTCAGAAACATCTAGTGGCACCATTTTCCATTCACTAACATATCCAAGCTCTTGGTTCTTGCAATCAACATAGTTTTCGAAAATGCATTCAGAACAAAAACATGAATAATCTCTAATGTATAATGTCCATGGGTGATTATCTGTACTCATGACACAATGCAAATATCTTGTCCTCTCCACACTCTTGCATCCATGCATTGATTTTCTATCCACATCTGTAAAATGTACAAGAATGTACATGTAGATCAAGTTGTTAAATTAAAAAAAAATAGAATAAAATACTAAAAGAGAACACGTACCGGTTATCTCCCAAAACACTCTATATGGAATGGGCTTATATGTTCTTGATGATGATTCCCTAGGATAATTAGGTTGCTCAAAGTGTTTCTTACACCATTCAACAACATCATGTGTATTTTCTATATGTTCTCCTGTGTACTTTATTTGATGCTTTCTTAGAGCACGTTTGATACAAGCTCCTGCACCATCATGTTCACCCTTTCCATGACCACTCTCAAAAAAACTCCAAACATGTGGTATTTTGTCATTTCGATGATATCTACATAGTGCATAAAATGGCCTCGAAGATTTGAATTGTGCTGCACATCCATCAGACCAAACAAAATGTTTAACTATTGTTATGCCTCTATCTTTCAAATATTCAAAAAACTTCTTAAAGCAATGTTGTACAAAAAGTGTGTCATGCTCCTTATCATCACTGATATAGAAGTGGTACTCTTTCTTAATGACACGATTTTCAAATGTACTATCAACACCATCTAAATTCATCTGTGCATGTCGATAACACACATGCACGAAAATAGTGATTTGCTTTGAAAAATAATACTCTGATTGAATCTCTTTTTGATGCACAAAAGAGTAATTCTCTGCGAAGTCAACTACAGATAAAATAGTTCCAAGTGGGAAAGTGTCTCTTAATCTTTTAAATTGTTCTGCTTGCCACTTGGCAAAATAACCATGGCATATGTATGGTTTTATCAACTTACGAAAATTTTCCATAAATGTTCCAATAGGTATTTCCTCTTCTACATAATCTAGTCTTGTAGATTCCTTTCCAAATTTTGTTTCAATTTTTTTGTACTTATAACTCTTGCAATTTACCATCTTCCTCATGTCAGTATCTTCATCTCTCAAAGGCAATTTAGCCAAGTCCCCGCATGTTCCACAAATTCCTCTTATGCAATTTATTTGACCAGTTGCATTATCATCTGATTTATCACATAAGATGGATGCTATGAATTGACTTGTTCGTTTAGGAGGAGCATTTTCATAACCATCATTATCTTCTCTAATCTTTCGAAACACCTGATAGTACAAGTCAAATTCGATGTGATAACGACAACAACAAGTTTCAAAAACTTTGTTTAACTTCACATAATATGGCCTTAACCGTTCAAACATGGTTTGTCCAATCTTTATATGAGGGTTTGTTTTAGTAAACAATACATACAATTCATGTTTTGTTGTGTCTATCCAATGTTTTACATGGAGATCATAACGATCAGGACCAATCCTTTGCTTGATAACATCTCTACTATTTGATGAAGGGCGAGTATTATCATTCCAAAAACTTGTCACAAAGTTCCTAACAACATCTTCAATTCTATCAGAATGAGGAGCTCTACACATAATTGCCCAATTCCCTTCTGAGGTAGTATCATCCAAAATCTTTCTCCTTTTAACATATTTAGATATTGTCCTTCTACTAAAACCAAACTCAGATGACAGTGAAGTGATTTGTCTTTTTTGAGGCAATCTTTCATTTACTAAAGATGTCAACATCACTCTTCTTGAAATGGTCTTATCTAGTTTTCGAGATTTTTAACCAATGTTCACCAAACCTTTCTTAACATTATCAACAATAGATTTTTGTAGCTGAGAAGATTTCCTCTTTTGATTTGTTGTATCTATACCCAACAATTTCATTGGATCTATTAAGTCTTTATGAGTAAGTACAATTGATAACAATTGAGCTTTTTCTAGTGTAGTATCAAGATTGTTGAAATGCGACATTATTTCTTTTGCACTTTTATTCATTGACCTCCTTTTAGTATGTTTAGGTTCTTCACTGAGACGTTTCAACTCATCCACATCCATTTCAAGTAAATGATCTAAATTTTTATAAGAAATATTTCTCTTCACCTGTTTAGCTAGATCCACAATATGCTCATCCATATCAGTGGTAGGAGGTAAGGAGCCTGACCCCTCTCCTTCAAAGGTCTCCATTGGTTCAACTTGGACAATCTCCTCCCTATGTTCATCAACTATATTGTGTTCTTCAACAGGTTCATTTGCCCGTTCTGCACATAATTTAAGAGTTTGTGTAAGGTTTTTGAATTAATCAGAGATTATTCAATTAGGATTAAGAATAGGGGTGAATTTGGCTTAAAGCTTTACATGTTAAAATTAGCCCATTCAATTTAGTTTATTAAATTTAAATACTTTTAGGACCTTATTGTTATAACTCTAATTAAATTACCTGTTTAGTTTTAAAGTTCAATTTGTTCTCAGGTTAGGATTAAAGTTCAATCTCTAATTTTGAGCACTAATTTAACACATAAAATAAAATTTTGATAAATTAGAAATTCCAATTTTGAAAATTAAAGGTACAAATATTTTGATGCATGCATACGATAACTTAGGTGACCTCATATTAATTTGTTATGGACCATAATGTAAGTGGACTATAATTTGTCACATGTGAGTATATTTAAGACCTATTATTGCATAATAGACCTCCTAATCTGAAATGTTTTTGCATCTACGTGAAGTTGAATATAAATAGTTCACCTAAATTATTCAACATGTTTAATAGGTTATAAATTTATGTCACATTTAAGAACTATAATCAATGTAATAGTCCTAATAGGCCTTATTATTAAAATCAATATGACCACATTTGAAAAAACATTTCACAAAATTAATATACTTAACTACCCTTAAGACAAATATATTATGTGATATTAAAGGACCTATCACATGAAATTACTTGTACATGTAGATTAAATATTCAATATATATAATTTAGAACCTAAAAATTATGACATAATAGGTCTTATTAATTTTATGACTTAATAGGTCTTATCTATTATAAATGAACTTAATTATATAGGAGAAAAATGCCATTACACAACAAGCAAGTTGATGGAAATTGAAATTTGCAAATACACATGTATTATCTCAAATTAATTATGTTTTCCAATTAAAACAAAATTATTTTTAATCCTATTAAAAATATTAGATAAAAAATATTGAATTCTAATTAATTGATACGTAATACATATTAAATTAAATATCTTCTTTGTTATAAATTTATGTCACATTTAAGAACTATAATCAATGTAATAGTCCTAATAGGCCTTATTATTAAAATCAATATGACCACATTTGAAAAAACATTTCACAAAATTAATATACTAAACTACCCTTAAGACAAATATATTATGTGATATTAAAGGACCTATCACATGAAATTACTTGTACATGTAGATTAAATATTCAATATATATAATTTAGAACCTAAAAATTATGACATAATAGGTCTTATTAATTTTATGACTTAATAGGTCTTATCTATTATAAATGAACTTAATTATATAGGAGAAAAATGCAATTACACAACAAGCAAGTTGATGGAAATTGAAATTTGCAAATACACATGTATTATCTCAAATTAATTATGTTTTCCAATTAAAACAAAATTATTTTTAATCCTATTAAAAATATTAGATAAAAAATATTGAATTCTAATTAATTGATACGTAATACATATTAAATTAAATATCTTCTTTGTTATAAATTTATGTCACATTTAAGAACTATAATCAATGTAATAGTCCTAATAGGCCTTATTATTAAAATCAATATGACCACATTTGAAAAAACATTTCACAAAATTAATATACTTAACTACCCTTAAGACAAATATATTATGTGATATTAAAGGACCTATCACATGAAATTACTTGTACATGTAGATTAAATATTCAATATATATAATTTAGAACCTAAAAATTATGACATAATAGGTCTTATTAATTTTATGACTTAATAGGTCTTATCTATTATAAATGAACTTAATTATATAGGAGAAAAATGCCATTACACAACAAGCAAGTTGATGGAAATTGAAATTTGCAAATACACATGTATTATCTCAAATTAATTATGTTTTCCAATTAAAACAAAATTATTTTTAATCCTATTAAAAATATTAGATAAAAAATATTGAATTCTAATTAATTGATACGTAATACATATTAAATTAAATAGGAATAAAATTAAAAATACATACTTGCATCATGATATCTTTGTCTTCTTTGTTCTCGATATCTTTCTTCCGTTTCGGGAGAATAATTCCTTGAAGTCTTATTTTGCCTTCTCTTCTTGTTCCCCATGCTTTTACAAAAAACCTTCAAATTATTCGCCTTCAAAATAATTTTCAAATATCTTCTCTCATCCAAAAATGCGAATTATTTTAATCATTTGAATGATAAAAAGCGAAAAAAAATTATGGACATTTATACGATTCCACAAATGAAAAAAAAAAAAAAAATGCGTCGGCCCGAGTTCGAACGAAAGCTGACAGTTAAGAATTGTTGGGTTCGCTCGAACATGACAGTTACAAAAATATGCGTGCCAAAATCTAGCTCGCCGGTTCGAGCGAATGGGGGTTCGCTCGAACCCCTTTTGGTTCGAGCGAACCCAATCCGATCGAACACATGTTCGATCGAAACCCCAAAATTAGAAGTTTCTCCCAAAAAATTTCAGAGTTTTGAAGAATTAATGACTTCGGAGCTCTGGTTCAATATACGAATGAAATAATCTTGATAACCCAAAAATATTAGATGGTAGTACTCGAAGCAATCTTTCCAACGAATATAATTTTGTTATATTTTGAATTTATTATGTTCTTGATTTTTTAATTTTATTAAAAATTGGTTTTTCACCGAACATGAACTTCTCTGTTCAACGCATTGGGAAAAATAAGAAACTAATTCAAAAAAATTTTGAAAAATATCTATGCCCTTGGTATTGATGTCTTCTTTCTAACAAAAAAAAAAAAATTGAATTTCGATTTATATAGAACAAGTTATGTGTTCAAACGTAAACCTATGTTTGAATTATGACTAGTCGGACTTCAAAACTTTATAAAATGAAAAATATTGAACATATCACTATAAAACCAAATGCAAGCCCTGGATATTGATGTTACAAGCCAAAATTCGAAAGAATTGAGTTTTTATCATTTATAGAAAAAAAGTTATGCGTTTCAGGAGGCACATCACTCTTAAAAAATGTAGTTTGTTGTAAAAAACTACTTTTCGAGGGAGATGGAAAATTTTTTAAAAAATCTTTCAAAAAAATTTGAAAAAAATATATATAGAATCTACAAACAAAATTCTAGAAATCACTAATTTACATCATCTTCAAATTTTTAATAGTTTAAAAGTTATAGTTCTCGGAAGTTGAAGATTATTTTAAAAATGTACATCTCAGTGTCAAAAGTGGCAAAAAAGTGGGAACCATTATTGTGAGTTCACCCTGAACTGGATGCGCTAGACTGTTGACCAGATGTGCTAGGGAATGATTCCCACGTGTTGATTCTCATTTTTCATGGACCTGCAAAAGTGGTTATATTTCAAAATTGATTTGATATATAGGGTAATGCCCCACGGTGGGTGCCAGAAATGTATGCGGGAAAAGTGGGCTGATAGAACTCAATATGTGAAAAACCGAGCTTTATGGAGCCTTGCTCACACACCCACAAGACTTCTTGGTGCAAGCTACGGAGTCATGAAGCATGGCTCAGCTTCCCAAGGATGGTTCCATGGTTCTCTATCTTGCACGGTCCCTCAAACCAATGTTTTTACTCTCAGATCACTAAGCAAAATGGTTCAGGGATGGAAAATGCAAGAACGAGGGATGCTTTTGTTGATTTTAATATGTGATGCATCCTAAGCTATGCATGATGCTACAAATGCAATAAACGAGCTATAAGATGACAAGGTTAGTAAACAAAACTATCCCAGCATGCTATATTAGTTCATGATTTAAGCTATATGATGAGGAACATACTCTAAATTAGCATATTTAGATTAATTCCTGTTTTAAAGAGAAGCTAAATGATGAGTATATAAATTATGAAAGCTTGAATGGATTTGAGTATAAGTGAGATACTAAAGACTTGGATATAGCAAAAACAGGGGAATGGATGGCCAAGATTGAAAGATTTAATCAAGGGCTAAGTTTGAAAGTTGGGAATCCATGTTTGCAATTGGCACCAATGAAATGGTGATAATTTTCAACATAAGGTTGGTTGAGAGGAGGTGTAAGAAGCATTAAATGCTTGAGAAGATCTCATGGTTACCCTAGGGTGTAAGGGTTAAGGTTAGGTTAAGGTTATCCATTGGATAAAGCTTTTACCCAAAGGATAAACTCTTGTGCAAAGGTTTAAGGATAACCATGGTCAAAGAAATAAATGCTTGATGAGACCCTTGGGTTAGATGGAGGTTGAGTTTATGGAAATTCTTTAACCATGTAAGAGGGTTTGAGTTAACCATTAATGGTTATGAAGACTTTGGGGATAACTTTGTAAGAGTCCTTCCAAATTTGGGGGCATTCAACAAGTTAGCTTGTTGAATGGATAAAGGCTTTAATGCATTTTGAAGACTTTACTCCAAATTTGAAAAGTGACCACCTCAAATTTAGGGAAAAGGGATAATGGATGAGTTTGGGTTAATTAATTAGGATTAGAAGAATCTAGAAGAGGTTAGAAAGAGGGTTAGGATGCAAGTGGGAGGTGTAGGATTTTGCAAGTGGGTGAGGGAAAATAGGTTTTAATTGAATTTAATTGAATTTGGTTGCAATTAAATAAATTAGATTTATTTAATTTAGGATAACTATTTTAATTAAATTTGATTTAATTAAAAAGTGGATAGGGGCTTTAATTGAATAAAATGAATTTATCCTATTAAATGGTATAGTGAATTTAATTGAGTAATTTACTTAATTAAATAGAGGAATGTGGATTATTTAATTAAATTAGATTTAATTAAATAGAGAAATGAACATAAAATATTCATTTAGGAATATGGTCATTTTTATACGTCTACACTTACATACTGTATTATGAGGTTTGCCAATTTTAGGTAAATCTCTAACTACCTTAGTAGTACTGATCTTCACCATGCAATCAAAGTTTACATGACAGAGTCTCTTATGCCATAGCCAACTTTCATCTATATGTGCAATTAAGCATGTCTTTTCACTGTTATTCAAATGAAAGATATTACCTCTAGTCTGATTACTGGTTGCAATTTCCAAACCAGTTCTATTCATGATTTTGCATTTTCCATTTTTGAATTGTAACTGAAATCCTTTCTCAACTAATTGACCAACACTCAAAAGATTATGCTTTAATCCTTCAACATAGTAATCATTGTCAGTGTTATGCTTACCATCAAGAGATATTGTACCCTTACCTTTGATTAAACAAGCTTTGTCATTTCCAAATCTCACTAAGACTCCGTTGTATTCTTGAAAGTTCAAGAATTTACCTTTGTCTCCTGTCATATGATGTGAGCATCCTGAATCAATGATCCGTTCATCCTTTACTTCAACTTTAGTTGCCAAGGCCTGTTCTGCTGGTTGAGCAATAGGTGTCAGTTGATCTTCTGTTATAGCAACAAAAACCCATCCATTGTTTGATGGATCCTCATCAGAATCATCAATCACACCTTCATCAACAATGTAACAAGATTTATCTTTATTCTTCTTGAATCTGTATCTCTGATATTTAGGGTTAGGTTTGTATGTTCTTCTAGCTTTTTCTCTTAGTCTAGCATGTCTATCAAGGCATCTTGAAGCCATATGACCAATCTTATTGTAGTTAAAACATTTAAAGGGTGCTTTACCTTCATACTTACTTCCAGTTGGACCTTTAGGCATTTTCCTTGCAAATAGTTCTTCAAGTTCTTCAAGTTCTTCATTTTCTTTCCTGCTTTCTTCAAGTTCTCTTGCATAAAAGGCTTTCCAATCAGATTTGTCAAATGATGGAGCAGATGATGTTGATGCTTTAAAGGCCAAATCCGTCTTTATAGTAGCAATAGGACCAAATTCTTCAATTTCAAAAGCTGAAAGTTTCCCAATTAATGTATCCCTAGTAACTGATGTATTAGGCATTGTTCTTAACTCATTTATAGCAGTGACTTTCATTTTATATGCCGGTGGAAATCCTCTTAAAATTTTTGAAACAATTTCATCCTCACTTAAGGTTCCTCCACAACATTTAATACCCAAAACAATTTCATTTACTCTTTCCATAAAGTAGAAATCTTTTCATCTTCTTCCATTTTCAGATGTTCATACCTGACCCAGAAGCTTTCAAGTTTTGCAATTTTGACTGTGGAATCTCCTTCATTTAGTGTTTCCAAATGATCCCAAATAGCTTTAGCAGTAGACCTATTTGACAGTCCCATGATTTGTTGATCTGATAATGCTCTCAAAAGTGTTTCTCTTGCTTTGCAATCATTTTCCTCATCTCTAGTCAAGTTGGGTGGAGTGGGCTGACTCTGAGTAGGAGCAGTATAACCAGTCTTTGTAACATCCTAGATGTCTTTTCCAATGCAATTTAGATGTTTCTCCATTCTGATCTTCCATATGCCATAGTTGGTTCCATCAAGTTTAGGACTATCCTTCTTGAAATAGTTAGTAGACATTAGATCTCCTCAAGCTATTAAAATTCTACAAAAGAGGACTATGCTTTGATACCAATTGTTAGGTCCCAGAGACAACTGAGAGGGGGGGGGGGGGGGTGAATCAGTTGTCAAATAAATTCAAACCAAAAACAACTTAACCAACTTAATGCTTAATACCGGTAAACCAGTTCAATATGCTGGTAGACAATTTTAACAGTTAATTGCTATACCGGTAAGGATTAGTGCATGAAACATAAACACAAAGTTATCCACAACACATAACACCAATATTTGTATGTGGAAACCCTGTAAGGGGAAAAACCACGGTGGGAAACCTTACCCACAATCAAATGATACTACTGCAGATAGTAAGTGTACATAAATGGGGTCTACACATGCAGAAAGGCCAAGCGCCTAGAGCTCACTGCTCAATCACAAAATGGGAGTCACACTGACTAGAGTTGGATGGTTAAATCCAATAAGAATGTACTCCACAAAATAGCATCTTCATATGCTGGATTCAGTACCGTTGTAATTCTGATTGTCTTCACAAAAACCCTCCTTCAATCTTCAAATGATGTTTGTGTGTATAACTCTGCTTATTCTCGCATATACCTTCACACAATCCTTTTTCACATTCCACATCTGATCTTACAAATAAGATCTTACATTTATACCATAACCTAAGACCAATTTTAGTAGGTCAGCTCTACAAGATATTACAATAAAAATATTTTACAAACAATACAATATCCAATGCAATAACCGATTGAACATTTTGGCTTAATGCATTTACAACAATAATTAATCATCTCCATAGCGTGCTATGTTGATCTGGAAAAGATAAACCTATTGGTGTAACCCTGGACCTATTTGCCAGTAACAACAAATATGCAAATATGAATATACCAATAAACAAAACTCCAAAACAAAGTGTTCACACAATGTCTTCAACATAACCAAGTGTTTTCCATATCATTCCAAGTGCCAGTGATCATTATATCTTGCCGGTGTACCAGATACTGATGACTGTGCATGAGTCACTTGCTTGCCAGTGAATGTTGATGATTCTCCAAAGTGCTAGAGTTTTAGTAGGTGTTTAGTAGGTGTTGACATCAATGACAAAACCATACCAAAATACCAACACAAATAATATTGCTCTGCATCTTAACACTTATCATTTCTCAACAAAAGCTTTTTCATTCTTTTCACATAACAACTCTCTATCTATTATCATATCATTCTTTAAATGACTCTCTACGATGTCTTTAAATAGACATACAATCCTTATGTTCGCCATAGGAACACAATTTCCTAGGTGCAGTGAATCCAAACATATAATCATAACTCATCACAAAAATGACTGCCAAACAAACGGTACTGGTAACTCATCACAAAAATAGATACCGGTTAGAACAGTTTAATATCGGTTGAAAATTAACCATTGTTATGGAATCTTCACTAGATCTTCTTCTACATCTTAATTCTGATTTTGATGTTGATCTGGTGGTATCTCTGGTTATCTCATAGGTACATATTGGTTGACACAAAGTACCGGTTTAAAGATAAACCTTAAACATGTCAGTTAGCAGTGTAAACCAATTGAAGTTACACCAGTAATCAATGTAATCATATATGTGTGAGAGTGTTACATCAATGACAACAAGTGATGAATACATTACAATCATCATCAAGTCAACAAAATTCAAACCTTCCCCCTATTTCTAGGTTAAAGGGATTCTTGGTGAAGGATGACACACTTTTAACCCTAAGTGAGGGATTTGTTTATAATCGATATACAGTGCCAAGTATAAAGAGGTTGTAGACAAGGATACACGCCTCTTACATAAGAGAGAATCCTTGAGCAAATAGACAAATTCACACAAGGAATAATATCATATCATAAGAAAACACCACTCAACAAAGAAAAAGTGGATCCATAGAAATGATATGAAAAATTAATGCCCCCCAAGAAAAGGGACAAAGAGAAGCATTACACAACCGCCAAATAGAGATTATACATAATGAAAATGTACCATTCTAAGCAAGGAAAGGTCCTAACAAGGAACACACATGTACTTGCATGAAGGAATATTCAATGCAAGAAAAGACATTTTAAAAATGTAAAATAGAACTCTAAAGATGAGGTAAGCTTCAAAAGGAAACAAGGAAAATTTAGGATGAAGGCTCACACACCTCTTTAATAAGATATTATTCATTGAAGATGTATCATTTTAGGAAAGGAATGGATCCTAACCAAGGAAAACATATGTACTCACATGAAGGATAATTCCTTACAAGAAAGGACATCAAGATATGAAAAATGCAACCCATAAATAAAATAGTGAAACCTTAGATAGAGAGAAGAGATAGAATAATACTCTTGCCCCCAAACATAAAGGTAAGAATAAATTGGGTTTCCACCCCAAGAAGATTGTAGTTGATAAAGCATCACCTCTTTTGACAAGAAGCCTCCAATTAAGTTAATTGTAGTGCCCCTCCCTGATCCATCCTTTGTGATTGGATGTGTAAGATATTTATGAGACTTTGCTATGAGGTTAGAGTTGATTTATGCCATGAATAATGTTTATGTTGCAGTAGAATTTGATTATGTTCCTTATGAATAAGAAATGATTAGGTGATGCATATCATTTATGGATACTAACCCATGTGCTAAAGAATATAGTTAGATCATGAGGTGTGATTCATTATGATAATTGAAGTGTATTGAGTTATTAATTCATGTAATATTTGTGTGTTACTAATTGTGGTGCAAGGGGATGATGTCAAGTATCACTCTCTTAGGAGAGACAGAAGATGTCATGATTTCTCTTCACTGATATATATATGTGTGTGTGTGTGTGTGCGTGTGTGTGTGTGTGTGTGTGTGTGTGTGTGTGTGTGTGTGTGTGTGTGTGTGTGTGTGTGTATACATAATATATGTATGTATGTATACATAATATATATATGTATGCATACATATATGTGTGTGTGTGTATGTGTGTATGTGTGTATGTACATACATATACACACACGTATGTATAAGATAGACAATAGTTTTGAAGACTATGATTCTAGATTGAAATGAGAAAAAAAGGTTGAATTTATAGATTTTCAACACAAAAGGGGTGAGGATTTGAATTAAAGTGTTGATTAATAGTCAACTGAGATTGATTGAAGAGTGAACTCAATCTGATTGATCTGTTAACATGATTGATTGGGGAGTCAACTAAATAGATTAGCCAGTTGACTGAGATGATGAAGGAGATGACTAAATTGATTGATTAGTCAGAAAAAGCTGATTTGGGGTGAAAAAGGGAGATTGAAGAGTTAACCGAGTTAACTAATTAGATAATTGATTTGATCAATCAGTTTGATTTTCAAAATCTGTTGTAGGATTTTGAAATTGAATTTTATTTTTATTTTTAATTTTAGATTTGAATTTAGATTTTTGAATGGTCAAATGCACATGAAATTCAACTGAAATTCACATTTGGTGAAATGTTAATTTAGAAGAAATGAAATTAAGTGAAATGAAGTGAAATTCAAATTTGGGGAAGAATGAAATGAAATTAGGTGAAATTAATTAGAATTAGAATTTGAGGATTGGAGGAATAATTGTTACTTTATTTAAATAATTTAAATGAAATTATTTAAACATTAGAATTGAGTTTAATTAAATAATAAAGATTATTTAACTAAGGAATAAGTCATAATTAATTAAATAAATTGTAGTCACATAAATCTGTCCACTTAATTAAATGAATACTTAGTATTTATTTGATTATTTAACCATCAATTAATAATTAATTAAATTAATATTTAATTAATTCATCTTAACCCTATTCTCCTATTAATTAAATAAATTATTCAATTTATTTGATTTAATTCACTTCACCAAATTCAGACCATTAATTAAATAAATAAATCATATTTATTTAATTAAATCTTCTCTCACATTTAAATAAATTAATATTTATTTAAAACCCCCAAAATCCCACCTCTCACATTTAAATAAATTAACATTTATTTAAATCACCTTTATCCTCTACCCACTTGTATTTTCCTACAAATGCAAGTTGCACAACTATTTTAAATAAATTATTTATTTAAGATCCTATTTATCCTCACCCACTTGAAACCTTTAATGGTTTCCCTTAAAGTATTCAAACTTGATGGCTTTAAAGTCTTCAAACTTGATGGCTTCCCTTAAAGTCTTCTTAAGACTTTAATGGTTTTCCTTAAAGTCTTCAAGCCTTTAATGGTTTCCCTCAAAGTCTTCAAGCATTTTAATGCTTTATCTTCATTTTTCTCATTTAAATAAATTAATATTTATTTGAATATTTATCCAAATGCAAATTACACCATTTAATTGAAATAAATGATTTTATTTTAATTGAAAATACCAAAATTTCTCCCACTTGCATTTTCCTACAAAATCCACTTGCATGCCTAAACCCCTTCTAGAATTTTCTAATCACTTCTAAATAACCTAACCCCTTCCCTAAACTTTGTCACATTCCTAAGCAAAAGGGAAGTCACTTCTCAAACCCTCAAAGTCTTTGATAACCATTAAAGGCTTTCAACCTTCAACCACTAAATGGCTCAAAGTCTTTGATAACCATTGAAGGCTTTCAACCTTCAACCACTTAATCCCCAAAGTCTCCAATAACCATTAATGGTTACCTCAAACCCTCCCACATGGTTAAAACATTTGTTTTGACTCAACCTCTACCCAACCCAAAGGTCTCATCAGGCCATTAATGCTTTGACCATGATTATCTCTTAAACATTTGCACAAAGGTTTATCCTTGGATTAACTCTTAATCCAGTGGGTAATCTTAATTTGGACTTGACCCTTAGCCTCTAGATAACCATGAGGTCTTCTCAGGCCTTTAATGCCTCCAACCTCTTCTCTCAACCCAATCCTATGTTGACACTTGGCACTATTTTATTGGTGCCAATTGTGCACATGGATCCCCAACTTTCAAACTTGGCCCTTGATTAAACCATTCAATCTTAACCCTTCATTTCCCCATTTCTTCTATAAATAGAACCCTTCTCCTCAAGCAAAAAAAGGAAGCATTAGAGTATTGTTGTTATACTGGCATTAGCATAGAGCTTTCTCATAGCATCACTATCTACACTTGCATAGTATTTGCTTATCATATTCAACCATCTTGAATCTCCATATGGCATCCATGGCTAGTGCTAAAAGCTGAGAGCTACACTCATTTGGGACTTGGAGAGGAGAGGAACAAGGGAGGAGCAACTATGAGCATCTTGATTAGCTATTTTATTCTATGTTTATATGCTTTCTATTTCATGCTTAATATCTCTCTTGATATGCCTGTTTAGGATAATCTTTTGTTGCTAACACTAACGTTTGTTTCTTGTGCTCTTGTGTGTGTTGCCATCAAACAGATTTTCTAATCCTTTTTGCAGAGCATCATAAATAATATTTAATTAATATTTGAGAAGGGTTTGATTGATTAAATGATGAATTGATTAAAGAATAGCAATAGAATAATTAGAAATGTTGAATGTGATGATCAGAAGAAATAATTAGTGTTGAGTGTGATGATCAGAAGAGATAATTAGTTTAATCAAATAATTAAAGAATTACTTAATTAATTAGATGAATAATTAGTATGCAATTGATGAGACATTTTTAGGTTTCTACATTTGCCCCTATTTGAGACAATGTCAAGACGATATTATTTTAAAGAAAACAAAAAAAACAATGCCCCAGTATGCTAGGGTATAATGCCCCCTCGAGAGATTGTTTGTGCATTGAAGGCATGAATGATCTCTTGAAAGAAGAAGAATGTTAGATGAAAGATGAAGAATGATTAATTGATGACATGAATGGGTTTGATTAGAGAAAATAAATGGTTTGAGTGATTTGTAGATTGATTGAATGATAAGATTAAAAGGAATTGATATGATAAAGATAAAGTCTAATTTTAGGAAGGACACATCTTGTATAAAAAATGATCAAAACGTCTGGTTTCAGGAAGGATACATCATGTATAAGACTAAGATAGATGATTGTGCCTGGTTTCAGGAAGGTCTAGAATCCTGTACAAGACAAAGATAGATCAAAATTGGATGAAAAATAAAATATGATGAAAGTGAAGAATAATTGATTGAAAGATAGAATAGTTGATGTGAGGAAATGATAGAATTATAGATGGAAAGATTGGAATTAAGTGATGAGAGAGATCATGTTAGAAAGATTGTAAGAATTGAAAAGGTTGATTCAAGAAAAGATTCTTGATGAGAGAATGATCTTGATTGATACAATTAGCATGACGAGATTTAAAAAAATGAAATGATATGATGATGATCAATAGTATTCTTGTCTTTATTCATAGTGCAACATTTTCATTATTGAGCCTTATTATGTAACAATGAAGCTTTATATATAATGGTATGAAGAACCAAGATGTAAAGATATCTCATTGCAAAGAAATAAACATGTTGCAGAAAAGGAGTGAACCCTTCGTTCTAGGAATAACAACAGGGGTCGAGGTATGTGCGGTAGTCACAAGCATAGTTATCCTTCATGGGATGCTTGTTTAATGAGTGTACCAATCACAGACACCCACTGGAGCTATTTCCCCAAAACTTCATTGGTTCACACCACAAACAACAAACAAAGAAAAAAAGCATGCCCATCATAGCTCCTCTAGTCACTTGTGGACATCCTTGAGTAGCATAGTAACATAATCTATCGCCAAATGATAAAAGATAAAAATTAACTAGGACAAAATACAACAGCTATACTGATCTATGTCTTCGTGTGATTTCTTGATGTGATAGTTGATAATGTCTAGTTTTAGAAAGTTGCGGACCCCATTTAAGACTGACATGTCTGGTTTCAAGTGTATTCTCTTCTATTTAAGACAAGATAATGATCACGTGATAAGGATAGATTTTCGATTAATAAGACGATCATTTTGATTGTAGATGTTTGATAAGATAGTTATATCCTTTGTTTAACTTCGTGCGAAGTGTTTGTTGGATATTTTCTAGAGTATTTGTTTACCACTAGACATGTTATTGCAAGTTTTGGTTGTTTTCAATTTTTAGTTTGTTTTTTAGTTTTTCGATGTTTAGGGTTTGTTTTTGAAGTTTTTGATATTTTTTGTGAAACATGACTTGCCATCAATTGATAAAGATAAGAGTAACTTGGATAAAATCTAGCAGCCATACTGATCTAAGTCATTATTTTGATTTGTGTGATCATTGATAGGAATGTCTGGTTTCAAAGAGTGAGTACCCCATATAAGACCGATCTATCTAGTTTTGAGTGTACCCTTCCTTGTATAAGACATGTTGATGCTTGATAAAGTTTGATTGATAGGTGATTAACAAGACATGTGATCAATTTGATTGTAGACTTTGCGAGTTTTTCTATTATTGATTTGATTTGATGGATGGTCTATGTTTTCTTTCTTTGATTTTTTCAGTTTTTGATTTTGTGATTTTGATTGCTTTTTAAGGATATTTTTAGATTTTTTGGATTTTGGATGTTATGATTTTTAGGATTTTTCAAGTCTTTTTATGATTTTTAGAGTTTTTTTAGTTATACCCCCAAGTATGCAAACCTGTATGATATGATGATCTGGGCAATGCACATGGAGACAATGAATTTTCAATATGAGTTATTCTAATGCAAGATGCATGATGAAAATGAAGTTCCTATTTGAACAAAGATGATTGTGTGCATTCTTCATTCTGAAATGCACTAACTGAATCAAAGGTAGGAAACATTTCAGAGATAGGAGTTCAATCCATTCTTAGGAAACCTTAGACCATGAAACCTAACAAACTATGTAACCAAGATTTATGAATGGAGGCACATAAAACTTCTCCATCAATTCTTGAAACTTTGATCTTCTTTTTCCCATGTGTGTGCAATTAAATTTATTCTAACTCTTATAACCATCAAAGACCCTTGGAATCTTATGTGACTAGCTACGTAGGTTATTCTTACTTAAAAAGCAACCTGGATAGGGCCTTGCTACCAACAAGCTTTTAGGGCTCCGACGAGGTTATGCACTGTAATCTCTCAAATATTGTTCCATTGCTAACAGGCATCCATAACCCTGATGGAGTTATTCGCATGTTCCCATAGTTAAGCTTTTATTATCACACTTGTATGTGTGATATTTCAGTTATATATCTTTTTTCTTTTTGCCATGATATTTTGATATTGATTTTGGTATAGCACTTTTTTTTTTTTCCTTGACTTGTAAGTAATGAAACCTTCTTGTGTATGATGATTACAGTGGTGCTGAAGTAGAAATTTAGGTTTTTTATTAGCCACATGACCAACTAGGTATCTATAATGACTTAGAGTTATTGATTAATGTGTGAGATATAGCAATTGATAGATTTTGGGTAACAAGACTTGATAGTGAAACTTCTACCCAACCAAGGATAAAGCTTAATCACAAGGTGATGTTGAAGATTGTGATATTTTGCCAAGATCAAGAACTCAATGAAATGTACAAATAGAGAGACAAAATATAGGACAAGAATAAACTGTATTCTCATCAATATATAAAAAAATGGTTGTTCAATAGTTACATGCAATGTAGATGAGCCTGCATATATAGGAAAGACTATATGGATATGTGAGCACACAAACACAACATGTGGCTCAATAAGACAAGGGTAGGTAGGAAATAGGTGTGGTAGGTAGGAGAAACAATAAAATGTTCCACATGAGGTGGATTGCCCACCGAAGGTGGAATTATCACTCCACAATAAGTGGATATGATAAAGTAGTAATAAGATCACACCATAAAAGGTGGACATTCTCCTACACACACTATCCCAATATGGCACAAACACCCAAGTGTCTCATACCCAAACTAATATGAAATGCATTATCCTAGGTAAACTTAAGTAAGGTGTAATAATATCCAAGATGAATAATTATTTACACCAACACCCCCCTCTTAAGTGAAACTTAGGGGAATGCACTTAAGTCTACAATGCAACTAAGAAATGCAAGATGGGTCCTAGCTACATGGCCATGTTAGGTACCCATGTACAAATGCAAATGCATGCAAACCAATGTAATGAAATCTCTCACAAATCAAGGAAAGAGAGAAAAACTCAATGGGAAAAACCCTCCCCCAAAAAGGAGATGAAAGCTATACAAGAGAACTCTCATAGAATTATGTAAGGAACAAAACCCCATGTGAGAAAAAAGTCCCCCTCATATGAGAGAAGAAAAGAAGCTAGGAAGCCCCCCCTCAATGTTGAATCTGCACCAATGATAGAAGCTCGATGATGAATGAAGAAACTGCTCCATTAACATCGAACAAAATTCCTCCCCTTAGGAAGAAACAAAACCAAAGGTGTATCCATGAATTCTCCCCAATCATGAAGGGAAGATGTATGAAAAAAACTCATGATGAATGAAATCTCTGAAAACTGCTCAAGTGTCCCCATGTGGATGCTGAAAGACACCCCCTCCAAAGGTGGTGAACTGCTCCACATTGTTGAAAAAGGCACTCCAATATCTAGTGGAGATGAAAGTAGAACAAGTCCCAAAGACTCACATGTCTCCTCTAAACATAAAGAGACCTCATCCAACTATTGTACATAAGTATCTACAATCATATAAACCTTAAAAGAATGATCATGTAGAGAATGAACAAGAGGGTCAGAGTGTTTCCTTGCAACAATCGAAGAAGGATCATCTTCATCAAAGAGAAGATGAATATCATCAATGATGTCTCCCAAATCTACAATGTAGGATTCCAAAAACAAACCTGCAAGGTCTGTCAAGTACTCATCCCCAAAAATTGAAGTTGGAAGACAAGGTATATCCTGCTGCACTGAATCACATGAAGGCAAAAGCGTTGCACTATCTACATCATCAGGTGCAATAGGTGATGTGATATCAATAGGAGGAGATGAAACAAAAGGCTCAATAATGGGGTCACATGTGAGAATCCCCAAGTTCAAGTACCCAAAGCTCTCCTCAAAATCTGAATCATCACAAGAAGTGTGATCATCATGTGTAGAATCATCATATGTGAAATCATTATCATCAAAAAAATCTAAAAATGAGTATAATCGAGATGCATGATCAACCACCCCAGTCACAATGATAGCTCTAGTCTCCAAGTCTCTAATGAAAATAGACTCAGGTGTGAACTCCCCAATTCTCTTAGTTGTGCCATGTGTGATTTTATAGATGGAAAGGAGATTGTTTATCAAATGGGATACACACAACACATCATTGAAGGAGTTATCCCCAATGGAAATAGATCCTTTACCAATCACATCCATGTATGTATGATTGCCCATCAAAATCAGTGGCATGGTGCAAGGCTCAAATGTAGAGAACATAGACTGCGAAGATGCCATATGATGAGAAGCCCCTGAATCTAGAAGCCATCTCCCTGAATCATGACTTGTACCAGCACAAAGAGCTTTTCCTTTTCTTGTCCCAAAAGAGTGATTCTTCCCACTTGTAGAAGCCATGAATGCTTTCCCTTTGCCCTTTGAGTGTGAGGAAGTGGAAGGTGATGAATCCTCCTTCTTGTAGGCATTAGGAAAATCAATGTTGTGCTTTTTGAGGATGTGTGTGAGCTTATCAATCTTCTTAGAATGGAAATGACACTCCTCATGACCAAAATTTTTACAATGGGCACAAGTAGGTCTCTCCCTCTTTGGCGAATTGTCCCTCTTGGAAGAGGATGCATCTCTTTTTTGTGGAGAAGGTGGTGCTTTTTACTTAGGCTTTGATTGCCATTTCTTCTTGTTTGAGTTGTCCTTTCCTTTATTTCCTTTGTTCCCTTGATTTGCCACTAATGCTTGAGACTTAGAAGTCTTAAGAATGCCCATTCTTATCAACTTAGTTTTGTTTCATCATCAACATTTCGGCGAAAGCATCAAATGTAGGCATTGTGTAGCTTGAACCCATTGTCATCCTATGGGTTTGGAAACTAGAAACAAATGTTGCATATTCTTGTGGAAGTTTTCCCATCAAATTGAAGATTAATTGAGTATCCTTCTTATCAATGCCACAATCTTTGATTTGTGCCCTCAACTCTTTTACTTTAGTGAGATAATCTTGTATAGTCCCAAATTTTTGGGGATCTAACATGGTGAGATCACTATCAATCTGATATCCCCTAATCTCATCAACTTGACCATACAAGTCTTGAAAATTTTGCCAAACATCATTGATTAGAGTACATTTCTCAATATGAAAAATGAGATCCTTTGATACATAATTTATTAAGGTACCAATTGCCATGATATTTTTAGTGAGCCAATCCAAGTGATCAACAAGATCAGCCTTAGGATTAGCGGGAGCAACAATAGTTCTATCAATATAATGAGTTAGTCATTTTTCCATAAGTTTACTCCATGCATCAATTTTCCAAGTAGCATAATTATGAGGAGTTAAGAGAGGAAACTTAGGAGAACCCATAGCAGCAGAAAGGAAGGAACACAAGAGAACAAAAGAACAAGAGACACCCCCAAATTCAATCAATCAAGGTACCCCCCCCAAAATGATGATTTTGGCACTTTATATGTAGTGCGTGTACAATAGGCCACTTGCAAATAATGGCAAGTTGGACTTCTGATTTTGTTTTACAACTGCCCCAATAGGCTGAGAACTACAATGCAAAAGACCAGCAAGCTAGATCTATGCAATACAAGTGCCAAATTGGCCAAAAAAGACCATATGCTAAAAGTACAATTTCTACCCAAAATCACTACAAAATGATAGCAAATAATGAGAGTAGACAAAAAATCATGCACTTTCAAAAAAAATGGCACCTAAAAAGGAGTTTGTATGAGCCCAAACGAAGTCTTGAAAGTTGCAGAAACAGGGATTGGATAGGTACAATCACTAAAAACTGTGATTTATGAAACATTTGTCCATAAAAATAAAAAAATAATGCAACCATGAGAAAGTACATGAAATTATAGCCCATTTCAAAAACAATTGCACCCAAAAAGGAGCAAAAATGAGCAAGATCATATGGCCATTTGAAGTTGAACTGCAAAATCAAAAAGCTCAATGGAGGGGGCTTGCCAAATTTTCAAAACAAAAAATGACATCAGTGATTCACGAGGTTAAATTTGACGATCGTATGACCATCGCAAAAACTTCACCTCCCCACTGACTAGACGTCCATATAGTACGAACTGACACATCGCAGGATCCAGTTGGTCAAAATAGTTGATGTGGCTGTTGACGTGCCAATGAATGGGTGCCAACTAGGCACTGACATGGCGTATAGATGTGCCATGTGGCGTCTGATGTGGAAGCCTATGTGGCACTGATTGGTGGATGCATGGTGCTACAAAGCTGCATGGTAGGGGTTGTAGATGACATGGTTGAACGGTCACGTGGCAATAGGCGGGCGGGAAGGAGGCCGACAGGCGGGATCACCGACGGCAGAGGGGCTTCTAGCGGGAGACAAACACTGGCGTGGTGGGAATACGAACGCCGACGTGGCTACCAATGGGAGACCAGAGCCAGAAGTGTGGTTGGCAGGAGGCAAGTGCCGACATTGGGAGGAAGGGAAGGGTCATTGGTCGGGGGCCATAGCATGGGCAGACAGGATGGTACAACGAGGTCGACTGCTAGCAGCAGTGGAGTTGGTGGTCGGCGGGGGTGGGGGGGGAACCCTTGTAAGAAAAGATTTTCTTTTTTCAACAATTTTTTTTGTAGAATTTTTTTTTTTTTTAATTTTAAATTATTTCAAAATTTGTACCGTACCACCCAAATTTGATTTTCACCTAATATAAGCGAATTTATAGTCAAAATTCATGGAAATGACCACCCAGACACAATGGCGAGGTCGGATCTGGTCTACGACACCTCTAAAAGATGTTTCTCCTCAGATCTGCCTCTTGACGTTGCAATAATGCCTCTCAAAGATGAATCAATGACGCTCTAATGGCTCTGATACCATGTGAGATTTTGCCAAGATGAAGAGCTCAATGAAATGTACAAATAGAGAGACAAAATATAGTACAAGAATAAACTATATTCTCATCAATAGATAAAAAATGGTTGTTCAATAGTTATTGTATATACCTAAAAATGGTCTGAAGATAATTAATTAAATAAGCAATTATTTAATTAACCCCCCTTCCCAATTTAATTGAATTCATTAGCAATTTGATTAAATCCCTTTCATCTACTTATTAATAAATCTAAGGATTTATTTAATATGTTCATTTCAATAGTCCCCTTTGATTAATTAATATAAATTAATTAATCCTCCCCCAATTTAATTCATTCCTTCTAAGCCCCTAATTAATTAAAACAAATCAATTTATGAGTTGTTGAAAGTTAATTAGTCTTTTCCTATTATTTGAATTTTTAAATTCAAATTACCCACATGCCTCTTAACTTCTAACCACCTAACCTAACCCATTTCACCTAACCTTGGGTTTAACTAACCCTATCCTATCTTGCACATCCTAACCTCCTTATTCTAACCTCTTATGGTATGGATATTATCCCCTTGAGACACATGGCACTTTTTCCACATGTCTCCTCCCTTGGACACTTGCCCTCTCATGAGCAAGGCTCCTTGATAGTTGTCACCACAAAGATGACAAGTGTCCCTTCCTCCAACCTCTTCTCCAACTTCCTCAATCTTGGCCCTTGATATCTTCAAATCAGATCTGGACCATCAATTCTTGCCACCTCAGCTTTGGCCTTGGAATTCCTATAAGTATCCCCCATTTTGGAGCAATAAGGATCCCTTGCATTCATATTTTCAGCATCGTTACTATAGGCATTTTCATTTCAATCATCTAGTAATTAGCATTTTGGATTAATCATAGCATTGCATTTCATATCATTTTCATAATCAATCACGATCAAATAGCTACTCAACTCTTGGGTTGCCACTTTGGAGGTCATTGCTCCACTGAGAGCCAACCAATCCAACACCTTCAAGGTCCTCAAGAATAGAGGAAAATGAGACATTTCAAGGAAGGCTTATGGTTTGCATCTTTAATTTAGTTTTCAATTAGGTTTTCCATTATGTTTTATTGCCTCATTATATGTGTATGCCTTTCTATATACCACATTTTTAGCATCACATTAATTTGCGCCCACCATGGGGCCTAGCCCCTTTGATCTTTAACAAGTTTTCTTGCAGGAAATTTCATTGACAGGTTGATTAGCTCATTCGGTGTGTAGATTAGCTCTCTTGGGTTCTAGATTCACGTTCTTGGCCTCTTTTGTAGCGTTTCGACACCTCAAATGGCAGTTTTGGGATATTTCTCAACTCTATTTTTATGTTTTTCTATACTTTAGTGCTTTTAGTCCATACTTTAGCATTTATGGTCTGTCCTGCAGTGCTTGGTCTATCTTGTAGTGCTTTTGGTTTATTTTGCAGCACTTTTGGTTTGTTTTGTAGCACTTCTGGTCAATTCTATAGCACTTTTGGTCAAGTTTGCAGCGCTTATGGTCAATTCTGCAGCATTTTTGGTTAATTCAACAACATTTCTAGTGTGCAAAATAATGTTTTGGGTCCATTTGGTAGCGTTCTTGGCACATATGATGGCGTTCTTGGTCAATTTGATGGGGTTTTCATTTTTTTATTGATTTTTCAAATGTTGTATTTTGTATTTCTTATTTTTGCTGGATTGTCATTTTCCTAAACCTAATTTGTAGATTATTGGTTTTGTAGATACTCATTTCCCTGTGAAAGACCAAAGGCATAAACCATTTTGTCGTCAAAGAATGCAATATAAACTACTAACTTTGTTTGCAACCGCATGATTTTGCACTTATTTTTGTTAAATTAGGCACATAGACTAATTACAATGGAAATGAACAAACAAGTCTTATGTGTTTTGATGATAGGAAAGTATGCTCTCACCTTTCTTAGGTGATCAGAAAGCTAGACTCATCTTTTCTTTTCAATAGTGCATATCTTTAGCGGGCTTGCCCTCCCGAGGAGCCTATAAGGCCAAAGCCATTAAGGCTGGCGAGAGGGGAATGACTAACGCCAAGTACTCCAACCCACTATAAAATAAATGTGATTTGATGAAAATCAAGTCAATGACAGTGCTCAGGAATAGCTCTCCTTCATACCTTTGGGTATATCAAACCTTGGTTTTCAAGGCTGGGAGACCTCTTAATTGAGTTTATACCCCAACGTGCTGAATGGATCCTTTATTAGTTCCAATTAAAATTAGAAGCTACCCGATTTAATTATGAACATTATTAAATTCTTAGTGCATGGAGGGGGAAGAATCTCTCCTTAAGATACTCACCATATGTCCCTCTTGAGTGTATGTGTGAACTCCCCTTTTGAGACCTTATTGCTAGGCTTATAATGGGACTCCACTAGCTCTCGCAAAGGCAAAAACATGGGCACCTTTTAGGGGGTGACAAGGCTGTGTGAGTTGACAGGGTACCAAGTGTGGGCTAAGAACTAATAATGAAGCCAAACTCCTTAGGATAGACTAAATGATGTGTTTTCAATTGTTCAAAACCCGTGAAAACTTGGGCTTTCTTTAAAGCTTCTTGAACATACACTTTATGTGTCCTTTGGGACAAAAACACAATCTGATTTCTATGTTTGTAAGTCAAGTCAAGATATCATCCATTGAAATACAACAAAAATTGCAAACTCAAACTTCAAATTGTCAAATTAACAAGTTTCACAGCAGATTAGCTCTTTTGGTCCAAACAGTCGCACTTACGGTCCAAACAATCGCACTTCCAGTCTAAACAGTCGCACTTATGGTCCAAATAGTCGCACTTTCAGTCTAAATAGTCATACTTACGATCCAAACGGTCACACTTTCAGTCCAAATAGTAGCTCTTTTGGTCCAAATAGTCACACTTTCAGTCCAAACATTAGCTCTTTTGGTCCAAACAGTCGCACTTTCAGTCCAAACATTAGCTCTTTTGGTCCAAACAGTCACACTTTCAGTCCAAACATTAGCTCTTTTGGTCCAAACAGTCGCACTTTCAGTCCAAACATTAGCTCTTTTGGTCCAAACACTCACACTTTCAGTCCAAACATTAGCTCTTTTGGTCCAAACAGTTGCACTTTCAGTCCAAACATTAGCTCTTTTGGTCCAAATAGTCACACTTTTACTCCTAACATTAGCTCTTTTGGTCCAAACAGTCACACTTTCAGTCCAAACAGTCACACTTTCAGTCCAAACAGTAGGTCTTTCAGTCCAAACAGTCACACTTTCGGTCCAAACATCAGCTCTCTTGGTATGAATGTTAACTTTCTCAATTTCAACATTAACTCTCCAAGGTTGAGCTTGCTAGCTATAAAAATCAATTTTCTAATTCTACATATTAACTCTTGGGATCAAAATAATCATTGTCTAAGTTCTAACATCACTAGTTTAAGCTTTAGAGCTCTACTGGTCTAAACATTAGCTCTGTTGGTCTAAACGTCAGCTCTCTTGGTCTAAACATCAGCTCTTCTGGTCTAAACGTCATCTCTCTTGGTCTAAACATCAACTCTTTTGGTCTAAATGTCAGCTCTCTTGGTCTAAACAACAACTCTTTTCGGTTGAATGTCAAATTGCTCATGTTTCAACACTAGATCTCCTAGTATGCACTTGCTAGGTCTAAATATCAGTTATCTGAGTTTGAAAATAAAAAAGTTAGGTCAAAACAACAATCTCCTAAGTTCAAACACCCAATTTGCTGAGTCTAAACATCATTGTTTTGAACTTTAGAGTCACTGCACTATAGAATAGCATTTTTGGTATGTTCCTCAGTGTTCCTGGTCAGTTTGTCAGTGTTTTTGGTCAGTATAGTAGCATTCTAGTCAGTTTAGCAGCGTTTCTGGTTAGTATAGCAGGGTTCTCAGTCAATTTGTCAGTGTTTCTAGTCCATATAGAAATGTTTATGGTCAGTATAGTAGCATTTCTAGTCATTTTGTTAGCGTTTCTGGTAAAATGCACCAAAATCAGAAAACAAAAACAACCCATTTCTCAAACAGTCAAATATAGAGACTAGGTCATCTTCTTGGGTCACTTAGTCAGGTTATCTTTTGCTAAAATAGATTCAAAGAAAGACACACTAAGGTTCTCAAGTATTCATCTCCAACAAGCTTAAGATCTAACATCTCAAAGTGCAACATCACACCTTCTTTGATAAACTGATCACTCAAAACATGCTTTCTCATTAGGATCTATCATCCTCTATCATGAAACTGCAATGTTTGATCAGGATAACCTTGTCCCACATCCTAGGATATATCATTCCTATTGGACTTGGTTTTATCAAAGTCATCATCATTGCACTCTAAACTAAGATCGAAAAACTTAAAAATCTATAAATACTTGAATTATCTTTTCATGTCATATACCTACCTTGACAGTTGGTCATTTATTGAAACACCTTTTAGACAATCGAATTTCTGCACAACATTCAACACACGTGTATGCCCATTTTAACTAGAGCGCAGAGGCATAAGATTGAAGAAACATAAATTGAAACATTCAAAATAGATGAAGATCATAGAACATGGAATACCAAAGAAAAATACAAGGAGACATAACAGGTCAACATATCAGAGAAATCAAATAAGTCCAAAATCAAAAGCCAACTATGTCAAAACCTCACAAGGATTCAAATACATCTCCAAAGAAAGTTGGCTCTTTTATGCAACTCTTAAAGAAATCCCTAAGGGATTTTGATGAGAAAGATCACAATCATGCACCTATTTCTAGCAATGGCTCATTCCCCCATAAGAAAATTGACTCTCCAAAGGCATCTATTCCTACACCTCCTGAAAGCTTGCAAGAACCTTCCATAGCATCATCACCAAACAATACACCCAAAGATGAAGTTCCCCAAGGGATATCCATGATTTCCATCAAAACTATTTTAGAGAATCATATTCAAATCCCATCTCCTTCATATCCAAGCATTGATTCCTTGCAACATCCCCATAACGCCCACTTGCAAATTAAAGTCCTCATTAATAGAATGTTCGTTAAATGTGTCCTAATAGATGGGGTGATGCAGAGCCCTGGTATAGGTATAGGATAGGTTCCCCTAATCCAAGAACACACCAAGGACCCTAAAAATGACAACACACTACAAGGGGTCAAGGAATATTAGTTTGACAAGTCCCACATCCCTTTCTTCCAAAGAATCTCCCTCACAACGTCTCTTTCATTGAGCATCTCCTAAGGTCTTCTAGAGGCTCTTAAGGACCCTATGGCCAATAATGGGTTGGTCACTTCTCCAATGCAACAATGTATATCAAAGGTTTTATTTTAAGTCCCTTGGGCTAGGGAGACCTCCTTCAATCAATATATTTAGGTTCCCTCTACCGGTTTGGGGTAACTGCTGCAATAAGGCCTACTAATCCTAGTAGCCCTACCATATCGGTTTTCCACACTTAACTCCTTATTTCTCAAAAAGAATTAGAATTTTTTTATATATTTGGATACCCTTTTGAGAGTTACAAAACATATTGCAAGGGTTCTGACCAGTTGGGAACACAAGAATCCAAACCCTATTCAAGTTAGGAGACCTAATAGCCACAATTAGGCCTATTTTACAAAGGAGTGTGTAGACATAGACCTTAACTCACCAAAGAAACTAAAGGAAACTCATAGGACATGGAAAATGCACCAATTCCTAAGTCTTAGGTCATGATTAGACCTCTAACCCTTGATGTGAGACCTGTTTACTTACACTTGCATGGTGGCCACATGGAGTTGCCCACCTTAATGCATCAAACCCTCACATCCAACTGGTCCTAACCTACAAAAGGCCTTCAAAATCCTAAAATAAATTGGCCATAATTGCATCCCCTCTAAATCCATGAACCACCAATGAAGGATCAACAAGGTAAGGCCATTTCTTTACAAAACCCTAGGCAAACTGTCAAATCTAGACAACTTCCAGAAAGTTATAGGTTTCTGTCTTATCCTGGTGAATTAAGACCTTAGACTTGATGCATCTGAAAGGTGATTGGCCACTCTAGCACATACTAGTGGTTTCCTAATTTCAACATGATCGTATAGTATGGTACACCATGTAGAATAACCAAATTTCAGGAAATTCTCATAATTGTATTACTTCAATGATGCCAAATGTTTACAAAGTCATCCTCTCTCTCCAATGATGATTAGGAATGACATTTTATGCCTTCCTCAATGATTATAAACCACCTTTTGAACTGAGGGACCATTGGAAGGAAGTTTCTATTTGTAACCAAAAGTTGTCATTAAAAGCTATCAAGTTTGAGCAACTTTTGACATATGTTAAATCCGCCTACCTAGAGATGTTTCAACATGTCCTAAAACTTCCTAAGACATATCCAACACATAAAAACCTATAAAATATGTAAATAAATACCCCTAGGCCCATATGCCCATGGTGGCTCATCAATTTGCCAAATCCATGTCATTGGGTGACAAGGTGGGGTTTATTACAAAAATCAAACAAACAAGACTACCCTATCACATAGATTGAAAGGCCACATTCCCATGTGTGACCTTTAGCCTTTATTGCACTTATCATCTTAGTCTTGAGGTGCTCCTGCACCATACTCCCAAGCTGAATGAATCTCAAGTCCACTTGAGATGAGGTCATGTAATGTAGTGCCATACTTCTTGATTTGATCTTCATCCAACCCAATGGCTTCAGAGTTTGGTTTTCTTTTCCATTTGACCAAGTATTTCTTGTACTCATTGTTCCTGGTCTTCTTTACAATCTTGGTGTCCAAGACTTTCTCAAGCTTAGGTGGCTCATGTTTGGGAATGTCTATATCTGCGACATCTTCTAGGACCTACTGTGAGTTACTTACATTAGAATCACCTTTAAAAGGAGTCAAATCACAAACATTAAAAATAGGAGATATGCCAAGGTCTGATGGTAATTGAATTTCATGAGCACTGGTGCCAAACTTCTTCAAGGTTTGACATGGTCCTACTTTCCTGTACATGAGTTTAGTGTGTTTTCCCTTGGGTAACCTTTCCTTCTTCAAATTTGCCCAAACCAAATCTCCAATTTGAAATTGCACTTCTCTCCTTTTATGATCTGCATGTTCCTTGTACTTGTTTGATGACCTTTGAAGTTGTATTTTTACCTGCTCATGAACTTCCTTTATGGCCTCAATAAACCTCTCACCATTTACACTTATGGGATTCGTATAGGGTAGTTTTCTCAACTCTAATACCCATCTTGGATGTAATCCATACACAATCTGAAATGGTGACTTCCCTATGCTTCTGTTTACAGTGTCATTGCAGATAAACTCAGCCCGCGGTAATATTGAATCCCACTTTTCACCATGTTGCCTTGTAAGACATCTCAACAAATTCCCTAATGATTGGTTTACTACCTTTGTCTGTCCATCCGTTTGTGGATGATAGGCTAATGAAAAGGATAGATTGGTGTCAAGTCTCCTCCATAAAGCAACAAATTTAACATCCCTATCGGACACTATGTTCAATGGGAGTACATGAATCCTTGCTACTTCTCTAAAAAACAAATCTGATATATAGGATGCATCACTAGTGGACTTACATGGCAAGAAATGTGTCATTTTGCCAAACCTATCTACTATCATAAATACATTATCAAATGCCTTTTGGGTCCTAGGTAAACCCATTACAAAGTCCATTGACACACCTTCCCAAGGTCTTGAGGGAATGGATAAGGGTTGATAGAGACCAACATTGGTGCTTCTTCCTTTTGCCTTTTGGAAAATGGTGCATGCATCTACAAACTTTCTTACATCAACCTGCAATTTAAGCCAAAAGTAGTGCTCCTTACCAATTCAAGTGTCTTGTCTAGACCAAAATGACCTACCATAGCCCCACTATGCTTTTAATTGATGATATTAGTCCTTATTAAGCACTTTGGTATGCACAATTGCCCACCTTTGAAGAGAAGTCCATCTTAGATCAGAAAATCAAAAAACTCCACATGATACCTTTCACCAAATTTAGTACATGCCTTGTAAATCTCCTTAAAGTCCTCATTTGCAATTACATATCTTTCATTGCATCAATCACAATGCTTTCTAATTAGATTTCAGATATGGTTAGCACTCTCCTAATCAGTGCATCAGCCACTTTGTTGGCTACTCCTTTCTTGTGTTTTATGGAAAAGGTGTAGGCTTGTAGGGATTCTTCCCACTTCATATGCCTATGGTTTAACTTTTCTTGGCTATTAATGAAACTCAAGGCTTGGTTATCAGTATAGACTACAAATTCCTTTGGTAACAGATAGTGCCTCCATTTTTTCAAAGCTTGAACTAGTGCATACATTTCTAGGTCATAAGAAGAATAGTTTCTCTTTGCCTCATTGAGATTTTCACTAAAGAATTTTATAGGTCTACCTTCTTAACTTATGAATGCTCCTATGGCCACATGACTAGAATCACATTCAATCTGAAACACTTTGTTAAAATCAGGTAAAGAAAGTACCGATTGTTGAGCTACCTTTTTCTTGAGAGTTTCTAATGCCTCATCTGCTTCCTTTGTCAAAGAGAACCTGCACTTTTGACCACCTTTTATGGTTTCCAACATTGGAGCACATATGTGACTGACACCTCTTATGAACTTTCTATAAAATGTGGCTAATCCATGGAAACTTCTAGCTTCACCAATAGTCTTAGGAGTAGGCAAAGAAACAATTGCATTTACCTTATCTTGATCCATCTTCAAGTGACCTTTGGAGATCACAAATCCAAGGTAGATGAGTTCTTCCTGCATGAACAAACACTTCTCCATATTGATCATCAATTCCTCTTCACTAAATTTTTTCAAAACCATGTCTAGATGCCTCAAGTGTTCTTCTTTTGTCCTGTTGAATACTAGGATGTCATCCAAGTACACTATTACAAACTTCCCTATGAATTCTTTCAAAACTTCATTCATGAGTCTCATGAATGTACTTGGGGCATTAGAGAAACCAAATGGCATAACCTTCCACTCATACAACCCTTCATTTGTTTTGAAGGTTGTTTTCCACTCACCATCAGACCTAATTCTAATTTGGTGGTATCCACTCTTTAAATCAATTTTAGAAAAATATTTTGCACCCCCCAAAAAATCAAGCAAATCCTCTATTCTAGGAAATGGAAATATATACCTTATGGTGATCTTATTGAGAGCTCTTGAGTTAGTACAAAGCCTCCATATTCCATCCTTTTGGGGTGCCAAAACTGCAAGTACTGCACGTGGGATAAAACTCTTTCCAATCAGATCAGAATCTAGCAACTCTTGAATCTACTTTTCCATCTCCTCATTTTGTTGTGGTGTGAGTTTGTATGCATCCTTGTTAGGCAAAGTAGCCCCTAGGATCAAGTCAATACAGTGATTGATCTCTCTCATTGGTGGAAAACTCCTTGGCACTCCATCTACAACTATGTCTTGGTATCTACCAATGATATCCTTCACTTCCAGACTTAGATCCTTGTCCTTTCCTTCTGCTTTGTCATTTGCAGTAGGATTCTCCTTTGAGGTTGGTATTGGAAGCAATGCAAAGTATTTTCCTTCTTCCATCTTTTTCTCCTTGAGGAATGGTTTTCCCTCCATCATCATCACTTTGGACTCAGTTTCTTTCTGCTCTTCAATGTTTTCAGTCAAGGGCAGTAGCTCTCTGACCTTGCCATTCTTTGTGATGGAGTAGGTATTCCTAAATCCATCATGGTGTTCTTTGAGCTCATATTTCCATGGTCTTCCAAACAAGAGGTGACAAGCATCCATGTTAACAATATCAAACAAAATCTTATCTATATATGCACCTATCTGAAATTCTACCCATGATTGCTCTTCTACAAGTCTTTGTTGCCCCTTTTTGAGCCAAGACACCTTATAGGGGTATGGATGGGGTATCCTCCTCAATTTCAACTTCTCTACCATTTCTATTAACACAAAATTATTAGTAGACCCTGAGTCAATCAAAACTTTACATACCTTTCCTCCTAATTGGCAAGTGGTGTGAAAGATAGACTTCCTCTGAGGTGGATCCATAGGTGTTGGTACCTTCAAGAGGGTTATTCTCAACTTTAGTGCCTCTCTAGTCTCTGGATAACCATATGAATCAGGTTTACTACTGCCTTGGTAATCTGATTCTTGGGCTAGATTGGCTCTCCTTTCTCCTTGGAACTAGACCCCATCTTCTCCAGACATTTGTTGGCAATGTGTCCCTCTTGTTTGCAATTAAAGTACGTTATTGGTCCTACTCCTCTTCGTAATGATCTACCTCTAAAATTAGGCCTTCTCCCTCTGAAGTTGCCTTTTTTGTTGTTGTCATTCCTTAAGGAGTCTTGATTTCCCTCTCCTTGAAACTCAAAATTTGATCCTCTTCCTCTGAGGTTTCTCCTTCCTCTTGGTTGCTTACCCCTTCCTCTACTGCTCTGCTCTTGTCTTCTTTTGAGCTTCTCCTCTACCTTTAATGCCAATTGATAGCATTTGTGAATAGTTTCAGGGCACAAGAGGTTCAACTCTTCTTGTATGTTCCACCTTAGGCCATTTAGATACATTTCCACTCTTTCACTTTCATCTTCAACCTTCTTAGACTTTATACTCAATTTATGAAATTCTTCAATATAGGCACACACATCCATCTCTTTATGTTTGAGATTTTGCCTTCTCTTGTGTAATTGGACTTCATAGTCCTTAGGTACATATACTCCCTTGATCTTTGTAATCATCTTCTTCCAAGAGGTGATCATTCCTCTTCCCTCTTTTACTCTTTCTCCTTGCACAAAGTTCCACCATGTCAGTGCCGCTCCCTGCATTTTTGACTTGGCAATCTTCATACTTTGGTTGTCAGCAATGTCTTCACATTCAAAAAAATTGTTCAAGGACTTTATTTAGTCCATCACTCCATTGACATCCATCTTCCCATTGAAAATAGGAAGGTTTGATTTATGGTCCATGGTCCTCCTCTCCACAGACTTCAAGGCATTGACTAGGTACCTATACTTTCTAGGAACTTCCTCTTCTTCTTGCCTTTGTGGGTTCTCCTCTTCTTCTCCCACTTTCTCTGAGCCATCAAGTCTCTTTAGCGTGCCCTCCAGGTTCTCAATCAACTTTCTAAGCTGATCATTCTCTTCTTTGTTCTGTTGCACCATCCTGTGAATTTCCACATTCATCACCTTTGGATGCATTCTTCTAGCCTCACCCTCTAATTCTTCTACTGACATGTACTATTCTTCTTCCCAAAAGGATTCCTCCTATGCTCTGATACCAATCTGATGCAAAGCTCTGGTATAGGTATAGGATAGGTTCCCCTAATCCAAGAGCACACCAAGGACCCTAGAAATCACAAAACACTAGAAGGGGTCAAGGAATATCAGTTTGACAATTCCCACATCCCTTTCTTCCAAAGAAGCTCCCTCACAAGGTCTCTTTCATTGACCATCTCCTAAGGTCTTCTAGAGGCTCTTAAGGACCCTATGGCCGGCAATAGGTTTTTCCCTTCTCCAATGAAACAATGGCTATCCCAAGTTTTATTTGAATTCCCTTAGGCTAGGGATACCTCCTTCAATCAATACATTTAGGTTCCCTCTACCGGTTTGGGGTAACTGCTGCAATAAGGCCTACTATTCCTAGTAGCCCTGCCATAGTGGTTTTCCATACTTAACTCTTTATTTCTCTAGAACAACTAGGAAAAAAATTTCATATTTGGATACTCTTTTGAGAGTTACAAAACATATCCTAAGGGTTTTGACTTGTTGGGAACACAAGAATCCAAACCCTATTCTAGTTAGGAGACCTAATAGACCTAATTAGGCCTATTTTACAAAGGAGTGTGTAGACACAAACCTTAAATCACCAAACCAACTCAATGGACACTCTTAGGACGTGGAAAATGAACCAATTCCTAAGTCTTAGGTCATGATCAGACCTCTAACCCCTGATGTGAGACCTGTTTGCTTACACTTGCACGGTGGCCACATGGAGTTGCCCACCTTAATGCATCAAACCCTCACCTCCAACTGGTCATAACCTCAAAAAGGCCTTCAAAATCATAAAATACATTGGCCATACTTGCATCCCCTCCAAATCCATGAACCACCAATGAAGGATCAGCAAGGTAAGGCCATTTCTTTGCAAAACCCTAGGCAAAACTGTCAAATCTAGACCACTTCTAGAAAGTTATAGGTTTCTCTCTTGTCTTAGAGAATTAAGACCTTAGAATTGATGCATATGAAAGGTGATTAACCACTCTAGCACATCCTAGTATTTTCCTCATTTCAAAATGATCATATAGTACGGTACACCGTGCAGTATAATAGAATTGTAGGAAATTCTCAGAATTGTATTACTTCAATGATGCCAAATGTTTACAAAGTCATCCTCTCTCTCCAATGATGATTGAGAATGAAATTTAATTCCTTCCTTGATGGTTATCAACCACCTTTTTAACTGAGGGGACCGTTGGAAGGAAGTTGCTATTTGTAACCAAAAGTTGTCATTAGAAGTTGTCAAGTTTGAGCAAATTTTGACATATGTTAAATCCGCCTACCTAGAGATGTTTCAACATGTCCTAAACCTTCCTAAGACATATCCAACACATAAACACATATAAAATACTCAGCTAAATACCCCTAGGCTTATATGCCCATGCTGGCTCATCAATTTGCCAAATCCATGTCATTGAGTGACAAGGTGGGGTTTATTACAAAAATCAAACAAACAAGACCACCCTATCACATATATTTAAAGGTCACATTCCCATGTGTGACCTTTATCCTTTATTGCACTTATCATCTTAGTTTTGAGGTGCACCATGGGGGTGCTGGCTTAAACATTTGCTTATTGAGTCTTGTCTATGCTCTAGGTTATTCAGAAGATGCAATTGATCCCTGGAAAAAGATCACCATCAAAGCACATGATGAAGAAGAGCATTCCTCTAAATGAATTTTGGTATTACCCATTAGAGTTGGACCTTTGTAGAAAGACAAAGCTTGCCAAGTTCTAGACTTGGACTTACCATACAACATACTCTTGGGAAGACCTTGGATACATGACATACAAGATATTCCATCAACATGTCATCAGTGCCTGAAATTTTGATACAATAGGCAGGAAACCATGACCTCAGCAGACTCAAATCCATTGTAGTGCTATAGTAATATGAAACCGGCTCAAGAGGTTATTGTTCCACATAACAAAGAGGCATCATCTTCAAGTACGCAATCCAAGGAACAATCATTTGCATCAATTTTGTCAAACATAGAAAAATAAATGCAGCTAAGAGATTGAGGGAATGAAGAATATTTTCTATCATGGAAAAAAATAAGAGCAACTTGAAATTGAAAGGGAAGAAGAAGATGTAGGAGTCGATGTAGTTCATGCATATGCGGGGAAAATATCAGGAACTAGCTCACTTGAATCAGAATCACATTCGGTTGACTTGGACTTAACCGAGGACAGTCAGGAGCTACTTGCGCGAGGTCATTCTGACAAGAGTGTCGTTCTAGACATTGAAATACATATTAAAAGCTTTGGCATCTCTATCATGACCCCTAATATCTTTGAAACAATTCAACCTGAGGATCCTTTACCCTTAATCCATCCTGAACCAATGGACTGGGAAAATGAAATACATACTACCATTGATACCTTTCTTAATGACCATGCCATATCCTTATATCTTAATGCAATCGAACCCACAACAACTTTCACCAGGGATTTCACTAACATATCTTCAAGTCAAGTGGGTGCCAAATCTCCTAGTCACAAAAATGAAAATCAAGAAAACAATATTAGGTCTACTACTGAAAACCATTTATTGGCAACATTAGACCTAGAAAAAGTAAAAAGAAAGGATGCATCTAACTGTGAAAACCTCCTTGAGGTGCTGGAAGATGACACCTTACTTTAATTTTATCAAGAGAGATCATCTATCCTAATAGAACCAACAGAGGCAGTTAATATTGGCATAGGTGATCTATATCCAACAACTTCTCTATCAGAACTAGCAAGGAAAAGATATTTGGAACTCTTCAAAAGGAGGCAAATCAAAAGATGGTCATATGCAAACATTCTAGGGTTGGATCCAGATCTTATAATACATCACTCGAATATTAGTCTAGGAGTAGGCATCAATAATGGAAAAAAACATGGATCAGGAGAAAGCATACTATTCATCACACCACAAGGTCATACAATTCTAAAAGCATACAAATTAAGCTTTCCATGCACCAAAAACACAACATAATATGAAGCTTTGGTTACATGTATCAAAATGGTTATAGAATGGAACATTACACAACTCCAAGTCTTTGGAGACTTTCAACTCGTCATCAATCAAATTAATGAGGATTACTAAACAAAGGATGACAAACTAATGCCTTACAAAAAGGTAGTAGATGATTTCAAGAAGTATTTTTTAGAAATAACTTTTGAGAAAATTCCAAGGAATGACAACAAAGTAGTAGATGCCATGGAAACACTTGCTTCTCTACTTCAGACATAAGAAAATCAAGAGCATTATGAATTTCTGGTGGAAGAGTTGTTTTACCTTGCTCATAATTGTCCCAATTCCCAAACCATCTGTCACCTTCTTGGGCATGATTCCTCCTGCTATGGCCAAACTTTTACATACCTAAAAGATAGCACCCTACCTCCCAATTTGTCAAAAAATCAAAAGAGAAACTTTATTCACCAATCCTCCCATTATACTCTTGTTGTGGATACCCTATTTAAATGAGGTCTGGACGATACTCTTTTAAGATGTCTTGAACAAGAAGAATATGAGAAGGCCTTAAATGAAGTCTATAACAACATTTGTGGCACTCATTCAAGTGGTCTTACTCTTTCAAAAAAACTCATACGCTTGGGCTATTATTGGCCAACTATGGAATGAGATTCTTTTTAGGTAGCTAAAACATGCAAACAATGCCAGAACCATGGGAATTTGATTCATGCACCAGTGCAAGAACTTCATGCTTTGGCAACATCTTGGCCTTTCTGCCAATGAGGTTTTGATCTACTAGGAAAGATAAATCATTCTTCATCCAATGGCCACAAATTCATCCTTGTAGCTACAAAATATTTCACAAAATGGATTGAGGCAGTACCTCTCACAAATATCACAGGAAAACAAATCGCTGCATTTATCTTGAACTACATCATTTGTCACTATGGAATGCCCATGACCATTATCACTGATAATGGGTGACCATTCAAGAATCAGGATGTCCAAGAACTATGTGAAAAATTCAAGATCCAACAAAGATTTTCCACACCCTACTATCCACAAGGCGAATGGACAAGCAGAAGCATCAAATGAAACTATTTTGAAAATCCTCAAAAAGATAGTGAATGATGCTGACAGAGATTGGCATATTCAATTGAACCCTGCTCTATGGGCCTAGCATACTAGTATTTGCACACCAACAAGTGCCACACCTTTCTCTCTTGTTTATGGATTAGAAGCAATACTGCCAATAGAAGTAGAGATACTTTCTCTATGAGTATCATTAAAAGGTCTTATCCCAGATGAAGAACAACGAGTATCTAGATTGCAGGAGTTAGAATTAATCCATGAATGAAGACAAAATGCTTTTGACCATTTGAAGGAATATTAGCAAAGAATGTGCTAAAGTTATAATCACAATGTCAAACCACGAGTCTTTCAAGTTGGAGAACTAGTACTAAAGGAAAATCCACGAAACCAGTCAGATCGAGAAAAGAAGGGAAAGTTTGAACCAAACTGGTTAGGTCCGTTTGTGGTCACAACAGTATTTGGGTCAGGAGCATATCGACTATCAACACAGGATGGGGATCAACTCGAGGAACCCATAAATAACATGCATCTGAAGAATTTTTATGTTTGAAAAAATAGAAAAATCCAAAAAATAGGGAAAAAGCAAAAAAATCCAAAAACAATGAAAAAGAGGAAAATCCAAAACCAGTGAAAAAGAAAAAAAATCCAAAAACAGTGGAAAAGAAGAAAATACAAAAACAGTGAAAAATAATAAAAAAATCAAATATGAGAAAAAGTGCAATAAAAACAGATGGTGAAAACTTGACAAACAGGCGCTATCTGTTAGCTATCTCTTCCATCTATTGGTTCATGCATCCTTCTGCTTGCATTCATTTTCCATCAGCATTGTTCATATCCATTAAAGACTTTGTACATACGCAGATATCCTAGGTGATTTCTCATCATGGTTTGGATCATTGTATATATCATAATAAAGTTTGTTTCTAGACTGGGGGCAAAATCCTAAACCTAGCTGGGGGAAAAACTTTTCATCATTTTGAGCTTAATCAAATAGGTAGAATAGTTAGATAACACTTGTCAAGCAAAAAACTGAGACACATCCAACATTGAACATAAGATCACATTGTCAACCATCAACAATCACATATCAGTCTAAATATGACAAACACATATCAATGGATGATATCTTTTGACTAATGATTTTAACACTTTGACAATAATGGTTCAACTATTTTATCTTGATTTCTGAGTGACTCCAGGATGTCTTTGACTAGAGGAACAAGGAAGGAACATGATATTTTTCTTGTTTGTTGTCTGTAAATTAATTGTTAATATGTGCAAAGTTGTCTCAAGACATGATCATCGGAGTATCATGGAAGACATTTTAGACTTGCATATAGAAATGGTTAATACTACCTATTTTACACAAGCAACACTCAGGTCATCTTGGTTCAATTATACCTCGATGCTTGTGCTAACTTGCAATATCAAAACCCAGGAAAGTAGTGCTCAGGTCATCATGGTTAAATTATACCATTAATGTTTGAACTCACTTCCCACATTTTAAAGGCTCAATGATGAAACAAAGCAATGACCACATGACCGATCTGATCGACACATTGCATTTCATTTTGCATTTGCATTTGCATTTAGCTTTCATTTCATTCTTGCATGGGATCCCAAAAGCTCATCTTATCCAAGGCCAAATCTATCAGAAGAATCATCAATGTATCATCATGGGTGTATACACAATCAGAACAATGACTCATCGCTCTAAATATTGTCAACCCAATGCAAATCTTATGCTACCCCCTCAAATATGAACCCACATCAGCATATATGAATATTACTGCAACATGATATCACCAAATAGTCAGTTCTTTATCCAATCAATCTTATCAATTCTATCAATTGATCTCTCTGATCCATTCTATCATGTCTTATACAGGATGAATCCTTACTAGAACTAGACGTTTTGATCAAGTCTTATATAGGATATATTGTTCCTGAAACCAGATGCTTTGATCATCTTTGTCTTATATAGGAGGTACCATTCTTGAAACTAGACTTGATCTCAATCTCATTAATATAATCAATCTCATCAATTCAATCAAACTCTATCAATCATCACATCAATAACCATATCAAAGTGATGAAAGAACTCACACTTTCATCAACCACAGTTGCAGGAATCATCCAATAATCTATTGGGAAATCAATTTTGCAAAGATCCAAAAACTCCAAAGGTCAATTATCTCAATTGATCTCCCGAGGAGGCATCATCGTATCACAATTTAGCAATCAATGGCTGGGGCATCCTATCGAACCAATATCACATCAACATCATCACATTGAGATTATTCTTTGAACCAACACGTCATCACACGTCGCTTCAAAGAGGGGAAAAATGTATATACCTAAAAATGGTTTGAAGATAATTAATTAAATAAACAATTATTTAAGTAACCCCCCTTCCCAATTTAATTGAATTCATTAGCAATTTGATTAAATCCCTTTCATCCACTTATTAATAAATCTAAGGATTAATTTAATAGGTTCATTTCAATAGTCCCCTTTGATTAATTAATCCAAATTAATTAGTCCTCCCCCCATTTAATTCATTCCTTCTAATCCCCTAATTAATTAAAATAAATCAATTTATGAGTTGTTGAAAGTTAATTAGTCTTTTCCTATTATTTGAATTTTTGAATTCAATTTATGCACATGCCTCCTAACTTCTAACCACCTAACCTAACCATCCCCTAACCTAACCCATTTCACCTAACCTTGGGTTTAAGTAACCCTATCCTATCTTGCACATCCTAACCTCCTTATCCTAACCTCGTATGGTATGGATATTCTCCCCTTGAGACACATGGCACTTTTTCCACATGTCTCCTCCCTTGGATACTTGCCCTCTCATGAGCAAGGCTCCTTGACACTTGTCACCACATAGATGACAAGTGTCTCTTCCTCCAACCTCTTCTCCAACTTCCTCAATCTTGGCCCTTGATATCTTCAGATCAGATCTGGACCGTCGATTCCTGCCACCTCAGCTTTGGCCTTGGAATTCCTATAAGTATCCCCCATTTTGGAGCAATAAGGATCCCTTGCATTCATATTTTTAGCATCATTACTATAGGCATTTTCATTTCAATCATCTAGTAATTAGAATTTTGGATTAATCATAGCATTGCATTTCATATCATTTGCATTATCAATCATGATCAAGTAGCTACTCAACTCCTGGGTTGCCACTTTGGAGGTCATTGCTCCACTGAGAACCAACCAATCCAACACCTTCAAGGTCCTCAAGAATAGAGGAAAATGAGACATTTCATGGAAGGCTTATGGTTTGTATCTTTAATTTAGTTTTCAATTAAGCTTTTCATTATGTTTTATTGTTTCATTATATGTGTATGCCTTTCTATATGCCACATTTTTAGCAGCACAGTTACATACAATGTAGATGAGCCTACATTTATAGGCAAGGCTATATGGATATGTGAGCACACAAACATGACATGTGGCTCAATAAGAAACAAGGGGAGGTAGGAAATAGGTGTGGTAGGTAGGAGAAACAATAAAGTATTCCACATGAGGTGGATCACCCACTCAAGGTAGAATTATCACTCCATAATAAGTGGGTATGATAAAGTAGTAACAAGATCACACCATAAAAGGTGGAAATTCTCCTACACACACTATCCCAATGTGGCACAAACACTCAAGTGTCTCATACCCAAACTACTATGAAATGCATTATCCTAAGTAAACTTAAGTAAGCTATAATAATATCCAAGATGAATAATTATTTACACCAACAAAGATGAATGACTAAAGGCCTCCTAAAGATTTCATGAACAAGTATCTAGGAAATGAGACAACCTTCATTCCTTTCAGTGTAGTTAAGTGAATGACTCAAACAATCATCATGTTTTTATTGATGCAACTATATGAGAAAGCATCACTGATATGCAGCTATATGTTGTGCAACGGTGATATGCAAGCAACTATGATGTACTCTGAAATGAAGATATGCAATGTAGTAAAGAAATATGCAAATGCAATACTAAAAATTGAAATGAACTCACCCTTAGATGTAATATCCTTTTAGGTGCATGTTGTTATTGAGTTGGTATGAACCTTGTGTAGATAATTCATTAGTCTTTGTTTGAAGGGATGAATAAACCTATCCTTTTTCAATAGGATATTGAGCTGGATGTATTTCATGTATAGTTTTTGCTATAGCCTCCTTATTTTCAAACCAATTCGACTATGGTAGACCTTATTTCCCTCAGTCTTTCAAGTGTGGGTGTATGAGGCAAATAGATTTTGTCTTAGAAGTTGTGACATGAGAGGGTGCTATGCCTGTTTCTATTGATACACTTTAAGAGGATGATGAAGCCAACCAAATGTTGATCTCATTAGCTGGTGTTATGCTTGTGCTTGAAGAAGATGATGTAACAATTTGGGTGTTGATTTCATTAGTTGGTGCCATGCTTGTTTCTATCGCCACATTGGCATGTGATAATGGTTCACATATAATTGTTGACAAGTTGTCTTGTTTAGTATGATCTTGATAGGAGATTTCATTGACGATGGATTCATGAATAAATTGTGTAGAGCCATTTGGATCATGAGGGAGAGTAGGAGAAATAGTAAATTCATTTGAGATGGGATCTTGTGAGAGAAATGGAGGATAATAACATAGAAATGAAGGGATGGAGGGATCTTGATAAGGATCTAGAGAAATAATGGGATCTTGTTTAGGACATGAAGGTGAAGAGATGCTTCTATCTTGACTTGGAAAAAGATTATTAGGAAGGATGGAAGGGATTTACCGATCTTGTTTAGGAGGTAGATGTTGGATGGGACTTGAAAGAACATCTTTCTCTAGAGAAAAACGGGTGTTATTATGAGTGAAATAGAAAATAATGAGGGGATAATTATAAGATTCTTGATAGGTGGAGTCTTGATCAAAAATTGGGTAGGATAGAAGGGCTTGTCCTTGATCTTGATTTATTTCATGACTGATTTCTTCTGATTTTGGATTATCCTTTTGACATAGGGAAGGAGTTTGAATGAGACTCTCTAAAGTGGGTTTTTTTGGCAATGGAATAGATGGAGGCATTAGATCTTGAATTTCTAAAGCATGGATATGACTAGCATCATGACTTGGATTAGATTGGATTTGTATTATGGGTAGCCTTTGGGAGATTGTGTTATCGGGTAGAGATGGTGTGGACTACTCTTGTGTGACTTCAGGGGATGAGGAAATGGTGGATAGACATATGATTGATATGGACTTTGGTTGAATGGTGTTTGATTTTTGTTGAAAGGGGTTTGATTTTGGTTGAAAGGGGTTTGAATGTTGGGTTGCTATGATTGATATGATTGATATGTTGGGTTGAAAGAAAAAGAAGGTTGACCCAACTCTAATGTTGGTTGAACTGAAGTAGGAATGATTTTGTTGGAGAATTAAGGTTGGAATGTTTGAATGGTCTCACAAGAAAAAGAAGGTTGGTCTGATAATGATTCCCTTGTGATTATCAATTCTCTCATCATTTTTTTCTAACTAGCCCCTATGGTTGTTAGGACAAGCCATGTCTATCATTCATTGTTGCAAATTCATGATCTGTTGAGCTAACATTTCTATGGATGGTGATGGAATAGGAATAGAAGGGATGAATTCTTCACCTTCCCTATGAAATGTATAATTTTAATCCATGATGTTTTCTTGATTGGTTTGGACCTAGCAGCACAACATGTAAGATGTTTTCTCCATTTCTAGAATGTTGCAATGTTTGATTGATTTGTTGATCTTGACAAGCTTGTTTGCTGTGGGGTTTTGATCTTGTTGATATTGAAACTTGACTTTGTTGAGGGGTTTGATCTTGTTGATGTTGAAACTTGACTTTGTTGAGGGGTTGATCTTGTTGAAATTTGGTATTGCAAAGACACAATAGTAAGCAAAGAAAACAATCTTAAACAAAGAGAGCACCTATTTAAAGGACTTTTTCAAATCCTCATGAATGTTGAGATCTTTTTCAAGACCCCATTTTGTTTTTGATAGTATTTTGGCAATTCGATAGCACATCAAGAAGACTCTCCTAAAGTCAAAAGGTCACAAGTATTATCACAACCTACATCTTGAGTCTTCGTTAGCTCAAACAACCCTGTCACACCCTAAGGTGCGCCCGTTTTTTGCCTTTGTCCGTAAATTGAACCAAAGAAGATTTCTCCTCAATTGACCCGTTATCCTGGGAGATATATGGTGAGTGTCTTGGGGGTGGATTCTTCCCCACCCTTGCATTGTGATAATTCAAGTTTCTGATCACTGACTCGGTTTGGCCTCTAAATCCTAAAGTTTTTGATCAAGATTTTGTTCAGGTGGTCATAATTAGTAGTGTGTAACACTCCGTTAAGCAGGTCTCCTAGTTTGAAGAGGTTGCGCTCTTCAGGTTTTTACGTGCCAAAGACACTGAGGGTGGCATAACGCCATTATGACAACATGTATCACCTGTTGTTTATGATTTTCATTGCAAACACATTTATTTAATAAGGGTTTAGAATACTTCGCTTTAGCCATTACCACTTAGGTCGTTCCCTCTCACTTAGCCTTATGAGCTACTTGGGAGGTAGGCCTTCTAAAGGTTTTATCCTAATGTAGAATGAAATAAAGCATAAAGTGGTGGGTATGGCTTTTTGATCACCCATTTGAAGGGGAGAGCATATATCTATCACCTCATAAACACAAAAAAACAAGATTCTTTTTAACTCCAAATTGCAAAGTTTTTATAGTCTAAATGGAGATGGTGCTTCATGAAAACATGGTGTTCATTTTATCCTTCCTATCAATTGTGAAGCAAAAAAAAGAATGGTGTTTGTGGTTTATTTTATTTGCACCAAATTAAAGTGTTTCTAAGCTACCCTTGCAAGAAAATAAAAAAATGTTAGTTGATACACAGTGGGCTACCCAGCCTAATTTTTTTTTCTTTTTTCAGTTACAAATTTTGACCTCTCTGTTTGCAGAAACATGGGTAATTAATGTCAAAGAACATAAAGAAGTTTGAATAGAAACATTTTAACCTAATCATGCAAATGTGAACTACCTACTAAGTAATTACAAATTTTTGTAATAGCAATTGCGAATTAATGACAGATCAATTGCGCACTTGTTAAAGTGGATTTTTTTTAGAAAATTAGAAAGAATGAGAATACAGAAGAGAGAAGTTATTATGTGATGATATCACTCCATATTACACGAGCCATCACTTCAATGTCATCATAGAAATCAAATCTGGCAAGGAGTCGATGAATGTTTCTGTGGTATTGAGCGATTGCCTCTTCCTCTTCAAGTTCACGAAGTTTTCTCTCTGCCTTTAGAAGCCTTTTGGTGTGCTTTAAGCTATATCTTGTGTTATCTCCTCCTTCTTGCACTTGAAATCTTGAATGTAACCCTTCCTGTCATTAGATTAGACACATCTCATGCAAAAAAATGAATTTTCTAGAATTAGAAAATATTTATGGGTTAGGTGCAGGAAATCAATTAACTGAGAAACGACAAACAAAAATTCAATTTTGACCCCTTCTAGCAATTGTGAAGCAATTTTAGCAATTGCGAGACATTATGAAAGCAATTGTGAATTGGTATTTTCAATTGCGAATTTCTGCAGTGTCAATTGTGAACCTACAATTTTTGGGTTTGTATGGACCTGTAAAATAAAAGAAATTAGAGAACGAAGGTTAGATCTGTTTGTTCACATCGGGTTCACCATTGTTTTCATGCTTGAAATCATTAAATCTATGCTAATTAGGAAGTAATAACGAATCACCAATTCTTAACTAATTAACAGATTCAAACACAAACCAATGAATTAGAATACTAATCAAGAGAATTAAACAACAAATCAAATAAAAACTCCCTCAATAGTATTGCAGCTTCCATTGTTCTCCATATTGTTGATGTAGGTGGCTCTCAAATGTTGCACTAGGATTTCCTGCATAAGATAGACAATAATTTTGAAGACTGTGATTCTAGATTGAAATGAGAAAAGAGGTTGAATTTATAGATTTTCAACACAAAAGGGGTGGGGATTTGAACTGAAGTGTTGATTGATAGTCATCTAAGATTGATTAAAGAGTGAACTCAATTTGATTGATTTGTTAACAAGATTGATTGGGGAGTCAACTAAATATATTATCCAGTTGACTGAATTGATGGATTCAAAGATTGAATTGATTGATTAGTCAAAAAAGCTGATTTGGAGTGAAAAGGGAGATTGAAGAGTTAACTAATTAGATAATTGATTTGATCAATTAGTTTGATTTTCAACATGTGTTGTAAGATTTTGAAATTGAATTTGATTTTTATTTTTAATTTAGATTTGAATTTGAATTTTCGAATGGTTAAATGCACATGAAATTCAATTGAAATTCACATTTGGTGAAATATTAATTTAGAAGAAATGAAATTAAGTGAAAAGAAGTGAAATTCGAATTTGGGAAAGAATGAAATGAAATTAGGTGAAATTAATTAGAATTAGAATTTGAGGATTGGAGGAATAATTATTAATTTATTTAAATAATTTAATTAAAATTATTTAAACATTAGAAATGAGTTTAATTAAATAATAAAGATTATTTAACTAAGGAATAAGTCATAATTAAATAAATAATATTTAATTAATATTTGAGAAGGGTTTGATTGATTAACTAATGAATTGATTAAAGAATAGCAATATAATAATTAGAAATGTTGAATGTGATGATCAGAAGAAATAATTAGTTTAATCAAATAATTAAAGAATTATTTAATTAATTAAATGAATAATCAGTATGCAATTGATGAGACATTTTTAGGGCCTACATAATCCCAATGGAGGTTGTGGGAGATAACATTTTGGCCCGATTATCCCAACCTTAAACCTTTGCTTGATATCAGGGAAAAATCCTTGTCATGTGTCTACCTGATCGAAATGCCACTTAGGCAATATCAGATAACTGTTTATGTTTGTGTGTGTTTGTAAGTAATGGTTTATCCATGTATTTTGCATTAATTCTTTGTTCTAAATGTTAATTCTATAGTTTACATTTATTAATAAATAATACTGTAATGTATGTATATAAATATTTATATATAAACCTTATAACCTTATTAATAATTTAATCAACAAATTATATTTATTTAACCAAGATTATTTAATAAATACGATAATGTAAATAATTAAAAAAGTTTAAACAATAGTTTAATGGAAAATTAATTTAATAAATTATTCTTTGTTCTTGGTTGGTTGGTTGGTTGAAGAGGTTTTAATCTCCTAGAAGCATTCTGGGAGGAGGAGCTAAGTTTTGGAAGAAGATTTGGGGAAAAGTTGGAGGATATCGAACCGAGGATTGTGCAGAGGAGTTTTTGATGTGGATTGAATTTGTAGAGTGTGTCTTCAAGCTTTGGATTTTTTTTGTGTTTCCAAGTTGGCTCTTTATTTTCCCCTAAGCATGATTGTGGATTACTGTTTCTTTGATTTGCTCAAAATACCGAAAGGGTTTTATGTTTGTGGCTATGCAATGTTGAATTTTTCTATGTGTTATGTATTATGTCTATTGTGATAATTTTTAAATAGTTCTCAGATCTAAACCTTATTATGTTTGAAATTAGATTTCCTATCAGACTTATACTCAATATGTGCCTAGATAGGAGGATTATTTAATTGTTATTTCTGATTTTTATTTATCAGTTTGAATTTTATACATTTATTTGTTGTGCATACTTGTAAATTTTGTTTTGTCTAGCTTGGATCCTTCTTGTTTTTTGTCTGGCCATTCTGTCACTATGACTATGTAGTATGTTGACGGAAGGAAGGAAGTGGGGCTACTATAGTGATAAAATCTCTGCTATTGAAGAAACTTATTATCCGAAGAAGTTTAGTAGGGAACAACTGTATGGCACCTTATCTGCATTTGAGATAAGGAAGTTTGGACAAGACAAAGGTAAATCGAAGTTTGCTTTTAAGCCTCTGAGAAAGATCTAGAAGATGAAAGCTCGGAAGCATCGAAAGAAAACTTTGTAAGGAACATGAAGAAAGGCACCAACAAATATAAATGTATCTTACTCCTTAAATGCTTTAGATGAGGAAATATTGGTCATATAGCCACTAGATGTTTGGAAAAAGGATCAAGAAAAGTTTAGAGAAGATAAAGGGAAGTTTAATAAGAGAGCCTACTATGTTAAAGATGATGCTAGTATTTTAGATGATGAATCAGACTATGAAGACGGTGATTTTTTGTTTTTGGTAGAAAAGGATGTACCTAAAATTGATATTCCTAAGATTGTTGCTAGTGCCTTACATGCTTGGAGAGATAGAAATTAATGGCTGATTGATAGTGAATGTTCAAACAATATGATTGGTAATAAAAGTAAATTTGTAAAACTTGAAAAGTATGGTGGTGGATCTATAAGATTTGGAGATGATCAAACAACACAAATTATGGGAATTTGTTCTATTTATTATGATGGAAAACATAATATTGACAATGTTATTATGTGACGGGTTTGCATCATAATCTCTTAAGTGTTGGGCAAATCTGCAAAAATGGTTACAATTTTGTTTTTCAGGATGATGTTTCCTAGATCTTGAAGGGATCCAGAATTGTTATTGCAACAGGGAAAAGGACTGGTGGAAACATGCATTTGTTAGAAGGAGCTGCAAGACATTGTTTATTATCGTAGATCAATGATATAGATGACATTGGCACCGAAGGATGTATCATATCAACTTTGATAATTTGGTAAAAGATCAGTTCATCAAGTGCAGTAAGGGATTTACCAAGGTTAACTATGTTGGGATCCAAGAACATTGAGAGGGGGGGGGGGTGTGAATCAGTGTTCTGTCGGTAACACAAGATTTAATCCTTTTATACCATACACATATAAACCGGTAAACATATAAACATATAACATGAAGCAAATAAACCAACCACATAAATGAACACCATAACACGTAGAATTTATACGTGGAAAACCTCAAAGAGGAAAAACCACGGTGGGATTTGTGACCCACAATATCAGTTCACTGGCCATATGAAAGGATATTACATATAATGGGGGCCTGCACATGCAGGAAGGCACACTGCCTAGAGCATACTGCTCATCACTAAAGAGTCTCACTGACTACAAGTTTCTACTGAAATAAAACAATAAAAATGAACTCAAAAATGCATCTGCTATGCCAAATAGAGTTCTGGTTCTAGCTCTACTCTGTACCAGTTCATAAACCCTGAACACTACTACTGGTATCTCTTCTCCTTCAAGAATGCTTTCCAAGTTATCTACAGATCATTGCATGATATAACACTTGCATACAAATTATCTATATACATATACTTTGCATTATATAGTCCTGTTATATTCTCCTATGTCACATCCTATGTCATATCCTTATCACACTTCAAAATGACCTAGTAGACTGACCTATATACCAATTACAAATAATATCCCTAATGTCTTCTTACAATGTATTACAAAAGATATTCAATGTCAGCCTCGATAATAATTACAAAATGATTTACTAAATAAATCTACCTTGATGTCGGCTTCCTTCAAGTACTAATGTCGGTGTCATTGCCGATATAATCCTGGATACTCCAATGTCGATGTCTATCGGTATATGCCTCCTATGCCAGTATATGACTTCCATCTAAACTTGTTTCTATCAATGACAACAAAATGAACCTGATGAGTGTCAATTGCCAACAATCTCCCCCTTTGGCATTGATGGGAACACTCATGTGAAAAATGGATTCCCTATCGGTTCAACTGAATTATGCTCCCCCTGACCAATACACTCCTTCTGATATACTGATATCCTTCCCATGTGATCCTGTCTGATTTTTTTGATATTTTTCACATATATACATACTCCCCCTTTGGCATCAATGCCAAAGACTGGTGAAAAAATTGAAAAAATTCAAAACAAAAGTATAAATGAATACTATTAATGTCACTGGAGCTTAACCAACTTCAAAATTTCTGGGTAAGCCTTATTCAACAACTGAAGTTATGTATCCCAACCAGTTTTGAAGGTGTTAGATATGGATGCCAGTCCACTTAGTAAGTGGGCAAGTGTTTCCTTCTCCTTGACTTCTGTCGGTGTGGGTTTAGCAATTATGTCTATGCACTCTCTCTTATGAACACCCAGTGAATCCAATCTGGGACTCACCAATCCTCTAAGACTTGTTTCTCTCCTAATGAATTTGTTGGCATCTTTTATGATTATGTTGTGATTGTCATTGATGGACACACACTTGCTATGAGATCACTTTTTGTATGTATAAGTTAAAGCTCAACCAGTATTTGTTCCAATCGGTATGATGTATTATAGTCTTTAGACTATCGGTGTTTTGCAGAAAGTGTTTACTGATCTGAAGCAGTATGAAGACCCCAAGCGGCTCGAGGATCTCAAGTAGTATGAAGGAACAAAGCAGCACAACCCATATTTCTCAGTCTTCATTTTGTCTAATCGGCAACCGGTATTTTGCTTAAACAAGTATTCTGTTTGAACCGATAATACTCTGTGGTGAGTTACCAACCGACATTTTGTGATGAGTTACCATCCACCGATTGTTTGGCAGTGCCAACACTTTAACGATGCTTTTTGTGTCATATTACCAGATATGTCTAGATGCATTGAACCTAGGAAATTGTATTGTAATTCTATTGGACCGACATGAAATCAGATTCCTTTATAAGGACATCATGTCTAGGGTTTTATGTTGTTGCTAGGGTTTAAGGTGGTTGAAGAGTTTTGTTTTTGTAAGAGAGATCATAGAAGAGAAGTTCAGGTCTATGAGAGAAAGTAGAGTGTGAATGTGTTGAAGATTGAAGTAATGCTGGAATGCATTAGGAATGAGCTATGCAGGATCTAACCAAGCAATTTGTGCTATTTGCTAGATCACTCACTTGTTGATTACTCACATCTTTGACAAGTCTAAAGCCCTTAACCGGGTAGGCCCAAAATCCTTTTGTAAATCCTCTAACAAGGTGGTTCACATCTATGGATCTAAAATCCTCTAGCAAGGTAGTCTTTAATCAAACTTATCTCCTAACAGAGATTGAGATTCCTAACAGGATCTGTTTTGGTAAAGAACATTGTATGACCTTAATCGGTCTGGTTCCTATTCTGCAGATAGTTACTTGTGAGTTCCATCTCACCATGGTTTTTCCCATTTGGGTTTCCACATCAAAAAATCTATTATTTTATGGTGTTTGTGCTTCTGTGGGTGAGTGCATTATTTGCTATTCGGTAACTGGTTTGTTTGCTAAACTGTTTTACCACTTTACTGCTAGACTAGTAAAGTGTTTAAGTACAATGATTTTTGGCATACTATTTCACCCCCCTCCCTCTTAGTATTCATCAAAATTTATCTCTCTCCTTTTAAAAAGTAAAAATTTGGTTCTCCAAGGACAAAATTTTTCCATCAACAGATGTGGTCAGTGCGGTTAATCCATCAAAAGAGTTTGCAATGCTAGCTACTTTATCATGTAACTCTTTTAATCTGCTATCTACATTAGCTATAAGAATTCCTATGTTATGACACACTTTGTAGATATTTGTACCTTGTTTCAAACAGTTCTCAATTAGATTGAGTTTGGCCTCAATTTTCCTTTTCTTTATTTCTATGATCTGGTCAAAGGTTACTCTTTTAGCTATAGTGAATCTTTCTAGAGCCCGTCAGTCTGCAATCTGCCTCAGAGATTGAAAATTGTTAGAAATATGTTTTGTTCGAGTCTTGAGCTTGCCAAAAGAGCTTGCTCCATCTTCAATCTGACAATCAGGTATCAATCTATGCAATACTGTAACCGGTTGATCAATTATTCCCTTGTCTGCAATACCTTCCTTCAATAGTTTATGAGTTGCCATCATCATGAACTCAGTGGGACTCATCTCAATGACATATTTCTTCTCAACCTGAGAAGTGTCAATTTCCAAAACCTTTGCCGAGGAATTAGTTTTAACTGCTAGTATAGACTCAGTTTCCTTTACTTTATCCTCTACAACCTCTTTTGCACCGGTGGCTTCACCACTTGGTGCAATGTCAATTACTGTCAGTGGAGTATTATCCATAGTATTTACAGTGTCATGTAGATTTCCTTGCTCAAAAATAGTTTGTGCCAGTACAGACTGTACACTCTCCTTTACTGTCAGTTGTGTTTGTATGTCTATAGTTGCTACCAGTGTAGTCAAAATTGGAGTTGAACTACCCAAAATAACTTCCCTTTTGATTTATCAGGAATGGTAGAAGATGTAGCCGTTGCAAATTCTTCATGAGATGTGAGAAAATCTGGATTCTTGTAGAAGAATTTGGTCCAACCCTTACTGGTCTCATTTGTCACCTCATTAAGTCTACCCATCATTAGGCTTATCTATCAGGGTTTACTACTAAAAATAGTCCTATTTGCAACATCTATGCATCTTTTCATTTCCTCATTGTTTATAGAAGCACACATTTCTAAAAGTGCTACTTCCTTAATCTCCCTATCTCTCTTGACAACGTCAAGTATTCTAGCATCAAGTTTATTATACAAAGATAGAGGTATATCCTTCAAAATTTCTATTAAGGATTTCTTATAAATGTCTATATGTAACAAAATAGCCTCTTCTATTTCATTTTGCTCATTTTCTTCTAAGTTCTTAGAACACATAGATACATTTTTTCAAAATTCCATCTTTTGTTATTTCATCAATTAGCTCAACACAGATCATTTTAGTCTTACCAGACTCAGTGTCATCACTCTTCTTCTTTTTCCTTGTAGTTTCCGGTGTAGATATGACTGGTTTCCTCTTCTATATAGGCTTCCTTGCCGAAGGTGGTGGTGCAGTAGGTTTAGTTTCCTTTCTAATAGGTCTCCTCCTAGGCTCCGCCTTCTTCTGCTCTACCGGTGGTTGATTCACTTTCTTCCTTTGTACCCTTCTAAAAGCTAGAGGTTCATTGTCCTCAGGGTCAGAATCAGAAGTGATGGTAGAAATGTAAGTTTTGGGCTTCTTCACTTGTGCAGTACTAGCCATTCTCAGTTCTACTGTTGGTTTGGATCCAAAACCCAGTTGAGTGTCTATCTTATGAATTACATCCTGTACATATGTAGACATATTTTCTATTTTCTTCTCTCTTCTCTTCTTGTTAAAACCATTTTTGACTTCAAGTGCCTTCTCTTCTATTGTACCAAAATGCTTTGTTTTGTCATCCAATGGGGCATCTAGCAACATTTTTGCATAGAGTTCAAAAATGCTATCATCTACCTCATATCCAAGCTCTATAATCCATATTGTCCTAGGTTCAACTACCTCCATAAGGGTTTCATGAGTTTTCACCATAAAATAGATATCAGTGGAGTACTTCTCCACAATTTTCTTTGAAATTCTCTCCCTCTGCCTCATGTTTTCTTGGAATGTTTTGAAATACCCCCAAAGTTTCTCCTTTGTCAGTACCAAGACTGGTGATTGCTTCCTTGTTTTGCATACCTACCAGTATGTCATGAGCCCAATGCTTCTTACCAAGACCAGGTAGCTCATTCAGGAAGTAAAGCATCAAACATGCAATGAGATTACCATATCTAAAAGTTCCTTTCTTAACTCCCTTGATCTTTCCAAGGTTCAACATCAATTCACTCCTCATCCATTCACATAAATCATATTTTGCATTATTCCTTAGCATCTAATATGCAGCATGAATGTATGAACTAGCAACAAAATTCAATCAATTAGATTGAGTTACCTTATAACCTATTGTCATGCTTGCAAATTTCACATCAGTGTCGGTGATTTTGTTGATCCTCATTTATCTTCTATCAAGAGTTGCACCAGTGAGTTTCTTGACCTCTTTGTTGGAAATTTTCTTGCCAGGTTCTTGTCCGACTTTGGGTAAGCCAGTGACTTCTTGAATAGCCTCCTTCATGATCATGTAAGGCCTATCCACCTAGATAAACTCATTGTGAACCCTGCTCCAAACGTATCTGATAACTTCATCCTTGAATTCTGGTATGTACAGAATATCGGTTAACCCTAAATCCTTAATTTCTTTGTATTCTGATTTGATGGTTCCGGAGTCTCCCAGTACCATGGATTGATACATGCTTTTGATGTCCTTTGTGTCTAGATCCTCTAGGGTGCAATGAATGTATGTCCTCACTTCTTCAACATACATCACGTCATCAGGAATTTTAGAAAATGCTTCCATAGAGTCTTCCTTCTTAGCAATTTCAGGAACCTCCTTGAGTACAGGCCTTAACCTATCCTTGACTTTGACATTGGTGGGATTTGCAATGAAAGTAGGAGCTAAAGATCTAGATGCCATTTCGAAGAATACCTGAAAGTGAACATTGGTGGAAGATTGAGTGTTTCTGCTTGAAATCCTTTAAGAATGCCTTTGCTTGCTCTTAGTTTGCCTTTTCTTCACTCTGAATGCTTGAATTCTCAATGAGTGAAAATGAATTCACTTACCCTTTTTATCAGTGAATAAAACCCTAATCTTTCTCTATAATAAATGCTTCGCGAACAACCCTATGAATGTCAGTTTCACAGTCTTGTGTCAGGTGAACCTTCATCAATGATGAACACAACTCTCTAGATCTCTTTCAGATCTCCTCTGGGGTAATATGTAGGATTTTGCAATGACTTTGCCAACCCCTAAGGCTTATGCCTTAGTTGCTGGTAGAGGAATACCCCGTTCTACTGGTGGAGTTACTGGTGTAGATCCATCTCCACTTGGTTCTTCATATTTTCTGACCCATCTCTTGGTGTGATCTTGTTGTATTTCATCTACCTTCTACTTTCTTTTCTCATTATCTTTATCATTGCTAATTGGTTGAGTCTTGCTTTTGTAGTATTTAGCAATATGACCTATTTTGTTGCATGCATAACATGTAACATTGTTTTTCTGAATTGCTTTGACAAATCCGGTGTCATTCCTTGACCTACAGTGATTATCAAAATGTTCAAACTTTCCACATGCATGACATTTAACATTCATTTTTCAATCTTCTAATCTATGACTATATTTCTTGCAATTTGTGCATTGACTAGGACCAGAATTGTAGTAGTAGACGTATAAAAATGACCACTTTCCTAAGTGAATATTTAATATTCATTTTAATCTCATTCCTATATTTAATTAAATTATTCACATTCCTCTATTTAATTAAATGAATTACTTTATTTATTTAATTAAGTTCACCTAAGCCTTTCATAACCTTTAATTAAATAAATCACTTTATTTAATTAATTCCCCTTTCTCCCCTTTTAATTAAATTTACATTTAATTAAATTGATCCTTGCAAGTAAATAAATCTAATTTATTTATTTAAATTCCCCACTTGTATTTATGCAAGTTGCATCTATTTTTGTTGAAATAAAGTAGTTCATTTTAATTAAAATTCCCCTCCCTCCACTTGCATTTTCCTACATATCCCACTTGCCTCTCTAAACCCTCTTCTAGATTCTTCTAATCACTTCTAAATTAGCCTAATCCATCTCCTAAATATTGTCACATCCCTAAGAAAAGGGAAGTCACTTCTCAAACCCTCAAAGTCTTTGAAAACCATTAAAGGCTTTATGTCTTCAACAAGTTAACCTTTAAAGTCTTCCTAACCATTAATGGTAACTCAACCTTCTTACATGATTAGAGACTTTCTCTCTAACTCAACCTTCATCTAACCCAAGGGTCTCATCAAGCATTCATTTCTTTGACCATTTTTATCCCTTTAACCCTTGCACAAGAGTTTATCCTTAGGATAAAAGCTTTATCCAATGGATGACCCTAACCTAACCTTAACCCTTACCTCCTAAGGTAACCTTCTTGTCTTCTCAAGAATTTAATTCTTCTTACATCTCCTCTCAAGGAGTCTTTGGTTGAAAAATGTCACCATTTTATTGGCAATAATTGTAAACATGAATTGATAACTTTCAATCTTGGCCCTTGTTAAGATTATCCAATCTTGACCATCCATTACCCTATTTTTCCTATAAATAGAGCTCTCATTCTCTCATTTTAAAATCCAAGTCTTTAGTATCAAACTTATAGACATTTTACTAAGTATATCCAAGTTTCATGCATCTAATCTATAATCATTTTTAAATCAAGCATTTAGCCTCTCTTTGAATAGAAATCATCTTAATAAGAATTTTAAGAAACATTTCCATTATCATAGCACACTCATATTAGACTAGTATATAATGGTAGGATAGACTTTTACTAATCTTTTATCTTATCATCATATCCATGCTAGTTTAAATCATAATAGATTTGATATCATGCATAACTAGGAATGCATTCATATTAAGTTGATCAAACATCCTTCATTCTTGGAGTTGTCATTCCTGAAGTTACTTTGCTCAGTGATCTGAGAGAAAAGGCATTGAATTGAGGGATCCTATGAGATAGAGAACAATGGAACATCCCTTGGGGAGTTGAGCTATTCCTTATAGCTCCATAACTTGCACCAAGAGTCCCATTGGTGTGTGGACCCTTTTGAAACTGAATTTTTTGTTTCTTCGCATCACTTTTCCCGTACACATTTCTAGTGCCCACCATGGGGCTCGACCCCATAAAACATATCATTTTTAATGCAGGAGTGATATTTTAGGTATGTGAAAAAGTTGAGTTAGTGCTTTGGAGTCTTCTTTTAGTGCTTAGAAACTTTCTTCCAGCGCATCCGGTTTACTGTTTAGCATGTTAGACTCTATCATTAGCGCATTGAGCACTTAAGTTAGCGAATAATACTTTGACTATCAACTGTAAAATCACAGTGCATTAGAAAAACATGCTAGCGCATCTGGTAATCAGTCCAATGCATAGGGATCATTTTGTAGCGCTTTTGTTCATTTATGTAGCGCATAGGTGCAACAGTTTAGCGCATAGATGTAACAAAGAAGCAAAAATTTATAACTGAGGGAAGATCATTTTAGGTTTGTATAAGCCCACGTCAAAATTTGATTGCTAACAGATTTTTCATGCAGGTTCTAATCTTTTTGTGCAGGACCGATAGGAGTTAGTTTAGAAGTTCTTTATTTTGCTTTCTTTCAAAAGAAGTTAGTTAAAAAGAACTCATTCTCTCTTTTTTTTTGCAAAAATTAAAATAAACCTCATCATTTCATTTGGATGCTTAAAATGAATTGCAGACTTCTTTTTGATGTTTAAAATAAACTTCATCTTTTCTTTATTGCAAGGTAAAAAGAACAACAAAATTCACATTTACCTTCTTGCAAGTTAAGGAAAACACTTCATTTTGGGGCTCTAAAAAGAACAAGGAAATTTACTTTCAGCATGGTTAAAACAAACTTCACCTTCCTTTGGTGCTTAAAAGGATCAACTTCATTTCAATGAGAAGGAAAAAGAACCTCATCTTCATTTTATGCAAAGCAAAGAGGGAAAGCTTTCCCCTATCGACTTTAAATTTTGTTGACCAAATCACAATTTACTTTGTTGACTAGTCTTATTTTTCAAAGGTTTTGGAAATACACATTTTGCTATGAAAGGTTAAAAATAACACCATGCTTGTTGGAGAAACATCTCCAAATAGAAGTTAGCAAATCATTTACTTAAAAGTTAAAAAGAAGATTGTTTGCTTTGTCTCAAAAGTGGAAGGTATATGCTCTCCCCTTAATTGGGTGATCAAAAAGCCAAACCACTCTTTCATGCTTTCTTCATTTCAAATACTTAAAAACTTTAGCAAGCTTGCCCTCCCAAATTTCTCTTAGAGCGCCATTTAAATGGTCAGTGAGAGGGGAATGACCTAAGCAAGAAATGAGTTTATCGCCAAGTGTTGCAACCCACTATAATCAAAAGTGGAGGTTGATGAAAGTCCCTTCAATGGTTTTGCTTAGCGATTAGCCTTCCCCTATAATCTTTAAGATATGTAAAGCCTTTGTTCTAAAGGTTGGGAAGCCTCTCGAGGGAGTTTATCACTAAAGACCGAGCAGAAGCCTGATTAAAAACTTTAGAAATAGAAACTTTGAGTCGGGTCAGTATCCAAACATCTTCAATATCATAGTGCAAGGGTGGAAAAGAATCCACCCCCAAGATTACTCACCATATATCTCCCAAGATAACTACTCAATTGTGAAGCAATTCACTTTGAGTTAATTTATGGAAAAAGACAAAAAAAATGGGTGCTGCCTGGGGGGTGACACAACTATTTGAGCTAACGGAGTATCAAGACTAGTGAGCTATGGTATTGTTGATGACCCTTGATTAAAGAGTCTATCTGATTTGTCTTACTTGTATCTAAACCTGTGAAAACATTGGTGATTTGAACACATCCTCGCAGAACATAGACTATCTGTTTAACATAGGCAAAATTGGTTATCTCTTGTATGCTGTGTGTATACACATAAAAATGGCTATGAGCAATTAAATAAATATTTTATATTTATTTAATATTTATTCTTCTATTAAATAGTTAATTTGAAAAGATTAATTAATTACATCATTTCATGTCTTTCTATTAATTAATTTAATTGAAATATTTTATTAATTAATTCATCTATCCTATTCCTCTAATTAATTAAATATCCAATATTTAATTATTCTTCTAATCAATTAATTGAATATCTAAATATTTGTTGGCATTCTACACTCTTATGAGAATAGTGGTGTTGTCATTGATGGCAACCATCTAGCAACCTTCTGGCACTCATCTCGTAAAGCAATCGATAGGCACCAACATCGGCATAGACATCTGCATACACCGGCAGACACTTCATCGGCAGCGGCAACAATGCATACTGACACCCTAGCCGACACGGAATAAAATTTTGTTTATTGTATTTAAATGTAATTATCTTTTATAAAGTCAACATGGCATATTGTAAAAGACTCATATATATGTATGAGATCTTATAGGTCATTTTGTGTAGTAAGGTAATATGCATGGAGATAATATATGGATGATTTTTATATAAGGAGATATAGTTCACAGCGAAGGTTTTGGTTATAGAATGAGCTTAAACCGGTATTGAACCTCGCATAGTTGATGCTAATTTGAAGCAGTACGTTGTATTGGATTTCATAATCCACTTTTGTAGTCAGCGTGACTCTTATTGAGCAGTGAGCTCTAGGCAGTTGGCCTTCCTACATGTGCAAGCCCCTCATTGTAAGTAATATTTATTCATTGGCCAGTGAGTGAATATTGTGGGTCACAAATCCCACCAAGGTTTTTCCCACACCAGGTTTCCTCGTTAAACATCTTGTGTTATGGTGTGTTTTCTATGTTGTCTTTATTGTTCTCATTTACTGCATTAATTCTTATTTACCGGTACACTGTTTTGGGATGCAAAGTTCTTAATAGGGTTAAATATTATGCTAACTAGTTAGATACTGATTCACCCCCCCCCCCCTCTCAATATCTTTGGGACTATCATTAATCCTAACAATTGGTATCAGAGCCTGGTCCTCTATTTTCAAAAGCCTAACAACTTGAGGAAGATTTTGATATCAGTAAAGATAGAGAACTTAAGAAAAAAATTGGAAGGAGCTCTTGTAGACTATGATATAGAGAAGTTAAAGAATATCAAACTTGAAGATGATCTAAGGACTACACAGTAATTCATTCAAGGACTTCAGGAGAATCCTACTATAGCTCAAAATAAAAGAAAAGAACTTCATGAGAAGATGCAAAATGATAATGATGAAAAGGAAACTCTTAATGAACTAGTGAACATGTTGAGACAAGAAAATAGTACTATGAAGAATGAAATGCAAGACATGACTATGGAGTTTTGTAAGGACATTGAAGACAGGAAGAAGAATGAAGATGACTTGACTAGGAGACTCAATGATGCTAGAAATGAAAATGATATGTTGAAGACAGATCTGATTCACATGTAACATGATAAAACTGAACTCATGAGACAAAAGGGAATTATGGAAAATGAATTGGCTACTGCAAAACCACACAAAGAGAAATTCAAGAAAAGTTCAGAAGAATTTGATAACATTCTGAAAAGTCAAAAACCTAATGGAGATACTAATGGACTTGGATTTGAAGTTGGAGAAAGTTTTGGTACTGCAACCAATCATGATCACATTAAACCGGTAAGATAACCTAGTGCTTACAAATTGAATGGGAAATGCTTTAACTGTAACAAGTATGGTCATAGAGAAAATTAGTGTAGATTCAGAAACAATCAAAACATCAATTCACCCACTGGTCAATGTTCCAAATGCAATAAAGTTGGTCATAATTTAGAAAACTACAGAATGAATGTGAAATGTTATGTTTGTGGAAGATATGGGCACTTATTTAATCAATGCATAACACAAACTGGCATAGGATATGGAAAAGCTATTCAGAAGAATAATGTGATTTGTTATGCTTGTAACAAAATTGGACATATTGCAAGATTTTATAGAAGCAAGACTTCATCAACAAATAATAAAGGACCCAGTTTGAAAGGAAAAGAAAAGGTAGATGAGATAAAGCAATAATTTTCAAAACAATGGATTAGAAAGACAGATTAGAATGTTGATGAGACTATTTCTTCACTGGTATAACAAAGTATTACTCCATCGGCAAGAGATTCTTCATCCAAGTAAGAAGTAACCCTTTGGGGGTATTGCAACAAGTTGAATATCATGCAGATTACCCTTGGTCAATGGTGAGAAGATAAATTTCTTCTCTACCGGTAGATGTGTTAAGTTTTCACTTAACCGACGAGCATTTAATGCGATTGTTGAGAGAAATTTCATTATAAATCATCAATTTTTCCCTCATTTTTGATTCACTGAGAATTCAAATTAGTAGAGAGCGCAAAATCTGAGCAAAGGCATTCAAGGCGAAGGTGTGAAGTGATTTCTTACAAGCATTTAGACATTATCAGGCAGCTAAAGGTATTTTTCAAATGGCTTCTTCCTCTACTCCCGAATTTATTGTGAACCCTACTATTGTGGAAAACGAAAAATTCCCTAGGCCCGTATTTAAAATTATTCCTGAAGTAGCTAAGCAAGATGATTCCATAGGAGCATTTTCAAAGATTCCTAAAGGTGTATCTTATGTTGAAGACCCTAGGATATATATTCATTTCAACATTGAGGAATTAGGTTCTAAGGAATTGCTGAAAATGTTTAAAACAGTAATTTGTGATGAAAATGGCACTGTTAAACCTGAGCACAAAATTGTCAAGACTTTAGGTTTTGTTGAGATACTAAATATCCCTAAATTTGTAGAAGAAGTAGTGAGAATTGTCCTAAGTAGGGCACATGGAGAATTTCTATGGTTAGACTATGTCTGCAAATTTACAAGGCAATCAATTAGGGCAGTAACAGGTTTACCCTCAACCGGCAACAAACCATACAAAACAAAGAAAGTTCCTAACAACAAAGTAATGACCCTTACTGGAGCAACATCAAATAGTAGATCACTAAGAGTAAATGACATCAAGGACATCAATGTGAGATTCATAAGTATGGTTTTAGGTTACAAGACTACTCATGCAAATAAACTTAATTCAGTTTCTAGTCTTTACATTAATAATGCTTATGAAATGGTGAACAACAATGCAAAAATAGATGTGTGTGAATGGCTGAAAGATGAACTCATAGATAATTTGAAAAAGATTAAAGGTGATAAGAAAGGGACATTTTATTTTGGTAATCTCTTAATATGCTTAATATTGTATTTCACAAAGGAAATCCCCGCTATAGGACAAAAATAATTTGGATATGACATACCGGTAGGAAAACAATTACAAGAAGCTTTCATCGACACAGGAACTGCAAAGGATAGCAATATAACTGAATATTTCAAAGATTTTCAAGCCAAAATGAAAAGTAGAGAAAGACTACCACAGAGTGTAGTGGACAAATATGATAAAGAAATCTATTTTGTAATCAAGAAGGATGAAACATGGATGGAAGTTGTACTTCCTAGGACTGTATCGGTAACAAAAATGGGTTATGAGGTAGATCTCAACATAATTGAGGATTATGCAAAATCTTTGTTAGATGCACCAAGAGAACAAACAAAAGAAGTTTTGGTAGTGCTGAAACAATTGAAATTAATGTGAAAACAATGAAGCAAAGGAAGAAAATAGAGAAATATATAAGAGATGCATCAAAGAAAATGTTATGAACATTACTGGTATAACGGCTAGTGAGTTGGAAGGACTACAACCGGAGGCACACATTTCACCTGTTGGCACATCTTCTAACAATGAGATACCAGCTAAATTCAAAAGAGTTGAAAGGAAGAGAAAACCTTCACCGGTACCCTATCCTTCACCCAAAAGAACAAGGACCTTAAGAAATAAACAACAGGCAGTAAGGCAACCGGCTAAGAAACTAACTCCCAAGAAGAAACAGAAACCGGTCATACTCTCATTGGATAATTTACTAAATGAAATAACTAATGATGGCAATTTGGCTAATGTAAGTGAATTGTATAACACATTCAAAGATTTAGACAAGGAAAGCATTGAAACCAATATAATTTTACATCTGGATATATACAAGAATGTTTTAATTGAAGTAGTGGATGACTTGCCCAATGAACAATATAGAATGTTAGATGCCAAGAGGATTGCAATGATGGAATTGGAAAAGAAACTAAAAGTTGAAAAACTTCTAGCTGTACATCCGGTTAACTCAAAAGAGGAGATTGATGACCTGATTTGTGAGGCTAACAAATCTGTTTTTGCTAGTGGTCACTGATAAGTAAGTTTGATGGAAGGTAGAGTAAATGAGATTGCAGAGGAGACTACTGATAAATGTGATATCTTTTTTGTGGAAAAACAAAAACAAGAGGAATTGAACCGACCAAAGAAAACATTCAAAGTTTATTAGAAGGATAAGGATAAAGGGAAAGGTAAAGTTGGTGGAATACCGAACATCAAGATAACTAACAACTTTCCACCACCTTTGGATACTGCACTGGTACATACTGATGATCCACCGGTTACTGAAAGTGAAGGTATCACACATGATAACACAATCCTGAATCTGAAATACTATTCACCATGAATGTAGACACTCAGGAAGTGAATATTGTTGTGGATAAGGATGGTACAGAGGCTAAGGATGGTAATGTTGACAGTGGCAACATTGTTGATAAACTGGTAGAGACTATTGAGGTTGAGATCCCAACAAAGCAATCATTACAAACTGAGCAAACATCACATACAGAGCAACCATTGGACACTGGGAAGAATACTGAAGGTATAGATGCTGGCACAAAGAAACCTACTAAGACACCGATAGTTGAGAACATAGAGAAACTAATAGAGGTAGAGGTACATATTGAGAAACTGGTAATCACTAAGATACTTAAGCAATCAGACAAACCTTTACTGGTTAAAATGCAAATTCAAACTGATCCATCAAAGGATAACATAGGAAAAATGGTTACAAATGTTGGAAGCACAGAGGTAATTAAGGTAGTTGGTCAGACATTCAATACTTCATCGAGTGAATTGAGACCTACTAATGTGACAGAGGTACTCTTGGACTCTATCAAGAAGATAATTGGTTGTAATGCATTGGCTTACAAGGCAATTGATGACACCATACCAATTCTTAAATTTATTGCATTGAAATATAACATAGATCATGTAAAGGATTCTTTAGGTAAATTGGACACATTGTCCAAATTTATTACTGACAATGTAATAACAGATGATAAGGTGAATGAGGACACCTTCAAAGAGAAATTTGAAAAGGAAAAGGATAAATTCTTTGAGGATACAATAAAGAAGTGCATAGAACACATGAATACACTTTTACCAGCACTCAATACTACAATTTTGGAATACAAAGAGTTGTACAAAGAAACATGCAAACCACATCTTTTGACACAGGACATAGAAAAGGAAATAAATAGAGTATAGAAAGAAATAGATGACATAACTGATAACATAATTGGTTCATCTAAACTTATATCAATTATTGAGTAGGAAATAGCAGGTTTTGAGGAGAAATTGGAGAAATTTGAGAAAGAGAAGGCAAGGATTAAGGCTAATGCCAGAGAACTTAAGTATAAACTTGGTCCTAAGTTGGGCAACCTTATCTCTCTGAGAAATGAAATCTCTAAGGCATTACTTCAAGGAGAAAGATCATCGAAAGAGCACATGCATCATCTCACTAGCACGATCCAACAGACTGAGGAAACCCTAAATGACAACAAAAGATTCATGCAGAGTCTAAATTTGGTTTTGGCAGATAAATTCCAGATTGTAACCAACTGGTTACAAACTTTGAGGTGAAATTTTTGCACTCATTTGACAAATTTTGACAACCTTTGTCATTGATGTCAAAGGGGGAGTAGTGGACAGAGAAAAATGATTAAATAGAGGAGATCATCTGCTTAGGGGGAGCACATCATTTTGGTAACTTTTTGGACCAGTTTTTGGATTTTTCTCATGAGTGTTGCCATCAATGCCAAAGGGGTAGATTATTGGCATTCTACACTCTTATGAGAATAGTGGTTTTGTCATTGATGACAACCATCTGGAAACCTTCTGGCACTCATCTGGTAAAGCCACCGACAGGCACCAACACCGGCATAGACATCTACATACACCGATAGACACTTCATTGACAATGACAACAATGCATACCGACACCCCAGCCGATAGGGAATAAAATTTTGTTTATTGTATTTAAATGTAGTTATCTTTTGTAAAGCCGACATGGCATATTGTAAAAGACTCATATATATGTATGAGATCTTATAGGTCATTTTGTGTAGTAAGGTAATATGCATGGAGAGAGTAAATGGATGATTTTTGTATAAGGAGATATAGTTGATAGTGAAGATTTTGGTTATAGAATGAGCTTAAACCGGTACTAAACCTAGCATAGTTGATGCTGATTTGAAGTAGTACATTGTATTGGATTTCATAATCCACTTTTGTAGTCACTGTGACTCTTATTGAGCAGTGAGCTCTAGGCTGTTGGCCTTCCTGCATGTGCAAGCCCCTCACTGTAAGTAATATTTATTCATTGGCCAGTGAGTGAGTATCGTGGGTCACAAATCTCATCGAGGTTTTTCCCACACTAGGCTTCCTCATTAAACATCTTGTGTTATGGTGTGTTTTCTATGTTGTCTTTATTGTTCCTATTTACTGCATTAATTCTTATTTACCGGTACACTGTTTTGGGATGCAAAGTTCTTAATAAGGTTAAATATTATGCTAACCGGTTAGATACTGATTCACCCCCCCCCCCTCTCTCAGTATCTTTGGGACTATTATTAATCTTAACAATTTTTAATTATTTCCTCCAATCATTTGAATATCTAATATCTAATGGTTATTCTTCTACCATATGGTCTCAAATATTAAATAATTCTAAATTATTTAATCTCTTATCCAACTCACATTCCATTTCCACTTCATCTTTCCTTTTGCAACTCATCAATCACATGGCTAAAGATATTAATATTTCTTAAGCATTAATTCATCATTTATCTCCAACCTCCAAATTTAATGAAATATTGTGTATGTACACATATTTGCTATCTTCTTCTATATTCCCTCCAACATCCCTACATCTTAGGAAGGACTTGAGTCCACATGTTCTCTCATGCCTAAATATTCTCCAACCATACCTAGATTCCCTCAGTCAGCAACCCAGTCAAGGTGAGATGAGTGACTTTTGTCTTCTCCTTCCCCCTTTCTCTCAACCTTCGCCTTTGCTCATAGCCATCCAAATCTGTAGATCTAATCATGACTATTGATCCAAGCCACATCATCTTATCCTCTCAAAGTCTATAAAATCAAGAGTTTGAGTTGAGAAAGAGTTAGTCTTCAAGTTAGTCTTCAAGTAAGTTTTCAAGCTAGTCATTTGTGAACACTTATGATCTGTGAGTTTTAATCTTGAAGCAAATAGCATAATCATTTAGCATAGTCATTTAGCATTGCATATCATAGTATCAGTTAACTATTAGTTATCAGTCCATTCTTCATATGCCATCTTGGAAGCTATCAGTGCTTGTCTGAGAGCACACCATCTACAACCAGGAATAGTGGAGTTAGGACCCAACGAGACTTAAATCATGAAGGTAAAAATAGTGTTTTTATTTTATATGTATTTCATGTAGTTTCATTGGTTGAGTTTGGATTTCCTGTAGAATTTTATTTGTATTTTTGTGAAACTAACATGTTGCAGGTAGTATTCTGATGATGAAATTCAAGACAACACATTTTGGTGCCCACCGTGGGACTCAAAGCCTCACATATTGATAAGTTCATACTGACACTATGTTTCCCCATAAACCCTATGGAGTGTAACCTCTATAGGTTGGGAACCTTCTATATTTACAGAGCTGAAAGTGTTGCATGTATGGCCACATGACCAAAAGCCTTTACTAAAAACCACTTGTAATAGTTGCCAAAATCCTTCTAGTTGTTTGCGCAAAATGTTGGACCTTTGAAGCAACTCACACACATATGGTTCTTAGTAGAGATATAAAGTTTTCATGGAAATTGGTGCTTGGCTGCCCCAAAGAAGTGAGTGTCGAGGGTGGAGCCAGTGGGGTCAAGCATCTAAATATATACTTTGAGTAGCGTAGCCTCAGGGGAAACCCCATGTGAGATTCAATAATTATTGTCTCAGCTTGCCTTAGGATTTGTACTTTCTTATGCATTTTGTTTTTCAAAAACAATGTGTCTTCTATGTCTATGACATGTTCAAAATAGTAAAAAATTGAAGAAAATCGTCAGCTAAAATGAGCAAAAATCCAACAACTTGCTGAAGGATTTGAGAAGAATCCTTGAAACATAATCAAAATAGTGCTTTTATCCCATAAGTTAACACTCTTTGCCACAAGAGTTAGCACAAAGGCTTTTTCACATCTAAAAAATATATCAAACCAAAATTTCAACATCAGTATCAAAACACTTCTTGAGTAGATTTGTCTCTAAACTATCACACATTTTCAAACTAGTTCAATAACTGGGTCACTGATCCAACAGGCTATTTCTAAAAGGTTTCCATAAGCATAAAAATTCAACAATCTATTGATTCAAACATTTCAAGTGCAAAAATCAACATCATTGTCAAGTCTCTCATTAGGATATATCAGAACCTCTATCATGAAGCTTGATCAATTCATCTTGTGTTCATTATCTTGGATATATCTTTCCTATTTTGAACCTAGGTCATATCAAAATCATAATTGCACCAAATTTGGAATCAAACAAACTTGTAAACTAAGAGATGCTTATATGACTTTTAAGTATTGCCTTAAGAAAAGAAAACCTAGTTATAAAGCTACTCAGAAAAGAATAATATTCTTGTATATCAATCACAAGATCTTATTAAAACATAGGACATTCCTACACCATTTCCATCACTATTTACATGGTTGCGGGACAGAGTTTGATAGAGAAATTTTGCAAGGACATTCTTTTCAACAAAGAGATGCTTTATCACAATGAACAAACAATAGTGGTAAAATCAACAAATCATATCTTCTTAAACCAATAATCACCTATTGAATTTTCCTTTGGAAACTTCAAAAAATTTGAAACAATCACATGCCAGTTTGGACTAGAGCTCAATACAAACAACTTAGAGAACAACAAAAACAAATGAAGGAATAAGATAATCTGATATTCCAAACTTTTGGGTATACAGCTATTGACAAAGAAGCAGTCAATAACACCATTAGAGACCTTGAGCAAGATTTCAAATTTGATAGACTAATGGAAAAATTATTGGCAAAACAAAAAGAGAAATATCTTTTGATGTTGGAAAAATCAGGAGCTAAATTGCCACAAGACTTTAACATAGAAAGCTTGAAACAAGATGCGGAGGCAAGTAACACCCAAAACACAGATGATCCAAACAATGAAGATGTAAACACAGAAAGCCATGAAGAGACAATAAAAGAATGAGATGACACAAGAAAAGAGCATAGTGATAAAAGAACTTACAAAGAAATAAGGAGAAACTATATGGATAATCTGTTGTTAAACCTTACTCAACAAATGCAAACTCTACAACAACAGATACAAGATATACAAAATGGAACAAGCTCCAAGAAGTATTCATTAGAATATATATGCCCATATCCTTTCGATAAAAAATTGAATATGGTACCATTTCCACAACATTGCAAGATCCCTAAATATGACAAATACGATGGAAAATCTGATCCTTAGGATTACATTAGGGAGTTTTGTACTATGAGTATGGAATTTATGCATGACAAAACTTACCAGATGCATCTTTTCCGTAGGAGTTTAAAAGGACAATCAATGGAATGGTTTTCAAGATTACCATCTGGAATCAAATATTTTAAAGAACTCATGAATAGATTTATTTCACAATACTCCTACAATGTAAGGAATGATATAACAATGCTAGATTTATGCAATGTTAAACAAAAGAATGGTGAATCTTTTATGATATTCTTGGAGCGATGGAAACATATGTTTAATAGGTATTCAAGAGATGTACTTGATCAAGAAAAGATGGACATATTCATTGATAATCTTATTAGTGAAATGAGTTATTGACTTAAAATGCAATGTGCTCCCTGCTTTGCCAAGATTATTGAAAATGGTTTGAAAATAGAAGACGCGATGGTAAAGAAAGGAGACCTAAAACTTTACAATAATTCTTACAACAACAACAACAGTAACAATGACAAACCCAAGTTCTTGTCAAAGAATAGGAAAGTCATGAATGAAGGAAATGATGACAATAGTGATACAAAACAACAACCAATTTTTAATCTATCAAGTCAAATCCCAAACAATAACAATCAAGAAAGCAATAAAACCAATTCTTTCTTCTCCAATCCTCGAAGGAAATTCACAAACATTGGAGAATCATTGGAATCAACTTTAAAAACTCTTCTTGCAAACAAACTGATTGTTTTACCAGAAACAAGAAGTTATGAACCCCAAGTCAAGCCTAATTGGTGAAATGACAATCATTTTTGTAATTACCATCGGAATAAAGGACACCAAACAAGTGATTGTCAGAGATTGAAACACCTTATCTAAGATCTAATTGATATTGGAACTATCACAGTGGATAGTCATAAGACAAATGAATCACACCTAGTTTTCAAAACTCCACTTCCAAATTATGACAAAGGTGAACCATCCCAATTAAAAGATGACAAAGGAAAAGCCAAAGTGAACTACACTTATACATATGATGATGTGGTAAATGTCATCATTGTTAAAGATAATCCACCTTCAGATCCAATCAATATCATTACGAGAAGCAAAGCAAAGGTCACCTTTCCAGGTATAATAAAAGACTCAACATCCACTTCACAACAATACAATTTAGTAGAGAAATTACAAAGAATACCTGCTCAAATATCAATTTTGGAACTTCTCAAAGTTTCACCTATGCATAAGGAAATTTTGGAAAAAGCTTTAGTGGAAACAACAGTTCCAAAAGACTTGGATGTGGATCAATTTCAAAACATGGCGGGACACCTTATAGCCCCTCATTGCTTATCATTTTATGAAAATGATGATGCGTCCTTGCAACATTCTCACAATTCTCCTTTACATGTTGAAGTCGCCATTAATTAAACTCATGTCAAACGCGTACTCATTGTTGGCATTCTACACTCTAATGAGAAATGATGGTGTTGTCATTGATGGAAACCTTCTGGGAACCTTCTGGCATTCATTTGGTAAAGCCACCGGTAGGCACCGACACTGGCATAGACATCTACATACATCGGTAGACACTTCACCGATAGTGACTACAATGCATACCGACACTCTAGCTGACAAGGAATAAACTTTTGTTTATTGTATTTAATGTAATTATCTTTTGTAAAGCCAACATGGCATATTGTAAAAGACTCATATATATGTATGAGATCTTATAGGTCATTTTGTGTAAGAAGTATGGTAGAAGGATAGCATGAAAGAATGATATTTTTGTATAAGGAGATATAAGTTGACAACGAAGGTTTTGGTTATAGAATGAGATTAAACCAGTACTGAACCTGGCATAGTTGATGCTGATTTGAAGTAGTACATTGTATTGAATTTTCATAATCCATTTTGTAAGTCAGTGAGACTTCTATCTTGTAAATTGAGCAGTGAGCTCTAGGCAGTTGGCCTTCCTGCATGTGCAGGCCCCTCATTGTAAGTAATATTTATTCATTGGATAGTGAGTGAATATTGTGGGTCACAAATCCCATCGAGGTTTTTCCCACACCAGGTTTCCTTGTTAAACATCTTGTGTTATGGTGTGTTTTCTATGTTGTCTTTATTGTTCTTGTTTATTGCCTTAATTCTTATTTACCGGTACACTGTTTTGGGATGCACAATAGTTATAAGGTTAAATATTTTGTTAATCAGTTAGATACTAATTCACCCCCCCTCTTGGTATCTTTGGGACTATCATTAATCCTAACAATTAGTATCAGAGCCTGGTCCTCTATTTTCAAAAGCATAACATCTTGAGGAAGATTCTGACACCAGTACAGATGGAGAACTTAAGAAAGAAATTGGAAGGAGATCTTGTAGACTATGATTCAGAGAAGTTGAAGAATATCAAACTAGAAGATGATCTAAGGACTGTACAAGAATTCATTCAAGGATTTTAGAAGAATCTTACTATTGCTACAAAAAAAAGAAAAGAACTTCATGAGAAGATGCAAATTGATAATAATGAAAAGGAAACTCTTAATGAACTTGTGATAGTAGAAAACTAAGAAGGTTCCTAATAACAAAGTCATGACCTTAACCGGAGCAACATCTGATAGTAGATCTCTGAGAGTGAATGACATCAAGGACATTAATGTGAGATTCATAAGTATGATTTTAGGTTACAAGACTACACATACAAATAGACTCAATTCAGTTTCTAGTCTTTGCATTAATAATGCTTATGAAATGGTAAACAATAATGCAAAAATAGATGTGTGTGAATGGTTGAAGGATGAACTAATTGATAACTTGAAGAAGATAAAAGGTGATAAGAAAGGGACATTTCATTTTGGCAATCTCTTAGTATGCTTAATGTTGTATTTCACAAAGGAAATTCCTGGTATTGGATAGAAAGACTTTGGATATGACATATCGGTAGGCAAACAATTGCAAGAAGCTTTCACTGGCATGGGTACTGCTAAGGAAAACAACATAACTGAATATTTCAAAGCTTTCCAAACCAAAATGAAAATGAGAGAGAGACTACCATAGAGTGTAGTAGATAAATATGATAAGGAAATCTGCTTTGTGATTAAGAAAGATGAAACATGCATGGAAGTGGTATTACCTAGAACTGTGTTATGAGGTAGATTTGAACATTGTTGAAACTTATCCAAAAGCTTTGTTAGATGCACCTAGAGAACCATTAGAAGAAGTTTTTGGTAGTGCTAAAACAATTGAAAGTGGTGTACAAACAATGAAACAAAGGAAGAGAAGAGAAAAGTATATAGGAGATGCTTCTAAACAGGTAAAGGAAATAAAAGAAAATGTTATGAACCTTACTAGTATAAAGGCTAGTGAACTAGAAGGACTGCAACCAGAGGCACAAATTTCACCAGTTGTCACATCATCTGATAGTGAGATACCTATGGAATTCAAGAGAGTTGATAGGAAGAGAAAACCCTCACCGGTACCCTCTCCTCCAGCCAAGAAAACAAGAACCTTGAGAAAGAAACAACAAGCAGTAAGGCAACTGGCAAAGAAACTTACACCCAACAAGAAACAAAAATAGGTTATACCTCCTTTAGATAATTTGCTAAATGAAATAATTGATGATGGAAACTTGGCAAATGTGAGAAAATTGTATAACACATTCACTGATTCAGAAAAGGAAAGTATTGAAAACGGTATAATTCTACATCTGGACATATATAAGAAAGTGTTAATTGAAGTTGTAGATGACTTACCAAATGATCTGTATAGAAGGTTAGATGCAAAGAGGATTGCAGTAATGGAGTTGGACAAGAAACTTAAAGTTGAAAAACTTCTAGCTGTACATCCAGTTAACTCTAAAGAAGAAATTGATGACCTAATTTGTGAGGCTAAAAGATTAGTTTTTGCTAGCGGTCACCGACAAGTGAGCTTAATGGCTGGTAGAGTTAATGAAATTACAGAGGAAAAGACTGATAAATGAGATACCTTTTTTTGTAGAAAAACAAAAACAAGATGAATTGAACAGGTCGAAGAAAACATTTAAGGTATATAAGAAAGATAAGGACAAAGGGAAAGGTAAAGTTGGTGGAATACCAAACATCAAAATAACTAACAACTTACCACCACCCTTGGATACTACACTGGTACATATTGTTGATACACTGGCTACTGACAGTGTAGGTATAACACATTATGACACTAACCCTAAATCAAAAATTCTATTCACCATGAATGTGGACACTCAGGAAGTAAACATTTTTGTGGATAAGGATAATATATAGGTAAAGAATGATATTGATGACAGTGGAAACATTGTTGAGCAACTGACAGAGAATGTTGAGGTTGAAATTCAAACAGAGGAAATAGAGCATACACTACAAATAGAACAACCATTGGACACTGGTATGAATACTAGTAGTATAGATGTTGGCACTAAGAAACCTATAGAGACAGAGATATCGATAGCTAAGAACATAGAGAAACCCATAGAGAAACTGGCAGAGGCACAGGTAATTGAGATAGTGAAACCAGTAATCACTAAGAAACCCAAACCATTACAGGTTGAAACACAAACTCAGAGTGATCCACTAGAGGATAATACAAGCAAATTGGTAACTAATGTTGGAAGCACTGAGGTAATCAAGGCAGTTGGTCAGACATCCGGTACTTCTTTAAGTGAATTCAGGCCTATCAATGTGACAAAGGTACTCTTGGACTCTATCAAGAAGGTAATTGTTTGTAATGCATTGGGTTATAAAGCAATTGATGATACAATACCTATTCTTAAGATGATTGCACCAAAATGTAATATAGATCATGTAAAGGATTCTTTAGGACAGTTGGACACATTGTCTAAATTTATTGCTCGAAATATAATAACAATTGATAAGGTGAATGAAGGTACATTCAAAGAGAAAATGGAAAAAGAAAAGGAAAAATTCTTTGAGGATAGAATAAAGAAGTGCACTAAACATATTAACACACTTTTACTAGCACTAAATATAACAATTTTGGAATATAAGGAACTATACAGAGAAACATGCAAGCCACATCTGTTGACAAAGGACATTGAAAAGGAAATAAGCAAAGTATAGAAGGAGATAGATGATATAGATGATAACATTATTGGTTCATCCGAACCTATATCAGTTATTGAGCAAGAAATGGTAGGATTTGAGGAAAAGTTGGAGAAGTTTGAGAAGGAAAAAGCAAGGATCAAAGCAAATTCTAGAGAGCTTAAGCATAAACTTAGTCCTAAATTGGATAACCTTATCTCTCTGAGAAATGAGATCTCTAAGGCATTACTTCAAGGGGAAAGATTACCGGAAGAGAATATGCATCATCTCACCGACACGATCCAACGAACTGAGGCAACCATGAATGACAACAACATATTCATGTAGAGTTGAAACTTGGTTTTGGCAGACATATTTCAGATTGTAACCAACCAGTTACAAACCTTAAGGTGAAATTTTGCACTCATTTGACAATTTTTGACAACCTTTGTCATTGATGTCAAAAGGGGAGTAGTAGACAGAGAAAAATGATCATTCAGAGGATATCATCTACTTGGGGGGAGCACTTCTTTTTGGTAAATTTTTGGACTTCACTTTTTGGAACAGTTTTTGGATTTTTCTCATGAGTGGTGCCATCAATGCCAAAGGGGGAGATTGTTGGCATTCTACACTCTAATGAGAAATGATGGTGTTGTCATTGATGGCAACCTTCTGGCAACCTTCTGGCATTCATCTGGTAAAGACACCAGCTGGCACCAACACCAGCATAGACATCTACATACACCGATAAACACTTTACTGGCATTGACTACAATGCATACCGACACTCCAGTTGATAGGGAATAAACTTTTGTTTATTGTATTTAATGTAATTATCTTTTGTAAAGCCGACATGGCATATTGTAAAAGACTCACATATATGTATGAAATCTTATAGGTCATTTTGTGTAAGAAGTATGGTAGAAGGATAGCATGAATAAATGATATTTTTGTATAAGGAGATATAAGTTGACAGTGAAGGTTTTGGTTATAGAATGAGCTTAAATCAGTATTGAACCTAGCATAGTTGATGCTGATTTGAAGTAGTACATTGTTTTTGTATTTTCATAGTCCATTTTGTAAGTCAGTGAGACTTCTATCTTGTAAATTGAGCAGTGAGCTCTAGGCAGTTGGCCTTCCTGCATGTGCAGGCCCCTCATTGTAAGTAATATTTATTCATTGGACTATGAGTGAATATTGTGGGTTACAAATCCCACCGAGGTTTTTCCCACACCGGGTTTCCTCATTAAACATCTTGTGTTATGGTGTGTTTTCTATGATGTCTTTATTGTTCTTGTTTACTGCATTAATTATTATTTACTGGTACACTATTTTGGAATGCACAATACATAATAAGGTTAAATATTTTGTTAACCAATTAGATACTGATTCACCCCCCCTCTCAGCATCTTTGGGACTATCATTAATCCTAATACTCATAGATGGTGGAGTGGGATTAAACATTTGTGCATTAAGTTTAATAAAAGCTTTGGGATATTTAGAAAATGCAGTAGATCCAAAGAAGAAAATAACTATTAAGGCTTATGATGAAGCAGAGAGTTCTTCTAAAGGAACTGTGGTGTTGCCAATCAAAATAGGACCTGTGGAAAATAATACATTTTCAAGTTTTAGATTTGAACATCTCTTACAACATTCTTCTAGGAAGACCATGGATTCACATCATGCAACCAGTTCCTTCTACATATCATCAATGTGTAAAATTTCCTCATGAAGGACAAGAGGCGACTATAATTGCAGACTCTAGCCAATATTGCAATAATCTGAAGCCAACACAAGATACAAGAGTTCCACATAAGAGAGAATAAATATATCCTACCAAAGAAAATCAAAAAAAGTAATGGGAAACCTTTGAGAAAAATCTCAAATTGAATGATGAAGGAATGGGAAAATATTCTTTGCATAATTTTCCACTTTCACCTAAGTCATATGGAAAGCCTACAAATATCCAATCAAAGACCTCAAAGAAATCAAAAGATATGTTTAACAAAGCATTTGTTAGAGTTGGAACCCTTGAAGAAGAAATTGAAGACAACGACATTCTTAGTTGGTTGTACAAAGGTGAAAATGAAACTATAGCAATAGCTGCAGAAGTCAATATTCCCATAGAACAATATGGAAATGGTTATAAAATCATGCAAAAAATGGGATATGAAGGAAAAGGACCAATTAGTAAGAAAAATCAAGGTATTTTAGAACCTATTTGTCCCCACTCACAATCTAAAAAGGATAAATCAGGACTTGGATATCTAAAATCAAATCAAAAGCAACATAATCATCAACAGCCAAAGTGGAGAAAGAAATCAGTCTCTAAAGAAGAACAATGGCAAGAAAAGCTACATCAAGTAGTAGAAATAGTAGCCAATAAGTAGAAACAAGAAGAACATGAGAAACAAGAAGAGATTTAAATCAAAAGAAAAGAAGAATCTTGTCAACAAGTTCAAGGAATATGAGCAAGTGCAAAATCTGAACAAGATATTCCAAAAGCAGTGAAAATCGAGATGACAGAAATCAAAGAACTTTTTGCACCATACAACATTCCTATGTGGTATAGTGGTATTGGTGTAGGAGATGCTCATTAAAAATATACTCATGACCATAAGGATGAATACTAGGATCATTAGGGTGTCTTAGTGTTTCTTGTGTTTCATGTATGCAATAAACCCCACCATGTAAGCCCATGTCACCAATTAGGCAATTTGATAAGCCAATTGGGACAATGTGGCCAATAGGGGTAGTAGATGGTTTAGTTTTGTGTTTGATAGGTTTTTAGACATGTTTTATGAGTTTTTGGTTGATCCATGTAAGTGGATTCTAACCTTAGCAAGTATGACAACATTTTGTGCAAAATTGCAAAAAACACAACTTTTGAGTGCAAAAGTGCAAATTTTTGAAATTCAGTTGGGGGAAGCCTTTCAAAGGCTCCAACCTACTCCAAATTAAGTGGGAAACATTTGGAGAGTTTTATAAGCCTTGTGGAAATTATTCCCATGGTTTCTTCTATTGTAATTGGAGTTTGTGAAGCAATAAAACACAAAATACTACAGCTTTCCCAGAAATTCTAAGTTTGCAGGAGTTGCACGTGCATGTATGGATTGATTTGAATCCCACCATACATGGAGCAGATAGAGGGATGAAATATATTTATTTTTTTGGTGGTATGATGTCCTAATTGTTTTGGAGTAGAGAGAACCCTCCATTCTTCTAACTGCAACTCAAAATTTGAGGGTTTAGAGAGGGTTTTGGTTGAAAATGGCCTTATCTTGCATTCTAGTCCATTAGAAGACTCTTCCTTTGGAGGGATGTAGGATAAGCCTCTTTAATTTATATTTTTCAAGGTTTTTTGTAGGGTAAACTTGGTTGTGTGGAGAAAGGAGCAAAATTAGGTAGGTATCTCTATGTGACTACCTAGGAAAAGATTTAGGACAATCATCATAAAATGTCATAGTGGTGGATTACAGGTGTGCAACCCTAGAAATGAAGGTTATTAACCATCCCCCATATTCCCATAGATTTTTTTTTCTATTTTGGATCCATTTATTGGTAGTTGCTTTGGAAAATAGGGCTAATTGCCCCTATTAGGTCTCTTGGCCTCTAAAGCGATTAGACCTTGTAATTGCAGACCTGGTCAAACCATTTTGGGAATCAGTACAACGTCCAAAAGGGTGTTTGAAATGTTATTTTTTTCTATGGGTGTGTGGAACATTTTGGAGTTAAGGTCCATTCTATCGCCAAATAGGTTACAAGCCTAAGGGGTAGGTTTCTAAAGGAGGTATAAGAAATTGGAGTTTAATCCCTAAACCAATACTTGGAATAGTTTCTAATGGCCATAAATGAACCAAATCATGAGCCCTTAGGAGCAGAGTGTCATAAGATGTTCTAGGGTAGGTATTGAGGCAATTACTCATCTTGAGTAGGCCCAAGCCTAGTGAATGTGTGTGTAGTCCTTCCTTGCAGGTTGTGATCATTTGAGGGGTCAGAATTCTAACCTTGTTTGGTCTTGTCCATAGGTGTGTGGGTAGGGCTCTGCATCAAGTGGTTTCAGAGGCTAGGAGTGTTCTTTAGATAGAAGGAGAAGACAATATGTCAGAAGAAGAGGGATCCCAAGAGGCACCTTCAAGAATGACCAATGTTGAGTTGAATGTCCTAGTGAAGAAGCAGATGGCAGAGAGAAAAGTAGTTAGGGCTTAGAATCAGGCCATGAGAAATGAGATAGACCAGTTGAAGGACTGAGTGGAGAGGGTAGAGAGACACTCTGGAGAAGAAAGGAATGAAGATGAGATCCCTATGCAGGAAGAGCTAGAGGTTCCTGCAGACCAGAGACCCCTGATGAGTGTCCTCAAGTCCATGGAGAGAATAAAAATGGATGTGAAGATGGTTCTACCAATATTTGCAGACAAGATAGAGTGGATAGACTCCTTGGACAATTTTTTTGAAAGTGAAGACATACCAGACCACCAGAGGGTGAGGATGGCCCAATCCAGAATGAAAGGGGCTGCACTAACTTGGTGGACTTTCATCCAAGATGAGAGGGTGAAAGAGGGAAAGAGAAGAGTGACCACATGGAATAAGATGATGGCCTTGGTGAAAGAAGCCTATGTCCCAGTGGACTACAATATCCAATTGCATAGGAGGAGACAAAATTTGAGACAAAAGGATATGGACATGAGTTCCTCTACCAAGAAGTTCATGAAGTTGTGTGTGAGGACCAAGGTGAAAGAGAGTGAAGATGAGAAGGTGGTAAGATATCTCAATGGGTTGAGATTTACAATCCAAGAAGATTTGAATCTCCACACCTCAGAGACAGTCCAAAAGTGCTCTCAATTGGCACTCAAGGTGGAGGAGAAGTTGAAGAGAAGGCAGGAAAAAAATGGTAGAGATAAAGGGAGACAACAAAGAGGAGGAAGAGGCCCTTTCAGAGGTAGAGGAAATGGTTTGGATACCAGGGTGACTCTAACCAAGAAGGCAATAGAGGAGAGAGCAGTTACAACCAAGGAGGGGGCTACAATCCAAGAGGGAGCTTTAGGGTTAGAAGACCACCCTCTAGAGGAAGATCCCAAGGTAGAGGACCTCCTAGGTGCTACAATTGCAACCAAGAAGGGCACATGGACAATAGGTGTCCCAAGAAAGATTCTAGCTTCATGGGAGAAAGGAGAAGCAATTTGGTGCAGGAATTTGATTGTCAAAGTGTGGCAAGTGCAAACACTAATCAAAGTGTTAATGCTCCTGATAGTTATTGCTATCCTGAAAGAGGAGAGGTTGTGATGATGAGGAGAGTAGTAACCACCATGAAGGTACCTGACAAGGATCCTACACAAAGGAAATCTCTTTTCAAAATCACTTGCAAGGTAGGAGGAAAGGTATGCAAGGTCTTGATAGACTCCAGATCAACTAAAAATTTTGTATCACTTGAAATGCTAGAGAAGCTTAAACTTAGAAGGCTGCCTCATCCTTACCCCTACAAGGTTCAATGGCTCACCCATGGTCACCAAGCAGTGGTAGAAGAGAAGGCTTGGGTGGAGTTTCAAATTGGATCATACATGGATAGATTTTGATTTGACATAGCCAAGATGGATGCATGCCATCTCTTGTTTGGGAGGCTGTTGCAGTATGAACTGAAAGCTCATCATCATGGGTTGAGAAACACCTACTCAATCACCAAGGATGGGAAGGTGATAGAACTCTTACCTATGATAGAGGAAGAGATGGAATCAAAAGGAAAGGATGCAAAGGTGTTGATGGTAGAAGGTGTAGACACCCAAAAATTGTCATGTTTAATTAAATAAATATTTTTATTTATTTAATTATCTAAGCCTAATTCTTCTATTAATTAAATAAATCTTTATTTATTTAATTAATTCATTTATCCTCTTCTAGCCTTATTTCTCATTTAAATAAATACATTTATTTATTTAAATTATCCCTTTCCTAAATTAAATAAATATTTTATTTATTTAATTATCCTATTTCTTCTATTAATTAAATAAATCTTTATTTATTTAATTAATTCATTATCTTTTTCTACACATGACACATGTCATTCATCTCTTAATTCCTACACTACCTACCTCTTTCATTATTTTGGTATTTCTTTTACCTACCCTCTAATCCTAGCCGACCTCTCTTTCTACACCTCTCAATCTTAACCCTCCATTTCATATTGTGTCTTCTATTTAAGAAGATCCTTTCTTCATTGTCCAACCCTAATGACTCATCCTAATCACTGATGCTAATGATCTTTCATGCAACTTGGCTACATTACGATCCTACTTGCAACCACATTCCGTTCTTTGTTGAGCTCTTGTGCATATAAAAATCTGAGAGCAAATATATCAAGCAAGATCAATGGAGATAGGAAGAATGGAGATCAAAACCCTATTGGACATGTGATGGTATAATCTTTGTGATTTTGAGTTATTTGCATTGTCTTAGGTAATCTTCATATGTTATGGTGGATCTTTGTTCATTGTTAGGCTAGGATTTAGTGGTTGGATTCATTTAGCCTTTCAATATTGTTGTCATTGCTATCCATTTTAGGTATTTCCGCATCTGCGAGCGTTCGGATCGCGTCTTTGAATTTCAGAAGCGTCTACGAGATCGGGAATCACGTTTGTGTTTTTGTCAAAATTTATTTTGCAGGTTTCCGAAAGGGGCGTCTGTGTTTCCAAAACGCGTCTGTGTTACATCTGATCACATTTGTGTCCTGGAAAGACGTCTGTGTATTCTGAGCGCGTCTGTGCATCACAGAACCGTGTCTGTGTCATACAGACGCGTCTGTGTCATACAGATGCGTTTGTGTCTGGTATAGTAGCGTCTATGTTTACTGTTTTGAAATTTTCAAATTTTTCTTTGATTCGAGTTTTCAGATTTCATACTCAGGGTTTCAGATCTGGTTTATTTTTGCACTAACCCTTGCAGATCTAGCTAACTAAGTTTGTGCAGTTTGTTTTGGAGGCAAAAACGTTTTTGTTGAAGGCCCCTTTTTCACAAAGTATTTTGGGTTTTCTAAAATTTACCTAACTTGTGTGCTTGCAGGAAGGGGTTATCATTTGAAACAACCCAAACTACTAACAATTTTGTTGCAGGGCCTTGGCTAGGGTTTTGTAATTTTGTTGTGTGCCTTGTTTTCATAGATTAGCAAACACTTCCATTGGTGCACTAAAATTGAATCATTGTCTTTTGTGTCTTGAGCAATAGGCTCTTTTTGTTTAATCTTTAGAGGGCCTGTCTTCCCGTGTGGTCATTAGGACTACTAGTGAGAAGAGAACGACCCAAGTGGTAGCAAAAGAAAATCCATCTTCTTCCAAGCCACTATAATCAAATGTATTCATGGTGAAAACTATGAATAACGTGTGCTGATTAGTTCATACCGACACTATGTCTCCCCATAAACCCGTTTGATCAAATTTATTTGATCATTTGTAGGGCGTAACCCCTACCGGCTGGGAGCCTTCTATATTTACAGAGCTGAAAGTGCCACATGTATGGCCACACGAGCGGATGCCCTTACTAGCACCTTTTTGTTTTAGAAACCCAAATCCTTCTAGTTGTTGAGGCAGGAGGTCGGACCTCTGGTAGCGGCCCACACACATACGGTTCTTAGTAGAGATACAAAGTTCGCCATGGGGAGTTTTCATGGGGACTGATGCTTGGCTGACCCGAGAAGTGAGTGTCGAGGGTGGAGCTAGTGAGGTCAAGCATCTAAGTATCCGCTCTGAATAGCGTAGCCTCGGGGGTAAAACCCTATGTGGGATCAACAACTATTGTCTTGGCCAACCATAAGAATTGTGCTTGTCTTATGTTAAACACTCAAACATTCAAGACCAAACAACAAAACATTGTGTCTTTTGTGTCTTCAAGTGTATGCAAAACATTTTACATCAAACAACACACTTTTGGAGTCTAAACACTTGCAAACATTGAGTCCTCATCAACAGTGTGTCCTCTTGTCACGAAAAACAGTCAAACAGTCGGATTTGGTCACAACAAAACAACTTCACAGATTGGAAAAATTGCACGAAGTTTACAGAAACATGTCTGTGTCTGTTTTAACCGCATCTGCATCATATAAGCGCATTTGTGAAGGGCAGAATAGCGTCTATGTTTTTATCAGCGTCTGCATCAAACAAAGAAGTGTCTGTGTTTGGGAATCACGTCTATGAAGTATACAGAAGCGTCTGTGTCAGGAATTGAAAACTTTTACAGTCCAGCAAACAAAGAAAATCAGTTTCGGAATACTTGAGCTTCCTAGGTTGTCTCTTCAGGTTTCATCTAGCATTCAACCTGTCCTAAGGTCTCATAAAGTCCATCATTGCTTCACATCTCATTTTACATTCATACTTGTCTAAACTTGGGTCAAAAGGGGCACTTGCTTGTCCTCACTATACTTTTTTTCAACACACTACATACAACTACACTTTGCTAAGTGGTCCCTCATCAAGGTTTCTTACCTTTGGGTCTCATTTGGTCTTACTTAGAGTCAAGGTCAGCTTACCTCATCAAGAGAAACAATCATCTCTTTGGAAGTCACACCTACTCTACTACTTACCTACTTGGTCTTACACTTTGGACATTGCAAGTACACCTCAAGATTAATTTACACTCCATACAACTCTTGGTCTTCCATGCTCTTTTCATTTTTCATCCAGTCTCTCACAGCTTGGTCAAACACCTAGTTCATGGTTGAAACCTGTCTTCAAAAATCTAGGAGAATAGCTAAAGAAGCTCAAGAATCCGCAAACATGAGTTCTTATGAGTATGACAATGATTTATTTTATAATCCTGAGCACACTACATTACCAGACATGGATGTTTATAGAAACAATCCAAATGTGGAAAACACAAACACTACAAACAACAATGCTACATGCAATGACAATATGGACAACCTTTCAATACTATCAGCAGACATAGAGGAATCCATAATGAATCCTCATTTCAATAGATTGGTTGAAGAGATCATGAGGAGAGATCGACAATACTTCTTACACATGATGGCGCAAAGTGGAGCTAAAATACCTCATGACTTTGACATGTCTCAACTTATGGAAAGTCGACCCTCACAACAAACTCAATCCAACATGGATCAAAGGAGACCAAATAGTGGAGGAAATAGAGGACCGAATATAATGCCTGAGTCACCATCAGTTTTGCTTCAAAAACCAGAAATCCCACATACACAAGCTCAAACATATGATACTTACCTTCGAAGACCATTATGGAAGCCTTATGCAGATAGATATGCTCAATCACATGCTCAAGGTATGGATCAATCAAAACAAGTGGATACTCAAAGGCATCCTCAAAATTTGGGGGCAACACAATGGAAAATGAAATGCCTATTGAATATGGTATATATGCACAAAATAGATATGGGGTCCCCCAACATGAAGTTATGCCAAGTGCTCCATATATGCCGCCTCAATATAGACCTCCATATGGACATGTTTACGATCAGTATCATCGATACATGCAACAAGCTCTTCCTCAAATGGGTGTTTCAAACACGGGGTATGCTACAAGAAATCAATCTCCTCCCAAGAATAATTTGGAGCAACAAATAAGAGATTTACAAAAGAAAATGGAGGACATGAGTACATCAAAACCAACATACACTATGAGAGATATATGTCCTTATCCCTTTGATAAGAGCATTCCAATGCCTCCATTTCTTGCACACTTTGTGACGCCAAAATTTGACAAGTATAGAGGGAAAGGAGACCCCAAGGCACACATAAGACAATTTTTCATAGCCTACATAGAAGTAGCGGCAGAAGAAACATACTTGATGAGGTTGTTTCCACAGAGCTTAGGCGATCAAGCTATGGAATGGTTTTCTCAATTACCTCCTGGTATTAAGTCATGGGGCGACTTGGTAGAGGCATTCATTCAGTATTTCTCTTACAATATAGAAATAGATGTCTCAGTCACTACCTTGTGCAATACGAAACAAAAGGAAGGAGAATCTTTTGCAACATTTTTACAAAGATGGAGAAATTTAGCTAGCAGATGCTCTTGCGAAATCCCACAGAAACAAATGGTAGAAATGTTCACTCAAAACATTAATAAGGACATTGGATATGATCTTAGGAAATCTTGTTTTTCTACTTTCAAGGATGTTATTGAAAAGGGCCTAGCAACAGAAAAGGTCTTAATTGAACAAGGAGTCATTAAGATATTCAAAGAAAACAAAGAGGACTTTAAAGGAAAGGACAAACCAAAATTTTGGAACAAGAACAAGAACATAGTCAATGATGGTGTTGTTGATGCCAATACAGTGAGACCCAAGTTCGTCTTTTCTGGATCAAGTTCTACAAACAATCAAGTGAACACTCAAACAACTTCTAGACCACGAAGGAAGTACACTCCATTGGGAGAACCACTTGAATCAGTATTCAAAAAGCTTGTGGCAAACAAACTGATCACAGTTCTAGATTTTCCTCCATATGAACCAAAGATCAAACCAAATTGGTGGAATGATGATGAGTATTGTGAATTTCATAAGAGCAAGGGTCATAAAACAGGTAATTGCCATCGATTGAAGAACATTGTGCAAGATCTCATTGATAGAGGTGACATTGAGATTGAGGGACATTCATCTAATCAAGAACATGAGATGTTTAAGGAACCATTCCCAAAACATGACAAGGGAAAAGGCAAAGTCACAGATGATCAAGCCAATTATACTAGAGCACCTTATAATTATGATTCTACTATCAATCACATCTCGATGGACAATCATATCTCTACTATTACTATCAAGAACAAAAATCCTGAGAATCCTCCTCAGAGACCTAAGATTGTCCTAAAGGGTGTTGGATCTTCTTCTGAGCATACCTCTAAATGTCATGTTACAACTCGTCAAGGTAAAATCATGTTGCCAGGTGCCTCCACTAAGAGTACCAATCCTTCATCAACCAAGCCTGAGTACGACCTTGTAGAACAGTTAGGGAAGACACCCGCGCTCATCTCCATTCTTGAGCTCTTACGCATATCTCCTGCTCATAAAGCTATCCTTGACAAAATCTTGAGGGACACTGTCATTCCTACTGATCTGAATGTGGATCAGTTTCAAGCCATGGTGGGATACCTTTCTATTCCACATTCCCTTACAGTCACAGAAGCCGATGACGCCTCCGTAAGTCAGCCACATAATGCACCTTTACATGTTGAAGCCTTTATACATAAACATCAAATAAAGCGAGTCCTGACAGATGGAGGAGCAGGTCTAAACATTTGTACATTGAGCACCATTAAACAATTGGGATATTCTGACAAAGCTGTGAATTCTACAAACCAAATCACCATCAAGGCCTATGATGATGAAGAACGCTCATCCAAGGGCATAGTCACCTTACCTCTAAGAATTGGGCTAGTCACAAAGGATGTGGTTTGTCAAGTCCTAGATCTAGACCTCACATACAACATATTGCTAGGACGTCCTTGGATTCATGAAATGAGGGCAGTCCCATCAACATATCATCAATGCATTAAGTTTCCTCATAATGGAGTCGAGGTAACAGTCAACGATGATCCAAATCCATTCATATATTGCAATAACTTGAGATCACATACTGAGACTATCATTCCCAGTAATCGTGAGGCTACTCCTTCTTTGACATACATTGACCCTGAGTCATTAAAACCCTCGACATCCAAACAAGGTGAACTTAAAGGCAAATTTCAAGACAAAGGCATGGGAGAATACACTTTGAATCAGACCATGTTTTTACGACAAGTCATGAGTTCTCCAAAAGAATATGGGAGGCCACATCCTAACAAGCAAATCTCCATCATGATACTCAAATGGGATCCTACTACCTTTCAAAGATGGGGCGAACTAGAAGAGGAAAATTTATACAAAATGCTCTACAAAGACATTGAAGAGAACACACATGATCAGATTAATATACCCTATGAGAACTATGGCAAAGGCTTCAAGATTCTACAAAGATTCGGGTATGATGGAAAAAGCCCTCTTGGGTTACGCAAAGAAGGCGTCATGGAGCCCTTACAACCTGAGTTAACTACAAGAAGGGAACGCTCAAAGGGACTTGGTTTTCTGACTTCCAAAACCCATACTAAAAGGACAAAAGAGGCATCGCAAATCAAAGTTGCCGAAGTTCAACAAGAGGATTACTATTCCACAGACTCCAATGAATGGGAATGGGGTTCAGACAAATCCTCCAGTGACTATGAGCTCACCGAAACATTCAGAGAGCCAGATGAACCCACAGAAGAGGAGGAATTTTACAAAAAGTTCAGAGTTGGTCAAGAACCAACCCATAAGGATCCCGCACAGTCTTCGTCTCAAGGTCTTAGGTCAAAATCACGTAGGATGAGGACACCTGTCCTGGAAGGCTCTACTAGTGATGACAATTTGGATTCGCTCACAATCGAAACTAATGAGGAGAGTGCCATCGACGACCTCGACGATTGCCTCGATATACCTGAATATAACCACATCTTCACTCTTCGCCCTGCAAATTCCGAAAACATTAAAGGCCTTCCCCTTGTTCACCCCCAACTCATTGACTGGGATTATGAAGGACCAGCACAGTTTGATACATTTCAAAATGACGAAGCTATTATCGACTATCTTGGCATATGAGATGATCTTCCCCCTGGAGACCACAAAGCAGGATACACCATAGAACTCAACAACATGGCATATTTTGGTGAGGGTGTCGGACCTTCCAGTCGCAAAAATGTGAAAATAAGAACAAAACAAGGGTCTTATGGTGAAAACCACACTGTGGCGCTATCTGACTCCAAAAAAGTAAAAAGAAAGGACATATCTAAGGGCGAAAACCTCTCTGAGGCACCTGAAGATGGAAGGCTCAACATTCTCCTAGCATCATATAAGGAAAAGTCATCCATGTTGGTAGAGGAGACTATCAAGACAAATATTGGTACAGAAGAAGTTCCACACAACATATTCTTGGCTCAATCCTTGACAGAGTCCGAAAGGGAAAAATTCATAAGCTTCTTCAAGGAACGACAAATCAACTTTGCATGGTCATACGCTGATATGCCTGGACTAGATCCGGATTTGGTAATGCATCATTTGACAGTCAAACTGGGGGCAAAGCCAGTAAAACAGAAATTAAGAAAAATGCATCCACAAGTGGCATTACTAGTCAAAGCAGAGCTGGAGAAATTATTGGATGTCGGATTCATACACCCAATTGATTATCCCGAATGGATCTCCAATTTAGTACCTGTCAGCAAACCAGATCGTAGCATCAGAATATGTACAGATTTCAGAGACATCAATAAAGCTTGTCCAAAGGATGACTTCCCATTACCAAACATTGACTTGATCGTTGATCTCACCGCAGGTCATGAAATGTTATCTTTAATGAACGGATTTTCTGGTTATAACCAAATCAGGATTGCACCCGAAGATCAACACAAAACATCATTCACTTGTCCGTGGGGAACTTTCTGTTGGAATGTCATGCCCTTTGGGCTGAAAAATGCAGGTGCTACATATCAAAAAGCGATGACCACTATCTTTCATGATCTCATGCACATAACCGTGGAAGATTATGTTGATGATCTCTTGGGAAAATCAATAGACAGAGATACACATTTGGACATACTTTCAGTCATCTTTGATCGGCTGGAAAAATACAAGGTAAGATTAAACCCTAAGAAATGTGTCTTTGGAGTAACCTCCGGGAAGCTCCTAGGATTCATTGTGTCTAAAAGAGGAATCGAGGCCGATCCAGTGAAAGTCAAAGCTATCTTGGACATGCCGCCACCTAGAAACATCAGTCAACTTCGATCCTTACAAGGGAGACTCCAGTCTATATGAAGATTCATAGCACAACTTGCAGATAAGTGTAATCCTTTCCAACACCTGCTACATAAAAACATCAAGTTCAAATGGGATGAGAACTGTCAACAAGCTTTTCAGACGCTCAAAGACTATCTTTTGAATCCACCAGTTTTGATGCCACCAATTCCAGATCAACCTTTGTTACTATACATATCAGCTACTCCAACAGCACTGGGGGCACTCCTAGCACAACAAATAGCTAACGACAAGGAAAAAGCAGTATACTATATCAGTCGCACATTGGTGGGATATGAGCTAAATTACAGACCAATCGAGCGTGCATGTCTCGCTGTGGTCTTTGCTTCACAAAAATTACGACATTATATGCTCACTCACAAAACTAAGTTGATTGCAAGAATTGATCCACTAAAATATCTTCTCAACAAAGCTACACTTACTGGATGACTGGCCAAGTGGGTAATGATCCTGAGTGAATTCGACATCGAGTATGTGGACAGAAAAGCAATAAAAGGACAAGCAATCGCAGATCAATTAGCAGATGCCCCCATGATAGATGATGTTCCTCTACAGTCAAAATTTCCAGTTGAGTCCATTCTAACGATATCACATGCAAAGCCATGGCAACTATACTTTGATGGTTCATACACACAGCATGGGGCAGGAGCTGGTATACTCTTTATAACTCCTCAGGGCGATTCTATACCAAAATCATACCGCTTATCATTTCCTTGCACCAACAATATAGCGGAATATGAGGCATTAACAACTGGGTTAAGAATTGCAATTCAATGGAAGATCCAAGAACTTCATATTTTTGGGGATTCTCAACTTGTAATCCATCAAGCAACTGATGATTACCAAACAAAAGATGAAAAACTAATGCCTTACAAACAATTGGTAGATGATTTGAATCAGCACTTCACAAAGATAGATTTTGAGCAGATACCAAGAGAGCAAAATCGTGCTATAGATGCCATGGCTACAATTGCTTCGCTAATTGATCTACCGCAAAATGAGACCTGCTATGAGTTCCTGGTAGACAACCTGTTGATTCCCTCATACGAGATCACTCCTACTGAAATGATATGCGTTGTTGGTCCCGAATCCCAGTTATATGGTTCCATATTCACATACCTTCGCGACAATATCTTACCTCCCGACCTATCGAACAACCAACGCCGCACTTTCATTCGCCAATCCTCTCGATATGTCATTCTAGCTGATATCCTATACCGACGAGGTCTAGATGGCACTCTTCTCAGATGTTTAGAAAGTGACAAAGCTCAGATGGCGTTACATGAAGTGCATGAAGGGATATGTGGTCCGCATACTAGTGGTCCTACCTTGGCCAAGAAACTCATCAGGACAGGATACTACTGGCCCACTATGGAAAAAGACTCATATCAGTTTGTCAAGAAGTGCAAGCAATGTCAAATTCATGGAGACCTCATACATGCACCAGCACAAGAACTACAACCACTAGCATCTCCTTGGCCCTTTTGTCAGTGGGGACTCGATCTCATAGGCAAGATTCACCCTCCTTCTTCTAATGGTCATAAATTTATTATCACAGCCACAGAGTATTTCACAAAATGGATTGAAGTCGTGCCTCTCACACAAGTCACTGGGAAACAAATTGCTACCTTCATCCTGAACTACATCATTTGTCGATACGGGATTCCTACTTCCATTATTACTGATAACGGGCGTCCCTTCAAAAATCAGGATGTTCGTGAACTCTGTGAGTGCTTCCATATCTCTCATCATTTCTCCACACCATATTACCCCCAAGGTAATGGCCAAGCTGAGGTGTCTAACAAAACAATTCTTAAAATCCTCAAAAAGACAGTTGACGACGCTGGCCGTAACTGGCATATCCAACTCAATCCTACACTTTGGGCCTATCATACAAGTGTCCGCACACCTACAGGAGCTACACCCTACTCACTTGTCTATGGCGCTGAAGCCATCTTGCCTATTGAGGTCGAGTTACCTTCTTTACGGGTCTCTTTGAGAAACATAATCAATGATGAAGATTATAGGGTCTCTCGCTTACAAGAACTAGAACTGCTGGATGAACGAAGACACACTGCTTTTAATCATCTCAAGGCTTACCAACAGCGAATGAGTCGCAGCTACAATCACAAAGTCAAGCCTCGCACATCTGAGGTAGGTGACTTAGTCCTCAGAGAAAACCCCAAGAATCAGTAAGACAGAGATAAGAAGGGCAAGTTCGAACCAAACTGGCTTGGTCCTTACATCATCACAGCGGTATATGGATCTGGGGCATATCAGCTCTCAACTGCAGAAGGTGAACCTTTGGAGGATCCTATCAACAGCATGCACCTTCGCAGGTTCTACACATAGCTCATCAGAGTATCCTAATTCAAAAATACAAAAAAATTATAAAACAAAAAAAAATCGTTACTTGGTGAAAACCTGGCAAACAGGCGCCTTGTGACACAAAAAAATTAAAAAATTGAAAAAAGTAAAGAGAAATAATTTCGTCCAGCAGTGAAAACCACTTTGGTGGCACCCTGGGCAAGTACCATGGTGAAAACTGGGTCACCAGCGCCATGCGTAGAGACTTTGCTCCTCCCTCCTTCAAGATTCTCTTTCATCCTTCACATTGCACACACTCACAACCTATTCATTCACAATAAACTTACTCATTCCCATCATGGCTTGTTATTGATCTACCTAAGATTGGTTAGCCATTCATAATAAACTCTCCCTTTTTTCACTCCCTTTCCATCCATAATAAATCAGATCCTATCTATGACTACGGCCAATTCCTACGTCTAGTGATGGGTGTGGAATTGAGAACATCACATGTTTCGAGGAGTACAGTTTCTTCCAGCTTCCTTCAATCTATTCGCGCACAATCCGCAATAAAGCAACATTTGCATCGCAAGATCCGCAATAAAGTTTCATCTTCTCCGCAATAAAGTATTAGCTTCATGGATTCAGTCAGTTTCAGATGAGACATAGTGGCAACAATGGGCCTCAACAAAATCAAATCTTTCAACAGACTCAGACAACATTATGGTTCAGTGTTAATCTATCCCTTTTGTGAAAGTGAACATTGTGACCACAATCAAACATGACTAATACAAGTGACAAGAGACACTCAACTTGAGGACTACAGTGGATGTTGGTGTTGAGTCTTGGCTTTCTTTTGATTTTATCTTTTTGGTGACATGTCTTTTAGCTTTTCCAGGATGTCTCTGACTAGAGATTCTATCTCCAGGATGTCTTTGACTAGAAAGGCGAGGATGGGGTATCGTCACCTATTTGCATTTGTTGTCTGTGGATTGCTTTTTAGTAATGCTATGACTTGTCCAAGGATATGAGGACACTATGAGTCTAGTGTGAACTAGGGCATTCCTTGTTTGTGACTGTCTTATCTCCATGCAAAAAGGTACAATGACTTTCTGGGTCAAACATATGCCTCGATTGTCATAACCTATTTTGCCATAATAAAGCTCAATGATGATAATGCACAAGAAGCTCTTTCACGTTCATATCTTCTGTCTTCCATCCCCCTTTCTGGATTGACTTCCATCATCCTTCTCGAGTCTGCGTAGCCCGCTATCACATGACTAAGTATAATGACACACCAAAAACATTTGCATTTCATATAGTTACACCTGCATCACCACATATAAGCATTTCATACATGCATATAGATATCACAATTGCATCACATCCTGCATACAACACTTGCTAGCACAATTTACATTTACATTATCATATTCATTTGCATTACATACATTCACATTTGCATCATGCATCACATATACAAGATAAAAGAACAAAAATATATACTGCATTGCATCATTAAGCATCACATAAGAACATCTCATCACATAAGGTACACATGCATATAGCTGCCGCAAAAATGAATCATCTCTCATATATAATCAAATGTGTCATGATACAATGATGTCAAAAGAATCATATGGCTACAAAATCACCTGCAGGTGTCTACAATACAAAAATGGTACATATACTGATACAAAGGGGAGCCCTCTATGGCTATGATGAACTCCCTCCCTCGGAGCCGCCTGGCCTCGACGGAGTCTGAGCTCTAGAAGGACTCGCTCCAGGATCACCCTGCCTGTCTGGTGGTGGTGGAGGACCCATGACCCCACCACTAGATGTCTGCCTCCTCTGACTCCCTCCCATAGCCGTCGCTGTCCGTGATGGTCTATGGAAGCTCCTCACCCACTGATCTGCTAGCATGGCTCCATAATACAGGTCCCTCCAGTAACCAATCTCCTCTCCGGCTCGCAAGACATATGCGTAGCCTGCCCCTGCGTCCTCTACCGCCTGCCTCCCTGCCCTCAGAGCTGTCTCGGCCTCCGTATAACGCTAGATAGCCTGGTCTCTCTCCCACTCTGTATCCCGGAGCCTGATCCTGAGTCGATCCCTCTCCCTCTCCAACTCCTGGATCTCATCTTCCTGGCCCTAGTAGGTCTCCCTCAGCTCTAGCAGCTCATCCTCCTCTGGATCCCCACCCTTAGCCTCTGCCTGTGGCTCTCCCTCTGCGGGTGCCTGCTCTTGTACCTGCCCCTGTACCTGTCTTAGTGCCTGCACAGGTACCTATCTCTGTGCATACCTGGGTACCTACACCTGTCTCTGTCCCTGTGCCTATATTGGCACCTATCCCTGTCTCGGTCCCTGTGCTCTAGGACCCTGTGCTGCTGGTACCTGCAGGGGCAATCCACCGCAACCCCTCACCACCTGGGCTGGTCCCTCCTATCCCCCCTCCCTCTGAGGTGCCACCCTCCTCTCCCCCACTACTCCCCTCCACCTCCATCGGCCTTGGCCTCCATTGCCCCCACCATCATCATCATCATCTCCTCCAACCTCTCCCTCCAGTAGCTCTCCCGGATCTGTCAACCGTGGAAACAGATGCTCTGCCCAATATGTAGAGTACTCTGCATCCATGCCTGCATCCTCAATCTCCGGCCACATATCCCAGGGTAGGGGCATCATCTCTGCCAGCTGTGTAACGGCCTGATCATACGACAATAATGGTCTGAACTGCTCCTGATCCCTGACTGTGCGGGCATACATACCTGAGCCTTGTGGCATCCTCTGGATTCTGCCAAACTGTCTGCCAACCCTGTCCACCAGCTATCTCTCCAGTATTTAAGGCATCTGCCCAATCAGATATCTACTCCTGAAAGTATACGGCAGCTCCACGGCATCATCCTCCCACTCCTCGCACCCCAGGTATGGCCTCTAGATGTTCACATCAATGTCATCTATCACACGCCTCCAGTGCTCTAACCTGCCAATCCGAGGCTGTGAAGTGATCATATCATAGAGATGCACAAAAATCCGTCCATGACCTCTGCCCCTGAAGTGTATCGGCCGTGTGATAAACAGATGCTCGTATGCCCACACCTATAGTAGTGTCACTCTGCAGCCCAATCCCACTGATCCATGGTAGACAAACTGATGAAGCTCATAATATAGATGTGCCAAGACACATGGCCCCCATGCATATCTGGTGTGCTCAGTCACCAATGTCTCCAGTGCTCCTCCCCAGCCAACTGCCAACCCCCGTGTAGCCCTGTCTGGACACAAGAACCCACTGATGGCTCCTCCGATCACAGCTGGCAAAGCTAAACCTGTCGCAGTCATGGTATCCCATGCCACATGCCCTGCTCTCATCTCTAGCCTGGGATCCTGGAATACCCATCTCAGCGCCTCTCTGTCTCCATCTCGATCGTATGGGATCAGCTCTCCATCGATCGGTATGTGTAATATCCTATAGACATCCTCGAGGGTCACTGTCATCTCCCCCATCGGCAAGTGGAATGTACAAGTCTCGGAGTGCCATCTCTCTGCCAGTGTAGTCAGCAAACCCATGTTTGCCCGAAACTCAGGCACATATAGTACATGTCTAAGGCCCATCTCCTCAATGGTAGCTCTGTCCTCAAATGACAACTCTGGTTGTGACCTCTATGTGGATGGGAATCTCTCCCATGACTCTAGCATAGGCAAATACTCTTGCAGTCAAACAATCAATCATGTCAGTCATCGTGACATTCACTGTTTGTTACCAAATGCTACCTACTATCAAAATGCAAATGGTTATCTATCCTAGTGACACTCACTGTTCATCACAAAGTGTTTCTATTTGTCCTAGTAGTGCTCCCTGTTCATCACAAAGTACTATGTGTGTGACACTCACTATTCATCACAAAGTGTTACTCACATTTCGCACTCCTTGTTCATCACAAAGTGCTGCTCATCCTTTAGGTACTCCCTGTTCATCACAAAGTACTCTATCCTGGTACTCCCTGTTCATCACAAAGTGCCTTGATCTATCCTAGTCTTCCTAGAGGACCTGTTTGAGTGTATCCTCTCAGCAGCTTATCCAATCGACAGCATATGTTTATCACAAAATTGTCGATTTGACCTAGAAGACCAAAACCATGCATTTTAAGACATAAACGTGCTTTAAATTCACAAATGCGCCTTTTGACTGCACAAACATGCCTCTACAACACAGACGCACTTTCTGGACATAAACGTACCTACCTTATGCACAAACGCGACTTTGGAACCTAAACGCCCCTACAGGACATAAACGCATCTGAAATTCACAGATGCGGCCGCATTCAACGCAAACGCGGTCCCTGACGCATACGCGCCTGGAACTGACGCATACGCGCCTGGCAGACATAGATGCGCCTGGCACAGACACAGACGCGGTTGCACATTTTTGCATTTTTTAATGCCCTATTCCTAAGCGCATTTATTGCTACCTACTATGCATTAATGACAAAATTGAAATACGTGAAAGTACGAGGAGGTTTGGTGGTACTTACCGGCTCTCCTGCCTCTGCTGGCCTCTGAAATCTTAACCCTCCATTTCTTTTACCTACCCTCTAATCCTAGCCGACCTCTCTTTCTACACCTCTCAATCTTAACCCTCCATTTCATATTGTGTCTTCTATTTAAGAAGATGTTTTCTTCATTGTCAAACCCTAATGACTCATCCTAATCACTGATGCTAATGATCTTTCATGCAACTTGGCTACATTACGATCCTACTTGCAACCACATTCCATTCTTTGTTGAGCTCTTGTGCATATAAAAATCTGAGAGCAAATATATCAAGCAAGATCAATGGAGATAGGAAGAATGGAGATCAAAACCCTATTGGACATGTGATGGTATAATCTTTGTGATTTTGAGTTATTTGCATTGTCTTAGGTAATCTTCATATGTTATGGTGGATCTTTGTTCATTGTTAGGCTAGGATTTAGTGGTTGGATTCATTTAGCCTTTCAATATTGTTGTCATTGCTATCCATTTTCACCATATACAGAAGGTAAACAGTTCATGAAGGAAATTGTAGAGAAAGGTGATAAGGAAGGAGCAGCTTGCAGAAGGGAAGGAAGGAGGACAAAAGCACATAGACCCTACAGTCAGACAGTTGCTTGATAAACATCAAGGCATCATCTAAGATGGAATGCCAAGATCCCTACCACCGGTGAGAGGCATTAGTCATTACATAGATCTAATCCCTGGATCTACTCTCCCAAACAAATCAGTCTATAAACTCACTCCAGACTAGAATGCAGAAATGGCAAGGCAGATTGAAGAATTGCTTGAATCAGGACTGATTGGAAAGAGCTTAAGCCCATGTGTAGTACCTATTGTCCTTTCACCAAAGAAAGAAGGCACTTGGAGGCTTTGTACAGACTCAAGGGCCATCAACAAGATAACTAAAAGGTATAGGTTCCCAATCCCTAGGATAGAGGATTTACTTGATTGCTTGGGAAGTGCTAAGTATTTCACCAAAATGGATCTAAAAAGTGGATACCATTAGATTAGAATAAGGCCAGGGGATGAATGGAAAACAACTTTTAAAACCACTGAGGGGTTGTATGAGTGGAAATTTATGCCATTTGGGTTGTCCAATGCCCCTAGTACCTTTATGAGGTTGATGAATGAAGTTTTGGTGGAATTCCTAGGAAAATTTGTCATAGTATACCTGGATGATATCTTGATCTTCAGTCACACAAGGGAAGAACACCTTGATGAATAATGATGAACAATAAATACCCAAAAAATACTGAGAGGGGGGGTGGATCAGTATGGACAAAAACTTATTCAACAACTTAAACTACAAAGATTGCACTAACTGGTAAACAATATCACCAATCTAAATCAAGGCACTGTTAGTAAAACACAGTATTACTGTAAAAGACATAAACCAGTAACATCTATATCTTCTCAAAATGTAATATGTCATCTCAAATTCACCCATATGCTTAAGCAAGTAATACATTGGAAATACAATGACCATTGGATCAGCTTGCATTACTGCTTAACAGAAAACACTAAAACATCACATGAAAATGCATCACACATAACACATTGTTTTTTCACATGGAAACCCAACTGGGAAAAACCACGATGGGGATGAATACCCACAAGTTGTTCTTGAACTCTTCTGAAGTTCACTCTATTAAGAGCCTAGTCCAGTTAAAGACTTTACAACTAGTTTTGCTAGGAACTGATCCTGCTAGGGATCAACCGGTTGAGGGATGGCTAAATACCCGGTTAGAGTTTAAAACCCTGTTAAAGGTTACCTTGTAAGATGATTTGAAGAACTCAATGATTTTGATTCACCTTGTTCAAGGATTTACAAAAAGCCTATTAAAACTACCCGGTAAAAGGATTTTCCATCTGCTGAAATGGTTAGAAGTCAGCAGGTAATACACTAATCTAATAATAGCACTTAATGCCAAGGCAGATCCACTTCAGTTTGTTTACATCTACAATCACACTCTATAAATCTATACTTACTCCTTTGGTCTAGCAAGAATCACCTCACATACATTCATTTACCAACAACTTCAAATAAAAATCATCATCAACCTTATAAACAACAATTAGGTCGATGGCCAAAACCCAAAACCCAAAACCCGAAGCATCTAGATTTACAATACAATCGATCCAATCATGGTCGTTTAAACACATTACATGGGGTAAAACAATCTTGAACAAATCTCAAGATATTCTCCATCATCCGTTCTTCACCGCTTCTAGAAGTTGATAACCCATCATGCACTCTCCATCATTCACTAAGATTTTGCACATTCCTGAGGTAGATAGAATCAATCTTCTTCATGCAATATCCTCAAGGAGATCCTTCATGCACACAAGGATAACATGGTAACACGATCTAATCTCCATTTCAATGCTAACTCATCACAGGATTTCATTGGTCGAATCACATAGACTTGGAATGCATCAATCGGAAACCTTGAAGCTGAGACTACCAATCGGTAGTCATATCAAATGAAACCTTGATACAAACCTTGCATATACTAGTTCACACTCCAAAATATCAGTTCACTTGCTGCATATACCAGTTCATACCATCATACCAGTTCACTTGCCAGTTTGGTTACTTCAATAAACCGGTTATACTTCAGCATATTGACATCAATGACACCATACAATCCACTCATGTCATCAAACTCTACACATATGCCAACAATCTCCCCCTTTAGCATTGATGGCAATACACAAAGATATCTCTACATTTTCTTCCATATTATATGTCTTCAATACTGCAGATATCTTCTCTGCTTCACATCTTCTCCCCATTTGACAACAATGCCAAAGTGGAGGCACAAACATCCATGATCTAATATGTTGCTACCCCTGAGGAGTAGCATCCTTCAACACATCAATCCTAAAAAAGATTTGACAATGCAATACCTAACTAATGTGGAGAACATACCTTTAGTTCACCTCTTGAAGGGGCAGCACCCCTAATTCACCTCTTACATAGGTAAATGTAGCCTTTGGTAGAGGCTTGGTGAATATATCTGCTAACTGCTCTTTACTAGAAACATGTTCCAATACAACCTCTTTGTTCTGAACTTTCTCCCTTAAGAAATGATACTTGAGCTCTAAGTGCTTGGTCCTAGCATGCAATACCAGATTCTTGGAAATATTAATTGCACTTGTGTTATCACAAAATATACTCACTGGTTCAGATACAGGGACTTTGAAACCACTTAATACATATTTCATCCAAATTGTTTGAGTGCAATTCATAAATGTTGCTACATATTCTGCTTCTGCTATGGACTGAGAGATACAACTCTGCTTCTTGCTCATCCATAAGACTAGTTTATCACTGAGAAAGAATGCACCATCGGTTGTGCTCTTCTGATCATCCACATTACCAGCCTAATCGGCATCAATAAACACTTTGAGATTGAAATCATTATTGTATGGATACCACAATCCATAATCTATAGTTCCCTTCAGATATCTAAGAAACCGCTTGACTGCTACCAAGTGGGATTCTCTTGGACTTTTCTGGAAACATGCAGCAATGCCCACTACATGTGCAATGTCTGGTCTATTGTGTACAACATAGTGCAACTTACCAATCATTGACCGGTATTCCTTCTCTTTCACCAATGTTGAGTCATCTTCTTTTAAAAATTTATAACCAGTCATCATCGGTGTACCAACCGGTTTGCTGTCTTCCATGCCAAAGGTATTCAACACCTCTTTGACATACTTGAACTGAGTGATAAAGATACCATCTTTCATTTGTTGAATCTATAGTCCAATGAAGAACTTAATCTCTCTGATTAGTGACATCTCAAATTCCTTCTTCATTTCATCTGCAAACACATGGCTCATCTTGTCATCAACAAACACTTCATAGATCAAAATCTGATATCCTTTTGTCTTCAGATAGATATTTCTATCTTCACTTATTCTTTCAAATCCAATCTTCACAAGATGGAAGTGTAAAAGTTCATACCATGTTCTAGGTGCTTGCTTCAATCCATATAAGGCTTTATGTTGCCTACACACAATATCATTGTCTTCTGATAGGGAAAACCCATCTGGTTGCTCTATAAACACTTCCTCTTAAAGTATTCCATTCAAGAATGCAGATTTCACATCCATCTGATACACTTTGAATACCTTGAAGGTTGCATATGCAAGTAGCATTCAAACTCCTTCCAATCTAGCTACTGGAGCAAAGGTTTATCCATAGTCTTCTCCTTCTTCTTGGGCACATCCCTTACATACCAATCTTGCTTTGTATCTTACCAATGTGCCATCTTCATTCAGCTTGTTTCTAAAAACCCATTTGGTGCCAATAACATTTTTGTGCTCAGGTCTAGGTAGCAAAGACCATGTACCATTCTTTTCTATCTGGTCAAGTTCCTCTTCCATAGCCTTAATCCAGTCTTCATCTTTGTGTGTCTCTTTAAATGTTTTGGGCTCAAATTCAGAAATCATGCAAGAATTCTCTCTTACCTTTCTTCTTGTAAGTATTCCTACATCCTTATTCCCTATGATCTACTTTGGATCATGATACAACTTTACATACCTAGGAATGATCTTAACTGATTCCTCTTGCTTTTCCTCTTCATCCTCATCTTCATCAACATTTACTGGTGTAGGAGCACTATTACCTATACTTGGTTGTTTTGCAACCGATTCCCAGAAGGTTACAACTAGTTCATCGACCACTCGCTCACTGTTGGTTTCCTTAGGTTTCTCAGACGTTTCATCAACTCTAACATTGATACTTTCAACAATTCTCTAAGTCCTATTATTAAAACACTTGAGAGATTTTCTCTTGGTGGAATACCCTAGGAATATTCCCTCAACACATTTTGCATCAAACTTGCTCTGGTATTCACTTCTCTTGGTATAACACTTGCTACCAAACACTCTAAAGTAGCTTACTACTGGAGTCTTACCAGTCCAATACTCATAAGGAGTTTATCCTTACCTTTCTTGATGAGTACCTAGTTCATACTGTAGACTGCAGTGCTTGCTGCTTATCTTCAAAAAGTGTGAGCAACCTTCCCTTGAATCAGCATCACTCTCGCAACTTCAACTACAACCCGGTTGTTCCTTTCTGCTAGGCCATTCTGCTGTGGATTCTAGGGGGCAGACAATTGCCTCTTGATGTCATTCTCTTCACAGTACTTATTGAATTCACCAGAAGTGAACTCACCTCCTTGGTCGGTTCTAAGGCATTTAATCCTCTTACCGCTTCCCTTTTCAATTAGTGCTCTGAAGGCTTTAAACTTTCCAAAAGCTTCAGACTTGTCTTTGAAGAATGTGAGCCACATCATTCTTGACCAATCATCAGTAAGAATCATAAAGTACCTATCTCCCTGAACACTCCTAGTTTTCATAGGACCACACAAATTAGTGTGCATGAGATCAAGTAAATTATCTGTTGTGAAAGATTTACCTTTGAAGGTTGAGGAAGACATTTTCCCTAGTTGACATTCTCTGCACAAAGGATTCTCTGGTTTGTTCAGCATAGACAATCCTCTCACTGCCTTGATCTTACTGGCCTTAACAATATTATCAAAATTTACATGGCAGAGTCTCCTATGCCATATCCAACTATCATCAAACTTAGCCATTAGACATTGACTGACATTTGTATTTAACTAAAATAAGTTACCTTTGGTCTGCATATCGGTGGCTATCAGTTCACCACTCTTTCCTTTTATTTTGCACACTCCATCTTTGAATTCCAAAGTGAGTCCTTTATCATTCAACTGGGCAACACTCAAAAGGTTATGCCTGAGACCTTCTACCCAATATGCATTATCAGCACTGCTTTTTCCATTTAGAGAGATGGACCCTTTTCCTTTTACCATACATGGTGCATCATTACCAAATCAGACTACACCTCCATCATACTCTTCTAGAGATGAAAAATTCCTCTAGTCACCAGTCATGTGGTGAGAACATCCACTATCAATAATCCACTCATTAGAATTATCAAGGCAAGAGACAAGAGCCTTCTTGTCTGACACATCTTCCTTAACGGCTACATACACTATGTCTTCACTTTCTTCATCTTTTGATTCATCATCAGTGACACCTTCATCAACTATAACAAGACAATTTCTCCTATTTCCTCCTTTTAACTTTTTAAACTTCTCCGGTTTGTACTTATTATCACTATTGGGATAGTTGACAGCAATGTGTCCTATCCTATTGCAAGAAAAACATTTCAAAGGGAGCTTACCTCTGTATTTTCTAGTTCCCTTAGGAAGTCTCTTGGCAAGAAGAGCTTCAAACTCCATCAGGATCTCCTCATCATCCATATCCCTACTTTTTCTGGGTTCACAGCTAATACCAACCTCTTTTCCCTTTCTAGATAGTGCAGCAGATGCTCTAAAGATTGATTCAGTCTTTTGAACACTGCCATCATAATTGTTTAGCTCATATGCGGTCAAGTTAGCAATGATGGAGTCAAGGGATACCTTTGTCTTGTCAATAGATCTCAACTCCTGAATAGCAGCAACCCTTATTGCATAGACCAATAATAAGGATCTCAAAACTTTTCTAACAATGGTGGGATCATCTATTTTGCCTCCTGCACTCTTGATGTCTCCTATAACAGTTTTAATTCTTATCCCATATTGTTGAATGGTCTCTCCTTCAACCATCCACATGTCTTCAAATTTTCCCCTAAGGCTCTCTTCCTTAGCTTGCTTCACATGCTCATCACCACCATAGATAGTCTCTAGGGTATCCCATACATCTTTGGGATTGTCTTTGTCTTGAAAATCTATAAACTCAATATCAGATAGACTGTTGATAAGAGCTTCCATGACTTTCCCATTCTCCTGAATTTCTCTTCTTTGATCATCGGTGAGAGTACCAATAGGGACAACATAAGTATTCTCAACAAAGTTCCAGTGTTAAGCACCCATGCTTTTAATGTAGATCTTCATTTTGTCCTTCCATATCTTAAATTTATCTCTGTTGAACTTAGGACCTTCCCTCTTCATCATTAGAATAGGATCTTTTCCTCAAGTGGTTAAGCTTATGACACAGAGGACCTGGAGGACGCTTTGATACCAATTGATGAATAATGATGAATAGTAAATACCCAACAGATACTGAGAGGGGGGGGTGAATCAGTATGGACAAAAACTTCTTCAACAACTTAAACTGCAAAGACTGCACTAACTGGTAAACAATATCACCAACCTAAATCAAGGCACTACTGGTAAAACACAGTATGACTGTAAAAGACATAAACTGGTAACATCTAGATCTTCTCAAAACCTAATATCTCATCTCAACTTCACCCATATGCTTAAGAAAGTAATACATAAGAAATACAATGACCATTGGATCAGCTTGCATTACCGCTTAACAGAAAACACTAAAACATCACATGAAAAAGAATCACACATAACACACTATTTTTTCACATGGAAACCCAACTGGGAAAAACCATGGTGGGGATGAATACCCACAAGTTGTTCTTGAACTCTTCTAAAGTTTTCTCTATTAGGAGCCTAGTCCAGTTAAAGACTTTACAATTGGTTCTGCTAGGAACTGATCCTGCTAGGGATCACCCGGTTAAGGGATGGCTAAATATCTAGTTAGAGGTTAAAACCCTATTAAAGGTTACCTTGTAAGAGGATTTGAAGAACTCAATGATTTTGAGTCACCCTGTTAAAGGATTTACAAAAAGCCTATTAAAGCTACCCAGTAAAGGGATTTTCCATCTGCTGAAATGGTTAGAAGTCAACAGGTAATACACTAATCTGATAACAACACTTAATGCCAAGGCAGATCCACTTCAGTTTCTTTACACCTACAATCACACTCTACAAATCTCTCCTTACTCCTTTGGTCTAGCAAGAATCACCTCACATACATTCATTTGCCAACAACTTCAAATAAAAATCATCATCGACCTTATAGACAATAATTAGGTTGTTGGCCAAAACCTAAAACCGTAAGCATCTAGATTAACAATGCAGTCGGTCCAATCCTAGTCATTTAAACACATTACATAGGGTAAAACAATCTCAAACAAATCTCAAGATGTTCTCCATCATCCGTTCTTCACCACTTCTGGAAGTTGATAATTCATCACATGCTCTCCACTGTTTACTAAGATTTTGCACATTCCTGAGGTAGATAGAATCAATCTTCTTTATGCAAGATCCTCAAGGAGGTCCTTCATGTGCACAAGGCTGACTTGGTAATGTGATATAATCTTCATTTCAATGCTAACTCATCATAGGATGTCGTCGGTCGAATCACACAGACTTGGAATGCATCAACCGAAAACCCTAAAGCTGAGACTACCAACCGGTAGTCATATCAAATGAAACCTTGATACAAACTTTGTATATACCGGTTCACACTCCAACATACCAGTTCACTTGTTGCATATACCGGTTCATACCATCATATCGGTTCACTTGCCAGTTGCTTACTTCAATATACTGGTTCATACTTCAACATATTGACATCAATGACAACATACAATCTCATCATTTCATGAAACTCTGCACATATGCCAACACACCTCAAACACATAGATATGGTTCTCAAGAGGTTACATGAAGAGCAACTAATGATCAATTTGGAAAAGTGTTTGTTCATGCAGGAGGAGATCATCTACTTGGGTTTTGTAATCTCACAAGGTGAGTTGAAATAGACCAAGAGAAGGTGAGTGCTATACTATCTTGGCCAACACCTAAGACTGTGAATGATGTCCAGAGCTTCCATGGTTTAACAACTTTTTATAGGAAATTCATAAGAGGATTTAGCCATGTTTGTGCACCCATTCTTGACACCATAAAGGGAGGACAAAAGTGCAGGTTTAGTTGGACCAAAGAGGCAAATGATTCATTTGAAACATTGAAGAGGAAGGTTGCAGAACAACTAGTCCTTGCCTTAGCAGACTTCAACAAGATATTTTAGATGGAATGTGATGCAAGCCACATGTCTATTGGGGTAGTGCTTAGTCATGAAGGAAGGCCTATTGCTTTTTTCAGTGAAAATTTAAATGATGCCAAGAAAAGATACTCATTTTATGACTTGGAGATGTATGCTCTAGTACAGTCTTTGAAGAAGTAGAGGCACTATTTATTGCCCAAGGATTTTGTAGTTTTTACTGATAATCAGGCACTTAGTTTCATAAATACCCAAGAGAAGCTAAACCACTGGCACATGAAGTGGGTAGAGACCCTACAAGTGTTCACCTTCACCCTCAAACACAAGAAGGGAGTCAAGAACAAAGTTGCAGATGCTTTGAGCAAGAGGGTCTTAATTGTCAACCAAATAAAGATGGAGAGTGTTGGTATTGATTCCTTAAAGAGTGTGTATGATGTTGATTAAGACTTTGGAGAGATATACAAGGTATGTGAAACCTTTGGTGAGAGATACCATATTGAGTTTTCTAAATTTCTGATACAAGATGGATTGTTGTTCAAAGGAGCGTAGTTGTGTATTCCTAAGTGTTCCATGAGGTTGAATATCATTAGGGAGAAGCATTATGGAGCCATGGTAGATCATTTTGGCCTTGTCAAGACCCTAGACTTTGTGAAGAGACATTATTTCTGGCCTAAATTGCAAGCAGATGTAAGGAAGTTTGTGGAGACATGTGTAATATGTCAGAAAGCCAAGGGGAAGTCCATAAATGTAGGTTTGTATCAGCCTTTACCCATTCCTTCTAGGCCATGGGAGAGCATAAGTATGGACTTTGTGTTGGGTCTACCTAGGACAAGGAGGGGATTTGATAGTGTCTTTGTAGTGGTGGACAGGTTTAGTAAAATGGCTCATTTCTTGCCATGTAAGACTTATTGTGATGCATCATATGTTGCAGACCTATTCTTCCAAGAGATAGTCTAGATACATGGATTGCCCCTAAACATTATTTCAAACAAAGATGTGAAGTTCATATGTCACTTTTGTAGGACCCTTTGGAAGAAGTTGGGGACTAACCTAGCTTTCTCATCAGCCTACCATCCTCAAACAGATGGGCAAACTGAAGTTGTCAATAGGTCATTGGGAAACCTATTAAGGTGTTTGATAAGGAAACATGGAGAAAAATGGGACAGAATACTATCACAGGCAGAGTTCTCTTACAATGATACCATCAATAGAAGCACAGGGAAGTCTCCTTTCTAGATTGTATATGACATCCATCCAAGAGGAGTATTGGAGTCAAGGGATTTACCCAAGGAAGAGCCCATTAGTGAAAATGGTGAAGCTTCTGCATTAGCCATCAAAGAGGTGCATGACCAAGTCAAGTCTCATCTCAAAAAGTCTACAGTGAAGTATAAGGCTCATGTTGATAATAAAAAGAGAGATGTTTAGTTTAGTGTTGGGGATTTGGTATGGGTACATTTGAAGAAGGAGAGAATCCCAAAAGGAAAATACACCAAGCTCATGCAGAGGAAGATTGGACCATGCCATATATTGAAGAAATGTAGACAAAATGCCTATGAGATCCAACTTACTCCTGATCTTAGATTATCACCCATTTTTAATGTGTGTGATCTTACACTTTTCAAAGGTAGTGACAATGAAGGGGATGAACAAATGCAAGTTGCAGCAAACAATGCCATTCCAAGGCATGAATCACCTAAGATGAGAAAAGTGTTAGACACTAGAGTCACAAAGAGGAAAAGGAACAAAGAGTACATTGAGTACTTGGCGGCTTGGAAGGATAGACCAAAATCTGAGGTAGTTTGGGTGACAAGTGAGAAAATATCCAACCATGGTGCAGGTTTACAAACTCTGATCTCAAGTGGGCTTGAGATCTCTTCTCCCGAGGAGTATGGTGCAGGAGCGCCTCATAAAAAAGGTACTCATGAGCCTAAGGATGAAGAATAGGATCATTAGGGTGTCTTAGTGTGTCTTGTGTTTCATGTATGCAATAAACCCCACCATATAAGCCCATGTCACCAATTAGGCAATTTGATAAGCCAATTGGGACAATGTGGCCAATAGGGGTAGTAGATGGTTCATTTTTGTGTTTGATAGGTTTTTAGACATGTTTTATGAGTGTTTGGTTGATACATGTAGGTGGATTCCAACCTTAGCAAGTATGACAACATTTTGTGCAAAATTGCAAAAAATGCAACTTTTGAGTGCAAAAGTGCAACTTTTTGAAATTCGGTTGGGGGAAGCCTTTCAACAGATCCAACCTACTCCAAATTTGGTGGTAAACCTTTGGAGAGTTCTATAATCCTTGCGGACATGATTCCCTATAGATCCCGGGGACAACTAAGAGGGGTGGGGGGGGGTGAATCAGTTGTCTAATAAATTCAAACCAAAATCTTATTAACCAACTTATTGCTTAATACTGGTAAGATAGTTAATTGTCATACTGGTAAGAATTAATGCATGAAACATAAGCACAAAGTCAACCACAACACATGACACAAATATTTGTACGTGGAAACCCTGTAAGGGGAAAAACCACGGTCGGAAACCTTACCCACAATCAAATGATACTACTGCAGATAGTAAGTGTACAAAGAGGGGTCTGCACATGCAAAAAGGCCAATAGCCTAGAGCTCATTTCTCAAACACAAATGGGAGTCACACTGACTACAGTTGGATGGTTAAATCCAATGAGAATGTACTCCACAAAATAGCATCTTCATATGCTGGATTCAGTACTAGTGTAATGCTGATATGCTTCTACAAAAACTTAACTTCACCTTCAAATGATGTCTTCGTGTATATCTCTGCTTGATCTCACATATATCCTTCCTTAAATCTTTTTCACAATCCACATTTGATCTTACAAATAAGATCTTACATTTATACCATACCCTAAGACCAATTTTAGTAGGTCGGCTCTACAAGATATTACAATAAAACATTTTACAAATAATACAATATCCGATGCAATAACCAATTGAGCATGTTGGCTTAATGCTTTTATAAAAATAATAAATCATCTCCATAGTGTGCCATGCTGATCTGGAAAAGATAAACCTGTTGGTGTAACCCTAGATAACCTGGACCTATTTGCCTGTAAAAGCAAATATGCAAATAAGAATATACCAATGATATTGCTTCAAGGAAAAGTGTCCACATGATGTCTTCGACATTACCAAGTGTCTTCCATGTCATTGCAGGTACCGGTGAACATTATATCCTGTTGGTTAACTAAATACCGATGATTGTTTGAATAGTTTACTGATTGCTGGTGAATGTTGCTAGATCTCCAAAGTAGGTGTATTTAGCAGGTGTTAACATCAATGACAAAACCGTACCAAAATACCAACAATCTCCCCCTTTGGCATTGATGGCAACACAAGATGGAAAAACCATCAAAGTGCCAAAATAGAAATGCTAAGTACAAAAACCAATTCTCCCCCTGGGAGTAATATGTGTTTATACAAAGATTTATTTACAATACCAATCACTCCTCAAAAAGATAATGCATTTTTCCATATATTTTTCCTTAATGTTTTTCCATATATCTCTCCCCCTTTGACATCAAATGCCAAAGTCACAAAAAGGTCAAGTTCATACAAAATACCAACCAATTCAATATTCCAATTACTCCCCCTGAGAAGTAGCTTCCTCATCAAATATCAGAATAAAAGATTTGTCCATTTAATTTTGTTGGTTGATGACAATCATCAACTGTCTAAGTCTCTACCAGTGGAGGTAAGACTCTGAGCTGATCTCTGAGATACTCAAAATTTTCCTTAGGCAAAGGTTTTGTAAAAATATCTGCAAGCTGTTCTTTAGTATTCACATAAACTAGTTTTATTTCCTTTTCTTCAACTTTTTCCCTTAGAAAATTCAGTTTGAAAGAAACATGTTTTGTTTTAGAATGTAATACTATATTCTTAGATATATCAATTGCTACAATGTTATCACAATATATAGTAATAGGTTCCTTGCATTTTACCTTTATGTCTTTCAACATTTGTTTAAGCCAAAGTACCTATGTATAGTTTGTTGTTGCTGCAACATATTTTGATTATGCTATTGATAAAGATGTACAACTCTGTTTCTTACTTAACCAAGAAACTAATCTCTTTCCAAGAAAGAATGCTCCTCCAATGGTGCTCTTTCTATCATCCACATCTCCTGCCCAATTTGCATCTGTGTATGCATATAGATCAAAATTTTCATCTTTAGGATACCATAATCCAAGATTTGTTGTGCCTTGTAAGTACCGAAAAATCCTTTTTACTAGTGATTTATGATTTTCCTTGGGATTACTCTGAAATCTAGAAACTATACATACTACATTCATAATATTAGGTTTGGTTTGTGTCAAATATAGTAAACCTCCTATCATAGATTTGTATCTAGTTGGATTAACAGGTGTAGATTCATCCCTTTGAGATAATTTGTCATTTATAGTCATAGGTGTGCTTACCGGTTTAGAGTTCTCCATCCCAAATTTCTTGAGTAGTTCTTTCAAGTACTTAGATTGACTAAAAAATATGCCTTTATCAGTATGTAAAATCTGCAATCCTAAAAATAATTTTATTTCTCCAATCATAGACATTTCAAATTCATGCTGCATTTTAAGAGAAAATTCTTTGCATTATCCATCTTCTCCTCCAAAGATTATATCATCAACAAATACTTCCATAATCAAAATGTCATCATTAGTTACTTTGTAATATAAATTGCTATTCACATTTCCTTTAGTAAAACCAATTTTTAAAAGATACTTATCCAATCTTGCATACCACGCTCTTAGAGCTTGTTTTACTCCATACAGAGCTTTTCTTAATCTACAAACCATATCATTGTTATCTGTCAAAGAAAATCCATCAGGTTGTTCAATATAGACTTCCTCTTCAAGATCTCCATTCAAAAATGCACATTTAATATCCATTTGATAAACTTTGTAATCCTTGTGAGCTGCAAAGGCCAAGAATAATCTAACTACCTCAATTCTGGCTACCGGTGCAAAGGTTTCATTGTAATCAACTCCTTCTTTCTAAGAATATCCCTTACACACTGGTCTTGCTTTACTCTTGACAACCTTACCATCTTCATTGAGTTTGTTTCTAAATACCCATTTGGTTCCAATTACATTTTTATTTTCAGGTCAGGGAACTAATGTCCAAGTATTATTTTTCTCAATTTGTCCTAATTCTTCTTCCATAGCTTTAATCCAAAATTTATCTTCACATGCCTCATTGATAGATAATGGTTCAATTTGAGAAATAAGACATACTTATTCATTTGCCAATCTTCCTCTTGTCATTACTCCTTTAAATTTGCTTCCAATTATCTAATCTTCAGAATGATTCAGTCTTACATACCGAGGTGTCTTAGTCTGTTGTTGTTCTTCAATTACTATGGTATCCTCTGATGATACTAGAGTAACTGGATCATCATTTTGTACTGGTGGATTTACTGTTGGTTCATTTGTCATAATTTTTGTTACCGATTTCAGAGTCTATATACCTTGAAGTTCCTCTGAATTGTTCATCAATCTTTACATTTGTACTCTCAACAATTTTCTGTAATCTTTTATTAAAGCATCTATATGCTTTACTCTTAGATGAATAACCAAGAAATATTCCTTCATCACTTCTAGCATCAAACTTGCCAATATACTCATCTCTTCTAATATAACATTTACTTCCAAAAATTCTGAAATACTTAAGAGTAGGAGTATTACCAAACCATAGTTCATGAGGGGTCTTATGGGTTTCACCTTTGATGTGAACTTTGTTGAATGTATAGACAACAATGCTTACTGCCTCTCTCCAGTACACATGTGGTAGATTTGTTTCTGATAACATACTTCTTGCTGCATCCAAAATAGTTCTATTTTTCCTTTCAACAACTCCATTCTGTTGCGGTGTCCGAGGTGCTAATAAGTGTCTTTTGATTCTATTTACTTCACAGAATGTATTAAAATCTCTAGATGTGAATTCTCCTCCTTGATATGATCTTAAACATTTAATTTTCTTACCGGTTTCATTTTCAACCATTGCTTTGAATAGTTTGAACTTCCCAAGTGCTTTTGATTTTTCCCTGAGAAAAGTAACCCAACACATTCTAGAATAATCATCAATAATTAGCATGAAATATCTATCACCTTGTAAGCTTTTAGTTCTAGCCGGACCACATAAATCAGTGTGAATTAAATCAAGAGCATTATTGGATTTTTCTAGAATACTTTTGAAACTAGTTCTAACTTGTTTTCCAAATTGACATTCCTTGCAAATTGTATTATGAGGTTTCACAATTTTAGGTAGATCTCTAACTGCCTTAGAAGTACTGATTTTTACCATGCAATCAAAATTTACATGACATAGTCTTTTATTCCATAGCCAAATTTCATTATATGTGCAATTAAGCATGCCTTTTCACTATTATTTAAATGAAAGATATTACCTCTAGTCTGATTACCAGTAGCAATTTCCAAACCACTTCTATTCATGATTTTGCATTTTCCATTTTTAAATTGTAACTGAAAACTTTTCTCAACTAATTGACCTAAACTTAAAAGATTATGTTTTAATCCTTCAACATAGTAAACATTGTCAGTGTTATGTTTACCATCAAGAGATATTGAACCCTTACCTTTGATTGAACAGGCTTTGTCATCTCCGAATCTTACTAAACCTCTATTGAATTCTTGAAAGTTCAAGAATTTGCCTTTGTCTCCAGTCATGTGATGTGAGCATCCTGAGTCAATAATCCATTCATCCTTTGATTCAATTTTAGCTGCTAGGGCTTGTTCTACCGGTGGAGCAATAGGTATCAATTGATCTTCTGTTATAGCAACAAAGACCCATCTGTTGTCTATTGGATCCTCATCAGAATCATCAGTCACACCTTCATCAGCAATGTAACAAGATTTATCTTTTTTTTTCTTAAATCTATATCTCTGATATTCAGGATTAGGTTTGTATGTCCTTCTAGCTTCTTCTCTTAGTCTAGCATGTCTATCAGGGCATCTTGAAGCCATATGACCAATCTTATTGCAGTTGAAACATTTAAAGGGTGCTTTACCTTCATACTTACTTCCAATTGGACCTTTTGGCATTTTTCTTGCAAATAGTGCTTCAATTTCTTCAAGCTCTTCATTCTCCTTCTTGTTTTATTCAAGTTCTCTTGCATAAAAGGCTCTCCAGTCTGATTTGTCAAAAGATGGAGCAGATGATGTTGATGCTTTGAAGGCCAAATCAGTTTTTATAGTAGCAATAGGACCAAATTCCTCTATTTCAAAAGCTGAAAGTTTTCCAATCAATGTATCCCTAGTTACTGATGTATTAGGCATTGCTCTCAACTCATTAATAGCAGTAGCCTTCATTTTATATACCGGCGGCAAACCTCTTAAGATTTTTGAAAAAATCTCATCTTCACTCAAGGTTCCTCCACAACATTTGATACCTAAAACAATTTCATTTACTCTTTCCATAAAAGCAGAAATTCTTTCATCTTCTTCCATTTTCAGATGTTCATACCTGACTCGGAAGCTTTCAAGTTTTGCAATTTTGACTATGGAATCCCCTTCATTCAGTGTTTCCAAATGATCCCAAATAGCTTTTTTAGTAGATCTATCTGATAATCCCATGATTTGTTGATCTAATAATGCACTCAAAAGTGCTTCTCTTGCTTTGCAATCATTTTCTTCATATTTAGCTAAAGTAATAGGAGCACGCTAACCAGCTATAGCAGTAGTATAACCATTCTTAGTAACTTCCCAAATGTCTTTACCAATGCAATTCAGATGTGTCTCCATTCTGATTTTCCATATTCCATAGTTGGTTCCATCAAGTTTAGGACTATCCTTTCTGAAATAATTAGTAGACATTGGATCTCCTCGATTTGTTAAACTTCCACAAAAAGAGGACTAGGCTCTGATACCAATTGTAGGTCCTGGGGACAACTGAGAGGGAGGGGCTGAATCAGTTGTCTAATAAATTGAAACCAAAATCTTATTAACCAACTTATTGCTTAATACCGGTAAGATAGTTAATTGTGTCGGTAAACAGTGTTAACATGAAATGTCGTACCGGTAAGAATTAATGCATGAAACATAAGCACAAAGTCAACCAAAACACATGACACAAATATTTGTATGTGGAAACCCTGTAAGGGGAAAAACCATAGTGGGAAACTTTACCCACAATCAGATGATACTATTGTAAATAGTAAGTGTACAAAGAGGGGTCTGCACATGCAGAAAGGCCAACAGCCTAGAGCTCACTGCTCAAACACAAATGGGAGTCACACTGACTACAGTTGGATGGTTAAATCCAATGAGAATGTACTGCACAAAATAGCATCTTTATATGCTAGATTCAGTACTGGTGTAATGCTGATATTCTTCTACAAAAACCTAACTTCACCTTCAAATGATGTCTTCATGTATATCTTTGCTTGATCTCACATATATCCTTCCTTAAATCTTTTTCGCATTCCACATTTGATCTTACAAATAAGATCTTACATTTATACCATACCCTAAGACCAATTTTAGTAGGTCGACTCTACAAGATATTACAATAAAATATTTTACAAATAATACAATATCCGATGCAATAACCGATTGAACATGTCGGCTTAATGCTTTTATAACAATAATAAATCATCTCCATAGCATGCCATGTTGATCTGGAAAAGATAAACCTGCCGGTGTAACCCTAGATAACCTGGACCTATTTGCCGGTAAAAGAAAATATGCAAATAAGAATATACCAATGATATTACTTCAAGGAAAAGTGTCCACATGATGTCTTCGACATTACCAAGTGTCTTCCATGTCATTGCAGGTACCGGTGAACATTATATCCTGTCGGTTAACTATATACCAGTGATTGTTTAAATAGTTTACTGATTGCCGATGAATGTTGTTGGATCTCCAAAGTAGGTGTATTTAGTAGGTGTTGACATCAATGACAAAACCATACCAAAATACCAACATTCCCATGGTTGTTTCTATTATAATTAGAGTTTGTGAAGCAATAAAACACAAAATACTATAGTTTTCCCAGAAATTCTGAGTTTGCAGGAGTTACACGTGCCTGTACGGATTGATTTGAATCCCACCATCCATGGAGTAGATAGAGGGATTAAATATATTTCTTTTGGTGGTGGTATGAGGTCCTAATTGTTCCAGAGTAGAGATAACCTGAAATTTGAAGGTTTGGAGAGGGTTTTGGATGAAAATGGCCTTATCTTGCATTCTAGTCCATTAGAAGACTCTTCCTTTGGAGGGATGCAAGATAAGCCTCTGTAATTTATATTTTTCATGGTTTTTTGTAGGGGAAACTTTTTTGTGTGGAGAAAGGAGAAAAATTAGGTAAGCATCTCTATGTGACTACCTAGGACAAGATTTAGGACAATCATCATAAAATGTCATAGTGGTGGATTCCAGGTATGCAACCTTGGAATTGAATTTTATTCACCATCCCCCACATTCCCATGGAGTTGGTTTTCCATTTTGGATCCACTAATTAGTAGTTGCTTTGGAAAATAGGGCTAATTACCCCTATTAGGTCTCTTGGCCTCTAAAGGGATCAGACCTTGTAATTGCATACCTAGTCAAACCATTTTGGGGATCAGTAAAACTTCCAAAAGGGTGTTTTAAATGGTGATTTTTTTGTATGGGTGTGTGGAACATTTTGGAGTTAAGGTCCCTTCTATCACCAAATAGGGCTATAAGCTTAGGGGGTAGGTTTCTAAAGGAGGTATAAGAAATTGGAGTCTAATCCCTAAACCAATGCTTGGACTAGTTTCTAGTGGCCATAAATGAACCAAATACTAAGACCTTAGGAGGAGGGTGTCATAGGATTGTGTAGGGTAGGTATTGAGGCAATTACTCATCTTGAGTAGGCCCAAGCCTAGTGAATGTGAGCAGTTTCATCCAAGGTGTGGAGTCCTTCCTTGCAAGACCCTTGTGATAATTTGAGGGGTCAGAAGTCTAACCTTGTTTGGGCTTGTCCTTAGGTGTGTGGGTAGGTCTCTACATCAGGTATAGTCTTAGACAATGGTTCAGAGATAGATTCAAATGAATTTGAATGGGGTCCAGATGTCTCATCTAGTATATCAAGTGAAGAAAGAAATGAAGAGAAAGTAGCTATCACAAAGGAAGACTTTCTTATTACAAAACAAAAGATGGAGTTATAAAGAAGACAAGAAGAACTCAGAATCTAGAGAAAAGAGGCATATATAAGACAACAAAAGAAAGGGGATGACAAAGACAAAGAAATAACGCCACAAGAAGCAAAAACAAATATGGATCAAGCATTTGAAAATATCATATTTCTTTCAAATAAAGAGAAAGATGTACCAAGGTATGGCAGAACCATAGAAGAACTAAGAGATAGTCAAGTACGATTGACTATTAGTTTAGAAGAAGCTGAGTTTGAAAGAAGACAAAAGCTAGCAAAAGAATTTTCTATATCATGTATACAAGTATGTCAACTTCAAAATGCAAATGAATTTATTGAAAATAATTATGAAGGAACTTGTAGTACTAAAGATGTGTGTGTTGATATAATCCATTCGTTTAAGGGACAAGCTTCAGATGAAGAGCCATTTGAGTGTGAACTACATAATGCTAATACTAATTTTGTTAGAACTAATTGGAGAATACTTGGGATTGATAATCCTCAAGATCATTCTATCTATGATATTACCTACTCTACACCAAATTATGACCATTATGTCATGAACTTTGAAGCATCTAACAATGCCAATGATTATGACTTACCCCTTCTTCATCCTAAACTAATTGATTGGGATAATCTAGAAAACCCTGAACTAGATGTCTTTTCCAATGATCATGACTTAGTTGTGTATCTTAATGTTGTCGAGCCCATAACACCTAAGATATCTTCCATTGCGGAACCAAGTAACATTTCTTGCAGTGGGGAGAATGTCAAACTTTCCAGACACAAAATTGAAATAAAACAAAGAAAGAGACCTACTATTGAAAACCATTTCATGGCAACACTAGATCAATCAAAAGGGAAAATAAAGGACCAATTTGATGGTGAAAACCTCTTGGAGGTGTCAGAAGATGGAAATTTTGACATCCTCCCTACATATTTTCAAGAGAGATTTGCTATTCTAATAGAACCAATAGAAGCAATAAACATTGGAACATCAAAGGACCCCAAGATACTTATTCTACTGCCTCATTATCAGATAAAGAGAGGAAAGAATAGATAGAATTCTTTAAACAAAGATAAATAAATTTTTCTTGGTCCTATGTTGACATGTTGGGACTTAATCCAGATCTTATAATGCATCATCTCAATGTGGATTTAAAAGAAAAACCAGTTAAGAAAAAGCTAAGGAAGATGCATCCACACATTACTCTTCTTGTAAAAGCCAAGCTAAAGAAACTATTAGATGTGGGTTTCATAAGACATGTGGTCTATCCAAAATGGGTTTCAAGAATTTTACCAGTGTTAAAGCCAGATAAAAGCATAAGAGTCTACACCGATTTTAGAGATTTGAACAAAGCATGTCCCAAAGATGATTTCTGACTACCCAACATTGATATAATTGTGGACTTATCAGTAGGGCATGAGATGTTTTCATTAATGGATGGCTTCTCAGGATACAATCAAATAAGAATTGCCCCTGAAGATTAAAAAAAGACAACATTCACCTATTTATGGGGTACTTATTGCTGGAATATTATGTCATTTGGGCTTAAGTATGCAGGAGCGACTTATCAAAGGGCTATGAAGACAATTTTCCATGATATGATGCATACATTTATGGAAGAATATGTAGATGATATACTTGCAAAATCTCATACAAGACAAGAACATTTGAACATCCTAAGCAAGATCTTTGATAGGCTCGAAAGATATCAGTTGAGATGAAATCCAAAGAAATGTGCATTTGGAGTAACCTCTAGAAAACTTCTTGGGTACATTATATCAGCCCATGGAATTGAAGTAGATCCTGAAAAGGTCAAAGCCATCATAGAGATGGAGTCACCTAGGAACATAAGTCAATTGCGATCTTTAAACGGAAGATTGCAATCAATCAGAAGATTTCTCTCAATTAGTAGATAGATGTCATCCATTCACTCATCTTCTACATAAGAATGTTCCATTCAAATGGGATCAGAAATGTGAAGAGGCTTTTATGCAAATAAAAGAATATCTCATGAATCCTCCAGAATGGGTATCACCAATCAAAGAGAAACCATTGTTGCTCTATATCTTGGTGACAAACATATCATTAGGCCCTCTCCTAGCTCAACATGATGAAGGAAAAGAAAGAGCAGTGTATTACATTAGTAGAACACTTGTCGACTATGAATTGAATTATACATCAATAGAGAAGACATTTCTAGTAGTTGTATTTGCAACTCAGAAGCTGTGACATTATATGCTGACTCATTCTGTGAAGATAATAGCAAAGATAGATCCACTAAAGTATTTGCTGAACAAGTCAACTTTGACAGGCAAGTTAGCTAAATGGGTTATGATACCGAGTGAATTTGATATAGATTATGTTGATCGAAAAGCTATCAAAGGATAGGTTATTGTTGATCAATTAGCTTAATCACCTTTACAAAATGACATACCATTTCACATTGAATTTTCTGATGCAAATATTCTGACAATAAGTACAAAATTTTGGGAATTGTACTTTGATGGTTCTTATACACAATATGGATCAGGCATATGAATTTTATTCATCATGCCTTAGGGACACACAATTCCAAAATCATATAGACTACAGTTTCCATGCACAAATGCAGAATATGAAGCATTGACTATTGGGCTCAAAATGGCTATTGAATGGAATATCAAGGAATTACATGTTTATTGTGATTCACAACTTATCATCAACCAAATAAATAATGATTATCAAACTAAGGATGACAAGCTCATTCCCTACAAACAACTAGTAGAAGAGTTTAAAGAACACTTTGCAGAAATATCATTTTCTCAAATCCCAAGAAATAAGAATAAAGTAGCAGATGCAATGGCTACAATAGCATCTCTCTTGCAGAATCAAGAGAATCAATAGCATTACGAATTCCTTGTGGAATTTATCTTAACCCCTACCATTCAATCCCAACATATCTACATGATTTGTCATATATCAGGGATCAGTCAATCCTTATATGGCCAAACCTATTAGTACTCAAAAGAGAATATCCTTCCTCCTGACCTATCCTGTAATCAAAGAAGAAATTTTATCTTTCAGTCATCCCGCTATACTATTATTGTTGATACCTTATATAGGTGAGGTCTAGATAGTACTTTATTGAGATGTCTTGAACAAGAAGAATCTAAAAAAGTTCTTAATGAAGTTCACACAACTATTTTTGGCACACACTCAAGTGGATTAACACTAGCTATGAAACTTATTTGTATGGGTTACTAATGGCCTACTATGGAGAGAGATTCATTCACATATGCCAAAAAATGCAAACAATGTCAGATCCATTAGAATCTCATTCATGCACCAACACAAGAATTGTATCCTATGGTCAAATCATGGTCATTTTCTCAATGGGGGCTTTATTTGGTAGGAAAGATAAATCCTTCATCTTCTAATGGACATATGTTCATTCTGACTACTATTGAGTATTTCACTAAATGGATTGAAGTAGTACCTCTGACAAAAGTGACAGGAAAACAAATATCATCATTCATCTTGAATTATATAATCTGTCACTATGGAGTTCCTATCATCATTATCACTAACAATGGGTGACCATTTAAGAATTAAGATGTGAAGGAACTATGTGAGAAATTTCATATCCAACATAGGTCTTCTACTCTGTATTATCCACAAGGAAATGGTCAAGATGAGGCATCAAACAAGACTTTCTTGAAAATCTTGAAGAAAACAGTCAATGAAGATGGAAAAGACTAGCGAATTCAGCTAAATCCTACTCTTTGGGCATACCGAACCACCATCCGCACACCAACGGGGGAAACTCCATATTTCTTAGTCTATGGATCAGAAGCCATCTTACCCAATGAAGTAGAGATACCTTCTCTATGGGTTTCCTTGAAAGGTCTTATACTAGAGGAAGAACAACGAGTCTCTAGACTCCAAGAACTTGAACTGATCCAAGAACATCACCAAAATGCAATAGGTCATTTGAAATTATATCAACAAAGAATGGCAAGATGTTATAATCACAGAGTCAAGCAACACATTTTTTAGATTGGAGATATAGTTCTAAGGGAGAATCCAAGAAATCAGCAAGACCAAGAAAAGAAGGGTAAATCTGAACCAAATTGGCTAGGACCTTTTGTCATAGTAGCAGCATATGGCTTAGGAGCATACAAGTTATCTACTCCTGAAGGTGATTGGCTTGATGAACCTATCAATTATGCTTGAGATATAAAGTCCTAAAAAAATCAATTAAAAACATATAAAGTTCTGAAGAAATCATTAAAAATCAAAAAAACGAAGAATTCCTAAAGAGCATAAAACAGTGAAAAATATAAAAAAAAAAAAATGCAATAAATTTAGATGGTGAAAACCTAGTAAACAAGCGCTATCTAAAAAGTGAGTCCTTCCATCTATGAGATCACTTTGCACACCTATCCACTCCATCATATCTAATCTATCGCTTCCTAGCTTATCCATTCCATCTTTTGCATCCATTGCTCTGAACCATTAGTAGACAATTTGCAACTTACCAACAATTATCAATATTTGACATACTTGTCATAGTCACTGTCTTAGATTTTATCAAAATCAATTAATCTGCATTTGTCTCCTGCCATGGTTTGGATCTTGATCAATTCATACATCCATAATAAATTTTTGTTTCTACTGTGACCAAAATCCTAATTCCTTTTGCTAAGGTGATCTTTTGAATCTTTAAAAATCCAAAAACTTTCAAAAAATTTAGAAAAACCAAAAACACCTAGGGTTTTGAAACAGATAACAAAGCAATGAAGATCAAGGCATTTCATGACAACTAAATCATGACACTCAGAAAATGAAGAATTAACCAGCAAGTAATAAAGGATTATCCAAAATCATTCATCAAGATGATTATATCAGTTAATGACCATTAGAACATGTTAATGGCATGCGAGATTCAATATTTATATCTTGATTAATCATGTACTCTATGTGACTCAAAGATGTCCATGACTAGAGAAGCTATGATGGGGCATGATTATTTTCTTTGATTGTTGTTTGTGGTTTATCTCTTACTAAAGTATGTACTTGTCTAAGGATATGATCGGCAAAAGATCAAGGAGGATGTTCCAAGTCATGCATAAAAGGAGATTGTAGCATAGGAAATAGGAAATCATCACAAGACAAGTATAAACATAATAGCTCAATCACAAATGCATTCATTGCAATGATCTATCCTAAACAACATCCAATAGAGACATGAAAACAAAGCATACAAAACTAACTATTATGCAAACTGGATGACGATTTGAATGCTCCTTCCATGTGGCTCCATTTTTCTTCTTTCCTCTCCAAATAGCCTTTGTTGTGGATCTCACCTACAAGTGCACATACATGATTGAAAGCAAGTAGACAAGATTTTTGATCAAGAGTACTAGAAATTCGATAGTCTGATTAAGGATTAAGAATCAAGGGATCAAGGGATTTGATTGAAGAAATTCATCCAATTTATAGACAAATTGGAGAGATGAACAAATTAGCATGATAGTGATTCGAATGGAAATTCAAATCAAGAATAGCAAAATTATGACATGTCTATGACAAATTGCTATGCAAGGATTTATGACAATTTATGACAATTTATGACAAATTGCTATGCAAAGATTTATGACAAGAATTTGAAATAGAAATAGACATTTAGGAATTTAGGAGAATTTAGAAAATTAAGTTAGAAATGATGACTTGGAAAATAGGAAATTGATGAAAAATAGGTAAATTAATTAATAATTTCTCATTCATTAATTAATTTACAAAAATAGGAGGAATTAATTAGCCAATTAAATAAACATTCAATTGTGACAAGAAGACTTAGGATAAATAAATAAATTATTTAACCTAGAGGGAAAATGCCAAACAAGATTAAATGAATAAATCATAAAACCTTGGAAGATGAATTAGCCATGCAAGAGCGACAATTAGGTCTTGATGTAAGATTGATTTGATGTCGATTCGATCATGATTTTGAATTAATAAATGATTTGATTAATAAATTATTTGATTGAGATTGGTTGACAAAAATCAATGACAAATTGACCAAATTGACATGATTGGAAAGGACAAGGATCGATGACGAATCGATCGCAATATGACAAGATTGACAAGGACAAAGATCGACCAAAATCATGATTGAAGGTTGTTGTCGACAAGACCAAATTCGAAGTGAGATGATAGAAGAATGACTCGATGCTCGCAAATGATAAAAACCAAGTGCGTGACATAGGAGAAATGTTAATGTGACGCAAAAACCTAAAATGAGGCAATGCGCAAATGTTAAAGTATGACCCTGCAAGCGTTGACCATTTTTAGGTGTCTACATTTTGCCCCTCTTTGAGACAGTGCGATTTTAAGCGTTGTTTCAAAGAACAATAATGAAAATACCCCAAACAATGACAATGACATATGCATGCCCCCTCAAGGAATTGGCTGGAAACATGCAAAAAAGAGGCCAATTGATCGATAAAAATGATAGGATCGAACAGACTGACAATCGGAGACCGGATGCACGAAGAACAAGCAATTAAAGATGCAAAAGACCATGACCAACATGAGATGGAGAGAGTGCATGTCCATCTATGCACTGAGAAAGATCTATAAATGAAGCAAAGAGAGTGAAATTTTCTCATTTGCACTAGCCCAAGAAGAGGATTTGTTGCTCTGGAAAAGGACACTTGCAGAGAGATGGAAAACATTCCAATGGCAAATCACCTTGAAGAATGTGTACACACATACAAATGATCGGACGATGTGGGAGCAACAATATGTATCTCAAAAACCCATGTTTTCAATTTCATGAATTTGACTTGCTTGCGGGACATTGCGGGGCCCACAGGGGATACAGAAACTGACTTCTGCGCTTGTGTAGGGTCTTCTGCGCTTGTGTAAGGTCTTCTGCGCTTGTGTGAGGGTACACAAGTGCAGGTTACATGACACAAGCGGAGGTTCCTTGACACAAGCACAGTTGTGCATTGGGAACTCAATTTTGGTCCAAAACAACATGCAAATGATCCGAAAAGGGGGGATAAGGGTAGGATAGGTCAGAATAGATGAAAAAAACCCTGAGGTGGACATGAAAATGAGGAAATGCAACCCATAGGAGCAAACCCTAAAACTAACAAAATGTGCCCCAATTGTGATGCAGAGTCGACAGTATCTGTTGATCACGTGGGAGAACCGACCTGACTGCTTCATGTTACGACATAGACTCAGACGCACGGACAGAGATACATTAGCAGGACTTGACACATGGTAGGGATGAGGAGGATAGAGGGAGAACCCAGTGATAGAGGCACGTGCTCCTTATGACAGACAGTGGACATTATGTAGTTTGACATTATATAGTCAGCCTATGGGCCATACTTAGGACAGACAGTCCAATTTTGTACTCCGATATTATTATGATATGTGATATGATATGCATCGATATGATGGGAGACAATGTGTTATGACTTATAGTTGTTTTGCATGTATGGATGACTTATGCATTGTTTATGAACATGTATGGATATATTTTTATGTATTTTTGATGCATTTATAATATGAAATGGGTAAAATGCTTGATGTGATACTCAATGTAATGCAAATGTACTAACCAATGAATGCAGGATGCAGCATATGTATGGAGAAATCAGAGCACTAGACCGAACTGACTATCCGAACCGATGGAAGAAATGTTAGTAAGAAGAAATGAGACAGAGGGAAATTAGTGACGAAGAAAAACTTTCTTTCAGTAATGCACTTTGTAGGTGAGAACCTTTATTTTAATATAGCAAAATGGATGCGTAGCATCATGACATTGAAGGCTAGAGCTGAAATGCAACCCTTTTTGCAACAGACACATCGCAGACAAAAAAGCAATTACAACAAAAAAATGAAAGGACCATGAACCATCCCGGTCACTCTAAATCACTCAGTGACATCATTGAGCAACATAGGAACATGATCGAAGATAAATCAATAAAAAGATAAGATGCACAAATTCAAACAAGTCAAACAAACATCTTGATCTTCATTGTCAAAAGTTGAACGTGTAGATAAAATGATCATGCTATCTGGTTTCAGGACTTGTCATACCCCGTCTAAGACAGGACACAGTCTGGTTTCGAGTATACCACACCCTGTATAAGACCCATGATAGTAGAGCCAAGGACAAACGATATTGATGTTGATGTTCGATTGATATGACAATTTTGATCAGTTTGAATGTTTGATTTGATTGAAAAAGTTCATCTATTTATGCATGATTTCAATTAAAGCACAATGTGTGATTGCGAGTGTCGTTGGATGAATGCTTAGTGATTTGTCTTATGCACAAAAGAGATAATTTATTGCAAAATGTTTGTTTTTGTTTTTGGAGTTTTACAATTTTATTTTTTTTCATTTTTTCAGGACTTTATTTGACTTTTTAGGGATTTTTTCAGGACATTTTCAATTTGTATGACTTTTTTTTCAGCACATTATTCGATTTTTAAGACTTTTTTCAGGACATTATTCGATTTTTAAGACTTTTTTCAGGACATTATTCAATTTTTAAGACTTTTTTCAGGACATTATTCGATTTTTAAGACTTTTTTCAGGACATTATTCGATTTTTAAGACTTTTTTCAGGACATTTTTCAATTTTTAAGACTTTTTTCAGGACATTATTCAATTTTTAAGACTTATTTCAGGACATTATTCGATTTTTAAGACTTTTTTCAGGACATTTTTCAATTTTTTTAGGATTTTTTCAAATTTTGCCCCCAGTGTCTAGCAAGGCAAGGAATATGACAAATGGATAAATAGGCTTTCTGAAATGTTGGTGGATAGAGGGAAGACAAAGGCCTTTTATTATGGAGACAACACAGATGCAATTTCCAAGAGCTATTGCATGATGGGACAAGAGACTGGATATGACAGTGTATAGCAGGAACATGGCATGAGGGACATGTCAAGAGGTTTTTGAAACCATGTTTAAATTTTGCATCCGTATGTCAGATCAAGATCAAGGAATAGAAAAAAATATATGGATAGTGATAAGATATGGATAGGATAAGAAAGACCAAGAATGGATAAGGGACATGGACTGAAGGTCGGGATAGGATATGGGATAGTGGCAGAAAGTTGCAATAAGATAGGGAATATGGATGAAAGGTTATAATAAACAAATGGATAAATGACCAAAAGCTATGATGGACTAAAAGCTGCAAACAAGATGCATGATGCTCATGACGATCGTCAGCCTTGTCAAGATCAAAGGTGGAAAGGGAAAATGGACATGAGGGACAATAGTATATGAAAGTAGTATGACATGGTATGATAGGATATGAAGGGCAATAGGATATGAAGGAGGAAACCTGCCCCCAAGTGTGGTGTGCAAGAAGTTCATAGATTATGCATGATGCCTATTTGCCAGGTTTTCATCACGGTACTTGCCCAAGGCGCCTGTTTGCTAGGTTTTCACCAGTGGACGAATTATTTTTGCTTTTACTTTTTTTCTTTTTTTTTTCTTTTCACTTTTTTTTCACTTTTTTTCTTTTTTTGTATTTTTGAGCTTTTTCAATAGAAGATGGACACATGATAGGGGATGGAAGAAGGACTCAAGCATCTTTTTGTTTGGATAGTAGCCTTGAAATAAATGGACCATGACCTTTAAAAGTATGCTCAAAGACGTTGGTAGGATAAGGACATGGAATATGAGATGAAACTAAGGCAAGGATTTATGCAAAGGATTGGATCGAAGGGATCGAAGGATGGAAAATATGCATTGGATAATGGATAGGGTACTGGAAGAATTGGGCTTCGCTGGATAGAAATGAAGGCAAGATCGACATTGGCACACACCTTGAGGGGTGATGGACTGATGGAGGAAAAATGGATTTTGGATATTGACATTTAGATGGAGGAATAGCTTGGGATTTTGGGACACAAGGGCCCAAAATGGATGAAGAAGGTGATGGAGGAATAGACTTGGAAGGTTTGGATGGAGGAATAGCAATTTTGGATGCCAATTTTGATGTTTCTTTAGGCTTTTGTGCTTCAAGGAGCTTCTTGGGGATCCACATGGTTTTTGATTTTTCATGCTTTTGTGGTTCCTTGGAGTGCATTGCTTGCACAAGGGATTTAGGAACCCATATATATTTTGACTTTGCTTTATTTTGCTCAGTGGGCCTTTCTGACCTTTTGGATATTTCTTTTTCTTTATAGATCATATTGTTCTTTGTTTTGACATGTCGATTATATTGGACATGTTGATCCTTAAATACATGTGGATTGCTAGACTTATGACTTTTATGCTTGGCATCCAAATTGCTTGGAAGAGGGAATGAATGTTGGTGTGGATGGGAATGATATGGAGGCATGCAGGATGGATGGAAGGTTCCCCAAGATGTGTGCCTTTGCTGATGTTGCATAGGAGATGGTGGGATATAGGGACCTAGAATGGATGGAAGGGATGACGAGGAAGGGATATGTTTGGATTTTGACTTTGAAGGGATACCAACGCCTTGAGTGTGAGCTCTATAGCCATGACCATTAGTATACCTTTGATATGAAGGGGTTCTTGCTTATGAAGGTCTACCCCTTTGCCTTTATCAATATTTTGACTAATAGGATACTCTTTTCTTTGGGAAGAAGACGTGAGTCCATTATGGGGTGGATATGATATGAGAGAAATAATGAGATCTTGAAGTGGATCGGATTGCACCAAAGTGGAAGAACCCATTATGCATGTCGAGGGTTCATGAACATCTTGCATTGACACGTTAGAATCATGAGGGGTATCAGGATCATGAGGGGGACTAGGATTGTGTAGTGGACATGGTTCAATGACAGGCTCTTCAAGAGATGGAATGGGAGAAATAATGGGATCATCACAAGAAATGCGATCTTGGAGTGTATATGGAGCATTAAGACAAGGAGATGGAGGAACAAGTGGATCTTGTGGAGGATCTGAAGGAATAATTTGATCTTGACAAGGAGGAAGATCATTGGAATCCTCTTTAAAGGTGCTTTGCTCTGGACTTTTAATAGGATCATCAGAAAGGATGGAAGGGATATCTTGATCTTGCTCAGGGAATGGAGTGTCAATAGGACTTTGGATAGGATGGACAAGAATAGGGGAATCATCATGAGTGTCTGGGGAAATGGGATCTTGGTCAACAATTGGATGGGATGATAAGGTTTCGGGATCTTGATCTTGATCTTCTTTAGGACTCATTTCTTCATGCTCTAAATTATCCTCTTGACATGGGGTTGGACTTTGGATATGCATGGGGGATTCTGACAAGGAATCAATGATTTGGCATGAAGGGGATGCACTTTGAACATTTGTGATGGATTCTGGTAGGGAATTAGTGCTTGAACATGAGGAAGAGGGACTTGGAATGGGGTCCTCTAAAACAGATAATGGCAATAAAGTGCATGGTGGCATTGGGTCTTGTATTTTTGAAACGTGACAAGGATGTGCATCATGAACTGGATTATCTTGGCAATCAATTATGGATAGCCCTTGGGTAATTTCATCCTTGGGTATATTGTTTGATGAGGACAATATGGAAGGTTCTTGTGAAACTTCTAAAGGTGTAGGGATAGATGCCACTGGAGAGTCAATTTGTTTATCGGGGGATGAGGCATTGCTAGACATAAGTGTATTATCTTGATCTTCCTCAATAAACTCACTTGGTAGGTTCCTTAAGAGCCTTGCAATAAAGCCACCTTTCTTTCGAGATTTTGACATAGTTGTATCTGGAATTTGAACTTGTTTTTGTTTTGATCTCATGTTTTGATATTGGACTTGGTTCAATTGTTCTGACATGTTTGAAACTTGGGTTGGTGTGTGCTGCAACCTTTGTTTTTGAATGTTTGGTTGTTGTTGTTGACATTGATATATTGATTGAACTTGTTGATATTCCACCATTGGTTGAACTATTTGTTGACATTGTATAGTTGGTTGGATATATTGTTGAAATTGGACCATTGGTTGTATTGGTTGAAAATCTAATTGATAGTAAACACCTTCTTGTTCTTGTTGTGGAGGCACATAATGTTGAAATTGATGTTGTCTCTTTTCTTGAAATTGTTTCATCATCTCTATTTGGGAGAGGAGAGCTGGTATGTCTGATCATTCAAGAAGAGACCTTACATCAATTGACTCAATCTTTGGATTTTGACCTAGAATTTTTCAAAACATTTTGGACATTTGTGATCTATTCTTCGCAATGTTTTTCACTCTTTGTTCCAATATCTCATTTTCTTGAGCTAGTTTCTCCTCTAGTTTTTGTATTTGGAGACTTGTTTCATCATAAAAAGTTTGATCAATGTTGTTGTGTTGTTGGGTTGGATATAATTGTGATTGCCTTGGATTAAAATTTGATTGCATTGTCGGTTGATATGTCAAACTTTGTTGCATCATTAGTGCTTGGAATCTTGTTTCAATAGACATGTCACTATGCAAATGCAATATTTTTGGAATTTTTCAAGGATAATGTATGATATGCAACTAAATGCAAACTAAATAAATGAAGATGCAAATCTATGGAAAGAATGCAACCTATGTTTTTGGTTGTTTTTCAAGATTTTGACAAACTTTTTGGAATGCAAATCTAAAAGAGACTCTTAGGAAATTGAAATGATGTCTAGACCTCAAAGGACAAAAGGACCAAGGGACAAAAGGACAAGATGACAGTGTCTCCCCTATACGATTGGATACTAAGCTAGGTTTGACGAAATGACATTGATGACAAAAGGACAAAGGGTTTGATAAGGTCTAGACCTCCTAACAATGACTTAGGGTTTATCAAAGATTTGGATTACTCAAGTATGACAAAACCTAGTTTGAGACTATATGCAAAAGGACAATTAATATGCAAATGATCTTAATATGATATGATAATGACCTAAGCTTAATGAAGAGACTTAGGGTATGCAAATATGAATGTATGACAATGGTATGACTTTAATGCAAGAGGACATATGCAAAATGGATGACTCTTATTGATATGCAAAGGAGTATGACTTAGGTGAAATCTAACCTTGATACGTAACAATGAACTTTGCAAAATGCAACCTAGGATGAACCTAAATGCAAGTGACATGAATGTTCAGACAAGATTTTGAACAATGTTTGCTAACCATGTTTGAAGATGTGTTTTGAACTTTGTTGGATGAAATGCTCTTATGTTTAACCTTGTTTTGAATCAATTTGCCTTGTTCTTGAAATGAGATAAAATTCAACTTTTGACAATCAAAGAATACAAGACATTGCAAATTAGACTCAAGACAATCATGCTCATTCCCACATTTCTTATGATAGGCAAGGACATTAGGTACTTGAGAGGTAGACTCATTATGGGATTCAAGGAGAATACATAGATGCTTGACCCCATGGGCTCCCCTCCACGGCACTCACTTCTCAGGGCAGCCAAGCATCAGTCCCCATGGAAATCTCCCCATGGTGAACTTAGTATCTCTTCCAAGTATCCAAACTTGTCCTTCTCAGGCAACTAGAAGGGTTTTTGGCCTCTAAAAACAAGGTGTTTAGTAAGGATTTCTGTTAAGTGTTACTCCTTGATGTCACGCAAGCGTGATTGAGACATTAAGCCCATCAAGATACCAAACAAATGTAGTCGCACAAGCACGATTTAGACCGTGAGGCCCTACTTAGATGTTGATATGAGAAAGAGTCCAAGGGTCATCACTTCCCAAGTAACTGCAATTCCCACGTAACACTTCCTTCAAAGCTTTCGCCCATCAGATATTTTTTTATAGTGAGTTAGAATGCCAAGGTATTCTAGCCGTACTCACTTTGGGTCATTCCCTTCTCATGATTATCACTTGCTTGCAAAAGCAAAGTGGTCGGGAACGCAGGCCCTCTAAATGTGACACACAATCAACAACACAAGCATGGTATCAAAGATCTGGATTTCTGATCACCCTAAGAAGGATGAGAGCATACTCTCCTACTCCAATGTCACACTTAACAATCAAAGCACAAACATGTTCATTCCAACATATTTAGAAATCACTAGGTGCCTAATTAAAAATCACAAACACAAAAGTTTGGTTGTTTCTCCAAGGCAACCTGCAAAACCCAAGTTAGAGGTTTGATTTGTTGTCTTTGACTATCGAATCTGCATAAAACATGTTAGTAGTTTGATTTGTAGTCTTTTCCATGCATATGCCAAGATTCTGCACAGATAATTAGTACCAAAATCCAAAGCACAGAAAACAGAATGCAAAAACTAAACAAATTTCAAGTAAAACACTGCATTTTTATCCCTGTTCTAGACTTTACACAGGCACAGAAGTTATGACACAGGCGCAGAATTCATGACACAAGTGTAGAATGTCTTCAACACAAGTGCAGAATGCTTAACATAGGCACAAGTTTCTTCACATAGGCGCAGAAGTCTCCAGAAAACCCTACACAACCCTGTTTTTGGGTTTTTGGCCTGCAAAATCAACTTGAAAGCACTCTAAAACACAGTTAAAGGGTTAGATGGTTAGTGTTCACATCAAGTTCACCAATTAATTTAGCATAGGAAATAGGAAATCATCACAAGACAAGTATAAACATAATAGCTCAATCACAAATGCATTCATTGCAATGATTTATCCTAAACAACATCCAATAGAGACATGAAAACAAAGCATACAAAACTAACTATTATGCAAACCGGATGACGATTTGAATGCTCCTTCCATGCGGCTCCATTGTTCTTCTTTCCTCTCCAAATAGCCTTTGTTGTGGATCTCACCTACAAGTGCACATACATGATTGAAAGCAAGTAGACAAGATTTTTGATCAAGAGTACTAGAAATTCGATAGTCTGATTAAGGATTAAGAATCAAGGGATCAAGGGATTTGATTGAAGAAATTCATCCAATTTATAGACAAATTGGAGAGATGAACAAATTAGCATGATAGTGATTCGAATGGAAATTCAAATCAAGAATAGCAAAATTATGACATGTCTATGACAAATTGCTATGCAAGGATTTATGACAATTTATGACAATTTATGACAAATTGCTATGCAAAGATTTATGACAAGAATTTGAAATAGAAATAGACATTTAGGAATTTAGGAGAATTTAGAAAATTAAGTTAGAAATGATGACTTGGAAAATAGGAAATTGATGAAAAATAGGTAAATTAATTAATAATTTCTCATTCATTAATTAATTTACAAAAATAGGAGGAATTAATTAGCCAATTAAATAAACATTCAATTGTGACAAGAAGACTTAGGATAAATAAATAAATTATTTAACCTAGAGGGAAAATGCCAAACAAGATTAAATGAATAAATCATAAAACCTTGGAAGATGAATTAGCCATGCAAGAGCGACAATTAGGTCTTGATGTAAGATTGATTTGATGTCGATTCGATCATGATTTTGAATTAATAAATGATTTGATTCATAAATGATTTGATTGAGATTGGTTGACAAAAATCAATGACAAATTGACCAAATTGACATGATTGGAAAGGACAAGGATCGATGACGAATCGATCGCAATATGACAAGATTGACAAGGACAAAGATCGACCAAAATCATGATTGAAGGTTGTTGTCGACAATACCAAATTCGAAGGCGAGATGATAGAAGAATGACTCGATGCTTGCAAATGATAAAAACCAAATGCATGACATAGGAGAAATGTTAATATGATGCAAAAACCTAAAATGAGGCAATGCGCAAATGTTAAAGTATGACCCTGCAAGCATTGACCATTTTTAGGTGTCTATAGAGATAATCCTTGTCTATTCTGCAAGCAATACTCAGGTCAACTTGATTCATTATATTAATTTGCTTGTATTAACTTGCTATATCAAAATCCATGTAAGAAATGCTCAGGTCATCTTGGATCATAATGTCAAGTTGCTTGTATTTTCTTACAACATTTTAAAGCTCAATGATGAAATCAAGCACTGTTACAAGGCAAACATATGAAGAATGACAGTATCATTTTTAGTTAGATCATTTTTTAGATTAGCTCATTACTCATCTGCATTATAAGCATTCATTGTCAGTTGCATTATAAGCATTTCATTTCATTCATAGATCAACAGTCATGAATAAAGATTGAGTATACTTGGACAAACAAAACAAAAAAATTATTTGCATTTGATCATTGTAGGTGCATTCATTTTTAGAATCATTTTAATCATCATCCATTTCATTTAGTTGCATTTTAATCATTGCATTAGTTTGCATTCAATTTAGTACATTTCATTAATCATGTAGTGTATCATCATTATTATTTGCATTATCATTTCATTAACGATCATTTAGTTACATCTTTTCACTTAGATTCATAATCATTATAAGCATTACATATAAAAAATAAAAAACATTTGAAAAACATATTACATAATCATTCATTTGCATTCCCATATAGATCATTGCATTCATATCATTTAAGTTAGTAATCATTTTGCATCCAAGGTCATCAAAGATAAAATAAATAAATAAATTATCATTGCATCATCATATAAAGCATCATCATAATGAAGAGAACAGATCATAACATCATCCATCTAATCACTGCATCTATGTAATCAATGCATATAGATCATCATCATAAAATAGAGTAACATGCATAATAAAGAGCATCATCATATAGAGTCCATGTCTGTATATAGATATCATAAAAATAATAAAAGTCAAAGTATACAATGATATTAGATCAAAAGTATAAATGCCTCATCAATACAAAGTCAAGTCAAGTTTGTCCTGTACCACTACCACCTAACTTTGTCCGTCTTTGTGGCTATGGCCAAGAAGATCCTCCAGATGCCTGTCTCCCATGATCACCACTCCTTTGAGGGGGTCCCATGACTCCACCACTGCTAGTATCCATCCTCACTATGGTATGATAACTACCTTCTCTCTGGCTCTCTGTGATTAAATCCTCATATAGTCATCTCTAATGGGAAGTCTCCTTCCTGACTCGAACTAGTGCTCTAACAATATCAGCTTAGAGAATACCCGATCCATCCTGTTGAATGTGATCAAGGAGGCCTTGAGTATCTTGTTGTCTCCTAATAGCTTTGTCTCTCTATCATGAGTGTCTATACCTATGCTCTAAGTTGATCTATCTATGCTTTGAGAATATCCATGGTCTCCTGTTGTGGCACATGAACCCCAATACCCTCATCTCCACCTCCCTGGCTGCCTGTTGTAATCTCAATCCAAGTAGCTCTTAGAACCCATCATCTAATTAGTGGAACATGATCCTTTGGATCCTCATCCTCTCCACCATGTGCTGCAATAACCCTAGGGTCTGGCTAAATCTAACCAAAATCAATGCCTCTCTTGCAACCCCCATCTAGTCCAATCATCCTGCCTCCTCCTATAGATGGCAACCCTCTCAGTGATCTAATCCTTGCCCTGTTAGTATCCCTCCCTATCTGTCCAACCTCTCTCCCACCCATAGGAAACGGTCTCCCAATCCTACCAACTTGTCTAAATGGTCCTCCATGGACTCTCAATCGACCTCCTCTTCGTCTGGGTCTCCTACTGCCACCACCTCCATCTCCACCCTGATCTCCATCACCTCCAGCCTCCTGAACAACTCTAAGCTCTTGTCTCTGTCTCTATCTCTTGATAACTAGATCATCAAAATTGTCATCCTCATCTCCTGAGCTAGGAGGAGGATCTGTTGGATCGGTAATATGAGGAAATGGGTGTGCCAGTATGTACTGAGCATAATCTACAGTAACCCCAGGATCTAGAATGTGCAATCTCATATCATAAGCTACCCTAGTTGTAGCCAAAAAATATGTACGTGCTAACTCAAATGACAAAGAAGGTCCCCAATCTCGCCTATCTCTATACCATCGTGCATATATCATGACACTAGTAGGCATATGTTGAATGATACCAAAATGACTTAGAATGCGACTAATCAACTGTCTCTCAACAATGTATGGAGTCCGACCAATGAGATATCTACTCTTCATAATAAATGGTAATGTCTATGCATCATCCATCCATGGCTCACAATCAATATAAGTTCTTCAAATAACACTATCCAGTGAATCAAGAACCCAACACCAATAATCCATCTTACCTAGCTTATACTGAGTAAGGATACTTGCATATAGATAAACATATGGCTACCTCTCTCCATGAACTCTATGATGAATAGGCTGAGTAATAGCAATGTGCTCCCAACACAAGATCTACAAAAGTGTGCATCATGTCGGCAGACTAGCACCCTCATCAAAAACAACCTAATGAAGATCATGATAGAAATGAGAAAGCATACAAACACCCCACGCATATCGAGTCTGATGTTGCATAATGGTCTAAAGAATCTCACCCCAACCAACAACAAAACCTCAAGATCTCCTATCTGGACAGATGAATCCCCCAATCAAACCTACAAGAATCATAAGGAGAGTCTCATAATACATAATCATATCCTCCCATCGGATCTCTCCTCTTGAAATTCTCTCATCATCAAATACAGCTCTGCATGCCTCTATCCCTCCATGATCCTAAAAATCACACTGAACTAACTCACCGGTCACTGGAATGTGGAGAAACCTTTAGACATCCTCAAGCATCACACTAATCTCACCCATGGGCAGGTAGAAAGTGTTATGCTCTCTATCCCATCTCTCGGCTAACGCTATCAACAATCCCCTATTATGGGTAATATCAGGCATGTATAAAAAGTGGCATAATCCACAGGCATCTATATGTCTTACCTCTGCCTATGTAAGCTCTGGCACTAAGTGCCGCATCGTCGAGAATTTATCCCGACACTGGAGAACATCAATTTTCTCTTGTTTACCATGAGAATTCAATCATCAATCATCTATCTATCAAATCAAAGAGATCACTAATCTCTAACATCAAGAATTGGTAAATCTTTTCACATGAAACAAATTAGGCTATCAAATCAATTTAAACCTATCAATCATGGTTTTCTATCAGTCACTGAGTTCAATCAAAACTCTGTTATGCTCTTCATTAGAAACTAAATCAGTTTCTTAGAGATAATCTATCCAATCAAATCAAATTGATCAATCGTTTATTCTATCAATCAACATTATCAAATCAATCAATCAATCAAGTACCAATTCATCACAATTGCACATCAAAATGCCTAAATCTAATCATCAAAGTGAATTTTTTTTATAATGAAATCCATCAAACACATTCATCTAAAGAAAAAATGCTAATCATTTTAACAAAAGTGCTATTCTATTGAACGCAGACGCTAAACCATACATATGTGTGAACCTTTTTAACAAAAATGCTAAACTTTCGAGCATATGCATGAAACAATCAAAAGCATTGTTTTAAGCATCAAAAGCACAAACACTGAGAGCAAAAGCATTGACCAAGCAAAAGCGCTAACATACATCACACATGCGCTAATAAAATGAGCACATGTGCTAAACTTATCAAATGTGCTAACTTTACATGCAAAAGTGCTAAAAAAGAAAACAAAAACGCTAAACATAATTGCTGAAAATAAAAAAAAATAAAAAATAACCAAAAACGCACTAAAAAAATATGAAAATTCATATGACAAGGTGTGAAAAGTTTTAAATAAGATACATATCAAATACCCATACTCACAAGGTCGCTAATATCATCCAACACGCTCAAATCAATGGTTCTACAATAGGATCACCATTTTGCCACCTCACCAAGACAATTTCTTCACAAAGCTGACAAGGATGCAAATGAAAATAAAATTAACTTTGGTTAAATTTATATTTACTATTTGGAAGGGTAATTAATGTTTTTCAATGGGGCAATTATATTTATTTTTCATAAATAAATTTCATTGATGGACCTTTTCAATTATCGTGAGATCAATCGCTTATCCAAAATTTTCAACAAATTCATGATCAATCTCCCAAGGGGGCACACAGTTAGGATTTTATCTCTGTCAAGCACACTATCAAGACTTGATTTAATCTTTGAAACAATGTTGTCTTGACATCATTTCAAATAGGGGCAAAATGTATACACATAAAAATGGCTATGAGTGATTAAATAAATATTTAATATTTATTCTTCTATTAAATAGTTAATTTGAAAAGATTAATTTATTTAATTCATTTCGTATCTTTCTATTAATTAATTTAATTGAAATATTTTACTAATTAATTCATCTATCCTATTCCTCTAATTAATTAAATATCTAATATTTAATTATTCTTCTGATCAATTAATTGAATATCTAAATATTTTATTATTTCCTCTAATCATTTGAATATCTAATATCTAATGGTTATTCTTCTATCCTATAGTCTCAAATATTAAATCATTTTAAATTATTTAATCTCTTATCCAACTCACCTTCCATCTCCACTTCATCTTTCCTTTGCCAACTCATCAATCATGTGGCTAAAGATATTAATATTTCTTAAGTATTAATTCATCATTTATCTCCAACCTCCAAATTTAATGAAATATTGTGTACGTACACATATTTCCTAACCTTCTTCTATATTCCCTCCAACATCCCTACATCTTAGGAAAGACTTGAGTCCACTAGTCCTCTCATGCCTAAATCTTCTCCAACCATACCTAGATTCCCTCAATCAACAACCTAGTCAAGGTGAGATGAGTGACACTTTTCTTCTCCTTCCCCCTTTCTCTAAACCTTCACCTTTTCTCATAGCCATCCAAATCTGCAAATCTAATCATGACTGTTAATCTAGACCACATCATCTTATCCTCTCAAATTCTTTAAAATCAGGAGTTTGATTTGAGAAAGGGTTAGTCTTCAAGTGAGTTTTCAAGCTAATCATTTGTGAAAACTTATGCATATGTAAGTTTTAATCTTGAAGAAAATAGCATAATCATTTAGCATAGTCATTTAGCATTGCATATCATAGTATCAGTTACCTATCAGTTATCAGTCCATTCTTCATATGCCATCTTGGAAGCTATCAGTGCTTGTTTGAGAGCACACCATCTACAACCAGGAACAGTGGAGTTAGGACACAATGAGACTTGAATCATGAAGGTAAAAATAGCATTTTTATTTTATATGTATTTCATGTAGTTTCATTGGTTGAGTTTGGATTTCCTGTAGTATTTCCTTTGTATTTTTGTGAACCTAAAATGTTGTAGGTAGTAATCTGATGATGAAATTCAAGTTGACACACTGTGTTTTCAAGTTATTTTCAGAAAATCATCCATCAAAACAAACAAGTGTAAATATTTCTAAAAACAGCCAACAACAAATCAATCAGGGCATTTTAGTGCATAGGAGTAACCTCCTAGCACGTATCGACCATTTTATAGCTCATGCAAACTAGAACTTAGCACTTTCATTAGTCAAAATAGCGCATAAATAGTTATCATACTAGTTAACATTTTAGTGGCACTTTGTGAAATCATATTAGCATTTTTTAGCATCAGCGTAGCGCATAGGAGGCTTAACTTAGCGCTTTCGGTCTAAACTACAATGCTTAATCGAGACATATTAGCACATAACCTTTCCAACCAAAAATTGTTTTCACAACTCTAAGTTAGCGCCTAACATAGGCAGCTTAGCACATAGGGAATTTTGTATAGCGCATCTAGATCATCAAATAGTGCATCCAGTCTTTATTTTAGCGCATGGTAAAAACACAGAAAAATAGAGAGTAAACCAAACATTTTGGACAATTTTATCATCAGTCCTAAACACCCTTTTTGGCCTTTTGTCAAACTCACCAGTCAGAATTCGAACCAAGTCATCATAGAAAACATTTCCAAAATCAAGCAAGCATCCTTATAACAAAATTGTCAAATCCAAAACTAGCTAGAGGTAAAACTTTATCCAATCAAAATTAGGTAGTACCATCACATTGATCAAAAGGTATGCCATCTAAATGGATTCTATCTAAACAAACAAAATACCAAGTTTAATACTTGAGTTTTCAAATCAATTTTCTATATCGGGAGACTTATCCATATCATTTGATGCACTTTGTCATAGGGGCGAATCTAAACCTCTACTTGATGAAGTAAGATTGAGTTTTTCAAACAAAGTATCCCAATCCAAACATCAAAGGAAACCATTGATCATTTCATGTATGATCACTCCTCATATTTTGAGAAGAACAAGTCTTCATCACAAAATTGAGTTGAAGAAAAGACAACCTAGTTCTTAAAAACTTGCCAAATGCAATAAGTTTCAGTATATAAATTGCCAACTTTTTAAATCACATTGCACATTCTTGTGTCATATGTGATTGTATCTTCAAGGCAAATAAAACAAGTTTGACAAAGAACCCTTAAGAAGTAAAGATTACATTCAGAAAGTGACATTCAACCAATGCTTAAATCATGGAGGAAAGATTAACGCCTCTTTATTCCCACAGATCTGCATCACTTATAACGTAGCTCGACCCAAACCACCAACCCTGGAGAGAAAAGAAGAATATTTTATTCCCTTTGTCATAGAAAGATTTTTACTAGATGCCTGCTATCACTCGCTCTCAAAGAAACAAGCAAAGTGAACCACAACTAGAGTCAAGTATGGGTCGTAGATTATCCAACCCTTTTGATTATATTGATCTGGGAGATACAAAGATCACTGAGGAACTTCTCCAAGAATGTCAAGAAAACCCCTCATTCCAAAAGCTCATGGAAAGACTCATTGAAGCTGACAAGGAAAAATATATGCTCATGCTAACTAGCAAAGGAGTTAGACTTCTCGAAGATTTCGATACTGAAAACTTAAGGAAGGTCGACGAACAAATTTTTAGGACAAGGTCTCAAAATTATGCCTATCAAGAACAATAGAGAGAGGAAGAAATGCATGACCCTGAAATCATACCTGAACAACATAACATACCTGAACACAACCATGCCTGAACTAGGGATAATGAAAGGGAAGAAGATTTCCCTCGACGAACAAATACACCCATGATCGCTCTTTCACAACAAATTAAAATGATGCAAAGACAAATACAGGACATGCAATAGGGGACCACAGTGCAATACTCCTTGGACGAAATTTGTCCTTACCCCTTTGACAAGAGATTAAACATGATACCTTTTCCCCCAAATTCAGATGTACCAAAATACAACAAATACAATGGTAAAAGTGATCCCCATGATCATGTTCAGGAATTTTGTACCATAAGCATAGAATTTTCTCATGATGACACTTACTTAATGAGGCTATTCCCAAGAAGTTTGGGAGAGAAAACAATGGAGTGGTTGTCTAAACTTACACCTCCCATCAGATCCTTTGATGAGTTGGTAAACAAATTTATCACACAATACTCCTATAATATTCAACACGCGATCACCATGTTGGATGTATGTAATACCAAACAAAAAACCAATGAAACATGCATGGTGTTTCTTTAGCGTTGGAGATGTACGGTTTCAAGATATCCTTGAAATGTTCCTGAAAAGGAAAAGATGGAGATCTTAATTGACAATCTAAATAGTGAGATGAGTTATCAACTCAAGCTCTAGTGCATACCATCTTTTGCTAAGTTGATCGAAAATGGAATCCAAGTAGAGGAAGCCTACATCAAGAAAGGAACATTGAATTTCTTTAAGGAAGGAACTAATTCATCCAACACTCACTCCTTTAACAACCAAAACAACAACAACACTTTAGACAAATCAAGATTCTGGACTAGAAACAAAAACGTTGTTAATGAGGGAGGAGCTAATGCTAATGATATGAAGTCCAAACAACTAGTATTAGCTTTATCTGGTAATCCACAATCTAACAAGAATCAAAAAAGTGTTAACCAAGGCAATAAAACTTATCCACAAAATACCAATCAGGGACCTTCAAATTCAAACACCACCAACAATACCCAAACCAACAACAATACCCAAGGCAAAAACACTAACCGAGGGAATAATACAAATCAAAGAGTTAACACCAACACTTTCCTAGATAGACGCATCTACACACCATTGGGGCAAACCTTGGAATCAGCATTCTAAGAAATCATGGAAAACAAGATCATCACATTGCCAGCCATAAACAACTTTGAACCCCAGATCAAACCACCTTGGTGGAATGACTCGCATTTCTATGATTTTTATCGAAATAAAGGACATCACACAAATGATTGTATGAGGCTTAAGAATTTTTTTCAAGATATGATTGATAGAGGTGATCTAATGGTTGATGGTCTCAAAACAAATGGTGATCATGACGTTTTTAAAAATCCTCTTCCAAATTACAACAAGGAAGGAGCTTCATCATCAAATGATACACAGGGAGCTCACATAAATCATCTGTACAACAACACCATCAATCACATATCAACAGATGACAACCAAATAAATGTCATAAAAATCAAGGACAATCAAGACCATACATCAATCAATGTGACAACCAGAGCTCAAAAATACGTCTTGAAAGGGCATACATCAACATCGACCACTATCCCCAAGACTCAATATGATTTGGTTAATCAATTGCAAAGAACTCCTGCTTAGATATCCATATTCAAGTTACTCAAACTTTCACCAAAACATAAAGACATCTTAGATCAAGTACTCGTTGAAACAAATGTGCCTCAAGATTTGGACATTGATAAATTTCAAGCCATGGTGGCTCATATGATAGAGCCTCATAATCTCACCTTTTCCGAACATGATAATATCTCTTTGAGTCATCCACATAATACTCCCCTTCATATTGAAGTCTTAGTTTACAAACATTGAGGGAAAAGAGTATTAATAGATGGAGGAGCTGGTCTCAATATCTATACCTTAAAACTTATTTGTGCATTAGGCTTCTTTGAACAATCTATTGATCCACACAAAAAGATCACCATCAAGGCATATGATGATGAAGAAAGATCATCCAAAGGAATAGTGATACTACCTATTCAAGTAGGACCGATACAAAGGGACACTTTGTGCCAAGTCTTAGACATAAACATACAATATTTTATTGGGTCATCCTTGGATACATGAAATGCAAGCAGTGTCATCAACTTACCATCTGTGTGTCAAATTCCCATATAATGGACAGGAGATTTCTATCTCTACTAAAAATAATCCCTTTCAATATTGCAATGCTATGGGGGCAGCTTAGGACAACCTAGTTCCACTCAACAGGTAAGCTCCAGCTTTCTCAGCATTAGATCATCATCAAGAAAAGATCAAATCTTTATCCATGGATTTCAAACAAAAGATGAAAATCAAAGAGTAAGGCATGGGAGAATACTCTTTCGAACGCATGTGCCTATCTGAATTGCTAGCATCACCAAAATCTCATGGGCAACCTTATGCCTTGACACATCAAGCAACATAGCCCATCACCAAGTTAGATGGCAAATTTATCTAATTAGGCACACTAGCACATGAATAAGAAGAGAAAGATATCCTTAGTTGGCTATACAAGGATGAGGGAGAAGTCAAAGTTGCTACTTTGGAGGTAGCCATACAAACACAATAGTATGGAAAAGGATTCTTGATCATGCAATGGATCAAATACAATGACAAAGGACCTATAGGCAAGTGTCAAGAAGGCATTACAGAACTACTAGACCCTCCTTCATAATTTTCTCGAGATAAAAGATGATTGGGATATGGACACAACATACCCCCAAGGAAAAAACAAAATAAGTATCAAAAACCTAAGTGGAAAGTAAAGAAGAAATACAACAAGGACTCATGAAAATAGGCACTACACCAAGTAGTAGAAACAACAAGGAAAGAGCGAGAACACCAGGAAAAAGAGAAATGACAAGAGGAACTGACCTTTCAAAGGGAAGAAACATCTAGTGAGAAAGTGCATCATGTACAAGAACCTATTCAAAACAAGGTAGAGTCACCTCCTGAAGACATCACTACTCCCCAAGGAGAAATAATGTATGAAAAAATGCAAAGGGTACAAGCAGGTTCTGATTCAGAATCAAAAAATCTAAAAGATTGGTATCAATTATCAAAGATCTTTTCTCACCTTACAACATACCTGTCAGTAGCACTAAAAGACTCTAGGACAGTACTTCTGAAACTGATTCTAATGACTATGAATGGGGTAGTTGTTCAAATAATACTGAGGATGTCCTTGAAGGTGCTATACATTCACACACACCTCTTTCTCAGGAGGGACAAGGCACAGAGTCTTGATTACTTGAATTCGGTCCACAACATATCTACAAAGCTAAGGAAAATGAGCAGCGGCACTACGAACAAGTCTACATGGAAAATGGTATGATTGAAGACTTTGACAAAATCATTAACCTAACCAATATCCCATACAACCTTAAAGATACCTCTATCATGACACTTACCACAACTAACCTCAACCCACCAAATGACTCTCTACCGCTCGTATTTCCTGATTTGATAGATTGGGATGAACTTGAATGCCATGATATACCTATTTTTCCAGATGATGAATCTATTATCCATTACCTATGTACAATCAACCTAGAAATAGGCTCTACAAATGAACAAAATAATGATATCTGCAATCGACAGGGTGCCAAGTCTCTCAGTCGCAAAAATGAAAGAAATAAATGATCTAATGTTGAAAACTAGTCAATGGCAGCACTAGATCACAAAATAATCAAAATAAAGGATGCATCTGAGGGTGAAAACCTTTTCAAGGAATCTAAGAATGGGAGAATTGACACTCTTCCTGAACACTATTAGAAGAAATCACCCATATTGATTGAGCCAACTCAATCAATAAACATTGGTATAGAAGCAACAACTAAAAACATACACCTAGCAGAATCACTGACACAAGAGGAAAAACCAGAGTTTATCAGATTCTTCATAGAAAAGAAAATCAATTTTTATTGGTCCTATGCTGATATGCTCAGAATAGATCCAAACCTAACCATGCATCATTTATCTATTGCTCCAGGAGATAAACCCATCAAGCAAAAGTTAAGAAAGATAAATCTGCATGTGGCATTAATGGTCAAAGTTGAAATAAAGAAGTTATTAGATGTCAGATTTATTTGACCTATAGACTATGCTTAATGGATTTCAAACATTGTACCAATTTCATAACCAAATGGAAGCATTAGAATATGCACATATTTTAGAGATGTCAACAAAGCTTGTCCAAAGGATGACTTTCCTTTGCCCATCATCGACATAATTGTGGACCTCACAGCGGGCCATGCAATGTTATCATTAATGGATGATTTCTCTGGCTATAATCAAATCAAGATAGCTCCAGAGGATCAAGATAAAACAATGTTCACCTGTCCTTGGGGAACATATTATTGGAACGTCATGCCTTTTGGCTTGAAGAATGTTGGGGCAACTTATCAAAGAGCAATGATGATAATCTTTCATGATATGATGCATACCTTCATGGAGGACTATATGGATGATTTAATGGCTAAGTCATTCACCTGGGTAGAACATCTAGGCATATTAGATAAAATCTTTCAAAGATTGGAGCAAGTCCAAGTCAGGATAAACCCTAAGAAGTATGTCTTCAGGGTGACATCGGGTAAATTATTAGGCTACATTATGTCTGAAAAGGGCATTGAAGTAGATCCAGCGAAGGTATAGGCCATCATGGAGATGCCACCTCCCAAGAACATTAGTCAACTTAGATCTCTACAAGGACAGCTATAGTCTATTAGACGATTCATAGCCCAACTAGTAGATAAAAGTCTACCATTCAATCATCTGCTACATAATAACATACCGTTCAGATGGGAAGCCAAGTGTGTAGAATCATTCTATCAAATCAAGCAATATCTAATGAATCCACCAGTTTTGGTACCACCAATAGAAAGAAATCCACTCATTCTCTACATATCAATAACAAAAGTATCATTGGGGGAACTATTAGCACAAGGAGATCAAGAAGGCAAGGAATGAGCTATATATTACATCAACTAAACATTAAACGGATATGAGCTAAATTACACATTCATTAAGAATGCATGTTTAGTTGTGGTATTCACCTCTCAAAAGGTCTGCCATTACATTCTAGCTCACACAATCAAGCTAGTAGCAAAAATTGATCCTCTCAAGTATTTACTCAGCAAAGTAACTTTCACAGGCTGCCTCGCTAAATGGGTCATGATTCTCAGTGAGTTTGATATCCAATACATAGAGTATCGGGCTATCAAGGGACAAGTAATTGTAGATCAATTAGCTGAAGCACCACTACCAGATAAGCACCCAATGAAGGTGGAATTTCTAGACATGGATGTCCTTACTATTACACTCAATTAATGGACCTTGTACTTTGATGGTTCCTACACCCAACATGGATCAGGTGTCGGCATCTTGTTCGTCACCCCTGAAGGACACACCATTTCCAAATTGTATAGACTCATGTTTCCATGCACCAATAACATCACTAAGTATAAAGCCTTGGTCATAGGAATCAATATGGTCATGGAATGGAGAATCACATAATTGAAAGTCTATGGAGATTTGCAACTAGTTATAAATCAGATCAACAATGAATATCAGACAAAGGATGACAAGTTGCTGCCATATAAAAGAATGGTGGATGACATCAAATAGTACTTTGTACATATCACCCTCGAGAAAATACCAAGGTTGGACAACAGAGTGGCTGATGCAATGGCCACTATCACTTTATTACTACAAATTCTAGAGCAATAGATTCATTATGAGTTCTTGGTAGAGCAACTATTTTCCCTGGCCTATGAGAATTTTTCTTCCCACGCCATCTATGCCTTAACCAGTTCAGAGTCTTCTCTATATGGGACAATCTATGAATATCTTAAAACCCATACCCTACCCATTGACCTATCTCATAACCAAAAACACAACTTTATCCAGCAAGCTACCTGTTATACCTTAATCACTAACACACTTTACCATCGAGGTCTAGATGGTACTCTTCTTCATTTCCTTGATCGTAATGAATCTGACTCATCTTTACACGAGCTTCGAGAGGGTATCTGTGGCACACATTCAAGTGGTCCTACTCTTGCTAAAAAACTTCTGAGAATGGGATATTACTGGCTAACAATGGAAAAAGACTCTTATCAATTTGCAAAGAAATGTCCTAAGTGCCAAATTCATGGAAATCTTATCCATGCACCAGCAAAGGAGTTGCAACCATTTACAAAATCATGGCCTTTCTGTCAATGGGGACTTGATTTAGTAGGGAAAATCCATCCTTCCTCTTCAAATGGACACAAGTTCATTATCATTATAATAGACTATTTCACAAAATGGATTGAAGCAGTCTCAATGACCACTATAACTGGAAAGCAAATTGCCTCTTTTATTCACAATTATCTAATTTGCAGATACGACATTCCCAGTTCCATCATCATAGACAACAGGTGTCCCTTCAAAAATCAAGATGTGTGAGAACTATGTGACGATTCAAAATCCAGCATCGTTTCTCTACACCTTACTACCCATAGGGGAATGGTCAAGAAATGGCATCAAATAAAACAATCTTAAAAATCCTAAAGAAAACAGTAAATGATGTAGGTAAGGATTGCAATGTACAACTCAATCCGGTACTTTGGGCATACAGGACTAGCATCAGGACACCTATAGGGGCTATGCCATATTCATTGGTGTATGGATTAGAAGCAATTTTACCTCTTGAGGTAGAAATTCCATCACTCAAAGTATCTTTAAAAGGCCTCATACTAGATGAGGAGTAGTGGGTAAACAAATTGCAAGAACTAGAGCTTCTGGATGAAAAATGACAACATTCTTATGATCATCTCAAAGAATACCAATAACGCATGTGCAAAATCTACAACCACAGAGTCATCCCTAATATTTTTTAAATTGGTGATCTTGTACTCAAAGAAAATCCCAGAAATCAACAGGATTGAGAAAAGAAGGGGAAGTTTGAACCTAACTAGTTAGGTCCCTATGTTATCATATCAGCCTATGGATCAGGTGCCTATCAACTAACAAATTTAGAAGGAGATGTGCTCAATGAACCAACCAACAACATCCATTTGAAGAAATTCTACACTTGAGTGATTTAATGCATGGAAAAAGTGAAAAATACATAAAAATAAAAAAATCAGAAAAACAACAAAAAGGTGCAATAAAAACAAGTGGTGAAAACCTAGCAGCAGGCACTATTTGTGAGGGAACAACTCCTCTATATATCATTACTCATATCTTTTGCATCCAAATTCAAATCTAAATGGCCATCACCCAACACTTTTTAGGCAACATTATCCCGGACATACTTAGCATAGTCACTGTCCTTGCTTATCTGAAGATCAGTTCATCATATCCCACCATGGCTTGGTAATCACTATGTATATCCACACCAATAGGCATCTATAGCTAGGGGCAACATTCCTCTAACTTCAGGCATTCCAACAACAAGCAAACAAGAATCACAACATGCTAAGGAAACCCTGTCAAACAACAGCTCATCAACCGAGAAAAGAAGACACTAATCCCATTAACAACTTCAACACACACATGATGGATGATTTTCTGGATTATAATTTGTTTACATCTCACATGAAGTTTTGACTAAATGCACTTCAAATTTTTGAATCATTGGATCTCCTGAATTACTTAATGATGCATCGAGATAGAGAAAGTAGCAGGGAGTTTGATATATTTTTTTGTTTTCTGTCTGAGAAGCAATCACTTGTACAGTGCAAATTTTGTCTAGAGACATGATTGGAAACATATCATTGAAGATATTGTTCGACTTTTCACATACAAATGGTTAATTCTTGTCTGTTTATACGAAATCAACACTTGGGTCATCTTGGTTTAATTATACCTCAACACTTGTGCCATCTTGCAATATCAAAATCCATGTACATTCTACTCAGCTCATTATGGTTCAATTATACCATTATGCTTGTATAAACTTCTAACATATCAAAAGCTCAATGATGACAAACAAAAACAGAGCGAAAACATGTGACTACACAAGAATGACAATGATAAAATGACAATATCATTTTACACTTGCAATTAGTTGCATATCATTTTACACTTGCATTTAGTCGCATATCATTTTACACTTGCATTTAGCTGCATATCACATTTTCATCTTGCATTAATTTCACATCATTATCACACATCTCATTTTCAAGATACATCTCACATCATTCTAATTATCACACATCTCATTTTTACGATACATCTCACATCATTATCATACATCTCATTTTCAAGATACATCTCACATCATACATCAATAAAATAAAGATAAACAAAGCATCATCATATTTTCATCATTATAGCTCATACATCATAATCAAAATCAAAAGCATTACTATCTAAGTATTACATCATCATCATAGAAACATCATATAAATGCATGTCATAAATCATCATACATAACACATCACATGAGAATCAGAGAAATTCGTACTATATATCTCTCTCTCAAAATGGTTGAAATAAATAAAGAGGTATCATGTATGTCCAAATACAACAAACTGATCAAAATACAATAGAGACAAGTCTCTCAAGTATGACTATCTCTTGAGGCTAACAGTCTCACAGCAGATGTCTCAGCTCCTGGATCTCCCCTGGGTGGATCACGTCGAGAAGGCCCCGTAACACCTCTGCTCTTTGTCCCCATCTAACTCTGAGTAGATCGACTAGATACATAGATAGGAGCTCTTTGCTCTCTAGGCACTAGATCCTCATATAACTGCCTGTAGTACTCGGCTGCAATGGTTGTGTACCATATCTCTCTCAATGTGTCCCTCATTGAGGCACCACCTATTGCTCTCTACAATCTCTCTGCAAGCTCCTCTGCCTAACCCTGACGTTCTCTCTTTGTATCCCACTCTGTCGTAATCTATGTAATCTGGCATTATTCTGCTAACATCTGTACCTGTAGCTAATGCATTATGACCTATAGGGATCTAATCTATGAGTCCCATCAATGGGTGGGTACCCAAATCTAAACTGGTACCTATGTCGTGGTACCACCCATACCTATCCCTGTCTGAGGCATTAGTGGAGGTAGAACATCTAATCTCCTCCTCTAGGCGGGTTGCCTATCATCCTCTATACCCCCCACCACCGCTAACACAACACCTACCCTACCCACACCACCAACACCAAGGAGAAGTCCTCCTCCTCTCCCTCCATCACCCCCTTGTCCTCTATCTCTCCCCAAACCTCCTCTATCACCTACATATCCTCCTCCTCCTCCTCCATCACCTCCTCCATCATCACCACCTCCCTCTCCAACCTCCTTTCCCTCCTCATCTCTCTGTCTAACTCCCCCTTGCCTCTCTGGCTACTCATCCTCCTCATCATCAAAAGAAGGTAACATCTCTATTAGATCTGACATCTGTGCCACTACATGTGCCATGAAGTAGGTTGAGAACTCCTGTGTCATCCCCGCATCAACAAATATAGCTCCATAATCCCAATTTTGGCCTGCCAATATCATGTAATCCTCTACTATTGCTACACTATCCACTGTAGGCCCCCACTTGAGCACATCCTGTCTCTGGAGAGCATATAAACATGCTCCTTGTGGTATCCACTGTTGTCTCCAATACTGTCAATACACACGGTTATGCAAAAATCGTTCAACAATAAATGGCATCTTCTCGATCAAATATCTAGACATATACACATAGGGCATCTCTAGCCCATCCTCAGCCCACACCTTGCAATCCATATACGGTCTCTAAATAACCGTATCAATATCATCCAATACTCTCCGCCAGTGCTCTAGTTTACCTAGCTTACGCTAGACAACTATACCTGTATACCCATACACATATGCTCACCTAACCAGCCTATCCCTATCTGCAAGTGGCCTCATTATTGGAATATGCTCCCAGGCCCACACCTATAATAAGGTCACCCCCACTAACGAACTCATGTATCCCAGATAGACTACCTAGTGCAGCTCCCTGTAAAGGTGCGCTAACATGCAAGACCCCCATGCAAACCTGCATCCCTATGTAACCATATCCTCCAAAACCAATCTCCATCCCATAGCTAGTCCCTTCGACCTATAGTTGGGACACAAAAATCCACCAATAAAACCTACTAGAATATAGGGTAAAGGAGCATAATCCAGATCCACAAACTCCTGCCATGAGATCTCATATCCACAAATCTGATCATCCTGGAAGATGCGATGGAGAGCCTCTATCCCACCCTCCTCAGTGTACTCATATGGCAACAAGGCCCCCACAATCAGAATCTATAGAATGTGATAATAGTCCTTGGGTGTGACTGTTATCTCGCCAGTAGCCAAATGGAAGGTGTTCGTGTCACTATGTCAACTCTCCGCCAAAGCTGTCAACAAACCCTGGTTAATGATATACCGAGGCATGTCTAGTAAATAAGTCAAACCGCATCCCTCAATCACATCTTTATCAGCCTATGACAATCACAAAATCAATGACCATAGTCATGGAAATTGCTCTCGTGATTGAAGTACACCAAGCTGTGCCTGCAAAACAACAAATGTCCATCATCAGTTTCCACATCTATCTGATATATCCAATCGAAACAAAATCAACTTGAAACAACGACACACCAAATCAAGCACCATATCGAAAATCAAAGCATCATATCGAGAAATCATATCAAAGACCCATAATGCAAGCAATTCAAGCACCATATTGAAAATCAAAGATCCATATCGAACATCAAAGCACCATATCAAAAATCCAAGCATCATATCGAGAAATCATATCAAAGACCCATACTGAAAATCAAAGAACCATATCAAAAATCAAAGCATCATATCAAGAAATCATATCAAAGACCGATAACATAGGCAATTCAAAATCCATAATGCAAGCATCACATCAAGAATCATATCAGAAATCAAGAATCAGAACACATATCGGACATCAAATTCATATGGCAAGGAGAAAAAAATTAGAGATCCACATCAACAGAAAATCAAGATCCTCATTCAAACAATAGATAATCTTAGCACTTCATAATCAAATCAAATTTAGTAGACTCTCAATCATCATATCAAGACTCGAACATCATCACAAAAGGCAAAATATTGGCTCAAAACCCATCCCAAAACACTCAGCAGGAACCCATCCACTCCTAAGCCATCTACCTCATCTATTCCCCCCACAATGAATTCTTTCAAGTCTTTTCTACCCATTTTTCTTACTCACATGCCATAACATCCTTCCCATGTGCTAAGTTGTTAGGCATGTACTATCTTTCCTCACCTACACACTATAATCTTTATTCTACGCGCTAAACTTGTTGGCATATGCACACTCCAATGAGACATTGTATGTGATTGAAGGTTTTGTCATTGATGGCAACCTTGCAATCCTATGGCACTAGCAAGACATTATACCAGCAAAGCATTACATCGACAAGATAGTGCACCGACATTAGCAGATCACACTCAGGACACCGGCATCGGCACAGAAGAAAACAAGTATACCGACACAGAGGCTGATAGGATTTTTGTTATACAATATTTTGTTTATTATTGTAAGCCAACTTGGCAAATTGTAAAATGACTCATATATAAAGGAGATCATTGTAGACATTTGTAATAGTGATGTAGGAGTATAAAAGAAAATATTAGGTAGACCTAATGTGTGAAATATAGGTCAAGGGGTATATGTAAAGAATAGAGCAGGAACTGGTACTGAATCTAGCATTGAAGATGCTATTGTAAAGCAGTACAAGTTATTGGATTTGTATAATCCTTATTGTAAGTCAGTGTGACTTGCAATTGAGTAGTGAGCTCTAGGCATTTGGCCTTCCTGCATGTGCAGGCCCCTATTGTAAGTAATATTCTCTTTTTGGCCAGTGAGTGAATATTGTGGGTCACAAATCCCACCGAGGTTTTTCTCACACCAGGTTTCCTCGTTAACATCTTGTGTTATGGTGTACTTTTCATGTGGATATTCTTGATTCTGTTTATTGCATTATTTCTTGCATACCGGTACACTGTTATATTATGTTCTGCATGTTTTAACTTAAGAAATTCTTATTACCGGTTAGATACTGATTCACCCCCCCCCCCCTCTTAGTATTGGTGGGACCCCTAACAATTGGTATCAGAGCTTGGTCCTCTATTTTGAGAAGCCTAATAGCTTGAGGAAGATCTTGACACCGGTAAAGATGGAAAATCTGATGAAGCAACTTGAAGGAGCTCTTACATACTATGATGCAGAGAAATTGAAAAATATCAAACTAGAAGATGATTTAAGGGTAGCTCAGGATATCATTCAAGCACTTCAAGAAAATTTTACTCTTGCAAGAAATAAGAGAAGAGAATTTTGTGCAAAACTGCAAAATAAGAATGATGAAAAGGAATCACTTAATGATATGATAAGCAAGTTGAAACAAGAGATCATGACAACAAAAAATGAAATGCAAGATATGACTATGAGATTTTGCAAAGAGATTGAGGATAGGAAGAAGAATGAAGAAGAATTGACCAGAAGACTAAGTGATGCAGCAAATGAGAATACTAGACTTAGCTATGAAAATGACATGTTGAAGATAGATCTGATGCATACTCAGAATGACTCAAATGAACTGCTGAGATAAAAAGAAATCTTGGAAAGAGAACTGAAAACTGCAAATCAACACAAAGAAAAATTCAAGAAAAGCTCAGAGGAACTTGGTACCTTGCTGAAGAATAAAAAAACTAAAGGTGACACTTCTGGAATTGGCTTTGAAGTTGCTGAAATCTCTGATACTACAAATACTCAGGATCATAGAAAACCGGTAAGACAACCTAATGCTTATAAATTCAATGGAAAATGCTTTAACTATAATAAGTATGGTCATAAAGCAAATGAATGTAGATCTAGGAATTATCAGAATATCAACACACCCACCGGTCAATGTTCAAAATGCAACAAAGTTGGTCACAACTCTGAAAACTACAAAATGAATGTGAGATGTTATGTTTGTAGAAGATTTGGACATTTATCAAATCAATGCAGAACACAAACTGACATAGGTTATGGGAAAGCTATTCAGAAGAATAATGTAACTTGTTATGCATGTAACAAGATTAGGCATATTGCTAAATTTTGTAGAAGTAAAGGAACAATGGTAGACAACAAAAGTGCTAGCTTGAAAGGTAAAGAAAAAGTTGAAGAGGTTAAGCAAGAGTTCTCAAAACAATGGATTAGGAAAGTTGATCTAAATATTGGGAATACTCCTCCACTAGTAGAACAAATCAATGCTTCACAGCCAGGACAGAGTGATGCTTCATCGGAAGGACAGAGCAATGCTCCACCGGCAGGAAGTTCTTCATCTAATTGAAGAAAATTTCCTTGAGGGTTTGGCAATCTAATGACACATGTGCTAATTATTCCCTCGGTTAGAGATAAGAAGTTGAAAAATTACTTATTACCGGCAGACAATGTTAAGTGAATACTTAACCGACATGCAATTAATGTGGTAGATGGCGAAAAGACATTATAAAAGTAAGGTTTTGGCTCCATTTCATTTCACCATGATTTCAAATTTTCAGAGAGCGCAAAGATTCTGAGCCAAGGCATTTCAAGCAAGAAGCAAGCACACTCCAAGCAATCATCCATCCAAGGGAGTAAAAGGTATTTAATCATGGCATCCACCTCTCCAATTGAATACATAGTAAACCCTACTATTGTTGAAGTAATAAAAAGACCTAGGCCCGTATTTCAGCTAGTTCCCGAGATAGCAAAGAAGGATGATACCTTAGGTGTTTTTTCTCAAATTCCTAAGGGAGTTGTATATGCTGAAGACCCTAGAATGTACATCCATTGCAACATTGAAGAGTTAGGAGATGAGGAAAATAAAACCATGTATAAAACTATGATATGTGATAACACCGGCAATGTTAAAGATGAATGCAAGATTATTGAAACCTTAGGATTTACATAAATCCTTAGCATTCCTGAATTTCCTAAGGATGTGATTAGGATAGTCTTAAGCAGAGTACATGGAGAATTTTTTTGGTTAGATGCAATCCATAAGATCACCAAGGAAGCTGTGAAAGTTGTCACAGGGTTACTGACCACTGGTAAGAGACCAGATAAAACCAAGAAGGTTCCCAATGACCTAGTTATAAAACTAACTAGTGCAACATTCGCCAAGAGGTCTCTAAGGGCTAATGATGTAAAAGATATCAATGTGAGATTCATCAGTATGATATTAGGTTATAAAGCCACTCATGCTAATAGACTTAATTTAGTTTCAAGTTTATACATTAAGAGTGCTTATGATATGGTAACAGACAATGCAAAAATTGACATATGTGAATGGTTAAAGGATTAACTAATTGACAACCTTGGAAAGATCAAGAAGGACAAGAAAGGAACTTTCAGATTTGGAAATCTGTTAGTATGCCTAATGCTACACATAATAAAATAGGTTCCCGATATAGCTTATAAAGAACTTGGATATGACATATCAGTAGGAAAACAATTGACTAAACTATTCAATAACATGGGTGAGAACAAGGAAAACAATATTGATGACTTCTTTCAAGCATTAAAGACCAAAATGAAGAAAAGAGTAGACAAATACAAAGATGATATATGCTTTGTTATTAAGAAAGATTAAATCTAGATGGAAGCAGTCATCTCCAAGACAATTTGGGTAATCAAGATGGGCTATGAAATAGATGATCACATAGTTGAAACATATGCTAAAGCACTTCTGGAAGCCCCCAATGAACCTAAGGAAGAAGTATTTGGTAGTGCTGAGACTATAGAAAGCCAAATACAATCAAAGAAAAGAGTAAAGAAGGTTGACGCATTTGTAAGGAAAGGGTCCAGACAAGCAAAAGCCATTAAGGAAGATGTATTGAAGAAAACCGGCATAATAGAGGATGAGTTGGCAGCTCCACAACCTGAAACTCATCTATCACCGATAGGTACCTCTTCGGAAAGTGACATGCCAGCAACTTTTAAAAGAGTTGTAAGAAAAAGAGATCCCTCAGCGGCAACCACACCTTCACCTAGAAGAACAAGGAAAAAGCAACAAGCAGTGAGATCTCCGGTTAGAAAGGCCACACCAAAGAAGAAACTGACACCTAAGAAGAAGAAAAGGACAAACAGAGACTTGGCCCCTCTTGATGTATTGCTAAATGAAATCACAGAGGAAGGAAAACTGAAGAACATAGAGAAAATTTATGACACTCTAACAGCTGATGAGAAAGAGCAAGTTGAGAATAGTGTTATATTGCATATGGACATGTACAAGAAATTTTTGATGGAAGTAGTAAATGAAATTCCTGATTAATTATTCAAAAGACTTGAGGCAAGAAGGCAAGCAGTGATAGAATTAGATAAGAAAATAAAAATTGAGAAGCTACTTGTTGTATATCCAGTAAACTCTCCAAAAGAAATTGATAATTTGATTGCTCAAGCAAACCGGTCAGTATTCTCTACTACACACTGACATATTTCACAAATGGCAGGAAGAGTTAATGAAGTGACAGAGGAAATAGAAGATGGATGGGATATATTCCTGGTTGACAAAGAAAAACAAGAAGAGTACAGGAACCCTAAACCTATAAAGGTATATCAGAAAGATAGAGACAAGGGGAACGGTAAAATTGGTGGACCACCAAGCATCAAAGTTAAAGACAACCTACCCCCACCAGTGAAAATAACAACTAGTGAAGAACAACCAGCAATAAAAAGTATGGATGTAGAGGATAACAATCCTAATTCTAAAGTCCTATATACTGTGAATGTTGATACTCAGAAGATCAACATAATAGTAGACAAGGATACAACTAATAAGTCACATATGGCTAATGAGCCTCTGGTAGCAGGGGAAATAGAGAAACCGATAGAAGATATAGAGAAAAAGGTAGAGACTGAGTCATAGACAGAGACAACACAACATACAGAAAAACCAATAGAGCTAAAGGCTCCAGAACAACATCAACCGAAATAGGTACATAAGGAAACAATGCCACCGGTAACTAGTGAAGTAGGAAAACCCATGCTTAAAGAAATGCAGACCCAAACTGACCTACCAGAGGTCGATACAAGCATGGTTACTTCCACCAGTACTTAGATTGTTGGATCATCATCTGCATTCAAATCAACAAATGTGACTGAGGTATTACTTGATTCTATCAAGAAAATAACTGACTACAGCTCACAGGATTACAAGGCAATTGATGATTCTATACCAATTTTGAAGGTAAGAGCTCCCAACTATAATATAGATAATAAAGATTCTTTAGGACAATTGGATACATTGTGTAAATATATCTCAGAAAACATTGAGAAAATAAAGGAAGAATCAGTAAAGGATAAGGTAGAAATTGAAAAATAGAAATTCTTTGATGAGGAAATAAAGAAGTGTAATAGAGATTTTGACACACTTCTACTGGAACTATGTAATTTGTTGAAAGAATACAAAAATCTATATAAAGATACATGTAAAACAAAATTTTTGACTGTAGATATTGACAAGAAAATAAGCAAGGCACAGGATGAGATAAATAAACTTGCAGACAACTTTGTCAACTCACCTGATACACTATCAGTTTTTGAAGAGAAGATAGCAAATTTTGAGGAAGAACTACTCAAATTGGAAAGAGAGAAAGAAAGAATAATAAATAAGGCAAAACATTTGAGATCTAAACTAAGTCCAAGATTGGACTATTTAGCATCTCTGCGGAAGGAAATTTCTGAGGCATTAAGATAGGGAAGCAAAACACTGGCAGAGAATTTGTAGCATCTCACTGATACAGTGAAGAGAACTGAGACAGCAATAAAGGATAGTAAGAAGTTTATGGATAGTATAAACTTAATTTTGGGAGATCTTTTTCAGATTATAACTACCCAGCTACAAGGTTGAGGTTATGGATAGATGAAACTACAAACTCTACTGACATCTTGACAACCTTTGTCATTGATGCCAAAGGGGGAGTAGGATTAGGATGAGAAAATTCAAAACATAGGAATCATATGCTCAGGGGGAGCTCTCACATTTTTGATAAACATTTTTGGTAACATTTTTGGACTACACATTTTGGATACTTTTTGAAATTTCTCATGAGTGTTGCCATCAATGCCAAAGGGGGAGATTGTTGGCATATGCACACTCCAATGAGACATTGTATGTGATTGAAGGTTTTGTCATTGATGGCAACCTTGCAATCCTATGGTACCAGCAAGACATTATACCAGCAAAGCATTACATCGACAAGATAGTGCACTAGCATCAACAGATCGCACTCAGGACACTGACACCAGCACAGAAGAAAACAAGTATACCGGCACAGAGTCCGACAGGATTTTTGTTATACAATATTTTGTTTATTATTGTAAGCCGACTTGGCAAATTGTAAAATGACTCTTATATATAAAGGAGATCATTGTAGACATTTGTAATAGTGATGTAGGAGTATAAAAGAAAATATTAGGCAGACCTAATGTGCGAAATATAGGTCAAGGGGTATATGTAAAGAACAGTGTAGGAACCAGTACTGAATCTGGCATTGAAGATGCTATTGTAAAGTAGTACAAGTTATTGGATTTGTATAATCCTTATTGTAAGTCAGTGTGACTTCCCATTGAGCAGTGAGCTCTAGGCAGTTGGCCTTCCTGCATGTGCAGACCCCTATTGTAAGTAATATTCTCTTATTGGCCAGTGAGTGAATATTATGGGTCACAAATCCCACCGAGGTTTTTCCCACACTAGGTTTCCTCGTTAACATCTTGTGTTATGGTGTACTTTTCATGTGGATATTCTTGATTCTGTTTATTGCATTATTTGATGCATACTGATACACTATTATATTATGTTCTGCATGTTTTAACTTAAGAAATTCTTATTACCGGTTAGATACTTATTCACCCCCCCCTCTCAATATCTGTGGGACCCATAACAAAACTAACCTATGTGCTAACTGGGGTTTCCATTGTGCTCACCTTCTTACCCTATGCGCTATTTCACCCTATGTGCTATCCTACACCTTCCACGTGCTTACCTGTCAACCCTAAGTGCTACAAGACTAAAGCATTATCCTAAACCTACGACTTGCTGCAGAATGCACCTCAAACACTGACCTAGCTAGGTTACCCTACGTGCTATGATGATTATAGTATGCACTATTCTAGACTACCTATGTGCTAAAACGACGAATTTGAAAGAAAAAGATAAAAAATGAGATCAAAATCGACAAAATTAATCAAAAAATGTGGCAAAATTTAGATGACTTACAAGTGGACTATAAGTAGCGGGACTTTGGTATCGACGAACACGCTCGAATCGATGAGAAGCATAAGGAATTGGTATTTTCATCATAGCTAAGGTGTTACAATCGCAAGGAGACAAATGTGCAAATGATAAGAATAGAATCACTTTTTACCTTTTTATAGGGTAAAAGTCAAAAAGGGTTAGTAGGTGGGGCATGTATTTTGCACATTTTCTCACTTTTAAACTTATCAAACATCATTTTTTGGGAGATGAATCAATTACACTGCATTCAACACACTCTAAATTTCAAAAACACTCAACAAATCAATCAAATTTTTAAAATATTCGATTCATCTCCCAAGGGGGCATCATCAATATCGTTCATCAAATCTGGGGCATCATACCGACATTTCGACACAAACATCATATCCGAGAAAATTTTCTTTGAATTAACATGTGTACATATGTCACTTCAAAGAGGGGCAAAATGTAGATGTATAAAAATGACCACTTTCCTAAGTGAATATTTAATATTCATTTTAACCTCATTCCTCTATTTAATTAAATTCTATTTAATTAAATTATTCACATTCCTCTATTTAATTAAATGAATGAATTAATTAAATTATTCACATTCCTCTATTTAATTAAATGAATTAATTAATTTATTTAATTAAGTTCACCTAAGCCTTTCATAACCTTTAATTAAATAGATCACTTTATTTAATTAATTCCCCTTTCTCCCCTTTTAATTAAATTTACATTTAATTAAATTGATCTTTGCAAGTAAATAAATCAAATTTATTTTTTTAAATCTCCCACTTGTATTTATGCAAGTTGCATCTATTTTTGTTGAAATAAAGTAAATTATTTTAATTAAAATTCCCCTCCATCCACTTGCATTTTCCTACATCTCTAACTTGCCTCTCTAAACCCCCTTCTAGATTCTTCTAATCACTTCTAAATTAGCCTAATCCATCTCCTAAATATTGTCACATCCCTAAGCAAAGGGAAGTCACTTCTCAAACCCTCAAAGTCTTTGAAAACCATTGAAGGCTTTATGTCTTCAACAAGTTAACATTTAAAGTCTTCCTAACCATTAATGGTTAACTCAACCTTCTTACATGATTAGAGACTTTCTTTCTAACTCAACCTTAATCTAAACCAAGGGTGTCATCAAGTATTCATTTATTTGACCATGGTTATCCCTTTAACCCTTGCACAAGAGTTTATCCTTTGGATAAAAGTTTTATCCATTGGATGACCCTAACCTAACCTTAACCCTTACCTCCTAAGGTAACCTTCATGTCTTCTCAAGCATTTAATGCTTCTTACATCTCCTCTCAAGAAGTCTTTTATTGACAATTGTCACTATTTTATTGGTGAGAATTGTAAACATGGATTGATAACTTTCAATCCTAGCCCTTGTTAAGATTATCCAATCTTGACCATCTATTGCCCTAATTTTCCTATAAATAGAGCTCTCATTCTCTCATTTTAAAATCCAAGTCTTTAGTATCAAACTTATAGACATTTTACTAAGTATATCCAAGTTCATGGATCTAATCTATAATCATTTTTAAATCAAGCATTTAGCCTCTCTTTGAATATAAATCATCTTAATAAGCATTTTAAGAAGCATTTCCATTATCATAGCACACTCATATTAGACTAGTATATCATGTTAGGATAGAATTTTACTAATATTTTATCTTATGATCATATCCATGCTAGTTTAAATCATATTATATTTAATATCATGCATAACTAGGAATGCATTCATATTAAGTTGATCAAACATCCCTCATTCTTGGAGTTTTCATTCCTAAAATTACTTTGCTCAGTGATCTGAGAGCAAAGGCATTGACTTGAGGGATCCTGTGAGATAGAGAACAATGGAACGTCCCTTAATGGGGAGTTGATCTATTCCATATATCTCCATAACTTGCACCAAGAGTCCCATTGGTGTGTGGACCCTTTTGAAACCGAATTTTCTATTTCTTCACACCACTTTTCCCGCTCACACTAGTTTTGATTTGCTTTATTTTTACCTTGTCTATCCATATGCCCAAATTTATTTGAAACAAAACATCTACCATTGAATTTATAAGCATTAGATTGTCTTACCAGTTTCCTCTATTCTGATGAGTTCTGCATACTAGTTGTCTGAACTTCATTTGCAGTACCGAAGATTTCACCTTGTACAAATCCAAGTCCTCTAGAATCATCAATCTATCTTTGTCTTTTCAATAAGTCATCCAACTGTGCAGCACTAATCCTGAATTTTTCTTTATACTCACTTGCAGTAGTTAGATCATCTCTCAAAGTAGTTATTTGTCTTTCAAGTTCTTGTTCATTGTTTTGGGAGTGTGCCAAATCAATTCTCAACAGATTATTCTCATGAGTCAATTTTCCACATTCATCAAATTTATTTTTTAGAGATATAACAAGATTATCTTCCTTCTTCTCTTTTTCCTCAATATCTTTTGATAGCCTCATAGTCAGATCTTGCATTTCAATCTTCATGAGCATGTTTGTTTGACTTAGTTTCTAACATTGTTCCTTAAGTGCATTCTTCTCCTCATCATCCGAGTTTTGCAAAAGTTTTTCTCTCTTGGCTTGAGTTGATGATAACCTTTCTTGTAGGATAAGAATGAACTCATTTGCATAATTCAATTCTTCTTGCAATTTCAAGTTCTTCATCCTTTCAACATCATAATCCTCAATAGCCATCTCAAGTTGCTTCTCCATAGCCATGTTCAAAGATTATGGTTTCAGGATCTTCCTCAAGCTATTAAACTTCTTCTAAGGTACCAAGATCTGATACCAATTGTTGGGATCCAAGAACACTGAGAGGGGGGGGGGAGGGTGAATCAGTGTTCTACTGGTAACACAAGATTTTGTCCTTTTATACCATACACATATAAACCAGTAAACATATAACATGAAGCAAATAAACCATCCATATAAATGAACACCATAACACATAGAATATATATGTGGAAAACCTCAAAGAGAAAAAACCACGGTGGGATTTGTGACCCACAATATCAGTTCACTGGCCATATGAAAGGATATTACATATAATGGGGGTATGCACATGAAGGAAGGCACACTGCCTAGAGCATACTGCTCATCACTAAAGAGTCTTACTAACTACAAGTTTCTGCTGAAATAAAACAATAAAACTGGACTCAAAAATGCATCTGCTATGCCAAATAGAGTTTTGGTTCTAGCTTTGCTCTGTACTAGTTCATAAACCTTGAACACTACTACCAGTATCTCTTCTCCTCCAAGAATTCTTTCCAAGCTATCAATAGATTATTGCATGATATAACACTTGCATGCAAATGATCTACATACATATACTTCGCATTATACAGTTCTGCTATATTCTCCTATGTCGCATCCTATGTCATATCCTTATCATGCTTCAAAATGAACTATCAGACTGACCTATATACCCATTACAAACAATATGCCTTATGTCGGCTTACAATGTATTACAAAAGATATTCAATGTCGGCCTCAACAATAATTACAAAATGATTTACTAAATAAATATCCCTTGATGTCAGCTTCCTTCAAGTACTGATGTCAGTGTCGGTGTTGGTGTAATCCTGGATACTCCAATGTCGGTGTTTGTCAATATATGCCTCCTAATGTTGGTATATGACTTCCATCTAAACTTGTTTCCATAAATGACAACAAAATGAATCGGATGAGTGTCAGTTGCCAACAAACTAAACCGGATAACAATATTTGCAAAGAATGTCAAGTTGGAAAGCAGATGAAAGGAACATACAGAGGAAAGGAGTAGTGGTCCATATGATTGTTGGATTTAGTGCACACATATCTATGTGATCCTATAAGAACAAGGAGTTTAAAAGTTGAGAAATATTTAATGTTATTGATTGATGATTATTCTAGAATGTCATGGATTGCATTTTTGAGAGAGAAGTCAAAAGCATTAGAAAAATTCAAGATATTCAAGGCTAGAGTTGAAAATAAAGTTAATAGAAAGATTAAGTGTTTGAGGTCTAACAATGATCAAAGGAGAAAAACTACTAGAAGTCTATTAGAGAGAAGCAATTCATGCAGAAGCCTACACTCTTAACATAATTCTATATCAAAAGAGACTTGGAAAGACATCATATGAACTATGGCATGGTATAACTCTGATAGTGAAATATTTTAAGGTATTTGGAAGTAAGTGTTATATCTAGAGAGATGAAGACAATCTTTGAAAATTTGACAGTAGAGCAGATAAAGGTATATTCCTAGGTTATTCTATAAGAAGAAAAGCATACCAGTGTTACAACAAAATACTAAACAAAATTGTTGAAAGTGCAAATGTGAAGGTTCATGAAGGCATTTCTAAAGACTCTAACAAATTGGTAGGTTATGAATCTAATAAATTGATTGATAGAAACAGGGAAGAGAAAACCAAAGAAGAAGAGAAAGAAAAGGAAACTCAGGATGCTTCAGTATCTACATCTAGAACCCCAAGGTATAGACTGAAGAATCATTTAGTAGACTAGATTATTGGTGATAAGAACAAAGGAATTATCACAAGAAGAAAAGAAACTCAAGATCAAGTTCTGTTATGCTTACTATCTAAGATTAAACTGAAATTTGTTGAAGAATATTGCAATTATAAAAGTAGGATAAAGTAAATGAGAGAAGAGCAGGATTAAATTAAGAAGAATCGAGCATGGGAACCAGTACACAGACCGATAGATAAAAATGTAATTGGAACAAAGTGGGTATAGTGGAACAAGTTGGACGAGGATGGAAAAGTTGTGATAAATAAAGGTTGGTTGGTTTGCAAAGGTTACACATAGGATGAAAGCATTAATTTTGAGGAGGCATATGCACTTGTTTCTCGGATGGAGGCTATCAAGATGTTTTTGGCTTTTGTAGCCTTTAAGGATTTCAAGGTTTATCATATGGATGTAAAGTCAGAATTTTTGAATGGAGAACTGAAATAAGAAGTATACATTGATTAATCAAAAGGATTTAAATTGAAAGATGACTTGAACATTGTTTGCAGATTGAAGAAGGCTTTGTATGGATTGAAACAAGCTCCTAGAGATTGGTATGGAAGGTTAGATAAGTATTTGACTGAACAAGGTTTTTAGAAGGGATCCGCTAACAACAATTTATTTTTCAAAACTGATTCAGGTAAAATCTTGGTTATTGTAGTATATGTTGATGATATCATATTTGGAGGAAATGAAGGCATGTGCAGAAACTTTACTAATGATATGTAGAAATAATTTGAGATGTCCATGATTGGTGAGTTAAATTTATTTATTGGTTTGTAAGTAAATCAATGTAGCAAAGGATTTTTCATTTCTCAGTCTAAATACATTAAGGAATTTTTGAAGAAGTTTGGGTTGGAGAATTCCAAAGTAGTGTGTACACCTATGACCATCAGATGCAAGTTGACTAAAGAAGATGAATCTCCTAAAGGTGAAGAAAGTCAATATAGATCAATGGTTGGAGGATTATTATATTGGACTGCTACCAGATTGGATATCATGTATGTAGTTTGTTTGGTAGCTAGATTTCAACAAGAGCCAAAATAATCATATGTTGTGGTGGTAAAAAGAATTTTCAAATATTTGAAAAGGACAAAAGAGTTTGGTTTGTGGTATCCTAAAAATTCAAATTTTACTCTTACAACTTATACAGGTGTAGATTGGGCTAGAAGTGTTAATGATAGAAAAAGAACAAGTGGTGGAGCATTCTTCCTTGACTTTTGATTAGTTGATTGATTGAGTAAGAAGCAGGATTATGTGTCTTTATCTACAGCTTAAGCAGAATATATTGCAACATCTTCATGTTGCACACAGATTCTATGGATGAAGCAGACCTTGAAGGATATTAGTGTAATACTCAATGAACCCAATTCAATTATGTGTGATGACACTAGTACAATAAAAAATTCTAAGAATTCGGTACAACATTCCAGAACAAAGTCTATATCTATTAGGTATCACTTCTTGAGGGAAAAGGTGTTGGATAATGAAGTAAAGCTTGAGTATTTATCTACAAAAGAGAAGATTGTAGATATCTTCACGAAGGCATTATGTAAAGATACTTTTGAGTATCTCCAACAAAAGTTAGGGGTATTACCCCTTCCCAATTTGAATTGATGTACATTTGGATGTGCATTGGTCGAGTGAACAACTTGAATATTCTTATCTAGACTAATGTATGGGTGCTTCCTCTTAGGGGGAGTAGGAGTAAGTTTCAAAGGGGGAGTTATGCCCACCTTTGTCCTTGATGTCAAAGGGGTAGAGATGCAGAGAGATGTGTAGAGATGTACATAGAATTATGTTGATCTGATGATGTAGAGAGAGTTTTGTCTTTATTATCGATAGATGTTGCCATCAATGACAAAGGGAGAGAGTGTTCCAAATGTGATGTTGATGGTTGTCATTGATGTCAACATATGGTTTTGTAATTAGTGATCTAGAATTTGCATTCCCAAAATCTTTGGTGCTCCGGAAGATGTGTTACAGTTGGTATTTTGTTTGTTTGTTTTGGTGGTAATCTGAAAATGGTATTGATTGATTATAGTCATGAGTATCTTGGTTTCATTCTTATTTTTGCTAAGTTGGGTAGTGTTATTTTGGGTCCGGATTAGGTCCAGAATTTGAGGATGAGTTACAACATTTGTGTACAATGTATGAGTCATGATTTGGGTTTGAAACTTATGATGGATGTAACGTGTTGATCTGACCAATAATGTGTGTTGTGGTATGGTCTACTTCTCATTCCTTCTCACCACTGAAATGTTTAGTATTGACCTATTTTAAATCTATGTCTTGACCGACTTAGAAGATTATGTTTCCCAAAGGCAGTATAAATAAAAAGATGAATTGAATGATGAACATATGGAAGAAGTGCAAGATTGAAAAGGAAAAATTTGATTGTTGATATGTGAAGTGTGTTGGTGTTGAGGCACCGGAAATAGTTCTGGTATTGATGAATTGTGTAATAGTGGTGGATTCTTTTTTTTCTTTCTTCTTCCTTCGATAGTGAGTCTTCTTCTAGGTCATGAACCCTCCTGCCGTGAACATTCTAGCAGTGAGCCGCCTTTTGTCAAAATCACCTTAACCAATGTCACCTTAACTGGTGTTATATGTTGAGAACTAATATTCTCCATGGCTTTTTTCTTCTTTGGTTTTTTCGCATCATATCTAGTGTTCATTGTATGACTTGTTTTGTGTATGTGTTTTAAAGTCATATCTACTTTAATTAATTATGTTGGTTATTCTGTATGTGTGAATGTATTGAAGAAAAGTATAAGTTGTCAACTAATTCACCCCTTCTCTCAGTTGCCTAGATATTTAACATAAGGTAGTATACATTTTAAGATAAGGATGTCATAATAATGAAATGCATCCAACATAGGCAATTTGAGGGGATGCCACATAGAAACAACATCGTAAGAAAGCACATAAGTTATCCAAAGATCTAGGGTCAGTATAATTATGAGATCAAAATTATATATTGATATGATTTTTTTTAATTAACCTCATCCCACAAATACAATAGAATTATGAGTACAAAGGAGGAAGAGCGCATGAGAATAAATAAAAGCTTTTGGGTCAACAGGGAAGAGGCCAAAATGCTTCAATTCTTTATCATCTCCAAAAGAGAATGTAAAAGCACATGTATAACAAATAGAAGAATGGCATAAGAGGGTTGATTCCTTTGTGTCCTTGTGCCAATAGAGCATCAAGGGTCATCCAAAGATAACTTAATAAATAAAAGACATGTCAAGAAACACATCATGAGGAAAAATATTACATGTAAGAAAACACAAAAAGACAAAGGGTATCACACTTATGAGCTAATCTCTAACAAATCGTTCACCTGCCAATATTGTACATGATAAAGAGATGGAGAGAAAGATGATAAAGGAGATAAACCTACTACAGTACAAGGATATACTCATAGTTCCATATGTGAATGACCATTCCCTAAGAAAGGATCGCTAAGTGTGTCATGAGGAGCTAGAGTCAGCACTTGAGAGAACATTAAGGATAAATTAAAAATGATTTGCCATAGTTTCATCCATGTCATCTATATCATTATAAAATTTTATCACAATAGGTGATGTTATAATTCTACTAGTCTTACCGTGAATATTGTTGGATATTAGAGTTGTTGGAATGTGTTGTTGTCATTGATGTCAACATATTCCTGTATTGCAGAGATTTGTTTTGGTGATCTGTTATAGATGTGCTGATGTGGTTTAATGGGTGTTGAGATACTTATCTCTAGTTGATTCAGTATGAGTTTCATGATGCAATATGGTGATTTGGTCGAGTTATGTGATCCAGTGTGATGGTTGGTTTTTCAGTTTTCAATGTTTAGTGTTGCAGAGTTGTGGTATTTGATCCATATTGCTCCAGAATGATTATATCTCAAGTTGCAAATTTTGGAGAGTGTTTGGGACATTCAAGTGTATCCTTAGACTGAGTAGTTCATGATTTGGAACTTCGCAATTTTATCTTTCAGTTTGTCATTTGGTGTTCTTGAGCTCCAATGATGGAATAATGATTAATCTTGTTATCTGGGTTGTTGCGGTGATTGCAGTGGAATTCATGTTGCTTGTTGATGTTCTATTATTGTGTGCTATGCATTTTGGTGGTCCGCTTTGATCGTGGTGCACATTATTAAATATTGTATTGCTCTGGTGGTATTCTTCATGTTATGCGACATATTTGGTGGTGTAGTGTGTTGCAGATGATCTTGTCAAATTATTTGGTGTTGTTGTGTGTTCGAGAATTTGATTTGGGTCTATGATATGTCCTTTATGATATTGTATTGGTCCAGTTATGGAATTATGAATCATGTGATGTAATTTTGTAATTAGGTCTTATGTGTTGAGCCGACCTTAGGGTTAAGGTTGATGATCTATATAAATAAGTATTGGAATCATGTAAGTTGAATGTCTGCAAGTTGTATGAGTGAACATGTGAATTTGTCTTTTGGTGGTGGAGAAAAGAAGAGAAGAGTTGTGTGATGAATACTAAGAGGGGGGGTGAATTAGTATGCCAAAAATCAATGTACTTAAACACTTTACTAGACTAACAGTAAACTGGTGGAATAGTTTAGCAGACAAACCGGTTAGCACGCATGCAACCCAAATAGAAAATAATGCATTTACCAACAGAAGTACAAACACCATAACACAAGAGATTTTGATGTGGAAATCCAAATGGGAAAAACCACGGTGAGATGGAACTCACAAGTAACTATCTGCAGAATAGGAACCAGACCGGTTAAGGTCAGACTAGTTAAGGTCATACAATGTTCTTTACCAGAATAGATCCTGTTAGGAATCTCAATCTCTGTTAGGAGATATGTCTGATTAAAGACTACCTTGCTAGAGGATTTTAGATCCACATATGTGAACCACCTTGTTAGAAGATTTACAAAAAGCTTTTGGGCCTTCTCGGTTAAGGGCTTCAGACTTGTCGAAGATGTGAGTAATCAACAACTGAGTGATCTAGCTAATAGCACAAATTGCTTGGTTAGATCCTTAATAGCTCATTCCTAATGCATTCCAGCATTACTTCAGTCTTCAACACATTCACACTCTCTCTAACTCATCAACCACCTGAAACCCTAGCAACAACATAAAACCCTAGAAATGATGTCCTTATAAAGGAATCTGATTTCATGTCGGTCCAATAGGATTACAATACAATTTCCTAGGTTCAATGCATCTAGACATATTCTATAACACAACACAAAAATCATCGTTAAAGTGTTGACACCATCAAAAAATCAGTGGATGGTAACTCATCACAAAATGTCAGTTGATAACTCATCATAGAGTATTACCGATTCATACAAAATACTGGTTAAAGCAAAATACTGGTTGTCGGTTTGATAATAATGAAGACTAGGAAATATGAGTTGTGCCGCTTCGTTCCTTTGTACCACTTGAGATCCTCAAACCGCTTGGGGTTTTCATACCACTTCAGATCGGTAAACACTTTTTGCAAAACACTGATAGTCTAAAGACTATAATACATCATACCAGTTGGAACAAATACCGATTGAGCTGTAACTTATACATGCAGAAAGTGATCTCAATGCAAGTGTGTGTCCATCAATGACAATCACAACATAATTATCAAAAATGCCAACAATCTCCCCCTTTGGCATTGATGGCAACACTTAGGAAAATTTTGACATCTAAATGTTTTACAACAAAAATATGCCATAATCAAAATTACTCCCCCTAAGTATATACACTATCCCTTTTGCATAAAATACAATGTATACTACTTCTTAATAGAAATAACCTGAAAGTATATATCAAAACATTCAGAATTACACTTCTCCCTCTTTGCCAACAATGACAACAAAATATTACAGACCAACCCCTGTTTCATTAGTATTAAGAGAATAAGAGTTTATGACAATAAAGAATAAAACTTGTCAAAAACTGATTTAAAGTCCTGCAAAAATTGTTTCATAGATAAGGACCAGGACTCAAGTAGGGAGGTAGCCACTTCTTTCTCTGTCTGTATCTGGGAGACCTATTCTTCCATGGCATCTATTATGCTCATCTCTTGAGTCACCATTAAGGCATCCAGATTAAGATAACATTTCTGAAGTATTTGCAAGTGCGGGAGTAGAACCAGTTGTAGTTCCTACAAATCTGGAGTCCGATTGCTGATTTCCAACTCTATTTTGGCAGACTGAATATGAAACTGGTGAATGGTTTTCCCATAAGCTGTAAAAGAGTCATATGGTGGCTTGAAGGTGCTCATGTATAACTACAAGTCAGTTTGTAGCTTTTGCTTCTATACAAGCACATCATCATAGAAGAGATGGGGTTGGCAGATCTTACTCAGTAGTAGATTCCCCTCATCTAGAGCATTTCTTATGTCTTTTTGAGCTTTTTGCTGATTGAACCGGAGCTCACTTAGCTTCTTCACCAGGGCAATGTTGAGAGATTTTTGATGCTCTTTCTTGGCATTTGCCTCTGCTACCTCTTCTAGGCTCTACACTTGATCATCCACTACGGTGCATAGGAGCTTCAATTGTACCGATGATGAATCAGTATTGGGAAGGTTTGTGTCGAGCAACAAACCGGTAAGAGTGTCCACCGCAGCTTGGATCACATCTTGCTCCTTCTTGCTCCTTATCACTTCAAGGCATTCTTGAGCAACCTTAATGCTCTGTAGCAGCTCCATTTCATTTGTAGACTTGAGATCAATAGGACTGGTGAGGTCAGCCGATTTGGCTTGACTACCGATTGCCTTTGGAGTCTCCATCTGAGTGTTTTTTACCGCTTCTTCTTTCTCTGTAGCTCTTAACTTTTCCTCTTCTATCTTTTTCTTTTCCTCTTCTTCTGTTTTCCTTTTCTCTTCTTTCCCCTACTTCTCTTTTTCTTCATCCTTTTTCTTCTGCTCCTCTTCCTGCTGCTTCTTCTCCTCTTCTTTTTTCTTTTCTTCATCTTTCTGCTTCTTTTCTTCTTCATTCTTCTTCTTCTCCTCTTCCTTCTTCCTCTTCTCCTTTTCATCCTTCTTCTTCTCCTCTTCCTTCTTTCTCTTCTCCTCTTCATCCTTCTTCTTCTTTTCCTCTTCCTTTTTCCTCTTCTCCTCTTCATCCTTCTTCTTCTCCTCCTCTTCTGTTTTCCTCTTCTCCTCTTCTCCTTCTTTTTCTCCTTCTCCACTTCCTTTCTCTTCTCCTCTTCTTCTCTCTTTTCCTTCTCCTCTACTTGCTTCTTTGCTTCTTCCTTTTTTTCCTCTACATCCTTTTGGTTGTCTACTTGTTCTGCCTACTTCTCCTATCCTGTTGCTTTTGATGGTGCATCCTGAGTAACATTTTCACCTTCTAAGGCATCTACATCAATGGGGTCCATTTGTTCTATGATCGGTTCTTCTTCACTATCATACACCTCATCCAGTTTTCCAGTTTTCAGTTCTGGCTTAGCTTTTATGTTGGCTTCAGCCACTTGATGAATCTTAAGAGCTTGTTGAGCATAAGTATGTGTATCCTTGATCACTTCTTGACCCTTTCCTTCTAGGAAACATGAGTCTTCTTCTTCTCATGAAGAAGAGCCCTTTGTATTTATTCATAACTTCAAAAAGTTCTGAATTTGAAACATCAAGAAAATTTTGAGCAAATATTTTCTTCCTCATTTCCTGTTCCTTTTCTATGGCAATGCATGATTTATTGTCTAAAGAATTATACAAAGAATCTGGTGTCTTAGATCTAATTTCTGAAGGCAACCGATCATTAACACATAAATACCTAATGATTTCCTATTCAACTACTTCCTTTCCATCATCATTGAAATCATCAAAATAATTAATCAAATCATTCAACACTTTTCTCCTAATATTCTTTATAGTTCTTTGACAATGTGTCAAAGGTTTGTAGGAAGATATGTCAATATTTACCAGTGCCGATGATGTCGATTCATTCTTTGTCTTTTTCTTTGTTTGTCTTGTCTTCTTGGGTTTTTCTTCAGACACAATTTCTTCTAAGTCCGGTGAATTAATCCATGTCTTCCTCTTCCTCTCGAAGACTTTGGCAAGTGTCGCTTCCAGTTTCTTCTTTGCAGGTGACTGCTTGGTCACTTTGGGACTAGCTGTAGTAACCAGTGTCGATGTCGAAGGCACTGCCTTTCCTTTCTTTTCAGATGATTCTACAACTGATGCAACCCTTTCCAAATAGGTATTGGTTCTCTTTGCCTTAGGATCAAGGGGTGAGGCAATTAGGGTAGAAGCATACTCATCCAACATATCATACATTACCTCATAGCCCATAGGCTCTACTTCTTCTTGTCTAGGCTCAACAACCTCCATTAAGAATTGATCCACTTTGATGATAAAGCAGATGTCCTCTTCATATTTCTTGATAATGTCACTAGTTATCCTCATCCTTAGGCTCATCTTGCTTCTGAACTCATCAAAGTACTTGTTCAGAACTTCAGGGTAACCGGTTCCAACTACTTGTAGGCTCTCTTTGATCTTCTTGGTAACTGGTTGGTCGGTAGACCATTGAATATCTCCAACTCCTAGGAAATAACCTAGGAAGTAGAAGAATAACCCTACCAATAGTTGTCCAAACTTGAATCTTAGTGCATTGTCTTGTTTGATTGACTTAAGATTCAACATAAGTTGTCTTTGCATACAGGTGCACAGATCAAACAATGCATCCTCCTTGATCATCTTGTAAGTGGCATTTACCACTATAGCAAAGATAGAATTAATTCTGCTGGCAGAGAATGTCTAGTAGCCTATCACCATGCAGACATACTTGACCAGATCATCTTTGTTTGAGTTGACGGTCATGCCACGTGAGTCACTCACTGAACTGGTGAGCTTGGACATTTCAGTCTTGCTGACCTTCCTTAGAGCTGGTACTTCTCTTGTATTGCAGAAACCGGTGATGGCCTGAATAGCTTGTGGTGTGATATCATGTGTTCTCTTAAGATACATCTTGTCACCATGAACTCTGCTCAGAATGATTTGAATGTGGTCATATGTGAAATCCTCTAGGAAATAAACCACATTATGAAGTTTCTTCTTCTCCAAGATGCTATACTCCAGTTTGATCTTTTTATCCTTCCCATAGAATAGACCTAGCTAAGAATGGATTGCGAGAGACCCTAGGTCTTCAATTTTACAATCTATATAATCAAAAATGCCTTCTTCCAGCATCACACCAGCCGTTGCTTGAGACAAGGCATTATATTTTGACTTTCATTGTATGAAGCCCATAGAATCAACAGTTGCACTAGAACTATCATGAGATGCAGAAGCCATGATAAAACAGAAAAATCAAAAAATACCTTTCAAAAATCAAGAATTTAGGGCTTGCAAATTCCACTTCACCTCATACTTCATCGATTGTTGAATCACCGCTATGAGTTCTTCTCTTGACCATTTGATATTTGCTTTTGAATCTTCTTCAGCGTTTTGAAATTTCTTTGAATCGCAACAAAAATCACTTTTTCTTCACTGTGCACTTGACAAACTTCTTCGCTCCAAAAATGATAGTGAGAAATGATTTGAAAATTCTTTTTAAACATATTCCTCACCTACCATAATAAATGCTCCACCATTAGGGCGTAAACCCTAATTTGCCTGTTACCGTTTCCAATCTTCTACCAAATGACAAGTATCACATACCGATTAAGGTCTTTTACCAGTCGGGGGTTCGAAACATTTCACTGTTTGCTCCCCCTAAGCTTTTTTGATGCTTAGTTTGTCGGTTCTGTGATTTCCACACTATGTGTAGAAACTAGTTCTTCTTGCAACACCGCTGGTTTCTTTTTCCAAGTTTTGTTCATAACTACTTGAACAATTTCAATATCAATCTTTCCTTCTGGAGTTACCGGTATGTCATCTGATATGTTCTTTCTTGTTCTGCAGAATCGTGACCTAGTTTGTTGCAATGATAGAAGACCATTCTAGGTGCTCTCCAAGGTCCATTATTCATGTTACCATTCTTCCTCCTACATGTTACAGCTGTGTGACCATGACCATGACAGATCAAATAGTTTTCTCTCCATCAGGTTGCCACTTGATAGCCACCGCTTCTTGACTGATGATTAAAGTCATTAAACCAGTTGTGATTCTGGTTCACAAAAGGTTCCGGACCAACTCCTTGAGTCCTCTAAGGATATCTTCCGGTGTTGTTCATAATAGACCTGCATTCAGATGCTCTATGCCCAAACTTGTTGCATGCAAAAAAATTACCATTGAACTTATTTGATCTAAGTACATTGTTTATAAAGTAAGGAAAATTATTGTAGGCTTTGCTCCTACACACATTGGCAGTATGTCCTTCTTTAAGACAGTTAAAGCAAATAGGTTTAAACTTTTGCTTACCTTTATCCTTTGATGTTGGTTGTTTCTTTGATGCTTCAACATTTGTACCAGAGGTCTCACCTTCCTCATGACCTGAATAACCAAGTCTATCAATATTCTTGATAGGTTTGGCAGATTCAAGCTTTTGCTCTAGCTTAACAGTACTCTTGTTCAACTTAGCAAGTATTTCCTTTGACTCAGAGAGTTCTTTGGAAATAACAGCATTTGTTTCCATCAATTTTGCATTCTCAAAGATAGCCATGTTCAGTTCTCCTTGCATGTCTTCCTTTTCCACTTTGCTCACATGGAGTTGAGTAGTTAGGGCACTGATCTCTTGCTTTAGCTTGGAGATTTCATGATCTTTGTCTTTTACCAAATCTTCAGCTTTCCTCCAGTTCTCAAGCTCTTGGCACATTCAAATAGTCAGTCCTTCCAACTCTTTTCTCAGGTTGGAATTGGATTCATTCAGCTTTTCTACTTCTTGAATCAGGGCTTCCATATCTGCTTCATCAGAAGAACTATTTTTAGATAGTTCCATCAATTTTTCAGCATGTTCTCTCCTTTTTTCCTGAGAGGCCTTATATTTGACCATAAGATCATCATAGGCTTGCTCCGACTGAGTGAGTCGATGAGTAAGTTCCCTCATAGTGTATTCCCCCATATCTCTTTCCAAGTGGTTAGACTTATAGATGTTAGCATATGCACACTCCAATGAGACATTGTATGTGATTGAAGGTTTTGTCATTGATGGAAACCTTGCAATCCTAGGCAAAGATATTATACCGGCATCAGTAGATCACACTCTAAATCGCCACTCAGGACACTGGCACCAGCACAAAGAAAAGAAGTATACCAGCACAGAGGCTGATAAGATTTTGTTATATTATATTTTGTTTATTATTGTAAAAACTTTGTAAGCCAACTTGGCAAATTGTAAAATGACTCATATATAAAAGAGATCATTGTAGACATTTGGCATGAGTAAGGAAGTGTTAAGGAAAAATATTAGGCAGATCTATTATGCAAAATATAGGCTAAGGGTTTATGTAAAAAGAAGAGCAGCAATCGGTACTGGATCAGGCATTATAGATGCTATTGTAAATCAGTACAAGATATTGGATTTGTATAATCCTCATTGTAAGTCAGTGAGACTTCCCATTGAGTAGTGAGCTCTAGGCAGTTGTCCTTCCTGCATGTGCAAGCCCCTATTGTAAGTAATATTCTCTTATTGGCCAGTGAGTGAATATTGTGGGTCACAAATCCCACCGAGGTTTTTCCCACATCGGGTTTCCTCATTAAAACCTTGTGTTATGGTGTTCTTTTCATGTGGATGTTCTTAATTAGGTTTATTGCATTATTTCTTGCATATCGGTACACTGTTATAATATGTTCTGCATGTTTTAATTCAAGAAATTCTACTCACCAGTTAGATACTGATTCACCCCCCCCTCTCAGTATCTGTGGGATTCCTAACAATAGAAAGTTTGTCTTTGATACCAATTGATGAATACTAAGAGGGGGGGTGAATTAGTATGCCAAAAATCGATGTACTTAAACACTTTACTAGACTAACAGTAAACCGGTGAAACAATTTAATAAACAAACTGGTTAGCACACATTCAAACCAAATAGAAAATAATGCATTTACCCACAGAAGCACAAACACCATAACACAAGAGATTTTGACATGGAAACCCAAATGTGAAAAACCATGGTGAGATGGAACTCACAAGTAACTATCTGTAGAATAGGAACCAGACCGGTTAAGGTCATACAATGTTCTTTACTAGAACAAATCTTGTTAGGAATCTCAATCTCTGTTAGGAGATAAGTCCAATTAAAGACTACTTTCCTAGAGGATTTTAGATCCATAGGTGTGAACCACCTTGTTAGAGGATTTACAAAAGGCTTTTGGGCCTACCCGGTTAAGGGCTTCAAACTTGTCGAAGATGTGAGTAATCAACAACTGAGTGATCTAGCTAATAGCATAGATTGCTTGGTTAGATCCTTGATAGCTCATTCCTAATGCATTCCAGCATTACTTCAGTCTTCAACACATTCACACTCTCTCTAACTCATCAACCACCTTAAACCCTAGCAACAACATGAAACCCTAGACATGATGTCCTTATAAAGGAATCTGATTTCATGTCGGTCAAATAGGATTACAATACAATTTCCTAGGTTCAATGCATCTAGACATATTCTGTAACACGACACAAAAAGCACCATTAAAGTGTCAGCACCATCAAATAATTGGTAGATGGTAACTCATCATAAAATGTCAGTTGGTAACTCATCTCAGAGTATTATAGGTTCATACAAAATACCGGTTAAAGCAAAATACCGGTTGCCAGTTTGACAATAATAAAGACTAGGAAATATGAGTTGTGCCACTTCGTTCCTTCATACCGCTTGAGATCCTCGAGCCGCTTGGGGTCTTCATACCACTTCAAATCGGTAAACACTTTCTACAAAACACCGATAGTCTAAAGACTATAATACATCATACCGATTGGAACAAATACTAGTTGAGCTATAACTTATACATGCAAAAAGTAACTTCAATGTAAGTTTGTGTCCATCAATGACATTCACAACATAATCATCAAAAATGCCAACATTGTGTTGTACAAACAATGTGCTTAACCAGAACTATAATCAGGCATTTGGAGATATTATTCTTTCAATTCATGTAATTTGGATTGTTGTCTGATCTTTGTAAGGTAGTGAACCTCCATCAAGGTTGTAGACCTTCTTGTATTTGAGCAATGAGCTCTAGGGAGTGTGCTTGAATGTATGTGCATTCCTTATTGTAATATTTACACATACCACTGCAAAGTATCATCATATTATGGGTAGGTTCCCACCATGGTTTTTCCCATAATCAGGTTTTCCACATCAAAAATACTTGTGTTATGTGTGTTGTTGATGTGGTGTTTATCTTTGTTATTATTTTTATTTATCATATCTAAAGTTAAGGTTAATTTTGTTGAGTTTGGTGAAAACTGATTCACCCCCCCCCCCTCTCAGTTTTCATGCATTGTTGTTGTCCTGGTGCCAACAATTGGTATCAGAGCTAGATCCTATAGAAGGAGCTTGACCACTTGAGGAGATCTAGGATGGAAAATGTTGTTTTCAAGAAGGAGAGTCTGATATTTGATGGAACTAATTACTCTATATGCATGGAAGAACCGGATGGAAGTACACTTGAATTGTCTTGGAGAATATTATTGGAAGATTACAAAGAATGCATACATTATTCCTGTGAATGGTCTTGTTACTGCATTTGAGATCAAAGATGTTGAATATAATATAAGAGCTAAAAAAGAATTGTTGAGTGCCCCGACTAACATAGAGATGACTAATGTGATGGGATTGTAGACTGCACATGAAATTTGGGAGAAGCTAGAAACCTGTATGAAGGAGATAAACATGGGAATGTTGTTAAATTGCAGAGCTTGAAAGGGCAGTATGAGATGCTAAATATGGGAGAAGATGAGAATATTTCATCCTTTATGGCTAAAGTGAATGATCTTGTGTTGAACACTAGATGTGCCACTGGATTCTTTAAAGAAGATGAGATTGTGGCTAAAGTGTTGAGATCTTTGCCTCTTGCTTACAAACATAAAGTTGTTTCTATTGATGAGATCCGAACTGTGACAAGAGATATGCTAGTTGGAAAGTTTGTTGCCTTTGAATTGAGCAAAATTGGAGAATCACATGGTAAAATTGAAACTGCATTTAAAGCTATTGTATCCAGGAAGCAAAAGTATAATCCAAGAGGAAGTTCAACTAGGGTTTTTAGATATGAAAGAGAAATGAGAGAGATGGAAGAATAGGAAAGAGAATTGGAAGAGCTTGAAGAAGTTATTGCTAGAATATTTCCTAAGAGAGTTTGTAAGTATGAAGGGAAATTACCTTTGAAATATTTTTCATGTAATAAGATTGGTCATTTTTCTTCTAGTTGTCTAGAACAAGATGAGAGATTGTCAAAGTATGATAAACCTTACAAGCCTAACTAGAAGTATAGATATAAGAAGAAATGTTATTATGTTGTTGATGAAGGTGTGACAGATGAGGAGTCTGAGAAAGAGAATTCGGAAGATGAATTTGTGTTCATTGCTATCAAGGAAAATGATCATGTATCTGTTGATTCTACAAGTTGTATTGTTGAAGAGAAAGCTTTGCCTGCTAAAATTGATGAGAAAGATGAATGGGTGATTGATAGTGGTTATTCACATCCTATGATAGGTGATAAAGGTAAATGTGTGAATATGGATAAATATGATGGCGGTGTAGTAATATTTGGAGACAACAAAGCTTGTGTAATCTGTGGTAGAGGTTCTATTTCTCTTGATGGCAAGCATAATGTTGATGATGTTTAATATATTGAAGGTTTGAAGCATAATACTTTTAGTGTTGGATAGATGGTTGATAAGGGATATGATTTTCAATTCAAGAATGAGAAATGTAAGATCTTGAATAGCTCTGGTACAGAGATTGCATTAGGTACTAAAACTAGAGGTAATATCTTTCATTTGGATGTTGGTGAAAAAAGTTGTTTGATTGCTTAGATTGATGAGAGTTAGTTGTGGCATAGGAGAATGTGTCATGTTAATTTTGACTGCATGATTAAGATTAGTTGTACTCAAGTTGTTAGAGATTTGCCTAAGATAGTGAATCCTACTAATCCGGTGTGTAAAGAATGTCAATTGGGAAGGCAATCAAGAATTTCATTCAAGAGAAAATTGTATACATATAATGGATTATTAGATCTTGTGCATACTAATTTATGTGGACCTTCTAGAGTGAGAAGCTTGCAAGGAGACCGATAATTAATGTTGTTGATTGATGACTATTCTAGGATTATGTGGGTTACTTTTCTAAGGGAGAAATCTAAAACATTAGAGAAGTTCAAAATATTCGAAGCTAGAGTGGAGACAAAGATTGTATTGAAGCTGAAATGTTTGAGGTCTGACAGAGGAGGAGAATTCACATTCTGGTGAATTTAATTGCTTTTCTAAAGAGTGTGGAGTTAGAAGTCAGTTATCTGCTCCAAAAACCCCTCAGTAGAATGGAGTTGTTGAAAGAAAAAATATAATAGTTTTGGATGCTGCTCGAACTATGATGATTGAAGGAAATGTTCCCCATATCTATTGGAGAGAAGTTGTTAGCACTACTATATACATATTCAATTGGGTGCATATAAAAGGTGATTCTGGTAAGACTCCTTATGAACTATGGCTTGGTCATGTTCCTACTGTTGAATATTTTAGAATCTTTGGAAGAAAATGTTATATCAAAAGAGATGAGGATATAGGAAATTTTGATGCAAGATGTGATGAAGGAATATTTTTGGGATATTCTACCAAGAGAAAAGCCTACCGATGTTACAAGAAGAGACCGAGAAAGATAGTGGAAAGTGAAAATGTGAAGGTTGATGAGAATCATGAGAAGAAAATTAGAGCATGCAAATATGAGTCCAATGATCAGGATGTTATTTCAAAACAAGTGCAAACTTTGAGTATGAAGCAAAGTGATCTAGAAGAGATAGTAATTCAAGATGTTGTTGCTAGTGAAGAAGTTCAAGAGACTGAAAATTCAAATAATGAGAAGACCCCTAGGTATGTAAGATTAAATCATTCAAAGAATCAGATTATTGGTGAGAAAAATAAAGGTGTGATGACTAGCAGAAGAATTGTTGCTGAAGAGACATGTTTTATTTCTATAATTGAGCGTAAAGATGTTCCTGAAGCTTGTAAAGATGAAAATTGGGTAAAAGCTATGGAAGAAAAGTTAGATCAGATTGAGAAGAACAAAACATGGGAACTTGTTCTAAGACCTAAGGACAAGAATGTAATTGGTACTAAATGGGTGTTCTAGAATAAGTTGAATAAAGATGGAGAAGTTGTTAGAAACAAGGGAAGACTAGTATGTAAGGGATATTCACAAATAGAAGGTATTGATTTTGAGGAGACTTTTGCTCCAATAGATAGAATTTAAGCTATTATATTATTTCTTGCATATGCTACTCATAAGAAATTCATGGTATATAAGATGGATGTGAAGTCAGCCTTTTTGAATGGTGAATTGGAAGAGGAAGTCTACATTGAGCAACCAGATGGATTTTCATTGATAGATTAAGAAGACATGGTATGCAGATTGAAGAAAGCATTGTATGGACTTAAACAAGCCCCTAAAGCTTGGTATGCTAGATTGGATAGGTATTTGATGAAGTTGGGATTCTATAAAGGTACTGGTGATAGTAATACATACTTCAAAATTGATAATGATAATATTTTGATTGTTGTGGTTTTTGTTGATGACATTATTTTTGGAGGAGATGATTTGAGTAAGAAATTTGTTGATGATATGCAAAAAGAATTTGAGATTTCTATGATAGGTGAGATGAAATTATTTCTGGGATTACAAATTACATAGATTGACAAGGGCATTTTCATATCTCAATCTAAGTATGAGAAGGAATTGTTGAAGAAGTTTGGGTTAGATGATTCCAAACCCATTGGAACTCCTATGGTAAGTGGATGCAAAATGACAAAAGATGATGAAACTTCAAAGGCTAACCAGACCTCGTATAGATCTATGATTGGTGGATTGGTATATTTGACTCAAACTAGACCCGACATTATGAATGTTGTATGTCTTGTTGCAATATTTTAGGCTAATCCTAAGGAATGTCATGTTACTGTTGTGAAGAGGATATTCAGGTATTTGAAGGGAACAATTGATTATGGTATGTGGTATTTGAAGAATGATGATTTCACTTTAAATGCTTATACTGATGCTGATTGGGCAGGTGATGTTGATGACTGGAAGAGCACTACCAGTGGAGTATTCTATTTGGGAAAGAAGTTAGTTGCTTCGCCAAGTAAGAAGCAAGATGCTATTTCTTTATCTACTGTAGAAGTTGAATACATTGTTGATGCTAGCAACTATACTCAGGTTATTTGGATGAAGAAGATGTTGAAGGATATTAGAGTTGTTTATAATGAACCTACTGTTATATTTTGTGACAATTATAGTGCTATAAATATTTCTAAGAATCCCATGTTGCATTCTAAGACAAAGCATATGTCAATCAAGTTTGTTTATCTGAGAGAGAAAGTCAGTGATAAGGAGGTCAGATTGGAGTATGTATCTACAAAAGAACATATTATAGATATCTTCACTAAGCCTTTTCCTGCAGAGACATTTGTATATCTGAGAGAGAAGTTAGGGGTGTTGGCCCCTCCTGTTGTGAACTAGATGCATTGAGTTGCATTGATCCAGTGGACTTCATAGTCTTATCTTGATATTCAGATTGATGAGTTGATGTTTATGCTTGGGGGGAGCAGTCAGTGTATGTTTCAATTGTTCATATTTGTGAGTTTGTTCTTAGGGGGAGAGAATAATGATTTGTATATGTATCTTTGGCATTGTTGTCAAAGGGTGAGAAGAGCATGTGAAAAACCCTGAAGTATTTTTGAGTTGTTTGTCAAAGGGGGAGTTGATCCTTGTGATTTTGAAGGAGATTGTTGGTTGTTGATTTCTTTCTTTGCATTGATTGTTTTTCACATTCATAAGTTGCCATCAATGCCAAAGGGGTAGATTGTTGGATATTAGAGTTGCTGGAATGTGTTGTTGTCATTGATGTCAACATATTCCTATATTGCAGAGAATCGGTTTGTTGTGGAGAGTTGTTTTGGTATTCTGTTGCAAATGTGTTGTTGCAGTTTAATGGGTTTTGAGATGTTTATCTCTAGTTGATTCACTATGCATTTCATGATGCTATGTGGTGATTTGGTCGATTTATGTGATCTAGTGTGATAGTTGGTTTTTTAGTATTCAGTGTTGCAGGGTTGTGGTATTTGATCTATATTGCTCCAAAATGATTATATATTGAGTTGTAGATTTTGGAGAGTGTTTGGGATGTTCATGTGTGTCCTCAAATTGGGTGGTTCATGATTTGGAACTTCACAAGCATATCTTTCAGTTTGTCAGTTGGTGTTCTTGAGCTCCGGTGATGGAATAATGATGAATCTTGTTATCCAAGTTGTTGCAGTGGAATTCATGTTACTTTTTTATGTTCTTTGATTGTGTGCTATGTGTTTTGGTGGTCCGCATTGATCATAGTGTGTGTTATTGAAGATTTTATTGGTTTGGTGGTATTCTTCATATTATGCGACATATTTAGTGGTGTAGCGTGTTGCAGATGATCTTGGAAAATTATTTGGTGGTGTTGCATGTTTGAGGATTTGATTTGGGTCCATGCTATGTCCTTTCCGACATTGTATTGGTCGGGTTATGAATTTATGTATCGTGTGATGTAATTTTTTAATTAGGTCTTATGTGTTGAGCCGACCTTGGGGTTAAGGTTGATGATCTGTATAAATAAGTATTGTAATCATGTAATTTGAGTGTTTGTGAGTTGTATGAGAGTATTGCATGAGTGAACAAGCGAATTTATCTTTCTATAGTAGAGAAGAGCAGAGAAGAGTTGTGTTGTGCAGACAATGTGCTTAACCATAACCGTAATCAGGCATTTGGAGATGTTATTCTTTTAGTCCATGTAATCTATATTATTGTCTGATCTTTGTAAGGCAATGAGCCTTCCTTAGGGTTGTATCCCTTCTTGTATTTGAGCAGCGAGCTCTAGGAAGTGTGCCTGAATGCATGTGCATTGCCCATTGCAATATTTACATATACTATTACAGAGTATCATCATATTGTTGGTAGGTTCCCACCATGGTTTTTCCCTTAATTGGGTTTTCCACGTCAAAAATCCTTGTGTTATGTGTGTTGTTGATGTGTTTTTTTATCTTTGCTATTGCTTTTATTTATCAAATCTAAAGTTAAGGTTAATTTGGTTGAGTTTGGTGAAAACTAATTCACCCCCCCCCCACCCCTCTCAGTTTTTCTACATTGTTGTTGCCCTGCTACCAACAAATATTATCATCTATATTGGAACAATATACTTTAGGAAGAGGAATAGAGGAGTCCCTCAAAATTGACAATTTAAGCTTTAAGTATGAACATACACCCCAACAAGGAACCCTAGAGGATAAGAGAAAAATACAAATAAAATGTATGAAAATAATATTTTTGTGATTAAGTATGAACATACACAACTAGAAATAGTATTAAGCTCAAACCTCAAGATTAAATCAAACTATCAATAATCGACAACACACATGCAAAAGGCTAAAAACCCAAGACTTCAATAGACAAAGGAAACAATCATAAAAATTACGATGAGGTCCAAGAGGTATTTAGGGTCACACAAGATAACCCCCAAAGTCCTAAGACTCAAATCCATATTCAAGACCAACTACTAGGTCCTAGGTGTCACGGATGAACTCCCGTGAAACCCTAGTAACAAACAAATGCGCTCAAAACCATTCAAGTCCACTCAAAACCTTGAATACCTTTCTAGATCAAATGGAGCTTAACACCCCAAACTCTTGATTGAATGGTTGAACACAGTCTCCCGAACTAGACTCGGGCCTCCCAAAAGGACACATGCATGTTTTGTGGAAACTATTGAACCAATCTAGTATCCTTTTCCTATGCTAGTTCTTCTGGCACAAGCTAGTGTCCCTGGACTGGTGAACTTGTACTATCATCCTGTTGGTGTTTTTTCTTGCAACATGTAGTCCTAAGGATCTCAATACATCTTAGGTCAGGGAGAGAACCTTCGATGTGTCTTCAAAGCTATCAACAAATTGAAGATAGAAAAATACCAATAATAACAAGGCCCATATAAACCTTCTTCATTTTGAGCTCTACCAAACTCAGGAGGGTGTTCCTACTTGAATAAAATGAATTTTGGATATCTCAGATCCCTCATAAATAGATAGGCTTACTTATTGGCACATTCTTCTTAGACAAAATAGGAGAGCCTGTGTGTATTTAATATAACCGTATCCCTAATCCCATAACACTATGAAACATTTTGAGACTACAAATTGCAATAGTGATACCCCAAAGAAGTGGGGAACCTCAAACACACACAAAGGAAAACAAAACCCCTCAACTATTTAAAATATAAAACCAAAGAAAAATTAAAACAATTCCACGATAAGATTCTGAAACTCCCTATGACATACAGTAAAACCAGTGCCTAGTCGTGCGAACAGAGTCAAACCCACAAAGAAGAAAGCAAAACCCATACTGTAAAAGAACTTGAATTAGGGAATTTTTACATGTTTATGCTTGGCATCAAGATAATTCCACTATGTTATTACATGCATCCATTCTTACTTATCCTTCAAATTTTTTTGAACTCACTGCAACCCATACATAGAAATTTAATATTCTCCTTGAGAAAAACCCCTGAACGTAATTACATAGTGATATAAGCATACCAACAACAAACTAACATATCCTTAACATATTAGTCTATCTGAAATTAGGAAACAAATTAGGAGACAAAGCATGCAACAATGGAATAATTTCTTTTTGAATTACTATTTGAAGTTTACAATACAGAGGACATACTTTATGTGTGTAAATAAAAACTTTAGAAGCTAACACAAAACTAGCCTATAATTACTCAATCCACTAAGGAAAAAAATTTGAACCCTTTCTACAGCTATGGTATTCCTTTTATACCAAATAGGGAATGCAGAAGTTGCCGATTGTTTACACTTGGCAATTTTCTTCATGACTCATCATTCTACCTATAACAGAAAAATAAACTTCGACAGAGCAGAGAACAAAAAGGTATGTCCAAAACATTATGTTGCAACTTAACCACCCTTGAGTTGTGCCACCATCGTGTTGCAACTACACACCTGGTTTTATTTGACATAGAAGAAATGGAGCATCCCAAAACCCAAAAGGGGAAGCTCATAGTCCTGGACTGGCAGCAATTGAAATGGAAGGAGGAGCTTTCATGTGAATCTTGTGAATAGAGAAGGGGCTACAACTTCCACGCACTTGCAACATCATACCAAAGTTGCATCTAGGTCATCCACCTTCCCTTGCTACTTTTTTCCTCTCCTCTTCAACTACCTCTATGCCATTTGGTAGTGCAAGGGAAAAATATGATGACCCTTGAAAGGCTCCTTGTGACTGAAAAGGCCTTTCAAGATCCCCGTGCCATCATGCTTCATTTAAAGACCCTCCTAGCCATATCATAGCTCAATAAGACGCTATCCAACCAGTGTCATAAATTTGCACTTAATGAACATACAATTCTGCTGCTCCATTCTTGGCAAAATCACCAAACTCATCCGCAAAACAACCTCTGTTGTCTCTTCTTGTCGAAACTCAACTCTGTTGATTATATAGAGACATTGGGAATCCTAAAAATATCCTTGCAATGGCTTTTCATGCAAGCTATCCTTTATGCTTTTTTCTTTAAAATCCCAATTCCTTTTGCCAACTATAAACTTCAAAAAATTCATACACATGCAACTCACCTCGCCACCATTTTGAATTCCACATGCATATTATCAAGAGGCTTTTTCTCTTATCTTGTTCAATTTACTCTAGAACAAGTAATCTAGTCATGATCTTGTTGTACTTCTCCAACTGGATTCACACCTCTTTTGGTCAAGGCCTACATCTTACTAGAGATTCCTTCATGCCTACTTGCCTATATGACGGGTGCTTGAAAATTGAGAAACCATGTCTCCTTACTCGGGATCACAACAATTCTATGACCTACCATACTGGGAACCAAATTCACAACTTCAAATCTCAATCGTCGATGGTATTGAATCAACCCTGATTAGTCAACCAAAAACTTCTTACAATCTACATGGACATCTGCTATGTGCCCAGGACGCCACATCTGATTTTGAAAAGTCAATAAATTATCCCTGTGTACCTGTATCCTTCTCTGATATTTATGAAACAAAACTACGAAATCACGGGACATACATTCATTACCTTTCTCCACTCCCGTGGGCCTACCAAGAGAACACAAATGCAAGGTCATGGGACTGGGAATGCCTCAACATATTTAAGTGCCTTTAATATACCCACGAGCCCACGTTCTCCAACTTGACTACCTCCAACATCTTGCGAGAAGGCGAGACCCATCCAACATATCACTATTCTTATCCGCGTGCCCGTGAAGAACAACTCATTCATGGGGATAAAATTGTGAGAGCGTGGGTGCTTCCTAAAACCATACCCATGAGCATGTTATCTTACTTTTGATCTAGGAACACTAAAGCATGGGGGGAAGAGAATGACCATGATTTATCAAAAATACAACCCGCAGGCCTGCAACCTTGAAAAACGAAGAAACAAACAACTTACGGGGTGGCAAAATATGAGAACTTAAAACAATAAAAGAGCACGTGCAACTTAAACAAGGGTATAAGGGTCATGAAACTTTGCGCTTAGGGGGGCAAAAAGGAAAAAAGGGAAAATTAACCAAGACACTACAAAAGAAATCCGCAAACATAGCCAAAAGAACAAAATAGGATGTCAACTCCCAAGCCCTAAAATTTGACAACCTACTAGTAAAACCAAAATTACAAAATGCAAAAATTTGCAGCCCTAACAATGGCTCTTGTTGGGAATGTATGCTCCCTGCGGGCATAGCAAGAATCCAAGTCTTTGGTAGAAGCAAACCTTGTACATACTTCATTGGGCTCAACCATTGTATGTATTTTTCTTCAAGAATCAGATCCAAATTTGGTTTGGTGGCCCCGGGCCACTAAAAATGTTGAACCAGAATTTACCTCTATCAAAATTTTGATTTTGGTCTAATTGCACCATGACCAATCCAAGAAGATCATTGATATCTACCTGGTTGTGCACATTATCACTGGCATTACCAAGTATTCCTATGAACGTATCATTGTTACCTTCATCTTTTTGCACTATACACCCATGCATAAACTGAAAGCATTTATCATGAATTAACATATATTTATTACATTGAGCAAATGGTATATATTCACACTCCATGCAACATCCTTTATGGTTATTCCCATACTAATAATTGACCAAATGAGTATCAAGCTGATTAGAAACCAAAAGCATTCATACATCACCTTAATATTGCTGCTATGATATCCAACTTCATGATCTAACAGGATACATGGTTCTTCCTTGAGATCATTTTCCATGTCTAAATAATTTTTCTTAAAAGAAAACTCATACAAATCTGAAACAACCTCACCAATAAAATCAGGGTAAGAAGTTGTCTGGTTGTAATTACTACATTGAAATTCATGTATTTCCTTAATTTTTACCATGCCAACATGAACCTTTAAATTATTATCAGCAATTACACCTTCAAATTCATGACTACTTTTGTTATGAGACTCAAGCAATGTAAAGTCTCCACATGGATCATTGTCTTCTTCCATCTCATATCCACACTTGGTGTCAACCGAAAAGATATAACAATCCACATCACTATGTATCCCATCTTCTGATCCTACAATGGAAATATCTGAAATCTCAACCATATCAATTATCTCTAATGTGGCTTGGTTTGAAAGATAGTCCATCTCTTTGGCATCTTCCTGTGGAAGTAAAATCATGATGCAAAGGTGAGGAGTATGTTATATTAGCATCGAACAAATCAGTACCACATTCACTTGGGGCATATGATTCAGTTTCTACCTCACACAAGTCATCCTCACAAGATGATTCAATGGTCAAACCATTTGAAAAACCAATCACTTCCTCATATAAAGTATTAAAAAATTCATTGAATCCACTTTTAAACACTTCATGACTGATCATTGTTTGGTCAGTATATACCTCTTCATCAAACAATGGATTAAGAATTTCATGAAAACTATTTTCAACACTATCTCCAATGTCATCTTCTAGAGAAGAACAATTAAACGCAAGATCATCATTTGTAACATCAGAGAACTCATCATCCACATGGATGTATGAAACTGCATCATTTGAAAATGCTTCAAAAACACTGAGATTTCTCACAGAGACTAACATTGACTTGTGATCCATATTTTCATCATAACCACTGATCATTCTCAATTCAGACTTGAATGCAAAACCAAGTTCATCTTCTGACTCAAGAAAATTTTCCGGCTGAAAAATTTCATATACTGATATGTACAAATCTAAAAACTCACAATCTGAAAAACTCTCCAAACTATAGGGGCAATCCAATGATGATAACATTAGCTCCTAATCAACATTACACTTAGCTAAACCAATCTCTTTTGAACAAATATTATCAATCATTTCAACATCACCATTGAAATTTAATGCTACTGATGGATTCAATTCAGATAAATCCTGGTAAGTGCTATGACAAGTGTTGCTATCTGGTTGTAGAGGGACCACTAATGAAGTAATTTCCTCCTTTTTGACAATCCCTTGTGTTTCAGTGTCAGTCAAAGCTTGGAAATGTGCAAGTGAATCAAGGACCTTCTTATGTTGTTGATCAATACAAAACTCTACTCAATCTACATCAGTTGTGAGTACATATGATGAAACAACACTGTCCCACTTCTCTGGGGAAATCTATTCAAGAGTAACTATATTTGGACACTCATGATGTATATCGGATTCCAACAAATGAGGGACAATCTCATGCCTAGATATATATTCTTCATTTGTGTCACCTAATGGTACTTGCACAATATTTGAGGGATTATTATCAATATTCAATGGTGAAATACATCCTGTAACACTCGGTTGACTGCCACAAAGAATATCATCACAAACCATTAGCCCACTATTTTTCTTATCATTTGAGGCTTCCTTTCCAGGATTTAATTTTACACTCATCCCATACATTGAGATCTTTTCAATATTTATAGCAATCCAGAAAGCTTCCCACAAGCTTTCAGGGTCTTCACTCCTCAACCTGTAACTCATTTTCTTATCAAATGCACCCAAATATATGACCAATGCCATTGCATCCTAAGGTCTACAAGCTTCAAGAATTCTCTTTGATGCTTTCAAAAATCTCAAATTAAACTCAGGAACTAGCTCACCAGTTCTGATATGGATATCTATGAACTCAATGATTATTATTTGTTTACAAATTCTTTTACCAAATTGATCATTGAAAACAAATTTAAACTTCTCCCATGTGCTAACTGACCTTGGAAACAAATACAAAAACCACTCCCCAACTTCATCTTTTAAGGACTATACAAACAATCTCATAACCACATCTTCATCATTAATTTCATAATCATCTATTAAGTCATTGAACTGTTGAAGATGCATCTCTGCAGATTCAAGCTTTTGTCCACCAAACCTAGGTAACTCATCTCTAATTCTAGTTGGTATAGGATTTGGAAAACCATGGATAACACTAAAGTCTATGGGCTTATATCTCTCCATTTTGAAATTTCTTTCTATATCATATAATGGGGGTTGATTACAAACCATGGTTGTACTTAGAACCATATATGAATACACCAACTGAAACTTTCTAGAACTTATGCTCTTACAAACTCTCTTTTACATCAAGAGATCTTAAACTTGCATGGTATACAAAACAAGACCTATTTAAACATGACTTTGGGACCTCACTCAAGAACATAAATATACAAAACATACACACTTCTTTATACAAAGAAATCATATGACAATTGAGATGTATGTTAAAACTACTTTTACTCTTTCCCTATTCAGTGCTTAAAACACTTGGAGGGAACAATTGATGTCTTAACACAAATTTCAAAGGGTACTTGGAAAATTTATAACTACTGGTTCTCTTCTGACTGAAAATTTTGAAGATCTCCCTCAAATCTTAGGTTCTTGTCTATAGAGTCACCACCTCCTTACAGAGGAAAAATTCTCAAATAGCTAGGCCATTCGAAACATGACTTCATTATGGGTTTCTTCCAACTGCAGAGACAAACTTTCTTCTTCAAAACAGCTGCAAATACAACCTTCTCGAGGCTGCAACATTCAGATCTGAAATGAAATTTAGATTCACCAAACTCTAGACTCTTCTCACATGGATAATTCTATGGACTCCCCAACAGAGTCACCAATTTAATAGTTATACATGTTGCAACAAAACTTCTTCCAAATCTGAAAATGAAATCAATATCTAACTCTGTTCACAATATAATACATTGATTCCCCAATAGAGTCACCAATTTTGTTGGTTTTTTTTCCTACAACATGCAGTCCTAAGGATCTCAATACATATCAGGTCACGAAGAGAACCTTCGATGTGTCTTCAAAGCTATCAACAGATTGAAGATAGGGAAATTCCAACAATAACAAGGCCCATATAAACCTTCTTCACTTTGAGCTCTAGCAAACTCAGGAGGGTGTTCCTACTTGAATCAAATGAATTTTGGATGTTACTCAAAACCCTCATAAATACATAGGCTTACTTATTGGTAGATTCTTCTCAGACAAAACAAGCAACCCTGTGTGTATTTCAACATACGCGTATCCCTAATTCCACAACACTATGAAATATTGTGAGACTACAAATTTCAATAGTGATCCCCCAAAGAAGCAGGGAACCTCAAGCACAAACCAAGGAAAACAAAACCCCTCAACTGCTTGAAATAGAAAACCAAGAAAAATTAAAACAATTCCATGATAAGATTTTGAAACTCCCTGTGATAGACAGTAAAACCAATGCCTATCTGTGAGAACAAAGTCACCCACAAAGAAGATTGCAAACCCCATACTGTAAAAGAACTCAAATTAGGGAATTTTTACATGTTTATGCTCGGCATCAACACAATTCCACTATGCTATTACATGCATCCATTCTTACGTATCCTTCAAATTTTTCTGAACTCACTGCAACCCATACACAAAAATTTAGTATTCTCCTTCAGAATAACCTGTGAGTGCATTTCCATAGTGATATAAGCATACCAACAACAAACTAACATATCCTTAACATATTAGTCTGTATGAAATCAGGAAACAAATAAGGAGACAAAGCATGCAACAATGGAAGAATTTATTTTCATTACTAATTGAAGTTTACAATGCAGAGGACATATTTTATGTCTATAAATAAAAACTCGAGAACCTAACACAAAACTAGCCTATAATTACTCAATCCACTAAGGAAAAAAATTTGAACCCTTTCTACAGTTGTGGTATTCCTTTTATACAAAATAAGGAATGCAAAAGCTACCGGTTGTTTACACTTGGCAATTTTCTTCATGACTCATCATTCTACCTATAATAGAAAAATAAACTTCGACAGAGTAGAGAACAAAAAGGTATGTCCAAAACATTATGTTGCAACTTAACCGCCCTTGAGTTGTGCCACCATCGTGTTGCAACTGCACACCTGGTTTTATTTGACATAGAAGAAATGGAGCATCCCAAAACCCAAAAGGGGAAGCTCATAATCCTAGACTGGTAGCAATTAAAATGGAAGGAGGAGCTTTCACATGAATCTTGTGAAGAGAGAAGGGGCTACAGCTTCCACGCACTTGCAACATCATACCAAAGTTGCATCTAGGTCATCCACCTTCCCTTGCTACTTTTTTCCTCTCCTCTTCCACTGCCTCTATGCCATTTGGTAGTGCAAGGGAAAAATATGATGACCCTTAAAGGCTCCTTGCGACTGAAAAGGCCTTTCAAGATCCTCGTGGCCATCATGCTTCATTTAAAGACCCTCCTGGACATATCATAGCTCAATAACATGCTATCCAGCCTGTCATAAAATTTGCACTTAATGAACACACAATTTTGTTGCTCCAATCTTGGCACAATCACCAAACTCATCTGCAAAATAACCTCCATTGTCTCTTCATGTCGAAACTCAACTCTATTGATTATATACAAACACTAGGAATTCTAAAAATAGCCTTGCAATGGTTTTTCATGCAAGCTATCCTTTATGCTTTTTTCTTTAAAATCCAAGTTCCTTTTGCCAACTGTAAACTCCAAAAAAATCATACACATGCAACTCACTTCGCCACCATTTTTTAATTCCGCATGCATATTATCAAGAGGCTCTTTCTCTTATCTTCTTCAATTTACTCCAAAACAAGTAATATGGTCATGATCTTGTTGTACTTCTCCAACTGGATTCACACCTCTTTTGGTCAAGTCCTACATCTAACTAGAGATTCCTTCATGCCTACATGCCTATATGACAGTTGCTTGAAAATCGAGAAACCATGTCTCCTTACTCGAGATCACAAAAATTCCATCACCTACCATATTGGGTGCAAAATTCAAAACTTCCAATCTCAACCATTGATGCTGCTGAATTGACCCTGATTAGTCGACCAAAAACTTCTTGCAATCCACGTGGACCTCTGCTATGTGCCCAAGACACCACATTTGATTTTGAAAAGTCAAGAAAGTCTCCTCGTGTACCTGCATCCTTCTCTGATCTTTATGAAACAAAACTACGAAATCATGGGACATACATACATTACCTTTATCCACTCTTGCATGCCTCCCAATCACCTTGAATGCCAACAGAATGCAAATGCAGGGCCGCAAGACTGGGGATGCTTCAAAACATTTAAGTGTATTTTATATACCCGTGATCCCGAAGTCTCCAACTTGACCACCTCCAACAACTTGCAGGAAGGTGAGAGCCATCTAACATATCACTATTCTTATCTGTGTGCTCGCAAAGATCAACTCATTCACAAGGATAAAACTGCGAGAACGCGAGTGCTTCCTAAAACCATACCCACAAGCTCGATATCTTACTTTTGATCCAGGAACACTAAAGCGCGGGGGGAAGGGAATGACCATGATTTACCCAAAATACAACTCGCAAGCCTGCAGCCTTGAAAAATGAAGAAACAAACAACTTGCGGGGTGGTGAAATACGAGAACTTAAAACAATAAAATAGCACGCGCAACTAAAACAAGGGTATAAGGGTCATGAAACTTTGCGCTTAGGGGGCGAAAAGGAAAAAAGGAAAATTAACCAAGACACTACAAAAGAAACCCACAAACATAACCAAAAGAACAAAATAGGATGTCAACTCCCAAGCCCTAAAATTTGACAACCTACTAGCAAAACCAGAACTGCAAAATGCAAAAATTTGCAGTCCTAACACATCCTTTGAGACACACATGTCCAGAGCAGTGAGATTACCGGATGGATAGTTTGACGTCCCAGACACCCCAAACCCCTAGGTAAAGTCAAAATATCTCTATGACACTTTGATTGAGAAAATTCAACAAAAAGGTACAAAATTGAGACAACATGAGTGAAATCGAGTCATCGTATGACACCTAGAAAGGTAGGTAGGATCTAGGTCGACTCAAAATGCAAACACTACACCCAAACTAATCAAAACTAAAACAAACACTCTCAAAAGAGTCCAAGGCAAGAAGAAACCACAATGGTACCCTCTGGGACACCTATCAAGTTGTCCCAATTGAGCTCGTAATGACTCTAGCACACTTAAAACCACTTTAACTCGTTCAAGAACTCATGACCATAAAAGGAGATGATTAAATCAATCTCACTAAGAAAATCACATCTACGTTCAGTTTTAAAGAAACAATGGAAGCGTTTCTATGATAAAAATATAATTCATTAAGTATTTCAAGAAACATACTAGATCATACTTCGTAGTCGATTCTAACACTGGTCTACATAAATCCATGCTAATCCATACCAATTACAATTCATTAAATTGTTCTCCACTTAGAGTGTTTCAATATATAAATAATCAATGTTTATATGGCTAACATTAGTATACCTTTGGTTTACATTGAATACAAGAATGAATGAGTAAGAAGATCATGTGTTGAGGATGATAGATGAGTTCCTCAACGTGGATCTCAAACCAAGTCCACTGATCCCCAATGGTGGTTTGCAAGGCCACCCGATCATGTGGAATTCTTAGGTCCACCCCACCATGCTTGTGGAGATAGTCACACGGCCAAGATAGTCATACAAAGCATGCAAGGGGAATAATAGGCTCACACAAGTGCCAAACATGGACAATACACTTAGCATGTACATATCAACCAAATAAGAATCATAATACCACAACAAGGTTGGAAACAACAACAATGCATCACTCACATCGTAGAGCAATGGTCAAATAAGAAGTGTCTGAGAAACATTAAGAAACATTCAAGAGAGAGGACACATCCTCGATTAGCAAGAATAAGGACAAGAGGTGCCAACAAGGAGAAACATGAAGTTTGCGATACAACATATATCACAATGCAATAACCAAAAATCTCAAGAAACAATAAATCCATTAGGTACTACTAAAACTATCAAGACCTAGATACTAGAGTGCTAATGTAGGGATGTCATCGTTATAAAGGGTACTCCCCTTACAAACCCAAACACACAACAACAACAAAGAAATAAAAATAAAATGTAAGAAAGGAAATACTTGCTTTGTATTATGTCAATGAAATCAAATTACAGCATTAAAAAAAATAACATGCTCCAACCACATGGGCTTTCTCATTACAATAATTTGCAAGCCAGAGCCACTGTCTACAATACTGAAACTATCCCCTAGAAACCCCCATTTTCCTTCTTTATCTAGAATGTTAAAAGCCCTAGAGTATTCTAGAAAGTGTAACCCCCATTTGGTACCATAAATCCAACCGTCCATTTTCCTAGTCAAGAAGATATTTTGAAATTTAGTGGATTTTGGTAGTACAACTTTTAGGTGTCATAACTTTAGATTCAATCATTGGATTTTGAACTGTCATATATCATTGGAAAGCTCTCAAAAAGATGCCACTATAAAAAAAAAGATGCCTATGAGGGAACATTTTGATTTTCAACCAATTTGCGGGGTCATCTAAAGCCTCTAGGTGCCTCAAATTTGACTTTGAACATTTTTTACAAATTTTAAAAAATTAAAATATTAATTTCTCACAAATGACAAATGATAATGAACTGATTTCTACACCATTAGCTCCATTCCACCATTCTAGATTTTTTTGCATTTTTTCATGTCCATGTGTGCATAAGTGCAAACTTACGAAAAATAGTAACCCTGCCATTTTTAGCCCTTATTGAAAGAGTAATATTTTTGGGTGTTGCAAGATTGCTTTACACCCTAGATGCTCCTGCATAACATTGTGTAGGCTCATGAGGACACACTACATGGAATCAAGAATTATCTAATATGGACGAGAGTGAAAATCATGCAAGTTCCAACACTATATGTGCAAGAATACCTCTTCGAGTAAGAACCAATGCCTACATGTGCAGACATGCCTTCCCAATACAACCTTGGCATCGTACTAGCACTCAAGGCATGTTCGAGGTATTAATTATCTTAAGTGTTTTAACCCAAGTTTATTATTATCACTTGATTACAAAATTCCCCAAACACAATTGCCAAATATACCACTTACCAGTCGAGGGCACAAATGGGAGCCACTCCCTAAACCACTTTAGTACCTAGTCCTAGGCTCATCCCATTCAATCGAATGAAGAATCAAAATACGACACAATGTCACAATTCACTTGTCATCTTCACATGTTTCTAAAATACCAGTAGGAGAGAAAAGAAGATACCAAAATAGAAATTAGTAAGAAAATTGGTAGTCAAAATACGATTGTCAAGCAATCCCATAGTGATTTCCATTAATATGGACACAACTATCAAAGTTCCAGTATTCAAAATTGACACCAATGATGTTGGACAACATTGTTTCATCTTGGAATCCATATGGGAGAGATTGGGAAATTTATTGATAAGGAGAGATTATCGGATTTTGTAGGCTCAGTAAGAGGTGAAGAATTAGAATGGCATGCTAAGCATTATCCTCAACATTTAGCTACCTAAAATGAAGTGAAGACTGAATTCTTATAAAAAAATTGGACACACTCCCCATAGAAATTGTGACAAGAAATAGGAACTTAAATCAAGGAACAACCTCTATCAAAGAATATGACAAGAAATTTAAAGAGGTATGCTAGAAGCTAGAAGAACCTTTGATAGGGAAACAAAAGATAAAATGGTTTATTGATGGATTGAACATGGATATTAAAAACAGATTGGATGAAATATATTTTTTGAAATATGTAGACTTAATTCGAATGGCCTACCAGATCAAGGCCCAAACATGGAGAAATCCGAAAAAAGATAGAAACTAAGAATTGTTAGAGATTTATAAGAACAAGTATATAGATTAGCTATTTAGAAAGAGATAAGGTCATCTGAACCTAAAAACGTATGGTGTAAATATTGTAACAGAGAGGGTCACATTCAAAATGACTGATTGTCCTAAGGATAGAGCAGAGGAAACACTAGCTGCCTCCAGAGCAATTAAACCTAACTCAATGTATTGTGCTTATAGTTAGGATTGGGAAGTATACCTCATGGAGGATTTCCCTAAACACATATCTCCAGTCCAAAATAGAGGAAATGGTTGTAGTTAAAATCATAAATGTACCTAGGAAGAAAGGAATGATGCTAGATATTGGATCCCTCCTTAGCAGGATAATCAAAATGCTTGTGTAGTCTAAAATAATCGAGGGTACCAAGATGATAATAAAATCTTTAACTATAGAGGAGGTTGATGTAGAGGCTAAGAAAATGGAAGAAGAAATAATGCTACCTGCTTCAATTATGGTAAAATAGGCCACTATGTATTTGAATGTCGGGCTAAGAAAAAAGCACAATCTAAATTTTGCAGAGGATAGGATTGTACTATGTTTACATGTGAGAAGACAAAGGATTTCTATTGAGATGTTGGCATACCCTCTTGAAGTGATGAATTACAAAAGGAGCGAGAGTGCTCTGGAGAGAACCACCATAAGAGATTAGAAGCGATCATAGAATGGATGTGTGGACCTCAAACACTTCATGGGAAGAGAGTTCCAAAGAACTTATAGTGGAGAACAAGAAAAAAAGATTGCAAATAAAAAGAAAGAAAATGTGGCACTAAATAGGGCATAGATACCAAAAAAGGCAAGATGAAATCTGTAGTAGAAGAAGGTTTATAGGACTATTATGGTCTAGAGGAAGAGGAAAAAGAAAGATCGGCACTAAACATCAACAATCTATATTTAAGAAATTAGGAATTAATTTTATTTCTAGAAAAAATTATGCATTATGACATAATATCACTCATTAAAAGTACTATGAAGCATTAAAAGTAAATTATTAAGAAAAGGTTTAAAATTTTGACAAATTATTTTTTGATGTTGATTTGACTGTCCCACTTAGACCAAAAATTGAGATCACCCAATATGTTTGTTATCATGTTTTTTAATATAGGCTTTGATTTTCAAACTGTCTACCATGGCTTTTATTGGAAATATTGCATGATCTTTCATTATGATTTCAAAATGGGACCTTTAATGAAACCTTGACTAATCTATCTATAACAGTAAAAACTACACACAATAAACTAAACTATCACAAAAATCAAGTCAACTTTTAATAGATTCCAGATTCACAACCTTCAAATGTGACAAATTCTTATTTAATAAACACTTAATACACCATAAAAAATCTTTATAATTATTAGATAAAACATTCATCTTTGTGAGATTTTTCCAAAATTAAGAGCTCAATGAAAAGTACAAAATAGAGAGACAAAATATAGAACACGAATAAACTGTATTCTCATCAATAGATAAAAATGGTTGTCATTACATACAATGAATATGAGCCTGCGTATATAGGCAAGGCTATATGGATATGTGAGCACACAAACATGACATGTGGCTCAATAAGAAACAAGGGTAAGTAGGAAATAGGTGTGGTAGGTAGGAGAAACAATAAAATATTCCACATGAGGTGGATCACCCACTGAAGGTGGAGTGTAACAACAAGACGACAAAAGGTGGAAATTCTTCTACACACACTATCCCAATGTGGCACAAACACCCAAGTGTCTCATACCCAAACTACTATGAAATGCATTATCCTAAATAAACTTAAGTAAGGTGTAATAATATCCAACATGAATAATTAATTACACCAACACCCCCCTTCAATACAACTTAGGGGAATGCACTTAAGTCTACAATGCAACTAAAAAATGCAAGATGGGTCTCGGCTACGAGGCCATGTTAGGTATCCATGTACAAATGCAAATGCATGCAAATCAATGCAATACAATCTCTCATAAAGCAGGGAAAGAGAGAAAAACCCAATGGGAAAAAACCCTCCCCCAAAAGAAAGATGAAAACTATAAAAGAGAACTCGCATAGAAGTATGTGAAGGAAAAAACCCCATGTGAGGAATGTTAGAGCTAGGGTTGTCATTGCACCAAAAGATCAACTTGTCAATGCTCGATACAACCACTAGACTTATAGAATCCATAGGAGGTTGTTAAACCATGTCATGAATCCCCGCGAGGGACGCTGGCCCACTGTTAACAATCCCCCTCCCAGTGTCACTGGTCGTTGCACCAAAAGATTGAGTTGTCAATGTCGTGATTCAAACCTGTGACCAAGCTTTGATACCACTTGTTAGACTTATAGAATCCATAGGAGGTTGTTAAACCATGTCACGAATCCCCGCGATGGACACTGGCCCACTGCCAACAAGGAAAAAGTCCCCCTTCATATGAGAGAAGAAGAGAAGTTAGGTAGTCCCCCCTCAATGTAGAATCTGCACCAATGGTGGAAGCTCAAGAATGAATGAAGAAACTACTCCATGAACATCGAACAACATTCCTCACCTTGGGAAGAAATAAAACCAAAGGTGTATCCATCAAGTCTCCCCAATCATGAAGGAAAGATGTAGGAAAAAAACTCATGATGAATGAAGTCTCTGAAAACTGCTCAAGTGTCCCCATGTCAATGATAAAAGATACCCCCTCCAAAGGTGGTGAACTTCTCCACACTGCTGAGAAAGGCACTCCAAGATCTAGTGGAGATGAATGTAGAACAAGTCTCAAAGACTCACATGTCTCCTCTAAGGATAAAGAGACCTCCTCCAATTTTTGTACATAAGTATTCACAATCATGTCAACCTCAAAAGAATGATGATGTAGAGAATGAACAAGAGGGTCAGAGTGTCCCCTCACAACAATCGAAGAAGGATCATCTTCATCAAAGAGAAGATGAATATCATCAATGATGTCTCCCAAATTTCCAATGTAGGATTCCATAAACAAACCTTCAATGTCTATCAAGTACTCATCCCATGAAACTGAAATTGGAAGACAAGATATATCCAACTACACTGAATCACAAGAAGGCAAAACTGTCGCACTATCCACATCATCAGGTGTAATAGGTAATGTAATAGCAATAGGAGGAGATGAAATGCAAGGCTCAAGAACGGGGTCACATGTGAGAATCCCCAAGTTCAAGAACCCAAAGTTCTCAAAATCTAAATCATCACAAGAAGTGTGATCATCATATGTGAAATCATCCTCATCAATAAAATCTGAAAAAGAGTATAACCGAGATGCATAATCAACCACCCCAGTAGCAATGATATCTCTAGTCTCCAAGTCTAATGATAATTGAATCAGGTGTGAACTCCACAGTCCTCTTTGTTTCCCCATGTGTGATTTGATAGATAGAAAGGAGATTGTTTGTCAAATATGGTACACACAACACATCATTGAAGGAGTTATCCCCAATGGCAATAGTTCCTTTCCCAATCACATCCATGTGTGTATGATTGCCCATCAAAATCTGCGGCATGGTGCAAGGCTCAAATGTAGAAAACATAGACTGTGAAGATGCCATATGATGAGAAGCCCCTAAATCTAGAAGCCATCTCCCTAAATCATGACTTGTAGTAGCACAAAGAGCTTTTCCTTTTCTTTTCCAAAAAGATTGAGTCTTCCCACTTGTTGAGGCCATGAATGCTTTCCCTTTCCCCTTTGATTGTGAGGAAGTGGAAGTTGATGAATCCTCCTTCTTTTAGGCATTAGGCAAATCAATGTTGTGCTTTTTGAGGATGTGTGTGAGCTCATCAATCTTCTTAGAATGGCATCAACACTCCTCATGACCAACCTTTTTAGAATAGGCACAAGTAGGTCTCTCTTTCTTTGGTGAATTGTTTTTCTTGGAAGAGGATGAATCTCCTTGTTGTGGAGAAGGTGGTGCTTTGTCCTTAGGCTTTGATTGCCATTTCTTCTTGTTTGAGTTGTCCTTTCCTTGATTTCCTTTGTTCCCTTGATTTGCCACTAATGCTTGAGACTTAGAAGTCTTAAGAATGCCCATGCTTATCAACTTAGTTTGTTCCATCATTAACATTTCGACGAAAGCATCAAATGTAGGCATTGTGTAGCTTGAACCCATTGTCATCCTATGGGTTTGGAAACTAGAAACAAATGTTGCATATTCTTGTGGAAGTTTGCCCATCAAATTGAAGATCAACTAAGTATCCTTCTTATCAATGCCACAATCTTTGAGTTGCGCCCTCAACTCTTTTGCCTTAGTGACATAATCTTGTATTGTATCAAAGTTCTTGAGATCTAACATGGTGAGATTACTATCAATCTGATATCCCCTAATCTCATCAACTTGACCATACAAGTCTTGAAACTTTTGCTAAGCATCCTTAATTAAGGTACATTTCTCCATATGAAATATGAGATCCTTTGATACATACTTTCTTCAGGTACCAATTGCCATGATATTTCTAGTGAGCCAATCCAAGTGAGCAATGGGATCAACCTTAGGATCAACTAGAGCAACAATAGTTCCATCAATGTAATGAGTTAGTCCTTTTTCCATAAGTTTACTCCATGCATCAATTTTCCAAGTAGCATAATTATGAGTTAAGAGAGGAAACTTAGGAGAACCCATAGCAACAAAAGAAAGGAACACAAGATACACACCCCCCCCCCCCCCAAGCTCACTCAATCAAAGTAACCCCCCCCCCCCCCCCCACAAAAAAAAAAGATGATTTTGGCACTGTATATGTAGTGTGTGTACAATAGGCCACTTGCAAACAATGGCAAGGTGGACTTATGATTTTGTTTTACAACTACCTCAATAGGCTAAGAACTACAATGCAAAAGACCAGAAAGATAGATCTATGCAAGACAAGTGTAAAATTGGCCAAAAAAGACCATATGCTGAAAGTACAATTTTTTCTCAAAATCACTGCAAAATGATAGCATATTATGAAAGTAGACAAAAAATTATGCACTTTCAAAAAAAAGGGCACCTGAAAAGGAGTTAGTATGAGCCCAAAGAGAGTCCCAAAAGTTGCAAAAACGGGGATTGGATAGGTATAGTCACCAAAAACTAAGATTTTTGAAATACTTGTCCATAAAAATCATAAAATAATGCCACCACAAGAAAGTACACAAAAAATTATCCCATTTCAAAAAATATTGCACCAAAAAAGGAGCCAAAATGAGCAAGATATGGCAATTTGAAGTTGAATTGTGAAATCAAAAAGCTCAACCGGAGGGGGTTGATAAATTTTCAAAAATGATGACATCAAAAAAGCATTGTCTTAAATTTGACGGTTGTATGGCCGTCGCTAAAACTTTGCCTCCCTGTTTGCATGGCGTCCATATAGTATGGACAGATGACGTGGCAGAATGTGGTTGGCCTAAAAGATGACTTGGCAGGTCACTCAGCACACAGACTGGGTTGACCGTACTGTTGATGATGAGGTGGATCCGCGTGGATGAATCAATGATCTCCACGTGTTTTTGTCCGCTGACTGTGTTGCTGAGTCAGAGGTCACATGGCAGCTAGTAGACGGTTCACGTGGATGAGATAGTAGGCGGTGTCGGGAGTTGATGGCAAATGAACCATGATTGGAAAGGAGCTTTACGGGTGGCGGTTGCTGGAGCTGAGGACGATCGGCAGTAAAGGACTGTGGATACTGGTCGGGGAGTTGAGGATGGGAGCTGCATGTAGTGACAACTGACAGTACAGTCACAGGATGCGTTCGCCAGAAAAGTGATTGTTGGGTTCGCGAAAGCCAGAGACCGATGGGTGGCCTGGAAAGAACTCCGACAGGCAACGAACCGACAGGAGCAGGTTGGGCGGTGGTCGGTGGCCTTTGGCGGGAGTACAACCTGCATAGTACGTAGTGCAAGGTACGGAGTTGGGTGGGGATGTAAATACACCCCCCCTCTCCACCCCCCTAAAAAAAAAAAAAATTGATTTTTGAAAAAGAATTTAATAATACAATATTAAAAACTGCGATTTAAAAAAAATATATGGAATTTAAAATTTGATAGAAAAATAAATATAATTTTTTTTTGCAAAATCGTACCATACCATCCAAATTGGGCAAAAATTTTCTTCCAAGCCTGAAATTTGACTTTTCACCAAATATAGGCAAATTTATAGTCAAAATTTATGGAAATAGCCACCCAGACTCAATGGCGAGGTCGGATATGGTCTAGGATGCCTCTAAAAGATGTTGCTCCTCAGATCTGCCTCTTGACGTCGTAATAAAATCTCTCCAAAGATGAATCAATGACGCTCTAATGGCTCTGATACCATGTGAGATTTTGCCAAGATCAAGAGCTTAATGAAAAATACAAAATAGAGAGAAAATATAGGACAAGAATAAATTGTATTCTCATCAATAGATAAAAATGGTTGTTGTTACATACAATAAAAATGAGTCTGCTTATATAGGCAAGGCTATATGGATATGTGAGCACACAAACATGATATGTGGCTCAATAAGAAACAAGGGTAGGTAGGAAATAGGTGTGGTAGGTAGGAGAAACAATAAAATATTCCACATGAGGTGGATCACCCACCGAAGGTGGAATGTAACAACAAGACCACAAAAGGTGGAAATTCTTCTACATCCCAATGTGGCACAAACACTCAAGTGTCTAATACCCAAACTACTATAGAATGCATTATCCTAAGTAAACTTAAGTAAGGTGTAATAATATCCAACATGAATAATTAATTACAACAACAATCTTATATGTTTAAAAATAACACATTGAATGACATCAATCAATAATATCTTGGGAGATTTTAGGTAGCAAAATAATCTAACATTATAAATATAAATTTAAAATCTTGGGGATGATGGTGATGGGCCACCACACAATTCTAACCTAAAAAATAATTTAATTTAAAGAAATACCACTTAGTGAATGAAATTAAAGTCTATCATACACAAAAGATGATTGAGAATACCATAATCTTATTTATCAAAATAATTTTACAAACTAAACATGCTATATTACTATAAAATACAATGAAGTTGCATTTAATAGAGAGTACACTAGGAGATGAGTATGAACGCCCAATATCTAGAAATAAAAAGATTTTTTAAAAGTAAACTTGTGAATATTATGAATAAATTAGAAAATAAAGCACAATATATTTAAACATATCTACCGATAAAATAAAGAAATAATCTTTTTATGCAAGATTTATTTTGTAAGGTATAATAATGTATTAATTACACCAATATTTTTGAAAGATGCGATTTTTTCTCTTGAGCATAATTACAAAACTTTTGAACACTTCAAAACTTTTAAAGTTGGATTTAAGAAATAGGCAAGCCACCCTATCAAGACCCTTTATACAAATAAAGGGATTTTCATTCTTTTTCTCTTAACAACACATGTGGTAACAAATAACTATTAAGTTTATAATGTAATTATAAAAAAAAAATCAAATCATATAAGACATAATGATATGCAAGTTGAAATGCATAAATATAATGAAATGATTTTGGAGGCAAATCAATGAAAAGAATATGGTGTTTACTCAACTTGGCAACCAAGAACTTTGAATAGTGAACTACTATTTGAGAAGTATAGTTGTGGTGGAATCATCACATTAATTAACAAGTAGTATTTAGGAGCACAAATTATGTCTACATTTTGAAGAAGAAAGAGAATGAACTTGATGAATGGATGCTTAAATGTAACTTTCTTGGGAATAGAGGTAAGCATAAGTTATATCTATTATTCAACCTTACAACCTAAAATATACAAGCAAAGAAAATGGTAGTCTTTAACAAAACTTTTCCTAAAAATGTCAATAAAAATAGTATGAAAGACATTGAGGAAGAAGAGGAAGGTTATCCATTTATCTTCAACAAAGGTTAGTTCCAATGACAAAAATTTTAAAGGAGGAAGCTTGTTTAGATTAAAAATCAACCTATTGAAGCTTTTAGAAATTGTCTCTCAGCAAGAGTATGATGATTAATCTATGTATGAGAATATTTGAAATAAATTTGAAAATACATAGCAACAAGAGGTGATTTTGGTATTGATAATGATAATGATTCATTCTTCAAAATTAATTTATATCAATGATGAATTCTGCTTGAAAGGCTAGATACGAGTAGTTATTTCCAATAAAGTATAAGGTCACTAGAAACATAAAAAAAAGAAAGCGAGCTTGGTTACAAAAGAATATGATCAATATAAATAATTATCTACAAGTAGAATGCTAAACTGTCAAAGCTAATGAAAATCATTAGACTTGTGTTCTCACTTGTAAGACAATTTAGATGGTATGTCTTGTTAGAATTAGGGATCACTAAGAGGGGGGTGAATCAGTGATCTACCAAAAACCAAATCCTCAAACTTATTCTTTATCCACCAGTTAGCAATGCATAACAAAAAAGAACATAAACATGCAACAAAGAATACACAAATCCACAACACCGGAATTTTTATGTGGAAATCCAAAAAGGGAAAAACCACAATGGGGCTGGAACCCACAATATTCATATACCATGCCCAGGAGTACATAAATATTACATAGATGGGGAATGCACTTACATTCAAGCTCACTACCTAGAGCTCACTGCTCAAATATAGTTGTCCAGAAGGCTACAACCTTCAAGGAAGTCTCACTGACTTACAATTTGATTACAATGATAAAATACAATGAAATCTCTCAATTAGCATCTAACTATGCAAGAATGAGTTTCGGTTAAGCATTGAATATCTGACTGTCTTTGCTCTGTTGAATACTCTGTTTCTATCTCACTCACCTACCGGTTGGTCTGAAAGTAAAGTGCGCACGTGAAACTGTTCTCAATTGCACCAAAACGGATCATCACACTACTAACTCACTGAAAATCAATCGCCAAATCAATCTTATATATCCAGTCTTAACATAGAAGCAACCTCATTCAAGTCGGCTTCAAGAAGTGTAATGTGTAGCTTTAAGTCCACTTCAATCTCGAACAAAACATAGCATCAGACAAAAAGATTATAATCACATGCTTCCTAAGGGTCTTCCCAATCGTTGAGATCACAAAAAATACCGTAATCATCAAAAATCATTCTGGATCAAAACATTATAGAAATACCCTGTTTTACCGATTAACTCTAGCTTCTCGTGAAGATGAATCACGACCGTCGAATCGAATCATCAAGAAGAGTTGCCATCAATGGCAACCCTAAACAAATAAGCAACTTCCAGAAGTCACCTAAAATCACCGAATGAGTGTCAATTGCCAACAATCTCCCCCTTTGGCATTGATGGCAACACCTATGAAAAATGGCTAAGTGTTGAAACCTGTGAAACCTATACACCAGATGAAAGAATAAAAGAATTCTAAGGCTCCCCCTTAGATCAACAATCCAAACATCTGCATCACCGATTTGTACACTTTTTACATACAATCAGTTTGTACATTTTTCACCTTATCTCTCCCCCTTTGATAGCAATGCCAAAGATGGGGTGTTGCCCAAAATTGCTATACAGATGACACATATTTTTACAAATACTTGAAGAGGTCGGTATAAGTAGTCTTAAAAAATCCTAGGTGAGTATCCCACCCACTCTTCAGGTTATCCAAAACTGTGATAAATGCATTAAATACGATAGCAATTTCTAATTATATCAAATCTGATGGTACAAGTCAGGCCATTTCCTTCATACAATCCATCTTATTACTTAGCATAGTATCTAACTGGATGGCAATTAGGTTTCAGAGTTCACCCACTTTCCTCAAAACTTTCTCCTTATCTGCTTGAAAGCCTGAGATCTTATCATTCAAGGCTATAATTTGTCCTTCAATACTTCTGGTTAATGTTACATTGGGGTTAAAAGATTGAGAGATACTAGCAAGCTTACCCTGACAGACACCTATTTGATTATCAATATCAATAGTAAATTTAGACAAAATGAGGCAAGATTTATACAATCTACCGGCTTCTGACAATGTGTCAGAAATAGTCTGCAATCTTTTATTCAGTGTTGCCCTGTCATCTTCAATCATTTTTAGGAAAGTTTGTTTTCTAACTTTTTTTAAACCTGTCCAAAACTTTCTGAGTAGTTGTCTTCTCCAAAGAATCAAAATTGGTATTTACATCGTTAATCAACTGTAGTAATTTATCGAAGGGGTCGTTATTCAAATCTAACAGTATATTGGAAGCCACCTTCTGCAAAACATCTATAAACATCAAAATTAATTTTTTGTCTTCATTTTTTGATTTCATCAGATCTTGACTGGCTTGTGCCTGAAGAGAAACGACAGCTATCATCCTTTTTGCCAAAGATATTTGATTGATGGGTTTATCAAAATTGATATTAAATTGCGGAAAACTACCTTGGCTTTGGATTTTTGTTGTGTCAATTGCCACAAGTACCGGGGTCGAGTGTTGCCTTACCCTTTCCTCTATCTGGTTCATCACGTTTCTCCTCTTCCCTCTTCTGTCTCAACTGGCCTAGATTTGACTTCTTTAGGTGCCTCTTATGCACCGGTGTCACCACTTGGTGCACCATCCTCTGCCTCTGTTGATTTATCATTTTCTTTTGTAGGCACAACTTTGACAGTATCCAAAACATGTTGCTCTATAACATCTTGAGATCACTAAGAGGAGGGGAGTGAATCAATGATCTATCAAAAATCAAATCCTCAAACTTATTCTTTATCCACCGGTTAGCAATGCATAACAGAAAAGAACATAAACATGCAACAAAGAATACACAAATCCACAACACCAAAATTTTTACATGGAAACCCAGAAAGGGAAAAAACATGGTGGGGCTGGAACCCACAATATTCATATACTATGGCCAAGAGTACATAAATATTACATAGATGGGGAATGCACTTGCATTCAGGCTCACTGCCTAGAGCTCACTACTCAAATATAGTTGCCCGGAAGGCTACAACAATCAAGAAAGTCTCACTAACTTACAATTTGATAACAATGAGAAAATACAATGAAATTAACTCTCAATTAGCATCTGACTATGCAAGAATGAGTTCCGGTTAAGCACTGAATCTCTGATTGTCTTTGCTATGTTGAATACTTTGTTTCTGTCTCAGTCACCTACTAGTTGGTCTGAAAGCAAAGTGCGCACGTGAAACTGCACTCAATTGCACCAAAACGGATCACCACACCACTAACACACCAAAAATCAATCACCAAATCAATCTTATATATCCAGTCTTAACACAAAAGCAATCTCCTTCAAGTCGGCTTCAAAAAGTGTAACGTGTAGCTCCAAGCCTGCTTCAATCTTAAACAAAACATAACACCGGACAAAAAGATTATAATCACATGCTTTCTAAGGGTCTTCCCAATCACCAAAAACACCACAATCATAGGAAATCATTCTGGATCAAAACATTACAGAAATACCATGTTTTACCGGTTAACTCTAGCTTCCGAAAAAGATGAATCACGACCGCCAGATCGAATCATCAAGAAGAGTTGCCATCAATGACAACCCTAAACAAATAAGAAACTTCTGGAAGTCACCTGAAATCGTCGGATGAGTGTCAATTGCCAACAATGTCTACCACATAATTTCTCCCTTATGTCATGTTTTCTTTTCAAAAACAACCATTTACTAAATATAGTAAGCTCAATTGTCCAAAAATGGTGCATAAAATCATTTGACAGTCGAAGAAATATTAATAGTTTTGGTATCACATCTTGGTAAAGACAAAATTGATTTCTTCACAACATATTTAATAAATATTCCTTTTGCTTGGTCGTGGGATTTTGAAAGGTCACTCATGGGTTATTTGGTGACTTCTTAGAGACATTTGGTGGTTATATTAGTAGTAGATATGGTTTACAAGTTTATGCATGCAAACAAGGAATTGCACCTACTTTTGAAGCATTACATTGAAGGGAGAGGGAATTTAATTGATCCAATCTCACTGTAAGTATGAAATGGATTGAATGTAGATCAAATTCACTACTTTTTTGTGGAATTGTGTTGAATGTGTACTAAAGGGTCTGAAATTGAATTTTAGATAATATGCAAAATTGACATAAAATAACATGAATAATAAGTTTTAGATGTAGTATGCAGACACGGATCTAGATCTGAGGTAAGGGAATAGAAAGGAGCCTGTGTTTGAAAATTTGGCTCGAAAGTACAAGACATGGTGTCGTAGAACAACCCTGTCCTCCAACTGTCACATGTAGATAAACAAGAAACTTTTAGAATTAGAATGTCACTCAAAATCTTCTCTAAGAAATTCGTCAGAAATTTTTTGAACAAGGTGGGGAGACCCTCCTCTGCTTTTTGCTTCTACAAAAGTCAGACCTGATCATAGTTGTCTTCTCTATTGAAATCTCCATTTGTAGCTTTTGGATCTGTCACCTTGATGAATCTTGCTTTGAAGTCTTCAAGCCAAGGTTGATGTTGTCATGTGGAATGTCTTCACAATGTTTTGATCATGGATATCACCATAAATGCTTGAAATCTGAATTTGACCTCTTTTTAACTGCCTTGAATATGCTTGATTACATGCCCACTTGAATTTATTTGATAGGAATTGAATTCCAACTTGAGAGATTATTAAATGAGGGGGTAAGGTTTACTTTTATACCTAACCACACAAAACATGTTTGAAATTTCAAAGTAGGCTGACACAAAGAGAGTCTTACCACCTCCAAAATATGACTATTCTGGGGTCCAAATTTGGGCCCTTTTGGGAGGACAAGGGTGCCCATGGTATCCTCTCCTACCCATTAGGGATGAAAGTTGGGTAGAGTCCCAAAAAGGTATTGAAGATGTTGATTTTAAGGTTGTGTGATAATAGGGTCAGGGCATGGGAGGCCAAAATATTGAAGTGAGGCCTAGGTGAGGATGAAATTGTATAGGTATACAATTTACAATGCTATAGTGATTATAAAGAAGTGACAAATATTAACCCATTTTATTCTTCCATGGATCAATAGGATAAGCATGAGAGAAACAATTTATTTAATATTTATTACTGTCCAAATATTCACAATATCAAGAGGGAAATTAAAAATTAATTTTATCATTTATGGAGTTCTTAATGAGAATTGGAATTTGTGACCTTTGGGAAGTTCAAGAAATAAATGACAGTTACAAATGAAAGGGACTATTGGGCAACTCAATAGTCATAATGGGAGCCTATTTCAGAGGGAAATTGATATGAATGATAATATTTTATTTATTTTTTCAAAAGGGGATTGTTTGGGTTTTATCCTCTATATGTTTGGAGGAGATTTCACATTTTGGGCATTCTTGGTTGCATATTTTGACAAAGCGTTGGCTTGTTTCTTTAGTGGTTGATAAACCAATGGAGAAGACTCTCTAAGTAAGATTCTCATGGTTTCTAGGTGGTCAAAGGTCGAGAGGCTGAGGGTTGTTGAAGAATAATTAGACATAGGGATTACCCATGTGGAGTAATTAAGGTTTCTTCAATTATTTGTAATTATTTGTAAGAGGGCTTTTAGTAGTTAGAGTGTGTTTCCTTGGGGTTTGAGTATTCAAATTATTGTAGATGTTTATAGCAGTTTTGTGGTTGTGGATTTGTAGTTAATTATTATAAAATCAATTATTTCTTCATAAGAAACCCTTCTTGTAAGTTTGGGTAGTTTGTAGTGCATTTTGGGCTTCATATTCAATCTCAATTTTGAATAATTTGTAGTAGATGTGAAATTGTTGCTTTTGATATTAAATAGAAACAAAACAAGGGTGTTGACCCTACATACAAACCACCTAGAGGAAGCATAAAAGAAAGACAACAAATCAAGGGTGTTGACCCTTTACAAACTCAAGTTGAACATGGTTGTGTATAGAAGGTTATGGCAGCAATAGCAATGTATTTACATGATGCAAATTTGTAATTTACATATATCAATTCTATGAATATGTGTTGAATTTAAACGTGTTCAGTCTTCATTTTAAGAACACTATTTTGCATTATTTTTAGTTGTTTTGAGAAAGTCTTAATTGAAGAAATTATAAGAGCTTCTAGATCTAATAATTTATTTGTCAAGGGATGTTGTTGTGGTATCAGAACCTTGATTTTATTAGTCTGAGGGTTTACAAAATCTTATGAATAATCAATGAAAGAGAAAGAGGATATTGCTAGCTTGGAAGGTCCTATGTTGCTTACTATGGGGAGTTTCTTGAAATCTTTGTTCAATATTTACAAAAATGATATTTTAGTTTCTAAAATCTCAAGTTGGTTTGATAAATATTTGATTAAACCTATAAGTTCTAAGAAGCTCACATTTTATGAATGTGCAAATCATGGAAAGTTATGCCTCAAGAAGGAGAGGTTATCAGAATTCGAGGAGTTCCTTTTAGTGGATAGATTTGAAATACCATTTTTTAAATATGACATGAGAAGAAGAAAAGAAGAAGATCAATTGAAAAAGGTTTCAAAAATCAAGGAGTAGGAAGAACATTTGAAGGTAGAGCCACAAAATATCATTGAGTAGATCAATGAGAAAGACCTAGAAAACAATATCTTAGTGTAGACGTCTAAAAATGGTCAACGCTTGCGGAGTCATACTTTAACATTGACGCATTGCCTTATTTTAGGGTTTTTGCATCGTGTATATGGTGAAAATGGATAGCAATAAACAACAATATTTGAAAGACTAAAATGGATTCAACCACCAAACCCTAGCCTAACAATGAACAAAGATCCACCATAACATATGAAGATAACCTAAGACAATGCAAATAACTCAAAATCACAAAGATTATACCCTCACATGTCCACTAGGGTTTTGATCTCCATTCTTCCTATCTCCATTGATCTTGTTTGATATGCTTGCTCTCAGATTTTTGTATGCACAAGAGCTCAACAAAGAACGGAATGTGGTTGCAAGTAGAATTGTAGTGTAGCCAAGTCCTCCAAAATCAGTCATTAGGATATGTCATTAGGGATTAGGGTTTTGACAATGAAGAAAGTATCTCCTTAAATAGAAGACACAATAAGAAATGGAGGGTTAAGATTGAGAGGTGTAAAAAGAGAGGTCGGCTAGGATTAGAGGGTAGGTAGAGGAAATAATAAAATAATGAAAGAGGTAGGTAGTGTATGAATTAAGAGATGAATGGCATGTGTCATGTGTAGAAAAAGATAATGAACTAATTAAATAAATAAAGATTTATTTAATTAATAGAAGAAATAGGACAATTAAATAAATAAAATATTTATTTAATTTAGGAAAGGGATAATTTAAATAAATAAATGTATTTATTTAAATGAGAAATAAGGCTAGAAGAGGATAAATGAATTAATTAAATAAATAAAAATTTATTTAATTAATAGAAGAATTAGGCTTAGATAATTAAATAAATAAAATATTTATTTAATTAGATATGACAATTTTGGGTGTCTACATTTTGCCCCTCTTTGAGACAATGCGGCTTGTCGCGTTGTTTCAAAGAAGATAAGATGAACTGATACAGAGTTGCCCTAGAATAAGGAATTATATGCCCCCTCGAGAGATTGGATGAAAATGTCTGAAAAGATTGCAGACAATCTCTCGATAAGAAAGACGGGATAGAATGGACTGATTGGATAATGTGACAAAGTCACAGGATGAAGAATATTGACTCGGGAAATGAAGGGCAGGGCTAGGGTAGGCTATAAGATAGACCACGGGCAAAAGACATCCTCATTGTCATCCACACCCTTAGAAGATCACAGTGCAGAGCGAGAAAAGAGCAGCAGCAGTCAGCAGCGATGGCATTCGTTCATAGATTCGACCGTGTCCGCCGATTCCAGCGACCAGCCGATGCAGGAGAGCCGGTAAGTACCCGAAAACCTCCTCGTACTTTCACGCATTTCGAGTTTTGTCATAAATGCACGTTTAGGAGCAATAAATGCGCTAGGAATAGGATAGTTTAAAAGTGCAAAAACGCGCAACCGCGTCTGTGTCAGCGCCAGGCGCGTCTGTGTCCAACAGGCGCGTCTGTGTCGGGTTCAGGCGCGTCTGTGCCTGGAACCGCGTTTGTGTTGAATGCGGACGCGTTTGTGAAATGCAGAAGCGTTTGTGATTTTTAGTAGCGTTTATGTCATGTAGGGACGTCTGTGTTCCCTGGTCGCGTTTGTGTCTGGCATAGGCACGTTTGTGTTCAAGAAGCGCGTCTGTGTTGTAGAGGCGCGTGTATGCAATCTATAAGCGCGTTTATGAGTTAAAAGCGCGTGTGTGTTTAAACAGTGCGTTTGTGTGTTTAAATGCATGGTTTTAGTCCTTTAGGTCAAATCGGTAGTTCTGTGATGAACATACGCTGTCGATTAGATAAGCTGCTGAGAGGATACACTCCAGCAGATCCTCTAGGAAGATTAGGATAGATCAAGGCACTTTGTGATGAACAGGGAGCACCAGGATAGACAGCACTTTGTGATGAACAGGGAGTGCGAATGTGAGTGACACTTTGTGATGAACAGGGAATGTCACACACGTAGTACTTTGTGATGAACAGGGAGCACTACTTAGAGTAGATAGCAACACTTTGTGATGAACAGTGAGTGTCACTAGGGTAGATAACCAGATGCATTTAGGTAGCGAGTAGCATTTTGTGATAAACAGTGAATGCCACGATAACTGACAAGATTGATTTGCTTGACTGCAGGAGTATTTGCCGATGTTGGAGTCACGGGAGAGATTCCCGTCGACTCAGAGACTGCGACCAGAGTTGTCTATCCAGGACATGATTTCCATTGAGGAGATGGGTCTCACACATATGCTCTATGTGCCCGAGTTTCGGGCAAACATGGGGTTGCTGACTGCGTTGGCCGAGAGATGGCACTCAGAGACATGCACGTTTCACCTGCCGATGGGTGAGATGACAGTGACACTGGAGGATGTATACAGGATACTACATGTTCCCATTGATGGAGAGTTGATCCCCTACGACCGTGACGGGGACAGGGAGGCATTGCGACGGGTGTTTCAGGATCCCGGGTTGGAGATGCGAGCAGGTCATGTAGCCTGGGACACCATGACTGCCACAGGATTAGCATTGCCGCCAGTTGTTGGGGGAGTCATCAGTGGATACTTGTGTCCAGACAGGGCCACACGAGGATTGGCAGTGGGCTGGGGAGGGGCCTTGGAGACGTTGATGGCAGAGCACACTAGGTATGCATGGGGGCCATGTGTCCTAGCACATTTGTATTATGAGCTGCATCAGTTTGTATACCATGGATCAGTGGGTTTGGGCTGCGGTGTGACTCTCTTGCAGGTGTGGGCCTATGAGCACCTTCCCATCACACGGCCGATTCACTTCAGAGGCAGAGGACAGGGATAGAGTTTTGTACACCTATATGCCATGATTACATCCCAGCCTCGGATTGGGAGATTGGAGCACTGGAGGAGAGTCATTGATGACATTGACCTGGTGATCTGGAGGCCGTACCTGGGGTGCGAGGAGTGGGAGGACGACGCATTGGAGCTGCCCTACACCTTCCGGAGCAGGTACCTGATTGGGCGGACGCCCTATATATTAGAGAGACAGCTGGTGGATAGGGTATGCAGGCAGTATGGCAGGATTCAGAGGATGCCCCGAGGCTCGGGCATGTATGCCCGTACGGTCCGAGATCAGGTGCAGTTTGGCCCACTGCTATCATATGATCAGGCAGTGATGCAGCTAGCGGAGATGATGCCGATGCCATGGGACATGTGGCCAGAGGTAGATGATGCAGGGATGGACGCAGAGTACTCTGCGTACTGGGCAGAGAATCCATTTCCTAGATTGACAGATCCAGCAGAGCCAGTGGATGGAGAGGGTGGAGGAGAGGATGATGATGGAGGAGGGGATGGAGGTAGGGGTCGGCGGAGGCGGAGGGGAGTGGTGGGAGAGAGACGGGTAGCACCTCGGAGGGAGGGAGGACAGGAGAGAGCAGCTCCAGTGGTGAGAGGACGGGGTGGACTGCCCCTACAGGTGCCAGCAGCACAGGGTCCCAGAGAGGGACAGAGACAGGTGCAGCCAGAGGGACAGAGACAGGTACAGCTAGAGGGACAGAGACAGGCACAGGGACAGGTGCAGGCAGAGGCACAGGGACAGGCACCTGTAGAGGAGGAGCCACAGGCAGGGACGGAGAGCGGAGACTCTGAGGAGGATGAGGTGCTTAGGCTGCGGGAGATCTGCCAGGGCCAGGCAGATGAGATTGAGGATTTGGTTCGAGAGAGGAACCACCTCAGGATCAGGGTCTGAGACATAGAGCGGGAGAGGGATCAAGCCATCCAGAGATACACCGAGGCCGAGACAGCTCTGAGGGCAGGTAGGCGGGCAGCAGAGGATGCAGGGGCAGGCTACGCATATGTTTTGCGAGCCGGAGAGGAGATCGCCTACTGGAGGGATCTATACTATGCAGCCGTGCCAGCAGATCAGCGGGCTAGGAGCTTCCATAGATCGTCGCGCACAGCGACGGCTACGGGAGGGAGCCGCAGGAGACAGGCATCCAGCGGTGGGGTTATGGGGCCTCCACCACCACTAGAGAGACAGGGGGATCCTGGGGCAGGTCCATCTACAGCTCAGACTCCGTCGAGGCGAGGCGGCTCCGAGGGAGGGAGTTCCTCATAGCTATAGTGGGCTCCCATTGTATCAGTATATGTACCATGATTGTATTGTAGACACCTGCGGGTGATTCTTTTGTAGCCATATGATTCTTTTGACATCATTGTATTATGACACATTTGATTATATATGAGAGATGATCCATTTTTGCGGCAGCTATATGCACGTGTACCTTATGTGATGAAATGTTCTCATGTGATGCATGTTTTTTATGATATGGATGCTTATATGATGTAATGCAATATATTTTTGTTCTTTTATGTTGTATATGTGATGCATGATGCAAATGTGAATTTATGTAATGCAAATGAATATGATAATGTAAATGATTATTTACATAATGAAAATGTGAGATGTGCTAACATGTGTATGCAGGATGTGATGCAATTGTGATATCTATATGTATGTATGAAATGCTTATATGTGGTGATGCAGGTGTAACTATATGAAATGCAAATGTTTTTGGTGTGTCATTATACTCAGTCATGTGATAGCAGGCTACACGGACTCGAGAAGGACAATGGAAGTCAATCAAGAAAGGGGGATGGAAGACAGAAGATATGAACGTGAAAGAGATTCTTGTGCGTTATCATCATTGAGCTTTTATTATGGCAAAATAGGTTATGACAATCAAGGCATTTGTTCGGCCCAGAAAGTCATTGTACCTGTTTGCATGGAGATAAGACAGTCACAAACAAGGAATGCCCCAGTTCATACTAGACTCACAGTGTCCTCATATCCTTGGACAAGTCATAGCATTACTAAAAGACAATCCACAGACAGCAAATGCAAATAGGTGACGATACCCCATCCTCGCCTTTCTAGTCAAAGACATCCTGGAGATAGAATCTCTAGTCAAAGACATCCTGGAAAAGCTAAAAGACATGTCACCAAAAGATAAAATCAAAAGAAAACCAAGACTCGACACCAACATCCACTGTAGTCCTCAAGTTTAGTGTCTCTTGTCACTTGTTTAAGTCTTATTCGATTGTGGTCACAATGTTCACTTTCACAAAAAGGATTGATAGCACTGAACCATATGTTGTCTGAGTCTGTTAAAAGATTTGATTTGTTGAAGCCCATTGTTGCTGCTGTGTCTCATCTGAAACTGACTGAATCCATGAAACTGATACCTTATTGTGGAGAAGACGGAACTTTATTGCGGATCTGTGATGCAAATGTTGCTTTATTGCGGATTGTGCGCGGATAGACTGAAGAAAGCTGAAAGAAACTGTACTCCTCGAAACATGTGATGTTCTCAGTTCCACACCCATTACTAGACGTAGGAATTGGCCGTAGTCACAAATAGGATCTGATTTATTATGGATGGAAAAAGGAGTGAAAGGGGAGGGTTATGGATGGCTAACCAATCTTGGGTAGATCAATAACAAGCCATGATGGGAATGGGCAAGTTTGTTGTGGGCGAATAAGTTGTGAGTGTGTGCAAAGTGAAAGGATGAAAGTGAATCCTGAAGGAGGGAGGAGCAAAGTCCCTACGCATGGCGCTGGTGACCCAGTTTTCACCATGGTACTTGCCCAGGGCGCCACCGAAGTGGTTTTCACCGTTGGACGAAATTATTTCTCTTTACTTTTTTGGATTTTTCAATTTTTTTGTTGTCACAAGGCGCCTGTTTGCCAGGTTTTCACCAAGTAACGATTTTTTTGTTTTTATAATTTTTTTGTATTTTTGAATTTTTTGATTTTTTTGTATTTTTGAATTAGGATATTCTGAAAAGCTATGTGTAGAACTTGCGAAGGTGTATGCTGTTGATAGGATCCTCCAAGGGTTCACCTTCTGTAGTTGAAAGCTGATATGCCCCAGATCCATATACTGTTGTGATGATGTAAGGACCAAGCCAGTTGGGTTCAAATTTGCCCTTCTTTTCTCTATCTTGCTGATTCTTGGGGTTCTCTCTGAGGACTAAGTCACCTACCTCAAATGTGCGAGGCTTGACCTTGTGATTGTAACTGCGACTCATTCATTGTTGGTAAGCCTTGAGATGATTAAAAGCAGTGTGTCGTCGTTCCTCCAGCAGTTCTAGTTCTTGTAAGCGAGAGACCCTGTAGTCTTCATCGTTGATTATGTTTCTCAAGGAGACCCGTAAAGAAGGTAACTCGACCTCAATAGGCAAGATGGCTTCAGCACCGTAGACAAGTGAGTAAGGTGTAGCTCCTGTAGGTGTGCGGACACTGGTACGATAGGCCCAAAGTGCGGGATTGAGTTGGACATGCCAGTTACGGCCAACGTCGTCGACTGTCTTTTTAAGTATTTTGAGAATTGTTTTGTTAGACGCCTCAGCTTGGCCATTACCTTGGGGGTAATATGGTGTGGAGAAACGATGAGAGATATGGAAGCGCTCACAGAGTTCACGAACATCCTGATTCTTGAAAGGACGCCCGTTGTCAGTGATAATGGAAGTAGGGATCCCGTATCGGCAAATGATGTAGTTCAGGATGAAAGTAGCGATTTGTTTCCCAGTAACTTGTGTGAGAGGCACGGCTTCAATCCACTTTGTGAAATACTCTGTGGCTGTGATAATGAATTTATGTCCGTTGGAAGAAGGAGGGTGAATCTTGCCTATGAGATCGAGTCCCCACTGACAAAAGAGCCAAGGAGATGCAAGTGGCTGTAGTTCTTGCGCTGGTGCATGTATGAGGTCTCCATGTATTTGACACTGCTTACACTTCTTGACAAACTGATATGCATCTTTTTCCATAGTAGGCCAATAGTATCCAGTCCTGATGAGTTTCTTGGCCAAGGCAGGACCACTAGTATGCGGACCACATATCCCTTCGTGCACTTCTCGTAACGCAATCTGAGCTTCGTCACTCTCTAAACATCTAAGGAGGGTGCCATCTAGACCTCGTCGGTATAGGATATCAGCTAGGATAACGTATCGGGAGGATTGGCGGATGAAAGTGCGGCGTTGGTTGTTCGATAAATCGGGAGGTAAGATGTTGTCGCGAAGGTATGTGAATATGGAACCATATAACTGGGATTCAGGACCAACAACACATATCATTTCCGTAGGAGTGCTCTCATATGACAGAATCAGCAGGTTGTCCACCAGGAACTCATAGCAGGTCTCATTTTGCGATAGATCAATGAGCGAAGCAATTGTAACCATGGCATCAGCAGCACGATTCTGTTCTCTTGGTATCTGCTCAAACTCTATCTTTGCAAAGTGTTGTTTCAGATCATCTACCAGTTGTTTGTAAGGCATTAGTTTTTCATCTTTTGTTTGATAATCATCAGTTGCTTGACGGATGACAAGTTGAGAATCGCCAAAAACACGAAGTTCCTGGATCTTCCACTGAACTGCAATTCTTAGCCCCGTTGTTAATGCCTCATATTCCGCTATATTGTTGGTGCAAGGAAATGATAAGCGGTATGACTTTGGTATAGAATCACCTTGGGGAGTTATAAAGAGTATACCCGCTCCTGCCCCATGCGGTGTGTATGAGCCATCAAAGTATAGTTGCCATGGCTTTGCAGGTGATATTGTTAGAATGGACTCATCTGGAAATTCTGACTGTAAAGGAACATCATCTATCATGGGAGCATCTGCCAGTTGATCTGCAATGGCTTGTCCTTTTATGGCTTTTCTGTCCACGTATTCAATGTCGAATTCACTCAAAATCATTACCCACTTGGCCAGTCGCCCAGTAAGTGTAGCTTTGTTGAGCAGATATTTTAGTGGATCAATTCTGGCAATCAACTTGGTCTTGTGAGTAAGCATGTAATGTCGTAATTTTTGTGAAGCGAAGACCACAGTGAGACATGCACGCTCAATTGGTGTGTAGTTTAGCTCATATCCCACCAATGTGCGACTGATATAGTAGACTGCTTTTTCCTTGCCGTCAGGTACTTGTTGTGCTAGGAGTGCCCCCAGTGCTGTTGGAGTAGCTGATATGTAAAGTAGCAATGGTTGATCCGGAATTGGTGGCATCAAAACTGGCGGGTTCAAAAGGTAGTCTTTGAGTGCCTGAAAAGCCTGTTGACAGTTCTCATCCCATTTGAACTTAATGTTTTTGTGTAGCAGGTGCTGGAAAGGATTGCACTTATCTGCAAGTTGTGCTATGAATCTTCGTATGGACTGGAGTCTCCCTTGTAAAGACCGAAGTTGACTGATATTCTTGGGTGGCGGCATGTCCAAGATAGCCTTGAATTTTGCTGGATCCGCTTCTATTCCTCTTTTAGACACAATGAATCCTAGGAGCTTCCCGGAGGTTACTCCAAAGACACATTTCTTTGGATTTAATCTTACCTTGTATTTTTCCAGCCTATCAAAAGTAACTGAAAGTATATCCAAGTGTGTATTTCTGTCTATTGATTTAACCAAAAGGTCGTCAACATAATCTTCCACCGTTACATGCATGAGATCATGGAAGATAGTAGTCATGGCTCGTTGATACGTGGCACCTACATTTTTCAGCCCAAAGGGCATGACATTCCAGCAGAAGGTTCCCCATGGACAAGTGAATGATGTTTTATGTTGATCTTCAGGTGCAATCCTGATCTGATTATATCCAGAGAATCCATCCATTAAAGATAACATCTCATGGCCTGCTGTGAGATCAACAATTAAATCAATGTTTGGTAGTGGGAAATCGTCCTTCGGACAAGCCTTGTTGATATCCCTGAAGTCTGTACATATTCGGATGCTGCGATCTGGTTTGCTGACAGGTACTAAATTGGAAATCCATTCAGGATAATCAATTGGGCGTATGAATCCGACATCTAGTAATTTCTCGAGCTCTGCCTTGACTAATAGTGCCACTTGTGGATGCATTTTCCTCAATTTTTGTTTTACTGGTTTTGCCCCCGGTTTGACTGTTAAATGATGCATTACTAAATCGGGGTCTAGTCCAGGCATATCAGCATAAGACCATGCGAAGTTGACTTGTCGTTCCTTAAAGAAGCTCATGAACCTTGCTCTCTCAGCCTCTGTCAATGATTGAGCCAAAAATATGTTGTGTGGAACCTCTGCTGTACCAATGTTTGTCTTTATAGTCTCCTCTACCAACATGGATGATTTTTCCTCGTATGATGCTGGGAGAATGTCAAGCCTTCCATCTTCGGGCGCCTCAGAGAGGTTTTCACCTTCAGATACGTCCTTTCTTTTTACTTTTTTAGAGTCGGAGAGCGCCACAGTGTGGTTTTCGCCATAAGACCCTTGTTTTGTTTTTATTTTCACATTTTTGCGACTAGAAGGTCCGACACCCTCACCAAAGTATGCCATGTTATTTAGCTCTATGGCGTATCCTGCTTTATGGTCTCCAAGAGGAAGATCTTCGCGAATGCCTAGATAATCAACAATAGCTTCGTCATTTTGAAATGTATCAAACTGTGGTGGTCCATCCTGATCCCAGTCAATGAGTTGGGGGTGAACGAGGGGAAGGTCTTTAGTGTTTTTAGGGTCCGCAAGGCTAATAGTGAAGATGTGGTTATATTCAGGTATGTCAAGGTAGTCATCGAGGTCGTCAATGGCACTCTCCTCATCAGTGTCGATCGTGAGTGAGTCCAAATTATCATCACTAGTAGCACCCTCAGGGACAGGTGTCCTCATCCTATGTGATCCTGACCTAGGGCCTTGAAACGAAGCTTGTGCGGGATCCTTATGGGTCGGTTCTTGACCAACTCTGAATTTCTTGTAAAACTCCTCCTCCTCTGTAGGTTCATCTAGCTCTCTAAATGTCTCATTGAGTTCATAGTCGCTGGAGGATTTGTCTGAACCCCATTCCCACTCATTGGAGTCTGTGGAATAATTATCCTCTTGTTGAACTTCAGCCACTTTGACTCGCCATATCTGTTTTGTTCTCTTATTGTGAATCTTGGGATTTAGAAAACCAAGCCCCTTGGAGCGTTCCCTTCTTGTAGTTAGCTCAGGTTGTAGAGGCTCCATGACACCTTCTTTGCGAAGTCCGAGAGGACTTTTTCCATCATACCCGAATCTCTGCAGAATTTTGAAACCTTTACCATAGTTTTCACAGGGTATTATAATTTGATCATGTGTATCATCTTCAGCGTCCTTATATAGCATTTTATATAAATTTTCTTCCTCTAGTTCGCCCCATTTTTGAAAGACGGTAGGATCCCATTTGAGTAGCATGATGGAGATTTGCTTATTAGGATGTGGCCTCCCATATTCCTTAGGGGAGTTCATGACTTGTCGTAAGAACATTGTTTGATTCAGAGTGTATTCTCCCATGCCTTTGTCTTGAAACTTGGCTCTAAGTTCACCTTGTTTGGATGTCGAGGGCTTTAATGACTCAGGATCAATATATGCTGCAGAAGGAGTAGCCTCATGATTGCTGGGAATGATAGTCTCAGTATGTGATCTCAAGTTATTGCAATATATGAATGGATTTGGATCACCATTTACCGTTACCTCGACTCCATTATGAGGAAATTTTATGCACTGATGGTACGTTGATGGGACTGCTCTCATTTCATGAATCCACGGACGTCCTAGCAATATGTTATACGTGAGGTCTAGATCCAGGACTTGACAAATCACGTCCTTTGTGACTGGCCCTATTCTTAGTGGTAAGATGACTGTGCCCTTGGATGAATGCTCTTCATCATCATAAGCCTTAATAGTGATTTGGTTTGTAGAATTCACAGCTTTGTCAGAATATCCCAATTGTCTGATGGTGCTTAATGTACAAATATTAAGACCTGCTCCTCCATCTATCAGAACTCGTTTTATTTGGTGTTTATGTATGAAGGCTTCAATATGTAGAGGTGCATTATGAGGCTGACTTATGGAGGCGTCATCGGCTTCTGTGAATGTGAGGGAGTGTGGAACAGATAGGTATCCCACCATGGCTTGAAACTGATCCACGTTCAGATCAGTAGGGACAGCAGTATCTCTCAAGGTTTTGTCAAGGACAGCTTTATGTGCAGGAGATATACGTAAGAGCTCAAGAATAGAGATGAGTGCGGGTGTTTTCCCTAATTGCTCTACAAGATCGTACTCAGGCTTAGTTGACGGAAGATTGGTATTCTTAGTAGAGGTACCTGGCAATGTGATCTTACCTCGACGGGTTGTAACATGACATTCGGAGGTAGATGTGGACGAAGATCCCACACCTTTTAGGACAATTTTAGGTCGCTGAGGAGGATTCTCAGGATTTTTATTTTTGATAGTAATGGTAGAAATATGATTGTCCATTGAGATGTGATTAATAGTGGAATCATAATTGTAAGATGTTCTGGTGTAATTGGCTTGATCATCTGTGACTTTGTCTTTTCCCTTGTCATGTTTTGGGAATGGTTCTTTAAACACCTCATGCTCTTGATTAGATGAATGTCCCTCAATCTCAATATCTCCTCTGTCAATGAGATCTTGTACAATGTTTTTCAATTGATGGCAATTACTTGTCTTATGACCCTTGCTCTTATGAAACTCGCAAAATTCATCATCATTCCACCAATTCGGTTTTACCTTTGGTTCATATGGAGGAAAATCTGGGACCGTGATCACCTTGTTTGCTACAAGCTTTTTGAATACTGATTCAAGTGGTTCTCCCAATGGAGTGTACTTCCTTCGTGGTTTAGCAGCCGTTTGATTGTTCACTTGATTGTTGGTAGAACTTGATCCAGAAAAGACGAACTTTGGTCTCACTGTGTTGGCATCAACAACGCCATCATTAACTGTATTCTTGTTCTTGTTCCAAAACTTTGGTTTGTCCTTTCCCTTAAAGTCCTCTTTGTTTTCTTTGAATAGTTTGATAACTCCTTGTTCAATCAAGACCTTTTCTGTTGCTAGGCCCTTTTCAATGACATCCTTAAATGTAGACAAACAAGCTTTTCTGAGATCATAGCCAATAGCCTTGTTAACATTTTGTGTGAACATCTCCACCATTTGTTTCTGCGGGATTTCACAAGAGCATCTGCTAGCTAAGTTTCTCCATCTTTGTAAAAATGACGCAAAAGATTCTCCTTCTTTTTGTTTCGTATTGCACAAGGTAGTAACTGAGACATCTGTTTCAATGTTGTAAGAGAAATGTTGGATGAATGCCTCTGCCAAGTCGCCCCATGACTTAATACCAGGAGGTAATTGAGAAAACCATTCCATCGCTTGATCTCCTAAGCTCTGTGGGAACAACCTCATTAAGTATGTTTCTTCTGCTGCTACCTCAATGCAAGTTGTGAAGAATTGTCTTATGTGTGCCTTGGGGTCTCCTCTCCCTCTATATTTGTCGAATTTTGGTGTTACAAAGTGCGGAGGAAACGGAGGCATTGGAATGCTCTTATCAAAGGGATAAGGGCATATATCTCTCATAGTATATGTGGGTTTTGATGTGCCCATGTCTTCCACTTTCTTTTGTAGATCTCTAATTTGTTGCTCCAAATTATTTTTGGGAGGAGATGGATTTCTTGTAGCATACCCCATGTTTGAAACACCCATTTGAGGAGGAACTTGTTGCATATATGGATGATATTGATCGTAGACATGTCCATATGGAGGTCTATATTGTTGCGACATGTATGGAGCACTTGGCATAATTTCTTGTTGAGGGACCCCATATCTGTTTTGTGTATATAAACCATATTCAATGGGCCTTTCATTTTCCATTGTGTTGCCCCCAATTTTGGCATGAGGTCTCCTTGTGTCAAAATTTTGAGGAAGTCCTTGAGTATCCATTTGTCTTGGTTGACCCATATCTTGAGCATGTGTTTGAACATAAGGCCTCCATGATGGTCTTTGAGCGTAAGTATCATGCATTTGAGCTTGTATATGTGGGATTGCTGGTTTCTGAAGCAAAACTGATGGTGACTCCGGCATTATATTATTTGGTCCTCCACTATTTGGTCGAGTTTGTTGTGAAGGTCTACTTTCCATAAGTTGAGATAAGTCAAAATCATGTGGTGTTTTGGCTCCACTTTGTGCCATCATGTTTAGAAAGTATTGACGATCTCTCCTCATTATCTCTTCAACCAATCTATTGAATTGAGGGTCCATTATAGATTCTTGTATGTCTGCTGATAGTATTGAAGAATTGTCCACATTATCATTGTGTGTAGCGTTGTGTATAGCGTTTGCGCTTTCCATATTTGGATTGTGTCTATAAACATTCATGTCTGGTAATGTAGTGTGCTCAGGATTGTAGAAGACATCATTGTCAAACTCATAAGAACTCATGTTTACGGACCCTTGAGCTTCTTTAGCTTTTCTCCTAGATTTTTGAAGACGGGTTTCAACCATGAACTAGGTGTTTAGCAATATGTGAGAGACTAGATGAAAATGACAAGAGTATGTAAGACCAAGAGTTGTATGGAATGTAAATGAATCTGAAGTTTACTTGCAATGTCCAAAGTGTAAGACCAAGTATGTATGTAGTAGAGTAGGTGTAACTTCCAAAGAGAGGATAGTTTCTCTTGATGAGGTAAGCTGACCTTGACTCTAAGTAAGACCAAATGAGACCCAAAGGTAAGAAACCTTGATGAGGGACCACTTAGCAAAGTGTTGTAGTATGTAGTGTGTTGACAAAGTATGATGAGGACAAGCAAGTGACCTTTTGACTCAAGTTTAGACAAGTCTGAATGTAAAATGAGGTATGAAGCAATGATGGACTGTGTAAGACCTTAGAACAGGCTGAATGCTAGATGAAATCTGAAGAGACAACCTAGGAAGCTCAAGTATGCCGAAACTGATTTCTTTGTTCGCTTGACTGTTAAACTTTTCGAATCCTGACACAGACGCCTCTGTATACTTCACAGACGCGGTTTTAAGACGCAGACGCTATTATGTTTGACGCAGACGTGATTCTGAGATGTCCTGTTGATGTTTGCTGGGACTGTAACAGTTTTTTGCAATTTTGGACACAGACGCGCCTGTATACTTCACAAACGCGATTTCCAGACACAGACCCAGACGCTGATAAAAACACAGACGCTATTCTGTACTTCACAGACGCGTTTATCAGACACAGACGCGGTTTTAACAGACACAGACGCATTTCTGTAACCTTAGTGCAATCTTTCCTATCTGTGAATTTGTTTTGCTGTGACCAAATCTGATTTTTTGACTATTTTTCGTGACAAGAGGACACAGTGTTGATGACTCAATGTTTGCAGACTGTTTAGACTCCAAAAAGTGTGTTGTTTGATGTAAAAAGTTTTTGCATACACTTGAAGACACAAAAGACACAATGTTTTGTTGTCTTGTCTTGATTGTTTGAATGTTTATCATAAGTCAAGCACAATTCTTATGGCTGGCCAGGACAATAATTGTTGATCCCACATGGGGTTTTACCCCCGAGGCTACGCTATTCAGAGCGGATACTTAGATGCTTGACCTCACTGGCTCCACCCTCGGCACTCACTTCTCGGGTCAGCCAAGCATCAGTCCCCATGAAAACTCCCCATGGCGAACTTTGTATCTCTACTAAGAACCGTATGTGTGTGGGCCGCTACCAGAGGTCCGACCTCCTGCCTCAACAACTAGAAGGATTTGGGCATCTAAAACAATGAGGTGCTAGTAAGGGCATCCGCTCGTGTGGCCATACATGCGGCACTTTCAGCTCTGTAAATACAGAAGGCTCCCAGCCGGTAGGGGTTACGCCCTACAAATGATCAAATAAATTTGATCAAACGGGTTTATGGGGAGACATAGTGTCGGTATGAACTAATCAGCACACGTTATTCATAGTTTTCACCATGAATACATTTGATTATAGTGGCTTGGAAGAAGATGGCTTTTCTTTTGCTACCACTTGGGTCGTTCTCTTCTCACTAGTAGTCCTAATGACCACACGGGAAGACAGACCCTCTAAAGAGTAAACAAAAAGAGCCTATTGCTCAAGACACAAAAGACAATGGTTCAATTTTAGTGCACCAATTGAAGTGTTTGCTAAGCTATGAAAACAAGGCACACAATAAAATTACAAAAACCCTAGCCAAGGCCCTGCAACAAAATTGTTAGTAGTTTGGGTTGTTTCAAGTGATAACCCCTTCCTACAAGCACACAAGTTAGGTAAATTTTAAGAAAACCCAAAAAGACTTTGTGAAAAAGGGGCCTTCAACAAAAAGGTATTTGCCTCCAAAGCAAGCTGCACAAACCAGGTTAGCTAGATCTGCAAAGGTTAGCCGAAAATAAACCAGATCTGAAACCCTAAATACAAAATCCGAAAACCCGAATCGAAAAACTTGAAAAATTTGCAAAACAGAATACACAGACGCTGTTATACCAGACACAGACGCGCCTGTCTGACACAGACGCGGTTCTGTGATTCGCAGACGCGATCTAAGAACACAGACGCCTCTTTCTTCTACAGACGCGATCAGATGGTGCACAGACGCGATTCAGGATCACAGACGCGACTTTCGGAAACCTGCAAAAATAGAAATGACAGAAACACAGACGCGATCCAAGATATCACAGACGCCTCTGAAATACAAAAACGTGATCCGAACACTCGCAGACGCGGAAAAAACCTAAAATGTCGTCGAAATCGTCCGATCTGCAACTTCAAAAATGCAAAATCTGCAACAAAAATGTTAAATGCAAAGGGACAAGAGTCCCACCGGGCGTGCCAAAATGTATATGGTGAAAATGGATAGCAATAAACAACAATATTTGAAAGACTAAAATGGATTCAACCACCAAACCCTAGCCTAACAATGAACAAAGATCCACCATAACATATGAAGATAACCTAAGACAATGCAAATAACTCAAAATCACAAAGATTATACCCTCACATGTCCACTAGGGTTTTGATCTCCATTCTTCCTATCTCCATTGATCTTGTTTGATATGCTTGCTCTCAGATTTTTGTATGCACAAGAGCTCAACAAAGAACGGAATGTGGTTGCAAGTAGAATTGTAGTGTAGCCAAGTCCTCCAAAATCAGTCATTAGGATATGTCATTAGGGATTAGGGTTTTGACAATGAAGAAAGTATCTCCTTAAATAGAAGACACAATAAGAAATGGAGGGTTAAGATTGAGAGGTGTAAAAAGAGAGGTCGGCTAGGATTAGAGGGTAGGTAGAGGAAATAATAAAATAATGAAAGAGGTAGGTAGTGTATGAATTAAGAGATGAATGACATGTGTCATGTGTAGAAAAAGATAATGAACTAATTAAATAAATAAAGATTTATTTAATTAATAGAAGAAATAGGACAATTAAATAAATAAAATATTTATTTAATTTAGGAAAGGGATAATTTAAATAAATAAATGTATTTATTTAAATGAGAAATAAGGCTAGAAGAGGATAAATGAATTAATTAAATAAATAAAAATTTATTTAATTAATAGAAGAATTAGGCTTAGATAATTAAATAAATAAAATATTTATTTAATTAGATATGACAATTTTGGGTGTCTACACATCGCATTAACATTTCTCCTATGTCGCGCACTTGGTTTTTATCATTTGCGAGCATCGAGTCCTTCTTCTGCATTCTTCATTTACCTCGTTCTCGAATTTGGTCTTGTCGACAACAATCTTTAGTCATGATTTTGGTCAATCTTATCCTGTCGCATTAATGTGCGTATTCATTTGTCATCATTTTGGACATCGTCAATCCTAATTAGGGTTTTGTCCTCTTATCAATCTTGTCATCTTGCAATCAATTTGTCATCAATCATTGTCATTTTCAATCTTATCATCATGCGATCGATTTGTCATTGATCGAGGTCGTTTTCAATCTTGTTGTTTTGCAATCTATTTTGTCATTGATCCTTGTCCTCTTATCAATCTTGTCATCTTGCAATCGATTTGTCATTGATCGTTGTCTTTCTCAATCATGTCAATTTGGATCAATTAGTCATTGTTCCTCGTCAATTGGCGCATTTCTCAATCAAATCATTTATCACATTGGTCATTTATCAATTCAAAATCATGATCGAATCGACATCAAATCAATCTTACATCAGGACCTAATTATCATCCTTGCATTGCTAATTCATCTTCTAGGGTTTCATGATTTAATCATTTAACCTTGTTTGTCATTTCTCCCTCTAGGATTAATAAATTATTTATTTATCCTAAGTCTTCGTGTCACAATTAAATGTTCATTTAATTGGCTAACTAATTATTCCTCTTTTTGTGAATTAATTAATAAATGAAAAATTATTAATTAATTTACCTAATTTCTCCTAATTCCTAATTTCTTAATTTTCATCAATTTCTAATTCCTAATTTCTAATTCTTAATTTCCTAATTTCTATTTCATCTATTTTTCAATTCTCTCCTATTTTTCTCCTAATTTCATGGGAATGACATTTCAATTTGTCATAATTTGTCATAATTGACAATCAATCAATTTTGACATAGAAATTTGTCATAATTTTGTCATAATTGTCAATCAATCAATCTTGCATAGAAAGTGCAAATTTGTCATAATTTGTCGTAATTGACATTCTTGATTTGCAATTTCCATTCGAATTTCTTCATGCTAATTTGATCTTTTCTCCAATTTGTCTATAAATTGGATGAATTTCTTCAATCAAGATCCCTACCTGGTCGAATCAATCATGCTTCAAGTATTCTTGCGCTACAATCTTGTCTACTTGCTTTCACATCATGCTTATGCACTAGTAGGTGAGATCCACAACCAAATCCATTTGAAGGAGAAAGAAGGACAATGGAGCCACATGAAGGAGACATCCAAGTTTGCAATGGTTTGCGTTTGAATTGATCTCTTGTTTTCATGTCTTTATTGAGTGTTTTTAGGATTGATCATTGCATTTGAGTTTTCGTGATTGAGCTAGACTAATATTGATTTGCTTGTGATGATTACCGATTTCCTAGCTACACTTAGAATGAGAAGACATTATGGTTGCAATGGAATCACAAATGATCAAGGAAGAAAATATTGAGCCATAGTCTAAATTATCTACAGAAGAGGAAAAGGAACCCACATTGAGAATGAATTTACTTTCCTCTACTAAGCTATCACATGACAATATTTGTAGCAAGAAAAAAAATCAAGAATCAAATTTGCATGATGAAGATATATGTTTGAAATGAGATCTAATATCGTGTAAGGATGATCCACCAGGAAGCCATAATGACGAGCATGAATTCTTGAAGAATGATTTAGATGAATCCTTTTCTATTGATGAATTTAATTTTGAGCATGACAACAACATTACATAGCTCTCAAAGATTTTTAAATCAACAATAAGGAATATACAATAGAAGGAAAATATTTCTTTTCAATTCCCAAATCTCTCATGGAGGATGTTGTGGGATCTAGGTGGTTTGGACATAACCAAAATGCAAGTTGAGGGTAAGAACTTTTCTAAGGAATATGTTTCATTGAGACCTAATGATTTCTTGCATCAAGAAAACCATTATAAATGTTAAGAAAGAAAAGGCCTTATGAGTTAGATGTAAAGAGCTCCACATGAGGAAACATACACACTTCTTTGTACATGCAAAGACTATGTTAATGACGGAAAGTGTCAAAGACATCCCAATAGTATTTCAAATTGGAAAGGTGGATAAACATGATTTTTGCCCGAAAATAACACAATCAAAGCATGGTGTTGTTGCCACAATAATCAATTCCAAAGAGGGGGATGAATTCTTAGTTAGTATCCCAAGGTATGGAAAGGATTTTCAATTTTAGATTTGTTGCCTCTTTCCATGCCAATGCAAAAACATTATCATCAAGAAAGTAATGCAAAAATAAGTGATAGATTAAGGGACACAATTTATAGTTTAGAGGATGTGAGCTCTTGGTTTTAGGTTTCAAATTATTCTAGCATATGGAATCAGAGTAATCTTTTGAGGATAAAATTAGAAAAAGTCATTATTGATACTATTGAGTTATCCATTTCTTGCATTTGGAAAGAGATGAAATTTATGAGTAATCACATATAATTTGTTGAGCATTCTAACCACTTTGTGATGAGACAACGTTCATGGTTCATTGATCAATTATGGGAGTTAAGTATCACATTTGAAGGCCATATTTGTTGGTATTATGGATGACTTCGTCATGTGTTGCATTGGTTTTGTCATTGATGTCAACACCTATCTTCTTGGAGGTCTACATTGTTGATTTGGCATGATGGTTACATTGGTTTATTGTTGAACCGACATATTGTGTTCACCAGCATGGATATTGGCTTATGCACAGTCACCAGTATATGATCACCAGCAAGTTACATTGTTCACCAGCAGCAATGATAACTTGGAGATCATTTGGTTATGTCGAAGACATGGATTGGATGTTTGGATTTGGTGTTTTTCTTATTGGTCTAATTGGGTTGACAGATTTGCCTTTACCGACAAATAGGTCTAGGTTATGGACCGATACATGATATCTATTCCAGATCAGCACGACACGTTATGGAGATGGGTCATTGATTAGATAATGTGGTAAATGTATTGAGCCGATATATTGTATCGCATCAAGACTTATTTATAATTAATTTAATTGTAATATCTTTAGTGAGCCGACCTCATGTATAGGTTTTAGGTTTTGTATATATGATTGTAAGATCTTATTGAAAGAAAAGGATCATGATGAGTGTGTGCAAATGTTGAAGAGCGAAAATAAGTAGATCCTTGAGTGAATCACGCAAATATTATATGAAGGTTGAAGGAAGGATATGAAGGTATTTAGCACTCATGGTCATAGCTTAAACCAATACTGAATCCAGCATTCCAGATGCTATTCTGAGGCAGTACATTGTTATTGGATTTAACCATCCAATTGTAGTCAATGTGACTCCTATTTTGAGATTGAGCAATGAGATCTAGGTGGTTGGTCTTTCCACCCCATTTGTATACACTTACTATTTGCAGTAGTATCATCTAATTGTGGGTAAAGTTTCCCACCATGGTTTTTCCCCTTACCGGGTTTCCACGTCAAAATCTATGTGTCATGTGTTATGGATGTTGTTTCTCTTTCTATTTTATGCTTTAAGTTATACCGATATTGCTATAACTGTTAATCTGTTTTACCGGCACTAAGTTTTAAGTTGGAATAATTTGCATTTGGGTTATAATTTATTGACAATCAATATTGTTTCCTAAAAGAAGTATTCCCACAATTCCAAGGTAAAAGAGGTAATTATTTTTAAGATTAATATTGACCATTATGAGGGATGCAATTATGTTGTAACCATTCTATAGGTTGCATAAACCAAATTTGTATCTTTCAAAAAGCTTACAAGAGCTTCCAATTTAGCTTTCTTGGTGACGATGGGCATACACAATTATGGAAAGGAGTTCAAAAGAGGAGGTTATTGATTGGAAAAGATTCAAGGCATGTGCCAAAATAGGTAATATGGAGTAAGAGGTTGTACATTGAACATCATCTTCACAATATAACAAAGCATAAGTACACTTTCAAAGAATTTTCACAATGCTTGGGAAGAGGATGCAACACCACACAAGTACTAACCCACTTTATTCTTCCATGGGTTAATATCACATGGATAGGAGTAATTCATTTAATATTTATTATCGTCCAAATATTTGCAATATTAAGAGGGTAATTAAATATTAAATTTATTATTTACGAGGTTCTTAATGGTAATTAAAATTTGTGACCTTTGGGAACTTCAAGAAAGAAATGACAATTAGAGATGGAAGGGGGGACTTCGAGGCACCTTAATGGTCGTAATGGAAGCCTATTTTGGAGGGAAACCGATGAAAATGATGATACTTTATCTATTTTCCCAAGAGTGGGTCATTTGGGGTTGTTATTGTGTGTTCTTTGTTATTTAATTTGATTAATCGGTTGGTTCTGAGGAGACATAGTAGTTTCAAATTCTACAAGTGGTATCAGAGCAGGTAAAATTGTTTTGGGTTAAAGTTTTATTGTTGGAATTTTGCCAAAGTTAATCATGTCGAATTCTAACCATGTGCCCATTCCAAAATTTGATGGGAATGATTATGATTATTGGTGCATTAAGATGCTGACCTTTTTTATTGGAAAAGATTTGTGGGAGATTATTGAATCAGGTTATGAAGAGCCAACTAATTGGAATGCCCTTATAGCCAATGAAAGAATAGCAAAAAAGGAAGCAAGGAAAAAGAATGTTCAAGCTTTGTTTCACATTCAGATAGCTCTTGATAAGAGCTTATTTCCAAGAATATTCGGAGCAACAACTGCCAAAGATGCCTGGAAGACTCTACAAGAAGCTTACCAGGGTAATGATCAAGTTAAAGTGGTCAAGCTTCAGACATTGAAGCGAGAGTTCGAGAATTTGAAGATGCAAGAAACTGAAAGTATAAGTGATTATTGTGTCAGAGTCAAAGATGTGGTCAATAAAATGGCTACACTTGGAGAAATTGTAAGCAATGAAGTTTTGATTAAAAAGGTGTTGAGATCTTTGACACCCAGATGGAATCATGTAGCAATAATCATAGAAGAAAGCAAGGATTTGACAAAACTACAGTTTGATCAACTGGTTGGATCCCTGATGTCTCATGAAGAAAGATTGAAAGATTCTTTTGAAAGTGTAGAGAAATTTTTTTCCTCTCAATTGCTAATCACAAAAAATGAAGATGCAAGTAGCAATAGTTCCAAAATCAGTCAAAATCAAGGTAAAAAGCAAAGCCAAAATTCTTCAAGAGGTAGAGGAAGAGGTGGCTCAAGAGGAAGTGGTGGTTTCAGAGGAAGAGGTAGAGGCAAATTTGATAAGAGAAATGTTCAATATTACCATTGTAATAGGTATGGCCACTTTGAAAGAGAGTGCAGATTGAAAAAAGGTAAAAGTGCTAACTATTCTCAAGAAAGTAGTGACAATCCTCCTGAACACTTATTTTTATCTTATGCCAAGGGTGAAAATACTAGTAAAGATGTTTGGTACCTAGATTCTGGATGCTCTAATCATATGACAGGGAATGAGAAGTTCTTCTCAACAAAGGATGGAACTTTCAAATCCAAGATCCAGCATCGTGATGATAAATCATTGGAGGTTGATGCCAAAGGAGCTATGGAGGTCCAAACAAAAGAAGGTATAAAGAGTATTCATGATATTTATCATACTCCACAATTGAAGCACAACTTGTTAAGTGTTGGGCAGCTATGTGAGAAAAATTATAAAGTAGTCTTTGAGAATAAGACTTGTACTATCTATGATAAGAATAAGGGTAATAGGGTGATCATTGTTGTTCCTATGACAAGAAATAGGATGTTCCCTTTAAGGTTTGGTGAACATAACGACAGTTTGGCAAATATGGCTTATGAGTATTCAAGTTGGTTATAGCATCTCAAGTATGGGCATTTAAATTTTCATAGTTTGAAGTTTCTAACCTCACATGCATTAGTTTCTGGTTTGCCCAAGGTTGAGGAACACAAGGAGGTTTGTGAAGGTTGTGCTAAAGGAAAGCATGCAAGAGAAAAGTTTCCAAAGGGCAATGCATGGAGGGCTCATTACCCACTTCAGCTTGTTCACTCAGATATATGTGGTCCTATGCAGACTAAGAGTTTGGGTAAGTCATCATATTTCATCACTTTTATTGATGATTATTCACGAAATTGTTGGGTATATTTTTTGAAGGCCAAAGATGAAGCCTTGGATACATTCAAGAAGTTTAAAGCCCTTGTGGAAAATGAGAAAGGGTGCAAGATCAAATGTTTAAGGACTGATCGTGGAGGAGAATTTTTCCCAAAGGCTTTCCAAAGTTATTGTGATTTTAATGGCATCAAGAGGCAACTTACTACTGCATACACACCTCAACAGAATGGAGTAGCTAAAAGGAAGAATTGTACTGTGGTTGAAATGGCAAGGTGCATTTTACAAACCAAGAGATTGAGCAATTTTTATTGGGGAGATGGAGTTGCTACAGCGGTGTACATCCTCAACCGTAGCCCCACCAGTGCAATAGAAAAGATGACTCCTTATGAAGCTTGGTATGGTAAAAGACCTAATATTAATCATTTCAAAGTTTTTGGTTGTTTGTCTTATGTGCATGTACCTGATCAAAATAGATAGAAGTTAGATGCAAAGAGTGAGTCATGTATTTTTATTGGGTATAGTGAGAAAAACAAGGCTTATAGATTGTATAATCCCCTCACTAACAAGCTTATTGTCTCAAGAGATGTGATTTTTGATGAAGGGGGAGTTTATGGTTATCAAAAAGGCCATGTTGAGAAGCCAAAATCTATTTTGAATGATGATATAATTGCTGATATTGATCATGAGTAGCCAACTAATGTTTCTGTATCTAGTGGTTTAACTCCACCAAGCAATCCTTCATCAAGTTCTTTAGTACCAAGTTCAAGTCCAGCTTCTTCTCCAAGTTCTACAAGGAAGGTAAGGAGATTGAGTGATATCTACCAGAAGAGTGGAAATCAAGTACATGAAGAAAACCCAATAGGTGAGACAGTGAATTTTGCTTTATCAGCCAAGGTTGATTTTGAACCATCATGTTTTGAAGATGCATGTACTAATGAGGTTTGGGTGAAAACCATGGAAGAAGAGATGGATTCCATTCATAGGAATGACACTTGGGAGTTAACAGAACTTCCACATGAGAAAAAAAAGGTTGGCACCAAATGGGTCTACAAGACCAAATTTAACAGTGATGGGAGTGTTGAAAGACACAAGGCAAGATTAGTTGCTAAAGGCTTCACACAGAAGTATGGAATTGATTATGAAGAGACATTTGCACCAGTAGCAAGACAAGAGACCATAAGAATGTTAATTTCATTAGCAACTCAGAAGAAGTGGAGCATACATCATATGGACGTGAAAAGTGCCTTCGTGAATGGGTACTTAGAAGAGGAAGTATATGTGGAGCAACCACAAGGTTTTGAAGTGGAAGAAAAAGATAATTATGTCTACAAGTTGAAGAAGGCTTTGTATGGCCTCAAGCAAGCACCAAGAGCATGGTATGCCAGGATTGATGGATACTTTCAGGAGAATGGCTTCCAGAGAAGTAAGAGTGATCCTACCCTTTACTACGAACAAGAAGGTACCGATATTCTCATCATAAGTTTGTATGTTGATGATCTTTTGTATATGGGTAGTAGTTCTAAGATGAAAGATGAATTCAAAGTTGCTATGATGAAAGAATTTGAGATGAATGATCTTGGTCTAATGAAACATTTTCTAGGAATGGAGATTTATCAAAGTAAGGATGAGATTTTCATTTGTCAAACAAAGTATGCACAAGATATGCTGAAGAAATTTAATATGACTGATTGCAACCCTGCCTCCACTCCAAGTGCTCATGGAGATTTGTTATGTAGAGATGGTGGTGTTGATTTAGTTGATGAGACAACTTACAGAAGTATTGTGGGGAGCTTGATGTTTCTAATCCACACGAGACCTGATATTGCCTATTCAATTTCACTTGTTTCAAGGTATATGACAAATCTATCTGAAATACATATGAAGGCAGCCAAGAGGATTTTGAGGTATGTGAAAGGGAATTTAAGTTTTGGTATTCATTACTACTCTTTTGAAAAGTTCAATCTAGTAGGCTTTAGTGATTCAGATTGGGGAGGTAGTATGGATGACCGTTAATCTACATCTGGAAATTGTTTTTCTTTTGGTTCTGATTTGATTACCTGGAGCTCAAAAAAACAAAGTATTGTTGCCCTCTCATCTACAGAAGCAGAGTATATTGCAATTACCTCAGCAGGTACACAAACTCTTTGGCTCAAAAAAGATTTGGAAGAAATTAGAGAAAAACAAATTCAGCCTACAGTAATTTATTGTGACAATGTGAGTGCCATCAAGTTAGCTAAGAATCTGGTTCATCACAACAGAACAAAGCATTTTGATTTGAAATATCACTTCATATGAGATTTGGTGCAGAAGAAGGATGTTGAATTGAAGGACATCAACACCCAGGATCAGCTAGCAGATATATTCACCAAAGCGGTTGCGAAAGCTCAGTTTATAGCACTATGAGATAAGATTGTCAGCCCTCTCAGCATCAAGGGGGAGTATGTTGATAAATGATGTTGCTCTAGCATGCAACTAGATTAGTTTAGTTAATAGTTTTTTGTTTATTCATGCAAATAAAGCATGTACTCCAGCTTTATTGCATTATTTTTAGTTGTTTTGAGAAAGACTTAATTGAAGAAATTATAAGAGCTTCTAGATCTAATAATTTATTTGTCAAGGGATGTTGTAGTGGTATCAGAACCTTGATTCTATTAGTCTGAGGGTTTACAAAATCTTATGAATAATCAATGAAAGAGAAAGAGGATATTGCTAGCTTGGAAGGTCCTATGTTGCTTACTATGGGGAGTTTCTTGAAATCTTTGTTCAATATTTACAAAAATGATATTTTAGTTTCTAAAATCTCAAGTTGGTTTGATAAATATTTGATTAAACCTATAAGTTCTAAGAAGCTCACATTTTATGAATGTGCAAATCATGGAAAGTTATGCCTCGAGAAGGAGAGGTTATCAGAATTCGAGGAGTGCCTTTTAGTGGATAGATTTGAAATACCATTTTCTAAATATGACATGAGAAGAAGAAAAGAAGAAGATCAATTGAAAAAGGTTTCAAAAATCAAGGAGTAGGAAGAACATTTGAAGGTAGAGCCACAAAATATCATCGAGCAGATCAATGAGAAAGACCTAGAATACAATATCTTAGAATGAGAAGAGTTTATGGTTGCAATGGAATCATAAATGATCAAGGAAGAAAATATTGAGCCATAGTCTAAATTATCTACATAAGAGGAAAAGGAACCCACATTGAATATCCTTGGTAAAGATTCCTTTATGAATTTACTTTCCTCTACTAAGCTATCACATGACAATATTTGTAGCAAGAAAAACAATGAGGAATCAAATTTGCATGATGAAGATATATGTTTAAAATGAGATCTAATATTGTGTAAGGATGATCCACCAAGAAGCCATAATGACGAGCATGAATTCTTGAAGAATGATTTAGATGAATCCTTTTCTATTGATGAATTTAATTTTGAGCATGATAACAACATAAAATAGCTCTCAAAGATTTTTAAATCAACAATAAGGAATATACGATAGAGGGAAAATATTTCTTTTCAATTCCCAGATCTCTCATGGAGGATGTTGTGGGATCTAAGTGTTTGGACATAACCAAAATGCAAGTTGAGGGTAAGAACTTTTCTAAGGAATATGTTTCATTGAGACCTAATGATTTCTTGCATCAAGAAAACCATTATAAATGTTAAGAAAGAAAAGGCCTTATAAGTTAGATGTAAAGAGCTCCACATGAGGAAACATACACACTTCTTTGTACATGCAAAGACTATGTTAATGACGGAAAGTGTCAAAGACATCCCAATAGTATTTCAAATTGGAAAGGTGGATAAACATGTTTATTGCTCAAAAATAACACAATGAAAGCATGGTGTTGTCGCCACAATAATCAATTCCAAAGAGGGTGATGAATTCTTCGTTGGTATCCCAAGGTATGGAAAGGATTTTCAATTTTAGATTTGTTGCCTCTTTCCATGCCAGTGCAAAAACATTATCATCAAGAAAGTCATGCAAAAATAAGTGATAGATTAAGGGACACAATTTATAGTTTAGAGGATGTGAGCTCTTGGTTTTAGGTTTCAAATTATTCTAGCATATGGAATCAGAGTAATCTTTTGAGGATAAAATTAGAAAAAGTCATTATTGATACTATTGAGTTATCCATTTCTTGCATTTGGAAAGAGATGAAATTTATGAGTAATCACATATGATTTGTTGAGCATTCTAACCACTTTGTGATGAGACAGCATTCATGGTTCATAGATCAATTATGGGAGTTAAGTATCGCATTTGAAGGCCATATTTGTTGGTATTATGGATGACTTCGTCATGTGTTGCATTGGTTTTGTCATTGATGTCAACACTTATCTTCTTGGAGGTCTACATTGTTGATTTGACACTATGGTTACATTGGTTTATTGTTGAACCAACATATTGTGTTCACCGGCATGGATATTGGCTTATGCACAGTCACCAGTATATGATCACCAGCAAGTTACATTGTTCACCGGCAACGATGATAACTTGAAGATCATTTGATTATGTCGAAGACATGGATTGGATGTTTGAATTTGGTGTTTTGCTTATTGGCCTAATCGGGTTGACAGATTTGCCTTTACCGACATATAGGTCTAGGTTATGGGCCGATACATGATATCTATTCCAGATCAGCACGACACATTATGGACATGGGTCATTGATTAGATAATGTGGTAAATGTATTGAGCCAATATATTGTATCGCATCAAGACTTATTTATAATTAATTTAATTGTAATATCTTTAGTGAGCCGACCTCATGTATAGGTTTTAGGTTTTGTATATATGATTGTAAGATCTTATTGAAGAAAAAGGATCATGATGAGTGTGTGCGAATGTTGAAGAGCGAAAATAAGTAGATCCTTGAGTGAATCACGCAAATATTATATGAAGGTTGAAAGAAGGATGTGAAGGTATTTAGCACTCATGGTCAGAGCTTAAACCGGTACTGAATCCAGCATTGCAGATGCTATTCTAAGGCAGTACATTGTCATTGGATTTAACCATCCAATTGTAGTTAGTGTGACTCTTATTTTGAGATTGAGCAATGAGATCTAGGTGGTTGGTCTTTCTGCATGTGTAGACCCCATTTGTATACACTTACTATTTGCAATAGTATCATCTGATTGTGGGTGAGGTTTCCCGCTATGGTTTTTCCCCTTACCGGGTTTCCACGTCAAAATCTGTGTCATGTGTTATGGATGTTGTTTCTCTTTTTGTTTATTGCATTAAGTTATACCGATACTGCTATAACTGTTAATCTATTTTACCGACACTTAAAATTGGTTTACCGGCACTAAGTTTTAAGTTGGAATAATTTGCATTTGGGTTATAATTTATTGACAATCAATATTGTTTCCTACAAGAAGTATTCCCACAATTCCAAGGTAAAAGAGGTAATTATTTTTAAAATTAATATTGACCATTATGAGGGATGCAATTATGTCGTAACCATTCTATAGGTTGCATAAACCAAATTTGTATCTTTCAGAAAGCTTACAAGAGCTTCCAATTTAGCTTTCTTGGTGACAATGGGCATACACAATTATGGAAAGGAGTTCAAAAGAGGAGGTTATTTATTGGAAAAGATTCAAGGCATGTGCCAAAATAGGTAATATGGAGTAAGAGGTTGTACATTGAACATCATCTTCACAATATAACAAAGCATAAGTACACTTTCAAAGAATTTTCACAATGCTTGGGAAGAGGGTGCAACACCACACAAGTACTAACCCACTTTATTCTTCCATGGGTTAATATCACATGGATAGGAGTAATTCATTTAATATTTATTATCGTCCAAATATTTGCAATATTAAGAGGGTAATTAAATATTAAATTTATTATTTACGAGGTTCTTAATGGTAATTAAAATTTGCAACCTTTGGGAACTTCAAGAAAGAAATGACAATTAGAGATGGAAGGGGGGACTTCGAGGCACCTCAATGGTCGTAATGGAAGCCTATTTTGGAGGGAAACCGATGAAAATGATGATACTTTATCTATTTTCCCAAGAGTGGGTCATTTGGGTTTGGTCCTCTATACATTTGGAAGTGATTTCATATTTTGGGCATTCTTGTTTGCATATTTTGGTAGAGCTTTGACTTGTTTCTTCAACAAGATGCTCATGGGTTTTAGGTGATCTAAGGTCAAGCAGCTAAGGGTTGCTAAAGAGTAATCTCACATACAGATTAGCAATGTGTTGAACAATTAAGATTTCTTCAATTATTTGCAATAGCAACTTTGGGATTTGAGTAATTAGTTGTTGGAGTTTGTTTCTTTGGGATTTGAGTAATTAGTTTGTTGCAGATGTTTATAGCAACTTTGTGGTTGTGGATTTGTTTTTATTTCATTGTATAATCTATTTCTTCATATGAAACCCTTGTTATAAGTTTGGGAAAGTTTCTTGAAATTTTGTGTAGTTTGCAATGCATTTTGGGCTTCATATTTTCTCTCAATTTTGAATAATTTGCAATAGATGTGAAATTGATGTTTATAGCATATTATGACACCAATTATAATGTATTTCCATAATGCAAATCTGAAATTTACATTACATATCAGTTCTATGAATATCTATTGAAGTTCAGTGTATTCAACATTTATATCTAGAACATAGTTTTGCATTGCTTTTGGTTGTTTGACAACGTTTAAATTAAAGAAGTTCCAAGGGGATTTAGCTTTGATAATTTGTTTGTTAAGGGACATCACACTTGTAACAAAATTTGGATGGTGTGCTTACCAAATGGACTTCAAAAGTATGCTTTCAAATAGGGACCTCAAAAAGAAGGTGCACAAGAAAGTACCTAAAAGACTTAGGTTTAGGGAAAAGAACATAATGTTTGCCAATTGATAAAGTCACTATTGAAGGTGAAGCAAGCACACCATGCATGTTACATCAAACTTTGATTAGAAACTTTGCACACTAGTTTCTACAAAAGCCTTGGGCATTATTTATTTTATGCATCCCAAATTAGTACAAGAAATGATCTTGTTTATAAAATCTATTGCTAATAGCAGGACGGCCAAGTGTAGTGACAAATTTGCATAACTCTTTCATGATGACAAGTTTAGAGCATTGTACCATATCCATGATCAATAGATATATAAAATAAAGAATTGTATATTTTTCTCTTAAAATAATTATGCTAACGAGGTGAAAAATTTAGATGACCTTGATTAAAAAAAAATTATGACACTCAAAAAACTACAACCTTTTTGATCTAACACAACTGAAAGTAAATAAAAACCCACTATAAATAATTGAATAGAACTTAATTCATCTCACTAAATACAAGTGAAATAGAATACAAGATGTTAGTTAATTTGCCTACGTAATTAAATACCAATACGATTGACTCCATTAATGATTAATAAAAAAATTGACGATTAAATATAATTTGGACATGGACTTGGGAACAATCTCTAGACTAATAAGTAAACAACTAACAACAATGTGCTACATAATAATCAGAGACTTTTAAGTAAAAAAAATATCTTACCATACATTTTCTAAACAAATTATAATCCATTACAGCTTCATAAGAGAAAGGCATAAATTATTTAAATTTTAAAAGAGAAAGCAAAATCTCCATATTTAGTCTCCAAGGTGAAAGTAGAAAGTATATTAAAGTGATATCATCTTAGCAAACACTCTGTTTAAGTAGGAAAACATTTTTCCAATATGCAGAGGCTATGAGCCCCCATAGCAAACATACATCAAAATTATTTAAAACAATTGCATGCAGCTCAGAAAAAAGTTAATTCACAGTATAAAGGAGCTTACAACTTCTTTAAGAAAATCTATTCGATCTCAGTTCAATCACTTGAATCATATGTTTACTCCTGTGCCTTTCTAACTTATATTCTCAACTGAAAACTAAAATAATAATTTCAGAAAAGCTCATAGCATCAGCTCTGTTTACACATGAGAAAACATCAACAATTGAAAAACCACTAATATATTAAAGCATATTCAGTAAACAATTAAATTATGATGGGTACACCTGAATCTATCATCAATCTCAAAGTTTATCATGGATATTCCATTTTCTACCTATTGAACTATTTGCTGATACATCTTTGCCAAGAACAAACAAAAAAACCCTACCTTCCTTCCTATGCCCTGCTGTGCTTTGTAATTAATGAGATCCTAAACCTTACAAAGCAGAAAATTATGATAAACTTGGTATTACATACTACACCCAGTTTTTTGACAGGTAACCCAAAGATTACAATCCTAAGGTATCAAATGAACAGAGGATTCCATTTTTGTAGATATATAATCTAAAATAGCCTTTAAAAGTAAATGAAATGTTCAAGAAAGTATACCTTACATTAATTTCAAATGGACGCAGTATTAGCATTTTATATACAAGGAATTTAGATAACTATAATGTGAAAATTGGGTCTTCTTATTATGATTTTTAGATGTCATCTAATTAATAGTTAAAATTTTGATTAATAAAAATAAGATAATAATTTATCATTTTTTATTTCTATTGACTATTTAACTATTAAACAATTCTTTATATCTTCATATAAGAAAATACAATGATGTTTAAGGAATTGTATTTATATAAATATGATCAGCGATTTGGAGATACCTTTGTCAAAATGAAGTCTCTAGAAAAATGAAATTCAAAACATGAACTATGATGATAAATTTGCTTTCATAATATGAAAATTTAGATTTTTTACATTCAGATTTTAAAATATCTAAAATAATGATTAAAAAAATCAATTAAAAACCACTGTTTTTTTTGGTTTAATAATTAACCATTAAACCGTTCATATCTTCGTACCCAAAAAAATTGCTTTGAAAAAATTCATGTACAATTAAACATAACCATTTTAGAACAGCCACGTGTCTGTAATCTGGCGTATAGCTTCACTGAAAAATATTTGGAAACGCATTTTCAATATGTAACCTATGTAATATAGGTGACCTCATTTTGGGTCTACTTTTTTTTTGGGTTTGGAAGTCTGAAGGTGTACATTAGTCATAATTCATAGGGTTACATGAAACTTTTCCTATGCTCAAGAAATCAATAAAATCAATACTCAGATTAAAACTATAAGACAAGCTAGATTGTAATTGTCTTTAGATTGAATTTTTAGATTGGGGTAATTTTTATGGGTATGAATCTATCATGAATTCTATGAATCTGATCAACTACTTTTAAATATCATCTGTTCAGATTAATTTTGAACAATAAAAATAAGACAAATATATATCATATTTTGGTGTCTTGAGGTGTAAATAATAAAATTCCTATTGAGTTTTTGACCATTAAACTGGATGATGTTAAAGTAGAGTGAATTTGATCTAATAAATCTTGCACTGCTATGCTCTAGTTCATTCTGAGTTTTGTTTCTTGCTGATTGTTAAGTCTCCACGATATTTAAAAAATACCTTGGGGAGGCTGATGGATCACTGATGTCAAGTTCTTCTCGATCAACCTCACAGAATGGCCTGTTTTACAATCTTGAAAATTTGACAAACCTGGCAAGCAAGCATGTAAATGTCATGGAATGTGAATCCTAATGCAATTAGTTTTTTTAGTGCTCTCATTAAAATGCTCCCATAATGATTGTTTCTTATGTGCTCTTAAAACATTGAATGAATCCCTAAATGATTTCAAAATGTCAATTAGTATCTAAATGAATTTCTTTAAATATCATTACTTAATAATAATAATCATGTAAAAGACATCTACCAATTAAATTCCTAATTAAAATGAGGCAGGTGAGAATTGGAAAAAAGAAAAAAAAACTATTCAATTTCAAATCTTAGTCCATAAAATTGACCAAGAATGAAATAATACTAATATTAGTAAGAGGTGCAATAAATATCAAATATATAAGTTTTTGAAAATATGATCAAACATATTAAGATGAATATAAGAAAAAAAATATTACGATATATGAAAATTTGAAAAATAAATTTAATTTTAATGATATATAATTAATATATAATTGAATTAAGACATTTTATCAAAATAAATACAAAACTTAATAAAAATTGACATGAACGTATAAATTTCAACATTACAGACATAAACATTTCTGGGTTTTTATAATACAGACTTCGTAGCCCTCTTGAAAACAGGTATTGAGCCACATTTTCTTTTGTTTTAACTGTTGCACTCTTATTTCATGGATAAAATATACCTCAGCCCCTGATATTCAAGTTCGATATACATTCCCTTAGATTGACAAGATTTCTGTAACTTCAGATGCTCTGGACTAATAACACAGGCAATCGGACCTTTAAGACCGATTTGGAACAAATGTTAACCTGGAATCTTGCCTTGAAATAGAATTTTGTCCATGGATGAACATGTCTAACTCAAACAAGTGCATGACAACAACTAATACAAATAGCAATGATAAGAAAGCACTGATCTAGATACCCTAGAGGTATCTTTGACCTAAACAGACCCACAAATATATTAATATAGAGCACAAAGATTGGAAAATACAAAGACAAATTCATAAAGTGCTGCCAAATCAGTAATACTTTTTGCCTCTGGAGTACTGAGAGGCAAAACTCCAGACACAGAACTGGGTAATTTAATTCCTACAAGTATCTAGAATCAGTAGTACTGATTCTGTTAAAAAGAAAAAAGAATTTTTAAAGAATTCAAGATAGTGGCTGGAACTGTTGGAATAGGGGTGGTGTAGATCCAAACAGTACACACCCATTTCAAGCCGCTGGGTAAGTCTGAGGGAGATGGGCTTTTAGGTTTCCTTAACAAGAAGATTCTATTGTTTGACCAATTCAATAGAAGAGAAAAAGGACTCTCTACGTTTCATTTGTAATACAGTTAGGTATCTTCCTTAAGAAATACAGGGTAGTCTCATATTGTTATAAGTCATTCATAGACCTATATTCAAACTGTCCAACATCATAACTATAAAAATAGATTTCTTTCTTTTTTTTTAACTCAAAATCTATTCTAAATATATAACTAGAGTAAGACCCTCATATTCCTATGAAAGGTTATATTCTTCCCAAACCCCTGCCACCCACCTCTCAAGAGAAAGAGGCTGGAATGGATCTAAACCTTCACCTTTTAGCCGTTAAATCTAGAATGGAAATCTGGAGTAAATACGTACACACTTGTCAACATGACAGACTAAACTTTATTCATGGAAATAGCAAAAGCTATGAATGGAGATACGACTTACCAGTGTTTGTGTGGCCACAGAGAACAAAGCTACTCTTTTTGCTGTTGACCTCCCTTTTCTTGCCCTTCCTTTACGGACAGCGTAAACCCTGAGTGTGGAGTGTGGGGTGTGGACACGCAGGCATGAAAAAATTCATTGCCCTTTACCCCTGGAAATGGAAATGACTCGGGTTAGGGTTGGAAAACAGCTTGCATCCAGTAATAGAACATTATTGAAAAAAGAATTGCAGGAATAATAAAGTAAATAATATAAAATTGTATTATTTTTGTTTATAGATGAAGTGTTAAGGAGATTATTTATTTTGGGAATGAGTTTCATGTAAATTAATATTAATTTATTTATAAAATATGGATCAATGAGTTTAGTAATGTATATTCAACATTTTAGATATACATTTGACTTTATATAATAGTCAATTAGAATTCAAAATTAGATTAAATTGTAAATTTTAATTAACAAATAAATATAGTCAAATTTGTAAAGAATGTTCATAAATGACACAATTAAATTATGATATAATAACAACAAAAATTATATTTAAACAATCTTTCAAATCAATTCAATTTTTTTTGGGACTAATTTAAAGAATTGAAAAAATATAGATATTGTAGTTTTGACAATTTCATATTTTAAATTATTAAAAAAAATTACATCAAATCTAAATTGTTTTTGCAATATTCCATTCATCTCTTTAAATATAAAGGATGTCTAATTTTTAGTTTTATAAGATGGGGTTCCAATTGGAGGGGGAAATGAAGCATGAGGGGCATTTATGAGGATTGTTGATGTGACAATAAGCTAAGTTTTCTTGTAAGACAAGACATGACGTTTTTAAGGGTAAAATCAATCTTTTTTTAAACATCAAAAACAAAAAATTAATGTGTACTATTCTAGAAATCTTTTAAATATGTACATATATTTTCTTCTCCAGTTCTTTATTTTCCTGATGAATCATTGAGTATGGTTCGAAAGGTTGATGAGGAAATAAACACGATCAAAACCAGAAGCTCAAATCACATCAATATAGATTGTGAAAACCTATAATATTCTAAATGATACAATATGTGTACTCCTCTAAGAAAAGAAGCATCCCAATAGAATGCCCAATATGTGTAGTACTCTAGACATGATTGTAATTATGTTTTAATAAAAAATATTTATGGTTTCAAGTATTTTCAATTGAAGTAAAAATAAGGAGTAATAAATTAAATAATTAAATATTAATTATATAATGAATTATAAAAATTCAATAATTTAGATATGAATACATTGTGTTTTATTAGGAGTTATTTGAAAAATTGAAAAAGTGAATTTTGAAATTGAAAATGATTTTTTAATTATTACGAATTACAACATGCAAATCTAATTTGGTAAAGTGCCACTCTTATCTATTCATTGAATTCTCTATGGACAAAGTATAAAGGTGTGTCACACCTAAGTGGACGGTAAATCGATATTTTTTTATTTTTTTATTTTTTTTTCCAATATAACAAGCAAATTGTAAATTCCATTTAAAAAACATTCTAAGTGTATTTTTTTTAATTTATCACATTTTCAATATTCGTTAATAAAATATTTTTTAATACTTTATAGTATTTTTAAACGCAATACTTCTTCTTAGTAAATAAATTATTTTCTTAAAAATTTTAACATAGATCATCAATATTGATATAGAATGTTTATAATTTTAATTATATTTTTATTAATTTTGTAAGTGATAATAATTATAATGTAGACTCATATTTTTTGATGTGAACAAGGTGTTTTATCTAACTAGTTCACCTTGTAGGTCCTATTCATGCATGTTCAGATGTTAGTTTACTGAGGGGTTTAAGAATCTTTCTAGAAGTCTAGGTGTCATATGATCATATCTTATCTTATCTTTTATTTTTGTTGTATCATCTCATAGTTTTAAGACAACTATCACAATCTTGTCTAATCATATCTCTCACCTTGTTTATATAAGTAAGGCCTCTTATACACTTTGTAATCAAATTTATTTTGTGAATCTCATATTGCTTATTTGTAGGAGATATTGAGGGGTTATATCTCTCTCCTCTTTGATGATAGTCATTGCACTAATCTTGTCAAACCATCATTGTCTTTGAAGATTGTTATTCATGATTTTGCACATAGCATTTATTTGTCATCTTTGATTGGGATAAAATAGATATATACTTCATTATGGGGGGTTCTTGTTACAAATATGTTTTAATCTTGTCATTGATGCCAACCCCTTTGATCCAAAAGTAGACCAAAATATGGATCACTGAAAATAGAGTTTTCGGTCTGGAGGCTATGTTTTGGTCAAGTGTATTTGTGTTTTGATCTGGAAGAGTTTTGTGTATAGATATTGTTAGTGGAGTGTACCGGAAGACCCTTACATGTATCGATCAATGATCTAGGTGTTTCTTTTTGGTCCGGAGCTTCTTGGTTGGTTTTGTTTTTTGTTTGGATTAAGATCCATACATTTCATATTTTTGGTCCGGTTGTATATTTTGGGTTAGAGGTGTTCATACACGTTACAATCTTTTTTGTTGTCGACTTGGTGAAAATGATTATTTTGGATTGTTATATATGTACAGATGCAGGTTAGATAGAGTATGCATGTATGTGTGTATGTGTGAAAGTGGAATACAACAATGGTCGAATGTGCAACTTAATGTAAGGATGGTGATGTAAGTAATACAAAGATATCATTTTGTATGAGGTCAGTGATCCAGAGACTTTGTGGTCTGTATATTTTTGTCAAGTGATCTGGATTGGTACTATAACATAAACTATACTCAGCATACAAAGATGCTTTTGTTAATGCGGTTCTTTTTCTATAAATTATAATATGTATCTTGCCCTGTTGCAGTTAGCTTTAGTGTGCAAGTCCTTTTTTTTTTATCTTGCCCCAAGAGCAGTTAGCCTTGGTGAGCAAGTCTGAAGCAGTGAGCTCCCATCTATAATCATTTTTATATAGTGGATTAATTTCGTGAGTTAACACTCATCGTGGTTTTTCCCAGTTTGGATTTTTCACGTATAAAATATTGGTATTCATGTGTGAATGTTTACTGATATCTTTGTTTAAATCTTATTGATGTTCTTATCTGGAATAAATTGATTAATGCAAGATTGAAGTTCGAAATTTTAATTGATGTTGACACCCCCTCTCAACATCTGGTGTGTGTTCAATAGTTCTATACTCTCTCTCTCTCTCTCTCTCTCTCTCTCTCTCTCTCTCTCTCTCTCTCTCTCTCTCTCTCTCTCTCTCTCTCTCTCTCTCTCTCTCTCTCTCTCTCTCTCCTACTCTCTCCTACTCTCTCCTATGGGGGTATATCTATTGTATATTTTGTATGGATTTAGTCCTTGGGGGATTATGTTGAGTCCTCAATTAATCACTTCTACATGTGAAAAAAATGGGAAATGGAGATGTCTAGAGTAATCAAAGAAACCTAAATTTCTTAAAGCGTTGATAACATTTGGAATAAGAATGGGCATAACAGTTATCCCCAAAGAAGAGCTAGGCACTTAGGTTCTTATTCCTTTTTGTTGTAAAAGGTTGATATAGTGAAGTTTGTGTGAGTGAAATAGGTTAGCAATAATAAAATATCTAAATTTGATAGAATATAGTTGATATAGTGTAAAAATGAAAAACAATATAGCAGATCTAAGATGAAGATATATAGAGGAACCCACCAACAAAATATGGAATTGACTGTGTATTACAAATTTGTTGGGTGCCCATGTCTAAAGGTGATGGAGGCTCGAGAGACAACTAAAAATGGAATCAAAAAGCTTTGCGAACCTTTCTCCTAAAAGTCTAGGTCAAATTGGTAGGACACAAGCATTGGGTGCCCTAGTCTAAGGGTTTTCATTTGTCCAGATTTTGGTAATGTTTGTCACTAATTGCTTTACTCATTTGTAAGTTTCCCATATAAGGGATTTCCTAAGTCAAATGTCATGTTAGTATTCCCACTTGCACAATGGTTGATGATGAGATAGGATGTGTGCCCTAACAAGGATGGAGGCTAAACAAATGATAAATGTTGAAATGAGAATACCTTACCTTAGGTGTGAAATCCTCTCAAGTAATCTCACACAAAGCTTGATGTGATGATCATGAAACCCTGTAACATGTTAGTGCATGCTTGCAACATAAAATGACATATCATACTTGATCATAATTGTTGTACCAAACTTGAATGATTAAATTTAATTTATTGTTGTTCCCCTTGAATGTGCTTGTTTGATTAGAATTAGATTGTATATATTAGATTTCTTACTCAAGTGTGCTAGACTTTTAAATGGTAAAGGGGGTTGCATTTATATACAACTTACACCCTTTTTAAATAACTTTTCAAGATATGCCAACAAAGAAAGTTTGATTCACATAAACTGTAAGGCCAACTTTTGTCTCTCAAAAGTTAAGGGCATTTGTCAGGACAAGTGTGCTAGGTGTCATAGACCTAGCAAAAATCTTGAGAATAGGGGAAATAACTTGGTTTGGCAAAGTGGTCCCAAAATCATGCACATACATGCCAAAATGGGTTCTAAACCTAGTGTGAAATTATCAAGGTCGACACAATTTACAATTTTACATTTAGCCCCCACATTAGCAAGGGTAAGAACACATTTTTGTACCCACGATAAGTACAGAGAAGCCAAAGATCCTCTCATCAAAACATTGAAGAGATAGGATGATTCCAAGCATGAAAATGTAGTAGACCCAAAAGACTGTGTCCTATCAATGCATAATGTCAAGATAGAAGGTCAAGCATGTAAAATACATAGCACACATATATTCAAAACACAAAACTAGCAAAAATATAATCGACATTAAAAATATACATGGAGCATACACAACATGCACAAGAACATACACAAAGCTTACACAACAAACAAGGTATGGCATCTAGGACTAGTAAGATCCATAGACTCTTACTAGGAGCCACATCGACAAAAATAAGGCATTACCTATAGGAATAATAAGATCCTCATATACTTAATTAGAGTCATTTCTACAAATGCACAAAGCATGGTATACATGACTAGCAAGATCCTTAGATACATACTAAGAGTCATATGCACAAAGGTTCATAAGACACAAGTCTAGCAATTTGTGTTATGCTATGTGGCTTGTAAACTTGAGTGTAGATCTTGCAAGCTACTAAAAATCCTTAAATATACTAGTCATGCCAATGGTATCAAAGATTACTGGCCAAGAAACACATTGTTTTTTGGGTCATTTTGACACATTACTCTCAAGGATAAATAAAAAGGATGCCATGATAGCACAAACAACTTTGTGGTGTGTGTATAAAGTGAAACACATAGAGGAATGTATGGCCCCACATTAAAGTGATTGCTTACGCCAACTAGGAGTAATTGCCTTTAAGATACTATACATTTGAAGATAAGGATGTTGTAATATTAAAATGCCCCCATCATAGGCAAGTTGAGGGGATGCCACATAGAAACAACATCATAAAAAAGCACATAAGGTATCCAAAGTTCTAGGGTCAATATAAATGTGAGATCAAAATTATAAATTGATGTGCTTTATTTTAATTGACCACATCCCTCAAATACAATAGAATTATGAGTACGAAAGAGGAAGACCACATGAGAATAAATAAAGGCTTTTGGGTCAACATCAAAGAGACCAAAATGCTTCAATTCTTTATATCATCTCCAAAAGACAACACAAAAGCACATGTACAACAAAAGCATGTTTACATCAAAAGCACTTTTATGAACAAATAGAAGAATGTCACAACATGGTTGATCCCTTTGTGTCCTTGTGCCAATAGAGAATTAAGGGTCATTCAAAGATAAACTAACAAACAAAAGAAATGTCAAGCAACACATTATGGGGGAAAAAATTGCATGTAAGAAAACACAAAAAGACAAAGGGTATCTCATTTATGAGTCAATCTGAAACAAATTGTTCACCTCCCAATCTTGTACATCATAAAGAGATGGAGAGAAAGATGACAAAGGAGCTACAAATAGTGCAGTACAAGGAGATACTCATAGTTTCATATGTGAAGGACCATTCCATAAGAAAAAGATCACTAAGTGTGTCACAAGGAGCTAGAGTTAGTGTTTGAGAGAACATTAAGAATAACTCAAAATGATTCTTCATAATTTCATCTATGTCATCTAAATAATTATCCAAGTTTAGCACAATAGGTGGTGTTATAGTTCTACCAGTCTTACTGTAAACATTATCATCCATAGTGGAACAAGAAGCTTCATGAAGAAGAATAGAGGAATTCCTCAAAAGTGACGATTTAAGCTTTCTAATAGGTTGAGAAAGGGGTGAACTCACAATACTAGTTTCCACTTTTTGGCCAAGTTTGACACTTGATGAACATTTTGAAAAAACCTTCACTTTTTGACACCTATAACTTCTAAACCGTTAAGAATTTGAAGATGGTGTAAATTAGTGATTTGTGTATACACCTAAAAGTTGGCTATGAACAATTAAATAAATATTTTATATTTATTTAATATTTATTCTTCTATTAAATAGTTAATTCGAAAAGATTAATTAATTTAATTCATTTTCATATCTTTCTATTAATTGATATTTTATTAATTAATTCATTATCCTATTCTTCCGAATTAATTAAATATCTAATATTTAATTATCTTATTCCTCTAATTAATTAAATATCTAATATTTAATTATTCCTCTAACCAAGTTAATTAAATTTCTAATATTTAATTATCTCCTCCAAGCAATTAAATATCCAATATTTAATAGTTATTCCTATCCTATAGTCTCAAATATTAAATAATTCTTAAATTATTTAATATCTCTTTTCCAACTCATCCTCCATCTCCACTTCATCTTCCCTTTGCCAACTCATCAAACATGTGGCTAAGAAAATTAATATTTCCTAAATATTAATTCATCATTTATCCTCAACTTCCAAAATTAATGAAATTGTGTACGTACACATATTTCATAACCATTTCCTATATTCTCTCCAAGACCCCCTACATCTTGGGAAGGACTTGAGTCCACTTGTCCTACCATGCCTAAATTTCCTCCAACCATCCCTAGATTCTCTCGGTCAACAACCCAGTCAAGGTGAGATGAGTGACACTTGTCTTCTCCTTCCCCCTTTCTCTCAACCTACACCTTTGCTCATAGCCATTCAAAATTGCAGATCTGATCAAGACCGTTAATCTGAGCCACAACATCTAATCCTCTCAAAGTCTATAAAATCAAGAGCTTCAGTTGAGAGGAAGTTAGTCTTCAAAAATAGTTTTCAAGCCAATCTTATGCATCCGTGATTTTTTGAAGCAATTACCAAATAGCAAATATCATTTTAGCAATATTATCATATAGTATCATTTAGCATAATCATGTAGCTTTGCATATCATACTATCAGTTAACTACAAGTTATCAGTCCATTCTTCATACGTCATCTTGGAAGCTAACAGTGCATTGTCTGAGAGCACACCATCGGCAACCAAGAACAGTGGAGTTAGGACACAATGAGACATAAGCCATGAAGGTAAAATAATGATTTATTTTAGTATGTATTTCATGTAGTTTTATTGGTGGATTTTAGATTTCCTGTATGCATTTCCATTGTATTTTGTGAAATTAACTTATTACAGGTAACATTCTAAGGATGGAATTCAAGCTCACACATTTTGGCGGCCACCGTGGGGCCGGACCTCACATATACCTTTAAAAATCTTGAAAAAAATAAAATTAACACATTTGTAATGCAGGTTCATGCATATGTCAATTTTGATAGCGCTTTTGCATTGTAGGTTAGCGCATATATCATATAGGTTAGCGCATATGTCATATAGGTTAGCGCTTTTGTCAATAAATTAGCGCTTTTGCATCATAGATTAGCACATATGTCATGTAGGTTACCGCTTTTGTCAGAAGATTAACGCTTTTGCATAATAGGTTAGCGCATAGGTCATGCAGGTTAGCGCTTTTGTTTAAAAAATAGCGCTTTTGTAACGCAGGTTTGCGCTTTTGTAACGCAGGTTAACGCTTTTGTAACATAGGTTAGCGCTTTTGCATCGTAGGTTAGCGCATTTGACAGAAAAGTTGTAACCGTGATTTGAAATTAGGCTTGTAGAAGCCCACCTAAGGTTTTTCACTAACTTTTCACTATTTTGCAGGTTTTTAATAATTTCTTGCAGATTTGGAGGAGTTAACTTAGGATTTAGTGATTTCTTTTCTAGCTTTTTCAAAGTTGGTTAAAAAGAATTCATATTTCCTTTTGGGTAAAAAGAACTTCATTTTTCAAATTTGGTGTTCTAAAAAGTACCTCACTTGTTTTTTGGCTATAAAAATAATCACATTTGCAAGGTAAAAAGAACAACAAATCAAACATTTACTTTCTTGCAAAATTAGGATTCACACCTCAAATTTTGGGCTCTAAAAAGAACAATCAATCTTATTTTTGCAAGTTAAAAAAAACAATCAACTTGTCCATTCTTACGAAGCAAATTATTTTTTACAACGATTTTCATTTTGTTGACCAGGATTTCCAATTCCTAGATTAGAAAATCATTTGCTATGAAGGGATAAAATAAACACCATTCTTGTTGGAGCAACATCTCCAAGTAGAGGATAGATCACATGGCTATGGAAAGTTAAAAAGAACATTTGTATTCTGTGTCTTGAAAGTGGTAGGTATATGCTCTCCACTTAATTGGGTGATCAAAAAGCCAAACCCACTCTTTTTACGCTTTCTTTACTTTCAAGCAATTAATCCTTTAGAGGGTCTGCCTTCTTGAGTTGCCTTGAGGGGGCCAATGAGAGGGGAACGACCTAAAGTGGAAACAAGCTAATACTGAGTCCTTCCAATCCACTATAAATAAATCATGTTTGTGATGAAAGTTCAAACAACATGTGTTGATAAGTTCATACCGACACTATGTTTCCCCATAAACCCTATGGAGTGTAACCTCTATAGGTTGGGAACCTTCTGTATTTACAGAGCTGAAAGTGTCTCATGTATGGCCACATGACCGAAAGCCTTTACTAAAAACCACTTGTACTAGTTGCCAAAATCCTTCTAGTTGTTGGTGCAGGAGGTCGGACCTCTGAAGCGGCTCACACACATACGGTTCCTAGTAGAGATATAAAGTTTGCCATGAGGAGATTTCATGGAAACTGGTGTTTGGCTGCCCCGAAGAAGTGAGTGCTGAGGGTAGAGCCAGTGGGGTCAAGCATCTAAATATCTACTTTGAATAAGTGTAGCCTCGGGGGAAACTCCATGTGAGATTCAACAACTATTGTCTCAGCCTGTCATAGGGATTTGTACTTGCTTGTGCTTTTTGTTTATTAAAAATTGTGTCTTCTATGTCTATAACATGTTCCAAATGGTCAAAAATTGAAGAAAATTGTCATCTACAAAAGATCAAAATCAACAAATTTATGGAAAAGTGTGATCAAAAGGATAAAACAAAAAGCATTCCAACACTTGAAACACCAATTCAAAACCAAGGTATCAAAACATCAAAATATCAAAATAATTCTTGAGGTAGGTTTTGTCTCTAAACCATCACGTATTTTCAAACTAGCTCAAACAACTGGGTTGCTAATCCTATAGGTTATTCCCAAAAGGTTCTATAAACATCAACATTCAACAAGCTATTGATTCAAACATCTTAAGTGCAAAAAAATCAACATCCTTGACAAGTCTCTCATCAAGATAATCAAATCCTCTATCACGAAGCTTGATCAATCTATACTAGGTTCCTAATCTTGGATATATCTCTCCTATTTTGAACTTAGGTTACATCAAAACCAAAATTGCACCAACATTGGAATCAAACTTGTAAACTGTCAAATGCTTATATGGCTTTTAAATATCACCTTAAGAAAAGAAAACCCAGTTACAAAGCTACTCAGAAGAGAATAAGATTCTTGTATATCAATCGCAAGATCTTACTGAAACATAGGACATTCCTACACCATTTTCGTCACTACTTACGTGGCTGTGGTACAAAATTTGATGGTGAAACTCTACAAAAACGTTCTTTTCAACAAAGAGATGCTTTATCCCAATGAACAAACAATAGTGGTAAGATCAATAAAGCATGTCTTCCTAAACCAATAATCACCTATTGACCTTGTCCTTGGGAACTTTCGACAACTTTGAAATAAACACATGCCAGTTTGGACTAGAGCCCAATACGAACAAGTTAGAAAACAACAACAAATGGAGGAAGAAGATACCACTTTTGGATTTACCACTGTTGATGAAGAAGCCGTCAATAGAACCATTAGAGACCTGGAACAAGATTTCAAATTTGATAGGCTAATAGAAAAATTGTTGGCAAAACAAAAAGAAAAATATCTCTTGATGTTGGCAAAATCTGGAGCTAAACTACCACAAGACTTTAACATAGAAAGCTTAAAACAAGACGTGGAGACAAGTAACACCCAAAACACAAATGAGCAAAATAACGAAGATACGAACAACGAAGAAACAAGGAAAGAAAGGGATGATAAAAGAAAAGAGCGTAGTGACAAAAAGACTCATGATGAAACAAGGAGAGACTATATAGATAATCCCTTATCAAAACTTACTCAACAAATACAAACTCTACAATAGTAGATACAAGACATGCAAAATGGGACAAGTTCCAAGAAGTATTCATTAGAAGACATATGCCCATATCCCTTCGATAAAAAGCTAAATATGATACCATTTCCGCAACATTGCGAGATTCCTAAATATGACAAATACGATGGAAGATCTGATCCTCAAGATCACATTAGGGAATTTTGTACCATGAGCATGGAATTTGTTCACGATGAAACTTACCTTATGCATCTTTTTCCTAGGAGTTTAAATGGACAATCAATGGAGTGGTTTTCAAGATTACCATCCAAGATCAAATCCTTTGAAGAACTTGTAAATAGATTTATTTCACAATATTCCTACAATATAAGGAATGAAATAACAATGCTGGATCTTTGCAATGTTAAACAAAATAATGGTGAATCCTTCATGATCTTTTTACAACGATGGAAATGCATGCTCAATAGGTATCCCAGGAGGTACCTGATCAAGAAAAAATGGACATATTCATTGATAATCTTATCAGTGAAATGAGTTATCGACTAAGGATGCAATGTCCTCCCTCTTTTGCCAAAATGATTGAAAATGGTCTGAAAATAGAGAACGCAATGGTAAAGAAAGGAGAACTAAAACTTTACAATAATTAATACAACAACAACAACAACAATGACAAACCCAAGTTCTGGTCAAAGAATAAGAATGTCAGCCATGAAGGAAATGATGATAACAATACTGCGAAACAACAACAACCAATTTTCAATCTATCAAGTCAAATCCCAAGCAACAACAATCTAGAAAACAATAAAGCCAAGTCCTTTTTCTCTAATCCTCGGACAAAATTCACAAACATTGGAGAATCTTTAGAATCAGCTCTTAAAACTTTGCTTGCTAACAAATTGATTGTGTTACTAGAAGCAAGAATTTATGAACCACCAGTCAAGCCAAATTGGTGGAATGACAATCATTTTTGCAATTACCATCGGAATAAAGGACACCTAACAAATGATTGTCAAAGATTGAAACACATTATCCAAGATCTAATTGATAATGGAACCTTCACAGTGGATAGCCATAAGACAAACAAATCACACTTAGCTTTTAAAACTCCACTTTCAAACTATGATAAAGGTGAATCATCCCGATTAGAAAATGACAAAGGGAAAACCAAAGGGAATTACGCTTATACATACGATGATGTAGTAAATTTGATCATTGTTAATGAAAATCCATCTTCAGAACCAATCAACATTATCACAAGAAGCAAAGCAAAGGTAACCTTTCCAAGTATAGCAAAAGACCCAACGTCTACATCACAACAATACAATTTAGTAGAGCAATTACAACAAATACCCACTTAAATATCAATTCTAGAACTTCTCAAAGTTTCACCTATGCATACAGAAATTTTGGAGAAAGCATTAGTGGAAACAACGGTTTCAAAAGATTTGGATGTAGATTAGTTCTAAAACATGGTAGGACATCTTATAGCTCCTCATTGCTTATCATTTTCTGAAAATGATGATGCATCCTTACAACATCCTCACAATGCTCCTTTACATGTTGAAGTCTCCATTAACAAAACTCATGTCAAACGTGTACTCATAGATGGAGGAGTTGGTTTAAACATTTGTGCTTTAAGCTTGATAAAAGCTTTGGGATATTCAGAGAATGCAATAGACCCGAAAAAGAAAATAACCATCAAGGCTTACGATGAAGCAGAATGTTCTTCTAAAGGAACTGTTATGCTACCAATAAGGATACGACCTGTGGAAAAGGATACATTGTGTCAAGTTTTAGATTTGAATATCTCCTACAACATTCTTCTAGGAAGACCATGGATTCACAAGATGCAAGTAGTTCCTTCTACATATCATCAATGTGTAAAATTTCCTCATGAAGGAAAAGAAATCACTATAATTGCAGATTCCAGTCAATATTGCAATAATTTGAAGCCAACACAAGATACCACAATTCCACATAACAGAGAATCAGTATGTCCTACCAAGGAAGTTCAAGCAAAGTTATGGGAAACTTTTGAAGAAAAGCTCAAGTTAAATGATGAAGGAATGGGAAAGTATTCTTTGAATAATTTTCCACTTTCCCCTAAGTCATATGGAAAACCTATAGATATTCAATCAAAATCATCAGGAAAATCAAAACATATGTTTAAAGGGACATTTGTTAGTGCTGGAACTCTTAAAGAAGAAAATGAAGACAAAAGTATTCTTGATTGGTTATACAAGGATGAAGATAAAACTATAGCAACAACAACAGAAGTCAATATTCCCATAAAACAATATGGCAAAGGATATGAAATCATGCAAAAGATGGGATATGAAGGGAAAGGACCAATTGGTAAGCAACATCAAGGTATTTTAGAACCTATTTGTCCGCATTCACAATCCACAGAAGATAAATCTGGGTTAGGATATCTGAAGTCTAATCAAAAGCAACATAATCATCAACAACAAAAATGGAGAAAGAAATTAGTTTCTAAAGAAGAAAATTGGCAAGAAAAGCTACATCAAGTGACCGAAACAGTAATCAGTAAACAAAAAGAGCAAGAAGAACATGAAAAGAAAGAAGAGGAGATTATCATCCCAGGGAATGAAAAATCTTGTCAGCAAGTCCTAGAAATACAAACAAAAGAAAAATCTGAACAAGATATTCCAGAAGCAGTAAAAATAGAAATGACAGAAATCAAAGAACTTTTTGCACCATACGACATTCCAGTATGGTATAGTGGAGTAATCTTAGATCAGAATTCAGAAATAGATTCCAATGAGTATGAATGGGGACCAGATGCCTTATCTACTACATCAAGTAAAGAACACAATGAAGATCAAGCAGCTATTACAAAAGAAGACTTGTCTATTACAGAACAAAAGATAAAATTAGAAAGGAGACAAGAGAAACTCAGAATTTAGAGAAAAGAGGCGTATGCAAAAAGAAAAGAGAATGACAAAAACAATGACACAATGCCACAAGAAGTGCAAACAAGAAACAAATATGCAAGAACCATAGAAGAAATAAGAGATAGTCAAGTTGGATTAACTATTAGTCCAGAAGAAGCTGAGTTTGAAAGGAGACAAAATCTGTTAAAAGAATCCTCTTTAACATGTACACAAGTCTATCATCTCCAAACTACAAATGGAGTCAATCAAGAAGAAATTTGCAATACCAAAGATGTGTGTGTTGATATAATCCATTCATTTAAGGGACAAACGTCAATTGAAGAACCACTTGAGTATGAACTACAAAATGCTAATATTAATCTTGTTAAGACTAATTCAGAAAATCTTGAGAAAGACAATTCTCAAAAAGATTGAATCTATGACAATACCTATTCTATGATAAATTATGATCATTATGTCATGAACGTTGAAACACCTAATGATGACAATGATTATGATTTACCCCTTCTTCATCCTGAACTAATTGATTGGGATAATTTAGATAACCCTGAACTAAATATCTTTTCCAATGATCATGACTTAGCTGTATACCTTAACGTGATTAAACTCATACCACCTAAGATATCTTCCACTACAGAATCAAGTGATGTTTCTCATAGACAGGAGAATGCCAAACTTTCCAGTCGCAAAAATGAAATAAAACAAGGAAAGAGACCTATTGTTGAAAACCATTTCATGGCAACATTAGATCAATCAAAAGAGAAAATAAAGGGCGTATCTGATGGTGAAAACCTCCTTGAGGCGCCAGAAGATGGAAAGTTTGACATTTTTCCTGCATATTTTCAAGAGAGATCTGCTATCCTGATAGAACCAACAGAAGTAGTAAACATTGATACATCAACTGATCCTAAAATACTTCATTTTGCTACCTCATTATCAAAAAGAGAGAGGAAAGAATACATGGAATTCTTTAAACAGAGGCAAATAAATTTTTCTTGGTCTTATAAATTTTTCTTGGTCTTATGCAGATATGCCAGGACTTAACCCAGATCTTATCATGCATCATCTTAATGTGGATTTAAAAGCAAAACCTGTTAAACAAAAGCTAAGAAAGATGCACCCACATATTGCTCTCCTTGTAAAAACTGAGCTCAAGAAACTATTAGAAGTGGGTTTCATAAGACTAGTGGCTTATCCAGAATGGGTTTCAAGTATTGTACCAGTATCAAAACCAGATAAAAGCATAAGGGTTTGTACAGATTTCAGAGATCTGAATAAAGCATGTCTAAAAGATGATTTCCTGCTACCAAACATTGATATCATAGTGGACTTATCAGTAGGACATGAGATGTTTTCATTAATGGATGGCTTCTCAGGATATAATCAAATAAGAATTGCACCTGAAGATCAAGAGAAGACAACTTTCACCTATGCATGGGGAACGTACTGCTGGAATGTTATGCCATTTGGGCTTAAGAATGCAGGAGTGACTTATCAAAGAGCTATGACGATAATTTTCCATGATATGATGCATACATTTATGGAAGATTATGTATTTGAACATTTTAAGCAAGATTTTTGACAGTCTGGAAAGATATCAATTGAGATTAAATCCAAAGAAATGTGCATTCGGGGTAACCTCTGGAAAGCTCCTTGGGTACATTATATCAGCTCATGGCATTGAAGTAGATCCTGGAAAAGTTAAAGCTATCATGGAGATGGAGTCACCTAAGAACATAAGTCAATTGCAATCTTTACAAGGAAGGTTGCAATCAATTAGAAGATTTGTGTCCCAATTGGCCGATAGATGTTTTCCCTTTACCCATCTTCTACATAAAAATATTCCATTCAAATGGGATCTAACATGTGAAGAAGCTTTCTTGCAAATAAAAGAATATGTTATGAGTCCTCCAGTACTGATATCACCAACCAAAGGGAAACCCTTGTTACTCTATGTCTCAGCAACAAGTGTATCATTAGGTGCTCTCTTAGCTCGACATGATGATGAAGGAAAAGAAAGAGCAGTTTATTATATCAGCAGAACACTTGTTGGATATGAGTTAAATTATTCATCAATTGAAAAGATATGTCTAGCAGTTGTATTTGCAACTCAGAAGCTACGACATTATATGTTGATTCATTCTATAAAACTAATAGCAAAGATAGATCCTCTCAAATATTTATTGAGCAAGTCAACATTAACGGGGAGACTAGCCAAATGGGTTATGATATTGAGTGAATTCGACATAGAATATGTTGACCGGAAAGCCATCAAGGGACAAGTCATTGCTAATCAATTAGCTAATGCACCTCTACAAAATGACATGCCTTTGCACATCGAATTTCCTGATACATATATCTTGACAGTAAGTACAAACTTTTGGGAATTATACTTTGATGGTTCTTATACTCAATATGGATCAAGTGCAGGAATCTTTTTTATCACACCTCAAGGACATACAATTCCAAAATCGTATAGACTACGATTTCCATGCACCAATAATACTGCAAAGTACGAAGCATTGGTTATAGGGCTCAAAATGGGCATTGAATGGAATGTTAAAGAACTACATGTCTATGATGATTCACAACTTGTCATTTATCAAATAAATGATGAATATCAAACAAAGGATGATAAGCTTATGCCATAGGAATTTAAAGGACATTGAAAAGAAATCACATTCACCCAGATTCCCAGAAATGAGAATAAAGTAGCAAATGCAATGGCTACAATAGCATATCTCTTGCAAAATAAAGAGAATCAACAACGTTACGAATTTCTTGTGGAAGATATCTTAACCCCTACCATTCAATCCCAACATACCTATCGAATTTGCCATATATCAGGAACCAGTCAATCCTTATACGGTCAAACCTACCAATATTTAAAAGATCATATCCTTCCTTTGGAATTATCTCGTAATCAACGAAGAAACTTTATCCATCAGTCCTCTCGCTATACCATTAATGTTGATATCCTATATAGGCCTGGTCTAGATGGTACATTATTGAGATGTCTTGAAAAAGATGAATCTGAGAGAGTTCTTAATGACATTCATGCGGGTATTTGTGGTACACACTCAAGTGGTTTAACATTGGCTAAGAAACTTATTCGTATGGGTTACTTTTGGCCTACTATGGAAAGAGACTCATTCACCTATGCTAGAAAGTGTAAACAATGTCAAATTCATGGAAATCTAATTCATGCACCAGCACAAGAGTTATATCCTATGACATGATCATGGCCATTTTCACAGTGGGGCCTGGATTTGGTCGGAAAGATCAATCCCTCATCTTTTAATGGACATAAGTTTATTTTGGTTTCTACTGAATATTTTACTAAGTGGATTGAAGTAGTACCTTTAACAATAGTGACAGGAAAACAAATATCATCATTTATTCTAAATTATATAATCTGTCGCTATGGAGTTCCTATGACCATTATCATTGATAATGGAAGACCGTTCAAAAATCAATATGTGAAAGAGCTATGTGAACAGTTTCATAACCAACATAGGTTCTTTACTCCATATCATCCACAAGGTAATGGTCAAGCTGAGGCATCAAAAAAAACTATTTTAAAAATCTTGAAGAAAATAGTCAATGAAGCTGGAAAAGACTGGCACATTCAGCTAAATCCTGCTCTTTGGGCATATCGAACCAGTGTCTGCACTATGGATCAGAAGCTATATTACCTATAGAAGTAGAGATACCTTCTCTACGAGTATCCTTGCATGGTCTTATACCAGAAGAAGAATAAAGAGTCTCTCAACTCCAGGAACTAGAACTGATTCAGGAACATCGCCAAAATGCAACAGACCATTTGAAAGTATACCAACAAAGAATGGCAAGAAGCTATAACCATAGAGTCAAGCCGCACACTTTCCAGATTGGAGACATAGTTCTAAGGGAGAATCCAAGAAATCAGCAAGACCGACAAAAGAAGAGAAAATTTGAACCAAATTGGCTAGGACCTTTTGTCATAGTAGCAACATATGGATCGAGAGCATACAAGTTTTCTACCCCTGAAGGTGATTGGTTTGATGAACCTATCAATTCTATCCATCTTAAGAAATTCTATGCTTGAGATATAAAGTCTTGGAAAAATCAATAAAAGGCATATAAAGTCCTGAAGAAATCAGTAAAAATCAGAAAAGCAGAAAATCCCTAAAAAGTATAAAACAACAAAAATGCAATAAATTTAGATGGTGAAAACCTGGTAAATAGGCACTATCTAAAAAGTGAGTTCCTCCATCCATGAGATCGCTTTGCGCACCTATCCACTCCATCCTCTCGCATTTATCACTTCCATCTATCTTAGCTTATCCATTCCATCTTTCACATCAATTGCTATGAGCCATTTATCAAGAAATATGTAGCTTACCAACAATTATAACCTTTTGACATACTTGTCGTAGTCACTGTCTTATATTTTATCAGTATCTATCAATTTGCATTTCTATTCTGTCATGGTTTGGATTTTGATCAATTCATACATCCATGATAAATTTTTGTTTCTACTGGGGGCAAAATCCTAGTTCCTTTTGCTAAGGTGATCTTTTGAAAACTTAAAAATCCAAAAACATTCGAAAAACTTACAAAAAACCAAAAACATCTAGGGTTTTGAATTAGATAACAAGCAACAAAGCAACAAATCAATCAAGGCATCTCATCAACAACTGAATCGTTAAACTTAGAAAATGAAGAATCAACCTGCAAGCTATAAAGGATTATCAAAGATCATTCATCGAGATGATTATATCAGTTAATGACCATAAGAACATGTGAATGACATACAAGATTCAGTGTATATATCTTGATTTTTACTAATCATGTACTCTATGCGACTCAAGGATGTCCATGACTAGAGGAGCTATGATGGGGCATGATTATTTTCTTTGATTGTTGTCCGTGGTTTATCTCTTACTACGGTATGAACTTGTCTCGGGATATGATCAGCAAAAGATCAAGGAGGACGTTCCAAGTCATGCATGAAAGGAGATACTCCTTGTCTGTTCTGCAAGCAATACTCAGGTCAACTTGATTCATTATATCAATTTACTTGTATTAAATTGCTATATCAAAATCCATGTAAGAAATACTCAGGTAATCTTGAATCTTTATGTCAAGTTGCTTATATTTTCTTACAAAATTTTAAAGCTCAATGCTGAAATCAAGCACTGTTACCTGATAGCATATGAAGAATGTCAGTATAATTTTTAGTTAGATCATTTCATTAGCTCATTATTCATCTGCATTATAAGCATTCATGATCAACTGCATTATAAGCATATCATTTCATTAGCAGGTCAATGGTCATAAATAAAGATTGAGTATACTTGGACAAATAAAAACAATTTGCATTTAATCATTGTAGGTGCATTCATTTTTAATCATTATTCATTTCATTTTAGCTGCATTTTATCATTGTATTAATTGCATTCAATTAAGTGCATTTCATTAACCATGTAAAGTATCATCATCATTATCTACATTATCATTCCATTAAAGATCATTTAGTTGCATCTTTTTCACTTAGATTCATAATCATTATAAGCACAACATATAAATAAAAAACAAATCAATCATTCATGTGTAAATCCGTGCATTAATTGCATTCAATTAAGTGCATTTCATTAACCATATAGTGTATCATTATTATTTGCATTATCATTCCATTTATCATTTAGTTGCATGCATAAAAATTCAAAAAACATTTCATTTGTATATACATCATTGTAAGCATTAAGCAATCATTTCATTTGCATTTTCATATAGATCATTTGCATCATTCAAGTTAAGTAATCATTTTCAAATGCATCCAGGATAAGTAAAATAAAAAAAATCAAAAACATTTATCATTTGCATCATGTGTGAGTTATTACCATCATATCATTATCCATCTAATCATTGCATCCATAAAATCAAAGCATATAAGCATATAGAACATCATCAAATAGAATAACATGCATAAATAAAAGCATCATCATATAGAATCCATGTCTGCATATAGATCATCATAAAACAATAAAAGTCCAAGTATACAATGATATCCAATAAACAATACAAATGATCAAAATCAAGTCACGACTATCCTATACCACTACCACTTGACTATGTCCGTCTCTGTGGCTGTGGGCGAGAAGATCCTCCAAATGCCTGTCTACCATGCTCACCACTCCTCTGAGGAGGTCCCATGACCCCACCACTGCTAGTATCCATCAACATGGTGGTCTGATAACTACCTGCTCTCTGGCTCTCTGCAACTGCATCCTCATATCATCGTCACCAGTAGGAAGTCTCCTTCCCAGCCCGAAATAATGCTCTAACAGTGTCCACTGAGAGAGTACCTGATCCAACCTGCTGAATATGATCTAGAAGACCTTGAGTATCCTACTATCTCCTAACAATTATGTCTCTCTCAGTCATAAGAGTTTGTATCTGTGCTCGAAGCTGATCAATTTGTGCTCTCGGACTGTCAATAGTATCATGCCCTAGCACATCATGCTCTGGTATAACCACATTTGGCATATCCTGCACTGGTGCAACCTACTCTGGTAGATCCTGTTGTGGTGCATGAATCCCAATCCCCTCACCACCAACCTGTCCAACTGCTGGAACCTCAGTCCGAGTAACTCTCTGAACCTGTCGTCTAATCAGGGGAATATGATCCTCAGGATCCTCATCATCACCACCATGAGCTGCAATAACTCTAGGATCTGGCTAAATCATTCCAAAATCAATACCTCTCCCGCAACCCCCATCCAATCCAGTCACCCTGCCCCCTCTCAATGGTAATCCTCTAGGTGATCTCATCCCTACCCTGCCAGTATCCCTCCCAATCCATCCACCATCTTTCCCACCCATAGGACGAGGTCTATCAATCCTGCCAGCTGGTCCAAATGGTCCTTCGTGGACTCTCAATCGTCGTCCTCTCCGTCCAAGTCCACCACCACCACCACCTCCATCCCCACCATCATCTCCACCTCTCCTAGCCTCATGCACAACTCTAAGCTCTCGTCTACGTCTCCATCTCCTGCTTACAGAATCATCTGAATCATCATCGTCATCTCCTGAGCTAGGAGGATCTGCCGGATCCGTAATCCGAGGAAATGGATGAGCTAATAAATAATGAGCATACTCTGCAGTAACCCCAGATCAAGAATGTGCAATCTCATATCATAAGCCACTCTTGGAGTAGCAACAAACTCTGCACGAGCAATCTCAAATGACAAAGATGGTCCCCAATCTCGCCTATCTCTGTATCGCCGAGCATAAATCATCACACCAGTAGGCATAGGCTGAATGATACCAAACTGTCTCAAAATCTGACCAATCAACTGTCGCTCAACAATGAAGGGTGTACAACCAATGAGAAATCTACTCTGCATGATAAATGGTAATGTCTGTGCATCATCCATCCATGGCTCACAATCAACATATGGTCTCCAAGTGATGCTATCCAAAGAATCAAGAACCCAACGCCAATACTCCATCTTACCTAGCTTGGGCTGAGTAAGAACACCTGCATAAAAATAAACATGTGGCTGCCCCTCTCCACGAACTCTGTGATGGATAGGGCGAGTAACAGCAATGTGCTCCCAGCACCAGATCTGCAATAACGTGCATCTTGTAGACAAACTAGCACTCTAATCATACACAACCTGGTGATGATCATGATATAAATGTGCTAGCATACAAACACCCCAAGCATATCGTGTACGATGTTGCATCATACTCAGTAGAACCTCACCCCATCCAACCGATAAACCTCGAGATCACCTATCAGGACATATAAATCCCCCAATCAAACCAACAAGAATAACAGGAAGAGTCATAGTACATCACCATGTCTACCCATCAGATCTCTCCTCTACTGATGCTCTCATCAACAAAAATGACTCTGCAAGCCTCGGTCCCAACGCGATCCTGATAATTATACTGCACTAGCTCCCCAATCACCGGGATATGCAGAATCCTGTAGACATCCTCTAGGGTAACACTAATCTCACCCATCGGTAGGTGGAAAGTGTTATGCTCACTATGCCATCTCTTGGCTAATGCAATCAATAAACCTCTGTTATGCGTAATCTCTGGCATAAACAATAAATGACGTAAACCACAAGCATCTATGTGTCTAATCTCAGCCTAGGATAACTCTGGAACTAAATGACGTATGACCGGTAATTTCTCTCGACACTGGAGAACATCACATTTCTCCTATTTTTAAAAAAAAAGAGAAATCAATCAATCATCATTATCTATCTATCAATCAAATCAAACTGAATCAATCATCAATTATCAAATTTATCCAATCAAATTGAAGCAACTTAAGCTATCAAATCATTTTAAACCTATCAATCATGGTTTACTATCAATCACTGAGTTTACTCAAAACTCTGCTAAGCTCTTGCATCAGAAACTAAATTGGTTTCTTAGAGCTACTCAATCAAGCTAATCAAAGCTATCTATCAATCAGGCTAAACAAAGCTACTCAATCAAGCTAATCAAAGCTACTCAATCATCCAATTTATCACTCAAGCTAATTAGAGCTACTTTATCAACCAAGCTACTCAAAGCTACTTTATCGTGCAATCAAAGCTATCTATCAATCACGCAGTCACTCAATCAAGACTCTATTTAATTAATAATGCGTATTAAACATGTTAAATCTAATCATCAAAAGTGATTTTAAAACTTCGCACTTATCAAAAATACCAACTTTGAACAAAAGCGCTATCTTTTTTAGCATATGCGCTAAACAACAATGCATATGCGCTATTATAAGCAAAAGCGCTATCCTATCAAGCATATGTGCTAAACAACAATGCATATGTGCTATTCTATGCAAAAGCGCTAAACAACGATGCATATGCACTAACAAATCAAACAAAAGCGCTAAAACACACAAAAGCACTAACAATCTATGCATTTGCGCTAACATATAAAGCAAACATGCTAAATCAAGCATTTGTGCTAAACGAAATGGCATATGTGCTAAAGGAAATTGCAAATGCGCTAATCTAAAATCGAAAAAATCAAAATTTTCAAAAATTCAAAAAAAAGTGCCTAAAACATGAAATTTTGAACAAAAACTTGAAAACAAAGCTCAGGATAAGATACATACTGGATACCCATACTCGGTTGGCCGCTCATATCGCCGAACTCGCTCGAATCGATGACACTCCACTGGAATCACCATTTCGCCACCTCAGCAATAAATATTCTCTCCAAAAACTGACAAGGATAACAATGAAGTTAAAATTAGCCTTGGTCAATTTTATATTTACTATTTGAAGAGTAATTAATTTCCAATGGGGCAATTTAATTTGTTTTTTACAAATGAATTTAATTGACTAAATTTTTTATCACATTATCACGAGATTAATCATTCAAACTAAAATTTTCGACAATTTCATGATCAATCTCCTCAGGGGGCACACAATTTGGAATTTCAATTTCTATGAGGCATTATCGAGACTTGATTTAATCTTTGAAACAATGTTGTCTCGACATCATTTCAAAGAGGGGCAAAATGTATACACCTAAAATTTGGCTATGAGCATTTAAATAAATATTTTATATTTATTTAATATTTATTCTTCTATTAAATAGTTAATTCAAAAAGATTAATTAATTTAATTCATTTTCATATCTTTCTATTAATTAATATTTAATTAATTAATTAATTATCCTATTCTTTCGAATTAATTAAATATCTAATATTTAATTATCTTATTCCTCTAATTAATTAAATATCTAATATTTAATTATTCCTCTAGCCAAGTTAATTAAATTTCTAATATTTAATTATCTCCTCCAAGCAATTAAATATCCAATATTTAATAGTTATTCTCCTATCCTATAGTCTCAAATATTAAATAATTCTTAAATTATTTAATATCTCTTTTCCAACTCATCCTCCATCTCCACTTCATCTTCCCTTCGCCAACTCATCAAACATGTGGTTAAGGAAATTAATATTTCCTAAATATTAATTCATCATTTATCCTCAACTTCCAAAATTAATGAAATTGTGTACGTACACATATTTCATAACCATTTCCTATATTCTCTCCAAGACCCCCTACATCTTGGGAAGGACTTGAGTCCACTTGTCCTACCATGCCTAAATTTCCTCCAACCATCCCTAGATTCTCTCGGTCAGCAACCCAGTCAAGGTGAGATGAGTGACACTTGTCTTCTCCTTCCCCCTTTCTCTCAACCTTCACCTTTGCTCATAGCCATTCAAAATTGCAGATTTGATCAAGATTGTTAATCTGAGCCACATCATCTAATCCTCTCAAAGTCTATAAAATCAAGAGCTTCAGTTGAGAGGAAGTTAGTCTTCAAAAATAGTTTTCAAGCCAATCTTATGCATCCGTGATTTTTTGAAGCAATTAGCAAATAGCAAATATCATTTTAGCAATATTATCATATAGTATCATTTAGCATAATCATGTAGCTTTGCATATCATACTATCAATTAACTACAAGTTATCAGTCCATTCTTCATATGTCATCTTGGAAGCCAACAATGCATTGTCTGAGAGCACACCATCGGCAACCAAGAACAGTGGAGTTAGGACACAATGAGACATAAGCCATGAAGGTAAAATAATGATTTATTTTAGTATGTATTTCATGTAGTTTCATTGGTGGGTTTTGGATTTCCTGTATGCATTTCCATTGTATTTTGTGAAATTAACTTATTACAGGTAACATTCTAAGGATGGAATTCAAGCTCACACAATTTGTAACATCTTGTTTTGTAGATTCTAAATACATTTTTCAATTTTTTTTGAAGAAAATTGTATTGATTTTTCCATCTCCCTTGAAAAAGTAGTTTTTTACAACAAACAACATTTTTTAATAGTGATGTGCATCTCGAAATGAATAATTTTTTTTCTATAAATGATAAAAACTCAATTCTTTTGAATTTTGGTTTGTAACATCAATACCCAGTGCATGCAGTTGGTTTGATAGTGATATGTTGAATATTCTTCATTTTATTAAGTTTTGAAGTTGGACTAATTATAATTTAGACATAGGTGTACGTTTGAACACATAACTTGTTCTATATTTATCAAAATTCAATTTTTTTTTTTGTTAGAAAGAAGAAATCAATACCTAGTGCATAGATATTTTTCAAAAAAAATTTGAATTAGTTTACTATTTTTCCCAATGCGTTGAACATAGAAGTTCATGTTTGGTGAAAAACCTATGTTTGGTAAAATTAGAAAAACAAGTTCATAATAAATTCAATATGTAATAAAATTATAGTCATTGGAAAGCTTGCTTCGAGGATTACCATACTACATTTTTGGTTGTCAAGATCCTTCCATTTGAGCCTTCAACTAGAGGTTTGAAGGCCAAAAATCTGCAAAAATTTGTAGAAAGTTTTAGAGAAGTGTAAAAAAGGGGGTTCGAATGAACCCCCCAATATAACTAATAATTGACAAAAATAATGGTTAAAGGGGGTTCTTTTGAAAGAGGGGGTTCAAGCAAAGTGGGGGGTTCGAGCGAACCCCCAAAGGGTAGTTCGTTCGAACAACCCCAATATGAATGAACATCCTCCAAATTTTTTTCCCACCATTGCGTTTTCCCTTTGTGGGTGAAAGTGGGAACCATTATTGTGAACTCACCCAAAGATAAAGATCAATCTAATTAGTAATTGAATGTAAGGAAGGTTGAATAGGTAGGGCCAAGTCAACATCGAACTACTTAGGGGAAGAAATATTAGGTGAAGGTGTTAGGATAAGGTAACATTAACCTTGGAATCCTAAGCCATTCTTATGTCTCCATATTCTTTGGAAAGTGTTCCCTAGGGCATGTGAGAAAAATATTATATATTTGTACTTTATGGCTATTTGTAATTTCATTTTCAAAAGGTGAACATGAAGAGGTAATAAATATAAATCAAAATGGATAAAATACACTCCTTTCCACATCCATAATGAGACACGAAGGTTCATGCATAAGGAGACCAAGTTTGGGAGTAGAAAAGGTGTGCATTTGGGGATCTGAATAGTCACCACAAGCTATAGAGCACTAAGAATATGTAAATACTAAGAGGCTTGGGTTTGGTGCCAAGTCCCCTTGTGGGCATGGCTAAAAGATGATTTAAATAATAAGCATTTCTTTTAAGTGAGACTTTAATTGACCTTACGAGTAAACAATGTAAGCCAAGTTCCCTTGTGGGCTTGGCTAAAAAATAAATCATTTTCAAACAATTGGACCCTAGAACCTTTGAAATTGAAGTTGCTCGCATTTGGGAGCTGAGAGAAGGACTGGGTTACCATTAAAATTTGTTTTTTGACATCTTTCCATTGTGATTAAAATAAACCATGTGGCCTCTAGAATCACCTTTGAAAACTAATGAAACATTCTTCTGGAGCCACGAGGATGGACACACATGTTGATTAATGGTAGGAGAATAGGATTGCTTAATGGATTTGCATAATGTCATTAGGATTGCTGAATTTTAATGCCCAAAGTTGATCACTTAGGCATTTTAAAAAAATGCACATATCATAACTCATCTAGAGCTCATTAACTTCATGCTTTGCAAAATACTAAACCTCATTTTGGGAAGCCACCATTGGGCATGTGAGTTCATTTAGGTTGAGTGAGAACGTGTGCAAAGGGGCTTCTCATAACTCCATCAGGTCTATAAAACATTGAAGGTCAAAGATGACTTCCCTAAAACTTTTTGGAACACACATATCAAAACTCTATAAAATCAGTTTGATTTTGGCCCTGAAGAAATACCAAATTGAATTATGAGGATTTGCAACGAAGCAAAGGAGTATGTGAACACAATTATTATTAAAAGAACCAATCCTTTTGACATGATGGTCAACTAGTAATCAAATATTAATCAAATGGAATGCTACTTTGGTAAACTTAACAATGCACAGACAACCAATCTTAGTAAATTTCATTTGCTTTTGGCCTAAGAAAAACATCAAACAAGGTGTTAGTGCTTTGAAAATGGATATAGGAGCATATTAATATAAGGGGAAATGTGGATGACAATCTATTTTACTCAAATATTTATTGGCTTTGAGATATGAATTTACAAAGTGACCTCCTTTAGTAGACCTTGACAGTGTGCAAATAACAAACCTTTTTTGAACCCATCAACTAAGAGCATCAAAGACACATCAAATGTAATCATGGGAGTATGTAACTTGGTGAATGCACCTAATTATGTCATGTTAATATGCCTACCAAGCCATTTGTCATAACAATAAACCATTTTCAAATTATCATTTTCCAAAGCAAGTTCGTCGAATTGTTTTTCTAGGGGTGTCCCAGAGTATACTACTGCAAATTGAGGATGTAATGACACTTCAAATTAAAAAAAAATTGAAGGTGCCAACAACACACCCTTAGCCTTAGAGTATGCATGGGGTTAGGAGTAGTTATCTTTTGACTACCTTAGCTCTTAATTAAGTCATATTATTATTATTATTATTATATTCTTATTTAGTTCTTTAGTTCGGCCTAGGGCTTATATGTTGTTATTTGAATAGGCCTAGATGATATCCTCAACAAAAGTGGGGTATTTATAGGAGGTTGTGAGTCTTATTTGATCATTATATTGTGAATTATGTTCTTAGCTATTATCAAGTATTTATATAATATTTTATATTAATCTTCCTCTTTTGTGCAATTTATTTTGTTACAATAAATTCATTTTTGTCAACCCTTAGAGGGAAGATTTTTAGCAAGAGCTAACTAAATTCATGTTTTGAATTATAAGAGTTAAGTTAGGGGATTCAAGATCAACTCCACAACTACAAATTGCATTGAGGACCAAAAACTAAGTGGATTAGGGCGGGAACACAAGTGACTAAGAATAGATGCATAGAAGTGTATAAACTATGGATAAGATGAATGTAAAGAAATGTGAGGATATGGGAATGAAATGGAGGATATCCGTATCTAGATGTGAAGCAAGAAACCTTTTTTTTTTGGTAAAGGGTAAATACATACTTGGAGCTATGAACTGTGAGGCCACATACGAGGGACCTCATCCCCAACATGAACACTCAACAATTCCACCCCACTAGGAGTTTGAACCTTGATGGCAAGAATCACAACACCACTACTCAACCATCACACTATATCATTATAAAAAATCAAACAAGAAACTTAATTGTACACAAAACTATATCATTTATCAATATACCAATACACAAATAAACTCCCCTTAAAACAAATCCCCAAAAACAACATAAAAATACAAATTTCACCATTACACAAACAACAATCTCATTTCTTTAAAAATAAATCTGAAATTTAATCAACTTAATTTTATTTTTTTAATCTCAAGATACCAAAGTCTCCCTCGTGCACCAAAAGCAAATCATGAAATACATATTTAAATTAAATTAAATTATTTTTGACCTTTTCCTTGACGAATTCATCGTCAAAGTGAAGTCATTTTTCAGAGGAGTGAGTTGTGAGACGAGGAGACAAGACTCTGACTCAATTCCTGGGCCCACACGCAACTGCGACTCGGCAAGCATAGACCATTCGCATTCTCAACGAACGAACGAGTCCAACGTCCCGGGTTCAAACCCCTCCCGCGGCATCTGCATACGGACAAATCCTTCTCAACGTCTCATACCAGGTAGCGGGAAAACACCATTATTACTGCAACTTGCCTATAAATACCATTCCTTATCCCATGGCATTGGCATCCACCGACCACGCAGCTGTAAAAGAAATTGTTTTTTGAGGGCCTGGAATGGTTATTTTCTTCTTGTTCAATTTCCCTCGCTTACCTTTCAATCCGCATTGCGGCTATGGACCGCATATCAAGTTCAAAATGCGGATAAATTGCAGAAAATTCAACAGAGGAATTGGAGGCGTAGGAAAGATTTCACCATTTATGATTAATTCAATCCGATTTTGCGCTAAGGCGATTTTTTTTGGAATTCGACCTCCCATGGCCGGTCCCTGCGATTGATTTCTGTTTTTAGCCGTTTGTAATTGAGGTACAATGGCGGATTTCGGTATAAATTTCTGAATGTTTGTGGTTCAGGGGAACGGCAGGGTTGAGAGAGAGGGAGAGGCAAAGCCCCGCCGTAACTGAGATTTGTGAGGGAGGTAAGATTCACTGAAAATGGTTGATTATTGGAGCAAATTTTGGACCAGAGAAGTCCGAGAGGTATACGCTTGGAGAGGTTGATTTGAGGCTTGTATTTGAGAAAATTTGAGGAAATTAGACAATTTGAGCAGTCAGGATTTAAGGTGTTTGTTAAAGCTCTGAGAATCTGTGATGTTAATGCATCTTATACAGACAATTTAGAAACATGTATTCTCAATTTTTGGGGATGCATAAAGATTTAAGAAATTCGGTTAGCAATTTATTTCCATACTGGTTTGGGGATTTCTTATACTTGATATATAACTTTTGGTTTTTTAATCGTCTGAGCGTCTTGTGATTTATATGTATCCCACTGTTAATCTCTTAATGTGTGAATATTTCTTGTACAGTAAAATAAATATGATTGCTTTTCTCAGTAATTTTATATGAATTTCAAGGTACACAAGCTTCTGAGAACTCTTTGAATTGCAGTAGTAATTCATTCAAGGTACGGAAGCCTTCGAGAATTCTTTGTATTCTAGAATCAGAGTATTCTTGGATCAAATTTTCTGTGTTATTTAATATGGATGTTTCAAATCATACTATATTAGTAAAAATGTTGTACAAAATTATTGTAAGAGATTTGCAATCAAACTAATCTGTTCGTTTCTTTCAAAATTTGAGAATGTGTGCTGGTTACATTTTGGATTCAGCACATTAATTTAACTAAGATAAACAAATTAGTTATCAAGAAACAATTATTCCTTTTCACATGTCAACAAAAGCCTTTGAGAATGTTAGAAATGTTCTACGAAATTATTGTTAAGAATTTTGCAATCAAACTAATCTGTCTGTTTCTTTCAAAATTTTAGACTGTGTGCTGGCTACATCTTGAATTCAGCACATTAATTTAACTAAGATAAACAAATTAGTTATCAAGAAACAATTATTCCTTTTCACATGTCAACAAAAGCCTTTGAGAATGTTAGAAATGTTCTACGAAATTATTGTTAAGAATTTTGCAATCAAACTAATCTGTCTGTTTCTTTCAAAATTTTAGACTGTGTGCTGGCTACATCTTGAATTCAGCACATTAATTTAACTAAGATAAACAAACTAGTTATCAAGAAGCAATTATTCCTTCTCACATGTCAACAAATATACAGCTCAAACTTTCATTAACAAGTTTGTCAGCTGTGATTTTCAGATTTAGACATTTCAGAATTAATTGCGAATTTAAGGTTTTTTGTGGATAGTTTTTAATTGTGTTTTAGTATTTTGCTATAAAAAGTGAATATAATGGTTTTATTAGCTGTAGTCTTTTTTCCTTGTCTGTATCCTTGTCTTCTTTGGAACCATTTTCCCTTTATTTAATGGTTTATAAATATGTTGTCATGAACAACTGTCCCCTAATCATTAATGTTATAATTAATTTAATATATGTATATATATTGGAAGCCCACAATTATCATCCAAAACCATAACTATATTTTAATATGATTTCATAAATTTCTAAATATGAGAATTCCAGATTAAAGATATCAATTTTTTTCACAATCCCTTATTGTATAGTTAAAATCCAAAAAAACACTCATATATGAGATCATATATATTTATATGATAAGCAAGCCAATTATAAAGAAACAATTATTCCTTCAAGCATATGAATATTATCGTTGCTAATAAATTTGCAAAGTGTAAGCTTTACATTTAAATATCTCAATGTTTGTCACATCTTACCTCATGTTCCCATGATTTGATTTACCACTATATTCTATAAAAGTACTTTTCATAAAATATTATAATTTTATTCGTCATATCGTCTTGTTTCTATCAAACGACTGTTTTCTGAACCTTTTTGAAAACGTTTTCACATTTTATTTATACTTTATAAACATGCTATCATAAACAATTGTATCTAGTCCATAAAAAATCATCATTAAGATCTTTATATGATCACATAATATGATAATTAAAAGATAATAAACAAATTATTTTTGTGTTGAATTAAGTAATGAAAAGTAGCTAGATTATTCCTTCTAATTCAATATAAAAATCATCATTAAGATCTTATATGATCTTATATTTTGATAATTTAAAAGATGATAAACACATTACTTTGGTGTTGAATTAACAAGAAAAAACAGTTACAATTATTCCTTCTAATTTGATATAAAAACCATCATCTTATATGATCCCATAATCTGATAATTTAAAAGATGATAAACAAATGATTTTTGTATTGAATTAAATAAGAAAATCCAGCTAGAATTATTTCTTCTAATTCAATATAAAAATCATCATTAAGATCTTATATGATAACATAATCTGATAATATAAAAGATGATAAGCAAATTATTCTTGTATTGAATTAAATAAGAAAAAATAACTACAATTATTTCTTCTAATTCAATATAAAAATCATCATTTAGATCTTATATGATTGCATAATCTGACAATATAAAAGATGATAAACAAATTATTTTTTTATTGAATTAAATAGAAAAAAAAATTAAAATTATTATTTTTAATTCAATATAAAAAATCATCCTTAAGATCTTATATGTTAGCATAATATAATTTAAAAAATGATAAACATTTATTAATATTGAATTAAACAAGAAAAAACAGTTACAATTATAGACACCTAAAATTGTCATGTCTAATTAAATAAATATTTTTATTATTTAATTATCTTAAGCCTAATTCTTCTATTAATTAAATAAATCTTTATTTATTTAATTAATTAATTTATCCTCTTCTAGCCTTATTTCTCATTTAAATAAATACATTTATTTATTTAAATTATCCTTTTCCTAAATTAAATAAATATCTTATTTATTTAATTGATCCCACTTCTTCTATTAATTAAATAAATCTTTATTTATTTAATTAATTCATTAACCTTTTCTACCTATGACACATGTCATTCATCTCTTAATTCATACACTACCTATCCTCTCATTATTTTATTATTTCTTTTACCTACCCTCTAATCATAGCTGACCATTTATCTTTTACACCTCTCAATCTTATCCCTCCATTTCTTATAGTGTTTTCTATATAAGGATATGCTTCCTTCATTATCAACCCCCTCTGACTACCCGACTACTCTAGCATTCGAACTTTCATATGCGATCAAGCCTACTTGCAACCATATTTCCGTTCTTTGTTGAACTCTTGTGCATATAAAATCTGAGAGCAAATATATCAAGCAAGATCAATGGAGATCCAAACCCTATTGGACATGTGATGGTATAATCTTTATGATTTCATTTGATTTGCATTGTCTTAGGTAATCTTCATATGTTATGGTGGATCTTTGTTGTTGTTAGGTTAGGGTTTTGTGGTTGAATCTATTTAGTTTTTCAATATTGTTGTATCCATTTTCACCATAAACATTTTGGCATGCCGGGTGGGACATGGATTTTTGGTAGATCTATGTTTTTTGTAGATTTTTCTAGCCATATATTGCTGTTTTGTCAAACAATTTGGAGAATAACCTTGTGCAGCTAGGGTTTTGGACACAAAATCAAGATCTTGGAGAAATTTGATCATATCTCACAAACGGCTTGGAAATTTTGCACCAAATTGTTTTTGCAGGTTGAAGACAGTATTAAGAGCTGTCAAAGAAAAATTCAGATCTATTGGAGCATGTTTTATTTTTCTATGATTTTTTTATGAATTTTCATAAAAAATTAATTTTGAGGGCAAATGAGGGAATTTTTTGGATTTTCTTACATCTTTGGAAATGTCTCATAATTATACACAGGATCTGTTCTTTGTGATTTTAAGTTTGATGTAAAATATTTCCTAAAAAATCGGATCTTTAAAAATTAAGGTTTTTCATTGTTTTGATAAGATCTCACAAACGAATTTGAATTTTGGTATCAATTTTTTTTCGTAGGTCAAGAACATTATCAGAGATTTGTAGTAAAAAAATAAGAGTTTTTGGAGCATATTTGAAATTTATATGAATTTTTTATGTATTTTCATGAAAAATTAATTTTGAGAGAAAATTAGCAAATTTTTCGGATGTTCTTATATTTTTGGAAAGCTCTCTGATTTATACACAGACTCTATTTTTTTGTTACTTTAAATTTTATGCAAAATAATTCCTTAAAAATTAAATCTTTGAAAATTAGGGTTTTGCATTATTTTGCTCATATCTCACAAACTGATCAGATTTGTTGCAGGAATTTTTTTAGGTAGGTTTGGAAGACCATCAGGACTGTCCAGTAAAAATTTTAGATTTTTGGAATCAATTTTACATTTTATATGAACTTTTTATGATTTTTCATAAAAAATCAATTTTTGGAGCAAATTAACAAATTTTTTGGATTTTCTTACATTTCTGGAAATTTATTGAAATTTTATAGGTGGTCTATTTTTATGATGAATCAGATCTTTGAACTGGTAAAAAAAATGCATTGTTGAAGGCCCCTACTTCACAAAGTCTTTTGGATCTAAAATTTACCTAACTTGTGTGCTTGCAGGAGGGGTATTATTGCAAAACTACTAACAAATATTTGTTGTAGAATTTTGGCAAGGGTTTTTGATCTTTATTGTGTGCCTTGTTTTCATAGATTATCAAACACTTCAATTGGTGCACTAAAATTGAACTAGTGTCTTTTGTGTCTTGAGCAATAGGCTCTTTTTGTTTCATCTTTAGAGGGCCTGTCTCCCCATGTGGTCATTAGGACTTCTAGTGAGGAGAGAACGACCCAAGTGGTAGCGAGGAAAACCTACCTGTTCTGAACCACTATAAACAACTATATCCATGGTGAAAACTATCGATAACGTGTGTTGATTAGTTCATATCGACACTATGTCTCCCCATAAACCCATTTGATCAGTTGTAGGGCGTAACCCCTACCGGCTGGGAGCTTTCTGTATTTACAGAGCTGAAAGTGCCACATGTATGGCCACAAGAGCGGATGCCCTTACTAGCACCTTTTTGTTTTAGAAGCCAAAATCCTTCTAGTTGTTGGGGCAGAAGGTCAGACCTCTGGAGCGGCCCACACACATACGGTTCTTAGTAGAGATACAAAGTTCGCCACGGGGAGTTTTCGTGGGGACTGATGCTTGGCTGCCCCGAGAAGTGAGTGCCGAGGGTGGAGCTAGTGGGGTCAAGCATCTAAGTATCCGCTCTGAATAGCGTAGCCTCATGTGGGAATCAACAACTATTGTCCTGGCCAGCCATAGGAATTGTGCTTGACTTATTTTAAACAATCAAACATTTAAGACCAAACATCAAAACATTGTGTCTTTTGTGTCTTCAAGTGTATGCAAAACAATTTTACATCAAACAACACACTTTTCTTTGAGTCATTTTGAGTCTAAACACTTGCAAACATTGAGTCTTCATCAACATTGTGTCCTCTTGTCACGAAAAATAGTTAAACAAATTCAGATTTGGTCACAACAAACAACTTCACAAATTGGAAAAATCTACAGTACAACAAACAAGAGCAATCAATTTCAGAATTCTTGAGCTTCCTAAGCTATCTCTTCGGGTTTTCATCTAGCATTCAACCTACCTTTGGGTCTCACAAAGTCCATCATTGCTTTACACCTTGCATTACATTCATATTTGTCTAAACTTGAGTCAAAAGGTCACTTGCTTGTCCTCATCATACTTTGTCAACACACTACATACAACAACATTTTGCTAAGTGGTCCCTCATCAAGGTCTATCACCTTTGGGTCTCATTTGGTCTTACTTAGAGTCAAGGTCAACTTACCTCATCAAGAGAAACTATCATCTCTTTGGAAGTCACACCTACTCTACTACATACATACTTGGTCTTACACTTTAGACATTGCAAGTACACCTCAGATTCATTTACATTCCATCCAACTCTTGGTCTTCCATACTCTTTCCATTTTCATCTAGTCTCACACATCTTGGTCAAGACCTAGTTCATGGTTGAAACCCGTTCCCAAAAATCTAGGAGAGAAGCTAAAGAGGCCCAAGAATCCGCAAACATGAGTTCCTATGAATATGACAATGATATCTTTTTTAATTCTGATCATACCACATTACCTGACATGGATGCTTATAGAAACATTCCAAATGTTGAGAACATGGACACTACAAACAAAAATGATACACACAATGACAATATGGACAACATTTCAGTACATTCAGCAGAAGTGGAAGACTCCATTATGGATCCCCATTTCAATCGATTAGTTGAGGAAATAATGAGGAGAGATAGACAATATTTCTTACAAGTGATGGCACAAAGTGGAGCCAAGATTTCTCATGATTTTGACACATCTCAAATAATGGAAAATCGACCTTTGCAACAACCTCACCTCAACATGGATCAAAGGAGGCCTAATAGTGGAGGCAATAGAGCACCACATATTGTGCCTGAATCACCATCATCTTTGTTTCAAAAACTTGAGGTGCCATACACACATGGTCAAGCATATGATACTCACCTTCGCAGACCATTATGGAAGTCTTATGTAGAAAAATATACTCAATCACATACCAATGCTAAGGACCAACCACCAAAGTAATTGGATATCCAAAGGCATGATCAAAATATGGACACAAGGAAACCCCGCGTCAAATTTGGGGGCAACACATTAGAACAAACTCATGACATTCCTGTAGAGTATGGTATACACAGACAAAACAGATATTCCATTCCTCACCATGACTGTATACCAAGTGGTCCATATATGCAGCATCATTATAGACCTCCTCCATACGAACATGTGTATGATCAATATCATCCATATATGCAACATGCTCCTCCACACATTGGTTCGGGCATGGGGTATGGTCCAAGAAGTAGGTCTCCACCTAAGAACAATTTGGAGCAGCAAATTAAGGACTTACAAAAGAAAATGGAGGACATAAATACACCGAAGCCAACATACACAATGAGAGACATATGTCCCTATCCATTTGATAAAAGAATTCCAATGCCTCCATTTCCTACACACTTTGTGACACCTAAGTTTGATAAGTACATAGGAAAAGGGGATCCTAAGGCACATATAAGACAATTTTTCATAGCTTGCATTGAGGTAGCAGCAAAAGAGACATATTTGATGAGATTATTCCCACAAAGCTTAGGAGATGGAGCTATGGAATGGTTCTCCCAACTCCCACCTGGAATTAAGTCATGGGGTGACTTAGCTGAGGCATTTATACAACATTTCTCATATAACATAGAGACAGACATATCAGTCACCACTTTGTGCAACACCAAACAAAAGGATGGAGAATCTTTTTCATCATTTTTACAAAGATGGAGAAATCTAGCCAGCAGATGCTCTTGTGAAATTCCACAAAAACAAATGGTAGAGATGTTCACCCAAAATGTTAACAAAGACATTGGTTATGACCTAAGAAAAGCTTGTTTGTCCACCTTCAAAGAAGTCATTGAAAAAGGCTTAGCAACAGAGAAGGTCCTAATTGAACAAGGAGTTATTAAGATATTCAAGGAAAACAAAGATGACTTTAAAGGAAAAGATAAGCCAAGATTTTGGAATAAAAACAAGAACACAGTCAATGATGGTGTTGTGGATGCCAATACAGTGAGACCCAAAATCGTTTTTTCTGGATCAAGCTCTACAAACAATCAAGTGAATACTTAAACAAGTTCCAAATCACCAAGGAAGTACACTCCATTGGGAGAACCACTAGATTCAGTTTTCAAGAAGCTAGTGGCAAACAAAATAATAACGATTCCAGATCTGCCTCCATATGAGCCAAAGGTTAAACCAAATTGGTGGAATGATGATGAGTATTGTGAATTTCATAAAAGTAAGGGTCATAAGACATGAAATTGCCATCGACTGAAGAACGTCATACAAGATCTCATTGATAGAGGTAACATTGAGATTGAAGGACACTCATCCAATCAAGAACATGAGATGTTTAAGGAACCATTCCCAAAACATGACAAGGGAAAATCTAAAGCCACAAATGACCAAACCATCTTATAACTATGATTCAACTATCAATCACATTTCGATGGACAATTACGTCTCTACCATTATCATCAAGGACAAAATGCTTGAGAATTCTACCCATAGACCTAAGATTGTCCTAAAAGGCATTGGATCTTCTTCTGAACCTACCTCTAAATGTAATGTTACAACTCGCCAAGGTAAATTCACTTTGCAAGGTGCTCCAGCTAAAAACATTGCTTCCTCATTAGCTAAGCCTGAGTATGACCTTGTAGAACGGTTGGGGAAGACACCCACGCTTATCTCAATCCTTGAGCTCTTACGCATATCCCCCACACATAAAGCCATTCTTGACAAAACTTTGAGAGACACTTCCGTCCCTATGATCTAAACATGGACCAGTTTCAAGCCATGGTGGGATACCTATCCATTCCACATTCTCTTACATTCATAGAAGTTGATGACGCATCCGTAAGACAACCACATAATGCACCTTTACACATTGAAGCCTTCCTACACAAACATCGAATAAAACAAGTCCTAATAGATGGAGGAGCTGGTCTCAATATATGTACTTTGAACACAATAATTCAATTGGGATATTCTGAAAAGGTTGTGAATTCTACACACAAAATTACCATTAAGGCATATGATGATGAAGAGCGCTCATCCAAGGGCACAATCACCTTACCTCTCAGAGTTGGGCTAGTTACAAAAGATGTGGTTTGTCAAGTCCTAGACTTGGATCTCACATACAACATATTGCTAGGATGTCCATGGATTCATGAGATGAGCGTAGTCCCATCTACATATCATCGATGTATCAAGTTTCCACACAATGGAGTTGAAGTGACCATTAATGGTGATCCTAATCCATTCATATATTGTAACAACCTACGGTCAAGATCAGAAATAACAATTCCAGTCAACAGAGAAGCTATTCCATCTTCAGCATATGTGGATCCAGAATCATTGAAAGCTTCTACATCCAAACAATCAAAGCTGAAAGAAAAATTCAAGATTAAAGACATGGGATGTGGTGAGTATATCTTTCATGTTGATCAACTCCCACTATCTCCTAAGGTATTCAGTCAACAGGAACAATCTACAAACAATTTGCAATGCCAAGGAATTGGGTATGAACCACATAGTGTTGTGGCTACTAAGTCTGAATGCAAATCTCCTCTAGTGGTGCAAGCAACTCTGGATATCAATAATCCTAAGAGTGGTTCCAACAAAGAATCTATTGAGCATATCACGAGCCCTCTTGAGAAATCTTATAGCCTTACCATTTCATCCACTCATTCCATTTCCACTCCACTCCCAGACTTGGATCAACAAGAATTACAAAAGCCCTTACTCATTGGGGATCAAAAATCAAGCCTTGAAAAGAAAAATCTAAAAATCAAAAATAAAGAAAAGTCCTTCAGTCCAAATCAAAATCAAAAGCTATTGGACTCTGAAAAAATCAAGGTCAAGGATAAAAATCCTATGAAAGAAAAAGAGCAAGAGATGATATCCCCTAATACCAAAATAACTAGGGGCAAAAGTTCTACAATGTTAAGTCAAAAAGCATACTTGTTGATCCTAAGTCTCCATCATGCTATCCTACTTTCATTTCTTTTCGCAATCATAAGCCTTCATCACCCATCCACTTGTTCCACACGTCCTTTCCCTTTTGGCAATACATCATGGACCTTTAATGGAACTTCCTTGAAGGACTTTGTTATCAGGGATGCCCAAAATTCTTTAGGTGGCACGCATATGGTCCTATGTAGTCCACACACTCCTAATTCTATCTTAGTTCCTTCATCAAGGAAGACAATCACTCGAGCTACATCTCATTCATTCAAGGAATAAAGCATCTACAATCATAAAGTCAAGCCTCGCACATTTGAGGTAGGTGATTTGGTTCTCAGAGAAAATCCTAAAAATTAGCAAGACAGAGAGAAGAAGGGCAAGTTCGAACCAAATTGGCTTGGTCCTTACATCATCACAACAACATATGGCTCTGGTGCATATCAGCTCTCAACCACAGAGGGCAAACCTTTGGAGGATCCTATCAACAACATGCACCTTCGCAGGTTTTACACATAGCTCTTTAGAGTATCCTAATTCAAAAAGACAAAAAAATCAAAAAAATTCAAAAATACAAAAAACTCATAAAAAATAAAAATCGTTACTTGGTGAAAACCTAGCAAACAAGTGCCTTGTAACACAAAAAAAAATTTGAAAAACTGAAAAACATTTCGTCCAATGGTGAAAACCACTTCGGTGGCGCCCTGGGCAAGTACCATGGTGAAAATCGGGTCACCGACGCCATGCGTAGAGACATTGCTCCTCCCTCCTTTAGGATTCCATTTCATCCTTCACTTTGCACACATTCACAACCTATCCATCCATAATAAACATACCCATTCCCATCATGGCTTGTTATTGATCTACCCAAGATTGGTTCGCCATTCATAATAAACCTCCCGTTTCACCCCTTTTCCATCCATAATAAATCAGCTCCTATCTGTGGCTAAGGAAAATCCTACGTCTAGTGATGGGTGTGGAACTAAGAGCGCATCACATGTTTCAAGGAGTACAGTTTCTTCCAATTTTCTTCAGTCTATCTATGCACAATCCACAATAAAGCAACACTTGCATCGCAAATCTGCAATAAAGTTTCGTCTTCTATGCAATAAAGTATCAGTTTCATGGATTCAGTCAGTTTCAGATGAGACACAACAGCAACAATGGGCTTCAAAAAATCAAATCTTTCAACAGAATCAGACAACATTATGGTTTAGTGCTATCTATCCTTTTTGTGAAAGTAAACATTGTGACCACAATCAAATAAGACTTATACAAGTGACAAGAGACACTAAACTTGAGGACTACAGTGAATGTTTGTGTCGAGTCTTGGTTTTATTTTGATTTTTATCTTTTGGTGACATGTCTTTTAGCTTTTCCGGGATGTCTTTGACTAGAGATTCTCTCTCCAGGATGTCTTTGACTAGAAAGGTGAGGATGGGGTATCGTCACCTATTTTTCTTTGCTGTTTGTGGATTGTCTCTTAGTAATGCTATGACTTGTCCAAGGATATGAGGACATTGTGAGTCTAGTGTGAACTGGGGCATTCCTTGTTTGCAACTGTCTTATCTCCATGCAAACAGGTACAATGACTTTCTGGGTTGAACATATGCCTCGATTGTCATAACCTATTTTTCCATAATAAAGCTCAATGATGATAACGCACAAGAAGCTCTTTCACTTTCATATCTTTTATCTTCCATCCCCCTTTCTTGATTGACCTCCATCGTCCTCCTTGAGTCTGTGTAGCCTGTTATCACATGACTGAGTATAATGACACACCAAAATTATTTGCATTTCATGTAGTTGCACCTGCATTACCACATATAAGCATTTCATACATACTTATAGATATCACAATTGCATCACATCCTGCACACAACACATGTTAGCACATTTTACATTCGCATTATCATATTCATTTGTATTTCATACATTCACATTTGCATCATGCATACACATATAGAACATAAAAGAACAAAAATATTGCATTGCATCATATACATATTTGCATCCATATCATAACCATCACATAGAAACATACATCATGAAACATCTCATCACATAGGTACACATACATATAGCTGCAGCAAAGATGAATCATCTCATACATATATATAATCATAAGTGTCATGATACAATGATGTCAAAATCATATGGCTATAATCACCCGAAGGTGTTTACATCATCATACAAAATGGTACAAAATTGATACATAGGGAGCCCTCTAAGGCTATGATGAACTCCCTCCCTCGGAGCCGCCTGGCCTCGATGGAGTCTGAGCCTTGGAAGGACCCGCCCCAGGATCATCTCTCCTGTCCCCTCTATCTGGTGGTGGTGGAGGACCCATAACCCCATCGCTGGACGCCTGTCTCCTATCCCTCCCTCCAGTGGTCATCGCTGTCCGCGATGGTCTCCGGAAGCTCCTAGCCCGCTGCTCTGGTGGCATGAATCCATAGTATAGGTCTCTCTAGTAGCCTATCTCCTCCTCGACTCGCAAGCCATAAGCATAACCAGCTCCTGTGTCCTCTGCTTCCTGCCTCGCTACCCTCAGTGCCGTCTTAGCCTCTGTATAGCGCTGAATGGCCTAATCCCACTCCCGCTCTGTGTCTCTTAGCTGTCTCTTGAGCCTAGCTGTCTCTCGCTCCAGATCCTGGATCTCATCTGCCTATCCCTGGCAGATCTCCCTCAACTCTAATAACTCATCCTCCTCCTCCCCCTGCACCTCTAGCTGCCCCTGTACTGGTGGCTATACCTGTGGCTACTCCTGTGGCTGCCTCTATCCCTGTCCCTATCCCTATACCTTTCTGGGACCCTGTGCTGCTGGCACCTGTAATGGCAATCCGCCTTGACCTCTCACGACCTGAGCCTATCTCTCCTCCCCACCCTCTCTTCATGGAGCCACTCTCCTCTCTCCTATCATACCTTGCCTCCTCTGTCGGCCTCTACCTCCACCATCTCCATCATCATCCTCATCCCCTCCGCCATCTCCATCTATCAGCTCTCCTGGATCTGTCAGTTGAGGAAATGGATGCTCAACCAAATATGCAGTATACTCTGCATCTATCCCGACATCCTCTATCTCTGGCCACATATCCCACGACATGGGCACCATCTCTACTAGCTACATCACTGCCTGATCATATGATAACAACGGCCCGAAGTGTGCCTGATCCTTGACTGTCCGAGTATACATCCCGGAACCCCGTGGCATCCGTTGGATCCTGCCAAACTGCCTGCATACCCTATCCACCAATTGCCTCTCCAGTACATAGGGCATCCACCCAATCAGATATCTGCTCCTGAAGGTGTATGGTAGCTCTACTGTGTCATCCTCCCACTCCTCACACTCTCGATACGACCTCCATACCACAATGTCAATCTCATCAATGACCCTACGCCAGTGCTCCAACCTGCCAATCTGTGGCTGTGAGGTAATCATATCATACAAGTGAACAAAACTGCGTCCATGACCCCTACCCCTGAAATGTATCGGTCATGTCACTGGCAGATGCTCATATGCCCATACCTATAACAATGTCACTCTGCAGCCCAATCCTCCAGATTCATGGTAGACGAACTGATGGAGCTCATAGTATAAATGCGCTAGCACGCACGGTCCCCATGCATATCTAGTTTGCTGTGTCACCAGTGTCTCCAATGTGCTCCCCCAGCCCACAACCAACCCTCATTTCACCCTATTTGGACACAAGAACCCACTGATCACTCCTCCTAGCACCGCTGGTAGCGCCAATCCTATCGTTGTCATGGTATCCCAGGCGACATGTCCTGCCCTCATCTCCAATCTCGGATCCTAGAACACTCATCTCAGGGCATCCCTATCTCCATCTTGATCATAGGGTATCAACTCCCCATCGATCGATATCCTCAGTATCCTATATACATCCTCTAAGGTGACTGTCATCTCACCCATCGACAAATGGAACGTGCATGTCTCAGAGTGCCATCTCTCAGGAAGTGCAATCAGCAACCCCATGTTCGCCCAAAACTCAGGCACATACAGAATGAATCTCAAACCCATAACCTCAATCATGGCTCTGTCCTCAAATGTCAGCTCTGGTCATAACCTCTGAGTCGATGGGAATCTCTCCCATGACTCTAGCATAGGTAGGTACTCCTGCAGTCAAGCAAATCAACTTTGTCAGTCAAAGTGGCATTCCCTGTTCATCACAAAATGCTGCTTATTATCCTAAGTGCTTATGATACTCTATCCTAGTGACACTCACTGTTCATCACAAAGTGTTGCTTCTATCCTAGTGACACTCACTGTTCATCACAAAGTGTTGCTTCTATCCTAGTGGTACTCCCTGTTCATCACAAAGTACTACATGTTTTTGTACTCTCTGTTCATCACAAAGTGCTTCTCATATTTGCACTCCCTGTTCATCTTAAAGTGTTGCTCTTTTTAGTACTCCTTGTTCATCACAAAGTACTATGTCTTGGTCCTCACTATTCATCACAAACTGCCTCGATCTATCCTATCCTAGGGCCTCTGCTTGAGTGTATCCTCTTGAGTAGTTTCCTAATTGGCAACGTATGTTCTATCACAGAATTGTCAATCCTAGCCCTATTTGCTATTCTAGTCTTCCCTAGAGGACCTGCTTGAGTGTATCCTCTCAGCAGCTTATCCAATCGACAACGTATGTTCATCACAGAACTGCCGATTTGCCCTAGAAGACATAATTGCACATTTTGACATAAACATGCTTACATATTGCACAAACGCGTCTGCTCTGCACAGATGCACCTAAAATACATAGACGTGCCTATGCTCTGCACAGACATGCTCACACAACACAAACACGCCTGCACAACATAGACACGCTCGCATTTGATATAGACGCCTTTTCCTGCATAGATGTGCCTAGCTAACCTAGACGCGCCTGGCACCAACACAGACACGCCTCGACATTTTTTGACATTTTTTGACATACCTAAACGTGCATTTATTGCTCTACCTAACATGCATTAATGACAACATTTATTGCGGCAAAGTACAAGGAGGTTTTACGGTACTTACCGGCTCTCCTGCATCTGCTGGCCTCTGAAATCGGTGAACGCGATCGAATCTATGCACCAATGCCATCGTTGCTGACTGCTGCTGCTCTATTTTCTCTCTGCACTTTGATTTCTTGGATGTGTGGATGACAATGAGGATGCATTCCCCTCGTGGTCTATTTTATAGACTGCCCTAGCCTTAGCCCTAGCCCTAGTTTCCCGAGTCAGTCTTCTTTATCCCGTGACTCTGTCACTCCATCCGGTCAGTCCATTCTAACCTTTCTTTCTTATCGAGAGACTGTCTGTGATCTTTCCAGACATTTTCATCCAATCTCTCGAGGGGTCATATCATTCCCATCTTGGGGCAACTTTGTATCAGTTCATATTATCTTCTTTGAAACAACGCGACAAGCTGCATTGTCTCAAAGAGGGGCAAAATGTAGACACCTAAAATTGTCATGTCTAATTAAATAAATATTTTTATCTATTTAATTATCTTAAGCCTAATTCTTCTATTAATTAAATAAATCTTTATTTATTTAATTAATTCATTTATCCTCTCCTAGCCTTATTTCTCATTTAAATAAATACATTTATTTATTTAAATTATCCTTTTCCTAAATTAAATAAATATCTTATTTATTTAATTGATCCCACTTCTTCTATTAATTAAATAAATCTTTATTTATTTAATTAATTTATTAACCTTTTCTACCTATGACACATGTCATTCATCTCTTAAATCATACACTACCTACCCTCTCATTATTTTATTATTTCTTTTACCTACCCTCTAATCATAGCCGACCATTTATCTTTTACACCTCTCAATCTTATCCCTCCATTTCTTATAGTGTTTTCTATATAAGGAGATGCTTCCTTCATTATCAACCCCCGCTGACTACTCGACTACTCTAGCATTCGAACTTTCATATGCGATCAATCCTACTTGCAACCACATTTCCGTTCTTTGTTGAGCTCTTGTGCATATAAAATCTGAGAGCAAATATATCAAGCAAGATCAATGGAGATAGGAAGAATGGAGACCCAAACCCTATTGGACATGTGATGGTATAATCTTTGTGATTTCATTTGATTTGCATTGTCTTAGGTAATCTTCATATGTTATGGTGGATCTTTATTGTTGTTAGGCTAGGGTTTTGTGGTTGAATCTATTTAGTCTTTCAATATTGTTGTATCCATTTTCACCATAAACAACAATTATTCCACCTAATTCAATATAAAAGTTATCATTTAGATTTTATATGATTGCATAATCTGATAATTTAAAAGATAATAAATTAATTATTTTTATATTAAATTAAACAAACAAAAACAACTATAATTATTCTTCCTATGGAAAATATGCATCTGGTACCCACAACAGTCTCATTTATAAGCATTTTATAAATAATCAGATGTTGAATTTTTTGGCGTCTTCTTCCTAAAGCCAAACAATATTTATTATTAATTTATGTTTGAGCTCCCTAAAGTTGGATCTCTAAATGACCGTACTTGTAAAATATAATAAATTTACGGGTAGATCTATAAGGTTAGTACTATTGCAATTAGTTGGAGAATTTTCATTAACTTGTTATTATTAAATTGCTTTTCCATCAGTTATATTTTTTGTTTCGATGGTTTTTTTAAAATTTTCAATAGTTAAGATGCATGATTTTTAAGTTTTCAAATTACATAAATTTTTTTTCTTCAATTTAATTGACTCAAATAATTTGCATCTTATTACCGGATTTTCGGATCCACTTTCTACATGAGTTTTTTTATGGCAAATTTTTAGGTCATTAAAATAATATTTAGTATGTTTTATCCACATTTAATAAACACTCTTGGTTATAATTTTAAAATATTTAATAAATTTAGAATATACTTTCACCTAATATTCATATTTGTACATTTTGATGCATTTTAAATTATGTTACACTCAAATAAATAATTATTCTATCAATGAGATAATGAAAATTAAATTTTATTTTTATTTTAAATTTTAAAATTAAATTTAGTTATGAAATTTATAACCCTAAATCAAACAATCTTCATTAAAAAACAAAAACTAATAAAATAATAAATAAGTGATAAAGTTGATTAACGATAACTGAATTTATCAATTATTATTTTTAAAGGAGTAAATAAGATTAAAAATAAGTGATATTGATAACATATAATTTAAAATAGTGAAATTTACATAATCTTGTCAATTTTATTTGGTTTTATGTTTATTTTGAGATGTATATTTTTTTATATTAATATATTGATAAATGGTATAATTATGTACAAAGTTAGATCTCTTGTTCCATATCAGGTAACTATCCATAACAACATTCTTCTATACCTACCTCTTACTCCATAAAATGTTTACTCTTCCCAATTGACCTACTCTATCTATACACTCATCATTTAAATATACATGCAAATTTGACCCCTTTTATGTTTGGGGCCATTTATGTAGTCATAGATTTGACCCTATAGTTTAAAATTAAACCTTTCAAGTTTTAAATTTGGGCCAACTTCTATTTATATCCTTCTTGCCAAGTGTTGACTAAACCTAAATTTATGAATTTTTATTACATTTCCTTTAATTGAAAAGCATTCAATGCATTTATTTACTCATCTAGATCTTCTACGATATATTTGCTTCACACACTTCATTTGATACATTAAATGAAATCTCAATCTACATAAAATTTTGAGAGCATATGTATATTTGAAGAGTGTTTTTTTTTTTTTCATATATTTCTACAAGTTGACCTAAGAGAATATATACCCTAACTACATAATGACAATTCTACAAAGGTGTGCCTTCAAAAATAAAATAAAAAGACAAAATACAAAAGAAACACACAAATTAGACAAGGTGAAAAATAGAGTTCTACAAATTACTAGATCAAGTTTGCGTGTAAAGGAAATTTTTGGAACTATAGACCTAGGCTTGACCCTTCATAGAAGAAAACAATATTGTACAATCTCAACTCAAATTACATACTAACAAATACTATCCTTGATCTTGAGACAACATATATTCTAGTCTCGAGTTAATTATCTTAGATTAATTGTGTTTAAGTGTATCATATTATAAGTAAGGAAAATAAAGAAAACAAATAAATACATTAAAAAATGAAATTCAAAACACAACAACTCTATCCAAGCAACTTTTGATTGAATGCTCTCAATTTCTAGAACATAAAATTAGCATTCTTTGCTTGGTAGATTAAGTGGTATAAGTTTGCAAGAATTGTGTTATAGGAAAATGATGGGTGAAGGGTTGAATAGATTGATGAGTTAACTAATTTCAATTCTTTAGTTAATTAAATGAGATGAAATTTGAGGATCTAATTATTTATTGAATTGATAATTGGAGAATATAAGGTGGAATTTGGTATTTATTTAATTTATTGATGGATAAATGAGTGAATTCAATTCATTAATTTAATGGATAATGTTAGCTCACTTTAGTTAAATAATAAGAATCATTTAATTAAATAATTATAAATGGTAATGATGAATATTAGTAATGAATAAAATGATAAAATAATGATGAATGAAAGAAGAATTATTTCAATGTCTATATTTTACCCCTCTTTGAGATAATGTTTGAAGTGATGTTAAAAGGAAAAGAAAAGCAGCTAAGAAAAAGTAAATTATAGGATAAAGAAAATGATGGTATGTTTCAATTAGATTAAATAAAACTAGATGTTGTCCTATTATTTGTACAAAAGATAGGGGAAGTGTACCAATAGTCATTATAGCTAACTTTGCACACCCACAAATCCTCTACAGTACATTGGATTTGCATGGTTTTTTTTTTTGTTGTCTCTGTATGCAACTTAACTGCTTATAGCTATGATAAAAGTCAAGCTGAGATCTAATAGAAATAGGCGATAGGGAAGTTGCAGAGCATAGAAGAGGATTTGCAGGATGTAGAGGATGACAGAGAGGGCGACCTTCATGGAGATTCTGTTGCGAGTATTTCCATTGATCTTTTAGAGGAAGTGGAAATTGACAAGGAATTAATGGAAAACTAGGTAATTATCTGTAGGGTTGTTGGTAAGAGGAGAACCAGGGCAGTTATTAAGTGGTGGATAGAGTGCAATTGGAAGGTGGATTGAATTATCAAATTTTTACCCATAATTTTCTTCACTATTGTTTTTGCTTTAGAGAGAGAAAGTGTTGCAAGGAGTATGGATGGTTGATGATAGCCCCCTGTACATTCAAATTTGGTCACCAAATTTTAATCTGTTGTTATGTTCACCCTATAAATCCTCAATCTGGATCAAATTATATAATCTGCCCATTTAATACTAGAATGAGGAATGCTTAGATAAAATTGGTCAATCATTGGGTATGCTGTTGGAGGTCGATGAAGATATTTCTGATGGAGATCTTTATGTATTTTCTAAAATGAAGATCGCGATAGTAAGAACAATGCCCAGGAAAGTTTGCCTATGTGTCAATAGGTGGCCTTGGCTGCAAGATATAGAAATCGAGGAGAATAAATTTTTCTACCTCAAATGTGGACGTAGAGATCACAACGAGAAGGATTGCAAGACGGGGATTCAAAACAATACTCGTTGGATGCCCAAAAAGAATCTTGGTTTGAATAGGGCCGACTCTGCTCCGACGGTTAATACGGTTATGGAGGAAGGCAAAGGCAAAGATTTCGCTTCTTTAGGGGCGGACAAATGAAGTTGTCCCAATAAGGATAAGGAGGGCGGAGGACAAAATGTTTCTCCTATTCCTAATGTGGGGTTGGTTGCTAAGAAAGATGAGTATATATCAAAGGGTGTTGGTTCGAAGCTAGAAGATATTCTTCCTTCGACATCTCTCCAAAAGAATGTCCTTGAGACTAAAGATATGATAATGAACAAGGATCGGGTTGTTTCAGGGGAATCCGATTCAGAAGGAGAATGGTTATCTGAAGGATTTGAGACAGGGGAAGATGTCTTGGACATTATTGATAGAAGATGCCTCAGTCAATCTGTGGCCTCCCAGATGGGTATCTCTAAAAAGAGGAGGGTAGGAAGACCAACAAGCAAAAAAAGGAGGATGATGCCATGGAGAAGGGCCTCTTGAGTATCTCTGACTTCCTCAAATTATCTGAGGGATCCAAGGACTCCCTTGGAAGGAAATGAGAGTCCTATCATGGATTGTCAGAGGTATTTTGGCCCTTGACAAGAGAAGACTGGTTAAATGTTGTTTGATAAAGGAGAATCCGAAGATCATCCCGATTCAAGAAACAAAGTTTAATCAGGAGTGTGGTGAATGTTTTATGAAGTATTGTAGATTCTAGGAAGGTATTTTTCAGGAAGCTTGTGGCCAATCTGGTAGATTGGGGATTTTGTGGAACCCAATTCCATTCATTTTTCCATCACAAGTAAAGGTAAGAACTGGATCATGGGAGAGGGTAGACACCTCAATTCTTCCATCTCCTTCATTCTTTTCAATGTATACGGGCCATCCAAACTAGAGGAGAAGGCCAAGTTATGGAGACTTTTAACAATTTTGATGAGGAATTCAAGATTGAAGGAGATGATTGTGTGTGGAGATTTCAATGCAATTCTCAACCCGCAGGAAAAATTAGGTGTTTTGATCAGGAATTGTCAAATAATGTTGGATTTTGGGTAGTTTATTCTTGACTCACTGTTGTGTGGTATTGAGCCAAGCAATGGTGGATTCATATGGACTAACAAAAGGGAAGGATTTACTAATATCATGGAGAGGCTTGACCGGTTTCTTATCTCTAAAGCCTGGGTGGAGAGTGATCTTACCTTTTCCTCGTTGATTTTGCCATATTCAGCCTCATATCACTTTCCTATTTTATTGTAGATAGATTGATCAGATTCAAAATTTAAAAGGGTACTTCAAATTCCAATCAATGTGGTGGTAGGATGGCTCTTTGGTGGCTAATTTGGAGCATTGGTGGATGGAGAGAGACCATTTTAGAGGAACCATCAATTTTCATTTTTCAAGAAGACTTTACTATATTAAGAGCAAGCTAAAGGAGTGGAATGCTTCCCATTTCAAAAACATTTTTGTTGAGAAAGCACGGATCAAAGAGAAGGTTGAGAAGTTAAATGAAAAAACCATTTCCTTCGGGATGGGAGCTACTGAATTCAAAGAAGATAAAGTGCTCAAAGTTGTGTTGTCAGAACTCTTGGCAAGAGAAGAACTGTATTGGAGGGACAAAGCTCGTGAATCTTGGCTCAAGGAAGGTGATTTGAACACGAGCTTTTTTCATGCCTTGGTCAAAGCTAGAAGAAGTTTGAACATGATTGACAAGATAAAAAACAATAGAGGTGAGTGGTGTTTGGATTCAGAGTTGATTGGGGAAAGGGCGATTCGTTTCTTCAAATCGGTTATGTGTAATGAGGAGGTATGTGATAGATCCCTTATGAGTAAAGTGCTAGATGGGATTTCAAAACTTGTTTCAAATGAGGATAACGAGATGCTAAGTGGAAAATTCTCTCAAGAGGAGGTTAAAAATGCTTTATTTAAGTTGCACCCCAATAAAGCACTCGGCCCAGACGGATTCCCAGCCAGCTTCTTCCAGCATTGTTGGATGTTTATGGGAGAGGACATTTTCAGACTGATGGAGAATATTTGGTTGCACAATAAATTTGTTAAGAATTTGAACAATACTATAGTGGTTTTGATCCCTAAAAAGATGGAGTGCACGAGTACATGACCGACTTCAGACCAATCTCTATGTGCAATACCATTTTTTAAGATCTTCACTAGAGTTTTGGCGAATAGAATTAAAAAGATTCTCCCCTTGATTATTGCAGAAGAACGGAACAAGTTTACACTAGGTAGGGATACTACAGATAGCATTATTCTCACTTCATAGGTATGTCATTTTGCTAAAAGTAGCAAGGCCAAAAGTATGGCGATCAAATTGGATGTAAGGCTTATGATAGAGTATCTTGGCAATTTTTATTATAAGTGCCTGATAGATTTGGGTTTTCCAAATAATGGATTAGATTGGTGCAAACATGTATTTCTTTTCCTAGATTTTCTATAATGGGACCAATGGATCACTTTTTGGATTTTTTGAATCACATAATGGTCTGCGCCAAGGAGACCCTCTATCCTCTTTCGTGTTTGTGATTATGGTAGAGTCGCTTAGCTGGATGATCAAAGTGAACATATTTTGTAGAAATTGGAAAGGTATTGAGATTCATGAGGAGTTGGATCCGGTTACTCATTCTCAATTTACGGATGACACTATGCTCTTCAGGGAAGCATTTATTCGGGAGGCTCAGGTTATCAGAGATACTCTAGATTTATATTCTATGATGTCTGGTCAAACTATGAGTAAGGACAAGCTAGAAATAGAATACCAACAAAGGAATGCAAAAAAAGGATAGCGTCCATTTTGGGATTCAAAGTTGGATGATTCCCCACTAAATATCTTGGAGTGTTGCTTTTTGAGGGTTGTGGGAGAAACAAATATTGGGAAGAGCTGATTGCAAAGAGCCAAACAAAAGCTGGTAGTTGGAAGAACAAATGGCTGTCTGAGGCAGGAAGGATTATTATGTTGAAAGTAGTTTTATCAGCCATTTGAATTTATGCTATGTCGTGTTTCAAAATTAATAATGATATGATTAGTAAAATTTAAAGCACACTGAAAATTTTTATGTGGTTGGGTTCCAAGGAGAGCAAGAAGATTTCATTGACCGATTGGGAAACGGTTTGTATGGATAAAGTAGAGGGAGGAGTGGGCATAAGAAGTATGATGCTCCAGAATTTAGTTTTAGGGGCTAAACTTACATGGAAAATGTTCAAATCTCCAGAGAAAATGTGGTGTAGGATCATGAGATTTAAGTATCTTGATGTGGATGACTCGTCAAGGATTCTTACAATTGCCAATTCTCATGGTGGATCCCCCATTTTTTTTTCATGGGAATGCAGAGGGATTATCACTGACCATTTATCGTGGAAGATTGGAAACATAAAGGAAAGCTTCCTTTTGGCACGATTCATGGAATGGAGGAGTTGCGTTGGAGGAGATTATAGAGAATAAGTACATGATCCCAATTTTGGAGAAATCTATTGGTTTGGCGGTGGCGGATAATTTCCAGGCCAATTCTAAGATTGGTGAATTAGCTAAGTGTCACTTTTATGTAGAGGGCATTATGAGTGAATCAGATCATGACAAGTTGTTTTTGGAGCTTCGGGACAGAAGGATAGTGTTGGGAGAGCAGGATGATGAGATAATTTGGTGTGTTGCTTCTTTAGGGGAATATTGTTAGGTCCCAGAGACAACTGAGAGGGGGGGGGGGGTGAATTAGTTGTCTAATAAATTCAAACCAAAAACAACTTAACCAACCTTTGTGCTTAATACCGGTAAACCAAACTTTATGTTGATAGATAGCTTATCAATTAATTACAGTACTGGTAAATATTAAAACATGAAATAGAAAGAAAATAACATCCACAACACATAACACCAATATTTGTACGTGGAAACACTGTAAGGGGAATAAACACAGTGGGAAACCTTATCCACAATCAGATGATACTACTACAGATAGTATGTGTATACAAATGGGGTTTGCACATGCAGAAAGGCAAAGCGCCTAGAGCTCATTGCTCAAACACAAATTGGAGTCACACTGACTACAATTGGATGGTTAAATCTAATAAGAATGTATTGCTCAAAATAGCATCTTCATATGTTGGATTCAGTACCGGTGTAGTTCTGATTGTATTTACAAATACCTTGCTTCACCTTCAAATGATGTCTGCGTTTATAGCTCTGCTTATTCTTGCATATTCCTTCTTACAATTCCTTATCCTTATCGCATATCAATCTTACAAATAAGATCTTACATATATACCATAACCTAAGACCAATTTTAGTAGGTCGGCTCTAAAAGATACTATAATAAAACAATTACAAGTAAATCAATAGCCGATGCAATATCCGATTCAACATGTCGGCTTAATGCATTTACAATAACAACAAAATCATCTCCAAAGTGTGTCATGCTGATCTGGAATAGATAAGCCTGCCGGTGCATAAGCTAGACCTATTTGCCGGTAACAACAAATATGCAAATATGAATATGCCAATGAACAAATCTCCAAGACAAAGTGTCCAAACGATGTCTTCGACATAACCAAGTATTTTCCATATCATTCCAAGTGCCGGTGATCATTATATCCTGCCGGTGTACCAGATACCGGTGATTGTGCATAAGTCACTTGCTTGCCAGTGAACATTGCCGATTCTTCAAAGTGCCAGAGTTGATAAGTGTTAGTAGGTGTTGACATCAATGACAAAACCATACCAAAATACCAACAATCTCCCCCTTTGGCATTGATGGAAACACAAGATGGAAAAACCATCAAAGTGCCAAAACAGAAATGCCAAATACCAAAAACCAATAATCTCTTGAAATCAAAATTCAGATACAGAGAGTAATCAATCTCAAAGTAACAATTTCTCCCCCAATGAATAATATCTCCCCAAAATATAATGTGTTTTTCCATAGATATCTCTCCCCCTTTGACATCAAATGCCAAAGCCAATACAAAACCAGATGTAAATACAAAATACCAACCAATTCAGTATGCCAACTACTCCCCTTGAGAAGTAGCTCTCCTCATCAAAGCCGGACTAAAAGATTTCTCTGTTAATTCTGTCAGTTGATGACAAACATCAACTGTCTAAGTCTCTACTAGTGGGGGTATGACCCCAAGCTGATATCTAAGATATTCAAAGGTCTCTTTAGGCAGAGGTTTAGTGAAAATATCTGCAATCTGCTCTTTAGTATTCACATAAACTAGTTTTACTTCTTTTGCTTCAACATTCTCTTTCAGAAAATTTAGTTTGATAGAAACATGTTTAGTTTTAGAATGTAATACCGGATTCTTAGATATATCAATTGTTGCAGTGTTATCACAATAGATAGTTATAGGTTCCTTGCATTTTACCTTTATGTCCTTCAATATTTGTTTAACCCATAATACTTGTGTACAGTTAGTTGCTACTGCAACATATTCTGATTTTGTTGTTGATAAAGATGTGCAACTTTGTTTCTTACTCAACCAAGAAATTAATCTGCTTCCAAAAAAAAATTCTCCGTCGGTGGTGCTTTTTTTGTCATCCACATCTCCTGCCCAATTTGCATCTGTGTATGCACATAATTCAAAGTTTTCATCTCTAGGATACCATAAACCAAGATTTGTAGTGCCTTGTAAGTATTGAAATATCCTTTTTACTGCTGACTCATGATTTTCTCTAGGATTACTCTGAAATCTTGAAACAATACATACTACATTCATAATATCAGGTCTTGTTTGTGTCAAATACAGTAGGCCTCCTATCATATATTTGTACCTATTCGGATTAACAGGTGTAGATTCATCCCTTAGTGATAATTTGTCATTTGTAGTCATATGTGTGCTTACCGGTTTAGAGTTCTCCATCCCGAATTTCTTTAGTTACTCTTTCAAGTATTTGGATTGACTCAAGAATATACCTTTATCAGTCCATGAAATCTGCAATCCTAAAAAGAATTTTATCTCTCCAATCATAGACATTTCAAATTCATGTTGCATTTCAATAGAAAAGTTTTTACATAATTCATCTTCTCCTCCAAAGATTATATCATCAACAAAAACTTCTATAACCAAGATGTCATCATTAGTCATTTTGTAGTATAAGTTGCTGTCAGCATTACCTTTAGAGAATCTAATTTTCAAAAGATACTTATCTAATCTAGCATACCAAGCTCTTGGAGCTTGCTTCAACCCATACAAAGCTTTTCTTAACCTGCAAACCATATCTTTGTTATCTGTCAAAAAAATCCATCAAGTTGCTCAATATAAACTTCTTCTTCAAGATCTCCATTCAAAAATGCACATTTAATATCCATTTGATATACTTTGTAGTTCTTGTGTGCTACAAAAGCCAAGAATAATCTGACTGCCTCAATTCTAGCTACTGGTGCAAAGGTTTCATTATAATCAATTCCTTCTTTTTGAGAGTATCCCTTACGCACTAGTCTTGCTTTATTCCTGATTACCTTACCATCTTCATTAAGTTTGTTTCTGAATACCCATTTTGTTCCAATCACATTTTTGTCTTCAGGCCGGGGAACTAATGTCCATTTGTTTTTTTTCTCAATTTGTTCTAGTTCCTCTTCCATAGCTTTAATCCAGTGTTTATCTTCACATGCCTCATTAATTGATGATGGTTCAATTTGATAAATAAGACATACCTCTTCATTTGCCAGTCTTCCTCTTGTCATAACTCCTTGATATTTGTTCCCAATTATCTGATTTTCAGAGTGATTCAGTCTTATATACCGTGGTGTCTTTGTTTGTTGTTGTTCCTCAGTCACAATGGAATTTTTAGATGATACCGGTGTAACTGGATCTTCATTTTGTACTGGTGGATTCAATGTAGGTTCATTTGTCAGTATCTATGTTGCCGGTTCAGAGTCTATATACCTTGAAGTTCCTCTAAATTGTTCATCAATCTTCACATTTGTACTCTCAACAATTTTCTGCAATCTCTTGTTAAAACATCTATATGCCTTGCTCTTAGATGAATAACCAAGAAATATTCCTTTATCACTTCTAGGATCAAATTTGCCAATATACTCATCTCTTCTAATATAGCATTTACTTCCAAATATTCTGAAATATTTAAGAGTAGGAGTAATACCAAACCATAGTTCATGAGGGGTCTTACCGGTTTCTCCTTTGATGTGAACTTTGTTGAATGTGTAGACCGTTGTGCTTATTGCCTCTCTCCAATATACATGTAGTAGATTTGCTTCAGATAACATACTTCTAGCTGCATCCAAGATAGTTCTATTTTTCCTTTCTACAACTCCATTTTGCTTTGGTGTCCGGGGTGCTGATAACTGTCTTCTGATTCCATTCACTTCATAGAATGTATTAAATTCCTTGGATGTGAATTCTCCTCCTTGATCTGATCGCAGACATTTGATTTTCTTACCGGTTTCATTCTCTACCATTGCTTTGAATAGTTTGAACTTTCCAAGTGCTTCTGATTTTTCTCTGAGAAAAGTAACCCAACACATTCTAGAATAGTCATCAATGATTAGCATGAAATATCTATCACCTTGTAAGCTTTTAGTTCTAGCTGGACCACATAAGTCAGTATGAATTAAGTCAAGAGCATTATTTGATTTTTCTGGAATAATTTTAAAAGATGCTCTAACTTGTTTTCCAAATTGACATTCCTTACATACTGGATTGTGAGGTTTGAAAATCTTAGGTAAATCTCTAACTGCCTTAGTAGTAATGATTTTTACCATGCAATCAAAATTTACATGACATAGTCTCTTATGCCATAGCCAACTTTCATCAATATGTGCAGTCAAGCATGTCTTTTCACTATTATTCAAATGAAAGATATTACCTCTAGTTTGATTACCGGTTGCAATTTCCAAACTAGTTTGGTTCATAATTTTGCATTTACCATTCTTGAATTGTAATTGAAATCCTTTTTCAACTAATTGACCAACACTCAAAATATTATGCTTTAAACCTTCTACATAGTAAACATTGTCAGTATTATGCTTTCCATCAAGAGATATTGTACCTTTTCCTTTGAATAAACAAGCTTTGTCATCTCCAAATCTTACCAGACCTCCATTATATTCCTAAAAGTTCAAGAATTTACCTTTATCACCAATTATGTGATGTGAACATCCTGAATCAATGATCCATTCATCCTTATCTTCAACTTTAGGTGCCAAGCCCTACTCTACTGGTTGAATAGTAGGTGCCGGTTGATCTTCTATTATAGCAACAAAAACCCATCCATTGTCTGCCGGATCTTCATCAAAATTATCAGTGACTCCTTCATCAGTGAGATAACAAGATTTATCTTTATTCTTCTTGTAAAGCGGAAAAATCTAACCCTAGTTGTTCTCCCCTCCCCAACTCCAAGGAGAGAGAAGGGAGAGTCACTAGGGTTGATGGTTTTCACTTAGGAGAGACTTTACATTCAAAAGAGGGGTTGGAACCCACAAGATCCAATCCCACACAATGCAAGATTGGATTCTAAATGAGTTTCAAGGGTTGTGACATTAAGGATACCCTCTTTTGTAAAGAATATGTAGATAGAAAGATTGAACTAAGAATGCATGTAAAGTAGGAAAGATTCGCTTATAAACAGAGATAGGGATATGGGATGAAGCTGTGGACTTGAAATTAGCAGTAAAATGTCGAGACGGTGCTGTTCTGCAAATTTGAGCGAAAGTTGACGGGACGATGGCGCCCGGCGTGCACATGGTCCTCCAAAAAATCCGCGAAACGAAGGGGGATCTGTTCGTCTCTGCACAAGGATTCCAGATCTTCAATTACAGCCGCGTACCTGCAACCTACACACAGAAAAGAGAGGACGATTGGGGGGTTAGGGATGAGGGGTTTTCCTTTAGGTCAAACCTCAGTTTTGGAATTAACCAAGAAATGAGAATGTTGTAAATGTAAATGTTTGTAATGTAAACAAGTACTGATACCTTGTTGTAAGAATGTTTGTATTCTTACATACGAAGGTGTAATGTATGTTGTATGTTGTATGTGGTATGTGATCTCCTCTTCAATGGTTGAATCCTTGTCTTGAATGCAACACTTAGCCTTGAATGGAGACTTAGAATGCTCAATTGCTTGAAGGAATGCTTGAATGCAACACTTAGCCTTGAATGGAGACTTAGAATGCTCAATTGCTTGAAGGAATGCTTGAATGCTTGAATGTTTGAATGCTTGAATATTGCTTTCGCGCCTTTGCTCACATATGTCCTCCTCCTTCTCCCCCTTTCTAGGAGAGGAAAACTAGTTTATATACTTGTCAATTAGGGCTGATAGACTGATTTTCCCGACCTTAGGCCGACCAGGAAACATTATTTTCCAATTTGCAAACTTAAAGACCCAAAGCCCCATAAGAGACCGGGCCCAAAATAGGGCCAGGGACTAGGGCGCTGGGTGCCATGGTCCTGGGGGACCAGGGTACTGGGCGCCCTATTCCTGAAGGACCAGGGCGCTGGGCACCATGGTCCCACCTCCCGGGATAGCAGGGTGCAAGGAGGATCAGGCCAGGGTGCTGAGAAATGCAGTTTTTGGTGTCATGAACAAGTTTCGGGGTCTCCATTCAGGTTCCGTGTTGCATCGCCATCGTGAAGACCCAAATGCAGTCGAAATTGCAAGTGTCACAATTTTAGGATGCTACATTTAGCCCCCACTTTAGCGGGAGTATAAGCGTACGCTCATACTTTCGGTAAAGTACAAGGAAACAACATTGAAAAACTTTCACCACGTCAAGGAGGCAAGATACACCAAGCCCCCAGTGGACTAAGGATCTTACGACTTCAATTGACAAAGTAAAAGGGAAGATCACGAGGGAGAACCATGACTGTCAGTAGTAAGGTTCCCTCACTGTGAGTCATGCAAGAAAGATATCAAAAATTTTCAAGGCAAAGCTAAATTTGTCAAGAAATTTTCAAGTATCTTGAAAAGATATAGACGGGATGTATGCCCCCCTACGTCAAAGTGATCGTACACGCCTTATCGGGGGTGATTGCTTTAAGGTAGTGATACATATAAGAAATGAGAAAGGAAAGGAGCACGTTATCACAAGGATTTAGCCCCCAAGTGTGAGATAAGCCCAAGGATAATAGACACAAAACACAAAGCACGAGGTGACTTCACTTTCCTCGGGGTCAGTATGTTGTATGATAATTCATTTATATCATATGTATGTATGCATAATTGTTCTTCATTCCCCAATCAAGGAAGGTCACCTAGAAGAAGGGAACACATGTGTCTTTTGAGTCAACATGAGAGAGACCAAAAGAGATCTCAATGTTTTGCATCGTCCTCAAGTAGACAACACTAGGACAACAAATAGAAGAATGAGAATAACACATAGAAGAAGTAACAAAAGATAAAGAGAGGAGGAGAGAATCTGCTATGCTAATGAAACTAGTCTAGCATGTCATCTACCCCCCGATCTTGCTGATCAATATTTTGGGAAGGTAGGAAACATGCTAGAGGAGGAACATCCAACACAGCAGATGGAGCTATCACAAGATCCAAACAAGGGCTATGTTCATGTTCCAAGCCACATTGTTCTTGTCTAGGAGCTAGGATAAGTGCTTTAGAAAATTTGTTAGATAAATGGTTATCAACATCAACATATTCATATTCACTATCAGAATGAATAGGAGTAACATTTTCATCATGAATAACATTTTCATCTATATCATCATCAAGATTTATAAAAATAGGATCTTTAACTCGCACAGGATCAAGACCATCATGCATCTTATGTTTAGGAGATTTTGGCTCAATCGTCGGCTGAGGAGAAAATGGAATAATACTAGCTAAAGGTGTTTTTGGGAATTGCAAATTTTGAGAAGCAGCTGCCTGAGCTCTAAGACGACGCTTTCGTCAGCGTTCACGTGCAGAACGATTCTGTCTAGTCTTAGTAGGAAGTTGAGAAGATTGAGGAGGAGGAATGTTCTCATCCTTATCATTTGGGTGTTTAGGTTGTGGTCTCTTAGGTTGAACAATAGGAGAAGAGGAAGGTCTCTTCTCTCCATAAGAGGAAGGAGGAGGAACTGCTCCATATAAGGGAGGAATATTTGGTTTAGGAAGGAGACCAAGCCCATCATGACGAGGAGGTATAGGTCTACTTTTAGGAAGTTTATTAGATATAGGCATAGTCACATTCATAGGGATGGGTTGGGAATCTTCTTGAGGAAAGACATTAGTTTTATCTTTCAAAGGAAGAACTTCCTTCTCAAGAATGATAGGAATATCAAGTTTGGGTGTTCTAGGTTCACTTAGAGATAGGATCATATCTTTTTTCCACTTTTGATAAGATTTGAAAAGATGATCACTTCGCGGAGGAAGAGATTGGAATTGTTTAGGCCAAAAATAATCAATAGGAACGCTAGAAGTTCTTTCAGCTGGTTTAAAGAGACTATGATTGACAGTAACAACTTCACCATTATGGGGAAATTTCAGACACTTATGAGGAGAAGCAATAGCTTTCATGGAAGACAGCCAAGGATAGCCTAGCTTCGCACGAAATTGTTCGGACGATGGAATAATAGCAAAGTCCACATCGAGGGATTTGTTATGGACCTCAATAGGTAATGTAATAGAACCAATTGCAGGAGAAGAAAATGCATCAAATAGTTTCACAACCACATTTGTTTCATCATAGATCACTTGATTCAATTGCAAAGTAAAAAGAAATTCTTCAGTAATGACATTAACCATACAAGAAGGATCAATAAGCACTCCACGGCAAGGTGTATTCTTGACTTTTGCAACTATATATAAAGGACCATCAGGTGCCTTGATAGTTTCACTGGAATCAAATGTGATCGAAGGTTCTTTAGGGATTTTCTGCTACTCCACAAAGTTAATCACATTCGGAGTCATAGACACAAGATCATCAGGTGAGACAGAGGAATCATTAGTATCAATCGCATTAGAGGTATGAGAAGGCAATGGATCAGTAAAAATCTGAAGATTTTGGTTAGGAGGAGCTACAGATGTGTTGCCTTTATTATTCACACCAGAAACAGAGATAGTATTATTATCAATCAAATCTTGAATTTTACCCTTTAAAGCAAAACATTTTTCAGTATCATGCCCAGGATGATGATGAAATTGACAAAAAGATTTGTTATCAAAATAGGGTGAATTAATTTTTGCAGGATCTATTTGCCTTATAGGAGGAAGAGTAAGCACATTTTGTTCCAATAACTTATTCATAATACTATGCAATGATTCATTCAAAGGAGTAAACTTTCTTTCTTTCTTGAAAAACTTAGAAATAGGAGGCACACCTGATGCCGCATTCACATTGTTGTTGATGATGTTTTCATTGAATTTAATGGACTCTCTGTTCGGTTTAAACTTCCCAAATGGTTGTTGACTACTATCACCCTTATCACTCGGAGCCATAGGATTTGCTTGTTCCATTTGACTCACAGTCAGTTGATAATTGTGAAGAGTTGCGCACAACTGTTGGAAAGAAGTAAACTCAGAAAACATAAGTTTTTCTCTAATATCTTTTTGTAAATTAGAAATAAAGATTCTTTGAATATCATTGCCAGGTAATGGAAAGGAAATTTGAGCATACAAATGCTTATATCTACCAATGAAATCAGTCACTTTTTCTTTAACACCTTGTTTACAATGCATTAAATCAATCAAAGTAACTTTAGGACTTATATTGTTTTGAAATTGTTGAATAAAAGCATTGGCAAGTTGTTCGAAAGAAGTAATAGAATAGGAAGGCAACGACAATACCATTGTAGGGATTTATCTCTTAATGTTCTAGTAAACAGTTTTGCAAGCAACCTTTGGTCATAAGCAAAATCGGTACATATTGTTTGAAAGGTCTTAACATGTGTTAGAGGATCACCCTTACCATTATAAAGCTCCAAATGCGGAATTTCAACATGTTTAGGGGGGATAGCTCGAACAATGTCAAGAGAAAGTGGGCTCGCAACATCAAATGTGGGCACACTAAACTTAGATTGATTCATAGAGGCAATTTGTTGCTGTAAAGAAGAGACAGTTTGTGCAAGATTGTTAATGGTCGCTTCAGTCGAAGAGTTCATATTAGATGTGTTAGATTGTGATGGAGGTGTTATGTTATTGAAAGAAGGTAGAGAGTAAGGTGGTGGGACACTATGATAGTTAGTCATAGGAGATGATTGGAAAGGAGGAACACTACAAGGAGGAATGGAATGGTTAAATGAATTGCCCCCTTGCGTCATGTTCATTTGTGGAGATATAATAGGAACACTCTTTGAAGGAATGAATGAAGAAGTCGGATTGAATGAAGGAAGAGGGTTGATTGAAGAAGAGGGATTGCCCCCATGACTGGTGATCATAGGTGGAATGTCTTGTGTTGAAGTAGTCATTATGTTTGATGTAAAAGTAGGTATACTAGCAATAGAAGTTGTCAAAGGAATAGAATGATTGACTTGAGTAGGAGGTTGTGTATAACCTAAGGTTTCGGCACAACTTTTCATCGGCATCACATTCGAATCCACAATGTGTGCAATACCACGCAAAATATCAATTCCATTCTTATCACTTTGAACCATACGTTTTAGACCCTCAATTAATGAAAGAGCTTCACTATCAGGGTATTCTTGAGACATCCATTGTCGAAAATCATCAAATTGGTTATCCAATTTTGAAAGTTGTTCTACAGAAACCTCATGGAGAGCTTCTTCATCATTAAGAGGATTAGAGGAATTACCCATGTCCTCGTTAAAAAGGCCATTCAAATTAGGTTCCATCTCCTCGGTAATTACACCTTGGAAAGACTTAATTCTAAGGCTTCGTCTAACGGGAATAGTGTAAGTAGGGCTTATTGTTGTAAAACTCATGCACTAAAGAAAGAGAGAAGATTTTGAATTTTAGAGGTAGCAAATTTCAATAAAATCAGCCAATCTCCTAGATTTAAGCTGTTAAATGCAATCAGGACAATCTCCCAAAATTTCAGAAAAAATGTCCGGGACCGTGGCGAACGAAGTGCACACGGTCCTCGCAACTTTTTTCGAAATTTTCAGGGATGAAAGTTATGATGATTTTAAAGCTAATCTGAAAAAATTGAGTGATTTTACGATCTGTAGATAGGCCAAATTAAAGTTGCAATCTCGAAATTGAACCCTACCAAGATTGTTGAAAAATGTAAAATTTGAATTTTGAAAAAGAGAGGGAAACTGAAATTTTGAATTTTATGATTTTAGAAGGAATACTGAAAGCAATGCAGGTTTTGAAATTTAAAAGTTGACTCGATTTCATGCAAAATTCAAATTTGAAAGTGGAAATCAAAGTTGTTGCAATTAAACACTTAATTTCAAAAGTCACAAACTGCAAAAATTTGAATAAAACACTGAAATTTCGAATGAATGCTAACACACTTTTCAGATTTAGGACTGTAAGAAACACAATTTTGATAGGAATTTCAATTTCAATGATTTTTGAATGATTAGAAGCCTCAATCCAAGCAATTGCTAGACCAACTTTGACTTTAATTTTGAAAGTGTTAAATTTGATAAAATTAGCCAAAATTCTGGATTTTAGCAGAAAAATACAGTAAGATCTAGCTCCCGAAATTTCGGAAAAAATGTCGGGGACGATGGCGCTCGGGGTGCACATGGTCCTTGCAACTTTTTTTGAAATTTTTAGGGATGAGAGATATTGTGATTTTATTGCGGAATCCAAAGTTACAGCCGATTTGGAGGTGTTTTGATCAGTGAAATTATCAGTCAAAGGTTGAATCAAGAAGGTTTTAAAAATTAGGGTTTCGACATTTAACCACTTAATTTTCAGAATTAAAGCACAAATATGAATTGACAATTTGCAATAGAAGGGTAGATCTGAAACAAGCATTAACAATTAAACATTTCACAAGCTTAATTACTTAAAAAGAAAATTTTAGGGTTTTTATGCAATCAACCTCTAAAATTTGCAAAAGATCAAACATGGAAATATAATTAGGAAAGCAAAATTTTCAGATCTAACCATGAATAATCAGAATGAGGATGTTCACGTCAGGTTCACCAAAATGTAAAGCGGAAAAATCGAACCCTAGTTGTTCTCCCCTCCCCAACTCTAAGGAGAGAGAAGGGAGAGTCACTAGGGTTGATGGTTTTCACTTAGGAGAGACTTTACATTCAAAAGAGGGGTTGGAACCCACAAGATCCAATCCCACACAATGCAAGATTGGATTCTAAATGAGTTTCAAGGGTTGTGACATCAAGGATACCCTCTTTTGTAAAGAATATGTAGATAGAAAGATTGAACTAAGAATGCATGTAAAGTAGGAAAGATTCGCTTATAAACAGAGATAGGGATATGGGATGAAGCTGCGGACCTGAAATTAGCAGTAAAATGTCGAGACAGTGCTGTTCTGCAAATTTGAGTGAAAGTTGACGGGACGATGGCGCCCGGCGTGCACACGGTCCTTCGAAAAATCCACGAAACGAAGGGGGATTTGTTCATCTCTGCACAAGGATTCCAGATCTTCAATTACAGCTGCGTACCTGCAACCTACACACAGAAAAGAGAGGACGATTGGGGGGTTAGGGATGAGGGGTTTGCCTTTAGGTCAAACCCCGGTTTTGGAATTAACCAAGAAATGAGAATGTTGTAAATGTAAATGTTTGTAATGTAAACAAGTACTGATACCTTGTTGTAAGAATGTTTGTATTCTTACATATGAAGGTGTAATGTATGTTGTATGTTGTATGTTGTATGTGATCTCCTCTTCAATGGTTGAATCCTTGTCTTGAATGCAACACTTAGCCTTGAATGGAGACTTAGAATGCTCAATTGCTTGAAGGAATGCTTGAATGCTTGAATGTTTGAATGCTTGAATATTGCTTTCGCGCCTTTGCTCACATATGTCCTCCTCCTTCTCCCCCTTTCTAGGAGAGGAAAACTAGTTTATATACTTGTCAATTAGGGCTGATAGACTGATTTTCTCGACCTTAGGCCGACCAGGAAACATTATTTTCCAATTTGCAAACTTAAAGACCCAAAGCCCCATAAGAGACCGGGCCCAAAATAGGGCCAGGGACCAGGGCGCTGGGCGCCATGGTCCTGGGGGACCAGGGCGCTGGGCGCCCTAGTTCTGAAGGACCAGGGCGCTGGGCGCCATGGTCCCACCTCCCGGGACAGCAGGGTGCAAGGAGGATCAGGCAAGGGTGCTGAGAAATGCAGTTTTTGGTGTCATGAACAAGTTTCGGGGTCTCCATTCAGGTTCCGTGTTGCATCGCCATCGTGAAGACCCAAATGCAGTCGAAATTGCAAGTGTCGCAATTTTAGGACGCTACACTTCTTAAATTTGTATCTCTAATATTCAGGGTTAGACTTGTATGTTCTTCTAGCTTCTTCTCTTAGTCTAGCATGTCTATCAAGGCATCTTGAAGCCATATGACCAATCTTATTACAGTTAAAGCATTTAAAAGGTGCTTTACCTTCATACTTACTTCCAACTGGACCTTTAGGCATTTTCCTTGCAAATAGTGCTTCAGGTTCTTCAAGTTCTTCATTTTCTCTCCTGCTTTCCTCAAGTTCTCTTGCATAAAAGGCTTTCCAATCAGACTTGTCAAATGATGGTGCAGATGATGTTGATTCCTTAAAAGCTAAATCTATCTTTATAGTAGCAACAAGACCAAATTCCTCAATTTCAAAAGCTAAAAGTTTTCCAATCAATGTATCCCTAGTTACTGATGTATTAGGCATTGTTCTCAACTCATTTATAGCAGTAACTTTCATTTTATATGCCAGTGGAAATCCTCTTAAAACTTTTGAAACAATTTCATCTTCACTTAAGGTTCCTCCACAACATTTAATACCCAAAACAATTTGATTTACTCTTTCCATAAAAGCAGAAATCCTTTCATCTTCTTCCATTTTCAGATTTTCATACCTGACCCAGAAGCTTTCAATTTTTGCAATTTTGACTGTGGAATCTCCTTCATTCAATGTTTCTAAATGATCCCAAATAGCTTTACCAGTAGACCTATCTGATAATCCCATGTTTTGCTGATCTGTTAATGCGCTCAAAAGTGCTTCTCTTGCTTTGCAATCATTTTCCTCATCTTTAGCCAAGTTTGGTGGATTAGGCTGACTGGTTGTAGGAGTTGTATAGCCATTCTTTGTAACATCCTAGATGTCCTTTCCAATGCAATTTAGATGTGTCTCCATTCTGATCTTCCATATTCCATAGTTGGTTCCATCAAGTTTAGGACTGTCCTTCCTGAAATAGTTAGTAGACATTGGATCTCCTCAAGCTGTTAAACTTCTGCAAAAAGAGGACTAAGCTCTGATACCAATTGTTAGGTCCCAGAGACAACTGAGAGGGGGGGAGGGGGTGAATCAATTGAATCAATTGTCTAATAAATTCAAACCAAAAACAACTTAACCAACCTTTGTGCTTAATATTGGTAAACCAAACTTTATGCCGGTAGACAGTTTATCAGTTAATTACAGTACCGGTAAAGATTAATGCATGAAACAGAAAGACAATAACATCCACAACACATAACACCAATATTTGTACGTGGAAACCCTGTGAGGGGAAAAACCACGGTGGGAAACCTTACCCACAATCAGATGATACTACTGTAGATAATATGTGTATACAAATGGGGTCTACACATGTAGAAAGGCCAAGCGCCTAGAGCTCACTGCTCAAACACAAATAGGAGTCACACTGACTACAATTGGATGGTTAAATCCAATAAGAATGTACTGCTCAAAATAGCATCTTCATATGCTAGATTCAGTACCGGTGTAGTTCTGATTGTCTTTACAAATACCTTGCTTCACCTTCAATTGATGTTTGTGTGTATAGATCTTCTTATTCTCGCATATTCCTTCTTACAATTCCTTATCCTTATCGCATATCGATCTTACAAATAAGATCTTACATATATACCATAACCTAAGACCAATTTTAGTAGGTCGGCTCTAAAAGATATTATAATAAAACAATTACAAGTAAATCAATAGCTGATGCAATATCTGATTCAACATGTTAGCTTAATGCATTTACAATAACAATAAAATCATCTCCAAAGCATGGCGTGCTGATCTAGAATAGATAAGCATGTCGGTGCATAACCTGGACCTATTTGCCGGTAACAACAAATATGCAAATACGAATATGCCAATGAACAAATCTCCAAGACAAAGTGTCCAAACGATGTCTTCGACATAACTAGGTGTTTTCCATATCATTCCAAGTGCCGGTGATCATTATATCCTGCCGGTGTACCAGATACCGGTGACTGTGCATAAGTCACTTGCTTGCCGGTGAACATTGCCGATTCTTCTAAGTGCCAGAGTTGATAAGTGTTAGTAGATGTTGACATCAATGACAAAACCATACCAAAATACCAACAAATACAATGTCAAGATTGGATATGAGATTATGAAGAGGAGATCAAGAACAGGGTGGCCAACAGATTTATGTTGGAACAAAAAGGTGGCGCCAAGGGCTGGAGCATTTCTGTGGGTGGCTCTACCTGATAGAATTCTTACTGAGGAGAGATTAAAAAAGATTGGTATAGCATGCCCTAGAATTTGTCCATTAGGCATTAATGCACATTAATGCAGAGGAAAACAATAATAATTTGTTATTTAAATGTCACTTTGCAACCTTATGCTGGGATTGGTTTCTAGAATCGGTCGGATGGTAGACAGTTAAGCAACAAAGTTTGTTCAATTTTCTCAGTGGTTGGTCGTCATTGAGAAAACACTCGCTTTGGGGATATATTTGGATTATGAGCCCATCTATGATTTTTTGGAAAATTTGGAAAGAAAGAAACAACCGAGTGTTTAGAGAAAAGGCTCGCTCAGTCCAGGGTGTTATTGATGCAGAGGGATATGGGATGTTCAATCACTTCTTTGGTTTTTACTCATTAAGGGTCTCCACTAGGTATCACCCAATGGACAAATGTCCTTAACCTTCCAAGGTTATTAGAGTCTTCCCTAGATCCTTTCCAAGGATCTCTCCACTTAGGACAACTCACAATTGACAAGGAGTCTCCTACCCCTTTAGGTTCCAACCCTCAAACCAAAGACACCTAACAATCCACACCCCTTAGCAATAGGATCTTTACTCACAAGGTGGAATTTGGCCTATGTGAATGTTCACACATATGTTATATGGCATTTTCATGGATTCTGACCCCTCAGATGGGTGTTTATTAGCCTCTTGTGACGTTTCCCCTATTAGACCTAGGAAATAGGGCTACAAGCAATTAGCCCTCCATTCATAATTTTCCCAATTTGCATCACAATATACCTAAACAACCCCTTGAATAAATTTTATATTTGGATACCCTTTTGGGCCTTCTATAATATTCCAAACTTCTGCATCTGGGTTTTGAGTACGGATGGTCAAACCCTACTAACCCTATTTTGCCTCTTCTAGCCGGTATTGGGGTTTGAGCTCTCAAAAGATTCATCAGTCAATAAGGAATGCAAGAATGACACTTGAAAAAGGTTTGCACATAACAAAGGGTCCTTCACATGCCTAGTTTGACCATCCACCAATCTACTGTTCAGGTTTTCTATCTCCTTATTCTATTGCTTAGGATTGCCACATGACCAATGTCAAGCCTAGGGCCTCATCTTAGGATAGTCAAATGATACCTCCCATCTTCACAACCAGTAGAAAAATTTACTATACATGCCAAATCAACATACTCTCAGGTTTTAGATCGATCCCATAAAGAGATGTTGATTTGTGCCCCTATTAGCATTCAAACCCTTGGTTTGAGGGTTTTACCAAACCAGTGGGATTGAAAATTCTCTTTCTTTCAAGCCCGAATGTTTCAAGGTGTAAAATCAGCTCCAGATGATTGGTAAACCTCTACTAAAACTTTTCAAATGCTCAATTCATGCCCACCAATCGTTAGGATTCATGCAAGGACTGGAATTCAAGGAAAATGCAGAAAAACTTAGTAACCGTTTTGTTTGAAGACAAAGATTTCGTTCAAAATTACTTCTCCAACTTCTCTAACTAGAAGGCATCGTTCCTCCAGGCTTATATCACTCCAAGGAACTCCTCCAAATACCTCAACACATACAAGAAACCAACCAACCGTTGGAGTAACCATATTTGAAAATGTTGCAAAAAAAAGTTGCTTGACAACAATTGCAACTTTTGACAACCTTTTACAAATTGATCTTGCCTTCACACCAAAGGTCAAGAATGAACATACTACACATTGTAGACCCCTAAAGAACAAAAAAATACCTATAGAATTCTCATACAAGGCCTTTGACCAAGTTGACACACCTTGGAGCCTTAGGGCTTATTACATTGCCTAGGCCTAATCAATAGGCCTTCAAACACACACGCACACATTCTATTCCCAATACAACCATGAATAAAAATGATGTGGACACATGTCCTGGTGCTCCTGCACCAGTTATTGAAGACATGAAGAAAAGTATATGCGAAGTAGTGGTTGCGAAAGTCTAATCCAAAAAAGTGAACTTCATTTCTAAGTGGGATGAACATATTCAAAAAGCATGGGAATATCTTTTAATCCTAGTAGGCTTTACACTTTCAAAGAAGCATGAGAGGAATGAAGTGTGATGGATGAGGCCAAGAGAGGGATGGGTGAAACTCAATTTTGATGGTGTGGCCAAGGGAAATCCATGAGAGTCCGGGTTCAGAAGTGTGATTAGAGATGTGACAGGAAATTGTTTATGGGAATCATTTGGTTATTTGGGGGTATCTACTAATAATAATGCAGAGATGGACGTTATGTTGAGAGGTATTAAGCTATGCATCTCCAAGGGCTACTCAAGAGTAGAGATAGAAGGAGACTCACAGGTTTATATTTATGCGATCAGTAAAGGGTGACTCGGTAGTTGGAAGATGAGGCAGTGGATGGACAAAATATTAGATTTGGCTTGATAGAATCTCAGACTATAGTTTAGGCCATACATATAGGGAAGGTAATAAGGAAGCAGATCTTTTAGCAAATCGAGGGGTGGACACTCAAGAGGAAGAAGTCATTATTTGAGGTGACAATTTGTGGGTACAATTACAAAAAATTATTGAAATAGAGGGAGGGGCTAGTTCATCGCTCCCAAGACAAGGGGTTGGATAAGAACTCATTCCTAAAAATATCCTCCATAGGATCTTGTCTAGGTCGGCAGAGTAGGTATGGCCGAAAGGTAATGTTGTTAACAACATGATTTTAGTAGGCGACCGACAGGAGTTTCGCAAGCAGTACCTTCGCGGTCTGATTTTTTGAGATAAGGATTGGAGGAGGATGAAGATATAAGGCTAGCTTCGATGTAGGTTTTTCCCAAGGGAGAGAGTTTGACAGATGCGGAGATGGCCTTTGATGCTTTTGGTTGTAGATGCGAAGAAGAGTCTCAATAGGATCAATATAGAAGGCTCTTTATGATAGGTGATGACCATATGCTTAAAGCCTTACAAATGATTATGGATTTGTGTATGGGTGTTGGCCATCATCATGATGGGGAGGTGTTTAGTGTCTTCTTCCATGCGATAGTGCAAGCCATTGAATTTGCAGACATGGGTTATCTAGTGGGGAACAAATTTGTAGCCCAAGCTTTCTGGCCCAAAGTGGCAGATCAAATTTTTGAAATCGGATTAGGTAATCTGAGAAGGCCTTTATCTTTGTTTTTTGGCCATTCGATAGAAGAAAATGAAGAGTCGGATCGACAGGGAGAAGGTGATGAAGTTTAGAATCGAGGAGTGGAGAGTTTGCGACATAAGCTACTTGGAGGATATTTTAGGGGTGCATTCAACGACAGGAGTTTGAACAACGAGCTCTGTAAAGCCATTTTCACTGACAAAACCCCCTTTTCTGCAAACCAAGCAAGGAAACTGTTATTGCTTGGCAAAGGCATTGCATTCTTTTATAGAAATTTGATCTTATGTACTTTAGATATGGCATAGTTTAGAATGGTGGGTAGAGGAGTAGATTTGAGGGTTGGACTGTTTTTTATGTTGATGAATCTTTAGGGTGGGTGTGGATAGTTAGATATCACTGCCATTTTGTTTTGGATAGGCAGTGCATCTCTTTGTACTCTTATGGGCATTTGGCTTATAATATAGGGAGCTATCCCCATAAAGATAGCACTTACCTAAAATAAACAAAAAAAACTGCTTACAACTATTGTACTGGGTTCTGGGTAATAATGACACACAGTAAGGGATCTGTTATGTGCGCAAGGGTTAAAAAGTACGCATTTCAAAGTGTTGCTCGATACCTACTTAAAGATGCCCCAATAACCATGCACTTAAAATTGCCAATACTTATGCACAAATGGCCCAGTAGTTGTGCACAAATGCTCCAATAGTTGTGCACAAATGGGCCAATTATGATCCAAAAAACTAAAAAGTGAGCGGCTATTTGTACAAGTGAAATTTATTAATGAAATTTTAGTTATCACTTTTTTTCTTTCTTTAAACTTAGTAATTGGAGGGTTGGGTGCACAAGGTGTGAACAATTATTGAAACTATAATGACTAGTGGTGCTCTTCCCCTATATGAATAAACTTTCTAGAGAAGAGAGGTACCGGAAATTTTGATAATAATGAAAAAATAAATAGATACAAAAAAAAGTGAAGCGATGGGCTATTGATTATTTTTGAATGCTCTGTTATGTTGACATGTGAAGAGAACCCTAATTTTTGACATGGCAATGTCTTGTGTATAGAAAATTTGTACATGCACTTCTCTTTAAAGATATGCTGTTCATATGGAATTTGGTTCACCTGTGACTGTCCAGCGTGCTGGATGCACTTTTACCAAATTTTCAATAATTCTTTTAAAAACACTATATTCCGCATGCTGTCTCAACCCTCCTTCGCCGCAAGCGCGCATTTCAATTCTTGATAAAGAAAGAAGAAAGACAGAGGGACAAGTTAATATTATCCCACTCACAAGTACGACCATCTTGGGATTATCATTACTATATTCAGATGATCTGTAAGCCAAAAACTTAATCAGAATATATTATTTGGTGGGGTTTAGGTGAATGAGAAAGCAGATCAGAGTTACTTTCTTCATTTGTGGATAGCATTAATCCAGAAATGATAAGGAAATGGGTCCACAGCGAGTTTCAACTTAGAATGGTGTGAAGACACCACCAATCTTGCTGTTTGGAGGACTGAAACTTAATCTCACCTTTGCTTTTCCAGAATGGGACAAGTAGGGGGCTCCTGTTCCAGGTAAACTGTCGTGATGTGACACTTGTCGGTGGAGCCAACTCCAAATGCAACTTTGAGAGCTGTCTCTCTCTCTCTCTCTAAGCCTGTTCTTAAAATTCTTTGACCTCTCAATAACCATTAGCCTTTAGTAGGTTTGGTCTCAAAAGAAAAGCACTACATCTATAAACATCTACAACTTCTACATACATGTGTCTCCTTCCTTCTTTTCTTTCATCCCTTCCTTGTGTGTTTTGTTCTTTTTTTAAAATGTGTTTTGGTTTGTAATTTATCATTTCTTTGTTTTATGCACTCTCAAATTCTGATGATAGATTACAGAGTGTGATCTGAAACATTGATGCAAAAACTCTCACACAATTGAATCCGAAAATTGCAAACTATGAATTTCTACATAGTTTTGAACACACTTTATCATTGACTTGCAACATCTAAGCTCTTTTTTAACAATCTACAATTTCTAATCTTAGTTACAAATATTTTTGGTCTCTTTCACAGCCAAGTATCTAGTATTTTTTTTGGTCCTCTTCCACCTATAATGGAGAATACTCTATTTGAAAGAAGAAGCAAAAACAAAACAACATGGTCTATGAGGAAATTTTTGCCAACACACATTCAACTCACACTTTGGATCATATATGTTGTATCATTGTTATAGGTTTTAAATTGATATATTTTTTAATTATTTCATATTACACTTAGTAATCAATTATTAGGAAGAGGAGTGTTATGCCCTAACAAGGATACACGGGACATTAGCTAGGAAAATATATATTTTATTTTAAAAACACAATACTTGTAACACAAATACAACATGACAATACCATGTTGCAATGCACAATAACACACACATACACACACACAAGACATCAAGGTTGTCTTTTTCAAGGTGGCACAAGCAAATGCTTACAATGCTAAACACATGTACTAACCCATGCCATAGGGGATAAAAACCAACAAGGGACATATAATAAGACATGAAAACACTGGTGGGTCCAAGCTACCCAACTCAAGGAATGATGATAGGTTGATTTTGTGCAAAGGAACATATCCCAATTTAAAAGTCGACATAATTTTTCAATGAAGAGTCATCCATTACTTTAGAACATTTGAAGACAAATATGACCAAGGGGAATATATTTCATATACAAATTTTCCTCAAAAAATGCCCAAAAGTACTTTTTGTTTGATGAACAAAGAGACGTGCACCAAGATGGTGAACAAAAAAGTGGCCACTAGCAAAAAAAATGCCTAAAACGAACGAAACCCGAGCGTGTTTTTGATAAATTCAAAAATCATGTACGTGTTAAGGCTTGGAAAATCCGAGCCAAAACATGTACATGTTCTTTGAATTATAAACATGTACTTGTTATTTAAAATAAAAATGTGTATGTTCTTTTATGAGAAAAAAACACGCACATGTACATGTTATGGTAAACAAGCAAAACATGTATGTGTTTTGCTGACATTAAGCTAGAAAGGGAACATGGCCTTAGATGCTAATTCTTTTTGCCTTCCATTAGTTTTTTTTTATCAAGACATATACATAAAATTATATAACATTTTCATCATGATATAAGTTATATTTTCTCTTTTCTGTTTATACTTTAAGTTATATTTTATGTATATATTGGTAGGATGTTTGAGAATGGCTTCAGATCTCTAGGAGTCATAATGCAGATTCTAGATTTTAGGAGATCTTATAATTTTTCAAACTTAGTCAAATTTAAATAATCAGTGGGCTTCTATCATCATTCTCTTTTTATCTATCTATCTATCTATCTTACGCTCTGTCTCCCCAAGCTTTAGACCTATCTGTTTTCCTATCTCTCTCTTTCTCCTCCCTCGCTAGCTCTCTTTATCTCACTCTCTCCTCTCTCCCCAAGATATAGATCATATAATTTCTTAGACATTCAAATTCCCATAATCACTAAGTTCCTATTATCATTCTCTATCTATTACTATTTCACTCTCTTTGTGTCCCTCGATCTCTAGACCTATCTTTCTTCCTATCTCTCTCTCCCCTTCTCTCCCCCATCTCTTCATCTCACTCTCTCCTCTTTCCAAGCTTTAAACCTATCTCTCTCACCCTTCTTTGTATCTCCCCTCTCTTCTCTACCTACCTCACACACATTGTTTCCTCTCTATCTCACCTCTCTCTCCCCCTCCCCAACTCCCTCTCCTTCCCTCTCTCTACCTCTTCTCTCCCACTCCTTACATACACCCCCCCTTTGTGTGTGTGTGTGTGTGTGTGTGTTGATCCCTCCCATGCTCCCTTTCTACTTATCTCACTCCCACTCTCTCCCTCTCTACTTACCTCTATCTCCCCTCTCCCTCTCTCCACATACCTCTACCTCTCTCCCTCCCTATTTCTCTTTATCTCACTCTCTTTATCTCCCCTCTCCCTCTCTCTACCTATCTCTCTTCCCATCCCTATCTACTTTTTATCTCCTCTAACTCTCTATCTCCTTCCCTCCATACCACTATTTATCTCACCCCATTATCTATCTCTCACTAGCTCTCCATCCCTTTCTCTCTCTTCTCTCTCCCTCCCTCCTTCCCTCTTCATACTCTCTCTCTCTCTAACTACTTGTATCTATCTACCCTCCCTCTCTTTGAATACCTCTCCTTCCCTCCCCCATTCCAACTCTCCCCTTCACTTCTATCTATCTCACCTCTCTCTATCTTTCTAGGTATTTAGATAAAAATAGCACATGGAGAGTGCAAGTGAGGTAGGTAGATATAGATAAGTAGAGAGAAAAGGAAAGAGAGAAAGGTAGAGAAATAGGTAGGGAACAAAATAGATGTAGGTTGAGAAAGAGATAATAGAGAGGGAGAGTGCAGAGAAAGGTGAGATTGATAGAAGTGGCAAGGTAAGGTTTAGGAGATAGAAGGAAAGATAGAAATAGAGGTCTTGCAAGGAGGGAGATATAGAGAGAGAGAGAGAAAGAGAGGGAGATATATAGAGAGAAAGAGAGGGAGATGAGAGATATTGATGTTGAGAGGGGGGAATAGTTCGAGAGAGGTGGAGAGAGGAGATTGATAGATAGGCGAGATAGACAGAAGTAGAAGGGAGAATTGGAGCGAGGGAGGGAAGGAGAGGTATTCAAAGAGAGGGAGGGCAGATAGAGTAAGTAGTTAGAGAGACAATATGGAGAGGTAAGTAGGGAGAGAGAGAGAGAGGGGGGTGGGGGGAGGAGGTAGAGAGTTAGGGGAGATAAAAGTAGAGGAATGTAAAGAGAGGTAGGTAGAGAGAGGGAGAGGGGAGATAAAGAGAGTAGGAGGGAAGATAGATGGATAGAGAGAGAGATGAGATAAATAGAGAAAGGGAGTGAGGGTATGGAGAGTACAAATATATGGATAAGTAGAGAGGTAGAGAGAGGAAAGGAGGGATGTAGGAAAAATGAGAGATGGTGGGAGGGAGACTTATTTAGAGAAATAGAGGTAGGTAGGGAAGGATGTTAGACAATTCAAATAACCAGAAGACAACTAAGAGGGGGGGGGGTGGTGAATCAGTTGTAATAGATTATCGGAACCCAAAACATTAATACCAAAATGTTTAAACCAATTACCGAAATAGCAGATAAACCAAATAAACATAAACAATAATCAGAGAATAAATACCATCCACATGACACCAAGATTTATATGTGGAAAACCTAGTAAAGAGAAAAACCACGGTGGGAAGCCTACCCACAGTCTGATAATAATTTTGCAGTAAGTATGTGAATTAAAATTGAGGGGCCTAGACTTGCAGGAAGGCCAATAGCCTAGAGCACACTGATTGTCACAAAAGGAGTCTCACTGACTATAGAGAAATTCAGACTACAATCCGGAAGAAGGAATGAATTGCAAAGATAACATCTCCTATGCTTGAGTACAGTTGCGGTTAAGCTCAATACCGAAGGACTAAATCATCTTACATAAACCCAACTCGATCTCCAATGATCAATCAAATCCTCTACCTGAATGATTATTACATTATTCATACATTGTCATCCTCACATATATCCCCTTTCCTATATCTTGATGATCTACAAAGGAGATCTTACATCATATATATAGAAACCCTCGACCATAAACAATTAGGTCGACCACTAGACAATAAACCAGTTACATAATTACAAAACATGTCGGCCTAAGACTAAACAAATAATATCTAACCCATAAGACATCCCAGAAACACATCGAGAGGTCCAATCCACACGTTACATTAAGTCGGTCCATAACCTAGATAAACCGGGACCAACTTTACGTCCACACACACTAAAGCAATGATCCCAATCCACCAAGACTCGAACAAGATCATCATCAACATCTTGAATCTCTACTAGAAGCTGCACCAACACCACTTATGCATATCATCAAAGATCTTCATCAAAGCTCTACCGGTCAAACCCTCGCCGGAACCACAAACCAAGCTTTCTAGAAAAACAGGATAGCATCCGATCACTAGATCAAAACCAACCGACTGAACATAAACCTGAGTAGCATGAATAAGCCAATTACATAACCAAATCATACTAGAGCATACCGGATCATACCAGATCCAATCCAACCAGAAACTACACAACCTATCGGGACCAGAAGGATACCGGTAAAGCAACCAAAACAGCTAGTGTTGACATCAATGACAAAACATCAATGCAACACATAATCAATTCCTCCAAATGGCCAACAATTTCCCCCTTTGGCATTGATGGAAACACTAGTTGTGAAAAATATCTAAGTACCAAGAATTGCCAAACAAGTCTCCCCCAATGGAAGACAACCAACAATCTCCCACTCAAAGATACAACAATGAAGTTCTACAACAAAGATCAAACTCCCCCCGTGAATGATATTTCTGTAAAGCCCTATTTTTCACATATATCTCTCCCCCTTTGACATCAATGCTATAAATCTGACAAAAATATCAAAGCAAAAATGAAAACCACTAAATCACAAGGCTAACTACTCCCGTTGAGCAGTAGCATCCCCACATCCGTGCCAGAATGAATAATATCTCTGATAATGCATACCAGACTGATGCCAAATAACAACAATAAGTTCTATGTCGGAGGGGCAGAAACCCCTAACCCATCCCTGAGGTACTCAAATGATTCTTTAGGCAAAGTTTTATTGAAAATATCTGCAATCTGCTCTTTAGTGTTCACATAAACCAATCTGACTTCATTTTCTTCCACCTTCTCGTTCAAAAAGTTATACTTGATAGATATGTACTTTGTCTTAGAGTGAAATACCAGATTATTTGATATGTCTATAGTAGCAGAGTTATCACAATGAATAACTATTGGTCCAATGTAATGCACTTTAATATCCTTCAACATTTGCTTCATCCATAAGACTTGTGTACAGTTAGTAGCAGCAACAACATACACAACTTCAATAGTAGATAAAGAAGTACATGACTGTTTCTTGTTGATCCATGAAACCAACTTATTTCCAAGAAAGAAAGCTCCACTGGAAGTAATTTTCTGGTCATCAACATCTCCAGCCCAATCAACATCTGTGTATGCACATAAAGTAAATTCATCATCCTTAGGGTACCACAAACCATATCCTGATGTACCTTGCAAGTATCTAAAAATTCTTTTCACCGCACTCTCATGATTTTCTCTAGGATCACTCTGATATCTAGATGCAATACAAACAACATTCATTATGTCAGGCCTAATTTGAGTCAAATAAAGCAGACCTCCAATCATCGATTTGTATCTTGTAGGATTTACCGGTGTAGAAACATCTTTCCTTGTCAATTTATCACTTGTAACCATAGGAGTACTTACTGGTTTAGAATATACCATACCAAATATCTTCAACAATTCCCTAGCATACTTAGTTTGATAGATGAAAATACCTTTGTCAGTCTGAGTAATCTACAAACCTAAGAAAAAATTCATTTCCCCAATCATAGACATTTCAAATTCTTTCTCCATATTCTTAGAAAATTCCATGCACAACTTATCTTCACCTCCAAAAATAATGTCATCAACAAATACCTCAATATATAGTATATCATTATTAGTGACCTTATAATATAGATTACTGTCAGCATTACCCATAGTAAAACCAAGCTTCAAAAGATATTTATCTAATCTTGCATATCAGGCTCTAGGTGTCTGTTTCAATCCATATAAAGCTTTCCTTAACCTGCAAACCATGTTTTTATCATCTGAAATTGAAAAACCATTAGGTTGCTCAATATAAAATTCCTCATCAAGATCCCTATTAAAAAATGCACACTTAACATCCATCCGATAAAGCTTATAATTTTTATGTGCATCATAGGCAAGAAATAATCTTACAACTTCAATCCTAGCTACAGGTGCAAAAGTTTCACCATAATCAATTCCTTCCTTCTAAGAATATCCTTTACAAACCAATCTAGCTTTATTTCTTACAACTTGACCATCTTCATTCAATTTATTCATAAAAACCCATTTAGTTCCAATAACATTCTTATTTTTAGGCTAGGGAACTAAAGTCCATGTGTTATTCTTCTCAACTGATCTAATTATTCTTCCATAGCTTTCAACCAACATTCATCTTTACATGCTTCAATTACTGATACCGGTTCAACTTGACAAATTAAACATACCTCATTAGATGCCAATCTCCTTCTTGTCATCACTCCATTGTTCTTATTCCCAATGATCTGATCTTCGGAATGAATCAATCTCACATACCTAGGAGTCTTCTGACTCTTCGTTCCTCTTGTCTGTTCTTCAGTTACTGTTGAATTTTCTAATACTATTGGAGTAACTAGTTGTTCCAGTAAAGATGTTACCGATTCAGTTATGATCATTTTCACTGTCGGTTCTTGCTCATAAACTCTGATTTGACCTTTATTCAGCTCATCCACCTTAACATTAGCACTCTCCACAATTCTCTGCAATCTCTTGTTATAACATCTATATTCTTTGCTTTCATTAAAATAACCAAGAAATATGCCTTCATCACATCTAGGATCAAATTTTCCAATGATATCATCTCTCCTGATATAACATTTACTACCAATGATTTTGAAATACTCAACTGTAGGTGTATTGTTAAACCATAATTCATAAGGTGTCTTACCGGTTTCTCCTTTGATATGTACTCTATTGAATGTATAAACTGATGTGCTCACTGCTTCTCTCCAATAGATATGAGGTAGATTAGCTTCCATCATCATTGTTCTAGCAGCATCCAAGATAGTTATGTTCTTCCTTTCTACAACTCCATTCTGTTGAGGTGTCCGTGGAGCAGAAAATTGTCTCCTTATACTATGCCTCTCACAAAAGTTATTAAACTCATCAGATGTGAATTCTCCACCATGATCTGACCTCAAACATTTAATCTTCAACCCTATCTCAGTTTCTACTTTAGCCTTAAATATTTTAAACTTTTTAAAAGCCTCAAATTTCTCCCTTAGAAAAGTAACCCACATCATTCTAGAATAAACATCAATGATTAGCATAAAATATCTACCACCTTGAAAACTTTTAACTCTAGCAGGGCCACACAAATCAGTATGAATAAGATCAAGAACATCATTAGATTAATCTTGTATACTCTTAAAATAGGTTCTGACCTGTTTTCCCATTTGATATTCTTTACATACCAGATTATGGGGCTTCACAATCTTAGGTATATCTCTAACTGCCTTAGTTGAATTGATCTTTACAATGCAATCAAAATTCACATGACATAGCCTTTTATGCCATAGCTAACTCTCATCAATTTGTGCAATCAAACATGTCTTCTCACTGGAATTCAAATGAAATATATTACCTTTTGTTTGTGTACCGGTTGCAATCTCCAAACCAGATCTATTAATGATTTTGCATTTTCCATCCTTGAACTGTAACTAAAATCCCTTATGCACCAATTGTCCCACACTCAAAAGATTATGCTTCAAACCTTCAACAAAATAAACATTATCAGTATTGTTCTTACCATCCAATGATATAGTTCCTTTCCCTTGATCATACATGCTTTGTCATCTCCAAATCTAACCAAACCGCCATCAAATTCTTACAAAGATAGAAACTTCCGTTTATATCCAGTCATATGATGTGAACAACCATTGTCAATTACCCATTCATCCTTCACAAGTGCCCTCTCTTTAGGTGCATTCTCTTCCATTACCAAAACATCTTCCTTGATAGCCATTAACACCCATTCCTTGCCATTGCCAAAACCACTAGCAGAGTCTTATGTCGGTTCATCATCAAAATTAGTAACACCTTCCTCATCTGCTATGTAGCATGATTTGTCTCTATTTTCCTGTACTTATACTTGTTCTGATATCTAGCGTTAGGCTTAAAAGATCTTCTAGCTCTCTCTTCAAATCTTGAATTCCTTTCAGGACATCTAGATACAAAATGACCTATCTTATTACATGCAAAACATTTAAAAGGTTATTTTCCTTGATACTTACTTTCTATCGGTCCTTTAGGTACTCTTCTAGCAAATAGGGCTTCAAGTTGCTCAAATTCTTCATCTTCTCTCTTCATATGTATTAACATTATTTTGGGATCATCCGTAGGTGGCATTTTGATCAAGTGGCAACCGTTCCTCTTGATTTTTCAGCTATGCTTCCCATTCACTAGTGTGCAAGATAGGTGGCATCTCAGCGTTGCCTCTGATCGCTCGCTTTTCTCATTCAAAGTTGAGAGAACGCAGAGCTGCCGCATGGCTCGGGTTTTTATGACGTTGTACTCTTCTTATCCCCACCATCCATCACGTGAAGGTAAAGACACTTGGTGTCCCCACGTTTCATGATCTGGTTCTCTCTCTGCGCTTGACTTCGAATGTCCCCCGAGCCACCATGTGTCTTCCATGGTAGTTCATGAACCAGGCTGTGATTTGCATTGCGATTTTCTTGTTGGGCAGGTGCAGGGATTGCCACGATACGGTGGAGATAACAAATTTGGGGGTGGTTTTGCTGGGTAGGATCTCACAGTGTGCCATGCCAGGTTTTCTTGTCAGAAACAGTTGCTAGGATATTGCTGATGCTGGGAGCTGTTAGTTAAGAGCCGAGAGATCTATTTATGCTTATGTTTTCCTTGTTTAAAGGGTTCAGACTTTTAGAGAGTTTTTCTAGACTTTGTCTCATTAAGAGGCCTTTATGTTAATTAAATTTGGTGAATGATAGACATGTCGGATTGTGCCTATGACCTTTGTGATGGTTTTATTTGAAGCTTAATATATTGACTTCTGTGTTGTTTTCAAGTTCAATAACTTCTATGATATTTGATGTGAGACTCTATGGATTAAACTATGTTTTGAGACTTGTTATCTGTTGGATGAATGGTTAAATGTCATTTTATGTTGAATGAGTTTTGTTGAATTATTCTCTCAAACGGTTCTGAGCATGTAAATCATTGAATGAGCTTTAAAACCACATATCTCTAGGTATTATATGTTGTTAATGCTTTTCTGAAATGTTCTGATGTATCGCCTAAGTAGTGTAGATTATTTGTTTTAAAGTTTTCTCCTCCCCCTTTTCTCCCCCAATTATATGAAGAGTCGACTTCTCAAACCCGGAGGTCATTCAGTGAGTTTCACGCAATAGGTCCCCCATCACTGAATTTCCCATAAGGTTGTTCACGTTTAAGGTAAAATTAAGAGTCAACAGTTCTTTTTATGTACGCCCTTTTTCTGGCACGTCTGGTGGTACTCAAATTTTGAATAATCCTAAGCTAGTTTATGAGCCACAGACCCATTACCAGGAGTCAGACAACTTTGAATCCCAGTTTTCTTATTTCACCCTTGGTAAACGTCCATCAGCCTGCAGCCTCTTCTTCCCAGAACCCACCTATCTTCCCTACGGTTTTTCCTATAATAATAATGGCTCAGATTCCTCTTAGAAATTTTGTGACATGGAATACTGGAAGCCCTCTCATTCCTCTTGTTCCACCTATAGTATGGGGACCGATTCCCTCTACCATGCTGAAAGTTGTCCCTAAATTCACCAAAGAATATCCCAAGACCCCTAGGGAGCACCTACAAGATGTAGCCAATGTCTGCACTGTCCATAATATCACTAAGAAAAATATAGCTTTGAGATTTCTCCTAGCATCATTCAAAGGGAGAGCTCTAGACTGGTACAGATCCCTTGGTCCAAGTTCTATTGACGATTGGGATTAGCTGGGTGATCACTTTTTTTAGAGATTCTCCAACAAGGCTGATAGGTCATCCTTGATGCATCAATTTATTACTATAAAAATAGCCCCTCGGGAAGCAGTGATAGAATTCAATTTAAGATTTCAGAGGACTTGGAAAAGAATACCATTGTCTGCCCATCCCCCTGCTAATATGGCATTTGTTTTCTATCTGAAGGCCTTCAACTCTGACATATCAGTGATGATTCAATCTCTAGGAGGCAATACCCTCCCACAAGTGCTTGATTTGGCAGTCAAAGTAGAAAATAATCTGATCGATGCTAGGAAGCTCACGCCATGACTGCTCATGCTAGTATTTCCTGAGCTATCGAATCAGATCCCATAACTAGCTGCGCCTATCTCATCTTCTTCCCAATCCATGTACGTGTATCCCGGTCCCCAACAAGAAAGTCTGCCTCCTCCCTCATCCTTGGCCACAGAGGTAGCGATATGAAAAAATTATTGAGATCTTTCTCGAATGAAATTGCCAATCCGAAAAGGTCCCAAATCCCACCAGCTAGACCCCCTTTCCAACAAAATTTCCAAGGGAATAGGCCTGCTTATCAGCAAAACCAATATAAAAATAGCCAAACTTCCCCAAGTCAGCCGAATGGCCAGATAGTTCTGGTACCCAATCCTTTGTAGACTGTGTACCCTAACACCAGTAAAGAGTTGGCAGTGGGACAAAATAATCTAGCGAATGATGCCAATTCTTGGTGTTTTCCATGTAACAACGCCCACACCCCAAGAAATTTTGTGAGAGGCAATTTACAACAAAAAGTTGTAGATCAACATAGCCAAGGCATGGCTTCAGATGACTTGGTTTACACACCCCCTAGCATGGACAATGCGTTGTTCATTACACAGATGAAAGGCATGTCAATGGAGAAGGAAACAAAGATAGCTCCAGACCATGCACTATTCTCTTGGATGGAGGATGAAGATGTCATGCTTACCAATGGCACAACCTCATCAAGCTCAAGGGCTCCTCGAGTGCAATCAAATTACAACCTCCGGTCGAAGAGGCACTTCACGGGAGAGAATGTAGGCATGCAAGGGAGATTCTTCCTAGATAAAGTTCCTGAACAATTCGTAGTCGCTGCTACATATCCAAGGAAGGAATTTATCCCCTATAAGCCGAGAGAGATAAAGACGTTGGTGCCATCAGTATTAGACATGGTGGAGCAGTTAAGAAAAGCCTTGGCCAATGTCTCTTTATGGGATATTCTTAGTATCCTGAAGCAAAAGAATTGTTTGAAAGAAGCTTTGTCGGAAGTGGGTAAACCCTTTGACAAAAATGCTGCTAATTCTTCATAGGTCAGTGAAGAAATATTTCAGCCTCCCATAGATAGATCGCGCTCACTGACGGTGTTGATGAATGAGGCCATACCTCCTAAGTCCCAAGAAGAGGGTAAGCCTAAGCCCAATCCTTTCTATTTGACCCTCATAGTAGGAGATAAGATTTTACAGAACTCTATGATAGATTCTAGTGCCAGTGCTATCATCATGCCTAAGGAAATTGTTGAGGTTTTGAATATCAAACACGAGCCTTTAAATTGGAGTGCTATGCAACTAGATGGGAATAAGGTTCAGACCGTGGGTCTTATCAAGAGCCTTCCTCTAATGTTGTTTGTGTGTCCTAGTATCATTGTGCCTCAAGAGGTAGTAATTATTGACATTCCCCCCATTTTTGGCCTCTGCCTTTCTCAAGACTTCACTGCCAAAATAGGAGGTTACCTATCCTTAGACTGGTCTCACCTTATCCTTTGTACTCAACGTGGTGAAAAACTCAAAATCCTTTCAGAACCCCTTCACACCGAACATGTAGCGGATTAGGCCATGCTCAACTTTGAGCCCACTCATACCTCCATCTCTAATAAAGAGAGAAAGATGATAGAGTTTCTCGAAGATGAAGAGGTAACTGGAGATATCCCACTAGAATAGGAGGTTTTTCTCAATGAATTCATAGATTCTGATCCATACTCCAACTATCATGCCACAAGTCTTGTTACTTATTGCATTTTTTACAAAGGTCAGGTTATCCCAAAACTAGTTAAAGACCCCTTGACCCAAGAAGATTTGTCCTCTGCGCTTTGAACCTTACACTTTGATGGTGCAAGATGCAAAGTAGGTTCAGGTGCTGGGATTTTCCTTACTTCACCTTTAGGTGAATAGATTTTGAGGTCTTTTCGCCTACAGTTTGCTTGCTCTAACAATGAAGCATAATATGAAGGGTTGATCCAAGGCCTAAGCTTGGTAGAAAGGTTGGTTATAAAGCAGTTGAAAGTTTTGGTTGACTCCGAGATGATAGTACATCAGGTCCGAGGAATATCCTGTGCCAAACACGTCTGTATGAGATCCTACCACCATAGGACATGGGATCTAATTGAAATATTCGATGCTTTCAACATCCAGAGGATTCCTCGAAAGACAAATGCATTTGCTGATTGGATGGTCATTATTGGATCACAATTCGATCTTGCTGTGGACTTTCTTGTCAATCCCCAAGTGATTGGTGTGATCGTGTGACCAACTATTCCTGATAATTATACCCACTGGCAAGTTTTTGAGAGCGACGAGCAAATCGATTTGTTCATTCAAAACTCAAGGGAGATTGCTGACCAATTACAACCTAAATTAAAGGAAGCTTATGGAGATCAGATGATTCAACTGAAATCCAACAAGCTCCCAAATGGATTGATCACCCTAGAAAATTTGTTCCACCATGACGATGCTAAGAGTGACAAATGAAAACTTATGACTGATAAGGGTGATTATGCCAAAATATCATTAGGGAATGGGATAATACTCAAAGTCGGGAAGGAAGTTCCTTCAAGAGACAGAGAGATTATCCCGATATTGTGATGAATATGTGGGTGGTCTAGCATGGTCATATGAAGATTTGAAAGGCTATAATTCTAGCATAATTCAAAACACTATTGAGCTTGATGATGGGGCAAAGTCGGTTTGGCAAAAGAAGAGATCTATCAATCCCAAGATCGAGTCACTTATGGCTCAGGAATTGAAGAAGTTGATAGAATAAAAATCATCTATCCTATCAAACACAGTACATGGGTATCTAATTTGGTTCCAGTCAGGAAGAAAAATGGAGATATCCGACTTTGTGTAGACTTCCGGGATCTGAACCAAACATCTATACATGACCATTATCCGTTGCCACCAATGGAACAATTGTTGAGCATGGTGGGAGGGTTAGAGATGTTCTCAATGTTGGATGGTTTCTTAGGTTATAACCAGGTGTTGGTAAAACCGAAAGATCAACATAAGACAACCTTTATGACCAAATGGGGAACATTTGCTTACCAGAAAATACCTTTTGGGTTGTCAAACACCGATGAAACTTTTTCAGAGAGCTATGGATCTGGCTTTTAGGGAGCTCATTAACAAAATCATCCTCATATATTTGGATGACTTGACCGTGTTTTCAAAACACAAAGAAGATCACTTCGACCATCTTGAATTGATGTTCTAGAAGTGCTTGGAATTTGGCATCTCGTTAAACTTGAAGAAATGCATCTTTGGGGTCCCACAAGGAAAATTACTAGGGCACGTAGTGTCAAAGGAAGGGGTCTCCATCAATCCTGATCGAGTGAAGGAAATAAAGGAGCTTCATCTTCCTGTCAACAAAAAGGGCGTTCAATCCTTCCTAGGCAAGGTTAACTTCGTTAGCGGATTTATCTCAGACTTTGTTGGGATGGTAAGGCCTATCACTCTAATGCTTAAGAAAGAGACACATTTTAAATGGACTCCTGAAGCTAAAGGGGCTTTCGAGAAGATCAAAGATGCCATTTCTACAACTCCCATGCTCTCCAACCCAGATATGTCTAAGGACTTTATAATGTATGTTTTCTCTAGTAATTACAACAATACTATGGTTCTAACCCAAAAGGATGTAGAAAAAAGAAGTGAACACCCCATAGCTTTCCATTCCAAAACTCTGAAGGAATATGAGGCTAAGTACAATTTTGTTGAAAATAAAGCTTTAGCCATCGTCAAGGGGCTTAAAAAGTTCAGGCATTTTATCACCCGTAATAAGACTACCATATATTTCACCCACCATTCAATCAGGGATTGTATAATGGAAGGCAAAATTACAGAGAAGAGAGCGAACTGAATTACTAAAATCCTAGAATATGACATTCATGTCAGGGCCACTAAGGTAATCCACGAAAAAGGTTTATGTGAGTACATAGCCCAGGAGCTTGAACCCCAATAAGCTGAGGTTGAAATAGGGGAATTTGTAATGGTTACTTCCAATTCAACAGAGGCATGTTGGGTGAAGGCTCAGAAACATTTTATGAGGAGTGGGATTTTTCCAGAAAGTCTCCCTCATGAAAAGAGGAGATTCTACAGGATACAAAACAGTGGTTTCTGTCTGGTCGAAGGAGTGTTGTTTAAAAGAAATTTTGACAGAGTCTTGCTCTGTTGCATGGACCAAGACCAAGCCAGGAAAATTGTACATGAATTCCATCATCATCTATCAAGAGGCCACTATTCAGCGCAAACCACCATCATTAAGATCACTCGTGCTGGGTATTTCTGGCCCTCTGTAGAGAGTGCAAAGAATGCTAGTACTACAGTGGTAGAACTAGAAAGGCGACAATGCCACTCAGGCCCATAATGGTGGAAGAGCCCTTCACTTAGTGGGGCCTCGATTTCATAGGGATGATCAACCCCCCAAGCTCAATTGGACACAAGTGGATCTTGACTATGATTGAATACTTCACCAGATGGTTCGAGGATGTCCCCCTAAGCAATTCATCAGAGGCTAAAATATTAACATTTCTGGAAGACTTAGTGTGTCGATATGGTCCACCAAAGACCATAATATCGGATAATGCGCAAGCATTCATAAGCTCACAGGTCACCCAGTTTGTGCTTAATAGAGGAATCTACTCGAAGACCTCCTCAAACTATTATCCATAGGGAAGTGGCCTAGTTGAGTCTACTAACAAGAATCTCATAAGGCCCATTAAAAGGATGGGATCTGAGAATTAAAGGGAGTGGCATCACCACTTGAGGAGCGCATTATGGGCATATGAGATAACACCCAAACAGGTCCTAAATAATTATCCATATAAGTTGGTCTATGACAAGGACACATTATTCCATGTGTCTTTGGAGATCCTTGCCTTACAATTACTCAAATCTATCGAGGTGGCAAAAAATGGTCCCATGGAAGTGAGACTAGTGGAAATTATGGAACTAGAGGAAGCAAGGGAAGCAGCATTTTTGTCCCTTCAAAACTGTCAGTGAACTGTCAAAAGGTGGTTTGATAATAAGAAAAGTTCTAACCCAGGTTTCAAACAAGGCAACCTTGTTTTGAAATACAATGAGAGGGCAGCCAAGCCTGATCAACATGTCAAATTTGATGATTTTGGGGAGGGGGCCTTCCACATTACAAATTGCAAAGGTTTCAATACTTTTGATCTTGAAGATATGTAGGGAGTTTCTCTCGGAATCCCGGTCAATGGGTTCCACCTTAAACCTTTCCACTAGTAGCTTTTTCCTAAATGTACATAATGTAAATAAATTTTTTCCATGTGCCTTATTTATTTATATTTCCTCATGAATTCCCGAAGTAAAAATGAAATCACAAGATACACCTTGACCAACCAAAAAAAGAAATCATTATATTGTGCGTATCTTGTTACAATATACATAGAAGGCCTGCAACCTAATTTTTAAGAAAAAGAGGGAGACAAAGCTTTGTAAAGATAGGATGGTGCTAGCTCAAGGATCTTCTTCATCTTCATCATCATCCATCTGGAAATCGAAGTCATCAGCATCATCTTCAACATCTTCTCCCTCCGACCACTCATGGTTGGGATCGTCACCAGGATCCTGAGCTATTGACACGAGAACCAGGTTGGGTTGGACATGCAGCGTCAAGATCCGCAGGAATATATAGTCCTTGAAATCACTGTACCATTCAGTGCCAACTAGAACAAGCACTATCAGATGGACTAGGAGGAGGAACTCTACAACAAGCTCTGCTCGAAAGCGATGAGATGACAATGACATGGTCTTCAGATTGTCGATAAGCAAGTGTCAGGTCACTTCCTCACTAGAAGTGATGAAACGTCGTAAATTTGAGGCCAAAGGTAAGCCTCTGAAAGGGACGTGGTATGCCACGACATATTCTAAGCCCCCTAGATAATCCCAGGAGAAGAGTGCTTTAGTTAGCTATGAGGTCAGGTAACCAGTCATCCCAGTATCTAGTAACAAAGCTACAAAACGTGAGCAGATATCTGTGTTTACATGGTATTTGTCCACGTCGTCGATAATTATCCTCTCCAAGAACCCATTTGATGGCAGAAATGATCAATGGATTTTTATGTCATGCCATCCCTTGTAGCCTCTAGTCTGAAATATTTCTTAAGAAAGCAACCTAAGCCTTATTGCTAGTGAGCCTAACTGGGGTATCCATTTCCTCAAGAAACTCCATCATTGAAGCTGGATACTATGGAAAATGAATGTTTGAAAAGACATATTTATAGGGAATTCTCAGCTCCAGGTGATAATTGAAGTAAAAGGCCAGTGCTCCCGATTTTTGATACATCTGTCTTCCCTCATCAATTCGTGCAAGTAGGTGAATTCTAGCCCAAAGGTGGCAAATGTCATGCCCTGTACCTCGAGAAGAGAGGTGATGTCCTCAGATGCCACACGTATGAATAGGTACATCATGTTTAAACCATAATCCCCGCAGGTCTTTTTTAACTTGTGTGAGCTCCGTTGGCTGCCGATATTCTCCTTAATGGGGAGATTTGTCGGGACACAAATCGCCTTGAGTGGCTCCAATTAACGGTGGACTGAATAAGTATTCTCTTGGGAATCGTAGATGATGACACTCATCCTCCTTATAATTAATTACGACTGGAAAATGAACTAACATACATGAAAATTGGTACTCGTCATTAAATGCCTTCATTCACGAAGATCTAGGCATGCAACTCATTTAAAGAAGAAGGTCACCAAATGTCCATCATATTGCTCATTTTACAACCTAAAGTTCCAAAAAACTTTAGAAGTGTCAGAGAGAAAAGTTCTCTTGCAGAGGATGGAGACAAAAGCAACACCCTTAGGTTCTGTCTAGGGAATATTATGAGTGGATGTTTTTGGGGAGATCTCATATTCTTCTCACGTCATTCCACCAAAGCCAGAATATCCGAGAACTAGAGATAAATATAAGACGGCCACCCACAACCCAGTTGCGGTGATAGATTCTCTGGAGAATTTTATTGAGCCCGAGCTCCATAAGAAACCCAAGAACCTCAGAGAGGTCGCCTGCAACAAGATGATTCATCACAGAACGAAGCCACAATCCACAACAGTTAATTTCTAGAATAGTGGTGCCCCTTAGTTTGTGGTCCCCATGGTCCCACACTTTCCAAAGTTCGTGGTTGCATGCGCTAACGGGTTCGACCCCATCTCTTGTTCAATTAAGGGCTCTTTTTTGAAAGTGGCGATAAACCTAGAGGCTGTGAGGGACATGATGTGTTGTCCCATTTTGGACAAGACAAAGGTGTTCACAGAAATTGCCATGGAGGAATATTGGAGTACCAAAAGAGATGTTGTCTCTTTCTGTCACAGTGCGCTGAATCGAAGTCCGTCAGCCAGACTCCCAAGGCTCCCTCTATCTTTAAGTGAATTGAGGCACGATCATCTCAACTGATATTTTCTCAACTCTTGCATGGCTATGCAGTCGTGACAATGACTGAGAGATCACTGCCACCATGATGGGCTTCCTGTTCAAATGTCAAAAGCAGAAAGGGCCTTTTCATTTTGACTTCTCTATTTTTATAGCCAGAGAAATGGCAAAGAAGCTAGCTGAATTCTAGCATTTTTGGCAGTTCAGGTTCGCCTCAGTCCTTGTTCACCTTTTCTTGCATCAAAATGATGTTTTTTTCAGCCAATTCATGCGATTGGCTACCTATGATGAGTCAAGGAACAAGATGTCAGTATCGGCCTGGACACCCATTCTGTTGGTTTCTTATGACGCCTACCAGTTTTTGGACTGTTTCTTAACTCTCGTCCTTAGAGACCTCGGTTCAATCCCCGAGAAGCCTCTTACCAATTTTTCTCAAATTTAGATGAATTGGATGTACAATGAGCGCCCTCCTTGTGACTGGTTTTTAGGTAGTGACTTTTCCTTTATCTGAGTGTATGACTTCTCAGAAGGGCCCTTCTTCCTACCTACCTATGTCACAGAAAGGACCCTCGTCCTTAAAATTTCATGATAGTTGGTGAAAATAAAAAGAGCCATAGGGGCAGGGAAGCATGATACCTCCATTACAAAGGACCACAAAGCTATTGGTGCAACTTGGCTTAGTAGTGATTGATGATGTGGAATTATGACCCAGATGGGTGTTTGTCTAGGATAAAGAATGTAATGAATCATGAGCCACAAAGCTCATGGGAAGGGCGCACTTACCCACAAGTGGATGACCCAAATCTCTATGTGGGTCTCAATGATTTTTCTATTCTAAAATGACCCTCGTGGTTGAATTTTTACTCTATCATGCAAAAGTACAATTCAGCAAAGTCCATTCCCCAAAGTATGCTAGAAGCAATGACGTTAGATTTGTGGCCTAAGAAAAAGAGGGAGGATTTCTGGATCTACTGCCAATAAGTGAATCAACCCAGAGCTAACATAAAAAATGCTCCTTTGGACGAGCATTTCAAGATTGAATGGTGCTAGTACAACAAGTCTGATAAAGAGACAGGCAATGACTCCCCATGTGGTAAGTCATCCCCGAGGTGGCCTAGCAGCAAGAGATAGAGGTTACAAGTATAGAAGAGCAAGAGAGCGAGCCTAATATTCTTCTTTCTCTCATCGGCTCAATTTGAACACCCCATTCCCAAACTACCAAGAGACAAGATGAGAAGCAAGTGCTTGACTCCCCTTTTAGTAAGAAGCAGTATCTAGGTTATGCAAAGAAAGATTCATCTTCTTGAGCCCCAGAGGTTCCCTTAGTTCCTCAATGATCGACGACTTCCACGGTTCAGGTATGCCCTTCTTTGCCTTTTCTCTCTGCTCAAGCTATTCCTTTTATTGCTCCCCATCCCACATCTATGCCTACCCAAATTCCCACCGTGTTGGTATTATGGATATGTTGCATTGGTTTTGTCATTGATGTCAACACTTATCAACACTTATCCTTCTGGTTATGTTCAGCAGCAAGTTTAGTGACTTATGCACAGTCACCAGTATTTGGTTCACCGACAGGTTATATTGTTCACTGGCACTGAGAATGACTTGTTATCATCTGGAGATCACTTGGTTATGTTGAAGACATGGTTTGGACACTTGGTTTTGGTGATTTGGTTATTGGTCTAATCGGGTTGACATATTTGCTATTACCGACAAAACTATCTAGGTTATGGACTGACATGTGTTATCTATTCCAGACCAACATGACATGTTATGGAGATGATTTAATCAATTGGTATTATTGTTGAGCCGAAATGATGCATCGCATCTTGAATTACTTGTAAATGATTTTATTGTAATATTCATAGTGAGTCAACCTAGACATTTGATCTTAGGTTTTGGTATATATGTAAGATCTCATTTGTGAGATGTAAGAACATGGTATGTAAGGTTATGGCATTGTAACATGGTATGTGTGAATATTGAAGATCATATGAGCAGACCATAGAGAAGGTTCAAGGAAGGTTTGAAGGAGATAATCAGAGCTTAACTGGTACTGAATCCAGCATTGGAGATGCTACTTTGAGAAGTACATTATCATTGGATTTAATTATCTAATTGTAATTAGTGTAGTAGTGAGCTCTAGGCAGCTGGTCTTTCTGCATGTGCAGACCCCATTTGTATACACATACAATCTGTAGTAGTATCATTTGATTGTGGGTAAGGTTTCCCATCATGGTTTTTCCCCTTACAGGGTTTCCACGTACAAATCTCTGTGTTATGTGTTGTGGATGTTATTTCTCTTTTTGTTTCATGCATTAAGTTTCACTGGTATTGATATTAATTGTTAATCTGTTAACCGACATTAAGTTTGGTTTACCAGTATTATGTATTAATTTTGATTAAGTTATAATTGGGTTGAAATTAATAGACAACTGATTCACCCCCCCTCTCAGTTGCCTCCGGGTCCTAACAATTGGTATCAGAGCTAAGTCCTTCTTTTGCAGAAGTTTAACAACTTGAGGAGATTCTATGGCAACTAACTTTTTCAGGAAGGACAGTCCAAAACTTGATGGAACTAACTATGGTATATGGAAGATCAGAATGGAGACACATCTGAATTGTATTGGAAAAGACATATGAGATGTTACACAGAATGACTATGTTGGTCCTACATCGGGTTAATCTAATCCACCTACATTAAGTAAGGATCAAGAGAATGATTGCAAAGCAAGAGAATCACTTTTGAGTGCCTTGTCAGATCAGCAAATCATGGGATTATCAGAGCGATCTATTGCTAAAGCTATTTGGGATAAATTAGAGACATTAAATGAAGGAGATACCACTGTCAAAATTGCAAAACTGGAATGCTTCCGGGTCAGGTATGAAAATCTAAAAATGGAAGAAGATGAAATAATTTTTGCTTTTATGGAAAGGGTTAATGAAATTGTTTTAAGAATACAATGTTGTGGAGGTTCCTTAAGTGAAGATGAAATTGTTTCTAAAGTTTTAAGAGCATTTCCACCGACATACAAAATGAAAGTAACTACTATTAATGAGTTGAGAGCAATGCCTAATACATCAGCATCTAGAGATACCTTGGGTGGAAAACTTTCAGCATTTGAGCTTGAGGAATTTGGTCCTATTGCTACAATCAAGATAGATTTAGCCTTCAAAGCATCATCATCTGCAACATATTCATCATCAGTTGATCAATCTGATTGGAAAGCACTTTATGCAAGATAACTTGAAGACATCAGGAGGGAAAATGAAGAACTTGAAGAGCTTGAAGCACTATTTGCAAGGAAAATGCCTAAAGGTCCTATTGAAAGTAAGTATGAAGGTAAAGCACCCTTTAAATGTTTTCATTGCAATAAAATTGGTCATATGGCATCTAGATGTCCTGACAAACATGCAAGATTGAGAGAAGAAGTTAAAAGAACATACAAGCCTAACCCTGAATATTAGAGATACAGATTTAAGAAGAATAGAGACAAATCATGTTATTATGCTGATGAAGGAGTTACTGATGATTTTGATGAATAACCGACAGACAATGGATGGGCTTTTGTTGCAATAAAAGAAGATCAACCGACACCTACTATTCCACCGGTAGAGCAGGCCCTGGAAGCTAAAATTGAAGAAAAGGATGAATGGATTATAGATCCTGGATGTTCACATCACATGACTGGTGATAAAAGTAGATTCTTATCTTTTTAGGAATACAATGGAGGTCTAGTAAGATTTGGAGATGATAAAGCTTGTTTGATCAGAGGAAAAGGCACTATATCTTTTGATGGTAAGCACAATACTGACAACGTTTATTATGTTGAATATTTGAAGCATAATCTTTTGAGTGTTGGTCAATTAGTTGAAAAGGGATTTTAGTTACAGTTCAAGAATGGTAAATACAAAATCATGAACAAAACTGGTTTGGAAATTGCAACCAGTAATCAGACTAGAGGTAATATCTTTCATTTGAATAACAATGAAAAGACATGCTTGATTGCACATATTGATGAAAGTTGGTTATGGCATAAAAGACTCTGTCATGTGAATTTTGATTGCATTGTAAAAATTAGCTCATCTAAGGTAGTAGGGGATTTACCTAAGATTATAAAACCTCATAATCCGGTATGTAAGGAATATCAAATGGGAAAGCAAGTTAGAACAACTTTCAAGAGTATTTCTGAGAAATCCAATGATGTTCTTGATTTAATTCATACTGACTTATGTGGTCCGGCAAGAACAAGAAGTCTACAGGGAGATAGATACTTTATGCCAATCATTGATGATTATTCTAGAATGTGTTGGGTTACTTTTCTCAGGGAGAAATCATAAGCTTTTGGGAAATTCAAATTATTCAAGGCACTTGTAGAGAATGAAACCGGTAAGAAAATCAAATGTTTAAGATCAAATCAAGGAGGTGAATTTACATCTAAGGAGTTCAATACATTATGTGAAGTGAATGGAATTAGAAGACAACTATCAGCACCCTAGACACCTTAGCAAAATGGAGTTGTGGAAAGGAAGAATAGAACTATTCTGGATGCAGCTAGAGGTATGATATTAGAAGAAAATCTACCTCATGTGTATTGGAGAGAAGCAGTGAATACAACGGTTCACACTTTCAATAGAGTTCACATCAAAGGTGAAACCAGTAAGACACCCTATGAATTATGGTTTGGTAATATTCCTACTCTTAAGTACTTCAGAATATTTGGAAGCAAATGCTACATTAGGAGAGATGAGTATATTGGTAAATTTGATCTTATAAGTGATGAAGGAATATTTCTTGGTTATTCATCTAAGAGCAAAGCATATAGATGTTTTAATAAAAGATTGCAAAAAATCATTGAGAGTGCAAATGTGAAGATAGATGAACACTTTAGAAGAAATTCAAGGTCTATGGATTCTAAACCGATAGTTGAGATAATCACAAATGAACCTATACAGAATGCACTGGTACAAAATGTAGATCCAGTCACACCGGCATCATCTAATAATTCCACAATGATTGAAGAACAACAACAAGTGAACACACCTAGGTATGTAAGACTGAATCACTTTGAAAGTCAGATAATTGGAAATAAGTATCAAGGAGTTATGACAAGAGGAAGACTGGAAAATGAAGAGGTATGTTTAATTTCTCAAATTAAACCAACATATGTTATTGAGGCATGTGAAGATAAACATTGGATTAAAGCTATGGAAGATGAATTAGAACAAATTGAAAAGAACAATATGTGGACATTGGTTCCCTGACCTAAAGATAAAATGTAATTGGAACTAAATGGGTATTCAGAAATAAATTTAATGAAGATGGTAAGGTAATCATAAACAAAGCAAGATTATTTCTTGCATTTGCAGCACACAAGAACTATAAAGTATATCAAATGGATGTAAAATGTACATTTTTGAATGGTGATCTTGAAGAAGAAGTCTACATTGAACAACTTGATGAATTTTCATTGACAAATGATAAAGATATGGTTTGCAGGTTAAGGAAAGCTTTATATGGATTGAAGCAAGCTCCTAGAGCTTGGTATGCTAGATTGGACAAATATCTTTTGAAGCTTGGTTACACTAAAGGTAATGCTAACAACTTATATTTCAAAGTGAGTAATGAAGACATCTTGGTTATTGAAGTTTTTGTTGATGAGATCATTTTTTGGAGGAGAAGATGGATTGTGTAAAGACTTTTCTAATAAGATGTAGGAAGAATTTGAAATGTCTATGATTGGGGAGATAAAATTCTTTTTAGGATTGCAGATTTCACAGATTGATAAAGGTATATTCATATGTCAATCAAAGTACTTGAAGGAATTACTGAAGAAATTTGGTATGGAAAACTCTAAACTGGTAAGTACTCCTATGACTACAACTGATAAACTATCATTGAAGGATGATTCAGCTCTTGTTAATCTGACAAGATACAAATCTATGATTGGAGGTTTACTATATTTGACACAAACAAGACCTGATATAATGAATGCAGTGTGTATTATTTCAAGATTTCAGAGTAATCCTAGAGAAAATCATGAATCAGCAGTGAAAAGGATTTTCTGGTATTTACAAGGCACAACAAATCTTGGTTTATGGTATCCTAAAGATGAAAGTTTTCATTTATGTGCATACACCAATGCAAATTGGGCAGGAGATGTAGATGACAGAAAGAGCACCACCAACGGGGCATTCTTTCTTGGTAGTAGATTGATTTCATGGCTGAGCAAGAAACAAAGTTGTACATCATTATCAACAGCAGAATGAGAATATGTTGCAGCAACAACTAATTGTACTCAGGTATTATGGACTAAGCAAATATCAAAGGACATAAAGGTAAAATGCAAAGAACCTATAATCATCTATTGTGATAATTCAACAACAATTGATATATCTAAGAATCTAGTATTTCACTCTAAAACTAAACATGTTTCTATCAAATACAATTTTCTGAAAGACAATGTTGAAGCAAAAGAAGTGAGATTGGTTTATGTGAATACTAAAGAGTAGATTGCAGATATCTTTACTAAGCCTTTGCCTAAGGAAAATTTTGAATATCTCAGAGAGTAGCTTGGGGTTATACCCTCATCGGTAGAGACTTAAGATAGTTGATGCTTGGGATCAAACTGACATAATTTATAGTGAAACCTTTTTCCGGCTTTGATGGAGGAGAGCTACTTCTCAAGGGGAGTAGTTGGTTATAACAGTTGGTATTTGTAATTGGTTATATGAACTGGTTGTATCCTATATTTATATTGCTTTGGCATTTGATGTCAAAGGGGGAGAGATATCTATGGAAAAACATTATCCTTTGGGGAGAGATTATTCATTGGGGGAGAGTTTTTTTACTCTCTGCATTTGTATTTTGATTTCTGGTATTGATCTATTCGGGAGATTGTTGGTTTTTGGTTTTTGGCATTTCTGCTTTGGCACTTAGATGGTTTTTCCATCTTGTGTTTCTATCAATTCCAAAGGGGGAGATTGTTGGTATTATTGATATGCTGCATTGTTTTTGTCATTGATGTCAACACTTATCAACACTTATCCTTCTAGTTATGTAAATCGACAAGTTCAGTGACTTATGCATAGTCACCAGTATTTGGTTCACTGGTAGGTTATATTGTTCACCGACACTGAGGATGACTTGTTATCATCTGGAGATCACTTGGTTATGTCTAAGACATGGTTTGGACACTTGGCTTTGGTGATTTGGTTATTGGTCTAATCGGGTTGACATATTTGTTGTTACCGACAAATTGGTCTAGGTTATGGACCGACATGCATTATCTATTCCAGATCAGAATGACACATTATGGAGATGATTTAATCAATTGGTATTATTGTTGAGACGAAATGATGCATCACATCTTGACTTACTTGTAAATGATTTTATTATAATATTCTTAGTGAGCCAGCCTGCACATTTGGTCTTAGGTTTTGGTATATATGTAAGATCTCATTTGTGAGATGTAAGAACATGGTATGTAAGGTTATGGCATTGTAACATGGTATGTGCAAATATTGAAGATCATATGAGCATACCATAGATAAGGTTCAAGGAAGGTTTGAAGGAGATAATCAAAGCTTAACCGGTATTGAATCTAGCATTGGAGATGCTACTTTGAGTAGTACATTATCATTGGATTTAATAATCCAATTCTAGTCAGTGTGACTCCTATTTTGTGATTGAGCAATGAGCTCTAGGCAGTTGGCCTTTTTGCATGTGCAGACCCCATTTGTATTCACATACTATCTGTAGTAGTATCATCTAATTATGGGTAAGGTTTCCCACTATGGTTTTTCCCCTTACAGGGTTTCCATGTACAAATCTTTGTGTTATGTATTGTGGATGTTGTTTCTCTTTCTATTTCATGCATTAAGTTTCACCGATATTGATATTAACTATTAATCTGTTAACTGACATTAAGTTTGGTTTACCGGTATTATGTATCAAGTTTGATTAAGTTATAATTGGGTTGAAATTAATAGACAACTAGTTCACCCCCCCCTCTCAGTTGCCTCCGGGTCCTAACACATCGCTCTCACATTAGCGCTCGCCGGGGCACCATATGACCATCAAGAAGCATTTCCGCAGGTCTCCATTTCACTCCCTGCCCCTGATTTTATTCTTGTAACATTTTCCTCGCAGATGTCTGAGGTAGCCACTATCTCGCGTAGGCTTGGCTTTCGAGAATCCACTCGTCCCCCAAATGTTGGGGCAACGTCCACTAATCCATTTTCTTTAGGAGCCTCTCCTTTTGTACCATTATTTTCTCCAACCACGCTTGCACGCCCCATTCAGACCTCTTTTGGTGGCCCTATTTCCCAATTCCCCTTTGCAATCCCTCCTAGTGCAACATTTGCAAGCCAAGCTATTGCCAACCCAGATGCTTATCAACAACAAGTTACCTATTCCAAGACTGCACATATTGGCAAGACCGGTAAGAGAAAGGAGAAAGATGGTGCCATCCCAGCTCGTCCACACGTACATACACACTTCAACGAGGAGAAGGATATTCTTTTCTTTGCGACCATGTTACCAAAGGGTGACAAGCCAAAGGCCCAAATGATACCCAACAATTACACTTTGCACGCTATCGGGGTCAACCTCCTGAATGCTACGATGTCTGACAAGGTTGAAATGATGGAAGAAACTTCGAAGGCTGTGACTTCAGATTTCATCAAAAAGAGCTGTCGTCTGGAGAAAATGCAAGCGGAGAATGCGAATCTATGAGAATATTTGGACCAACAGAGAAAAGAAGACAAAGCTAGGAATGCTAAAATCAACCGCTTTCAGGGACTATTGTCATAAGCTAACTCTGAAAAAGGAAAGTTGCAGTCCACCTTGAACAATGTGAGTTATCAATTGAAAGGGCAAGATGCAACAAGGAATGTGGCCTTGAAATAATTGCAGGAGAAGGACTAAGAAATTCAGTAGCTAAAGGCAGCTTCCAGAGATGCTACCCAAATGCATGCATAGCTACGTGAGGACATCTGCCTAAAAGAAGAGTATGCTCAGTAACTGAGTGATGCATAGGTCATGCTTTCAGAGGAGAAAGAAAATTTTAAATTAGAGTTGCGTGAAAAAAGGGGTAGCCTGGAGCAAGCTGAAAAGAAACTCCTGGATATGGAAGGTTTGTTGTAGCAAGAACAAGATCACATGTCGCGACTCTAACAAACTGTGCAAGATGGAAGCGCCAGGATCCTCACTCTCGAGAGTCCAGTAGCCCTTGAACAAGACAAGTGCAGGGAGCTGCAACATGAGATAACAACAAAGGACGAGGAAGTCTCACAGTTGTCGATTATTCTCCCCTTGTGGAAGTCTCTCAAGATTTTTCTCCAATTTTGGTGGAGTTGTATGTTTCCCATTGGGAAAGAATTAAGCAGTATAACCCTTTGTTGCAACCTGTGCTGAGATTTCTCAGAGAAGCGCAATCTCTTTGTGCTGAGGTGGGTGCCCTTATTAACAACTCTATGCTTATTATTGGTCCCAAGCTCCTCGTAGCCCAGGACTTAATTCAGATGTTGTATGCAGCTCAAGATGAAGAGTTGAGAGAAAAAGGGATTGCAGACCGCAAGTGATTAATCGGGAGGACTAATGTCTCCATCAACTAGCACAGGGTGATTATGCATGTATCAACAACGCTTAAGCCTTTACAGATTTCTGTTCCATACATCAAGGAGTGCATAGAAAGGTTTGTTTCCTTGGGTCTACCTTCTCCTTTTCCTGCGGATGGTTCTGTGTTAGGGATCGAGCAAGTGTTAAGCTAGATAGAGTAGTTACAGCAAGATAGGACCTTTCTACAATGCCTGAACAATCCTATTTCGACAGAAGAGGTCGAGCGTCTCTTGCATCCCCTAGCCCAGCTCTACATGCTCTTGAAACTGGTCCATGATGAACCAACAAACTTACTGTTTGATGAAGTAATTTGTTTAGATAAACACTACTAGAATCTGGAAGTGCAGGTGTTGCCCTCCAAGGATGAATGGTTTCCATTGGAGTAGGTCTTTGATCTGCTCCACCCTGTTCTAGCATGAAGTTTGGTCTCCAAACCAACAACTTTGGATTCTAACATTCCGCAAGCATAATTCCCCATTTAGTCGCCAAGAAATGTTAACATTATTTTGAGATTTTCTGTAGGTGGCATTTTGATCAAGTGGCACTCATTCCTTTTGATTTTTTAGCTATGCTTCCTGTTCACTAGTGTGCAAGACAGGTAGCTTCTTGGTGTTGCCTTTGATCACTCGCTTTTCTCATTTGAAGTTGAGAAAACATGGAGCTGCCATGTGGCTCAGGTTTTCATGATGTTGCACTCTTCTCGGCCTCACCATCCATCATGTGAAGGTAAAGACACTTGGTGTCCCTGCGTTGCATGATTTGGTTCTCTCTTTGCACTTGACTTCGGATGTCCCCCGAGCCATCACATGTCTTCCATGGTAGTTCATGAACCAGGCTACGGTTTGCATCATGATTTTCTTGTTGGTCAGGTGTAGGGATCGCCAAGATACACTGGAGATAACAACTTTGGAGGTGTTTTTGCTGGGTAGGATCTCACGTTGTGCCACACTAGGTTTTCTTGTCAGAAGTGGTTGCTAGGATGTTGCTGATGCTGCGAGCTATTAGTTAAGAGCCAAGAGCTCTATTTATTCTTATGTTTTTCTTGTTTAGAGGGTTCAGACTTTTAGAGAGTTTTTCTAGACTTTGGTTCATTAAGAGGCCTTTATGTTAATTAAATTTGGTGAATGATAGACATGTCAGATTGTGCTTGCGGCCTTTATGATGGTTTTATTTGAAGCTTAATATATTGACTTATGTGCTATTTTCAAGCTCAATAACTTCTATGATATTTGTTGTGAGACTTCACGGATTAAACTATGTTCTGAGACTTGTTATCTATTGGATGAATGGTTAAATTTCATTTTATGTTGAATTATTCTCTCAAACGGTTTTGAGCATGTAAATTGTTGAATGAGCTTTAAAACCACATGTCTCTAGGTTTTATACGTTATTAATGCTTTTCTGAAATGCTCTGGCATATCGCCTACGTAGTGTAGATCATTTGTTTTAAAGTTTGATCCTCCCCCTTTTCTCCCCCAATTATATGAAGAACTGACTTCTCAAACCTAGAGGTCATTCAATGAGTTTTGCACAATAGGTCCCTCATCATTGAATTTTCCATAAGGTTGTTCACGTTTAAGGTAAAATTAAGAGTCAACAATATCATCCAATTCCTTTGCATATAAAGTTTTCCAATCTTTCTTATTGTTTGATGATGCAAATGCATGAAAAGTAGGTTTAGAATTCACAACTCCAGAAGGTCCAAATTCTTCAAGCTCAAAAGCAAATAATTTCCCAACCAAGGTATCTCTATTGATAGAAGTATTAGCCACCGTTCTCAATTCATTAATAGCAGTAGCCTTCATCTTGTAAGTTGGTTGTAAAGTTCTCAGAACTTTAGAACTATTTCATCTTCACTCAGAGTTCCACCACAACATTGAATTCCCATACCAATCTCATTTACCCTTTCCATGAATGCAGTAATCCTTTCATCCTCTTCCATCTTCAAGTTTTTATATCTCACTCGATAACCATCAAGTTTAGCAATCTTCATAGTAAGGTCACCTTCATTAAGAGTCTCCAACTTATCCCATATAGCATTTGCAGATGATTTCCCAGTTAATCCCATTATTTGTTGATTTGAAAGTGCACACAAGAGGGCTTCTCTTGCTCTACAATGATTCTCAAGCTCCTTATCCAATTTTTCCAGAGGAGGATTTCTAGATGCCGGATTATGAGGTGTAACACCTGATGGAATTGAAAAGAACTGAGAGGGGGGGGGGGGTTGAATCAGTGACACCAAAACTAAAACTACTTTAAACACTAACCGGTAGATGAACTTAACAAAGCTTTTAAACACAATACATGCAATCCAAAATGATATAACAACATCCACAAAAAGTAAAACATCCACCATAACACAAGTGTTTGTACGTGGAAAACCCAAATAGGTAAAAACCATGGTGAGATGGAACTCACAAGTTAACTATTTGCAGTAATAGATAACTGATCGGTTAAGGTCTACAAAGTGCTCTTCTAGGAGAGAATCTTGTTAGAGATCCCAAAGCTTGATTAGAGTCTTATACCCCGTTAAAGGTAGTACCCTGTTAGGAGTAACCTCGATGGAGGATTTCTGAATCCAAACTAATGGATCACCCTGTTAAAGGATTTATACATTGAAGCTTGTTAGAGCTTACCCGGTTAGGGGATTTTATTTTGTTGTAGTGGATTGAAAACAACAAGAATGGTTTGATCTATTTTGAGTAGCACAATACATGCTTAATCAAATCCTTCTAAACACATTCAACACTTCTCTTCTGCATACTCTGCAACTTAACTCTTTTTCCTTTTGTACATAACATAACACTTTTCACTATATCAAATAAATCATTGCTATGTCAATATATAGACCTTATGATTTCATGTTGGCCTTAAGAAATCATAACACAATTTCCTAGGTGTAGTGTATCTGGACAAGTGATCATAACTCATCACAAAAATTGCCGCTAAGAAGTTGGTGCAAGTAACTCATCACAAAATATGGTAACTCATCACAAAAGTACCAAATACCAGTTGGAACAATCAAATACCGGTTTGAATAAAACATATGAACCGTTGTCCTTAAATATTTGCTTGATCTCCATCTTGATCTTCATCTTGATGCCGACTTAGTATAATCACACACTGTCTCATATGCACATACCGGTTGACACAAAGTACCAATTAGAGATAAACCTCTTAGTATAACCTCTAACATACCGGTTGACAGAGTAAACAATTTAAGTTGCATCGGTAGTCAATATAATCATATGTGTGTGAGAGCATTTCATCAATGACAACAAATGATGAATACATTACAATCATCATCAAGCCAACAATCTCCCCCTTTGGCATTGATGGCAACACTTAGAAAATTTTACAGTAATACCGCTAAGTGTGCATACACAACAAATTTACACATTTAGTCATGCTCCCCCTTAATGCATACATTATACAAAATTTTCAAAAACACACATACATATTTCTACTCCCCCTTTGACAACAATGCCAAATTGAAAAAGTAATATATATATATATATATATATATAGAAAATTTGTATCCAGCATATACAACAATAACTTAAAAGTTCATGCATTAGCTAATCTCATAAAAATATCATTGTAGCTCTTCTTCTTCGGTGGCAAAACATTTTCCCATGATTCCAATATGTTCTTAGTATACTCAAATGTAGACAGTAGCTATGAATGAAATTCTTCCATTGAGTTCAGTGTGCAGGTTTTAGGGGTTGCAAGAATAGCTTCTGCATTGGAGTGGGCTCTCTGAAGTATGTCTACCTATGATGTGAGCTGACTTTTGAGTTCTTTAAGAGATTGAAGTCTCTTTTCCTTTTCATTATCATAGATGTCCAGTCCCGTATGCAAATCATCTACAGATTTGCTAAAGGAAAGTATAGAGTCCTGGAGTGGGACATATGCCTTGCATATCCTTTCAAGTTCTTGCTCTATTTCAATTTGACTTTTTGAAATGTCAAAATAAAAAAAGTAACATTGGAGGTAGAAGCAAGATACTTTCCTCTTGTTTCAATAGCTTTACTCAACATACTTTTATTTTGTGATAGAGTCATTTTGTCACTATCAATATCCTTTGCCAAATTTTCTCCATATTTCTTCTTGTAAATCTTTTCAACATATAGTTGAGCAACATCTTCTAGTGAGTTGATTTGATTAGATGCATCTGCAACTAACTGACCAAGTTTGCTAATAGGTGTAGATAGATATGTTGTACATGTTTCCAGTAGTAGACCAGATAAAATATCTACTGCAATCTGAATTGTTTCATCTTCAATCCTTTGCTCTTTCAATCTATTCTTATGCGCTCTAGATTGCATGACATTTGCAATCTTCATTATTTCTGATGTGCTTAAATTATTCATATCAATAGGTCCTAAGATACTTAGAAAATCATCATCATCTTCATCAAGTTGTTTCTGCTTTGCTGGTTTAGAGGATACAACCTTAATGCTTGTTTTCTCTATATTCTTCTCTGTTTCCTCTTCAGAGGACTGTGTGACAACAATTTTAGTAGGCTCCTTCTGAATAACTTGAATGACCGGTGGAGATTGGGGTTTCTCCAGTTGTTCTGTTGCCGGTGGATTGTCCACTTTTAGTTGAGTTGCCGGTTGCTCAACTAAGGTAACTTGTACATCAACATTTACAGGAGGCTCCATATCTGGTGCAGTGTTATCTCCAGATAGGTCAATTGTGTCCTGAACATCATCAACAACATGAATAATGGAGTTATCCTTTTTCTTGAGAGGATAGACCTCATTAGGTTAAATAATCTCTTCTTCATCCATTTTCGATTGATTAACATCATCAACAACATTATCCTCATTCATAGAGGATTGGATGAGTTCTTCCATTTTTCTGATTTCATAGGCTATTTGATGGGTCTCAGTTTCAACAATTGCCTTCTTTCCACTGAGTAACTTCAGTTTTCTTGCTTTGATTGTAAACTGAGATTTGTATTGAGCAACTAAGGCACTAATATCATCTTTAGAAAATTCAAAGAAATATTGTACAAATACCTCATCAATGATTTCTTTTTCTAATTTAATAGATTCCTTCCATTTATTCAAAAGAATAGTGTACAAATAATTTGATATATCCTTTTCTAGTTCATGTGGATATCTACTGTAATGACACAAATGAGTAATTACCTGTTGAATCACTTGCTCTTTCTCATTTTCAGTGAAGGAATCAAAATGCTTTTTTACATTGTCAAACTTATTCCTCCTTAGTGTCTTCATTGTTCTTTCAAAATGGGTTTCTAGCTTGAAAGATGCTATATCAATAGGCATAGTTGCCTTTGGCACTTCCTAAACCTTCTTGGATATTCTGCTTGTTGTTTTTGCCTTCTTTGGTTCTTCATCAGAATCCATTCCCTGAGACTCTGATTGCAAAATTAATTTCTTGGCTCTCTTCTTTGTCTCCTTCTTAATATATACTTTAGGTTCCAGTTCCTTTTTGGTTAGGACACTCCAGGTAACCCTAGTACTCTTTTTTGCTGTAGATGCTTCATCAGATTTTTTATTCTTTCCTCTTGCACTTTTAGCAGGTGCAGTACTGGTTTGTGTAGGTGCATCTTGGACTGCCACAATATCCAATTTTGCCTTCTTTTTATCTTTAGGTGATGCTAATAGGGTATTAGCATAACCAACCAGTAGATCATAGTTTACCTCATAACTTATGTCTTCCATTTCTTCCTCTCTTGGCTCAATTGCTTGCATTAGGCAAAAATCAGTGGTAACAGTGAAGATTATATCCTTTTCAAAGTGCTTTACCACTTCTTCAGGTAGTATCATTCTCATGCTCATTTTCTTTTGGAACTCGTTAAAATACTTATTCATGGCAGCAGGGAAAGTATTCTTTATAGCCTTGATGTTGTTCTTAATTTGTGTTGAGACTGGTGAGTCCTTTGACCACTCAATGTCTCCAATTCCTGGTAGAAAGTTCTGAAAATAAAAGAATAGTCCAACTAATAGCTGACCAAACTTGAATTTCAAATTTCTATCCTTCTTGATAGATTGTAAATTCAAGAACAATTGACTCCTGATAGCTTCAGAGAGATCATAATTTGCATCATCAACAATCATTCTGTGAGCTGTATGAACTGCTGCTGAAGGGACACTGTTAAGTCTACTAGAGTAAAATACTTGGTAGCCTATTACCATTGCTGCTAGTTTTACTGCAGGGTCTTTAATGTTGTTAACAAAAAAAGCACGCCCATCAGATGTAGAACCAGTTAAGTTGAAGACAACATCCTTAGAAATTCTCCTTGACTCAGGTACTTCACCGGTTGAGAAATAACCAGTCACAACCTGAATGGCTTCCTTTGTAATTGTGTGAGTTCTTTCTAAATAGATGTTTTCTCCATGAACTCAACTCAAAATGATTCTGATATGCGCTTCTTCGAAATCTTCAATAAAATAAGCGGCATTATGAAAACCCTTTTCAAAAATCCTAGCATACTTTGTCTTAATCTTACCGTTCTCATCACAAAGTGATTTCATCTGTGTGTAAATGTATAGAGATCCTAAATCTTCTATCTTGTAGTTAATGTAACTAGACAAATCACCTTTGACCAAAACTCCACTTGGAACTTGTGACAATGCATTATATGACACAATCTGTTATGCCTTTACAACTTCCATAGGCTCAGAAGTAATCATTAACCTCTCTACAGTCTTTGAAGTTGATGCCATTTCAGATGAACAATATTCAAAGTAGTATGTTCAAAGCAATAGCTTGTTTGGCACACGTTGCCCTATTTACCGATTGAAATTCCCAAGTCCACACCAGTTCGACCTTCTGCAACCTTCAATTCAACTTAATTTCACAAATCATGAAACAATTCGGCAAATAACAGCAAAACAATCTTTCTCAGCTCAGCAAGCTCTCCAAATTTCTTTCTAGAATGCATTAGGATAAAAATGACAAAGTAAAAATCAATTTTATCCTTTTTACCTACTGCATTAAATGCTCACCCGTTAGGGTTACAAACCTTAATTTCACCGCTCAAGGGGAAAACCGGTTGATAACATATTGACAAAAAGTTACCAAAATTTCATGTTTCAAAATTCTTTTCCCACTCATTTTTCACAAGGGGTTCGGAGGTATTTTAACCATTGAGATCCCCTTAGCCATATTAAAAAAGGCTTAAGTCATCGGTGCAGGGTTCTCTTCACTGGGTGAAGGAACAATTTCTTCTCCAGGTGAGTCATCACTTTTCTTCTTCCAAATCTGATTCATTTCCTCTCTGGTTTCTTCAACATTAACTTTCTACTTTCCTTTCTAAACCTTAGAAGAATTGACCAGTTTGCTATTTCTAGATCTACAAAATTTTGCTAAGTACCCCAGTTTGTTACAGTGATAACAGGCCATACCAGATGATCTCCAAGGTCCTACATTTTCTCTTCCTGTTCTTCTTCTCTAGTTCATAGCCACATGACCAAAGTTGTTACAGATGGTGCAAATAACATTTGCTACCTTTTCCATCTCAAATGGACTAAACCGGTTGCTGTAGGGTCTTTGCCAGTTCAGGTTTACCCAGTTGTTAAAGTTCCCCATCCGGTCACCATTTGATCTTGGATGCATGTGTGGTACAAGATTATTTGCTCCATATCTGCACTCAATAGATCTATGTCCATACATTCCACATGTGAAGCAATGACCTTCAAATTTCTTGTACACATACCTAGCATTAGTATTGTAACTTGCATTTCTATTAGGTTTGTCTCTACAAACATTTGCAGTGTGACCAGATTTATGGCAAACAAAACAAATAGGTTTAAAGACCTTCTTACCGGTAGGCTTATTGATCTTAGGAGAAGATTTTCTCTTAGGATTGTTGCTCTTTGTACCAGAGGATTCATCTTTTTCAGTTGTGTGAAAACCAAGTCCAGAGATATCACCCTTCATTATTTGTGATTGAATTTGTTCTTTTAGCATGGTATAACTTTTGCTGAACTTCTCTAATTTCTCATTGGCTTCAGTAAGTTGTTTGGTGAGATATTCATTATGCTTTGATAGGTTCTCTCTCAGAGATGATGCCAGTTCAAGATATACCTGCAGGTTCTCCTTTTCTTCTCTTTCAGCAATCAAATGCTCATGCATAGTGACACTTTCCCATTTGATCTTTGTAATCTCTTGATCTCTTTCCTTGATAAGATCTTCAACAACTCTTTTGGATTCCAGTTCCCGACTCATGTGGATAGTGAGACCTTCTAGCTCTCTCCTCAGATTCAGTTTCTCACACTTTAACTTTTCAACTTCCTCCGCTAAAGCATTAATATTGGCTTCATTTGAAGAACTATTATTAGATATCTCTAATAGTTATTCAGTTATCTCTCTCCTTTTGACTTGTGAAGCTTTCAGTTTGACCCTAAGGGTTTCAAGTTCATTTTTGCTGTCTTCTAGCTCTCTATCCATTTCTAAGTAGCTCATGTCCCCCATGGTGGTTTAAAGGCTCCCTTCTAAGTGATTAGGCTTCAAAGAAGTTAGGCTTTGATACCAATTGATGGATTTGAAAAGCACTGAGAGGCGGGGGGGGGGTGAATTAGTGACACCAAAACTAAAACTACTTTAAACACTAATCGGTAGATGAACTTAACAAAGCTTTTAAACACAATGCATGAAATCCAAAATGATATAACAACATCCACAAAAAGTAAAACATCCACCATAACACGTGTTTGTATGTGGAAAACCCAAATAGGTAAAAACCACAGTGAGATGGAACTCACAAGTTAACAATCTGTAGTAATAGATAACTGACCGGTTAAGGTCTACAAAGTGCTTTGGTAGGAGCGAATCTTGTTAGAGATCCCAAAGCTTGATTAGAAGCTTATACACTGTTAAAGGTAGTACCCTATTAGGAGTAACCTCGATGGAGGATTTCTAAATCCAAACTAATGGATCACCCTGTTAAAGGATTTATACATTGAAGCTTGTGTAGCGTCGTAAATTGTATGCACTTGCTAGGGTGGTACAATTTCACACCTAGTTTAGCACCCGCCTTGGCGCATCTTGCATTTTGCATTGCATTTCCCCTTTAGCACTTAATTAATCAAATTAATTAGGTCTAAGGTTCTATTTTATCATCTCCCATATCATAAAGTTGGGCCCTTTTCATTAAAGTGTGCCCCTTTCATTTTATTCTTCCAATACATCATTTAACCTAAAACGCTAATTAGGTCCTATTTTGAACTTGGGGGCTTGATTTCGGGGGTCAAAACATCTCGAAATCAGCTGTAACTTCAGGATTCTCTCTAAAATCATCATATCCGACGGCCCTGAAAATTTGGTGAAAAGTTGTCGGGACCATGGCGCCCGGAGAGGACCATGGCGCCCGGAGTGCACATGGTCCCGCACATTTTTCCCAAAATTTTAGGAGCGCAATCCAATCATAAAATAAAGCTTAACCCCAAGAAATTGGCGGGAGATTCAATCTCTAGGTCGGTCAAAAGTTGAAATTAAGACCTAGGGTTTCATATATAAGAGCTATCTTTCTTCATTTGAAAGGATCCAGAATTTTGGCTTTCAAGGACCTTCTATGCAGCGAAAGAGCAGATCTTTGAAGACTTCAACAAAATTCAACATCCATCCATCAAGCATTCATCAATTTCATTCATTTAGGGCTTTGAAGACATTGAAGAACAACAGGAGATTACCGACTGAAGATTGGCTTGTACCCCTCCCTTGGGGGTTGGGTATGATTTCATGTTGTTTTCATGTCTTTGCATAATCTTCAATATATCATTTATCCATGCTTTAGATCACTTTGCATCTTGATTTAGAGCATTTACATGATCATTTACAAGCAATTAGGGTTTACTTTCTAGGTTGCTCTAGTTTGCTTACTTGCATTTTAGATCTTGCACACACACAAGGTCTGCACACACATTACTTTTACAATAAAACTTGGCTATTCGTGGAGGTGGAAATCACCGAAGCGGGGGTTTGACTAAGGCAAAACCCTATATAGCCGCCCAAAACACCTTTTCAGATATAAGTGCAGGTTTCAGGATTCGGACGACGCCACAAGTTGCAGATTCGAAAGAAGCAGACGGAGGCGGGACCACACACCAAGTTTCAGAGCAGAAGACCAGGACAGGGGCGTGGGGTGCCCTGGTCCTGCCAGGACAGGGGCACTAGGTGCCCTGGTCCCTGGGACAGGGGTGCTGGGTGCCCTGGTCCTCCTAACAGACAACATTTCTGACAGTTTTCCAGAGTGCAAAACAGCAGTTTCAGGTGCAGTTTCAGAGGCAGAATCAGGACAGTGGCGCTCGCGCCGCCGTCCCGAACATTTCCACTCAGATTTTGACTCTGGGTACGCATTTTCATTCTTGTCTTATCTTTGTATTTACAGCTTTCCATTGTTTAATTTCAATTCTGCAATCTTATTATTAGTTCATACTTGCATTCTAGGGTTAGGAATTGAACTTGCATAATCTTACCTTTCAATTACAACAAAGGAATAGAAATCCTAATAGGTAGCCCGTGACTCTCTCTTTCACAAAAAGAAGTAGCCAATTGTGTGATACCTCTAGGCTCTTTCGTATTCCACAAGTGTGTGGTTGAAAGTGAGATTAGGGCATGTTTGCTTAGTGTCACTTTTTCTCCAACACATTTTGGTGAACCCGACGTGAATCTTATTATTGCTTTCTTTTGCATTACATTTGTTAGATCTAAATCTAGATTTAGCGTGTTTCATTTAAGTTTCATTTTCAAAAGAAAAAAAGAAGGAAAAGAAAGAGTGTGTTTTGTTTCTTTGCATTGTGTGCAATTTTTATTTGAACATGTCAGATTTTTATTTGCAAGATGTTCATATTTGTGATGATTATGAGTTAGATGAAGCTTTAGATGAGTTTTTGAAACCTAAAGATACCAAACCTTCATTTTACCAAAAACTCATAAACATTGTTACTATGCCATTTCATTGTGATGAGAAAGATAAGTCGAATGATTCCTCTCAAGGGTACATTCCTATCAACTCTTCCACTAAATCTAGTAACATGGTTGTTTTCAATGATCCCCTCTATGAAGAGATATCTCCTTTTGAATCAAAAGATAAACCTTTTTATGATCATGCTTTATTGGATGATGCCCTTGATGACTTTGTGGCTCCTAAAAAATGCTCCCTTCATGTGGATCCTTTTGTGCAAGAAGATGACATTATCCCTACATTTCCTAGTGATGGCATTTCCTTTTCCAACAAAATTCCCACTAGAGATGATGAATTAATGATAAATGCTTACCCTTCTCCTAAAGTTTGTCTTACCCATAAGCATCCCTTAGAGAAAGAAGATGAAATAATAAGCAATTTCTTTAATTCTCTCTCCCCTAAAGATCATATTGAACATATTTTGAGGAAAGAGGATGAGTTTAACACATCTATTGATGCTCTCCCTCCTAAGGATGAGGAATTAATAAACAATGTTATCTCCTCTCCCGAAATTGACAATGCTTCAAACATTCCTTTCAACAACTTCACTATTTGGGATGAACCATTAGAAGAAGGTGTAGATTATTCTCTACCCTGTGAGAGAACCCTAGTCAAAGGGGATGAAATCAAGATTAAAAACTCCCTTGATAGTTTCTCACCTTCCTTGAATCTCAATTATTCTGCCTCTGAAAATAAAGCATCTCCCTCTCCTCAACTTGGTTCTACTCATAAGGATACCCTAGTTCAAAGCAAGATGGTTGACATCTCTTTCAAAGATCTCCCTCTCAAAAGTGAGACTTTAGGGAGTAATGTTGATCCTTCTCCTAGAGAGTTTATTCCCCATGTAGATCCTTTGATGATAGAGGATGATATGACCTTTCCTAGTATTACTTTTCCTACTAGAACATCAATGCCTACCCCTTGTCTCTCTCCTAAAATTGATTTAATCCGTGATAAGATTTTAGTGCAAGAGAAGACTATCAATAATTCTTCCAACAATTTTGTTCATTCCTCTAAACCATCCTCAATCAATTTGGTACATGTGAATGAAACACCTAACAAACCTCTCTTCACTGTCCAAGGTGCTTGTCCTTCTCAAAATTCTCAACCTTTAAATAAGCCTATCTTAGTGGTTCAAGGCGGTTATGCTAATGATTCTTTTTGCACTCCTAAGAAACCTATTATTACTGTGCAAGGAGGTTATTCTACTAAGAGCCCTTATGAGTATGCTAAGCAAATGACTAGAGAGAGTTATCATGCGGTTGCCCATACTTATAATACTAGAAACAATAGGCAACCTAATCCTCCTCCAGTTATCCCAACTTCACTTCCTCCTTCCCAACCAATTCTTCCGCAAGCTCCACGGATTTCACAAGTTCTTGGTAAGGAATATGATCTCATAGAACAACTTAAAGCTACCCCTGCAAAGATATCCCTTTGGGATTTGATCCAAACTTCTTCTGCTCATCATGGAATGTTACAAGATGCCTTGAACGATTTGAATGTTCCTCCACCTAATACATCTAGTAATATAGTATCTTTGGTTAACTCTGTGATGAATCCTAAAGCTCAAATTGTGTTTACTCAAGATGAGTTGCCTACTAGTGAAATTCAACATCAATATGATCCCTTGATGATTGTGGTTATCATAAATGACACTACTATAAGACGAACACTGATAGATAATGGTTCTGGCCTTAATGTGTGTAGCATTAATCTATTGCATAAGATGAATGTGGATACATCCCTTATTGAGCCTGACTCTCATCCCATTCAAGGCTTTGATAATGTGGCTAAGTCTTCATTAGGTATTATCACCTTACCCATCACAGTGGGACCCATTACTTTTCCTACTCCTATCCATGTTATGTCAGGAAATCTAACATACAACTTGTTATTAGGGAGACCTTGGATTCACAGTATGCAAGCTATCCCCTCTACATTGCATAGACAAGTTAAATTTATTTATAACAATAAGACATATACCTTGATAGGTGATACTAATTCTCAAGCTTGTTTGCAAACATCCACTTCCAAAGGGAGTTCTTCTAAGCCTTCCTCTTCTAGTGATGACTCATTAAACAAGATACCTATGGATGAATCATCACCCTTTGATAATCAAAATTCTTTGGATGAGTCTGAAGTTCCTGAAGAAGATTCTTCTCAACTTGAATCTACACATGAAAAGGCTTTTTATCCTGAGAAGGTTCTCACAGAAGATGATTGGGGATCTCTTGATTTCAATCCCACCTTTGTAGGTGAGTATAGGGTTCCTCCTAGAGAGCTTAAAGTTAAAAAGAAGGAAGAAACTAGAGATCAATCAGTCTTACCTGAACCTATGAGCAATAATTTTGTGGCTGCTTCTCAAACTTCTTCTCCTCACACCTCTAATTCTGAAGAATTTGATTCTTTGCCTTATGAAAAACCACCTTTTCTTTCTGAAATGGCTAATCGTTATGGTCGTGGTTTCCATATTTTGGCTAAGAGTGGCTGTAGTGGAAATGGTTGTGGCGCAAATGAACAAGGAATTAAAGTTCCTTTAGAACATAACATGCATGAATATTCATTTGGACTTGGATATAATCTTTCTAAGCCCACCAAAGCATCTAAAAGACCATCTCTCAATGTGAATGCTATATTTAGTAGTGATGATGATCTCACTTCAACTAAATCGTCTTCTACTTCTATCAGCTCTCATTCCCCTCATAAGGAAATCTTGGCGATGAACAAATATCTTTATGAATCCCCTCAAATTTCTAAATCCACTTATGAATCTTTATCTCCTATTCATCATAAAGTCCTTTCCTCCAGGGATAAGGCTCTAATAAATTACACTCATCCCTCTTCTAAGATTTCTTGTGACATTTCTTCTTCAATTTTTATCATTTTATACATGTTTTTGATCTCACTTATAGTTGAGCATTTAGCATGTCATATTCAAATACCTCATTCAATCTATCATGTCTTTAAATAACATTAATGGCTATTATGTTGCTCATCATTATGTGACATTGGTAGCTCATTTACTGGGGGCTCATTGTCATTCATGATGGTACAATTTCAAGTGCAATCATATTTTTGAAGCAACATAATAGCCTAATTTTCTATGTTATCTTTTGTTCCTATGGGGACAAGAGTGATTTCATACATCTCTTCTTTTTATGATTAAAATTTCCCTTTGGGGTAATAGTGTGGAAATATTGATAATCTTTTCTTTAGAATCCTCTTTTCCTAGATATGGGAGAAGATGTGTATTCTCTTTCTTACCTTACCCACTTCTTGTGAGGAGCATTTTACATACACTAATGTCTTGCTTGCATGAACTCATGTGAGTATGTAGTACATTTTTCTTATGTCTAAATCTCTCCTTAGAAGATTGTGTAAGCCCTTCTCATTGTCCTTATCCTTGGGAGGCAATGATCTTTCCTTATTTTTTTATCTAAGGATCCACTTTTTCCTATTTCGTGGATGGTGTGAACTTTATTACTTGATGTTATTCCTTGTATGCATTTGTTGTTGTTTGTTCAAGGATTCTCTCTTACAAGAGGTGTAAGTCCTTGATTACAACCTCTTTTGCACTTGGTAAAATGCATCCATAATGAATTCACTCTCCCAATTGGGTTAAAAAGAGCGTCATCCTTCATTAAGAATCACTTTCACCTTGCAAAAGATGGAAGTATTGCATTCTTATTCTCTTCTTTGTCTTATTCTAGAAGATGGTATATTTGTCTAAGATAACTCCTCTCAGGGATAGGTGTCTTTTGTACAAAGATCTCTTCTCCTCTAAGGATCTCCTTTACACATACTACAAGATATCCCTTTTCAACTATCTTATCCTTGCTTAAAGAGTGCAAAACTCTCTTGCTTGGATCTATGACATTGTTGCATTTTTGGGGTATCTTCTTTTGTGATGAAGGTAGGTATCCTTGTTCTACTTTGCTTATGACATAAACACTACACTTTTTGAGCAATGGGTCATTCTTGGAACAAGAGCACAGACTCTTAGAGCGAGATGTCACGCTTTTGTACTATACATATACAGGTTGTAGCATACTCGGGCATAAACTCCTATGAGGTGCTTCTAACCTCCCTTACACACACATGCACGAGGTTGAGTGGAACTAGTGGCATAAGGCTAGACTTTCTCACTCTCCTCCCTTACATGGATCACCTAGACAGACTCTAGGGGCTAGTTTTCCATGTCCTTTTTCCCATGGATCACCTAGACAAGATCTAGGGGCGAGAAGTCCATGTTTTCTCTCTCACTATTCTTCTCATGGATCACCAATGTGTGTATTCATGCTTTTTTTCTTTCTTTTCTTCTCTTTGCATTTTGTTTCCATTTACATCCTTCATCTTGTGTTAGAGAACTCTCAAATCCTCACACTCTTTGTTGTGTTGGAATTGAGATTTAGTCCTCTTTCTTACCAAATGATTCTCCATTAATTTTTGATCTCATATCAAATCTTCTTGTGAGCATTTGTCATCAATATTCTTTAACAATTCAAAGTGGTAAACATGATACCCTGTTTCAACTCACTAAAATTAGCAAGCTGAAACAGGGGGGGCATATAGCTACCCTCGAATTTTCATCACCTTCCTTAGTAAGCATTAGGTGATTTTGTGATCTAATGTGTGTTTTGTAGGGTGCGGTTCTTAACTGTGTACTGTAGATGCCGCTGGGGGCTTCGTCCAACAACTTATGGATATATCCTTTTTCAAATAATGTTTACTTTTCTGTACTTTAGCTTGCATATGCACGTAGTGTTCATATGACCGCTAAAGTGGGGGCTAAATGTAGCGTTGTAAATTGTACGCACTTGCTAGGGTGGTACAATTTCACACCTAGTTTAGCACCCGCCTTGGCGCATCTTGCATTTTGCATTGCATTTCCCCTTTAGCACTTAATTAATCAAATTAATTAGGTCTAAGGTTCTATTTTATCATCTCCCATATCATAAAGTTGGGCCCTTTTCATTAAAGTGTGCCCCTTTCATTTTATTCTTCCAATACATCATTTAACCTAAAACCCTAATTAGGTCCTATTTTGAACTTGGGGGCTTGATTTCGGGGGTCAAAACATCTCGAAATCAGCTGTAGCTTCAGGATTCTCTCTAAAATCATCATATCCGACAACCCTGAAAATTTGGTGAAAAGTTGTCGGGACCATGGCGCCCGGAGAGGACCATGGCGCCTGGAGTGCACATGGTCCCGCACATTTTTCCCGAAATTTTAGGAGCGCAATCCAATCATAAAATAAAGCTTAACCCCAAGAAATTGGCGGGAGATTCAATCTCTAGGTCGGTCAAAAGTTGAAATTAAGACCTAGGGTTTCATATATAAGAGCTATCTTTCTTCATTTGAAAGGATCCAGAATTTTGTCTTTCAAGGACCTTCTATGCAGCGAAAGAGCAAATCTTTGAAGACTTCAACAACATTCAACATCCATCCATCAAGAATTCATCAATTTCATTCATTTAGGGCTTTGAAGACATTGAAGAACAATAGGAGATTACCGACTGAAGATTGGCTTGTACCCCTCCCTTGGGGGTTGGGTATGATTTCATGTTGTTTTCATGTCTTTGCATAAGCTTCAATATATCATTTATCCATGCTTTAGATCACTTTGCATCTTGATTGAGAGCATTTACATTATCATTTACAAGCAATTAGGGTTTACTTTCTAGGTTGCTCTAGTTTGCTTACTTGCATTTTAGATCTTGCACACACACAAGGTCTGCACACACATTACTTTTACAATAAAACTTGGCTATTCGTGGAGGTGGAAATCACCGAAGCGGGGGTTTGACTAAGGCAAAACCCTATATAGCCGCCCAAAACACCTTTTCAGATATAAGTGCAGGTTTTAGGATTCAGACGACGCCGCAAGTTGCAGATCCGAAAGAAGCAGACGGAGGCTGGACCACACACCAAGTTTCAGAGTAGAAGACCAGGACAGGGGCATGGGGCACCCTGGTCCTGCCAGGATAGGGGCGCTGGGCTCCCTGGTCCTTGGGATAGGGGCGCTGGGCACCCTGGTCCTCCTGACAGACAACATTTCCGACAGTTTTCCAGAGTGCAAAACAGCAGTTTCAGGTGCAGTTTCAGAGGCATAATCAGGACAGTGGTGCCCGCGCCCCCATCTCGAACATTTCCACTCATATTTTGACTCTGGGTATGCATTTGCATTCTTGTCTTATCTTTGTATTTACAGCTTTCCATTGTTTAAGTTCAATTCTGCAATCTTATTATTAGTTCATACTTGCATTCTAGGTTTAGGAATTGAACTTGCATAATCTTACCTTTCAATTACAACAAAGGAATAAAAATCCTAATAGGTAGCCCGTGGCTCTCTCTTTCACAAAAAGTAGTAGCCAATTGTGTGATACCTCTAGGCTCTTTCGTATTCCACAAGTGTGTGGTTGAAAGTGAGATTAGGGCATGTTTGCTTAGTGTCACTTTTTCTCCCACACAGCTTGTTAGAGCTTACCTGGTTAGGGGATTTGATTTTGTTTTAATGGTTAGAAAACAACAAGAATGGTTTGACCTATTCTGAGTAGCACAATACTTTCTTAACCAAATCCTTCTAAATATATTCAACACTGCTCTTCTCCATACTCTGCAACTTAACTCTTTTTCCTTTCGCACATAACATAACACTTTTCACTATATCAAATAAATCATTGTGATGTCAATATATAGACCTTATGATTTCATGTCGGCCTTAAGAAATCATAATACAATTTCCTAGGTGCAGTGTATCTGGACAAGTGATCATAACTCATCACAAAAATTATCGCTAAGTAGTCGGTGTAAGTAACTCATCATGAAATGTGGAAACTCATCACAAAATGTGGTAACTCATCACAAAATTACCAAATACCAGTTGGAACAACCAAATACTGGTTTGAATAAAACATATGGACCGTTGTCCTTAAATCTCCGCTTGATCTCCATCTTGGTCTCATATGCACATACCGGTTGACACAAAGTACCAGTTAGAGATAAACCTCTTAGTATAACCTCTAACATACTGGTTGACAGAGTAAACAATTGAATTTGCACCGGTAGTCAATATAATCATATGTGTGTGTGAGAGTGGTTCATCAATGACAACAAATGATGAATACATTACAATCATCATCAAGACAACAACACCATTCTCTATGATCTCCCAAATCTCCTTGCCAAGACGTCTCAGATGAGTTTCCATCTGAATCTTCCATACTCTATAATTTGTTCCATCAATCCTAGAAATATCTCTCTGAAAGATAGCTCCAGATGGGGATGAACTTGAACTGTTAGTCCCCATAGGATCTTCCTCAAGCGGTTAAGCTTCTATATAGAGGACCAGAGCTTTGATACCAATTGTTAGATAGTTCAAATAACCGAAAGACAACTGAGAAGGGGGCAGGTGAATCAGTTGTCACAGATTACTGAAACCTTAAGCAATTAAAACTTTAATATTGGAACCCAAAACATTAATACCAGAATGCTTAAACAAATTACCGAAATAGCAGATAAACCAATTAAGCATAAACAACATTAAGAGAATAAATACCATCCACATGAGACCAATATTTATATGTGGAAAACCCGGTAAAGGGAAAAACCACGGTGGGAAGCCTACCCACAGTCAGATAATACTTCTGCAACAAGTATGTGATTTACAATTGAGGGGCCTCCACTTGTAGGAAGGCCAACAACCTAGAGCCCACTTCTCATCACAAAAGGAGTCTCACTGACTACATAGAAATCTAGACTACAATCTAGAAGAAGTAATGAACTGCAAAGATAACATCTCCTATGCCTGAGTATAGTTTCGGTTAAGCTGAATACTGGAGGACTAAATCCTCTTACATAAACCCAACTCGGTCTCCAATGATTGACCAAATCCTTTGCCTGAATGATTGTTACATTGTTCGCACATTGCCATCCTCACATTATCCCCTTTCCTATATCTTGATGATCTACAAGGAGATCTTACATCATATATATACAAACCCTCTACCATAAACAATTAGGTCGGCCACCAAACAATAAACCAATTACATAATTACAAAACATGTCGGCCTAAGACCAAACAAATAATATCCAACCCATAAGACATCTCAGAAACACATTGAGAGGTCCAATCCACACATTACATTAAGGTAGTCCATAACCTAGATAAACCGGGACCCAATTTAGGTCCACACTGTTACTTCTTACTAAGTTGCCATTAGTTTTATGTCCAAAGTCATTCTATATACTCTAGTTTGTTACTACTACTGAAATATTGAGTCAGTAAGCACAGAGCAGTCGGTTATAGAAGAAAGTAGTCACAGAGCCTAGTATACACCGAGCTATCTACCGAGTAACACTCTATGTCTACCAAGTAGTAAAAATGATATACTGAGTGAACACACACCAAGTGAAACGTGTTACCAGATTCATTGAACCTAGACACACATGGGAAACGTGTTACAAGATCGAGGAGCAGGGAATCATTATCACTTAGGAAATTGCACCTTAAAGATTTTGTATGATCTTGAGGTCATCTATCCAATGAAATATTTTGTATGGTTATTCATTCGATAAATCATGTTTGTAAGATCGAAGCAATGAACAGATCACTGACATAAGAGATCTATTTATACAACATGAATTAAGGATCAAACAGAGAGGAATATGAAGCAAGACATGTGTAATAGCTAAGGAAGCACTGAGTATTGTGACTGTTAGAGACACAAAGGTCACTGAGAAGGATTTTAGAGAATAGTCAAGGAACAAAGTAAACAGAAGGGTTTACCGAGTTACTTTATGGATTATCGAGGTATGCTATAAGCAAGGTAATCTCATTTTGAGCACATAGAATCTGCTATAACATTTCAGATGTGAAGTTGCAGATATTTGTAAAGATTTTATTGTAATATTTTGAGTTGTAAGAGAAACCTTTAACAGGGTAAAAGACTCTAACAAAGTCTATAAATTGTAAAGCCTTTAATCAGGTGTGGCATTTAGAATAAGTGTTGTAAAATCCTTTAGCAAGGTAGATCTAATGATCTTGATACTCCTAACAAGGTAAGCTATCAGAAATAGCTAAACATGTAGCTCTAACTGAGCAACCTTTATTATTGCAGTAGTGAAGTTGTGGGTGCCATCCCCACCACAGTTTTTCTCTCTAACCAAGAGTTTCTGCGTAACCAAAATATATGTGTTATGGAGTGAATCATGTATGATTGTTATTTATTTGTTTTAGCTTTATGTTATGTTACAACATTTTTTGGTTTATGCTTAATAGTAAAGTTATTGTTGAAGAAAGGATTTGAAGTACTGATTCACCCCTCCCCTCTCAGTACATTAGCTTTCCATATTGGGCCTAACAATTGGTATCAGAGCTTCAATATTGGAAAAGGGATTAACAACCTAAAGAAAAAGATCTTATCAATGGAAGGCTATAAACAATCTTGGAGAATTGTGTATTTGCAAGAAGAGTTGGATCATGCTAATCAAGTGATTGCAGACATGCAAAGACAAATGCAAAAATCATTGAAAGTCAAAAGAAGATTGTCTGATGATTTGCAAGACTCTCAAGAGTTAGTGGAACAAATTGAGACATCATCTAAGAACAGTATATCTGAAGAGACTGAAGAGATGATTGGAGAACTAAAAGAAAAGAACAAAGCACTGATTGATCAGCTAAAAGAAATGAAAAGAGAACATGAACATTTTAGCACACAGATGACTGAAAATCTTGATGCATTAAGGACAACCGAGGATAAAGCAAGAGATCTAGAAAGAGAAAAACAACAACTTGAAGCATTAGTATCTGAAAAGAATGATTAAATCACAAGGTTGACTGGGATTCAACAAAATCTATCAGATCAATTGGGTTATGCACACCATGAAGCAAATCTGAAAGATGATGAGAATCAAGCATTAAAACTTGAACTATCAAGATTGACCGATGAACTTGAAACAAAGAAGAAATCCAAAGAAACACTGAAGAAGAGTTATGAAGCATCAAAGATGTTGGATGAGCAACTTAATACAAAAAGACCCAACAAAGTTGCAAGACTCAGTTACAAAGGAAAAGACTCTACCAAGAAGGGAATCCACACTACCGAGAGAGGAGAATCATCAAAGCAAGCTGGAAACAAGAAGAACATCAAAGGAAAGAAACTTATTTGCAACTACTGTGGAAAACAAGGACATACTGCCAACATGTGCCAAATCAGAAAAGGTAAGCAACCGAATGTCACAAGGTCTAATGGTTATTATTAAAATTTCAATAAATATGGTCACACATCTAACCAATGTAGGACAAAGTCTGCTAGCAATTATCAAAAGGCAAAATTTAAAGGGTTTTGTAAAAACTACAATAGATATGGACATAGTACCGAGAAGTGTTGGTTTAAGCAAAAGAACTATATGTGGTCTGCACACCGAGCAAATACTGGAAGCTATCGAACTCACATAGATCCTAAATGACAATATGCTGCAGTACCATGGGATTACAATACAAGGATATGGTGTGAATGCTATTGAAGATATGGACATATAAGTGCCAATTGCTTTATAAGGTTTGGAATGAACAACTGAAGATCATGGAGAAATCCTGGTATGGCATGTTTTCATTGTCACAAAGTTGGACACTTGGCTAGAGATTGCAGAGATCAACCTAGAGGAGACACTGAGGAAATAAAAGGCAAATTATAGATGATTTGGAAAAAGAAGGAAATTGTGTCAAATGAAGAAAGCACCTTATCTACTGAGTTAGGTGCACCTATTCCAAATTAATCGGTAAAGGTATGAAGGGACTGCATTCTCTCAAGCTTAAATATTAATAGTTCCTATTTTATCATGTACTTAATTCAAAATCTGCATAACTAAAGATGCATTAGGAAATTTGAAATTTTATCAAGTCTTTTGGAAGCCTGTCTAGTCGGTAAATACAGGAAGTCTGGCTACTCGGTAAAATCATAAAAAGGAAGTGGTACTGAGTGCATTTAATGTTTTCTGACCTAACTGCATGAAGCCCGATAAGGTATATTATGTACTTAAAGCTTTTGCATGGTCATTTTACACTTATCAAGTTTTCAAGAAAGCAGAGCAAAGCGATTCAAAAGCGATCAAACCTCCTCCAAAGTGAAATTCAAGGTATTTACATCAATCACAACGCATTGTCAAGCTAGTTTACTGATCATATCAGTTGTGAATATCTGTTTTACATTTGTTAAGTGGAAAGCATCTGCCGTTTAAAAGTTTTCAAACCCTAAGGATCTTTTGTTAAGTGATTATCTGAAATTTGAAATGGCACCTAAGATCCAGAAGCCCGTTGTTGTTGAGAACATTGAAAAGCCCTCACTGAAATACTCTCTAACTCCCAAAGTAGCATCTGAACCGGATGATAAAACTGCATTTTTACTCATTCTGGATAGGGTTTTACTAGTTGAGGATGTCATATTCTTCACTAAGTGTCATGTTGAGGAACTAGGTCATGTTGAAATCAAGGACACATATGATGAATTGTGTACTGATGGAAAATTAGATAACAAGTTTAAACACATTAAAGTCAAGGGATTGACTGAAGCCATAACCTACCCGTGAGTCTTCAAACCCCAGTGGGTTAAATTTGTTTTGAGAAGAGTTCATGATGACTTCATGTGGTTAGAGGAGCAACCATTCAAGATCACCAAGGAAATCATCCACTTGATCACTGGTTACCCTATTTTTGATCATGCCCGAGCTCAGAAAATGATATCACAAAAGGAATTGATCACTTTAACTAGAGTTGAATCTAATTGCAGAGGACTGAAATTGAACAATGTGACAGATGCAGAGCTGAAGTTTGCCATTAGAGTAATAGGTTATTGTTTCTTTCAATCGGCAAGGGAAAACAATGTACCCTATGCAACAGTCGATTTAGCATATAAAATTGTGAAGAAAGGAATGAAAATTGATCTATGTGAAGTATTGTTGAAAAACCTGTTTGAGAATCTAAACACCATAAGGAAGCCGAAGAAGAACAACTCGGCTAACACACTTAATTTTGGATCACTTTTGGTATGCATGTTTTTCTATTTTGAGAAATTCTTTCCATCAGTCGGTAATGTAGTTTGGGAGCTACACCGACCAATCACCCATCAAATCAATGACTTCATCAAACGGCTAGGTGATAACTTCAATGATATTATGGATGATTACTTTAGCAAGTTTCAAGAAAAGATGCATAACAGGTATAGAATTCGACCCAAATTAGTAGAGAAATACAAGGATGATATATGCTTTGAAGTGGACACCGACTACTGCTATGTCAATGTTGTGGAACCGAGAACTCAATATTTGCCACCTATGGGTTATGAGATTGATTTTGACATCACGCAACAACAGATAGATGATTTTCTTACATTACCAAGGCATGCTACCGAGCTGAGATACGATACATATGAAGAAGTTAAAGAGAAAGTTAAGATGAGCATTGTAGTACCAAAGGCTACAAGGAAAGAAACAAAAATGATCAAGGCATTAACGGAGAAATTTGGAGAAGGTTCTTCCTCCACACTTGTCAAGGGAACTCTAGTCATTACTAAGGAGGAATCTGAAGCCCAAGAGGCAGCTATTACATTGAGCACTGAGTTGCCTAAAGGGAAAATTTTGAAAAGGAATAAACAGGATACATCAAAGGTATCACCGACTCCTTCAGTAAAGCACCCAAACACAAGATCATCTGCAGCGTCACCGAGTAAGAAACCAAAGTATGTTGCCACACCAAAGGTAACAAAAACTTATAAGAAATCTACTCAGAGACTCATTTTGACTAAAGAGTCCAGTGACACCGAATCTGAAGACAAAAGTAAATTTCAGATTATCAAGAGTAAAAAGGAAGATGTACATAGTGTTGATAATTTTTGTGCTAATCTGAAGCAATATGGTGGATTTGGAGCATTCAGATATGTAAAATATGACTCCAGATCTGATGCAGAAAAGAGACAAATTGAAGAAGCCGTAATCTGCACTCTTCTGAAATTCCGATTGGCCCCATTAGAAGTAACTAATTCTCTTCCAAAATAATTGTATTTGCATATTGATAATAGGTGGAAATATGCCATGGACTCGGAAAAGAAGATGAAAGAAAGAAGTCTGGTACATCTCTTTCCAGACATGTCGATAGATGAGATCAATGAACATCTGAAAAACCACCAGACAAACATCTTAGTCAAGCAAAGAGCCTTGAAATTGATGAATGGCCTTTATCTAGATGTAGAGAATGAGACCAAGGAAAAATGGTAGGAAATATTTCGAATCAAGAATGATGGTGAGCAAGTTGAAGTTGAAATAGTTGATGTCACCGAGCAAGATCCTGATATCACCGAGCAAGACCCTACTGACACTATACAAATTGATGAGGATATCATGGACACCGAGGCACAAGAACAGGAAATGATAGAAGGGAATGCATATGCCAAACTGGTATCCAATGAGTCAGTTTTGGAACAAGTTTAGCCCTATCCTCTGGTCACTCAGCCTGTTTCAACCGAGGCCCCTCAGGATACTGAACAAGGAACAGAGGGTCACAAGTCTACAGAAGGAGAAGCTACTTCTCAGGCCACCAGGGAACAGACTTCTCAAGCTCCTTCTAGCACTGAAAAATGTTACAACTAAGACCCCAAGCAAGGATTCACCGAAGGCTACATCATAGGTTCAAGAAATTGACAAAAGTGTTGCCTCTACCGAGCAACCTATCGAGGGTCAACAAGCCTCCCAAGCCATTGTATTAGTTCAACCAATGAAAACTAAAGAAAAGAAAATGAAAAAGCATAGTTTCAAATTAGATTTGTCAAAACCAATAGTGTTGCCAAATGTAGACATATCCAAATTAAAAGGGCAAGCACTCATTGAATTTGGTGAACTATGCAAAGCCAAAGTAGATCAGGAAAAATAAATGGCTATTCAAAAGAAAAACAAAGTACTTCAGAAGGTGAAAGCACTATTAACAGATATGCTACCTGAAGCTACAGTGTCAAAAGATGCAGCCATCCATATTCAACTGGATGAACTCCTCAATCAGATCGAGACATCTGGAGTAGACGCATCTGAATACTTGAGCAAGTTAAAGGACAAAGAGCTCACTGCAAAAATGATTGAAGAGGAATAGAAAGCCATTGCTATTGGCAAAGTAAAACTTGTCAAATTTATTGCTAAGTTGTCCCCTCAACTCAAGCACATTCTTTATTTATTTCAGAAACTCTTTACATTCTCTTTATTCATTAAAGATATAAAAAATAAAACAGAAGTGATTGAGAAAGAGATCACCGATCTCTCAAATAAGTTGACCACTGAGTCAAATTCTATTCAGTATTTCTATACAAAGTTACAAAAGCTCATGGCTCAACAATTGGAACTTAGGAATGAAGAGCACAAAATAAGGATGGACATTATGACTCTTCAAACCTTATTCATTCCACACTTGTCCTCCATCCAAGAACATATCAACAAGGCCACCTCCCTATCCACTCAACCAGAGGGAAGCACCTTAGATGGACTAATTTCACTGTTAGATGACATTACAACTCAGAATTCACTCATGGATAGTGTAAGGGATGCCCTCTTTGCTGCTCTTACTGATGCAAGGACAAAGTACAAATCCATTTTTGACCAGTTGCCTCCACCAAATGGTAACTAAGTTTTGATGTTTGTCAAAAAGGGGGAGTATAGTATCCAAGTATCAAAGGGGGAGTGTAGTATACAGGGGGAGTATACCGAGCAGAACAAAGTATCCAAATGCACAATTAATTTTGACAGGGGGAGCAGTGAACCGAGCAGTGTAACCGAATAGTTAATACAGAATATTGATCACAATGCATGCATAATCAGAGTTTTGCACAATATATTGATAAGGGGAGTATATCTGAATATACTATTTTATTGACAAATGTATATACTATCTAAATAGTCAAATTTTGTAAGTATATAGATTTTTTGAGTTATGACTTTGAAAGGAGTTTTGTCAAACATTTCAAAACTAATGTCAAAAGGGTAGATTGTTACTACTTACTAAGTTGCCATTAGTTTTATGTCCAAAGTCATTCTATATACTCTAGTTTGTTACTACTACTGAAATATTGAGTCAGTAAGCACAGAGCAGTCGGTTATAGAAGAAAGTAGTCACAGAGCCTAGTATACACCGAGCTATCTACCGAGTAACACTCTATGTCTACCAAGTAGTAAAAATGATATACTGAGTGAACACACACCGAGTGAAATGTGTTACCAGATTCATTGAACCTAGACACACATGGGAAACGTGTTACAAGATCGAGGAGCAGGGAATCATTATCACTTAGGAAATTGCACCTTAAAGATTTTGTATGATCTTGAGGTCATCTATCCAATGAAATATTTTGTATGGTTATTCATTCGATAAATCATGTTTGTAAGATCGAAGCAATGAACAGATCACTGACATAAGAGATCTATTTATACAACATGAATTAAGGATCAAACAGAGAGGAATATGAAGCAAGACATGTGTAATAGCTAAGGAAGCACTGAGTATTGTGACTGTTAGAGACACAAAGGTCACTGAGAAGGATTTTAGAGAATAGTCAAGGAACAAAGTAAACAGAAGGGTTTACCGAGTTACTTTATGGATTATCGAGGTATGCTATAAGCAAGGTAATCTCATTTTGAGCACATAGAATCTGCTATAACATTTCAGATGTGAAGTTGCAGATATTTGTAAAGATTTTATTGTAATATTTTGAGTTGTAAGAGAAACCTTTAACAGGGTAAAAGACTCTAACAAAGTCTATAAATTGTAAAGCCTTTAACTAGGTGCAACATTTAGAATAAGTGCTGTAAAATCCTTTAGCAAGGTAGATCTAACGATCTTGATACTCCTACCAGGGTAAGCTATCAGAAATAGCTAAACATGTAGCTCTAACCGAGCAACCTTTATTATTGCAGTAGTGAAGTTGTGGGTGCCATCCCCACCGCAGTTTTTCTCTCTAACCAAGAATTTCCACGTAACCAAAATATATGTGTTATGGAGTGAATCATGTATGATTGTTATTTATTTGTTTTAGCTTTATGTTATGTTACAACAGTTTTGGGCTTATGCTTAATAGTAAAGTTATTGTTGAAGAAAGGATTTGAAGTACTGATTCACCCCTCCCCTCTCAGTACATTAGCTTTCCATATTGGGCCTAACACACACACGCTAAAGAAATGATCCCAATCCGCCAAGTCTCGAACAAGATCACCATCAACATCCTGAATCTCCACCAGAAGCTGCACCAACACCACTTATGCATATCATCAAAGATCTTCATCAAAGCTCTGCTAGTGAATAATACAGTAGGCAAAAATTATAAAAGATATTACATATAATAGGGGCCTGCAATATGCATATCCTTTTTACCTACTGCATTAAATCATTTTTCTTTACATACAATGTGATCAAAAGTGGGAAATTGAAGGAATGATATGTTTGTTGCTGCTACTTCTCATTAGACTGTCTCAAAAGTAAAGTCATATGAGCCATAACAAATTGTGTTTCTTATTCTTGTGAGATATTTTTTCCATCTTTTGATATCATTTTTCTATACATTCATTCATGTCCAACTAAAACTAAAAATCCTTTTGGAGCATTTCTGAAGACTTTCATAACCCACATTGACATTATGTAACATAAAATTTGCATAAAAAATGGTAATACCTAAATTCCAAGGTGTTGTAAATCTGAAACACCTGAAAGAGGATGGAAAAAGGATTCCAACTGTTAGCGGTATATGTTATTTACAATCTCTTTATATTGTTTTGATAAATAAATTGTTGATATCATTTTTATACTTATAAATCATATTTTCTAATATTTTTTTATTATAATGGTATACTTAATTAAATATTTATAAATTATATTGTCTATTGTTTTTTTATTAATAATATAATATTCAAATTAATAATTGTCTCTACAAAATTATATTATAGTTTATTAGTTTAAATTTTAACTTAAAAAATAATCTCATTAATTTTTAAAAATTACTTAAGAATTACAATTGTAACTTATGAAATTAAAAAAAAAATTAAAATTTGAAATTTGAGATAAGACGTATCAATAACATTGGTTTCATGATAAATTTTAAAACTTAACATCCTTCTATTTCTTTTTTAGAATTTTATAATCAATATATAGCTTAAAGTTTGAAATTCAAAATTAAGGTTTAAGATCTTTCTATATTTTTTTAAGATCTTTTTATTGTATGCATTAACGATTTTTTCTTATTAAGAGCAATGATTTGGGTGCTTATAATAAAGTTAATTCATTGTTTTTTTTGTTAACTTAGGGGTATCCTCGTGACCCTACCTAGCGTCCTCGATTCGTGAGGCGAGCATAGGCGAGACTAGTCCCCTGAGGATGCATGAAGTCCTCTCAAGCCACATGCATTGGGTTAACCCGGGCAGAGAGTCTAACCTGGGATCGATGGGGAGCAAAGCCATGGCCCAAAATAACTCTACCACCTATGCAGGCTAAAGTTAATTCATTGATGTTGCATCAATGCCATACGATATCATTGCTCCAAGCTTCTCCAAATTATGAAGGTGATTTTGCCCTACCTCATATGAACTTATGATCTTCTTTGTATTGTTGAGAGGCATATAAGTACACAAGCATAATACTATCTTAGAACAAAATAAGGATTATTGTGGATGTGGTAATAGTTGAAGGAAAATAGGTAATAGAAAGAAATCTTTGGAAGAAGATTTTAGATCTCTATTACGAGAGGTGGCAAACATTGGCCAAAGCTAAATAAAATGAAAAGACCCCTTCCCACAAAGGTCCTAAAACTAGAAAATACACTCTATGATTTTGTGCCCTTTGATATATTATTAAAAATATATTTTACAAAGTATATTTTACTATCGACATAACCATTGCACCTTATTTTGGTACAAGCATTAGTTTTATATTAAATCAAACAAAATATGCATATGATCCTACCCATGACAATCTCATCAGTTTTGAAGCCTTTCATAAATATTCAAAGGTGATTAAATTTTTTGGCATCTTCTTCCTAAAGCCTACATACTAGGAAGTAAATAATATTTTTATTTAATTTATGTTCGAGCCCCCTAAAGTTGGATCTCTAAATTACCATATTTGTAAAATATAGTAAATTGGCAGGTAGAGCGAGTTTGATCTTTAACGTTCAAAGGAAATAATCATGCCTTGAAGGTACATTAAGAATATTTCTAACAAAGTTATCAATTATCACAAAGTTGAAGTAGCTATATATTATAAAGTGTTATTAATCATGTTAGAAGTGTGAAATTTTGATTCTTTTCTTGCCTTTTTTTCCTCTTAGGTTTCCCCTAGGGTTAGGGTTTTTCCAAAATTTGAAGTAGGGGTTTTCATTTAGGTTTCTGGGAAAGGGATTGGTTTTTAGTTCTATTTTGTCATTGACTTATGGTAGCGGGTTGCTAGTTCATAAGTTATGTCCGGAAGGGTTTCTTTTCACAAGATGACCAACCTCGCTTGCTAGGAGTGTTGTATTATCCTAGTAAATATTTTTATGGGATCATGAATTATTTTTCCCTAATTTCCCTAAGGTATTTTTTTTCCTAGTCTTAATGCCACTTACAATCCCCTTTACCCTCAATAGATGGCCACATGCTAAAAGGTTCACTTAAGTGAAAGGGGCTTAATTATGAGAGTATTTTGTGTCTTCCTCATGATCTCGTAAGGTCCATCTAGCAGTTAAAATAACGTTGTAGGGTAGCAAGATATGTGTATCACGTAATAAGATAGGCTACCACATTGCCCTTCGGGGTTCAATCATAGGTGAAAGATATATCACGGGTTGGTGGGATAAGGTGTATATTAAGGGTAAAGTGGTCACCCTCGTGACCCCCACACGGTTAAGTCAAGAGGAGGAGTTATGCTATAGGGTAGTAGGGTAAGGATAATATAAAATAAGGAAAGGGTTGCTCCATGACCCTACAAAGATGAAAGCAAAGAGGAAATAATCCCATAGGCTAGTGGGATAATAGAAGATGTCAAAGAAAAAAGTTGCCCCGGCTTCCCCGCAAGCCAAACATGAAGGAGTTGGTGATCCCGCGAGCTAGTGGGATAAAGAAAATCACAAAGGGATAAGATAGCTCTACCACCCCATGAGAAAGAAATAAAGGAAAATATGGCCTCACAGGATATCGGGATGAGTTCAAGCCAAATGAAGAATTCTCCCTGCTACCCCACATGACAAAATTAGAAGGAAAAAAGGTGGCAAGGGATAGCACGGCTAGACCATAGAGAATGAAGAAAAATTAAAAGGTGGCGGGAATAAAAATTAAAGGGTGCCACATCAATAGTTAAAGTAGGTCAAACATGATTGCGACCATCCAATTTTAGATCAACGGTGGAGTTAAAACTTTGAAGCTACCAAATTGCAAGTCTTGCATGAAGGAATTAACGGTGAATTCATTCTAGCCTCCTTGCGAACAATAAAAGTGAATTCTATAGTTTATTTATATACACTACTTTCAAGACATCGAGACAATTCCAATCCCAGGTGATTCTTGAAGCGATTTATAGAAGTTAAATCGCACTCTAAAGCCTTCAAAAACCAAGTAAGTAATTGTAAATCCCGCATCTCTATATTTTTGTTGATAATTTAGGAGGTTGTCGTAGGGTTTGTAAATTGAGTAGAGGTATAATTATAAGCCTTAGGAGATAGTTATGGAACCCAAGTGGAAGTACACCACTGCTCCAACCACTAAAAAGACTCCTAAGAAAGGAGAGGCCTCAAAATAAAAGAAAAAGAAAACTGCCACCCCATAAATCACTCACGCCATCCCAATCGCAGTAGTTCACCCATCTCCAACAATTTCTAATAAACCAATGGTTGAGAAAACCCTCAAGCCATTGAGGCAAACTCACCCCTTAAAACTGAGACCCTAAAGCTAAAACAAAAGAGGTCTTCCACAAAGAAAGCAATCCCTTCATCTTTAGAACAAGCACCCCCCCCCCCACTCAAGAGCAACCACCTACACAAAACCCTACTGAATCAAATCTGATTGCAATTGTTGAGGTGACCACTAAACAAATTGAGAAGCAATTGGAAGAAATTGAGAAGAAGAAAAGGGAGGTTAGGGGCTTGCACCAATATTTATTAGAAATTTTAAAGAGGTCTACAATGCAGGATACTTTCAAGAATGTCTTCACCGATCATAATTTGTTGTGCAAAGATGTCATCACCATTGAAAGAGAGTGGTACATTTTTTACTATTTTTATGGAAACAGAGAGAGAATTGCACCTGTATCAAACGTATGGATGCTAGACCTAAAAAAGCTAGTGGTCCATAATGTTTTGGTGGAAACTTATCTCATCAAAGAATTAGGGAAACAATATCATCTAAAGAGCATGTTTATGAGGACTACTAAGGGGAAGATCCTAGTGTATGTAGCAAAAGATGCAACTATAACCTAATTTGATCTGAGTAGGAATGCTTTAAATAAAATTGATCTGAAGAGGTTGGAAACATAATATAGTATGAAGAAAGAAATGCTGGGGGATGAATAAATTCCCCTCTTTGGGAAAAGAATGTTTCAAATGGGCAAGAATTATATTTTAAATATTGAAAAAGATCCCTTTGACTTGATCACCTTTGAAAATTATTATGTCAAAACATACTATGCTTTGTGCTAGCTCCTAGGAATTTGATTGCATAAGGATTAAGATGCCAACATATTTTATGATGATGGCAATGAAAATCCAACACATACAATCTAATGAGTTGTATTATTTTGCTTCTTACATACAAGAGAAGTTGCATGAGGGGTTGATAAGTGCAAAGGATGAGAAAACTCCAATTGATTTCAAATTCTATTCTCTTGTTCCACTTCATTCTCTATTAGGATAGGAAAGATTGGGATGCATCCCTAAAGATAACCATGTTTGATCCCAATGGAGGTGGCAGATGGCCAGTACAGAGGTGGACCCAAGTTTGGGATAAAGGGTCCCAGTATTCTAATTACATTGCATTCTTTGACCATTTTGTCATGAAGGTGCTGGGGTGGTGTGGATTTCAAAACCCCAGAATCCCTAAAGATTTCATAAGGATATTAAGAATTAGGGATGTAAAACAAAAAAATGTCCAGTTCGTGAAGGGTGCATTCACCCACAATTTTGGAGATTTCTTTCCGTATTCAGATTGAACAATCATCAAGGTGTATGGATGCCCACAAGATCCCCATAGGTTACCACTTTTCATCTCCCCAAGATTATAATTTATAAAAATCATATGGCAACTAATGTGAATGGAGAAGAAGTGGATGAAAGCAGAGAAAAAAGGAAGTCACTTGCCTAGATGCACCATGTATGGAGATTTTGCTGTTGGGTGTGATGCTCTAGAGAAAGTGTAGGATTTTTTTAATGATATATACCGACTCCAAAGTGGTAAGATCTGAGAGTATGATCCTAAAGGGTACCTCAATGATATTAGTACATAGAAGATGAAAGTAAAGGGAGTTTTCTTTGAGAATGATGAATATGGGGACTTGATCTGGAATTGTCTCCCTAAGGATGCCATCCAAAGGAGAAAGAAATGGGATATACTAAACATGATGGAGAGGGAAAGAAGATAGAGAGACCCTAAGTTCCAAGGGTTTTTCTCTAACATTCAAAATGATTAAGTAAGAATTTTATGCAAGCTGAGAAGTTTTGAAGAAATTCTTACTCAGGCATAGGGAGAGAAACCAGTCGGCAGGGCAGATGAGGAAAGACCTACCTATGATCCTCCAAGGGCTACCCCGTGAGATAGGAAAGGGAAGACAATTTTGATAGGAGAGTCTTCCCAAGCTGCTCCCTCTCAACAGGATCCTCAAGTTGGCCCAACCCCCTCAGAGAAAATAAGGAAAATTTAAAAAGGGGAAGGCATTTAACTTTATTGATATTGTTGATTACAATGAAGAGGATGCAAAAGTCCCTCCACCTTCTCCTCCCCAAGAGGCATTCAAAGACCTTGATTTTGCAGAGGGAGCAGTATAGATTGATAAGACAATCATCTTGAGCATTATTTGGAAGAGCAAGTGAATGATGAGAGAGTCCTTTCTACAACCCAATTTTTGTTAGATGATGAATTGATCAAAATTCCTGAGTTCAAAAGTTTTTAGCTTCAACATAAACTAAAAAACATGTTAGAAGAGGAGCTGGCCACTTTTGATATGGAGAATATAGATTGCACTCTAGATGAGTCTAGGAAAATGGTTAAGGATAGTGGTATGATGTTGGTCTAGGATGGGACATGCAAAATAATTTTGTACTTGACCAGGTGATGAAGTAGGAGGACCACATTTATGCATAATAATTTGGCTCTCATGGCACTGGATTTAGCGTGAGATTAAAAGAATTTACACAATGGGTAAAGGACCCCAGTATAGGAAAGCCCAGGTTATTATTTGGGGTAGAAGAGAAAGTGGGTGATGCCATTGTTAGAATTCTTAAAGGTACTTCAACATTAGAGGCTGCCACCATTGTATTGCACACCTCATTTTTTACTAAGGCAACCACTGGAGAGGAAGAAAGGAAGCATGATCTTTTGAAGAGGCAACATGCTGCTCTTTTTTCCAGTTTCAATGAGTTTTATATTGAGAATTCCCAATAAAAAAAAGGAAATAGCAAAAAGGGATGCATCTGTAGTGATGATAATAGAGAAACAATCACATAAGAAAGAATAGGCTGGCCTAGAAAAATTGGAAGGGGTTCCTCATTCTTTAATTCCTAATTCTAAAATGATGACATTTCAAAATAAGGCATTGGCCACTATTATTAAGAATAGAGTCACGAGGATACTCCAAATGAAAGAAGAAGAAGAGGACAAAATGTCTTGCAATAAGGAAGAGCATGATTTTGCAGATGACCAAGAAAATGCTTAATAAATTGTATGAGGTTCATGCCTCATATTCACATGTCTCTAAGGTCTACGAACAATTGTAGGACTAGGTTAGATTCTTTCATTTATTGAAGGCCACATGGCATCCTAGGACCATTAATTTGAAAGAGATATTCTTGGAAACAAATAAGTTACCTTCAATTCTCCAATTTGTAGGGACAAATTGGAAAAATTATAATTTAATGATTAAAAAAATTCCCCAAGTTGAAATCAGGGAATCAACCCTAAAAGAGAGAATGGCTTCCTTTAAGGGTCTACAAAAATGGGATATTCCCACAATTTTGAGTGAGGGGGGTCAAATAAAGGGTCTAGAAGAGTGGAAAGCTGATTTTAGAGAAGCAATAATAGTAGTACTAGACCAATTGACATGCAAAGACCCCACCCAAAAGGATATATATCATTTAATTGTTGATAGAATTTTTGAAATTGATTCTTTCTATCTGAAGTTTGTGGCTGAGGCTACAAGTGTGTTAGATAGAAAAACTATAGAGATTGTAAATAAAATATAAGAATTAAGATCTTATGACTGGCCAACCACTAAGAAGATTGATGACTGACACAAGTAGTATTGCATTCTTGAAGAAGGTCAGTCATAAGATGAGTAGCCTCCAACTAGTTTTTTTCTCTATCTTATTTTTTTTGCAGGTGCATTTTGGTCAAACATTCAACACGTACCAACCCAGGTCCACATTGCCTTCTATGAGAATTTTCCAAAATCTAGTGTCCAATTGATAGCACCAACAAGAGAGAATAAATGTTTTGAAAATAATAAACTGTATTCTAATCAAGATGCAAATACTGATCAATTGGATCATTAAAAATTACATACAATCTAGATGAGCCTATTTATAAAGTCAAGACCACAAGACCACATGGATATGTGAGCACACAATCATGACATGTAGCTCAATGAGAAACAAGGGTAGGTAGGGGTAGGTAGGAGTAGGTAGGAGAAATAATAAAATATTCCACATGAGGTGGATCACCCACCAAAGGTGGAATGTAACAAGATAAGGCCACAAAAGGTGGAATTTCTCCTACATACATCATTCCTATGTGCACACTTCCCTAAGTGTCTCATATCCAAACTACTATGAAATGCATTATCCTAAGTCAACTTAAGTAAAGTGTAATTATGAGAAATAATCTACACCAACACCCCCCCTTAAGTGCAACTTAGGGGAATGTAGACTCAAGTCAATAATGCAAGATGGGTCCCGACTATAAGGCCATGTTAGGTACCCATTTAAAAATACAAATGAACTCAAACCAATGCAATCTGTCACAAATGAAGAAAGAGAGAAAAAACCAAAGGGAAAAAACTCCCCCCCAAAAGAGAGATGAAAGAACACAATATGCTCAATGATGAATAAGAAGAACAAAACATCATGTGAGGAAAAAGTCCTCCCATAAAAGAGAAGAAGAGAGACCATGAAGCCCCCCCTCAATGTAGAATCTCCTCCAAAGATGGTCCAATGACGTTGACCAAAATACCTCCCCATTAGGAAGAAAGAGAGCCAATGTTGTACCAATAATGTCAAAGTATAACAAAACCAGGTACCAATGTCAATGATGATGAATTATTCATTGCAAAAAAATGAAGATTAGGCATGGAGATAACCTACTTTGAGCATCACTTGGATTCTCATAAATGGCAAAAATACTTGTACAATCAAAGTCTCACGGGAGCCATGCACAAATGTGTACAATCTAAGTCTCAACAAGAGACATGCACCAAGTCTCACAAGGAGACAGACGAAGGAGCACCAATGGAATATGCAATTGATCCAAATACTTTCTCAACTAGAGAATAAAAGTCTCACATGAATATTTCTAATCCACGGTGTACAAGAGGATTACATCAAATATGTCATCAATGACAAGATACAAAGAGGTGTGGCACTTTATTTTAGTGCGAGTACAACATTGCTCATGCAAGAGAATACAACATGATATACTACAAATCTGAAAACATGAAGATGATGCCACCAAAAAGATGCCTTGTAGAATACTGCAGAAAATTGGCTCTGATTGGAATGTCACCAAGAGATATAAAGGAACAACTGACCCCCCCCCCCCCCTCCCCCCCTCCTTGACCTTCCGGTTGGAATCGCTACAACATAGGTATGAAGCTAGACAAAAAACAAAATTGTTCCCAATTTTGCTTATTAAATGACAATTTTATTTCTAAAAGATTTTAAAAATCTTAATAAAAACATTTATTAAAAGAGAAATCACCTATACCTGCAATAATGTCTGTACGATAGTTGGGAGGGGGGATTTTTTCAACTTGGGGTGACAGAGGCTGATTTCGATAAATTGATAGTCAATCTTGGGGTTTTTGAGCCTTCTGAATGCAATGGCAATGACAGATTTAGCCAAAAATGCTCCAAAATTGCAGATTGCTACTGGGACAAGCCACCACCCTCCACCTTCAAACGACTCTAGATTTGGCCCCAGATGTCAGATTTGGATGAAATAAAAGGAGATTACGAATTTCTCAAACCTCCTCAACCCAATGGTGACCTTAGATTTGACCCAACAAGCTCCAATAATAACCTGCAATAGAAAGCTCCAAAATACAAAACCCCAAATAACATCAAATTTCTCTCAATTGGCAAACCAATGACACTCTAATGGCTATAATGCCATGTGAGAATTTGCCAAGATCTAGAGTCCAATTGATAGCACAAACAAGAGAGAATAAATGTTTTGAAAATAATAAACTATATTTTAATCAACATGTAAATACTGATCAATAGGATCATTAAAAATTACGTACAATGTAGATGAGCCTACATATAAAGGCAAGGCCATATGGATATGTGAGCACACAATCATGACATATGGCTCAATGGGAAACAAGGTTAGGTAGGAGAAATAATTAAATATTCCACATAAGGTGGATCACCCACCAAAGGTGGAATGTAACAACAAGATAAGACTGCAAACTGTGGTGATAGCCCTAAAAATTGATTGCATAAAATTTTCAAATATTAGCCCAAAACATTAATTTTTAGGTTGTTACTTATATCCTCTAAGAACAATTCAAGGCTTAGGGTTTAGCATTTACCAAAAATTTTACATTCTTGTGAAGAAAACCCTAGAAATGATATATTTCGCTGTTACTTTTTCCCACTTAAAACAGAGGATACCCTTTTCATGAACGAGGCCATTTTATTCCCTAAGTAAAATATTGGTAAACCGGTTTGTGAGATGAAATTTCCTAAGTCAAGTGCATAACATCCCTATTACCGGTCCCCTTCTAAATATTTAAATGCCCGCGTTTATTTTTTCCTAAGTCTGGCAAGTGCTAAATACCTCGACCATCTGTTAAAGAATGGATTAATCCAATGACTAGTGCTTCCCCGCGATCAAAGATGGGAGGATTTTAATGACTGCATCATCACAAGATGATGTCGCATGTTATCAGGGAAATCGACAGGGTTAGTAGCGCAACTGATCAAAAGCTTTGTAAAACTAGTTCACAGGTGGTAAATTTTGGTCGACTAATAGTCCCATCAATTTGCACGTGCGTAGAGTGAACGAGGATGTTTTATCCTAAAGTAAAATGTGCTCGACTTTTAAGTCCTGAAGGAGTTGACAGGAAGTACATAGAGTGGTAAGGGTCGAACAGATTGGACGACCCTCATATTATCGTAGTGGAATTTGCGAGGTGGTTAGGGACCATGGTATCACGAGATGATGCCACGTTTCCCTGTTTGATCAAGAAGGCTTGCAGGGAGGTTGCTGACGGAGCTAGGTCGAAGAATGATATGGCACTATCCAGTTAGGATTTTGTGGGTCTATAGATATAGTTGGAAAGTCAAACTGCTAATTTGGCAGGAATGATCATTAGATTTGCCAAGTTAGATGATATTTGTAGCTGAGTTTCAGATGAGAATTTTGGAGGGATATTTGGAGGCATCGGTTATAGCTCGTAGGAAAGGGCAAAACAAATGGGATTCAGACTTGTCGATTTAGGATTGATTTGACTGTCAAAGATGATAGCTCAGAGATGTGAAAGGATTTGGATAAGTTTCCAGTTCAGGTGTGATGAATCACAAGTTCTTTGATGAATTCAGAGATTTGCTTGTTGATAGAAATCCTGAAGTAGGAGATTGTACACTAAAAAGAGAAATAAGATCATAATAAAATCGTTTGCATCAAGAGAAACCTGACAGAAGAATGCAGTAGATGTGATATGCATGAATTCTAGTGTCTATAGTTAGCAGAGCAAATTAAGAACACTAGAGTGATGATGTTTCAAGAGAAAGCACTACTTGAGGAAGTATGGTTTAGCTATAAATACAACAAGGTGGTGATCGAATTGGTAGAAGAGTATGAAGCCTTTTCATTTTCTAGGTGTATTTTTTCTTTCTGCAAAAGAAATGATGTTTGAGCAAGCTTATAGACAGAGTTGCAATATACTTTGTGATATCAGATGGAACCTATCTTTTATATGTGAGTATGTCTATTGCCATAGGGGATGTGAAAGTGGGGAGGATTGCCAGAGGGGGTGTGAAATCCCTTTCTTGCAAAGGAAGGTCACACATGGCACAACCTCTGTATCTACTCAATCTTTGTGTGGCAGAGGGTTCTGAGATAGAGCTCATAAAGAAACAAAAAAAGGGACATATCTAGTTAGGGAGCGATAGCAATCCATCCATGTAGCTGCATGGAGGCTGCGACCCCTCCCCAACATATTATGTTTCCCCTCTAACTTCACCTCCCACTGCCTCTGATCCTGGGCATGAAGGTTGAGTTCCCCCTCTAGCTTGAGGGGTGACTTTACCTCTTTCTGAGATCCTGTTTTCCTTTTTAATGAAGGGAAATTCTATATGGGACAAAAATGAAACATCTCACATACCATTTGAAGGTGTCAGGGCGATAACTGCGTGACTCAAACAGTTTTGCTTCTACCAATTTTTGGGTCGAGAACAATGATTCATAGGTACCGACACGTAGACATGTGGATATTTTGTAACAGAATTGTACATAGCCTTTAGGGCTAATTATCAAGAAATGAATTTGCTGTTGACAAGTGTCTTATGGCCTGTAGCTTGTCGCTCCCTTGTTTTCTATAAAAGGGAATTCAAGGCCATTAGTTAGGGTCCTATTTTTTCTAAGAAATATCTTTGTAAAATAGATATTTTCTACAAGGTTAGGTCCAAAATAGTTCTAGAGAATCATAGGAAATAATAGGGACTGTAATGTTATTTTGCAGAGAAAAATTGTAATAGAATAGTTATAGTTTCCCCTTTTCAAATGGGTCACTCTGTATTTGAATTTTTCGGTTATCATCTGATAAAAGATAGCTCATAATATTAATGAAAATATAGTTTCCTAATCTTTACTCTCGTGTGTGCGATTTTATCTTCTTTTAAGCAAATGGGATCAAGGGTTTCTTTTGTTTATTGCATTGTTATGATGTATGTACAACTTTATTCAATGCTTTAATCCAAGGGGTTAATTGAAATTCTTGAATAAGATTACAAAAAAAATAAGGCTTGCCATAGGATTTGATAAGTAGTTAAGATAAAGGATCATAAGCAAATTAATACTGTAAGGCAATATTATTCCAGGCAAGACTAGCTATTAGATGAAGTTTTATCAGATTTTCAGCAACACTTTTTATAGACTCTGTAGCCCAAATGAATAAGGCATTAGTATTTGCTAGCAAATCTCATTAGGTTATCAGTTTTCTAGTTTTATCTTCTTCATGATCTCTCAGAATGAATCTTATAAACAATAAAAACAATCATTTGCTAAGATTTGTGTATTTTCTGAAAAATAGTCTCACCATCTCTCATACTCTAGGTTAAGGTTGAGGATCATTTAAGGATTTGCCATCCTTGAGCACTCTCCCTTTCTGTTGAGTTTTATTAATGAGATAATTTTCTTTGTTTTTAGTAAGTTCTTGTATATCCTTTATCGGAGAGCAGAAATTTCTTACTGAAGGGATGACCCTCCCTGGTTTTGCAGAGCCTAAAGTGCAGGAGGACCCTTCGTCCTTGTTATTGTTGGTCCAAGCCTAACATATATTGATAGTTGGAAGTGGTTCTCCATAGATATTTGGAGGAAATAATCTTGGTCTCTACCTTGTAAGTAGTGTAAACTCATTGTCCATTTTTGGTTTGAGTCAATTCTCATAAATGTCGTTAAGAGTCTGCTCTAGTTCTCATTCTATAAAGAGTTTAGTCCAGATCTATCCATTTTTCAAGATTATGTGTAATACCTCATGATTGTGAGTGGCGAATGAGACTCTGAGACTCTGAGATCTATGCACCAATGTGTGTCTACTTGAAAAAGAACCAAGAAATTTGCAAGAAGGATGAAGCAGATTTGAGTTCTTATGATGAATTACCTCGATAAGTTGAGGATAGAATCAATAGCGTCCTTTGATGTTATGGAAATGTGGTAGTGTTGTGTTGAAACAAAGCTGATCTGTGAAGAAATTTTAGTTATTTGAGTATTCATCCTCTGCAAGGAGGTGGTGATTCTTCCAAAAGATCAGTGTTAAATATTTGAAGGAGTGAAGGTGATTTTACAAATCCCACGTTGAAGAAGGCAACAACATTTCCAGCATCTCTAGGTATTTATATTTTCATGAGCCAAGTGTATTTTCATGAAAGTTATAAAAAATGTGTTCCCTAATTAGTGAAAGAAGCACTAAGGAAGGGAATGGTAGTGATTATTTCACATGCTCCTATGATTCAATTTTCATCTTTTTGTATAAGATTAGATGGAGTATGTTTTGAGCCTCATAATGAAATAGTTCAAGAGAAGAGAAAGAGATAAGGGAATGAATGAAAATATGTATCATATATTTGCCTTTCCTTATGAAATGTCAATAACAAATGTGCAATCTATGTCAATTCATAATAGAGATTTCTTTAGGGAAATATATAAACCATTGAAATTTGATGGTATCCAAGGTTTCCCAAATCCTTTTCCTGTAGGGGTTAGGGAACAACTACTAGGATTGAATGGGAAGAAGTCAGAATCAATACAACAACATTTACAGGAGTTTTCTGAATTAATGGAAGATTTTGAAATAAATCAAGAAGATGTTTTCATAAAGTTATTTGTTTAGTCTTTGAGGGAAAATGCCAGGGATTGGTTCTCCTACTTGCTAGTATATTCTATCTCATCATGGGATGAGTTGAAGGTGGAATTCATGGAACAGTTTGGTGAAAGAATTGATCTGATCTTTGTTATGAAAACATTCATGGACATTCAGAAAGAAGAAGATGAGTTAGTACCTTCTTTTAATCTCAGGTTTGCTAGGGCATTGGATAACATTCCTAGCAATTACAAACCAAATGATGCAGTATGCCTAGTTGTTTATTTGGCTGCATTTGAAGAGGAAGAGAGTTATTTGCTAAGAGATGAGGATCCTAAAAGCTTACATCAGGCTTATAGGATAGCAATGGAGATCTGAAAACAATTTGAAGTATGGGATCCCCAGGGGATACCTATCTGCAAAGGTATATTATCCTAAGATGATAGGGTTCAAAGCAAAGTATGAATCTAAAACAAAAGGACCATGTCAAGACTTTTATATTCCTACTGATTACATTAGACCTATTGTTGATTATAATATGAACAAAAATGTGAGTAAAGAGGACTTGTCCCAGACAGTGGTCATTCCTCATATTGATGAAGAGGAGGCTAATGAGATAATGTCTGACATATTAAATGAAGAGATAGATATGGTGTCAAGTACTTTATTGAAGGACAACAATAATGATTTTTCCAATGAGGACACCTCACAGGAAATTGGTTTGCAGTCTTGTGTTTCAGATAGATATGACAATGAGTATGAAGAATTGGAAATTTTTATGTCTGAAGCGGTTGTAGGTTTGCAGGACTGTGATAATAAAAATTCAAATGATGAGATACCATCAGTTTTTGATAAATTTTTTTGCAAGGATTGTATTATTGGGTGTTGTTCCAGTTTAGATTCTGATTCCTGGTTTTCTGATAAACCTGAAGATGAGATCAGAAATAACTTTAGTGAAAATATCAATGCATTATTTGATGAAGATTTAGATGAAGATCAATTGGTGCTCTATTACAATATTTTTGAGAAGGGTCTTCATGTTATTCTTAACCCTTTATATGAAGAAACAAATGAGAATCTGGAGATTATTGCATCAACTTCTGAAATGGAATATTGTGAAGATGAAGGTGCAATATCTAATTCAGAGGTAGGTAGTATTGAATAATATCCCCCTGTAGCTGATATTGTTGACATTAGATTGGAAACATAGCAAGAAAATGAAACATATGAAGAGGTCATCTATGATCCTTTCCTTCCCCTTGATGGCAGCTTGCTAGATATGATCAGTAAGAAGGAGGATTCTTTGGAGAATCCTTATTTTAGTAGGCAAGTTGATAATGCAAAAGAGGCATGTATTTTCAGTTATATGCCAGAATATGAGATTTTCCTTTTCCAACAAGATGATGTATTTGTAGAAAAGGATATTGGTTGCAGTCAGGGTGTGTGCTATATCGAGTACATATCATATATGTCACAAGATTGCAGATGTACTATATCATTGGACAATTTTTCAAGTTTTCAATAGTAATTGTAGTGATAAAGTTAAGCATAGTGGACATACAGAACTAGCCAGCAAATTTGAAAAATGGTTTTCCACTTATGTTATTAGATTATATTTGATTCTTTCAAAATAAAATCATGTTTATGACAGAGGAAAGTAAAAGTTGACATTGGTAGATGGCTTCGGGCCATCACACTTGGTTTGATCCCGTAGGCCACAAATGAATTGGGGTAGACTCATTTTCTTTGACTCTATGCCCAATGGAGTTATGAATAAATTCCCTCTTAATTGCCTACTCATGGACAATTTTGAGGTTCTACTTTTCTTAAAAGCAGTTGTTATCCATGAGCATTAGTTACGTTTTCTTTGTTAGTTTAGTTTCTTTTCTTTAAGTTACCCTGTCTAGGTAACTTCTTCTTGGTCTGTGTCATGCCCAAACTTTTGGGCAAAAAACACAACAACATTTCTTTTTTGAAGACTTAATTACCTGTGACTTATGTTTAATTAGATGTGACAATTTAACAAGTTGTTCTAAACAAAATCTTAAATGATATTAGAATGGTGTTCTAAAGTTAATTTAATTAACTTTACAAATTTAATATTACAATACAACTAGACTAATTATACCCCAAATGGGTCGTCACAACTTAATTTATTAATTTTAATAAATTACCCCCAATAATTCTTCAAATATTAATCTAGAGATATTAATCACCTCGCACAATATCTAATTGCTCTAGGACTTAGTTAAAAATCACGTTAACACATATTTTATTGACATTAAAATAATTAATGAGAAAATGCAGATAATGCTTTTAAATTCGACCAATAAAGTTAACCAAAATAATTAATAATTCACTCCACCTTAATGTCAAATTTAATCCCCTTTAAATATTAAATACCAAATATTTAATATTCGGCCAATATGACCCCATAGATTAAAATTGAACATTTTACTTTTAATAAAGCCCATTATTAAAATTTACAAGGAAATTTAACTTAACATCATTATATATATATATATATATATATGATTATCAACATATATGATTACTTAATATACAGATTTCTTTTAAGGTTGATAACCCCAATAACAATAAAGATTAAATATTCAATATTTGACATTAAAAATACCTTTTAAACTTAATTTTAATCATCATACTATTTAAAATTTCTCGTTAATAAACTTTTCTAATAAATATACCCAAAATATGGGAATAATATTGCTTTACAATTAATTAATTCCCAATACAAAAACCAACCCAAATAAATAAAACTTAAACAAATGGGGATATCCCATTTCAAATTTAAAAGAGAGCTTCCCTCTTTTTATTTATTTTATTATTATTTTTTTTTACAACCCTAACTAGGGTTTCTTTATCTTTATAACTAAATCTTATTCCATCTTTTCCAATTGCTAACCCTAATTTGAAATAGGGTTAGGGTTTCTTGTCTAACATTATTTTTTTTCTTTTTGTTTGTGTGTGTGTGTGGAGGTGGCAGCTATGGCGGCTGAGCAAAGAGGAGGGTCGAAGGGAGGCTGAAATTCATTGAAGGGGAGGCAAAATGTTTAACAGCGAGGGGGGGGGGGGGGGGAGCTTTGAGAGGGTCGATCCCCATAGGTATTGGGCGGTGACGTCATTGTGGGTGCTACCCACAGGACGGCCGCAGCCGTGCCTGTGGGTCGTGGCCCACAGTGCAGCTGCGGTTGCCCTGTGGGTCGCAACCCACAGGGACGGTTGATGCCACTCCCCTGTGGGTTGCGGCCCACAGTGCGACCGGGCTTGCCACCCATAGGGATGACTGAAGCTGCTCCCTTGTGGGTTGCGACCCACAGTGCGGTCGGGCCGAGCTATGGGTTCCAACTTGCGGGGAGCCTTGGGCTCCAATCCGGCCCGATCTTTCATGCAAAATATTTTATTTTTATTTTTTTTAAAGAAAACTTTAAAAGGATACATATATAATATTTTTAATATTATGTAATAATATATATATATATATATATATATATATATATATATATATATATATATATATATATATATATATATATATATATATATATATATATATATATATATATATAACATAAGGCTGTAAAATATATCATGTATAGATATTAAATAATCTAGAATAAGATGTATTTCATTTTCTAGATTAGTACTTGTATACACCTAAAAATGGTATGAAGATAATTAATTAAATAAGCAATTATTTAATTAATCTCCATCCCTAATTTAATTGAATTCGTCTATAATTTGATTAAATCCTCCCTTTTTCATCTACTTATTAATAAATCTAAGGATTTGTTTAATGGGTTCTTTTCAATAATCTCCTTTGATTAATTAATTCAAATTAATTAATTCTTCCCCATCAAATTCATTTCTTCTAATCCTCTAATTAATTAAAACAAATCAATTTATGAGTTGTTGAAATTAATTAGCCTTTTCCTATTATTTGAATTTCTAAATTCAAATTACCCACATGCTTCCTAACTTTTAACCACCTACCCTAACCATTCCTAAACCTAAACCATTCCATCTAACCACATGTCCCCTTTCCTTGAACACTTTTCCCTCTCATGAGAAAATCTTTGTGACACTTGTCACTAAGTGTTCCCTTTCATCCAACCTCTTCTAGAAGCCTCTTGACACTTGTCACCATAGAGATGACAAATGTTCCCTTTCATCCAACCTCTTCTAGAAGCCTCTTGACACTTGTCACCATAGAGATGACAAATGTTCCCTTTCATCCAACCTCTTCTAGAAGCCTCTTGACACTTGTCACCATGGAGATGACATTGTCCCCTTTCATCCAACCCATTCTCCTACCAACCTCCAAATGTTCCCTTTAATCCAACCTCTTTCCCAACCTCCTCCAATTTAACCATTGATATCTTCAGATTTAATCTTGACTGTTGATTCCTGCCACCTCACCCCTAGCCTTGGAAATCCTATAAATAGACCCCATTTTGGAGTTCAAAGGATCCTGAATCCATCTCATTTGCATTCAAGCATTGTTACTATGGGAATATAGCATTTTAGCATTGTTATCATGATCAATTTTAGCTTAAATCTAGCTTATTTCTAGCTTAATTTTCTTATCATCTAGCTTAATCTCATCATTTCTAGCTTAAATGCATCATTTATCATTTAAATCCTCCATCTAGGAGTAGTCAAGTCACTGGAATTTGCATAATCAGATTTGAGAGAAAAATTCATACTCACATTTACTAGGAGGCGAAAGATCGCTTAGCTATGGTTTATCTTTCTTTTCTTTAAATTCATTAACCATGCTTGTAATGATCTATTGAATGTTTTGTGTTGTAGCTATAGGTACACAGGTATACACTTCACAGGCATGACATTTTGGTGCCCACCGTGGGCCCGAAGTTATCATTTTTGGCCTCTGAAGCTTCATCAACATTCATCTCTGTTAGTTTTGAATCAGAATGTCGTACAAACTCATTTTTGGCCTAGTACAACATACTTTGTGAGCTGGAATGATAAGATATCCTGTATCGTACGAGCCTCTAGGAAAATTTTAAATGTCGTACTATCTCTCATCCTAACTCGTACGAGCTCTCATCCTGACTCGTATGGTCTTAGAAAGATACTTGCACGAGTGGGTAAGGTGTGTCATACGACACTCTGCTTCTGTGGTTTTTTAAATTGACTGCATGTTAAGGGTTTTGATGCTTTAATTGATTACCACTAATGCTAACTCTGTTTTGTTTATGAGATTTTTGGCAGTCTAACTCTTTTCTGCAGGATGATTTTCGAAGATACGCTAGTCAAAGATCAAATTAAAAACACATCAATGACTACTAAATGATTTATTTTGCATGTTGCTTAAAAGAGTTCAACAAAACTTTGTGTATTCCTTAAAGTTTTTTTTAGGCACACTTATCTTTTGCTAAAGGAATGAACAATCATGTATTTTGTGTCTTTGATGATAGGCGAGTATGCGCTCACCTTTCTTAGGTGATCAAAAAGCTAGAATCATCTTTTACTTTCATTAGTGCATTTCTTTAGCAAGCCTGCCCTCCCGAGGAGTTAATAACTCTTAAAGCCATTACAGTTGGTGAGAGGGGAATGACCTAAGTGGGAATTGATAACACCAAGTAATCTAGCCCACTATAAAATAAATGTGATTTGATGAAAATCAATTCAATGGTAGTGCTCAGGAATAGCTCTCCTCTGTACCTTTAGGTATATCAAATCTTGGTTTTCAAGGCTGGGAGACCTCTTAATTGAGTATTATACCCCGACGCGCTGAACAAATCCCTTACTAGTGCCGGTTAAATTCAAAGCTACCCGATTCACCTCCAAAGGGGTGATAATCTTTATGCAAGAGAGATAGTAACTCTCCCAAGAGACTTGGCATATCATGCCCCCATTAGCACTTGGAGTCAGATAATACGACATTGAGAATCCATTGCGTGAGACTCAATAGCCGTATTCTGATCAGCTATTGGGTGTGTACCTAAATTTGCAAGAAAAGGTTTTCTCTCCTCAGCTAATTTCCTTAGGGTTTAGCATGCTTGGAGTCACTTATCACATCATGTGTTTGCTATGTATTCATCCCAACATTGAAAAAATCAGACATCTAAAACTGGAAAAGATAAGAAAAACATCAAAATTCACTACTCCAAATTCGGCAAAATAAACATTTTTTAATCTCTGCTTTGTTATTTGTCATACGAGTCAGGTTCTCTATTGTACTATCTGGTGATTTGTCATACGAGGAATCTCTTTTGTCATATGGTTCATAAAGTTTTGTCGTACGATTCTCTTCTTTTTCAAAGGAAATTTTTTGATTTGTCGTCTGGTCTTGTATCTTTTGTCGTTTGGGGTTGTATTGTGTCGTACGAGTCTCCATTTTTGCCAGTCAAGAGCTGTGTCTTGCATACCTATTTCAGATTTGTCGTCTTTGCTTGATCAATTTGTAGTAATCATAAACATCTGTTATCTGTCGCTTTGTGCTTAAATTGTCTTCTTAGTTTTCTTGGTCAAGTTATCATCCGTCGAAATCAGACTTTAGAACATAAACACCTCAAGATTTTCAAGTGCTCACACTCAAAAAATTCAAGATCTAAACATCTCAAAGTTTATTATCACCCTATTTGATAAACTCATCACTCAAACATAGTTTCTCATCAAGATCTATCATCCTTTATCATGAAACTGAAACGTTTTGTCAGGATAATCTCGTCCCACATCGTAGGATATATCATTCCTACTGGACTTGGTTCTTATCAAATCATCATCATTGCACTCCAAAACTAAAGATCGAAAAACTTGCAAACCTTTAAACACTTGAACTATTTTTTCATGTCATATCGCGCTATCACATTTATCTTGATAGTTGATCACTTATCAAAAAAAACTTTTGGACAATCGAATCCTAGCAAAATAACACACGTGTATGCCCATTCTAACTAGAGCTCAGAGACGAAGGATCGTAGAGACGAAAATTGAAACATTGGAAATAACTGAAGAGCATATAACCATGGAACATGAAGAGGAAATACAAGTTGAAGGAGAAATAACAAAACAAAATATCAGAGACATCAAGAAAGATCCTCAATTTGACAAATTTATGTAGAAATTATTGGAGGGAGAAAAAGAAACATTTTCTAATGTTAGCCAAATTTGGTTCTGCACTCCCCCAGAATTTTGATGTGAACAAATTGACACAAAAGAAAAGTGACCCTCTGCCTAATAACGAACAATACGAAGATATTTTTGGTCTCCACATGAATGACACATCAATCTCCAATAATACCAGAACCAATGAAGAAACCTACATACCCAAAAGAAATGAAGTAGAAATTCTGAATAACATCCAATCCAATGAAGATACAAGAAGAACTAGAGATGACACAAGAAGAGATCCAGATCCTCCTAGAATACAAAATAATGGTCATGCAAGAACAAATCATGTTGATAATCCTATCACAACTCTCACACAACAACTACAAACAATGCAAACACAAATTCAAGATATGCAGAGAGGAAATGTTAGAAGATACTCACTACAAGAAATATGTCCTTATCCATTAGATAGAAATCTAAACATGATACCATTTCCTATAGGTTTTGAAACTCCTAGATACGAAAAATATGATGGAAGCACTGACCCCGAGATCATATACGAGAATTTTGCACATGAGGATACCTACTTGATGAGATTATTTCTGAAAAGCTTAACTAGACTAGCTATGGAATGGTTCTCCAAACTTTCACCTGGAATCAGATCATTCTTAGAGTTGGTGGATAAGTTTGTTTCACAATACTCTTACAACATACAACATGAAGTAACAATTCTAGACCTATGTAATGCCAAAAAAAAGAGTTGAGAACATTTCATGACATTTTTACAACAATGGAGTAGGTTAGCTTCGCGGTATCCTCGTACAGTGCCAGAATATGAAAAAATGGATATATTCATTGACAACTTAAATGATCAGATGAGTTATTCCTTAAAAATGCAAGGAAATCAAAGTTTTGGAAAAATGGTCAATAATGGAGTCAGAATGGAGGAAGCCATGATAAAGAAAGGTGAGTTGAAAATATACAAAGAAAGAGTCCATCCACCTAACAACAACAATAACAATAACAATAACCACAATGATAAACCAAAGTTTTGGAATAGAAATAAAAATATCGTCAATGATGGAATAGTGGATAACAACAATGTGAAACCAAAACAACCAGTTTTTAACTTATCCACTCACTCAACAGCGGCTCAACAAAACAACAATCACCAAAAAGAAACTATCAAAACTTTCATTCGAAGATAATTTACAAACATTGGTGAATCCCTTGGGTCAGCACTAAAAACACTTGTCGCAAACAAATTGATCACTTTACCAGAAGAAAGGAACTACGAACCTCAAATCAAACCACCATGGTGGAATGATAACCATTATTGCAATTTCCATCGAAACAAGGGACATCACAGAGATAATTGTTAGTAGTTGAAACATATCATACAAGATATGATTGATAATGGAGTAATAATAGTGGATGGACATACAACAAACGAATCTCATACAACTTTTAAAACTCCACTAGCAAATTATGGGAAAGGTGAATCATCAACAACAAACAATGGTAAGGGTAAAGAGAAGGTAAACTACACTCATACATATGACAATGTGGTAAACGTGATTATAGTTAAAGAAAAACAAAATCAAGAACATGCTCATGCTATCACAGGAAGCAAAGCCAAAGTTGTTTTGTTGGGTCCTACAACAAACACATCATCCACCACCAAACAATACAGTCTAGTGGAGCAATTGCAGAAAACACCCGCACACATATCCATCTTAGAATTATTAAAGCTTTCACCTACACACAAAGAAATTATTGAATGAGCATTAGTAGATACAACAATATCAAAAGATCTTGATATCGATCAATTCCAAACCATGGTGGGACACCTCACAACCCCTCACTGCTTATCATTCACTGAAGAAGATGACATGTCCTTACAACATCCCCACAATGCTCCTTTGCATATTGAAGTCCTCATTCACAAAATGCATGTTAAACGTGTTCTAATAGATGGTGGAGCTGGCCTAAATATCTGTTCATTGATCCTTGTTCATGCCTTAGGATATTCAGAAGATGTAGTTGATGTCCAGAAAAGGATCACCATAAAAGCCTATGATGAAGAAGAACGTTCCTCCAAGGGAATTGTGATACTACCCATCAAAGTGGGACCTTTGTAGAAAGACATAGCATGCCAAGTTCTAGACTTGGACTTATCATATAATGTACTCTTGGGAAGACCATGGATACATGACTTGCAAGTTGTCCCATCAACATATCATCAGTGTGTAAACTTTCCCTACAATGAGTAGGAAATCACAATATCTGCATATTCAAATCCATTTCGATACTGCAGCAATCTAAAAATGGCCCAAGAAGTCATTGTTCCTCATAATAGGGAGGCATCATCCTCGAACACACAATCCAAGGAACAATCATTTGCCTCTATTTTATCAAGTATGGAAAAACAAATGCAGCTAAGAGATCCACGGAACGAAGAATATTCAATATCACAATTACCACTTTCTCGTAAATCCTTTGGAAAACCATCAAACTCTAAACAAAAACCAATTGTAAAACATCTTCCGATATTTGATGGAGCATTTGTTAGTGTCGGAACCTTATCAGAGGAAACAAAAGACAAAGATGTGCTACAATGGCTATACAAGGATGAAGAATGCCAACAAAAGATCAACAATGTTAGAATACCTACATAAAAGTATGGAAAAGGATTTAACATTCTCAGAAAAATGGGATACACTGGAATAGGTCCTATAGGAAAAAGAAAAGAAGGTATCTCAGAATGTATTCAACCTTACACTCAGCTGACTACTGACAAAATAGGCTTAGGGTATGGACAAGTCAATCTACCAGAAGACACATCTTTTACTCAACAACAAGAGGAATATGAAAATAGACAAGAACAACTGGCAATTGAAAGAGAAGAAACATCAACTAAGCAACTAATATCAACAAACATAAAATGGGAAAAGAAGCAAGCTTCAAATCAACAAGAGAAAAAAACTAAAAGAATCTCTCAAGAAGCATTAAATCTCAATCAAAACAAGAAAGAAGCTAATATAAGTCCAGGAGAACTCATAGAAAAGTTGATAGAACTTAATCTCAGTCCTGAAGAAGGTGAATAGAAAAGATAGACCAAGAAAAGACAACTTTCACATGTCCATGGGGTACTTTCTACTGGAACATCATGCCTTTTGGATTAAAGAATGCAGGTGCTACATATAAGAGAGCTATGACAACTATATTTCATGACATGATGCATACATTTATGGAAGACTATGTGGATGACATATTGGCTAAATCATATAACAGAGAAGAACATATAGAGATACTAGAAAAGATCTTTGATAGGTTAGAATAATACAAGCTAAGGCTAAATCCTAAGAAATGTGACTTTGGTGTTACTTCAGGAAAGCTATTGGGATACATTATTTCAGCTAGAGGTATCAAAGTGGATCCAAGTAAGGTTAAAGTAATCATGGAAATGGCATCTCCCAAGAATATCAGTAAACTCAGATCACTCCAAGGAAGACTCGAGTCAATTAGAAGAATTGTTGCTCAACTAGCATATAAATGTCAACCATTTACTCATCTATTGCACAAAAAATTTCATTTCAAGTGGGACCACCAATGCGAGGATGCATTCAACAAGATTAAGGCATATCTCATACAACCACTTGTACTAATGTCACCAATTCTAGGGAAGCTTTTATTACTCTATGTATCAACCACTGAAGCATCATTAGGAGTTTTTCTTGCATAATAGGATAATGAAGGAAAAGAATGAGCTATCTATTACATCAGCAGAACACTAGTAGGATACAAGATCAACTATTCACCAATAGAAAAAGCATGCTTAATAGTAGTTTTTGCTTCTCAAAAATTATGACACTATCTACTATCTCACTCCATCAAGTTAATAGCTAAAATCGATCCTCTGAAATATTTACTTAGCAAAGAAACATTAACAGGACGACTAGCAAAATGGATCATGATCCTGAGTGAGTTTGATATTGAGTATGTTGATAGAAAAAGCTATAAAAGGACAAGTCATTGCAGATCAACTAGTTGAGGTACCACTTCAAGATGATCATCCTTTACATAATGAGTTTCCCGATGCTGATATCCTAACAGTCACAACAAAAACATGGCAATTATACTTTGATGGTTCATATACACAACATGGATAAGGAGCAAGTATTCTATTCATCACACCACAAGGTCATACAATCCCAAAAGCATACAAATTAAGCTTCCCATGCACCAATAAGACAACAGAGTATGAAGCTTTGGTTACAGGTATCAAAATGGCTATAGAATGGAACATTACACAACTTCAAGTCTTTGGAGACTCTCAGCTCGTCATCAATCAAATTAATGATGACTATCAAACAAAGGACAAAAAATTAATGCCTAATAAAAAGATGGTTGATGATATCAAGAAATATTTTGTAGAAATAACTTCCCAACAAATCCCAAGAAATAACAACAAAGTAGTAGATGCCATGGCTACACTTGCTTCTCTCCATCAGACATAGGAAAATCAACTGCAGTATGAATTCTTGGTGGAAGAGTTATTTTACCCCGCTTATAATTATCCTGATTCTCAAACTATCTGTCAACTTGTGGGGCATGATTCCTCCCGCTATGGCCAAACTTACACATACCTGAAAGATAACAACACCTTACCTCCCAACTTATCAAAAAACCAAAAGAGAAACTTTATTTGCCAATCCTCCCATTATACTCTCATCGTGGATACCCTGTTTAAACGAGGTCTAGATGGTACTCTTTTAAGATGTCTTGAACAAGAAGAATCTAAGAAGGCCTTACATGAAGTCCATAATGACATTTGTGGCACTCATTCAAGTGGTCTTACCCTTTCGAAAAAACTCATACGCTTGGGCTATTATTGGCCAACCATGGAACGAGATTCTTTTCAGATAGATAGAACATGTAAACAATGTTAGATCCATGGGAATTTAATTCATGCACCAACACAAGAACTTCATGCTTTAGCAACATCTTGGCTTTTCTGTCAGTGGGGTCTTGATCTCGTAGGAAAAATAAATCCCTCTTCATCTAATGGTCACAAATTCATCCTTGTAGCTATAGAATATTTCACAAAATCAATTGAGGCAGTACCTCTCATAAATATCACAGGAAAACAAATTGCTGCATTTATCTTGAATTACATCATCTGTCGCTATGGAATACCAATGACCATTATCACTAATAATGGGTGACCATTCAAGAATCAAGATGTACAAGAGCTATGTGATAAATTCAAGATTCAACATAGACTCTCCACACCCTAATATCCACAAGGGAATGGGAAAGTAGAAGCATCAAACAAAACTATTCTGAAAATCCTCAAAAAGATAGTGAATGATGCTATAAAAGATTGGCATATTCAATTAAACCCTGCTCTGTGGGCCTACTGTACCAGTATTCGCACACCAAAAGGTTCCACACCTTTCTCTCCTGTTTATGGATTAGAAGCAATATTGCCAATAGAAGTAGAGATACCTTCTCTACGAGTATCATTAAAAGGTCTCATCCCAGATGAAGAACAACGAGTATCTAGACTGCAAGAGTTAGAACTGATCCATGAACGAAGACAAAATACCTTTGATCATTTAAAGGTATATCAACAAAGAATGTACCAGAGCTATAATCATAGGGTCAAACCACAAAATTTTCAAGTAGGGGAACTAGTACTAAAAGAAAATCCACGCAACCAGATAGATCAAGAAAAGAAAGGAAAGTTTGAACCAAACTGGTTAGGTCCATTTGTGATCACAACAATATTTGGGTCAGGAGTATATCAGCTATCAACACAAGACGTGGATCATCTTGAGGAACCAATCAATAGCATGCATCTGAAGAACTTTTATGTCTGAAAAAACATAAAAATCCAAAAAAAAGTGAAAAAGCAGAAAAAAAAAGAAAAAAAAAGTGAAAAAGCAGAAAAATAAAAAACAGTGAAAAAAGCAAAAAAATAAAAAACAGTGAAAAAACAGACAATCCAAAAAAATCAAATATGAGAAAAAGTGCAATAAAAACAGATGGTGAAAACCTGACAAACAGGCGCTATCTGTCGACTAGCTCTTCCATCTATTAGTTCATGCATCTTTCTGCTTGCATTCATTTTCCATTAGCGTTGTTCATATGCATCATAAAGCTTTTGTACATACGTAGGCATCCTAGGTGGCTTCTCACCATGGTTTGGATCATTGGGTATATCATACTGAATTTGTTTCTAGGCTTGGGGCAAAATTCTACACTTAGCTAGGGGCAAAACTTTGGATCAATTCTGAGCTTAATCAAACAGGTAGAACAAACGGTTAGACAACTCTTAACAAGCGAAAACAGAGACATATCCAACATAGAACACAAGATCAAATTATCAACCATCAAACTATCACAAAGTCAGTCTAAGTACATCACACACTTTTCAATGGATGATATCTTTTGGATAACGATTTTAACATGATTGTTCAACTTTTCTATATTGAGTTTCACTATCATGATTTCTGAGTAACTCTAGGATATCTTTGACTAGAGGAACAAGGAAGAAACCTGATATATTTCTTGTCAACTATCTGCAAATTAATCATTAATATGTGCAAATTTGTCTCAGGACATGATCATCAGAGTATCATTGAAGACATTTCTGATTTGCGTATTGAAATGATTAATACTGCCTGTTTTACGCAAGAAACACTCAGGTCATCTCGGTTCAATTATACCTCAATGCTTGTGCTAACTTGCCATATCAAAATACAGGAAAGCAATGCTCAGGTCATCATGGTTTAATTATACCATCGATGTTTGCACTCACTTCCCACATTTAAAAAGCTCAATGATGACAAAAACGCAATAATCTAGTGACTGGTCTGCTCGTAGCTTTGCATTTTAGCTTGCATTTCATTCTTGCATGGGATCTCACATGCTCCTTCTATCCAAGGTTAAATCTATCGCACGAATTATCAAAGGTTAAATCTATCGCATGAATTATCAAAGTATCATCACAAATGTATACACAATTATACTGATGACTCATATCTCTCCAGATACTATCAACCCAACGAAAATCTTATGCTATCCTCTCAATAGAACCAACATCAATATATCCAAATATTTTTGCAATTTGATATCAACAAACTGTTAGTTCTTTATCCAATCAATCTTATCAATTCTATCAATCAATCACATCTAAATCGATTCTATCATGTCTTGTACATGATGTGTCTTTCCTGAAACCAGGCGTTCTGATCATGTCTTATACAGGATATATCGTTCCTGAAACCAGACGCTTTGATCATCTTTGTCTTATACAGGAGGTGTCATTCCTAAAACCAGACTGAATCTTGATCTTATCAATCTAATCAATCAAGCTTTATCAATCATCAAGAACCACATCACTGTGATCATAGAACTCACATTTTCATCAACCACAGTTGCAGACATCAAATCATAATAATCGGGATATATTTCGCAATTTTTTTTCCAAAAACTCCAAAGATCAATTATCTCAATTGATCTCCCAAGGGCGCATCATCATACCACAATTTAGCAATCAAGAGCTGGGGCATTCTAGCGAACTAATATCATCATCAAAATGAGATTATTCTTTGAATCAACGCGTCATCACACCTCACTTCAAAGAGGGGCAAAATGTATACACCTAAAAATGGTCTGAAGATAATTAATTAAATAAGCAATTATTTAATTAATCTCCCTCCCCAATTTAATTGAATTCATCAACAATTTGATTAAATCCTCCCTTTTTCATCTACTTATTAATAAATCTAAGGATTTATTTAATAGCTTCATTTCAATAATCCCCTTTGATTAATTAATTCAAATCAATTAATTCTTCCCCATCAAATTCATTTCTTTTAATCCTCTAATTAATTAAAACAAATCAATTTATGAGTTGTTGAAATTTTTTAGCCTTTTCCTATTATTTGAATTTCTAAATTCAAATTACCCACACGCTTCCTAACTTTTAACCACCTAACCTAACCATTCCTAAACCTAACCCATTCCATCTAACCACATTTCCCCTTTCCTTGAACACTTTGCCCTCTCATGAGCAAAGCTTTGTGACACTTGTCACTAAGTGTTCCCTTTCATCCAACCTCTTCTAGAAACCTCTTGACACTTGTCACCATGGAGATGACATTGTCCCCTTTCATCCAACCCCTTCTCCTACCAACCTCCAAATGGTCCCTTTAATCCAACCTCTTTTCCAACCTCCTCCAATTTAACCATTGATATCTTCAGACTTAATCTTGACCAGATTCCTTCCACCTACCCCTAGCCTTGGAAATCCTATAAATAGACCCCATTTTGGAGTTCAAAGGAATCTGAATCCATCTCATTTGCATTCAAGCATTGTTACTATGGGCATATAGCATTTTAGCATTGTTATCATGATCAATTTTAGCTTAAATCTAGCTTATTTCTAGCTTAATTTTCTTATCATCTAGCTTAATCTCATCATTTCCAGCTTGAATGCACCTTTTATCATTTAAATCCTTCATCTAGGTGTAGTCAAGTCACTGGAATTTGCATAATCAAATATGAGAGCAAAATTCATACTCACATTTACTAGGACGTGATAGATCGCTTAGCTATGGTTTATCTTTCTTTGCTTTAAATTCATTAACCATTCTTGCAATGATCTATTAAGTGTTTTTTGTTGCAGCTGCTGGTACACAGGTATACACTTCATAGGCACGACAATACTATTTTAGCATGCACATATATGTATTTTTTTTTACAGCAACATAAATATTTTTCATTTTTCTAAAGGAATATAACAGTTTAGATGTAAATTTAATTTAGACATAAACCTGCATATATATATATATATATATATATATATATATATATATATCTTAGAGCAGGCTATTTTAAAATAAACAGAATATAAATTTAGTTTTCTTTTATAACATTTAGTTTTCTTTTTTTTGATATAAAATATACAATATCTAGATTTATTTACTTTCTACTATACATGCATTTACATAATAGAAAATACAACAGTAATGATTTTATTTACAGCTGCAACTATTTTCCTCTAGTTTACTTTTTATCAATAAGCAGCAAGATGTAATGTAGGTTATATTAACTCTAAAATGTCTATTTATTTATTTTTTGTGTTTAAACTATAGACATAAGCAAATATTTCATTTCTTTACCAATAACTGCACTACAACATTTAATTTATTTCATTTCTTTTTGCATAACTACACTACTAACTTTTAACTATTTTCATTTCTTTTCCAATAGCCAAATAAGACAGAAATAAATTTCATTTCTTATCTATTTCAAGAAGTATATCAAATAAGAATAACTCAAATATCTATTGGGAAATAACTCAAATTCTATTCTTTTCTTTGCAAGAATTTACTCAAATAAAACACACCTTTATTTCTTGAAATGAAACTATTCAAGCAAATATGCTTATTACATCATGGTTCCCTTTATAAAAATAGGTAGATAAAAAAATCAAGCCTCATTTATACTAAATGAGGGCTTTCCAAATACATTTATTTCTTTTTGCCACTTAATACAAATAAACAATAGGATCATGTCATAGCTTCCCTTCCAATCTTTTTTTCCAAGCAAACCTGCAATAAAAACTTGTAGGTTGTGACCATGGAGGCTCACCTCCCAACCTAGGCTTACAAGAAGCCACTCCGAAGCTAGGAGAACCAAGGATAAATGGGTTACACTCAAGAATAAACATATAAGCAAGAGGCACACACAGCACAAACACTCCCAACTCAAGGATGGACAAAGTCACTTAGTGACTATAACTTGTGGGGTGAAGGTGGACCAAATACTTAGAGGATAAATCTACAAGTAGGAGAACATAATGCCATTGCAAGGCTACCAATTAGATTAAACACAAGTTCCAAACTTTTCCCAACAAATCCTTATGTCCCCCAAGGCATACAAGCCAAAAAACTCCCCTTATGATCCCCATTGCATAAACAAAACACTATGCAACAAGGGTCCCATAATCCCTTGTGTATCACTCTCTTCGAAAGAGAGCCTCTACACTCATAGGTTGTCAAACAACCCTTCACCCCAAGGCCACTCTCCCCTCCCAAGGGTGAGTATGGCCTTGAAACACCCAAAACAATAACATAAATACATGCAATAAAAACTCACAAGGAATAACTCAACATCCTCGTAAGCTTACTAAGAAAACAACAATGGAAAACAACTAACAATCTTTTCAAATTTACCAAACAACATACATGAGGAAGTATTCAACCAACCTTAAAACTTTAAATGGGTGAATAAAAATTTGTAGGAGAGCTGCCTGAATCCACTATCTTTTCCTTCTCAAGACTTAGCCAAAACTTCCATATCCAAAAACCAAACTTTTCAAAATCTATGTCTCCAAAAATGGAGAGTGGGTGATCAAAATTCTCCCTCCCAAACCATTCCCTAAGAAGACACTCCTCACTCTTTCCAATCCTCTTGGGAAGGGTGAGGGATGTTCATACGTTGGTCTTCCCAACACCTTCAAAAACTCTAGCCAAGGCACCTCAAAAAGGTAAAAGGAATGGGGAAGAACAATGTCACTCATGAGGAAGTTTGTCTAACCTAGGTAAGATCCTCAAAAGTTGAAATTCGGCCATCTTGAAAAACTCAACTTTTGGGGCGACTAAACAGTCCCTAGGGAGTGTAAACATGGTTAAAATTGGTCTTCATCCATAGGTACATCATATTTCCCACTAAAAATGCCTCTAACTTGACCTTAGGAGTTAGTTTAACCCTCTAGAAACTCACCCAAAGTTTACCTACGGGTCAACCCTGAGTTGACCTTTCTAATGGCTCCCTATCCAAGACTTTCTTGGGACCATACTAGGATATTTGAAAAATGCATTGGTAAGACAAATTCCTTCCAAGGGACATGTCACTACCAACTTGTTGGTGACTCGGATGGGATAATCTCAACTATATATTAAACAAATTTTTCTTAACCAGAGATTCTCAATAGCTCATTTAGTCCCCAGCAGAGTCGCCAATTTTTTTGTTCTAAAAAATGAGCAAACGAAGTTCACCTGCAATCTATCTATGAAATAGCAAACTTCATACAATGAAGAACTTCAGGACTTGGAGAACATAACAAGGATTTGAATCCTTCTACTCTTCAGGCTCTCCAAAACCTAGGTGGGTGTACCTTTGATGCATTGACTCAGACCCATTACACACACATGATAGCATCAATAAAAACAAATAGATCTCATAAGGCTTAAACAACTAGGAGGTTACTGCAGATGGGCTAGATCTACATTGACATCTTGTAGTGTCCACCCTTGGCTTTACTTGTTTTGATTAGAGTTGACTTTTATTCCATGCGTGATAGACTTATCTTAACTATTTATGATGATTTGGATGATGATTATTCATGTGATTTGATGGATACTATATGCTTACTATGTGATAGATTATCGAAAGATTATATTGATCATGGATTTGATGTTGATTATGATTATACTAACCCTATTTCATGATTATATTTGATGAGATGCTTATAAGATGTGTTTGACTATTGTTTGACTGTCTTCATGGAGAATCAATGTCACATCACTCATTGCGAGTGGGATGTGCCATTGCATAATTCTACCACTTGTATTATATATATATATATATATATATATATATATATATATATATATATATATATATATATATATATATATATATATCATTGTTGGTGGCTGTAGGACTTACAGGTACTGGACATTTATACCTCCTAGAATTCTCAGGTGCGAGCTCCCCTGGCTTCATAGGTGTGAGCATGTCCTTATCGCAATGGTAATATGTGGTTTCGGAGTTGACATGGGTTCCCTTCATATACTCTAGGTTTAAGTTGTCACTAGGCACAATTGGTCATGTCAGTTTTTAGCTTGGCTCTTTCAGTTTTGGGAGTATGCTAGTATTGATTGACTCTTTTGGTATGAGGATTATTTATGATGTGATTGATTTTATTGCCACTTGGTTATTACGTGACATTGGATTATTTGTCTATTTGTAATTAGTATTATTTATTTATAATTATTTGATTTAAGCTATTTGAGCTTTTGATTATTTGATTTATGATTTTAAGAATTATAGTATTTATTTAATTAATAATTTTGTAAAGATTATTTAATTAATTATTGATTATTTATTATAGTCTAAATATTAATTAATATTTAATATTGGAAGTAATAAATTATTTAATGGTTTATTTATTTAATTATGTTTTCTATTGGTGAAGTATTTAATTAAAAATAACTATAGTTCATAATGTATTAAATAATAATTTCTATAGGGCTATAGTTTAAATACTAATATTTATTTGGTGGTATGGTAATTATACCTTGGGATATTAAAATATATTTATCCCACCTACTTATAGTATATGTTAGTATTTCCTACCTACCCTATTCTCCTATTGGAGGATTTTATTTTGGGGAAACCATAGGATATGGGAAAAATATTTCAAAATGGAATTACCCTATTGGTTGGATTTCTAGGGTTTCTTGTTTATTGTTTCTTTTTAATGGATTCCCTATGATTGCTCACGGGTTCCATTCTTTGGCTTTGGATTCTCGGTGCATTGCTTGGACTGGGTTTGGAAGAGATTTGGGTTTGGTTCGGATTGCAAAACTTGTGGGCTCTCCTTCAGCGACCTACCATCACACGGGTTGCAGGTTGGAGGCCATACCCTTGTTGTTTATCTTTGTTTTAATTGTCTGCAAGTGTTTACTCCATGAATGTTTTGTGTGGGGAATAAAGAAATAGTCCATTTCATTCTCTCTATTCTTAATGGAAATGATTGGGAATCCCATGGGTTATGAGATCTTTATTTGGATGAAAGTTTGGAAGTTATCTTTTCTGTGGTGGTCATGAATGCACGACATGGGATTTATATGTATTAAGGCTTCTTCCATTTATGATGTGATTGTATTGGATTATTGTTGTTGTTTTGAGATTTCTTTCATGTTGTTAAATATTTCAAGGAGTTTGTGTAGTTGAGAGGAGAGAGCCTTGTGAGCTTCCAATCTGGCCTTGCCGTGAGGAAGACTCATAGGACTCATCTCCTTCTGAGACATTTTATATTTCCCTTGTTTTAATGTGTTTTATGTTTGGAATAATTTTATTGTTTTTATTTATATGTGCATTGAGTCTATTTCATGATTTGGATTCAATATTTGGTGTTTGATGGTTTTCTGGATATGCTGGAGATGCTTTTCCCTTCCGAAGTCTATATTATGTTTTCAATTGAAGTTTCTTTGTGTAGCGTCCTAAAATTGCGACACTTGCAATTTTGACTGCATTTGGGTCTTCACGATGGCGGTGCAACGTTGAACCTGAATGGAGACCCCGAAACCTGCTTGCGACATCAAAAACTGCATCTTTCTGCACCTTGGCCTGATCCTCCTTGCACCCTGCTGTCTCGGGAGGTGGGACCATGGCACCCAGTGCCCTAGTCCCTGGCCCTATTTTGGGCCCGGTCTCTTGTTGGGCATCGGGTCTTTAAGTTTGCAATTTGGAAAATAATGTTCCTGGGTCAGCCTAAGGTCGGAAAAATCAGTCTCCTAACCCTAATTGACAAGTATATAAACTACATTTCCCCTTTCAGAAAAGGGAGAAAAAGGAGGAAAAACATATGTGTGCAAGACGCGGAAGCGATAGGCAAACATTCAAACATTCAAACATTCAAGCATTCAAGCATTCCTTCAAGCAATTGAGCATTCTAAGTCTCCATTCAAGGCTAGGTATTGCAACAAAGACAAGGATTCAACCATTGAAGAGGAGATCATTTACAACATATAACATACAACATCATTACACCTTCGCATGTAAGAATACAAACATTCTTACAACAAGGTATCAGTACTTGATTACATTACAAACACTTACATTTACAGCATTCTCATTTCTTGGTTAATTCCAAAACCTGGGTTTGACCTAAAGGCAAACCCCTAATCCCTAACCCCCCAATCATCCTCTCTTTTCTATGTGTAGGTTGCAGGTACGCGGCTGTAATTGAAGATCTGGAATCCTTGTGCAGAGACGAACAGATCCCCCTTCGTTTCGTGGATTTTTTGGAGGACCGTGTGCACTCCGGGCACCATCGTCCCATCAACTTTCGCTCAAATTTGTAGGACAGCTTCGTCTCGACATTTTATTGCTAGTTTCAGGTCCGTAGCTTCATCCCGTGTCCCTATCTCTGTCTACAAGCGAATCTTTCTTACTTTACACACACTCCTAGTTCAATTCTTCTATCTACATTCTTTACAAAAGAGGGTATCCTTGATGTCTTAACCCTTGAAACTCATTTAGAATCTAGTCTTTCATTGTCTGGGATTGGATCTTGTGGGTTTCAACCCCTCTTTTGAATGTAAAGTCTCTCCTAAGTGAAAACTGCCAAACCTAGTGACCTCCTTTCTCTCTCCATGGAGTGGGGGAGCACCTAGGGTTCAATTTTCCACTTTACATTTTGGTGAACCCGACGTGAACATCCTAATTCTGATTATTCATGGTTAGATCTGAAAAATTGGCTTCCTTAATTACATTTCCATGTTTGATCTTTTGGCAAATTTTAGAGGTTAATTGCATAAAAAAACCCTAAATTTTCTTTTTAGTAATTTAGCTTGTGAAATGTTTAATTGTTAATGCTTGTTTCAGATCTACCCTTCTATTGCAAATTGTCAAATCATATATGTGCTTTAATTCTGAAAATTAAGTGGTTAAGTGTCAAAACCCTAATTTTTAAAACCCTCTTGATTCAACCTTTGACTGATGATTTCATTGAGCAAAACACCTCCAAATCGGCTGTAACTTTGGATTCCGCAACAAAATCACAATTTCTCTCATCCCTGAAAATTTTGAAAAAATTTTCTAGGACCGTGTGCACCCCGAGTGCCGTCGTCCCCGACATTTTTCTGAAATTTTGGGAGCTAGATCTTACTGTATTTTTCTGCTAAAATCCAGAATCTTGGCTGATTTCATCAATTCTAACACTTTCAAAATTAAAGTCAAAGTTGGTCTAGTGATTGCTTGGATTAAGGCTTATAATCATTCAAAAAATTGTTGAAATTGAAATTTTGTGTTAAAATTGTGTTTCTTACAGTCCTAAATCTGAAAAGCGTGTTGGCATTCATTCGAAGTTTCAGTGCTTTATTCAAATTCTTGCAGTTTGTGACTTTTGAAATTAAGTGCTTAATCACAACAACCTTGATTTCCACTTTCAAATTTGAATTTTGCATGAAATTGAGTCAACTTTTAAATTTCAAAGTTTGCATTGCTTTCAGTATTCCCTCTAAAATCATAAAATTCAAAATTTCAGTTTCCCTCTCTTTTTCAAAAATTCAAATTTTGCATTTTTCAACAATCTTGGTAGGATTCAATTTTGAGATTGCAACTTTAATTTGGCCTATCTACAGATCGTAAAATCACTCAATTTTTTCAGATTAGCTTTAAAATCACCATAACTTTCATCTCTGAAAATTTTGAAAAAAGTTGCGAGGACCGTGTGCACTCCGTTCGCCACGGTCCCCGACATTTTTTCTGAAACTTCGGGAGATTGTCCTGATTGCATTTAACAGCTTAAATCTAGGAGATTGGCTGATTTTATTGAAATTTGCTACTTCTAAATTCAAAATCTTCTCTCTCTCTCTCTCTTTAGTGCATGAGTTTTACAACAATAAGCCCTACTTACACTATTCCCGTTAGACGAAGCCTTAGAATTAAGTCTTTCCAAGGTTTAATTACCGAGGAGATGGAACCTAATTTGAATGGCCTTTTTAACGAGGACATGGGTAATTCCTCTAATCCTCTTAATGATGAAGAAGCTCTCCATGAAGTTCCTGTAGAACAACTTTCGAAATTGAATAACCAATTTGATGATTTTCAGCGATGGATGTCTCAAGAATACCCCGATAGTCAAGCTCTTTCATTAATTGAGGGTCTAAAACGTATGGTTCAAAGTGATAAGAATGGAATTGATATTTTACGTAGTATTGCACACATTTTGGATTCGAATGTGATGCCTATGAAGAGTTGTGCTGAAACTTTAGGTTATACACAACCTCCTACTCAAGTCAATCATTCTATTCCTTTAACAACTTCTATTGCTAGTATACCTACTTTTACATCAAACATAATGACTACTTCGATACAAGACATTCCACCTATGATCACCAGTCATGGGGGCAATCCTCCTTCTTCAATCAACCCTCTTCCTTCATTCAATCCAACTTCTTCATTCATTCCTTCAATGAGTGTTCCTATTACATCTCCACAAATGAACCTGGCACAAGGGGGCAATTCGTTTAACCATTCCATTCCTCCTTGTAGTATTCCTTTTTTCCAGTCATCTCCTATGACTAACTATCATAGTGTCCCACCACCTTACTCTCAATCAATACCTTCTTTCAATAACATAATACCTCCATCACAATCTAACACGCCTAATATGAACTCTTCGACTGAAGCGACCATTAACAATCTTGCACAAACTGTCTCTTCTTTATAGCAACAAATTGCCTCTATGAATCAATCTAAGTTTAGTGTGCCCACATTTGATGTTGCGAGCCCACTTTCTCTTGACATTGTCCGAGCTATCCCCCCTAAGCATGTTGAAATCCCACAATTGGAGCTTTATAATGGTAAGGGTGATCCTCTAACACATGTTAAGACCTTTCAAACAATATGTACCGATTTTGCTCATGACCAAAGGTTGCTTGCAAAACTATTTACTAGAACATTAAGAGATAAGGCTCTACAATGGTATTGCTCGTTGCCTTCCTATTCTATTACTTCTTTCCAACAACTTGCAAATGCTTTTATTCAACAATTTCAAAACAATATAAGTCCTAAAGTTACTTTGATTGATTTAATGCATTGTAAACAAGGTGTTAAAGAAAAAGTGATTGATTTCATTGGTAGATATAAGCATTTGTATGCTCAAATTTCTTTTCTAGTACCTGACAATGATATTCAAAGAATCTTTATTTCTAATTTACAAAAAGATATTAGAGAAAAACTTCTGTTTTCTGAGTTTACTTCTTTCCAACAGTTGTGTGCAACTCTTCACAATTATCAACTGACTGTGAGTCAAATGGAACAAGCAAATCCTATGGCTCTGAGTGATAAGGGTGATAGTAGTCAACAACCATTTGGGAAGTTTAAACCGAACAGAGAGGTCATTAAGTTCAATGAAAACATCATCAACAACAATGTGAATGCAGCATCAGGTGTGCCTCCTATTTCTAAGTTTTTTAAGAAAGAAAGAAAGTTTACTCCTTTGAATGAATCATTGCATAGTATTATGAATAAGTTATTGGAACAAAATGTGCTTACTCTCCCTCCTATAAGGCAAATAGATCCTGCAAAGATTAATTCACCCTATTTTGATAACAAATCTTTTTGTCAATTTCATCATCAACCTGGGCATGATACTGAAAAAATGTTTTTCTTTAAAGGGTAAAATTCAAGATTTGATTGATAATAATACTATCTCTGTTTCTGGTGTGAATGATAAAGGCAACACATCTGTAGCTCCTCCTAACCAAAATCTTAATATTTTTACTGATCCATTACCTTCTCATACCTCTAATGTGATTGAGACTAATGATTCCTCTTTCTCACCTGATGGTCTTGTGTCTATGACTCCGAATGTGACTAACTTTGTGGAGCAGCAGAAAATCCCTTAAGAACCTTCCATCACATTTGATTCTAGTGAAACTATCAGGGCACCTGATGGTCCTTTATATATAGTTGCAAAAGTAAAAAATACACCTTGCCGTGGAGTGCTTATTGATCCTTCTTGTATGGTTAATGTCATTACTGAAGAATTTCTTTTTACTTTGCAATTGAATCAAGTGATCTATGACAAAACAAATGTGGTTGTGAAATTGTTTGATGCATTTTCTTCTCCTGCAATTGGTTCTATTACATTACCTATTGAGGTTCATAACATACCCCTTGATGTGGACTTTGCTATTATTCCATCATCCGAACAATTCCGTGTGAAGCTAGGCTATCCTTGGCTATCTTCCATGAAAGCTATTGCTTCTCCTATTCACAAGTGTTTGAAATTTCCCCATAATGGTGAAGTTGTTACTATCAATCATAGTCTCTTTAAACTAGCTGAAAGAACTTCTAGTGTTCCTATTGATTATTTTTGGCCTAAACAATTCCAATCTCTTCCACCGCGGAGTGATCATCTTTTCAAATCTTATCAAAAGTGGAAAAAAGATATGATCATATCTCTAAGTGAACCTAGAACACCCAAACTTGATATTCCTATCATTCTTGAGAAGGAAGTTCTTCCTTTGAAAGATAAAACTAATGACTTTCCTCAAGAAGATTCCCAACCCATCCCTATGGATGTGACTATGCCTATGTCTAATAAACTTTCTAAAGGTAGACCTATACCTCCTCGTCATGATGGACTTGGTCTCCTTCCTAAACTAGATATTCCTCCTTTATATGGAGCGGTTCCTCCTCCTTCCTTTTATAGAGAGAAGAGACCTTCCTCTTCTCCTATTGTCCAACCTAAGAGACCACAACCTAAACACCCAAGTGATAAGGATGAGAACATTCCTCCTCCTCAATCTTCTCAACTTCCTACTAAGACTAGACGAAATCGTTCTGTGCGTGAACACCAACGAAAGCGTCGTCTTAGAGCTCATGTAGCTGTGTCTCAAACTTTGCAATCCTCAAAAACACCTTCAACAAGCATTATTCCATTTTCTCCTCAGCTGAAAATTGAGCCAATATCTCCTAAACATAAGATGCATGATGGTTCTGATCCTGTGCGAGTTAAAGATCCTGTTTTTATAAATCTTGATGATGATATAGATGAAAATGTTATTCATGATGAAAATGTTACTCCTCTTTCTTCTGATAGTGAATATGAATACGTCGATGTTGATAACCATTTATCTAACGAATTTTCTAAAGCACTTATCCTAGCTCCTAGACAAGAACAACGTGGCATGGAACATGAACATAGCCCTTGTTTGGATCTTGTGATAGCTCCATCTGCTATGTTGGATGTTCCTCCTCTAGCGTGTTTCCTGCCTTCCCGAAATATTGATCTACAAGATCGGGGGGTGGATGACGTGCTAGACTAGTTTCATTAGCATAGCAGACTCTCCCCTCCTCTCTTGATCTCTTTTGTTACTTCTTCTATGTGTTATTCTCATTCTTCTATTTGTTGTCCTTAGTGTTTTTTACTTGAGGATGATGCAAAGCATTGAGATCTCTTTTGGTCTCTCTCATGTTGACTCAAAAGACACATGTGTTCCCTTCTTCTAGGTGACCTTCCTTGATTGGGGAATGAAGAACAATTCTGCATACATACATATGATATACATGAATTATCATACAACATACTGACCCCAAGGAAAACAAGGTCACCTCATGCTTTGTGTTTTGTGTCTATTATCCTTGGGTTTATCTCACACTTGGGGGCTAAATCTTTGTGATAACATGCTCCTTTCCCTTCTCATTTCTTATATGTATCACTACCTTAAAGCAATCACCCCCGATGAGGCATGTGCGATCGCTTTAACATAGGGGGCATACACTCTGTTCATATCTCTTCAAGATACTTGAAAATTTCTTGGCGAATTTAGCTTTGCCTTGAAAATTTTTGGTATTTTTATTGCATGACTCATAGTGAGGGAACCTTACTACTGACAGTCATGGTTCTCCCCCGTGATCTTCCCTTTTACTTTCTCAATCGAAGTCGTAAGATCCTTAGTCCACTGGGGGCTTGGTGTATCTTGCCTCCTTGACGTGGTGAAAGTTTTTTTCAATGTTGTTTCCTTGTACTTTACCAAAAGTATGGGCGTACGCTTATACTCCCGCTAAAGTGGGGGCTAAATGTAGCATCCTAAAATTGTGACACTTGCAATTTCGACTGCATTTGGGTCTTCACGATGGTGGCGCAATGTTGAACCTGAATGGAGACCCCGAAACCTGCTTGCGACATCAAAAACTGCATCTTTCTGCACCTTGGCCTGATCCTCCTTGCACCCTACTGTCCCGGGAGGTGGGACCATGGCACCCAGTGCCCTGGTCCTTTAGGACCATGGCGCCTAGCGCCCTGGTCCCTCAGGACCATGGCGCCCAATGCCCTGGTCCCTGGCCCTATTTTGGGCCTGGTCTCTTGTTGGGCATCGGGTCTTTAAGTTTGCGATTTGGAAAATAATGTTCCTGGGTCGGCCTAAGGTCAGAAAAATCAGTCTCCTAACCCTAATTGATAGGTATATAGACTACATTTCCCCTTTCAGAAAAGGGAGAAAAAGGAGGAAAAACATATGTGTGCAAGACGCGGAAGCGATAGGCAAATATTCAAACATTCAAACATTCAAGCATTCAAGCATTCCTTCAAGCAATTGAGCATTCTAAGTCTCCATTCAAGGCTAGGTGTTGCATTCAAGACAAGGATTCAACCATTGAAGAGGAGATCACTTACAACATATAACATACAACATCATTACACCTTCGCATGTAAGGATACAAACATTCTTACAACAAGGTATCAGTACTTGATTACATTACAAACACTTACATTTACAACATTCTCATTTCTTGGTTAATTCCAAAACCGGGGTTTGACCTAAAGGCAAACCCCTAATCCCTAACCCCCCAATCGTCCTCTCTTTTCTGTGTGTAGGTTGCAGGTACACGGCTGTAATTGAAGATCTGGAATCCTTGTGCAGAGACGAACAGATCCCCCTTCGTTTTGCGGATTTTTCGGAGGACCGTGTGCACTCCGGGTGCCATCGTCCCGTCAACTTTCGCTCAAATTTGCAGGACAGCTTCGTCTCAACATTTTACTACTAGTTTTAGGTCCGTAGCTTCATCCTGTGTCCCTATCTCTGTCTACAAGTGAATCTTTCTTACTTTACACACACTCCTAGTTCAATTCTTCTATCTACATTCTTTACAAAAGAGGGTATCCTTGATGTCTTAACCCTTGAAACTCATTTAGAATCCAATCTTGCATTGTGTGGGATTGGATCTTGTGGGTTTCAACCCCTCTTTTGAATGTAAAGTCTCTCCTAAGTGAAAACTACCAACCCTAGTGACCTCCTTTCTCTCTCCATGGAGTGGGGGAACACCTAGGGTTAGATTTTCCGCTTTACACTTTGGTGAATTTTATTATTTTATTTTGTTTACATATTCTTATAGTTCATTTGGTGCCAATTCCACCGAGTATAAATACATCATATTTGGCTCATTATGTTTCATTGTTTTGATCCCGCACTTAAGCAGTTTTCTGCCAAAATTTACATTTTTTTCTATGTGCTAAAGGAATGACCATATGCGCTAAAATAAGCACCAGATGTGCTAAAATATCACCCATATGCGCTAAAGTATCAACCATATGCACCACTTTAGAGATTGTATGCGCCATTTTGTGTATTTTTAGGGTTTTGTCTTGTTTGAAGTCAGTTTGATGTCAGTTGGATTTTGGGCCATACCAGAGGCTTTTTGAGGGAATTTATGATGTTGTCTAATGTTGATTTATGATTGGTGATGTCTTCATATGATTTATTTGTGAGTTTTGTATGCATTTTACTCCATTTGAGTTGTTTTCACTTCCTCTCTTGTTGATGTGCCAAGAGATAGATTGAGATTCTTGTGATTATGCACCAGCAAGTGGATACATCTTGCTGAGACTATTTGATGATTCATTTCAGATTTTATGGCATTTATTATGGCCTTGGTATGTTTATTTTTCCAAGAGGCTCATTGAGTTTTTGTTCTCATGATGTTACCTTTCACATGTTTCATGATTATGAGATGAGATTGTTGGTTGCATATGGATTACTTATGATTTCAGATTCATGTATCTTCTCAGTTTTGATTATGGTTTTGGAGCCTCTTGTGATTATTATTGTTTGGATCCATGTTAGGGGGAGTGGGCTTCCTTGTGATGACCAGGGTCACGAGAGATAGGCTTGCATGAGGTTCCTTGTAAGGATGCATGAAGTCTAGACCACCAAGGCACATTGGGAGTTTATCATGTTTGTAAATAACTGATAACCTAATAATTGATGGGTTGGGTAGCTAGATTCATTAATAAAGATAAAACTGATGTGAGCCTCATGACTTGATCCTAGGGAGGATATTTTAGGATAAGCATGAGAAGGTCGTGAAGACGGTAAACCAAACTCCCTTGATCTCTTATAAATTGGTTGGTTCCGCATGTGTGTCTTACCAAGAGGTTCCTTGAAAGGATGCTTGGGGGTCTAAATATAACAAGAGGTTCCTTGAAAGGATTCTTGTAACATGCGATGACACTCCACTCCTACATGTGTTCCCTATGATGATCTTATGACTATGCCTTGTTGATTGATAAGCCTATGGGAGTTTCTTATTATGGTTGTTTGTGTTGCTTGTATTTTCTCCATGCTTGAGAGAGTTGTTGTAATCTTGTCTTTTGGTATTAAGTGTCAACCTAGATGTAGAGTGTGTGTTGGGACCTTGTGGCATATCCTAGCATGGGGGGTGGTTCCTTTGGTTCCACATGGTCGGGTGGTTGGTTCTTTTTACCATTGGGTTTTTCCCCTTGTTGGTGTTCTTCGTGCATGGAAGTGGATTCTCCTTCTTGATGGATTATGGATGTACCTTGTAGCAAATTTATGTAATGAATATAATGGAATACATATATGTAGTATCTTGTACGTGGTAGATGGAATCATGTAAAAGGAAGAGCTATGTTCATGATGTATTGTTCGGTAAATGTATTTGTAAGTAGTTCATAATTGGTAGTTAGGGCATGCCATGATTTGTAAATGTGGCAATGAGATGTATGGATATGTTCTTGTTAAATGAAGGGAATCATTTCATGTACCCAAATTTGGTAATGAAGTTGCAATTGAAATATATGTGATTTATAATACGATCTGCTTGTATTGGTTAGAAAGGAATTCTATGGTTATTTCTTTAGATTGTGATTTAATATGTGAAAGAACCTTGAGAAATGGAATAATCGTAAATATCAGTATTGAGGATGTTAGATAATATAGATAAGGTTTAGATAATTATGTCTCTATGTGTATGCTTGGAAAATATTAGGATTCTTGTGTTATGCATTGGGGTTATTGTCAAATTGGGAAAGTGGTTGCATGTGTAGTTGGATTAGGAAAGGAAACTATTGGTATTGGATTCATGGATATTCTTTTGGTGTTATGTGAAAGCTACGATGTTATGAAGAAATTAGATATGTGAATAGATCATGTTGGTAACTGGTAAATCATGATGGAGGAGACATATATGACCATGTGAGAATTTGAATGTAAAAGAAAATTGGGATTAAAAGGTATTGAGGCTTTAGAATGAAACTAATATGAAATGGATTGATTTGCATAGTAATGGAATGTATATCATGCTAGATAAATAGTAAATGACTTGCATATGATGTATGCCATGTACTTGTAATGAAGTTACTGGATTTATATTGTTATATGTTTGTAAGCCAATAAATGAACTTTATGGTTGAAAGATTAGTGTGATGTTGTGCTTGAGTAAAGGAATAAGGGAATTAGTTTATTATATGGATTGAAGAATGAATTATAGTTTATACTTTATGAGGAGATAATTATAATAAATATAATGAGATCATGTTAGTATTAGAAGTGATCGAAGTATGTTTAAATGGATTATCAAAGATGGATTTTACCTATGGATTAGGATTGCATCATCATGGAAAACGAAAAGAGCGTGTAAATAAGAGATGTTGGGTTAAAACACATTTGGATTTGGTGCATAAAACGAATGTAGGATTATGGGGCTATCTTACATTTTAAAAGAAGGAATGTAATATGCTAGTAGAATGGTATAATCGTATGCATTTCATAGTGGATAAATAAGCTAGTGGGTTGCATATCTCATGATTAGGAAATTAAATATGATGCATTAATTCAAGATGGAATATGTTTATCATGTGAGTAGGCTGTCATTATGGAAGTTAAATGAGTAATGATGTTGAAGTACCCTAGGGAAAGGTTAATGATGTTATGTTATTTCCGTTTGCGTAAATTAGTGAAATGTGAGATGGTGTATGTTCATAAAATTTAAATGGTTAATGAATGTAGTTATATGGAGATGTTGTGTATTACAATAGTTGTCATTAAAAGTTAATTAAAAAAAATAAAAAAATCTCAATTAGTATGATAGATGATTAGTTTTCTCTAGGGTATTTTGGCGGGCATTACACATCTCAACTAAGCTGAAGCATGAGATAGGTGGAAGAAACTAAAAATACAAACATAAAATTAAATAGATATTTAATTTTAAAAATCTCTGAGAATTCCCAGAATCTGCAAGACCAGTGCCTTATCCAAGGGCATAGAGTCATACATCAAACTGCAAATGAAAAACCTCTACTGCAAATCCATCTTCATCATTAAATATTCCTGCATTAATGCCTTGCATAAATGCATTACTCAACTCATTCACAAAATCATCAGATCTTGAAAATATATTTCATTATTTATGATTGATTACAAAATTTAAATTATTCCTTGAAGAATACCCACAAACAATCACAACAATCTCCTTGAGATGACAAATTCCAGCCTCCTTGAGGATTTAATTTTTAACAAAAAAATATATATCTAGAGACAATTCTGTGTGAATTTATGCATGCCTTACATACATAAGAACCTGCAACAAAAACACCTACAACAAGAAGACATACTCCATTACATGAAAAAATACATTATATTACAAACTTGGAAAAACTTAGAATTGGAAACCAAGATTAAGGAGATTTGCTCACAAAAATATGGAACCCCTACAAAATGAGAAGACCTCAGAATAAGAAGGAAGAGAGGAGAATTCATATTTCATTAATCGCAAGTCCTACTCCCTCTGCAATCGACTGCTAACACACTTGGCTTGCAAAAAATCTTCTCTAATAAATCCCTCTAAAATCATAATGAAACTACTCTTGAGATACTTGATGTGTGCCACAACTGACTGTAGAAACAAACTCCTTGGATCGAGAGCTTTCCAATGATATATAACACTTGTATATTCGGGCAAAAACTAACCCCTCAACCATCAATCTCTTTGCAGGCCAGTCATTAATTTCTCTTGAAGATCAGTCAGGCACAATAGTCATTTAAATCTTGGCACTTCTGTACTATAGTTCAAAACTATATATTTAACTTTGACTTTTGCCTCTATGGCCTCTTTCTGCGCTCTACCACCTACTAGCTCTGGATTGGCTCCGAGCTCCCTATCCTGCCACCTTAGCATGACTTGGACTCACTGCTAGAATGAAGCTCCTCTTTGTCATTGGGTCATGAGGAATATTCTTCTGGGCACTCACAACCGCGATACAATGACAACCATTGATAGTCCCAGAATTCTCACTTGGGAGCCACTTGTCCGCCACCTCGCCTTGGGCTTTGGCTTCACTTAGTCACCCTGGTTTACCTTTGGATCAAATTGGGCCCCACCTTAACCACCATGTCACTCTAGGCTAGACCCACCTTTTGGTCTCCATGTCCTGATGGATAACTGGTGAATAATTTCCCATCGTGGTGTAGCAACCACCATTAGATATGTTCGCCCGGCCGTCAGATCTGCTCAACTTGCTCAACCTTTACCTCTTTGTCCATCCGTACCACATGTCTCCTCCAGATCTCTTGCGGATCCACTTGTCTTGCCACCTGGACCTGCCACCTCGACCTGCCTTGGTCGCCAAGTTGTGATGGATAATATTTCGGGCACTTTATGTCGCGGTACATCAACAACCGCTGATAGTCCTAGAATTGTACTCCATCATTGATCTTTCTTGGATTTGTCATTGGATCTCTTGATTTGCGCAACCCTTAGCCCTTCTCGCCAGCCTATCTGAAAATTTGGACACCTTGAGATGTGTGCATGCATGGGGTCCACTGGGCCACGAGCCACCTCTTGCCAAAAGACCTTAAGCTTTGACACTTAAGAAGTGTGCGACTTTGTATTTAAATACAAAATACTCCCTTCGTACAGCCAATGTGGGATAAATGTTCATGCCTGGTGACCTTGTTTCTTTTGTAAACCCAATTTGGCGCCCAAGTAGAAATGCCTTACACAGGCCGATTGCTTTTTTTTTGAAGTTTCTTTTACCTTCCATCTGCCACGTAGGGGATTTGGTGATACACTTGCCAAATGAATTTTCCTGAAGGTTTTAATAGCCACACCATACCATGGAAAAGGAGAATGCAGATGTCTTGTTTGAAATGGGCCTCTCAAATCATCAAAATTTTATAGGTCCCAACAGTGGCTCTAATTGGGGATGGTTGATTGCAAGATCAACACAAGAATTCAAAATCTTTGGTAGAGAAGAGCACCCAAAAATAGATCATTTCTCCTCTTCTCAAAAACTGGGGTTCCTTATTCTACCCAAACAACAGGGTACTTTATTGAAAACCACACAACTGAAGCAAAGCAACTATACAAAGATACAATTTTATTTACATATGGCCCTAGGCCATCAAAAATGGAATCAATGCTTACCTCTGTCAAACACATGATTCTTATTTCCATGAATCAAGGGTAAGTTGGAAGTTTCATTTACATTTGCCTGATCACAGACGCTACAACTTCTCATCTGCTCATCACATTAAAGATAGTCAACATATTGGTAAGCATTCAATCTTTGAAAAACAAAACCCATCTCTAAATGCTGATCATCAAATGACACATAACTATCATATTGCTTACAATTATTTCTAAGCTAAAAAGAAAAGTAATCCAACTTACTCTGAAAGCTGGGAACATCAGGCACATGTTGACCACTAGTTTGCACAAAAGGAAAAAGATCATCCTTAATATTGTCTTGCAAACTAGAGAGGGATATTTTGTCATAAAATGACTGCATTTGATCTTGCTGATCACAATTTCTATCAGCACTTTTCACACATAGAATACATCATCAAGTAATGGTTCATTAACCACTTGCAAATATGGGAAAACAACTTCAAATTTGTCTTTCTCTTTAACACCAAGATCAACATAAGATTTAAATTCTGTATTCATATAAGCATATGAATCCACAACATTACATCTATCAATCTTATATGCATTTTCACCTTGTCTACTATTCAAATCAAGTGTAAGGAAAGAATCAATATCATATGTATCATACCTCACACCCTCAAAAATATCATCAGTATCAAAACATATACTGGTTGGGTATGAGAGATTGGGGACACTTCTGGATGCATACCTCTTAAGATCAGCAGCTAAGAGTTCTAAGATATTTTTTCACTACTTAGTGAACCTTCTCCTTCATTTTCATTTTCCTTGGCTTTACCTTCTGTGCTGTAAACATTGTCCCAATTTGATGTAGGCATTAAATATTTTATGCTCGTGTCTTTATGCACATTTATTTTGTCATTACAACAACTTGCATCTGCATCATTACCTTTATCATGCTGATCATAAAGTGCTACTATATGTTGCAACATGGTTTCATAACCCTAGTTACAAACACTTTGTGGATTGAACTTAGCAATAAGATGATCTACTTTATTCAAATCTGAAACCTCAATAGGCTCGCGATTATTTGAACAATAACTTATGTTCTCACAATTTTCTTCTTTCTCTGAATACACATCTGCATTGTCATGCTGAGAACAAGATCCATCTTCAACATCATATGAGACATCTCCACTCACGGATTCATCTCCATCACTATATCTAATATTATGTGCATTTTCAGATTTATTCATTTCAATCTCATCTATCCACTCTTTAATGTGTGCAACACTTTCTTCCCTCAAGGTTGAAGACCAATTGACTGAGTCAGGCTCATCAAGATCTAAGAATAATTGAATCCAAATAGACTCATGGGATCTAACATCAGCTGGGAGCTCATTTAATGCAACAATAAATATTTCATAAAAACATACAATGATTCTTCCTTTCTCTTCCCTACTTTCCTTCTTAAAAACAAGATGAACTGTCTTGGACTCTTTGAAGATATATTTCAATCTCCCTATCAATCTCTTTCAGATTTGACAAAGAGTTTTTAGATCTAGGAACCACAGCTAGATCCATCAAATTTGAGAAAACTACTAAACCATTACTTGGACAATGCATCTTACTATTTTACAAACACTTTGCAAAACACATGTAGTCATTAACTTCAAACCCTGACATACTTCTCACAATATTTCTGACTGAAACTTTTCAAAACAGGAAGTATGTGAAGTGCATATTTATTTTCCTTTCTATGGTGACTGTTTCACCTTACAAGGAACAAATAACTATTTCATGAATACTTTGAGGAATACCTGAAGTAAAATTGCTGCTGCTGTTCACTTCACTTCTGACTGCAAATTTGAAGAACTCCTCCAAATCTTAGGTTCGTTCTTACAGAGTTGCCACCTCCCTAAAGAGGAATAAAATTTAACCACTGATCTTCACTCTAAAACACTTTCAGATTTCTGGGTCTCACACAATGTAGTCACATAATAATTTATTTTTTAAAATTTCTCAGCAACAAAACCTTCAAGGGTATACACTTTCAAATCTGAAAATAACTTTTAGATTTGTAAACTTCTAAGACTCTTCCCCAAATGAATTTTGGCCAGACTCATGGGTTCCCCAACAGAGTCACCATTTTTGTTGGTGACTCAGACGGGATAATCTCAACTATATATTAAACAAAATTTTCTTAACCAGAGATTCTCAACAATTCATTCAGTCCCCAGCAGAGTCGCCAATTTTGTTGTTCTAAAAAATGAGCAAACCAAGCTCACCTACAATCTATCTATGAAATAGCCAACTTCATACAATTAAGAACTTCGGGACTTGGACAACGTGACAAGGATTTGAATCCTTCTACTCTTCAGGATCTACAAAACTTAGGTGGGTGTACCTTTGATGCATTGACTCAGACCCATTACACACACATGATAGCATCAATGAAAGCAAATAGTTCTCATAAGGCTTAAACAAATAGGAGGTTACTGCAGATGGGCTAGATCTACATTGACATCTCAACTTAGTTGAAGCATGAGATAGGTGCAACAAACTAAAACTACAAACATAAAAGTAAATGGATATTTGATTTTAAAAATCTCTGAGAATCCCCATAATCTACAAGATCGGTGCCTTATCCAAGGGCATAGAGTCATACATCAAACTGCAAATGAAAAACCTCTACTGCAAATCCATCTTCATCGTTAAATATTCCTACATTAATACCTTGCATAAATGCATTACTCATCTCATTCACAAAATCATCAGATCTTGAAAATATATTCCATTATTTATGATTGATTACAAAATTTAAATTCTTCCTTGAAGAATACCCACAAACAATCACAACGATCTCCTTGAGATGACAAATTCCAGCCTCCTTGAAGATTTAATTTGTAACAAAGAAATAAATATCTAGAGACAATTCTGTGTGAATTTATGCATACCTTACATACATAAGAACCTGCAACAAAAACACCTACAACAAGAAGATATACTCCATTACTTGAAAAAAGACATTATATTACAAACTTGGAAAAACTTAGAATTGGAAACCAAGATTAAGGAACCTTGCTCACAAAAATCTGGAACCCCTACAAAATGAGAAGACCTCAAAATAAGAAGGAAGAGAAGAGAATTCAGATTTCATTAATGACAAGTCCTACTCCCTTTGCCATCGGCTGCTCACACACTTGGCCTGCAGAAAATCTTCTCTGACAAACTAACAAATCCCTCTGAAATCCTGAGGAAACTACTCTTGCGATACTTGATGTGTACCACAACTAACTATAGAAACAAACTCTTCGGATCGAGAGCTTTCCAACGATATATAACACTTGTATGTTCAGGCAAAAAATAACCCCTCAACCATCAATCTCTCTGCAGGTCAGTCATTTATTTCTCTTGCAGATCAGTCAAGAACAATAGTCATTTAAATCTTGGCACTTATGTACTATAGTTTGAAACTATATATTTAACTTTGACTTTTGCCTCTGTGGCCTCTTTCTATGCTCTACCACGTGTCACCTCTGGATTGGCTCCGGGGTCCTTGTCCTGCCACCTTAGCATGACCTGGACTCACTGCCCGAATGAAGCTCCTCTTTGTCACTGGGTTGTGAGGAATAATCTTCTGGCCACTCACAACCATGGTACAACGACAACCATTGATAGTCCCAGAATTCTCACTTGGGTACCACTTGTCCGCCACCTCACCTTGGGCTTTGGCTTCACTTAGTCACCCTGGTTCACCTTTGGATCCAATTGGGCCCCATCTTAACTGCCACATCACCCTAGGTCAAACCCACCTTTTGGTCACCATGTCACAGTGGATAACTGGCGAGTGGTTTCCCATTGCGGTGTAGTGACCGCCGTTAGATCTCTTCGCCTGGCCGTCAGATCTGCTCAACTTGCTTGACCTTTACCTCTTTGTCCATCCGTGCCACATGTCTCCTCTGGCCCGCTTGCGGATCCACCTGTCTTGCCACCTGAACCCACCACCTGGACATTCCACCTGGACCTGTCTTGGTCGCCAAGTCGCAATGGAATAACATTTTAGACACTTTATGTCGCAGTACAATGACAACCGCCAAGTCCCAAAATTGTACTCCATCGTTGATCTTTCTCGGATCTGCCGTTGGATCTCTTGATTTGCGTGACCCTTAGCCCTTCTCACCAGTCTGTCCCAAAATTTTGACACCTTGAGATGCGCACGCATGCGGGGTCCACTGGGCCACGAGCCACCTCTTGCTAGAATCCCTTAAGCTTTGACATTTAAGAAGTGTGCGACTTTGTATTTAAATACAAAATACTTCCTTTGCACAACCAATGTGGGATAAATGTTCATGCCTGGCGACCTTGTTTCTTTTGTAAACCCAATATGGCGCCCAAGTAGAAATGCCTTACACAGGTCAATTGCATTTGTTTTGAAGTTTCTTTTACCTTTCATCTACCATGCAGGGGATTTGGCGATACACTTGCCAAATGTATTTGCCTGAAGGTTTTAATAGCCATGCCATACCACGGGCAAGGAGAATGGAGATGTCTTGTTTGAAATGGGCCTCTCAAATCATGAAAATTTTATAGGTCCCAACACAACTCACCATTCATCACATGTGTCAAGTGACACCACAAAATTACACATCACTTAAATACACATGGCAATGTCCCTTTTTTTGGAATTAATAAATTAAACAATTTTCAAATTAAACACACATCCAAGCATAAACATTTACAAATTAAAACACATTTACAAACGAGGTGTTGTCTCTCCAAACAGACAACCCTTGACTTCACAAATGCACATAGGTTTAGGCTTGATTCTCCGAATAGTTTCCATGGTCACATGGATTAGTTTTCCCGCACATCTCACTTTGCACATTAGTAACCCCAAATAATCACATTTAATATCAACATATGAAAAGAATACCATTCAAACATTTTGCATACAATCTGAACCATAACGATCAATTTATCATTTATCCAATAAAATCTACATAAAGCAGTTTACTCAATAGGCATCATCATAATCCTCATGAAAACTCAATCATTAATATGACATGCACCCATGTTTTCTAATATCATAATGAAGTACTGCAAATTTAGAGGTAGCTGACATATGTCATATCAAGATTATCAAATCAGTGGATCGTATAGGATCTAAATCCATAACACATCAAAATGTGCACCGCAAGGTAAAATGATTCCATAACCTGGTTCAATTATTTTTCCCACTAATCTATCCGTCTAACATAGCCCATCCCATTGAATTAGAGCATTTATTAATATGGTCAACCATGGTCAACTAAGTTAACTAGAGCTTGATCGGGGAGGGGCTCTACAGTCTGTCTTGCAGTTGGTTTGCTATACTCAAAGATTCTGGTCTCTCGCTTCATTCCTGAGAAATGAGTGTCCCCAACTAGAGCCACTAATAGCCTTGAAAATTGATTGCATAAAATTTTCAAATATTAGCCCAAAACATTGATTTTCAGGTTGTTACTTATATCCTTTGAGAACAATTCAAGGCTTAGGGTTTAGGATTTACCAAAACTTTTACATTCTTGTGAAGAAAACCCTAGAAATGATATATTTTGCTATTACTTTTTCCCACTTAAAACAGAGGATACCCTTTCCATGAACAAGGCCATTTTATTCCCTAAGTAAAATATTGGCTAACCGGTTCGTGAGATGAAATTTCCTAAGTCAAGTGCATAACATCCCTATTATCAGCCCCCTTCTAAATATTTAAATACTCATGCTTATTTTTTCCTAAGTCCGACAAGTGCTAAAGTTTGGTCTACTAATAGTCCCATCAATTTGCACGTGCTCAGAGTGAACGAGGATGTTTTATCCTAAAGTAAAAGGTGCTCGAATTTTAAGTCCTGAAGGAGTTGACGGGCAGTACGTAGAGTGGTAAGGATCAAACAGATCAGACAACCCTTGTATTCCCATAGTGGAATTTGCGAGGAGGTTACAGACCACGGTATCACGAGATGATTCCAGGTGTCCCTGTTTGATCAGGAACACTTGCAGGGAGGTTGCTGATGGAGCTAGGTTGAAGAATGATATGGCGCCATCCAGTCAGGATTTTGCGGGTCTACAGATACAGTTGGAAAGTCAAAGTGCTAAGTTGGCAGGAAATGACTATTAGATTTTCCAAGTTAGATGAGATCTATGACTGAGTTTTAGATGAGAAGTTTGGAGGGATTTTTGGAGGCATCGGTTATAGCTCACAGGAAAGGGGAAAACGAATGGGATTCAAAATTATTGATTTAGGATTGATTTGACATTCAAAGATGATAGCTCAAAGATGTGAAAGGATTTGTATAAGTTTCTAGTTTAGGTGTGATGAATCATGAGTTCTCTTTTGAATTCAGAGATTTTCTTGTTGACAGAAATCCTGAAGCAAGAGATTGTACACTGGAAAGAGAAATAAGATCATAATAAAATCGTTCGCATCAGGAGAAACTTGACAAAATAATGTAGTAGATGTGATATGCATGAATTCTAGTATCTATAGCTAATAGAGAAAATTGAGAACACCAGAGTGATGATGCTTCAAGAGAAAGCACTACTTGATGAAGTATGGTTTAGCTATAGAGACAACAAGGTGGTGATAGAATTGGTAGAAGAGTATGAAGCCTTTTCATTTTCTAGGTGCATTTTTTCTTTCTGTAGAAGAAATGATGTTTGAGCAAGCTTATAGACGGAGTTGTAATATACTCTGTGATACCGGATGGAACCTCTCTTTTATGTGTGGGTATGCCTATTTCCATAGGGGATGTGAAAGTGAGGAGGATTTATAGAGGGGGCGTGAAAGCCCTTTCTTGCAAAGAAAGGTCACGCATGGCACAACCTTTGTGTCTACTCAATCTCTGGGTGGCATAGGGTTCTGAGATGGAACCCGCAGAGAAACAAAAAAGGGACTTGTCTGGGTAGGGAGCGACAACAATCCATCCATGTAGTTTCATGGAAGTTGCGACCCCTCCCGAGCATATTATGTTTCCCCTCTAACTTCACCTCTCATTGCCTCTGATCCTGGGCATGAAGGTTGAGTTCCCCCTCTAGCTTGAGGGGCGACTTTACCTCTTTTCGAGATCTTGTTTTCCATTTTAAGGAAGGGAAATGATCTATGGGACAAAAATGAAACATCTCACATGCCATCCAAAGGTGTCAGGGCGATAATGACATGACAAATGGTTTTGCTTCTACCAATTTTTGGTTCGAGAACAATGATTCACAGGTGTCGGCACGTAAACAGGGGGATATTTTGTAACATAATTGTACATAGCCTTTAGGGATAATTATCAAGAAATGAATCTGCTGTTGACAAGTTTCTTATGGCCTGAAGCTTGTTGCTCCCTTGTTCTCTATAAAAGGGAATTCAAGGCCATTAGTTAGGGTCTGATTTTTTCTGAGAAAGATCTCTCTAAAATAAATATTTTCTGTAGGGTTAGGTCCAAAATAGCTCTAGAGAGTCGTAGGAAATAACAGGGACTATAATGTTATTTTCCAAAGCAAAATTATAATAGAATAGTTGCAGTTTCGCCTTTTCAAATGGGTCACTCTGTATTTGAATTTGTTGGCTATCATCTGATAAAATATATCTCATAATATTAATGCAAATATAGTTTCCTAATCTTTACTCTCTTGTGTGCGATTTTATCTTCTTTTAAGCAAATGGGATCAAGGGTTTCGTTTGTTTATTGCATTGTTATGACGTATGTACTCTTTTATTCAATGCTTTAATCCAAGGGGTTAATTAAAATGCTTGAATAAGATTATAGAGAAAATAAGGCTCACCATAAGATTTGATAAGTTGTTCAGATAAAGGATCATAAGAAGATTAATACTGTAAGGCAGTATTATTTCAGGCAAGACCAACTATTAGATGAAGTTTTATTAGATTTTCAGCAACATTTTTCATAGACTCTATAGCCCAAATTAACAAGGCACTGGTATTTTCTAGCAAATCTCATTAGGTTATCAGTTTTCCAGTTTTATCTTCTTCGTGATCTCTCGGGAAGAATCTTATTAAAAATTAGAACAATCATTTGCTAAGATTTATGTATTTTCTGAAAACAGTCTCACCATCTCTCATACTCCAGCTTAAGGTTGAGGATCACTGAAGGATTTTCCATCCTTGAGCATTCTCCCTTTCTGTTGAGTTTTATTAATGAGATAATCTGCTTTGTTTTCAGTAAGTTCCTGAATATCCTTATGGAGAGCAAGGACTTCTTACTGAAGGGATCACCCTCCCTAGTTTTGCAGAGCCTAAAGTGTAGGAGGACTCTTCATCCTTGTTATTGTTGGTCCAAGCCTGACGGATATTGATAGTTGGAAGTGGCTCTCCATAGATATTTGGAGGAAATCAGCTTGGTCTCTGCCCTGTAAGCAATGTAAACCCGTTGTCTGTTTTTAGGAACCAACAGGTGGAATTTATCCTACATGCGTCATCTGTATGTGCACACTTCCCTAAGTGTCTCATATCCAAACTACTATGAAATGCATTGTTCTAAGTCAACTTAAGCAAAGTGTAATTATGAGACATGATTTACACCAAGACCTTCAACACCAGATTTTTGAATTTTGATAAGGATAGGAGCTGCAGAATAATGACACATCAACACCACTCCTCTCAGGCCCGTGGCTTCAATCCCAAAAGTTGTTATCTCAGCCACCTCATCTTATTCCTTTTAGAAGGATTTTGTATTGTGCATGAAACTGATGCCTTAGGGCATATTATTTTTTGCAATCAAATCATTTTTTGACATGTGTCCTATTCGTCCTGAAGGTTGTTTTGCTCCCTTGTGTTATAAAAGGGAAATTGGGGATAATAGGAAAAGATTCTGGAATTTTGAAAAGCACATTATATTCAGTGTCTTAGTGCAATATATTGGTTTTTGGGTCTGCAAGTATACTGTGCATCATCAATGTATCAAATTTTTTGAAAATTAATGAAAAAAATCAGCTTCAAGATGTCTTCACTCTTTCTATATGTGCTGAATGAGTTGTTGTATCAGTGATACTATGATTTGTCTTCTCTAATGGTGAATGTGTGTTCTTGTTAATGGTGTTGGCATGTTGTCATTGATGTGGTTTAGTCTGACATGTATGTTTTTGTTTGGTTTGATGGTTTTCTTCAGTATATGTTATAGATTAGTTTCCTTTAGCTCCTTCATTATGTAGTGTATGTTTGCTTACTTCATGCAATTTTGAGGTTTGGTATCTACTTTACTGGAAGGTATTTTGGGTCTGGTCCCATCCAAATAAGATGAAGACATGTTCTACATGGCAGATTTTGGATATTTTCCTATCCAAATAAGTTTTTTCCACAAAGTACTTTGGGATCAAGATTGAAGCCGACATCTTATGAAGATATTTTGATGTTGCATGTGGATATATTGATCTCACCCCTTTCTGATTGAGCCGACTTATTATAATATTTGGTGTGGGTATATATAATCATCACTTTTACAAGTTAGAGATATGGTTATTGAAAAACAACAATTGTGTACATATTGTATATGAAAAAAAACTTGTGGATGTGAATGTTATGCGGTGTATGTACAGTGAATGTAAAAAGAAGTTTGTGCACTTCAACAAAATTGTATTTCATGCATATGTTAGATGCAACTCTAAAAGTTCTTTTTTTGTATTTTGATTGTAAGTCTACCATCAAGCAGTGAGTCTTTTGTATTTGGACAGTGAGCCCTTTGGGAAATGAGCCCTCAACTAGTAGCAAGCCACCCCTTTGTACTATGCAACCAGTTACATATTGCACTATACTTGAGAGATCACTCTCTCCATGGTTTTTCCCATGTTGGGTTTTCCATGTATAAATCTGATGTTATGTGTTAATTTCCTTTATTGCATTTTAATTATGTTATGTGAATGGTTCATTGGAAGTTTTAATAATTTCAAGGGAATACTGATTCACCCCTCCCCTCTTAGTATTCTAGATATTCAACAAGTGGTATCAGAGCTAAGTCCTTTGGAAGAGTTTAACCACTTGAAGGAGATCCAAAACGTTGAACTTATAGATTTAAGTGAAGATCTCATGAACGCTCTTGAGGATAATGAGGCAATAGAAAATGAAAAATAAGATCTGAAAGAAAATAACCATCTAGAAAATGAATGCATTGAGAAGTTGAGAGAGCAGATCCAGAAGTTTCAAATAAGACATAAAGAAGCCAGTGGAGAACTTAAGCGAGCAAATAACACTATTACAAATCTAAAATTTGAAAATGAAGACTGTCGTGCTCTGTGAAGTGTACATGTACCTACAAACACAATGCACTCAATAAATCATTATAAGCATGGTTAGAAGATTTAAATCAAAGGAATGTAAAACCATAGCTAATCGACTTATTGCCTCCTAGTAAATGTGAGTATGAAAAATGCTCTCAGATCTTATTATGCAAATCCCAGTGACTTGACTACACTTAGATGGAGGATTTGAATGCTAAAAATGCATGATCTAGCAAGAATAACATGATTAAGCTATATGAATGATTGATCTAGCATGATTAAGCTAAGATTTAAGCTAAAATTGAGCATGATAACATTGCTAAAACTGATAAACTATAAGCTAGTTGCCTATAATAACAATGCATAAGATGAGAATAAGATGGGATCAAATCATGATATGAAATTGGTACATGAAATTGGGACATGAAATTGGGACATGAAAGTGGGACCCATATTGCTCCAAAATGAGATCTATTTAGAGGATTTTCCAAGGTTAGGGGTGATTTGGCATGAATCAACGGTTGAGATTGATCTAAAGATATCAATGGTTAAATTGGAGGAAGATGGCAAAGGGGGTTGGATTAAAGGGAACATCTATCATCTCTATGGTGACAAGTGTGAAGAGGATTCTAGAAGGAGTTAGATGAAAGGGAACACTTAGTGACAAGTGTCACAAGGTTATAGAAGATGTTGGATGAAAGGGGACATGGTGGTAGGTAGAATGGGTTAGGTTTAGGAAAGGTTAGGTTTAGGAGTGGTAGAAGTTAGGAGAATTTGAATTTAAAAATTCAAATAAAAAGCTAATTAATCTCAACAACTCATGGATTTGATTTGTTTTAATTAATTAGGATTTAGAAGAAATGAATTTGGATGGAGGGAATTAATTAATTTAAATTAATTAATTAAAGGGATGAAATGAACCTATTTAATAAATCCTTAGATTTATTAATAAGTAGATGAATGAGGGATTTAATCAAATTGCTTAGTGAATTCAATTAAATTGGGAAGGAGAGATTATTTGAACAATTGCTTATTCAATTAATTATCTTTAGACCATGTTTAGGTGTATACAAAGACAATGAGAAGACCAAGGAGTATTTGAATAATGAAAAGAAAATCATAAGAGTGTGAAAAGCTAAAACAAGAAGTGGCATCTCTAAAGGTAGATCTAGAGAAAGCAAAGAAACAAGAGAGCAAATCCGATTCTAGTAAGTCTGATAAAATGATTGATGTGAAGAAGCTATTGGAAGACAAAAAGGATGCAAAACTTGAATCTAGTGAAATTTCACAACCGAACAAAAATTACAAGGAAGATCCACGTCTGAAAAAAGTAATAGAGTCAAATAAATCCACCAAGGAAGATAAAGGTAAGTCACCGGTCGAGTAGAAGGTAAGTAATAGGAACACCTTTAATGGATCTTGTTATAAATGCAATAAAATAGGTCATAAGGAAGTAGAATGTAGAAGTAACATGAATCAAAACTCTAATTCCTTCTCTGGTAGATGTTATGCATGCAATAAATATGATCACAAAGCTAATCAATGTAGAAATCTGGTTATAATTCAAAATAGACATAATCATTTTAAAGGTAGATGTTATACATGCAATATTTTTGGACATAAAGGTAACCAGTGCAAGTCAAGAAAAGCTTTGGTAAATATCAGATGCTACAATTGAAACAAATTCAGACACTATGGTAAGGCAATGTAGAAGGAGTGAGATCCAAACCCCAAATAAACCGACAAATAAGATCAATGTAGAAGATGTGAAAGTAGAGATGAAGAAGATCTGGAGGAAGAAATAATTCGTGGATGCACCTATCTCTAGTGTAGGCACTTCATCTGAAAATTGAATGACATGAGGCTTTGGCCTAGGGGGAGTAATCAGAAAAATATCTTTTTCCCCTGCCAAAGAAAGTGAGGCCGCTATAACGACGTAGCCAAATGTGTATAAGTTTGGCTAAGTATATTGATAATAACAACGAAAGTCTGGTATGTTATTGTGTAATTAAAGGCAAGTGGATGATAATGGATAAGAATTTAATGTGAAGCAATGGATGAAAGAATAAAAGGAAACCCTTCAACAAATCTCATTTCATCACAAATTGAAGAAGCATTGTAAATATTGAAGGATACCAAAGTATCTAGGGTTTTCGTCAAATCGATCAGAGTTAAAATTTGTTGAATCTATGATCATGGGCACTCCAATCGTTGTTGATGATGCAACTGAGCCTCATCTAGAGTTTGAGAAAACTCCATATAATACAATAGACGTCAATTCAGCTAGTGCATTCTTGAACATACCTATTGGGGTCATATTGGCTGAAGAAATCCAGTTTTTCATTCATGTTAAGCTTGACAAATTTAGTCATCATGGGAAGATGTTGGATCCGTGGACATAAAAGATGATTAAAAAAGATGAATAGGTAAAAATTGAATTCAAAACCCTTGTTGACAAGAGATTGAATACATGGAATGATTTTCTCAATTTCTACTATGATGAAAAATGGGTTAGATTAGCAATGAGTAGATTTCACGATGAATTCCTGTGGTTATATCCGACCCATCTCATCACCAAGGATGTAATAAGGGGTATTACTGGTTTGAGTGATTCCAAAGATATTCTTGCTCTGATATTGAATAGGAATAGTGATGCCAGAGATCTAACGAGAGAAACCCCTGGTAGGTGCTCTATGTCTATTTCTACCATCATGAATGTGGTAGTATTTTACCTAGAAATGATGGTAGGGAATAAAATATACTTTACAAACATGGTTAATGCCATTTCAACTATGGTAGTGAACATGGCATATGAGATAGATGAGTTGAACAAAGATTTTAATCTCTATGAAATCCTTAGGCAATAATTTCTTGAAAACCTAGTGTAATGAAAGGACAAGCACCCATTCAAGTATGGAACCCTAGCTCTATGTATCCTATTTTATTTTTTGTAAGAGGTTGCTAGTCAGGGAAAAGTACTTTGGTCAGTAGCCAGACCAGTAGGTCATCAAATTGCAGACAAGTTGAGGAGGTTCATCAATGAGACTACAAGAGAAGATGTGTTTGTCACTTATTTCTTTGTTTTCTAGCTTAATATGCAAAGGAGGCAAATAATGCCCAAAGAAATATTTGAAAAATACAAAGATGATATCACATTTATATTGACAACTAACAAGTGTAATATGGAAGCTATCATGCCAATTAAATTTGGATTCCACCTTTCGGCTATGAAGTCACTAAAGAAATGATTGAGGGCACAACTTAAGTATTGCTGAAGAGCCCTATGAATGAAACTAAAGAAGGTTCGTTACTACAACTGAGAAATATTTGAAAATTCACATGGAACACTCAAATAAGACCCAAGAGAAGAATGTGAAGAAAGATGTTCAGGAATCTATACCTAAAGAAAATTCAACTGAGGATGAAGTTACTGAGTATAGGTGTTCCAGAAGAATTGTTGGCTCTGTTGGATTATTGGGGAGATTATTGGATTTGGTTGATCATTGCTGATGCTAGGATATTTTGTTGTCATTGATGTCAACATATTCCTATGAGTTATTCCAATGATTTTGGGAAGATCTTTTGGTCTGGTTTTGTAGTTTGGTTTTGCTAACCACTATTTTGCAAAATCCAATATTTTCTCCAGCATATTCCAGTGTGATCAGATCTTATGCCGAGACTTTGGATTATTGTTTGAGATGATATTACATATCTTCATTTTATATCTTTCATTATTTGGTACTCTGCAAGTTATCTTTCCTTGTGATAGTTGCCGATTGGTTGTGTTCTTGAGCTTTGAGACGTTGACCGATGAAGATTTGAATAGAGGTGTTGGTGCAACTATTCTGGATGATTCTAATGTGCTTGCTTATGATTCTTAATCATGTCCTATTTGTTTTGGAAATTCAAATTGATTATTGTGCAAGTTTTTGGTGATTTCTATGAACCGGTGATGATTTGTGTGTTATGCAGTATTTCTGGTGGTGTAGCGTGTTGCAGTTGATCTTGGCGGGATTTTCGGTGGATGTAAAAATTTGGGAATTTGAATTAGGTCCATGCTATGTAATGTAAATGATAATATTGGTCTGGTGGTCAATATTTGTATTGTGTAATGTAATTTTTGTAATTATGAGTTGAGGGTTTAGCCGACCATGTTATTGATGCAGGAGCATCCCTTATTCATAGAAATCTTGCATCAACCAAAAACATTTTCCTTTATGTTTTGTTTTCTATTTGTAGTTTCAGTTTTCCTTTCTGTGTTTCCTAGTTTTGGCTCATCGAATCCTATGGAGTTGGATTCTACTTGAAGACTTGATCATCTTTCTTGCTTTCAGACCACATCGCATTTGGATTACTTTTCAACAAGATATCACTACCGGTTTCCATGACAGTTTCTTGTTGCCGATTGTTCCTTTGTTATCGGTTGCCTGAGGCCTATTCTAGTGATCCACTAGAACCCATTACAAAGCTTGCAGAGCGTTGGATGTTGATCTCAATATTCCTTGATGTGTGGTCGACCTTTTCTCGCGCTCTATGTTTCATCCTTTGTATTTTTCAGAGGAATCTCTTGGTGGAGGCTGACCTTGTTATTTTCATGTGAGGTCTTGTTCTTCGAGTTTTGATCCCTTTTGGCCGACTGGATCCTCTGGATTGATATATATAATTATAATTATGCTTTAAAATGAAATCAGTCAAAGAATCAGAGAGCTAGACTATACATAAAAGATAGATCTTTCAATTTAAGGTCCCGGTTGTGAGCTATTCTACCAGGCCCGTGAGCCGGTATGTTGTAACTTGATTGTTACTAGTTGGATGTACTAAAAGTTCATGCAATTAATCAATCTGTTTTGCATTGCCTTCATCATATATTGTGTTTCCGTTGTGCTTACTCTTGCTGGACAGTCCAGATTGATCTCTTTGAGGTCCCTCCTCACCGGTGACTGCTTCAAGTGGTATTAGAGCGAAGTTTCATTCCGGAGGTTGCGTGTCCTGAATTTCTTGTTGTAGGGTGGCAAATTATGGATCTGACATGCAATTGTAGAGGACTGGCGTGAATCAATGGTACAAAGAGGAACTAGGAATGGTGGAGCGCATGGGAATACAGATCCTGCTATGATGGAGATTTTGTGAGGAATAGCAGCTTGATTAGAAGCCATGGAGATAGCCTAGAGAAGAGGTCGACATATTGAAGATGTGAGTGAAGATGAAGGAGAGGAAGCCCTGACAGAACAAGTAAACCTACCGATGGTTGATCCAGATGAAGAAAGGTTTTTAAGGGTTTTGAGTAGGGTGGACACTAAACCTCATTTTACCCCACTGAAATATGATGGGAAGTTAGATTCAGATGAATTGATGGATTGGATCTCGGAGATGGAGAAGTATTTCAATTTTGAAAACACTGCAGAAGAGAGGAAGGTGAAATATGCATGTACTCGATTGAAAGGTCATGCATCTCTTTGGTGGGAGCATTTGCAAGTTGACAGACAAAGAAGAGGTAAAGAGAAGATTAAGATGTGGGATAGGATGATTGCTAAGTGGAAATCAAAGTTTGTGCCGACAAATTATGAAGTTGGATTTGTTCGAAAAGTTGTAGAATCTAAGATAGAAGGAATCTAGTGTGAAGGAGTACACTGAAGCATTTTACAAGTTCAACATCAGATCCAAACATGTTGATTATGAATTTAAACAAATTGGTAGATATTTGAACAGATTGCAGATGTCTATACAAGATGAACTCAGTATGATCAAATCACAGAGTGTTAAAGAGGTTTACCCATATGCCCTAAAGGTTGAAGAGAAATTGAACAAAAGACATGAGCAGAGATAGAGAGGTAGAGGTGGAAGGTTGACCAGAGGAAGAGGATATACTAGAAGAAGAGGAACTAGTACAAATCAAAACAAGGACAAGGAAGTGAGCAAAGAAGGTAATTTATACCGGAAGGATGATATAAATGTTTACTGGAGGAGAGAAGCAGATGGTTACCGGAATGAGAACTTTGGAAGACAAGACAAGAGGACATTCAAAGGAACCTTCTTTAAGTGTGGAGGAGAAGGACATTGTGCATTCGAATGTAAGAAGACAGAGGCTACTAGAAGAGCAGTAGTGGTGGAAGAAAACCCCACTAGATCAGACAATATACTAGAAGATGGAGAACCGTTGATGATGAGGAGAGCTTTGTGTCATACCAGAGGAGATGAAGAGCCCTTGCATATGAACAATCTATTCAAGACTAGATGTAAGGTATCTAGTAAGTGTTGTAAATTTGTTATTGATAGTGGTAGTTCAGATAATCTTGTTTCAGAGGAGATGGTGAATAAGTTGAAATTGGAGAGATTAAAACACCCCAAGCCTTACCAGATAGCATGGATTTAGGATGAACATAAGTTGTTAGTAAGTGAATAATATTTGGTGAAATTAAAAATTGGGAGTTATCATGATGAAGTTTTGTGTGATATTATGCTTATGGATATTTGTCATCTTTTGTTGGGTAGACCTTGGCAGTTTGATAGATAGGAAATACATGATGGAAGGAAGAATACATACACTATTATGGCCAATGGGATGAAAAAAACCTTGTTACCTTTGGAGGAACCTTTGAGGAATGAAGTCTGTATAAATGCCAAAATTTGTTTAGTAGATGGAAGGAAATTCATGGATGGAATGAGACATGAGAATGTGTGTTTTTCCTTAATTCCTAATAAGACTGAGAGACTGGAACCAGAAGGAGAAAACTGAGAGGAGATAAGAGATTTGCTGACAGAATATGAGGACATCATTTCAGATAATGTACCTAATGGATTGCCACCTGTTAGAAGTATTAGTCATTGCATGGACTTGGTTCCCAGAGCTAGTTTGTCTAACAAAGCTTCACACTGGTTGACATTGATAGAGAATGAAGAACTGAATAGAAAAGTGCAGGAGTTATTGAAGAAAGGTTTGATCAGGGAGAGTCTGAGCCCTTGTGCAGTACCAACAGTATTTGCACCTAAGAAGAATGAAGAATGGAGGATGTGTATCGATTCAAGAGAAATAAACAAGATCATAGTGATATACTCGTTTCCTTTGCCTAGGATGGATGACCTAATGGACTACTTGAGTGGAGAAAAATACTTTACAAAGATAGATTTGAAGAGTGGATATCATCAGATCAGGATCAAAGAAGGTGATGAGTGGAAGACAACATTTAAGACAAATGAAGGGCTATATGAATGGTTGGTGATGCCTTTTGGATTGACTAATGCACCGAGTACTTTCATGAGGCTGATGAATGAGGTATTGAAGAAATTATTGGGTAAGTTTGTTATTGTGTATTTGGATGACATTTTGATTTTCAGTAAGATAAAAGAGGAGCATTTGTTGTAGTTAAGACAAGTTTTGTAGAGGTTTAGAGAAGAAAAGTTGATGATCAATATCAAGAAGTGTACTTTCATGAAGGATGAGTTAGTCTATTTGGGATTTGTAATATCTGAGGATGGTTTGAAGATGAACCCTAAGAAAGTGAAAGCAATTGTTGAGTGGCCTACATCGGAAAGCATTGGAGAGGTAAGATCATTTCATGGATTGGCTAGTTTTTACTAGAAGTTTACCAGAAATTTTAGTTCAATTTGTAACCCTATGACTGAGACCATGAGAGGAGATTAGAAGGAATTCAAGTGGACCACTAGAGAAAACAAAAGTTTTGAACTGTTGAAGCAGAAAGTGACTGAGCAGCCTATGTTAGCTTTACTAAAATTCAATAAAGTATGTCAAGTGAATTGTGATGCAAGTGAACACCAATAGGAGCGGTCTTGATTCAAGAAGGAAGAGCAATAGCCTATTTTAGTGAGAAATTAAATGGTGCCTGAAGGAGATATTCGGTGTATGATCAAGAATTTTATGCCATAGTGCAAGGCTTGAAGAAGTGGAGACATTACTTGTTACCTAATGAGTTTTTGTTGTATACAAATCATCAAGCTTTGCAGTATTTGAATAGTCAGAGGAAGTTGAATCAGAGACATATGAGATGGATGGAATTATTGTAGAGTTAAACCTTTGTGTTGAAGCATAGAAGTAGAAAATCTAACAAAGTTGTTGATGCATTGAGTAGGAGAAGGAATTTGTTGGCAGAGATGAGAGTGGCACTATTAGGTTTTGAAGATTTGAAGACCTTGTATAATGAAGACTCAGATTTTGTAGAACCTTGGAAAGCATGTAGAGAACCGGTTATGGTAGATAGAAGAAAATGGTTGGATTACTTCATTCATGATGGAATGTTATTCAAGGGATTTCAGTTGTGCATACCTAAGAGTTCCATGAGAGAGAACCTGATAAAGTAGAAACATAGTGGAGGACTAGCTGGACATTTTGGTATTGACAAAACAATTGCATTGGTGAGTGAGAAGTACTTTTGGCCCCAGATTCATAAGGATGTTAAGAGATACGTGCAGAGTTGTAGAGTTTGTCAAGTTGCAGAATGTGGGATTGTATAAACCTTTGACAATACTAGTAAGACCTTGGGAGGATATAAGCATTAATTTTGTACTTGGATTGCATAAGACACCGAGAGGGAATGATTGTATATTTGTGGTAGTGGATAGATTTTTGAAGATGGCTCATTTCATACCTTGCAAGAAGACATCAGATGCATTACATGTATCAGACCTATTTTTCAAGGAAGTGGTGAGACCGCATGGATTACCTAAGAGCATAGTTTCAGACAAAGACACTAAGTTTGTTGGCTAGTTTTGGAGAACACTTTGGAAGAAGATGAAGACAGATTTAAAGTTCAATTCTACTTTTTAGCCATAGACTGGTCGACAGACAAAATTTTTTAATCGGAGTTTGGAAAACTTGTTGAGATGTTTAGTGGGAGATAAAACTGGAAGTTGAGATTTAATCCTTGCACAAGAAGAGTTTGCCTAGAAAGATTTAGTGAATAGAAGTAATGGAAAAAAACCTTTTGAGATTGTTACTGGAGTGCACCCTAGAGGTATACCATAATTGAGAGACATTAGCAGTGAAGACCGAAAGTGTTCATAAGTAGAAGATTTTGCAGATCACATGGCAGCATTGCATATTCAGGCTAAACAACATTTGGAAGACATGAACAACAAATATAAGGAGAAGGCAGATGAGAAGAGGAGACATAAGGAATTTGAAGTTGGCGATGAGGTGATTGTATATCTGAGAAAAGAGAGATTCCTAGTTGGAACTTATAATAAGTTGCAAATGAAGAAGTTTGGACCCTGTAAGATTTTGAAGAAGTTCAGTTCTAGAAATGCATATGAAGAGGAGCTACCAGATAGTCTAAGTATTTCACCTATATTCAACATTATAGATCTTCATGAGTACCTTGAACTAAAATTCAGTGAAGACAGTGTTTCAAACTTGGAGAAACAATTGCCTTGAAAGGAACCAAATCAGATTGAAGAGATTTTTGATAATTTGATTGGGTGTAGTACTCGGAGCAGTGAGGATAAGGAAAATCTTGTGAAGTGGAAGAATAGACCAGTTGAAGATTCATCTTTGATTTCTTAGGCAGAGGTAGACTGCCTTGGTTTTCCTCTGACCCCAACAAAGTGAGAGACTTACTTTTTCAATAACCCCGGATGTTTGATGCAGGAGCATCCCCGGTTCACAACAATCTTGCATCAACCAAAAATAAGTTCCTTTTTATTTTGTTTTCTGTTTGCAGTTTCAATTTTCCTTTTTGTGTGTAGCGGTTTTTGCTCACTGAATCTTGTGGAGCTGGATTCTACTTGAAGACTTGATCATCTTTCTTTCTTTCATACTACATCGCATTTGGATCACTTTCTGACAAGATATCGCTACTGGTTTCCATGACAGTTTCTTATTACCGGTTGTTCCTATTGGCATATGTGCAAAATATGTTGACATGATGATATTGTGTTGTCATTGATGTCAATATGCTGAAAGAGAACCGGTAATATGCTAAAGAGTGAACCAGTAACATGATGAAGAGTGAATAGGATTATTGAAGTTAAGCAACTGACAAAGAGAACTAGTATGATGTTGTGAACCAGTATATGCGAAAAAGTGAAGCGGTATGCTTGTCCAAGTGAAGCGGTATGATGTTGTGAACTAGAACCGGTATGTTGGAATGAGAACCGGTATATGGAATGTTTTGTATCAAGGGTTCATATGGCATGACTACCGGTTGGTAGTCTTAGCTTCAGGGTTTCCAGTTGAAGTGTTTCGAGCCTGTGTGTTTCAACCGATGGCATTGTGTGATGAGTTAGCATTGTAATGGAGATCAGATCATGTTGCCACGTCAGCCTCATGCACGTGAAGGATCTTGCATGAAGAAGATTGATCCTATCTACCTCGGGAATGTGTGAAGTGTCTACAAACGGTGGAGAACGCATGATGGGTTATCACCTCCAAGAAGTGGTGAAGAATGAATGATGAAGAATTTCTTGAGATCTGTTCAAGACCATTGTATTTAAATGCAAAGTGTTTAATGGTCAGGATTGAACCGATTAAATTTCTCAACCTAAGTGTTTAGGGTTTAGGGTTTAGGGTTTAGCATTCCGACCTATCTGTTTCCTATAAGGTCGATGTGGTGTTTCATGCTGAGGTTGTTGGCAAATGTTGTGTGTGTATCTATGTGCAGAGATACGTGATTCTTCCCAGACCAATTGAGAGGATTGATACCTGCATAGTGTGTGTACAGAAGGAAGGAACTAAAGTGGATCTGCATTAGGCATTGAGTGCTATTACTAGATCATTGTAATACCTGTTGATCTCTAATCACTTCAATAGTTGGAAAATCCCTTAATAGGGTAGCTTTAACCAGCTTGTTGTAAATCCTTTAATAGGGTGACTTAAAGCCATTGAGATCATAAAATCCTCTAACAAGGTAACCTCTAATAGGGTTTAACCCTTAACCGGGTATTCTAGCCATCCCTTAACTGGGTGATCCCTAATAGTATCAGTTCCTAACAAAACCTGTTGTAACAGTATTTAACCAGACTAGGCTCCTAATAGAGTGGACTTCTCAAGAGTTCAAAATAGCTTGTGGGTATTCATCTCCACCATGGTTTTTCCCAGTTGGGTTTCCACGTGAAAAATATGTGTCTCATGTGTGATGCCTCTTTCATGTGATGTTTTGTTATTTCTTGTTTAGTGGTAAATCATTGTATCTCTGATGATAGATTATTTGTTTATACATAAGGACAAAGTGGAAATGAGGGAGTAGGTTGTATGGAAAGTTAAAAAGATTGACCGGTTCATGTCTTTCATAGTTGCACTGTGTTTAACTGGTAGTAATCTAGTTCGGACCGGTGTTAGGGATTGCCAGTAGTTTACAGTCAGCAATCAAACCAGTTCAGGAAATTTTTTTGTGCCTATATTGATTCACCCCCCCCTTTTAGTACCGGTATGGTACTCACTATTCATCATTGAGTTATCAATTGGTATCAGAGTGTCCTCCAGGTCCTCTGTGTTGTAAGCTTAACCACTTGAGGGAAAGATCCTATTGTAATGATGAAGAGGGAAGGTCCAAGGTTCAATAGAGACAATTTTAAAATATGGAAAGATAGAATGAAGATATACATCAGAAGCATGGTGCTCAACACTGGAACTATGTTGAAAATGCCTATGCTATTCCTACTGGTACTCTCACTGATGATCAAAAGAGAGAGATCTAGGAGAATGGACAAGTCATGGAAGCCCTAATCAACAGCTAATTTGACATTGAGTTTATCAATGTCCAGGATAAATAAAATCCCAAAGAAGTATGGGATACTCTTGAGAATATCTATGGTGGTGCTTAACATGTAAAACAAGCTAAGGAAGAAAGACTTAGAGGGAAGTTTGAAGACATGTGGATGGTTGAAGGTGAGACCATTCAACAATATGGAATAAGAATCAAGACTATTGTTGGAGACATCAAGAGTGCAGGAGGGAAAATGGAAGATTCTACTGTTATTAGTAAAGTCCTGAGGTCCTTATTACCGGTCTATGCAATAAGGGTTGCTGCTATTCAGGAGTTGAGATCAATAGACAAGACTAAGGTGTTCCTAGACTTCATCATTGCAAAATTAACAGCCTATGAGCTAAATAGTTTTGATGGCACTGTTCAAAAGAATGAATCAACTTTTAGAGCATCTGCTGCACCATCCAGGAAAGGAAAAGAAGCAAGCACCAACAGTGAACCAAGATAGAGTAGAGAAATGGATGATGAGGAGATTCTGATGGAATTTGAAGCTCTTCTTGCCAAGGGACTTCCTAAGGGAACTGACAAATACAAAGGTAAGCTTCCTTTGAAATGCTTCTCTTGTAATCGGATAGGATACATTGCTATAAATTGTCCTAATGGTGACAACAAGGATAAACTGGAAAGGTTCAAGAAATTCAAAGGAGGAAACCAGAGAAACTATTCTGTAGCAGTTGATGAAGGTGTCACAGATGAGGAATTAGAAGATGAAGAAAATGAAGATATTGTGTTTGTTGCAGTCAAGGAGGATGTGTCAGACAAGAAGTCTCTTGTTTCCTGCTTTGATAATTCCAATGAGTGGATTATTGATAGTGGTTTCTCTCACCATATGACTTGTGACCCAAGCAAGTTTATATCTCTGGAAGAGTATGATGGTGGTGTGGTTTGTTTTAGTAATGATGCACCATGTATGGTCAAAGGCAGAGGGTCCATCTCTCTAAATGGAAAGAGCAGTGCTGACAATGTGTATTGGGTGGAAGGTCTCAGACACAATCTATTGAGTGTTGCCCAGCTAAATGATAATGGACTCACTCTGGAATTCAAAAATGGAGTGTGCAAAATCAAAGGAAAGAATGGTGAACTAATGGCTACCAGTATGTAGACCAAAGGTAGCTTATTTCAGCTAAATGCAAATATAAATACATGTCTTATGGCTAAGTTTGATGATAACTGGATATGGCATAGGGGACTCTTCCATGTAAACTTTGATAACATAGTAAAGGCCAGTAAGATCAAGGCAGTTAGAGGACTACCAGTGCTAAGCAAACTAGAAAATCCTGTGTAGAGAATGTCAACTAAGGAAAATGTCTTCCTCAACCTTCATAGGTAAATCTTTCACTGCTGACAAATTACTTGATCGTTTGCATACTGATTTGTGTGGTCCTATGAAAACTAGGAGTGTGCAGGGAGATAGGTATTTTATGATTCTTACAGATGATTGCTCAAGAATGATGTGGGTCACATTCTTGAAGGACAAGTCTGAAGCCTTTAGAAAGTTCAAAGCTTTTAGAGCTCTGGTAGAAAAGGAAAGTGGTAGAAGAATCAAATGCCTTAGAACTGATCAAGGAGGAGAATTCACTTTCGGTGAATTCAACAAATATTGTGAAGAGAATGGCATCAAGAGGCAACTGTCTGCCCCCCAGACTCTATAGCAGAATGGCTTAGTAGAGAGAAACAACAGGATGATGGTTGAAGTGGCTAGAACCATGCCAATCCAAGGAAAGGTTGCTCACACCTTTTGGAGAGAAGTGGTGAGCACTGCAGTCTACACAATGAACCGGGTACTCATCAAGAAAGGAAAGGATAAGACTCCTTATGAGTACTAGACCAGAAAGACACCAGTGGTAAGCTACTTCAAAGTGTTTGGTAGTAAATGTTATATCAAGAGGAGTGAACATCAGAGCAAGTTTGATGCTAAATGTGATGAGGGAATATTCCTAGGGTATTCCACTAAGAGAAAAGCTCTCAAATGCTTCAACAATAGGACTCAGAGAATTTTTGAAAGAATCAATGTTAGGGTTGATGAAAACTCTGAGAAATCAGAGGAAACTGACAAAGAGCATGTAGGAGATGAACCAGTAGTAACCTTCTGGGAACCGGTTGCTAATCAGTCCAGTACCAGTAATTATACTCCTACACCGGTAGATGCTGATGCTGATGAAGATGATGAAGAAAAGCAAGAGGAAGTTGTTAAGAACATATGTAGGTATGTCAAACTCAATCATGATCCAAAGCAGATCATAGGAGACAAAGATGCAGGAATTCTTACAAGAAGAAAGGTCAAAGAAAGCTCATGTATGATCTTTGAATTGGAGCCTAAATCATTCAAAGAGGCACATAAAGATGAAGACTGGATCAAGGCAATGGAGGAGGAACTTGACCAGATAGAGAAGAATGGTACATGGTCTCTGGTACCCAGACCGGAGCATAAAAATGTCATTGGAACCAAATGGGTCTTCAGAAATAAGCTGAATGAGGATGGCATAGTGGTAAGGAACAAAGCCGGACTAGTATGTAAAGGATATGCCCAAGAAGAAGGAGAAGCCTATGGAGAAACCTTTGCTCCAGTAGCAAGATTGGAAGGAGTTCGTATGCTTCTTGCATATGCAACTTTTAAAGGATTCAAGGTATACCAAATGGATGTAAAATCTGCATTTTTAAATGGAATACTTGAAGAAGAGGTGTATATAGAACAACCAAATGGGTTTGCCCTATCAGAAGATAGTGACATGGTGTGTAGGCTACATAAAGCCTTATATGGACTAAAGCAGGCACCGAGAGCATGGTATGAATGCTTGCATTCCAATCTTATGAAGTTTGGATTTGAAAGAACAAGTGAAGATAGCAATATCTACTTGAAATTAGAAGGAGATCAGATTTTGATCTGTGAAGTATTTATTGATGACATAATCTTTGGTGGAGATGACAAGATGAGTCATGACTCTGCAGATGAGATGAAAAAGGAGTTTGAAATGTCACTCATAGGGGAGATTAAGTTCTTCATCGGATTGCAGATTCAGCAAATAAAAAATGGAATCTTTATTACTTAGTCCAAGTATGTCAAAGAGGTGTTGAAGGCCTTTGGCATGGAAGACAGTAAATGGGTTAGTACACCAATGGTGATCGGTTGTAAACTATCAAAAGAAGATGACTCAGTATTGGTAAATGAGAAGGAATATCGATCAATGATTGGTAAACTGCATTATGTAGTGCATAGCAGACCAAAAATTGCACCTGCAGTGGGTATTACCGCTTGGTTTCAGCAAAGCCCTAGAGAATCCCACTTGGTAGCAGTCAAGCGGATTCTTAGATATCTGAAGGGAACTATTGACTATGGATTATGGTATCCATACAATAATGATCTCAACCTGAAAGTGTTCACAAATGTTGATTGGGCTAGTAATGTAGACCTATTCTGGTGATCTACCGGAACCCACGATCTACTAGTTGCCTAAGACCTATTCTGGTGATCTATCGGAACCCATTTTGAAGCTTGTAGAGCCTTGGACATTGATCTCAATGTTCCTTTATGTGTGGCCGACCTTTTCCCATGATCTACATTTCATCCTTTGGATTTTCTGGAGGAATCTCTTGGTGGAGGCCGACCTTGTTATTTTCATGTTAGGTCTTGTTCTTCAGGTTTTGATCCCTTTTGGGTTGACTGGATCCTCTAGATCAATATATATAATTGTAATTATGCTTTAGAATGCAATCAATCATAGAATCAAATAGCTAGACTATATATAGAAGATAGATCTTTCGATTCAAGGTCTCGGTTGTAACCTATTCTACCAGACCTGTGAGCCGGTATGTTGTAACCCGGTTGTTATCGATTGGATGTAATAAAAGTTCATGCAAGTAATCAATCTGTTTTGGATTGCCTCTATCATATTTTGTGTTTTTGTTGTGCTTAGTCTTGCTGGCCGGTCCAGATTGATCTCTTTGAGGTCCCTCCTCATTGGTGACTGCTTCAGTTATCAAGGTTGATGATTTGTATATATATATATGATATACTTATGTAATTTAGGTGTCGATATTGTGGTGCAGGAGCACCCCTTCAAGTTGATAAGTCAGGCTCAAAGGAGGACAAATAAGGCATCAAACATGTCTTTAGGATGTTTTACATGTGTTTCAATCATGCATTGTGTGTTTGTAATAAAAGACCCCATCTTGTGAGCCAAACTCCTATTTTGGCATCTTGATAACCCAATTAAGACTTTTGGACAAAAGGGGATCAATTGTGTGTAGGAAATAGTTATCCTAGTATTTTTAGTGCTTCTAGGGTGTTTTAGGAGGGGTTAGTCTTAACCCAAGGCATTAGGAGGCGAGAAATGACATTTTGACAACTTTGTCATAAGCAACTTTTATGCAACTTTTGAATTTTTGTTTGTTTGAACTCCCCAACTACTCGAACCTCTTGTTTTTGGTTGAGAGAAGTTGTAGAGTGGTATATATACCTTGAGGATGCAATTCCCAAGGAGAGACTGTACGGAGGAAAGTTTTGATGACTCCAAACTAATGAAATTCTAAGTTTTTCTTGTAATTCAGGAGTTTTGGTATGAGGTACGACATTGTACAGATTGGGATCAATTCCCAATGATGTGAATTTGTTAGAATAGTGAGTCACATTTGATTTGGCTTTAGTTTGAGGTTCAAATTGTGTGTTTTTCTCCAGTTATTCCAATTTTGATGTAGGTGCTCGAAAAACCAGGGGTTACCTAGGGTTTTGCTTATCCATGGCCATAACTTGCAATTTATCAATTTGAGATTCAAGGGATTGGGTGAAATGAAAGTATGGCTAGTTTATTCTAAGATTCCAAAATCATTTTTCAGGAGGAGCAAGGGAGGTGTGTGTTTGAACTGACCCTAGGTAGACATCTCTATGTGGCTACCTAGTCTTTAAATAACAAAGTTACCCTAGAATGCAAATGGCGATGATTCCAAGCATGTAGCCCTATAATCCATGATGGTTTATGGTTCCCCACAGGCTCATAGGGTTGTTATTGTAGGGTTTGTTCATTTGGACATAGTTGCTTCACAAATGGAGACCCAATTAGCGCTTTAAGACAGTTAACCTTCACCGGTTTCAGACCTTTTTTTGTTAGACCTTGACCCTTCCTTTTGGGGAATTGTGTAATACCCAAAAGGGTATTTGAATCTGTGCCTTGTTTTCTAGGGTGTTTGGAAAAGTTTGGACTTAAGTTCCATTTACCCGTTTCAAAGGGCTACTAGCAAATAGTCCTAATTGTGAAGGTGCTATAGGGAATGATGTTGAATCCTTACAACCAATGTTTGATCTAGTCTAGGTGAGTCATGATTGACCCAAAATAGGTGTGGTAATGGTTAGTAACCCTTGGAGGCTTCAAAGTATATGTTGGAGCAAATTACCCAATTTGAGTAAGCATGAGTCTTGGAGATTGTGAAGTGTCGAACTAATGTTGTAGAGCCTTGCCTTGATAGGATCATATTTTTGTTTTAAGGGGTCAGTGTCATACATCTTGGAGTGTTTGGCAGGATACAAGGAGGGCTCTGCATCAAGTGGTATCAGAGCTAGTAACAACTTTGGTAAGGAGATAGAGATTTGAGAAATGGCAGAGGGACAAGAAGAAGAAGTCCCTAGAGGACCAATCACCAACATAGATTTGGCAAAGATTGTGAGAGAGAAGGCCACTGCTTGCAATTCAATGCAGAGGGAGTTAGAGAGGTTGATAGGCAGAGTAGATGGGAAGGAAGATGGAGGCACTGGTAGTGGTGAAGAAGGGTATGAAGATGAGATCCATATGCCGGAGGAAGAGGCCATTCATCCTGACTAGAGGAACTTCCTTAATGCCCTCAAATGCATGTAGAGGAGAACCATGGAGCAGAAGATTGATTTGCCAACTTTCATTGGGAATATGGAACCAGATGTAGTGGTAGATTGGATAGACTCCCTGTCTAGTTTCTTTGAATGTGAAGACATTCTAGGACACCAGAAGGTGAAGATTGCTAAGTCCAAGTTGAAGGGAGCCACCCTAACTTGGTGGAACTTTGTCCAAGAGGAAAGAGAGAAGGACAACAAACCCAAGATTATTTCTTGGAAGAGGATGGTTGCCTTAGTAAAGGAGGCCTATGTACCCAAAGACTATGAAAATCAACTTCATAAGAGAAGACAAAATCTCAAGCAGAAGGAGATGGATGTGAAATATTACATCGAGGAGTTCCAAAGGCTATGTATGAGGTCTAAGACAAAGGAGGAAGAGAGTGAAAAAGTTTCCCGGTGCCTAAATGGATTAAGGTATAACATTCAAGAAGAACTAAACCTCCTTAGCCCAGATACTATTGGTAGATGCCATCAACTTGCCATCAAGGTGGAAGAGAAGGTTACGAGGAGATAAGAGGAGAAAAATAGAGGGAGAGGAAGACAATAGAAAGGGGGAAGAATTTTTTTAGAGGTAAAGGAAATGGTTTTGGAAACCAAGGTGAAACCAATAAAGAAGGCACTAAAGGAGAGATTAGTTCCAATAACAATGGAGGATACAATCAAAGAGGTAACTTCAGAGGAAGAAGACCACCAATCAGGGGAAGATCTCAAGGTAGAGGTCCAATTAGATGTTATAACTGCAATCAAGAAGGGCACATGGCCAATAGATGTCCTGACAAACCTACTAGTTCCATGGGGAAAAGGAGAAGTAACTTGGTTCTAGAAGCTAATTGCCAAAGTGTGGCAAGTGCAAATACATACCAAAGTGTCAATACCCCTAATAGTTATGGCTACCCTGAAAGAGGTGAAGCTTTGATGATCAGAAGAGTAGTAACTACCATGAAGATGGCTGACAAAGAGCCCCCACAGAGAAAGTAGCTATTCAAGACCACTTGCAAAGTGGGTGGAAAGGTATGCAAGGTTCTAATAGACTCCGGTTCAACTGAAAACTTTGTGTCTCTAGAAATGGTGGAGAAGCTAAAAATGAGGAGACTACCTCACCCTTGCCCCTACAAGGTCTCATGGCTCACCCAAGGTCAGCAAGATGTTATGGAAGAGCAGGTTTGGGTAGAATTCCAGATTGGAACCTATAAGGATAGATTGTTGTTTGACATTGCAAAGATGGATGCTTGCCATCTTCTATTTTGGAGACCATGGAAATTTGATTTGAAGGCACAACATGATGGTGTTAGGAACACATATTCCATCACCAAAGATGGTAAAGTGATTGAGTTGTTACCTTTGATGGAGAATGAGGAGGAAACCAAACCAAAGGAGGCCAAGGTATTGGTGTTAGGAGGAAAGAAGTTCATGAAGAACATAGAAGATGAAGGCATTTTTTGTTATGCCCTTATTCCTAGTCCAACAGTGACAAAGGTGGAGAAGTCTGAAGACAAGAAAGAAGACAAATTGAGGTTGGTTGACCCTACAGTGCAAAATCTACTAAACAAATACAAGGGTGTCATCTCTGATGGCATGCCAAGGTCACTACCTCCCATGAGGGATATAAACCATTGCATAGATCTTATACCTGGATCCACCTTTCCTAATAAAGAAACATACAAGCTCACACCAGATTAGAATGTCGAGATGGCAAAATAGGTTGAAGAATTGTTGGAGTCCGGACTGATTGGGAAAAGTTTGAGCCCATGTGCAGTCTCTACAGTGTTGGCACCAAAAAAGGAAGGCACTTGGAGGATTTGCGCTGACTCAAGGGCTATCAACAAAATTACTATCAGATATAGATTTCCAATGCCTAGGATTGAGGATTTGTTAGATTGCTTGGGGGGTGCTAGATACTTTACAAAAATTGACTTGAAAAGTGGCTATCATAAGATTAGGATTAGGCAAGGAGATGAGTGGAAGATTGTATTTAAAGAAAATGAGGGGTTGTATGAGTGGAAGGTCATGCCCTTTGGCTTATCTAATGCACCAAGTACCTTTATGAGGTTAATGAATGAGGTTTTGAGGGTTTTCATAGGAAAGTTTGTCATAGTCATCCTAGATGACATTCTGATTTTCAGTCAAACCAAAGAAGAGCACCTAAAACATGTAGACTAGGTCCTAAGGAGATTGCATGAAGAGAAATTAATGATCAATTTGGAAAAGTGTTTGTTTATGCAGGAAGAGATCATCTACTTAGGATTTGTAATCTCCTATGGTGAGTTAAAAATGGATCAAGAAAAGGTGAGTGCCATATTGTCTTGGCCTACACCTAGAACAATGAATGATGCTAGAAGCTTTCATGGCTTAGCCACATTCTATAGGAAGTTTATAAGAGGCTTTAGCCATATTTGTGCTCCTATGCTTGATACCATAAAGGGAGGTCAAAAGTGGAGGTTTAGTTGGATAGAAGAGGCAGATAATTCCTTTGAAACATTGAAGAGAAAAGTTGCAGAGCAGCCGGTCCTTGCCCTACCTGATTTCAACAAGATCTTCCAAGTGGAGTGTGATGCCAATCACATGGCTATTGGGGCAGTGGTCAGTCAGGAGGGAAGGCCTATTGCCTTCTTCAGTGAGAATTTAAATGAGGCAAAGAGGATGTATTCATCCTATGGCCTAGAGATGTATACTTTAGTACAATCCTTGAAAAAGTGGAGACACTACTTGTTGCAAAAAGAGTTCATAGTCATCACAGACAATTAGGCCCTTAGCTTTATAAATATTCAATAAAAGTTGAATCACAGGCATATGAAGTGGGTGGAGACTCTACAAGCCTTCACTTTCACTCTTAAGTATAAGAAAGGGGTCAAGAATAAGGTGGCAGATGCTTTGAGTAGAAGAGTCCTAACTACAAATTAGATCTAGTTGGAGAGTGTGGGAATAGACTCCTTAAAAGCCATGTATGAGGATGATGAAGAATTTGGAGAGATCTATAAGGTATGTGCTTCATTTGATGAGCGGTTTCATGTTGATTACTTTGAATTTTTTATTCAAAATGGATTGTTGTTTAAGGGTGCATAGTTATGCATACCCAAATTCTCTATGAGATTAAATATAATCAGGGAGAAACATTGTGGAGCAATGGCAGACCACTTTGGCCTTAACAAGACACTAGATTTGGTGAAGAGGCACTACTTTTGGCCCAAATTGCAGACAAATGTCAAGAGATTTGTGGAGACGTGTGTGATATGCCAAAAGGTAAAGGGGAAGTCCACAAATGCAGGCCTATATCAGCCTTTACCCATTCCTTCAAGACCATGGGAAAGCATACGTATTGATTTTGTTTTAGGATTGCCTAGGACAAGGAAAGGATATGATAGTGTTTTTGTAGTGGTGGATAGGTTTAGTAAAATGACACATTTCTTGCCATGTAAAACTATTTGTGATACTTCTTATGTTGCAGACTTGTTCTTCAAGGAGATTGTTTGGATACATGGTTTGCATTCGACCATAGTCTCTGATAGGGATGTGAAATTTATTGGATACTTCTGGAGGACCCTTTGGAAGAAGCTTGGCACAAATCTAGCCTTCTCCTTAGCCTACCATCCCCAAACAGATGGCCAAACTAAAGTTGTAAATAGGTCATTGGGAAATTTGCTAAGGTGTTTGACTAGACAACATGGAGAGAGATGGGATAGCATATTGTCTCAGGCAAAATTCTCCTATAATGATACAGTGAATAGAAGTACTGGTAAGTCACCCTTCCAAGTTGTATATGGCATTCACCCAAGGGGTGTGTTGGAGTTAAGAGAACTATCTCAAGGAGAAGTTATTAGTGCTGATGGGGAAACCTTTGCTACCGCCATAAAGGAGATCCATGACCAAGTTAAAACTCACCTTCAACAATCTGCAGAAAGATATAAAGCTCATGCTGACAAGAAGAAGAGGGATGTCCAGTTTGATGTGGGAGACTTGGTGTGGGTTCACTTGAAGAAGGAAAGACTTCCAAAAGGCAAAAATAAAAAGCTTATGCAAAGAAAGATTGGACCCTATCAAATCTTGAAAAAATGTGGCCAAAATGCTTATGAAATTTAACTCCCACCTGATCTTTGTTTGTAAGCTATCTTTAATGTATGTGACTTAACTCTTCATAAATGTAGTGTTGATATAGGAGAAGACACAATTCAGGTTATTACAAATGATGACATTCCCAAACATGAACCACCAAAGTTGCATAAGGTTTTAGACACCAAGGTTGCAAAGAGAACAAGGAACAACATTTATATGGAATATTTGGTGGCTTGGAAGGGACAACCTAATTTTGAAGTCATCTAGATGACAGAACAACAGATCAAAGACCATGGTGCAAACCTCCAGGCTCTCATCTCAAGTGGACTTGAGATTTCTTCTTCCGGGGAGTATGGTGCAGGAGCACCCCTTCAAGTTGATAAATTAGGCTAAGAGGAGGAAGGATAAGGCATCAAACATGTCTTTAGGATGTTTTACATGTGTTTCAATCATGCATTTTGTGTTTGTAATAAAAGACCCCATCTTGTGAGCCAAACTCCTATTTTGGCATCTTGATAAGACAATTAGGACTTTTGGACAAAAGGGGATCAATTGTGTCTAGGAAGTAGTTATCCTAGTAGTTTTAGTGCTTCTAGGGTGTTTTAGGAGGGTTTATTCTTAACCCAATGCATTAGGAGGTGAGAAATGACATTTTGACAACTTTGTCAAAAGTTGTCAAAAGTTGTCATAAGCAACTTTTATGCAACTTTTGAATTTTTGTTTGTTTGAACTCCCCCAACAACTCTAACCTCTTTTTTTTCAATTGAGAGTAGTTGTGGAGAGGTATATACACCTCAAGGATCCAATTCCCAACGAGAGATTGTACGGAGGAAAGTTTTGATGACTACAAACTAATGAAATTCTGAGTTTTTCCTGTAATTCAGGAGTTTTAGTACGGGGTACAGAATTATACAGATTGAGATCAATTCCCAATCATGTGACTTTGTTAGAATAGGTATTCACCTTTGATTTGGCTTTGGTTTGAGGTTCAAATTGTTTTTTTTTCTCCTTTTATTCCAATTTTATTGTAGGTGCCCGAGAAACCAGGGTTTACCTAGGGTTTTGCTTCTCCATGGCCATAACTTGCAATTTATCAATCTGAGACTCATGGGATTGGGTGAAATGCAAGTATGGCCAGTTTATTCTAAGATTCAAAAATCATTTTGTAGGACTAAGGGAGGTGTGTGTTTGAACCGACCCTAGGTAGACATCTCTATGTGGTTACCTAGTCCTTAAACAACAAAGTTACCCTAGAATGCAAATGACGATGATTCTAAGCATGTAACCCTAGAATCCATGATGGTTTATGTCTCCACACATTCTCATGGGTTTTTTATTGTATGGTTTGTTCATTTGGACATAGTTGCTTCACAAATGGAGACCCAATTAGCCCTTTAGGATAGTTGACCTTCACCGGTTTCAGACCATTGTTTGTCAGATCTTGACCCTTTATTTTGGGGAATTGTGTAAGGCCTAAAAGGGTATTTTAATTTGTGACTTGTTTTCTAGGGTGTTTGGAAAATTTTGGAGTTAAGGTCCCTTTACCTGTTTCAAAGTGCTACTAGCAAATAGGCCTAATTGTGAAGGTGCTATAGGGAATGGTGTTGAATCCTTACAACCAGTGTTTGATCTGGTCCAGGTGAGTCATGTTTGACCAAAAATTGGTGTGGTAATGGTCAGTAGCCCTTGGAGGCTTCAAAATGTATGTTGGAGCAAATTACCCAATTTGAGTAAGCATGAGTCTTGGAGATTGTGAAGTGTTGAACTAATGTTATAGAGCCTTGCCTTGATAGGATCCTATTATTGTTTTGAGGGGTCAGTGTCATACATCTTGGAGTGTTTGGCAGGATACAAGGAGGGATCTGCATCATATTGTATTTACATTATCAGAGAGAGGTAAATGTGCGAAGAAAGATATATCATTCAATGAACTGTTGAGGTGAGATTGGTGTTGCAGGGCAGACAATTATGCTTAACCGTAACTATCATTAGGAATTTGTAGATGCTATTATTGTTGTTCATTCCTTTTAGATTGTAGTCTGAATCATATTGTAAGTCAGTGAGACTTCCCTGAGGGTTGTAGCCTTCCAGACATATATCTTTGTGCAATGAGCTCTAGGAAGTGTGCCTGAATGCATGTGCATTCCTCATTTTAATATTTTCACATACTAATATAGAGTATCATCTTACTATGGGTAGGTTCCCATCATGGTTTTTCTCTCAACTAGGTTTTCCATGTCAAAATCTTAGTGTTATGTGTTGTGCTGTTAATTTTCTTATCTGTTATTGATGTAGTTTATTCATTTATGTTCTGGAGTTTAATTTGTTGAGATTTGGTGAAGATTGATTCACCCCCCCTCTCAGTATTCCTTCTTGATTGTTGCTAATAGTTAGTATTAGAACTAGATCCTCTAGTAGAAGCTTAATCACTTGAGGAAATTCGAGATGGCAGCTCAAGGTATTCTTTCCAAGAAGGACAGTCTGAGGTTTGATGGAAGCAACTATATTGTATGGAAGAAACAAGTGGAGGTGCATTTGAAATGTCTTGGAGAAGATTATTGGAAGATTACTAAGAATGCCTATGTTGTTCCAAAGAATGGACCATCCACCCCTAATGAGGTTAAGGAAGATGAATATAACTTCATAGCGAAGGAAGCATTACTCAGTTCCCTGACTGATTTTGAAATGACAAATGTTATGTAACTTTAGACCGCACATGATATTTGGGTGAAGCTTGAGATCCTGTATGAAGGTGATAGTCAAGTGAAAGTTGCTAAGTTGTAGAGTTTAAAAGGAAAGTATGAGAAATCAAAGATGGGTGATGATGAGAACATACATTCATACATGGGTAAAGTGAATGAGCTTGTCCTTGGTATCATATCTGCTGGTGGAAAGATTGAAGAAGATGATATTGTTGCTAAGGTGCTGAGATCTTTGCCTCTTGCTTATAAACATAAGGTTGCTGCTAATGATGAAATCCAGAGTGTAACTACAGTGACAAGAGATGTATTGGTTGGAAAACTTGCTGCATTTGAGCTGAGAAAATTTGGGAATCACATGGAAAGTCAAAAACAACATTAAAGGCATCAACATTTGTGTCTGGTAAGCAGAAATATGATCCTGATGAGTGTAGGATATCCAGCTATGAAAGAGAAATGAGAGAGATAATAGAGCAAGAAAGAGAGCTTGATGAGCTTGAAGCATTGATTACCTAGGGATTTCCTAAAGGTGCTAGTAAGTATTATGGAAATTTGCCCTTGAAATGTTTTTCTTGTAATAAGATAGGACATTTTGCTTCTAGATGCCCATATAGAATGGTTGAGTATGACATACATGATAAGTTTGATAGGAATGATAGCTATGAGAAGCATGAGAAGTATGATAAGCCTTATAAGTTTAATTGAAAGTTTAGGAACCATAAGAACTGTTATTATGCTGCAGACGAGGGTGTTACAAATGAAGAATCAAAAGGAGATAAGTTATGTTTATTGCCATTAAAGAAGATAGACCTATGCCTATTGATTCAACTAGCTGTTCTATTGAGGAGAAATATTTGGCTACAAAGGTAGAAGAAAAAGTGAATGGGTGATTGACAACGGTTGTTCACATCATATGACCGATGATAAAAGAAAATTTGTGAGCATGGAAAGGTATGATGGTGGAATAGTTAGATTTTGAGATGACAAAGCCTATGTAATCTGTGGGAGAGGTTCTATTTCTTTTGATGGTAAGCATAACACTGATGATGTTTTGTATGTTGAAGAATTGACGCATAATGTTTTGAGTGTTGGACAGATGGTTGATAAGGCTTATGATCTACAATTCAAAGATAGTAAATGCAAGATATTGAATGCCTCCGGTATAGAGATTGCATCGGGGACTAAGACTGAAGGTAACATTTTTCATTTGAATGCTAGTGAGAAATTTTTTTTGATTGCTAAGATAGATGAGAGTTGGTTGTGGCATAGAAGAATGTCATGTAAACTTTGATTCATTGATCAAAATCAGTTCTTTACAAGTTGTTAGGGATCTACCTAAGATTGGTAAACCTGTTAATTTGGTATGTACGGAATGTCAGTTGGGTAAGCAAACAAGAATTTATTTCAAGAGTAAACGATATACATTAGATGGATCATTAGATCTTGTGCATAATAATCTGTGTGGACCTAAAAATGTTATAAGTGTGAAGGGTGATAGATACTTTATGTTTCTAATCGATGATTATTTCAGAATGATGTGGGTTTTCTTTTTGAAGGAAAAATCAGAAGCATTTGATAAATTCAAGATATTCAAAGCTAAAGTTGAAACTGAGTTCGGATTGAAGTTGAAGTGTCTGAGATCAGATAGAGGTGGAGAGTTTTTTTCTGGTGATTTCAATTCTTTCTGTGAGATGCATGGAATTAGAAGACAACTATCTACTCCTAGGACCCCACAATAGAATGGGATTGTTGAAAGGAAGAACCGTACTATTTTAGATGTTGCAAGAACTATGTTGATTGAAGGAAATGTTTCGAAGGTCTACTGGAGAGAAGCTATTAGCACTGCAGTCTATACATTCAATAGAGTTCATATCAAAGATAATACAAGTAAGACCCCTTATGAGATTTGGTTTGGTCATGTTCCTACTGTGAAATATTTTAAAGTTTTTGGTAGCAAATGTTATATCAATTTGATGCTAGATTAGACAAATACTTGCTAAAATTGGGATTTATCAAAGGTGTTGCTGATAGTAATCTGTGATAAACTTATAAGGCACTGAGAGGGGGGGGGGGTGAATCAGTCCAAACACAAACTTAACTAATTTGATAACACTTTTCACCAATTTGAAAATAAATATGCATGCAAGAAATATAACCACATAAGTAAACATACAACAAAGCATGCAAACCATAACATAATGATTTTTCACATGGAAACCCAAATGGGAAAAACCATAGTGGGAATAGGTACTCACAAAGATCAACTATCTGCAGTATAGAGATCTGACCAGTTATGGTCATACAATCACCCTATTAGGGGTACACCCAGTTAAGAGTGTTTTAGCCCAGTTAAGAGCTATTACAATAAGGCCTATTAGGACCCAAGCCTGTTAGGAGCTACCTTGCTAGAGGATTAAAAAACACAAGTTAATGTGTCACCTTGTTAGAGGATTTAAACCTTCGGACCTGTTAGGATCCTACCACACCTTGTTAGGAGTGACCTTGTGAGAGGATTTTCTTGTTGCAACTATTAGGTAACAACAAGTTTATTTGATCTACTATTAGCACCTTTGTGTCTGATTAGATCCATTTCTACTCAGCTTCTATGACCGACTAAACATCAAAACCTAACTCCATCCACCGCATGATCAAATTCTCACTCTTGATCTCATAAAATCATTCAATTTACATCTCCTTATAACAACTCTGTTAAGTCGACAAAGAACCTTGGAAAAATTCCCTAGATTCAATGAACCTAGTCATCTTTAACATTTTCACTATCATTACACTTTCTTTATGTCGGCCACACAAAAAATAACTCAAAAATATAACATTATGTCTACCGGTAACCAATCAAACTATCTCTGCCTTACCGGTTCTCTATTCTTCATGACTGTCATTGTTCTACCGGTCATAACTTGCTCAATATTCTAAATCTACTGATGTGGTTGCAATCATAGACTCATGTCATTGTCATAAACATATGTTCCAGAACACAATATCTAATTCTTCACCGATCGTCTGTACCAATCATTTGATCATCACTTTGTTCTTGTTTACCGGTTTAACAACAACTTAGCAGTTTTGACATTTAACTAACTCCACTACTGCTTAGGCTCCACCGGTTGGTCTAAATGACTTAGATGACTAACAAAACATGGTTTCCTTTAAGTAAAACACAAATAAAGTCATCAATCAGCCTATTACATCAATATCATCATCATCAAGCCAACAATCTGTACTTTAAGATTGGAAATAATAATATTTTGATTGTTGAAGTCTTTGTTGATGACATTGTCTTTGGTGATGATGATGATATGAGTATGAAGTTTGTTACGGATATGCAAAAAAAAATTGAGATGCCTATGATTGGTAAAATGAAATTTTTCTTAGGTTTGCAGATTGCACAGATAGGAAAAGGTGTCTTTATATCTCAAACTAAGTATGTGAAGGAATTGCTGAAAAAGTTTGGACTAGATGATTCTAAACCGATTGGAACTCCTATGGTGGCTGGTTGTAAATTATCTAAAAATGATGAATCTTCTAAAGCTAATTAGAGTTTGTACAGATCTATGGCTTGTGGACTGCTATATCTTACTCAGACTAGGCCTGGCATTATGCATGTTGTGTGTATGGCTGCTAGATATCAAGCCGATCTGAAGGAGAGTCATGTCACTACTGTTAAAAGAATATTTAGATATCTAAAGGGAATTGAAGATTATAGTTTATGGTATCCAAAGAATGATGATTTCATGTTGTGTGCTTACATTGATGCAAATTGGGCTGGTGATGTTGATGACTGGAAGAGTACTACCAGTGGAGCATTGTTTTTAGGTAAGAAGTTGGTTTAATTGGCTAGCAAGAAACAAGATTTAGTATCTTTATCTACTGCTGAAGTTGAGTACATTGCTACTGCTAGTAATTGCACTCAGATAGTTTGGATGAAGCAAATGTTGAAAGATATCAAATTTATTTATGATGAGCCTACTGTTATATACAATCATAATTCCAGTGCTATAAACATGTCAAAGAATCTAGTGCAACATTCAAAAACTAATCATATATCAATAAAATATAATTACTTGAGAGAGAAAGTCAGTGAACAAAAAGGTGAAGCTGGAATATGTATCTACAAAGGAACAAATTGCTGATATTTTCACTAAGCCTTTGCCTACAAATACATTTGTCTATTTGAGAGACAAGTTAGGGGTATCTACCTCTCCTGATGAGAATTAGATGCATTGAGTTACATCAATCTGGTGGAATTCAGAGCCTTAATCTTTTATCCGGATTGATGAGATGGCGTTGCTCCTCTGCTGGAGTAGTTTTTTGATTTGGTTGTGTGTCCTAGGGGGAGAGAAATTCATGATTATGTTTTAGGAGAGAGTTTGGTTTTTTATTTTGGAGATCTTTGGCATTGCTATCAAAGGGGGAGAGAGATCATGTGAAAAAAACAAAAACTTCTTTATATATCTTATCTTAGGGCGAGTTTGTTGGTGATATCTTCTTTCTTTGCATTGACTAGTTTTCACATTCATATGTTGCCATCAATGCCAAAGGGGGAGATTGTTGGATTTGTTTGATCATTGTTTCTGCTAGGATATGTTGTTGTCATTGATGTCAACATATTCTTGTGAGTTATTCCAGTGAGTTTGGGAAGAGTTTTTGGTCTGGTTTTGTAGTTTGGTTTTGTTGATCACTATTTTGTAGAATCCGGTATTTCCTCCGACATACTCTGGTGTGATCAGATTTTGTGTTGAGACTTTGGATTATTGTTTGGAATGATCTTGTGTATCTTCATTTTAGATGGTTCATGATTTGGTGCTCCGCAAGTTATCTTTCCTCGTGATAGTTGTTGACTGGTTGTGTTTGTTGGCAATTGACACTCAATTGGTTGGTTTCACTATGTTGTCATTGATGAAAACATGATATCTTATCCTGGCTTCATGTTTTGGTTCAATTGTGTATTGACAGGCACTTCACTAACACTACACCAACATCAGCATCGATAGGACAAAAGGATTTCTTTGGTTACAAACAATGCAGGACGACATGGTTATCGGTATTGGAGGTTGATATCTCTTGGATCTGACATCAACAATTGTTTTATATATTTATGCATTTATATTATCTAGCCGACATGTAATTTGATATTCTAAATATCTTTGTAAGCCGACATAAGGCATGATAAATTATATAGGGTATATAGGTCAGTTGAATTAGATAATTTTGCAATATAAGAGTAACAAAGATGGTGATGAATATGTGAATGTGATATAATGCAAAATATATCAGAGAGATTATGTATGTGAGGATATTTATGTAAGGGTTATTCCAGTAAAGGGTTTAGGGTTTTAGACTGGAACAAACAAAGCTTAAAACAGAACCGTATTCTGGCATAGAAGATGCTATCTTAGTAGTTCAACACTTCTCCGGATTGTAGTCTGGATTTATATGTAGTCAATGAGGCTCTTTTTGTGATTGAGTAGTGTGCTCTAGGCTGTAAGCCTTCCTACTAGTGGAGGCCCCTTAAATTTTATAATATCTCTTCATTGGGTCAGTGGATTGATATTGTGGGTCACAAATCCCACCGTGGTTTTTCCTCTTTGAGGTTTTCCACGTATAATTTTGTGTGTTATGATTCTCATTTATGTGATTGGATTATTGGTTTCTTTACTTCTTTCAATTCTGTATTTACTGGTATACCGGTTGGTGTATGCATGTTTTAATAAGGCTAAAATTGTTCATTCCAGTATAACACTGATTCACCCCCCCATCTCAGTGTTATTGGATTCCAATAATTGGTATCAGAGCCTTGTCCCTCGGAGGAAGTTTAACAACTTGAGGAAGATCCTGAATCTGGAATCCATGGACATGGCTTTGGAGAAGCAACTTGAGATGTCACTTGAAGATTATGATGCTGAAAGGTTGAAGAACTTAAAGCTACAAGATGAATTAAATTCTACTAAGAAATTCATTATTGTCCTACAAGAGAGATTATCATCTATTCAGGCTAGGAGGAAGGAACTCTTACAAAGTCAGGATGATGAAGAGAAAGATGTACTTAAGGAACAATGTCAGAAATTGAGTCAGGAGAACATTGTTATGAAAAATGAAATGAAAGCTATAACTATGAAAATGTCTAAAGAGATTGAGGACCGAAATAAAAAGGAAGAAAATCTTGTTGTATCCTTGAAGAACAAATTTGAAGAATGTGGTAGGTTGGTTCATGAGAATGATATGTTGATAACTGATTTAGTACAATCCTAGAGTAATGAACAAGAGATTGAGAGACAAATGATAATTCTAAGAGAAGATTTAACTACTGCAAGTGAGTATAAAGAAAAATGCAAGATTAGCTCAACACAGCTAGATGAGTTATTGAAGAGACAAAGGTAGATTGGAGATTCTAGTGGACTTGGATTTGAGCAAGGATAGAGTTCCGGTACTGCTAATGAAGATCAAAACCATAAAGCATCGGTAAGGAAATTTAATGCTTATAAATTTAATGGTAGATGTTTTTTTTGTAATAGATGTGGTCGCATGGCTAGCCAATATAGAAACAAAGCAAATCAGAACCTTGATTTCACTCAATAAATGTTCTAAATACAATAAGTATGGTCATAAGATAGAAGATTGCATAATGAATGTTAAATGGTATGCATGTGGAAAGTCTGGACATATGGCTAATTAGTGCAAGTTAAGCAATTTCACTGGTTTTAGCAAAGCAATTCAAAGGAACAATGTTACATGTTATGCATGTAATGAGGTTGGACATATTGCTAAATTCTGTAGAAGCAGAAATCCACTGGTTGGTAATGGAGGATCAAATGAGAAAGGGAAAGAAAAGGTTAGTGAAATCCAACGAGATCATAATTAGAGATGGGTTAGGAAGACTAAAGAACAATCATTAGATGGAAATTCACCAGTTACTTATCCGATAGAGGAGGTTTCTCCTGCATCAACAGGTAGGTCATTCGGTAACTGAGGCAGATGCCTTAGGGGTAGGCAAAATTCATGAAGATGTTGCATATGCCCCGGGAAGAGGTTCTAGAAGATGTTCCAGACATTAGAGATGCTTATCTAGCATGGATATGTTATGTTCGAGATCCGATATCTTTCACTGGCAGTCATTTATGTCAATGGGAGATTAGGGTTTTTCTTGAAGGTTAAAAGGTTGAGTTCACTTTATTATTGATCACCTTGTATTCAGAGCGATTTTAGAGTGATTAAGAGTGACTAAGAGTGATCAAAGGCATTTCAGAGCAATCAGATTTCTTCTTGAGCAATTTCACCAGCGACTAAAAGAATTTGTTAAGGATTTTCACCGAAAGTGATCAACGGGTATTTATCTTTAAACATGGAAGCAGGATCATCATCTATTCCTATCTTTGTTGCAAACCTGACTGTAGTAGAGGTCAAGGATAGCCCCAGACCAATTTTCAAGTGATATCTGCATGTGGCTACTTTGGAAGATTCGGTTGGAGAATTTTCCTGTGTTCCAGAGGGAGTTGTCTATGTTGAAGATGTTAGGGCATACATACACTGTCACATTGAGGGATTGGGAACATATGAAATAAAGGGTGTGTACATGAGAGAGTTGATGGGAGAATCTGGAAAGATCAAATTGACATACAAGCACATTGAATACTTAGGGTTTACCGACATTCTGGACATCATAGAATTCAAAGATGAGATAATTAGGTATGTTTTGATCAGAGTACATGGTGAGTTAATCTGGTTAGATAGACCTTACAAGATCACCAAGGAAGTCATCCTGGAAATTATTAGTTTACCATCAGTTGGGAAACATCCAAATAAGAAGGTTTTGAATTATTTCATGAACAAAATCACCGACGCGACATCTGACAGGAGATCTATGAGAATAAGAACTATTACTAACACAAACATCAGATTCAACAACATGATCATCAGGTATAAGGTAACTCAGTCAAACTGACTGAATTCTATTTCCAGTTCCTGCATTTTTGTTACATACAAAATGATGAGAGAAAATGTGAAATTGGATCTATGTGGCTGGATGTTAGATGAGTTATTAATAAACCTAGGAAAGATTAAAGGTGAAAAGAAGGGAACCTTCCGGTATGGAAACTTAATAGTCTTCTTAATGTTATTTTTCATGAATGATACACCCGGTTTTGGTAAAATGCAATGGGCATTTGACATCCCGATAGGGAGACAATTGAAATAGTCAATTGCTACTTTAGGTAGTCAGAGAGATGATAAAATATGGGGATATTTCAAGGGGTTTCAGAAATCTATAAAGTCTAGGGAAAGGGTTCCTAAGCATGTTGTAGAAAAATATTCAACTAACATGTGCTTCATGGTGAAGAAGGATGAAACACTTATGAAAGTAGTTAAGCCTTGGAATATTTGGATTGAGGAAATGGACTATGAAGTGGATGCACAAATTCTTGAGGCCTATGTAAAATATGTTGATTGATGCACCTGCTGATGAGGCAGAGAAGCCCTGTGGTACTACAAAACAAAAATCACAAGAGGTTGAAATAGAGTTCAACCGGAAGAAGATAGAGAAGAAGGAAGGAAAAGAAAGCAAATTTTTTGAGAAGGTCTCACAAGACATCAAAGCATTAATTGATGTTGTCCCGCAGAAAGGCAGGAAGAGGAAGAATCTAGAAGTACACATTGAGCCTATTACAACAGAGTCTGAATCTGAGGATGACACAACCTTGGCATTCAAGAGGGTTGTAAGGAAGAAAATAGAGGAATCAAAAGTAGAAGCTAAAAAGCAACCGATTAGGAAGGTTACATTCAAAATACTAGCGCAAAATCAAGAAGCAAAGGAAACACCTTTAGCTGCATCTGGTACTGCAAAGAAGAAGAAGAAGAGTGACATCAATCTGGAAATTCAATCTGGTAATGTATTCCACCTAAAACTTGCATAGAGTTTGTAGATGAAATCACTAAGGATGGCATGTTAAAGAATGTACAATTTTATTATGAACACTTAGAGGATGATGAACAAAGAGAGGTAGAGGAAGCAGTCTTATTATACTTGGATATTTATAAGAAATCCTTAATAGAAATTGAATATCAAATACCGACATAATTGTATAATATATTAGATCCTAGAATATTGTCAGCTATGCAAGAGGATAAGCATATTAAAATTCAAGAGTTATTATCCGTTTGTGTTACTATTGCTCCAGAAGACATGGAAAGGACACTTGAGGTGGCAGATAGAAAATTCTTTAATAGAAAACATAGAATAACCAGTCTGATGCTAGGAAGGGTAAATGAAATAATAAAGGAGACTCAAAAGGCATGGGTTAAGTTCTTTGGAGAGAATAGAGGATTATTTACTTCACCAAAATCAAAGAGAGACACTGTAGACACCCTAGTTGAAGGGAAAGAAAAGGAGATTATGGGTACTTCACCCTCAATTTTCAAGAACATTAAGATAGTGGAAATCATGCCCTCGGTAGATACAAATGTACAGAACGATATTGAGATACCAACTAATACTAAGAGTGAAAAAGTCAATGATGTACAAGATACTAATATTGAGGATAATAGTCCTCTGGATACAAATATACAGGTTGAGGTTATAGTTCTTTCAGAGGAACCACCAGTTACAGAGACTGCACCAAGTGATGAAGCCACCAATGTAAGTGAGGAAACCATAAAGGATAAATCATTAGAGGAGGAGAAAGGGGAAGCCAACAGAGAATTAGTAGTAGGCTCATCATTGTTGTCAATTGACACCTCGAAGGTTGTAAAGAAAAACATAACAGAGATGAGTCCTACTGAACTCATGATGATGGCAACACAAAAACTAATGAAGGAGGGATCTACAGATAAAGGGATTATTGATCAGTCAATCACTATTTTACATAGACTAGTCCCAAAGTGCAAGGTTGATAGTGAAGCGAGCCCATCTGGAAAGCTTAAGACAATTGCTAAGAATATTTCAAAGGATTTTCAATCCTTACAACAGATTTCAAACCGACAAGCATTGGAGAGGTTCACTCAGGCTAAAAGAGCTGCATTTGATTAGGTGATTGAATCTGAGAAGAAGAAGATTGATGAAAAGATGAAACAGATAGATAATTATTTGAAGCAATGTACAAATATTTATAGGGTATGTTGTAACACTAATATATTTATAGTTAATGTGGATAAGAAGATAAAAATTTTTAGGAGAAAATTGCAAATATAGCTATTCTTTTGATGGATTGACTTCATTGACTACATCTCCTGATAGTCAAATTTTGATTTTGGAAGCCCAAATTTATGTTCTTGAGGAGGAAAGAGACAAAATTATAAGAAGAGCCAGAAGTCTGAGAGGTTTGGTGAGTCCCCGGTTGGATTCACTAAGTGTACATAAGAAAGAATGTATGGATATGGTGGGAAAGCCCAGACCGACAGAGGTAAATGAGAAAGAGTCATTTGTACATATATTAAGTGGACTTGTATCCATTTCTGGCACTTTCAAAACTGGTTGGGATAATTATTTTGAGCTATTGGACAAGGCTTATCCATAAATTTTGAAATTTGTTAAGCTCTGGTAAGATATTTTTGGGATATTCTTTGTACAGGTTTTTGGATATTTGACATTCTTTTTAGAATTTTTGATGGCATTGATGTCAAAGGGGGACTGATATAGATGTGTGGAAAATAATAGAAGAAGTTGTATACATTAGGGGGAGATATGGAGATATGTAGATATGGAGATGTGGAGTATTTGGCATTAATAAATATTCAACTCAAGGAGAGCAGGTAGGATGAAACTGACAGATGAAACCTTGACCATTTTTCATATGAGTGTTGTCATCAATGCCAAAGTGGGAGATTGTTGGCAATTGACAATCAATTGGTTGGTTTCACTATGTTGTCATTGATGGAAACATGGTATCTTATTCCAGCTTCATGTTTTGGTTTAGTTGTGTACTGAGAAACACTACACCGACACCGACACTGACACTGACAGGACAAAAGGATTTCTTTGGTTACCGATAATGCAGGCCGACATGGTTAAGAATAGTGTTATCGATATTAGAGGCTGACATCTCTTGGATCCGGCATCAGCAATTGTTTTTAATATTTATGCATTTATGTTATCTAACCGACATGTAATTTGATATTGTAAATATCTTTGTAAGCCGACATAAGGCATGATAAATTGTATAGGGTATATAGGTTAGTTGGATTAGATCATTTTGCAATATAAGAGTAACAAAGATGGTGATGAATATGTGAATGTGATACAATGCAAAATATATCAGAGAGATTATGTATGTGAGGATATTTATGTAAGGATTATTCCAATAAAGGGTTTAAGGTTTTAGACCAGAACAAACAAAGCTTAAACTAGAACTGTATTCTAGCATAGAAGATGTTATCTTAGTAATTCAACACTTCTCCGGATTGTAGTCTAGATTTATATGTAGTCAGTGAGGCTCCTTTTGTGATTGAGTAGTGTGCTATAGGCTGTAAGCCTTCCTGCAAGTGCATGCCCCTTATATTTTGTAATATCTCTTCATATGGCTAGTGGATTGATATTGTGGGTCACAAATCCCATCGTGATTTTTCCTCTTTGAGGTTTTCCACATATAATTCTGTGTTATGATTCTCATTTATGTGATTGGCTTATTGGTTTCTTTACTTCTTTCAATTTTATATGTACCGGTATACCGGTTGGTGTATGCATATTTTAATAAGGCTAAAATTGTTCATTCTGGTATAACACTAATTCACCCCCCCTCTCAGTGTTATTGGATTCCAACAATGTTCTTGAGCTTTGAGACATTGAGCAATGAATATTTGAAAAGAGGTGTCGGTGCAACTGTTCGAGATGATTCTAATGTGCTTTTTGGTGTTTCTTAGTCATGTCCTATTTTTTTTGGTGATCTGCATTGATTGTTGTGTGAGTTTTTGGTGATTTTTATGATCTGGTGATGATTTGCATGTTATGCAGTATTTCTAGTGGTGTAGCATGTTGCGGTTGATCTTGGCAGGATTTTCGGTGGATGTAATCATTTGGGAATTTGAATTAGGTCCATGCTATGTAATGTAAATGATAATATTGGTCTGGTGGTCGATCTTTGTATCGTGTAATGTAATTTTTGTAATTATGAGTTGAGGGTTGAGGGTTTAACCAACCTTGTTATCAAGGTTGATGATTTGTATATATATGTGATATACTTATGTAATTTAGGTGTCGATATTGTGTCTACATTATTAGAGAGAGGTAAATGTGTGAACAAGGATATATCATTCAACAAAGTGTTGAGGTGAGATTGGTGTTATAGGGTAGACAACTATGCTTAATTAGAACTGTCATCAGGCATTTGTAGATGCTATTATTATAGTTCATTCCTTCTAGATTGTAGTTTGAAACATATTGTAAGTCAGTGAGACTTCCTTGAGGGTTGTAGCCTTCCAGGTATATATCTTTTGAGCAGTGAGCTCTAGGCAGTGTGCTTGAATTCATGTGCATTCCACATTATAATATTTTTGCATACTATTGCAGAGTATCATCTTACTGTGGGTAGGTTCCCACCATGGTTTTCCCCTTAATTGGGTTTTCCACGTCAAAATCTTGGTTTTATGCTGTTAATTTTCTTATCTGTTATTGTCGTAGTTTATTTGTTTATGTTTTGGAGTTTATTTTGCTAGCATCCGGTGAAGACTGATTCAACCCCCCCTCTCAGTCTTCCTTCTTGATTGCTGCTAACAGGCTCATTCAAAGCCCCTGCAAAAGAAAAGACCATGAAGGAACTTCCCTCATCCGGTTCTCCAAAGAAGCTATCAGTTCCCAAATCAACAGATCCTATATCCTAGAGAAATAGCCACTGACTCATAAACAAATCTAGGATTGGGTTTGGCCAACGAATAAGACTTGGCACAAAGGCTATAATCTTCTGCTCTCCAGGCTCTACATAACCTAGGTGGGTATCCCTATAGAAAATTTATTACACATCATTTTGGCTCTATATAAACAAACATTGCATTTTATAGCAGATGATTTCAATGAAAATATACCAAGAAAAGTATGATGAACTACAAATTTTTGCTTGAACCTTAACGTTTATCGCTTTGCTTGCATTAAAAGTTGGCTCTAATCTATTCTACTCCTAATACAAAAAAACTAAAAAAAAGAAATATAAAAGGTGAAATAAGAATGTGAAGATGATCCTAAAACTTAGAAAAGTATGGCCAATGCTTGTCCAAGGGAAATAAAAAGTCAAACAATAGGCCTAAAGACTACCAATATCATAGTATCAACATTAAGATCCAATAATAAACACTCAAGACTTGCTTAAAATGCTTAGATTGAGAAATACATCCACTCCTTCCTCACAATATCACTTACACAGATGTTGCATTATCCAAGATAGAATTTAATTCATTTTAGTTGAAATGAAACCTATCAAGGAATACACATTCTCCATTAGAGAAGTTGAGTTGAACATGTCATTAACACAATAACTCATACAACACAATACAAGAGATATGAGCAAGAAAAATGATTGTACTCTTTATTAATTTTTCAGAATAAAATTGATACATTCATGATAGATTGCTATGCTCACTAAACCTGCAAAAGACTAATTGTCATTATATTTCTTTGAAGCTTTCCTAGTACATACTAAGCAAAATTTCAAAATCCTTCTTCTTAGCTCTGAATTCCCTTTTATAACACAAGGGGGCAAAACAAGCCTTAGGCCAAGAAGACACATGTCAAAAGTACAATCCACTACAAATCTCCCTAAGGCCTTTTGTCCTTTTTACCATACATGCACTCTTCTCTTCTGCATTAAATATGGGGGTCTTGAGAGGGCGTCATCCTGGAAGCCTTGGATTGCAAGTATACAAAAACTACCTCTTCACTGGTACTCTATCGTCTGCTCCTGTCAGGATATGCAGTACATCTTGGCGTCTATTAGTAGGAAACCTGGAGAATGGTCTTTGGTGATTGAGTACTTCCATCAATCCTCCTCAAAATTAGCAACATACACAAAAATTATAGTAACAAAAAAAGAAGGATTATGACTAATCCTCTCCCTCAAGCTGCTCTTCTTCCAAGGAGCAGTACTTTCTATGTAGGGCTTCTATCTCATGCAATGGCCAAGAAAAACCCCTCAATCCCTGCAACTTATTTATTGCCTCCCTTGTTTTGTGGGCTGGCAAAGTTGGGACCTCCAAAGTAAATCTATGGTGCATGAAATCCACCTCCATGATCTTATCAATGATATTATAAAATGACTCACTTTGAGCTGGATTAGTAGCCAAGGAAGTCAAAACTGCATTTATGGCATCCTAGAAGCCTTGCTTCCACTCTTCTAAGCCTTTGATTTGTCCTTCGCCTGTCAAAATTATGGGGATATCCCACTTTTTTAATCCCTAAAAAGAATCAATCATTTTAACCACTACCTTCTTCTTATCTTCAACATTAGGCAATTCTTTAATCAAAAAATTGTAAATCTTCAAAGTTACCCTTACAACTTAGGGTGGAGAGGCTACATTTTTTACCACCAACATGACCTCCTTTAAATCCCGACTCTTTGGCATCAAGGTAGTCCTAATAGGCTAAAAGAATTTCAGAATTTCGTCTAGCTGATTGAGGAGCTATGAAGTCAAAGAATATGAGGTGTGCAGCTTGCTCAATTTTTTAATAATTTTTCCTGACACCTACAAAATTGAAGCCTTCCTAATTTCAAAATAATTGTTTTCGGCCTCGTCTTTGACCGTTTGTAATTATTTATTGATTTTTTCTAACTCTTCAGGTCTTATCCCTCTTGAATATTTTGCTATCATTTTCTTTATTTTCTCTTTGAATGCACAATTCTCAATGAAAACTTGTTATAATTTTCATTAAGAGCCACATTCATTTCCTTCAACATTACATGTTTTTGCTCAAGGTATTCTACTACTAGTTGAGAAAATTGGACTGCATGAGATGTCATTGCTATAGCCTTAGATGTAGTAGTGTCTTCAAGTGTCCTTAGTACCGCATTCCCTATTTTCTGTTGTCCGTCCTGCAAAACTATAGGTTTCTAAACATTTGGGACTTTAGACCATAGATCAAAGGCCTTTAGGCCTATGCTTACCCCTGACCCATACTCTTAAAACTCTTTTGCAAAATTGGGGTCCTTCTATTGCATGATTTGACCTAACAAAAAGATTTTCTCAAAATTCCAGTAGGGAACAAGAAGCATTCCACGATTTCAAATCATCTCCTTGCCTTCTTCAGGGGTGCATTTGAAACTATTCCTATCAAAATTTCAAATCTCTTCATCAGATAAATCCTTTAAATTTTACCTAAGCCAAAAGGATTTGAACTTGGGAGAGTTCACAAAACTATCATCTGCTATGAAGTCGTTTGAAGAAATGATTCTTTCATCATCTACCTCCTCCATAGGGATTGTACTCAGGATGATGGCTCTATCTAATTCATTTAGATCTTCAACTACCTCATCTTTCTGGAATGTTTCTCGAGGGGGAGGAGGTGGTGGCACATTTGTATTAAAATCTTTTTGGAAATTCACAAAGTCAGACATTTTTTCTTTTCCCTTTTCAATCTTTCCGATTTGCTCAACAACTTGCTTAGAGGTGCTAGTAGGAAATTCTTCAGTTGTCAACGTGTTCCCCTTTGCCTTGTATACTGTAGAGGTCAGGTCAATTGGCCTCTCTTAAAATTTATCCCCTTTGTCCCTGAGATCCCTTCTCTCCATTTCCATCTTTATTATGTCATCTTCCTTTCTCATCATGAAAGACATCCTAGCAAAATCATTCTGGAATTCTTTGTTAAAACCTTCAAAATTGGGATCCTCCTACCTTGTTTCCCTCTCGAGATTCTTCATGAGCTCCCATTTCTTCTTGTTCCAATCTACCTCAGCAGGGTAATAATTTCTAATCAAATGCTCTCTCTCATCAAAGGAATGAAAATAACCCTTTTCCTTTAGCTTATGTATTCTAAGGTCATTTATACATCCCTCGGGGTCAAAATGCCTTGCTTGGGAAACCTTTAATATGTAGTTATTTACCAAAAAGTCCTATACCTTCTCTAAGGTATCACAACCTATAGTGAATTCTTCAAAAGAAATCTCCCTAGGGAGGAGCTTCCCCTTCTTATCTATTTTAATTTTTTCTCTCTCCATCCACATCAATTGCCATATTAATTCAAGGAATGCAAGCCTAGGAGAGACAAAAAGTGGTAAAACATGGGGTACTTGCTCACACCCATAAACCTTGATGATAGTGTAGTTGCCATACAAAAAGAAATCCCCAAAATTATGAATGAAACCCCCCTCTGAATATATCATCCCTTCAACCCTAAAACTCCTTATCCTCATAATTTTAATGACATTCCTGGGTAACCTTGGTAACTTAACCCTAAGCCTTAACAATAATTTCATGACAAAATGATCAAAGAAAACACAATAATTGCCAAACTTGGATCCTTTATCCCACTCTTGAGTCCACCTCTATACTGGCCATGGAAAAACTTTGTGTGGGTCATTTGTCCTTATTATTAATTATGGATCCTAGTAAGCCCTATTTTGATAAAGAATCAGATGGCACAATAAAGAATAGTGTCTGAATTCTAGCTTATTTTTATTCCTTGCTCTCATTAACCCCTCATGAAGCTTGTCATGAATAATAGCTGCAAAATCATATAGCTCATTTATTGAGGGGTGTTGGATGTTGATGGAAATCATCATGAAATCTATGGGAATTTGAGTAAGCCCGTAATCAACCCCAAGAACCCGCCCTAATGCATAGTAGGTACTAACAAAATAGGGTTCAAAGTAATCCAATTTGAAAGGCTCCTTGTCAGATGGCAGGACATAATTCTGTGAATTTTTGAATTTTTTTCCATAAAATGATGAACAAGGTCCTTTCTATACCTATCCCTCTTATATTGATAATCTCTTTGCAAATTACCTCTGTTGATGCCCTTGAGGGTAGACCCATGTAGACCAAAACATTTAACAATGACCCTATGTGATATGTCCAATAGGACATAGCCTTCTGCAGTTCTTACAGTCTGGCTTGGGGAATCATAAGAAATGATCAACTCTCTTATCAACATAGGATCTACAAAAACATTTGGCACCACTAAATTTCCTAGATTCAATGTCCAAGGATTGGACATCAGGACATGCTTATCTCTGTTGCCATGAAAGGAATTAAATATGTCCCACCCCCTTTCCTTTGTGAATGCATCTTTGTATCCTTCCTCCTTATCATTGAAGGAAATTCTGAGGCTATCATTCATGGAGGACCCCTCAAACAATTCCAATAGGTCCCGATGAAGGCTTCTTGTTTGTATGGTTGCCCTCTTTGCATCTTCTTCTAACTTCTATTCGACTTCATGTTGTGATTCTTCTCTAGTCATTGCAGAAGCAAGAGGGGTAGTGGGCACTATTGCTGGTTTCTCTGCCTAGGATGATGATTCTCCTTTAGATTTCTTTCTAGGCCGCTTTGGGAGCTAGATTCTTTACGGGAGCAGTTTATTTAGTCTGCTCTTGAGGGTTTTCTCTCTATGGGGTTTTCTCTTAAGGAACTAAGGCTTCCTCAGTGGGAGGGTTAACTATGGTAGGGATATTTTCTGCAAGTGGAGGGGTTTCAGTGGCAGGTGCTTCAATGGAGGTTTTTTGGGCACTTATTCATCTTTTTGAATTGGTTTCCTAACTTTAGGAGGGGGGCAGGCTCATCCGAAGACTCACTATCAGAGACAATAGTGACGATCTTTCAAGTTATTTTTCTCTTCCTTTTTATGGGCCTTTTCCTTCAGAGGGGAGATTTCTTTGGCCTCCTTGGACATTTGTGGGGAAAATTGAGGGTTTGGTTCAGCAACGGGAGCACTCTCAATCACTGGTATAGGAGAAATTACATCAAGGGAGATAGCATGAGTGATTTGTGGCATCGCGGAACTAGCACCAGTTTCAGGAACACATTCAACAGTGGGAGTATCCGAATCTTTAGCGGGGGAAGCCATTTTAATACTTAAAGCACAAAAGAGCTTGGAAAATTAGACACAGACACAAACCCTACAAACTCTTGGGCACACACACAGAGAGCTCTACATATTCACAACTATAGCAGCCCAACAAAAGCATAAGGATGGTGAAATAATCAACTTACTGGTTTCCTTTTTGCTTGGCTGAATTTGCTGAAGGGCACGCTGATTTGTTGTAACTCGCTCTACTTCTCACTTAGGAATTCTCTAAATTCTCTTTTTGGCTGCAAGGTATGGGAGAAAATGGATTAATTTCTCTTTTATGGCATCACCATTAATTCCTCCGTGCTAGATAGAGTTAGTCATTGGCGCCAAATTTAAATTTCATCCATTGATCAAGAGATAAATGGTCAGGATTTCTTTTTGACAACTCTCGAATGATGAAATGGCATTCATAAGACTCTCTTGGCCACCCTAGACTTTTAAAAAAATATATCACTTGAACTGCTTCTATCATTTTGTGATTTTTACCATCTCTGCGAGATAAGCCTTCCTTAGATCCCTCTTGCTTTCTTATCCTGTACCATTTTTTCTATCTTAGCTATCCAATTGGGATAAGGTTCTTATGAATTTACCATTCTTTTTTATATCATGACATCTGGGACCATTTCTTTTACCTTCACGGGATAAGGCCTTTCTATCCTTTCTTTGTTGACACTTGTCCTTTCTTATCCCGCAACACATTTGTCATCATTTTTTCTCCTCGCGGGATAAGGTTCTTAGCATGCCTTTTAAGAATCTCCTTATCTCACATTTCTTGTAGTTCCTTATTTATCTCCCGCTTGAAAGCACTTTTATCTGCGTGTTCATCCCACACAAGATAATCCTTTAAGATTACTTTCTCTTATCCTACAATCCATCTCTTGTCCCTAGGGGAATGTGTGGGATAAGAGATCCTCTTGTCTTTGACTTGCAATTCTTATCTCGTGACCGCATTTGAATAGGTGAAAATCCTTGCAGGATAAGGTTTCTTGAGAATCCTTTGATATTCCTTATCCCACGAAGCCAATCTTTGCAGATGAAGAATACAATGGGACAATCCTTTATACTTGTTACCTTTTCCACTATCTCTTGTCCCACGTTGCTACCTTGATGGCTTGGAGACCTCACAGGATAACATTTACTTTGTAACTATGAGTGATTTCTTATCTCGTGAGCCCATCTTGGTGTCTCAAAAACATCATGGGATAAGGTTTCTTTTGCCCTCCTTGTCTTCCCTTATCCTGCGTGGTCACAATGCATACTGAAAACTGTTGTCGCCTTTGTGAATGCTCCTTACCCCGTGCAATCCCTTTGTTCTTGTGAAATGACTATGGGATAAGGATTCCTTTGTAACTACATTAAACTCCTTATCCCATGGTGCTCTACCATTACTGAAAATGTGTCACGGGATAACACTTCCTCATATTTCTTCTTGACATGCTTATCCCACACAACAACGTCACTAAGGAAGACATTTAAGTGGATCCTTTGAGCATGTGGAAATTATACATGGGTAAAGTGATAGTGTACAAGGACCTTCCTCTAGGGGACTCTAAGACCTTTTTTCATGAGGATTTTGCAGCACTTAAGAAAATAACAAAAAATTAAAAGATCCGCTATGATCGGTGACTTCTAGTGCACGGGGCCGGTGAATGAACGATAGAAAGGCCTCCTGACTATGACTTAAAACTAGGTTACCTGTGATCACAAGTATGTTGGAATCCAAGAATACTGAGAGGGGGAGGTGAATTAGTGTTCTATTAGTAAATGAATTTATGAACTTATTGTTGATCAATCGGTTAACAAAATATAAAATTAAAGTGAATAAACAAATCAACACATAAATCAACAATACCATAACACCAGTAGTTTTACATGGAAAACCTTGCAAAGGGAAAAACGATGATGGGGCTGATACCCACAATATCTATATACTTGATCAAGGTATAAAAATATTACATAAGGGGGTATGCACATGCATGTAGGCTCACCGCCTAAAGATCACTATTCAAACAAAAGTCTCATTGACTTACACAACATTATACAATGATTACAAAAAGAAAACTTAAATAGTGCATCTGACCATGCTGGATAAGTTTTGGTTTAAGGTCTGACAACCTTCACTGAATCGATTATACTGTTACTCTGTTCCTCTCTACCAGTTACGATTGTGCACATGTAACTACACACAAAAGCTAACACTCGTTGACCAATTCACATACCATCAATCTCTGACTCATTCACACCACAAATTGTATCTCAACCATTATCTTATCATAATAATTCCATTGCTAAACAATCTCCCTTAAATACCCTTATAACTTGTTGAATATGTCGGCCTCATAATGAAAATAAATCTATCGGTTGTCGGATCACGAAGCATGATATGCATTATCCTAATGATCATATCTGATGTCAGCCTACATGCTACCTTAAATTATTTCAAAGACATTCTTGGGTCCCAAAATACCTTAACCCATTCCCAAATATATGTTGCCGGTACCAAGATTGACTGGTTAACAAGTGTGAAGCAAAGTGTGTATACTGGTTGGCCCAATCTATACAAAATGATAAAGCAATGATTCTAGATGAAAAATATCAACACCTGAAGATGAGTTGCCATTAATGACAAGCCAAAATGTGATTTACCTCAGAAGGTGACTACCAAATGAGTGTCAATTGCCAACAAAGTCAACTGTAAAATATAATGTGGCCTAGGAGAACAAAGGGAAAAACTTTGATAGGTATATAACCTCTTTTGAAAACCCTAAACCCTAAGTTCCAACACATAGACAAGACACAAATAAAACCATTTTTTAACATTTCTAATAGAAGCCAAAAGAAGCAAAGAGAAAAACAATAATACTTGAGTCTAAAAAAGATGAATGGGTTATTGACATTGGTTGATCTCATCATATGATAGGTGATAAGAGTAAGTTTGTGAGTATTGAAAAGTATGATGGTGGTGTAGTAATATTTGGAGATGACAAAGCTGGTATAATCCATGGTAAAGGTTCTATTTCTCATTATGGTAATTATAACACTGATGATGTCTTGTATGTTGAAGGCCTAAAGCATAATCTTTTGAGTGTTGGATAGATGGTTGATAAGGGATATGATTTTAAATTCAATAATGGAAAGTGTAAGATCTTGAGTAGCTCTAGAATTGAGATTGCATTAGGTACAAAGACTAAAGGTAATATCTTTCACTTGAATGTTGATGGTAAAAGTTGTTTGATTGCACAGATTGAAGAAAGTTGGTTATGGCATAGAAGGATGGGTCATGTGAATTTTGATTTCATGGTTAAGATAAGTTCCACCCAAGCAGTGAGAGATCTCCCTAAGTTGGTAAAGCATTATAATCTGGTATGTAAGGAATGCCAATTAGGGAAGAAGACAAGAGTTACTTTTAAAATAAAACAATATAGTTCTAATGGAATATTGGATCTTGTCCATACTAATATGTGTGGTCCTTCTAGAGAAAGAAGCTTGCAGGGTGATAGGTATTTCATGTTGCTGATTAATGACTATTCAGGGATGATGTGGGATAATTTCTTAAGGGAGAAGTCTGAAGCATTGTAGAAATTCAATATTTTTCGAAGCTATGGTTGAGATAGAGACTAAATTTAAGTTGAAGTTTCTGAGATCTGATAGAGGTGGTGAATTCACATCTGGTGAGTTCAATTCTTTTTGTGAAGAGCATGGGGTGAAGAGACAGTTATCTGCTCTGCAGACCCCTCAACAGAATGGTGTTGTGGAGAGGAATAATATAATAATTTAGGATACATTTAAGTATCTCAGAGAGAAGCTAGGGGTGATTGTCCCTCCTGATGAGAACTAAGATGGATTAAGTTGCATCAGTTCGGTGGACTTCACAGAGATATCTTATGGTTCAGATTTATGAGTGAGGCTACTACTCAAGGAAGGCATTTAGTATTGTGGTTCAGATATTCATATTTTTTCATTTTCTGAGAGAGATATTTGTGCAATATGTGCCTTTTGCATTGATGTTAAAGGGGGAGAGAGTCATGTGAAAAAATTTGGGAGAGAGTTCTATGTTGAGCTATGTGCATTATCTCAGGGGGAGATAGCTGGTAGTTGAATTTTTTTTTGCATTGATTATTTTTCACATCTATATGTTTCTGTGTCGACTTGAATTTCATCCTCGAAATGTTACCTGCAATAAGTTAGTTTCATAAAATACCAATGGAAATGCTACAGGAAATCCAAATTCAACCAATGAAACTACATGAAATACATATGAAATAAAATACTAATATTACCTTCATGGCTTATATCCCATTGTGTCCTAACTCCACTGTTCTTGGTTGCAGATGGTGTGCTCTTAGACAATGCACTGATGGCTTCCAAGATGGCATATAAAGAATGGACTGATAACTTATAGTTAACTGATACTATGATATACAATACTACATGATTATGCTAAATGATTATACTATGATGTTATATGATAATTGCTATTGCTATTTTCTATTTGCTTCAAAAAATCACGGATGCACATATAATTAATTTTAAGACTAACTTTCTCTCAACTGAAGCTCTTGATCTTATAGACCTTGAGAGGATTAAATGATGTGGCTCAGATCAACGGTCCTGATCAGATCTGCAGATTTGGATGATTGTGAGCAAAGGTGAAGGTTGAGAGAAAGGGGGAAGGAGAAGACAAGTGTCACTCATCTCACCTTGACTGGGTTGCTGACTGAGGGAATCTAGGGATGGTTGGAGGAAATTTAGGCATGAGAGGACAAGTGGACTCAAGTCCTTCCTAAGATGTAGGCGGTGTTGGAGAGAATATAGTAAATGGTTATGAAATATGTGTACGTACACAATTTTCATTAAATTTGGTGGTTGAAGATAAATGATAAATTAATATTTAAGAAATATTAATTTTCTTAGCCACATGATGGATGAGTTGGCAAAGGGAAGATGAAGTGGAGATGGAGGGTGAGTTGGAAAAGGGATTAAATGATTTTGAGAATTATTTAATATTTGAGACTATAGGATAGGAGAATAACTATTAAATATTAGATATTTAATTAGTTAGAAGAATAGGATAAATGAATTAATTAATAGAAAGACACGAAAATGAATTAAATAAATTAATCTTTTCAAATTAATTATTTAACAGAAGAATAATTATTAAATAAATATAAAATATTTATTTAGTTGCTCATAGCCAATTTTATGTGTATACATTTTGCCCCTCTTTGAAATGATGTGAAGATAACATTGTTTGAAAGATTAAATCAAGTCTTGATAATGCGCCTGATAGAGATTGAAAATCCTGATTGTGTGCCCCCTCAGGAGATTGATCGTGAAATTGTCAAAAATTCTTGTTTGAACGATTAATCTCATGATAATTTGATAAACTTATGGTCAATTAAATTCATTTGTGAAAAAAACTAAATTAAATTGCCCCATTGAAATTAATTATTCTTCAAATAGTAAATATAAAATTAACCAAGGCTAATTTTAACTTCATTGTTATCCTGGTCAGCTTGTGAAGAAAATATTCTTGCTGAGGTGGCGAAATGGTGATTCCCGTGGAGAACCATCATTTTGAGCGTGTTCGGCGTTATCAGTGACCTGTCGAGTATGGGTATCTGGTATGTATCTTATCCCAAGCTTTGTTTTCAACTTTTCATGCAAATTTTCATGTTTTTAGGTGTGTTTTAAAATTTTCTATGTTTTTACGATTTTTTCGGTGTTAGGTTAGCACTTTTGCATTTTGTTTTAGCGCATATGCAATTAGGTTTATCGCATTTGCATAGATTAGCGCAAATGATAGTTTAGTTAGCGCATATGTTAAGTATGTTAGCGCATATGCATAGGATAACGCAAATGTTTCATTTTTTTAGCGCTTTTGCAGCCAAAGTTAGCGCTTTTGCATTGGTTTGCGCATATGCTTGTAGAATTAACGCATTTGTTCAAAAGGATAGCGCATATACACTAGTTTAGCGCAAATGCTTGTAGATTTAGTGCATTTGTTGTAGTTTAGCACAAATGCTCAATAGGATAGCGCAAATGCTCAAATTTGATTGGTTTGATAAGTGAAAAAGCTAAAAATCACTTTGATGATTAGACTTAACATGTTTAATACACATTGATGATGAAATAGGGACTTGATTGAGCGATTTGTTGGATAGATAGATAGATAGATTGATTTGATAGATTGATTGCGTGATTGGCTTGATTGCTCGATAGATTGTTTGATTAGCTTGATTGCTTGATTAGCTTAATTGCTTGATAGATTGCTTGATTAGCTTGATTTCTTGATAGATTGCTTGATTAGCTTGATTTCTTGATTGTGTGAGTAGTTCTAAGAAACCAATTTAGTTTCTGATGTAAGAGCTTAGTAGAGTTTTGAGTGAACTCGATGATTGATAGAAAACCATGATTGATAGGTTTTAAAATGATTTGATAGCGTAAGTTGCTTCAATTTGATTTGATAAATAGATAGCATAGATTGCTTCAGTTTGATTTGATAGATAGATGATGATTTGATGATTGATTTATTTCTCTTAATAAATAAGAGAAACTTTATGTTCTTCAGTGTCAAGAGAAATTTCCGGCAGTGCGTCATTTAGTGCCAGAGTTGACACACACAGAGGTTAGACATATAGATGCATGTGGTTTACACCATTTGTTGTATATGCCTGAGATTAAGCATAATAGAGGATTGTTGACAATGTTAGTCGAGAGATGGGACAACAAGCATAACACTTTCCACGTACCTACGGGTGAGATTAGTGTGACTCTTGAGGATGTCTATAGGATTCTGCACATCCTAGTGACTGGCGAGCTAGTGGAGTATGATTTTCAGGATTGTGTTGGTATAGAGGCTTGCAGAGTCATGTTTGCTGATGATAGCATTGGTAGAGGAGAGATCCGATGGGTTGATATGGTGATGTATTATGAGGCTCTTCCAGTTATTCTAACTGGTCTAATTGGAGGATTTATATGTCCTGATAGGCGATCACGAGGTTTTTTTAGTTGGATGGGGTGAGATTCTCCTGAGTATGATGCAGCATCGTACTTGGTATGCTTGGGGTGTTTGTATGTTGGCACATTTATATCATGATCTTCATCAGGTGGTGTATGATGAGAGTGCGAGTTTGTCTATAGGATGCACTTTATTGCAGATATGGTGCTGGGAGCACATTGCTATTACTTGGCCTATCCATCATAGAGTTCGTGGAGAGAGACAACCATATGTATATTTTTATGCAGTTATCCTTACTCAGCATAAGCTGGGTAAGACGGAGTATTGGTAGTGGGTGCTTGATTCATTGGATAGCATTACTTGGAGACCATATGTTGATTGTGAGTCATGGATGGATGATTTACAAACATTACCATTTATCATGCAGAGTAGATATCTCATCGGTTGGACTCCTTACATTGTTGAGTGATAGTTGATTAGTCGCATTCTGAGACAATTTGGGATGATCCAGCCTATGCCTACTGGTGTGACGATATATGCTCGGTGGTATAGAAATAGGTGAGATTGGGGACCTTCTTTATCATTTGAGATTGCTCGTGTAGAGTTTCTTGCTACTCTGAGCATGGCTTATGATATGAGATTGCACATTCTTGATCCTGGGCTTACTACAGAGTATGCACAGTACATATTAGCTCATCCATATCCTCGTATTACTGATCTAGCAGATCCTCCTCCCAGCTCAGGAGATCATGATGATTCGGATGATCCAGGTGTGAGGAGATGTAGACGGAGATGAGAGCTGCTCATGAGGCTGGGGGAGGTGGAGATGAGGTTGGGGATGGAGGTGGTGGTGGTAGGAGAATTGGATGGAGGGGAGGTCGACTGAGAGTCCATGGAGGACCATTTGAATCGGTTGGCAGGATTGGGAGACCACGTCCTATGGGTGGGAGGGATGTTGGACGGATTGGGAGGGATCATGACAGGGCATGTATGAGATCACTGAGAGGGTTGCCATTGATAGGAGGAGGCAGGGTGACTGGACTGGATGGTGGTTGCGGAATGGGCATTGATTTTGGACAGATTCAGCCAGATCCTAAGGTTATTGCAGCTCATGGTGGAGATGATGAGGATCCTGAGGATCATGTTCCCCTCATTAGACGATGAGTTCAGAGAGTTACTCGGATTGAGATTCCAGTAGTTGGATAGGTTGTTGGTGAGGAGGGGATTGGGATTCATGCACCACAATAGGATTTTCTAGAGTAGGATGCACCAGTGCATGATATGCCAAAGCAGGATGCACTAGAGCATGATGTACCAGAGCAAGATACCATTGACAGTCTGAGAGTACAGATTGGTCAGCTTTGAGCACAGGTGCAAACTCTTATGACTAAGAGGGATAAAGCTGTTAGGAGACAACAAGATACTTAGGGCCTTCTTGATCACATTCAACAGGTTGGATCAGGTACTCTCTCAGCTGACACTGTTAGAGAATTAGTTCAGGGTGGGAAGGAGACTTCCCACTGGTGACAGCGATATGAGGAGGTAGTTGTAGAGAGTGAGAGAGTAGGTAGTTATCCTACTACCGTGTTGATGGACACTAGCAGTGGTGGGGTCATGGGACCTCCTCAGAGGAGTGGTGAGCATGGGAGACAAACATTTGGAGGATCTTCTCACCCACAACCATAGAGACAGACATAATCGGGTGGTAGTGGTACAAGACATCCATGACTTGATTTGAGGCACTTGTATTGTTTATTTGATATCATTGTAAACTTGGACTTTTATTGTTTTATGATGATCTATATGCAGACATGGACTCTATATGATGATGATCTTTATTATGCATGTTATTCTATTTGATGATCTATATGCCTTGATTATATGGATGAAGTGATTATATGGATGCAATGATTCTTTATGCATGTTATTCTATGTGATGATGATATGGATGTAATGATTATATGTTTTTGTTTTGATTTTTGATTTTGATGATCTTGGATGCAAATGAAAATGATTACTATCTTAAATGATGCAAATGTAATGATCTATATGGAATGCAAATGAATGATTGATTTGCTTTTGATGATGATGATGCAAATGATCTATATGAAATGTTTTTGTATTTTTATATGTAATGTTTATAATGGTTATGAATCTAAGTGCAAAGATGCAACTAAATGATCGTTAATGGAATGATAATGCAAACTATAATGATGATACACTATATGATGAATAAAAATGCACTTAATTGAATGCAAACTAATGCAATGATAAAATGCAACTAAATGAAATGAATGATGATTAAAATGTTTCTAAAAAAAGAATGCACCTATAATGATTAAATGCAAATTGTTTTTGTTTGTCCAAGTATACTCAATCTTTATTTATGACCATTGACCTGTTAATGAAATGATATGCTTATAATGAAACTGACCATGAATGCTTATAATGCAGATGAATAATGAGCTAATGAAATGATCTAACTAAAAATTGTACTGCCATTCTTCATATGCTATCTTGTAACAGTGCTTGATTTCATCATTGAGCTTTAAAATGTTGTAAGAAAATACAAGCAACTTGACATAATGATTCAAGATGATCTGAGTATTCCTTACATGGATTTTGATATAGCAAGTTAATACAAGCAACTTGATATAATGGATCAAGTTGACCTGAGTATTGCTTGCAGAACAGACAAGGATTATCCCCTTTCATGCATGACTTGGAACGTCCTCCTTGATCTTTTACCAATCATATCCTAAGACAAGTTCATACTATAGTAAGATATAAACCACAAACAAAAATCAAAGAAAATAATCATGCCCCATCATAGCTTCTCTAGTCATGGACATCCTTGAGTTGCATAGAGTACATGACTAGCAATAAATTCAAGATATAAACACTGAATCTTGTATGCCATTCACATGTTCTTATGGTCATTAACTGATATAATCATCTTGACGAATGATCTTTGATAATCCTTTATTACTTGTTAATTGATTCTTCAGTTTCTGAGTTTCATGATTCAGTTTGTTGATGAAATGCCTTGATTTTTGTTGCTTTGTTGCTCGTTATCTATTTCAAAATCCTAGGTGTTTTTTATTTTCTTAAGTTTTCCAAATATTTTGGGATTTTCAAAGATTCAAAAGATCACCTTAGCAAAAGGAATTTGGATTTTTCCCCCAGCGGAAACAAAAATTTATTATGGATGTATGAATTGATCAAGATCCAAACCATGGAGGGATACAAATGCAGATATGATTGATGTGTTTAAAATCTAGGATAGTGACTATGACAAGTATGTCAAAGATTTATAACTGTTGGTAAGCTGCATATTTTCGGCTAAATGGTTCAGAGCAATGGATGCAAAAGATGGAATGGATAAGCTAAAATAGATGGAAGCGATAGATGTGATAGGATGGAGTGGATAGGTGCGCAAAGCAATCTCATAGATGGTGGAACTCACTTTTTAGATAGCGCCTATTTACCAGGTTTTCACCATCTAAATTTATTGCATTTTTTCCATATTTTGTATTTTTTTTTTAGGGATTTTTTTTCTTTTTGAATGTTTACTAATTTCTTCAGGACTTTATATGCTTTTTGTTGATTTTTTTAGGACTTTATATCTCAAGCATAGAATTTCTTGAGATGGATAGAAATGATAGGTTCATCAAACCAATCACCTTCAGGGGTAGATAACTTGTATGCTCCTGATCCATATTGTGCTACTATGACAAAAGGTCCTAGCCAATTTCGTTCAAATTTTCCCTTCTTTTCCTAGTCTTGCTGATTTCTTGGATTCTCCCTGACAACTATATCTCCAATCTCAAAAATACACGGCTTGAATCTGTGGTTATAGCTTCTTGCCATTTTGTGTTGGTATACTTTCAAATGTTCTATTGCATTTTGGCAACGTTCTTGAATCAATTCTAGATCTTGGAGTCGAGAGACTCGTTGTTCTTCTTCTAGAATAAGACCATGCAAGGATACTCGTAGAGAAGGTATCTCTACTTCTATACGTAATATGGCTTCTGATCCATAGACCAAACAATATGGAGTTGCCCCTATTGGAGTGTGGACACTAGTTTAGTATGCCCAAAGAGTAGGATTTAGTTGAATGTGCCAATCTTTTCCAGCTTCATTGACTGTTTTCTTCAAGATTTTCAAGATAGTTTTGTTTGATGCCTTAGCTTGACCATTACCTTGTGGATAATATGGAGTAGAGAACCTATGTTGGTTATGAAACAGTTCACATAGCTCCTTCACATCTTGATTTTTGAATGGTCTTCCATTATCTATGATAATGGTCATAGGAACTCCATAGCGACAGATTATATAATTCAAAATGAATGGTGATATTTGTTTTCCTGTCGCTGTTGTTAAAGGCACTGCTTCAATCCACTTAGTAAAATATTCAGTAGCAATCAGAATAAACTTATGTCCACTAGAAGATGAGGGATTGATATTTCCTACCAAATCAAGGCCCCATTGTGAAAATGGCCATGATCCTGTCATAGGATATAACTCTTGTGCTAGCGCATGAATGAGATTCCCATGGATCTGAAATTGTTTGCATTTTATAGAATATGTGAATGAATCTCTCTCCATTGTAGGCCAAAAGTAACCCATACGAAGAATTTTCTTAGCCAATGTTAAACCACTTGAGTGTGTCCCACAAATACCTGCATGAATGTCATTAAGAACTCTCTCAGATTCATCCTTTTCAAGACATCTCAACAATGTACCATCTAGACCACGCCTATATAGCATATCAAAAATAATAGTATAGCAAGAGGAATGATGGATAAAGTTTCTTCTCTGATTATGAGATAATTCAAGAGGAAGGATATGATCTTTTAAATACTGATAAATTTGACCGTATAAGGATTGACTGGTTCTTGATATATGGCAAATTTGATAGGTATGCTAGGATTGGATGGTAGGGGTTAAGATATCTTCCACAACAAATTTGTAACACTGTTGATTCTCTTTATTTTGCAAGAGAGATGCTATTGTAGCCATTGCATCCTGCTACTTTATTCTCATTTCTTGAAATTTGGGTGAATGATATTTCTTTAAAGTGTTCTTTAAATTCCTCCACCAACTGTTTGTATGGTATAAGCTTATCATACTTTGTTTGATATTTATCATTTATTTAGTTTATGATAAGTTGTGAATCACCATAGACATGTAGTTCTTTGACGTTCCACCCAATGGCCATTTTAAGCCCTATAGCCAATGCTTCATACTCGACAGTATTATTGGTGCATGGAAATCACAGTCTATACAATTTTGGAATTGTGTGTCCTTGAGGTGTGATGAAAAAGATTCTTGTGCCTGATCCATATTGTATATAAGAACCATCAAAGTACAAATCCCAAAAGTTTGTACTTGTTCACCTTTATTTTCCCCGATGTAAGTTTTTTGGCAGGCTTGGTTATGATCATTTTTTTTTAGCCAACAGGGAATAGTGCGCGAGACAGTTGGTGGCCCGGCGTTGCTCCCTCGGTACGTCTTTGGCATCTAGTTTTTGAAGCAACAAGGGAGTGACAAATGGCAATGCTTGATGATTGTTCTTCTGGGTGGGCCCACTCATTTGCGCAGTATGCGAGCGGTTCCTTGCGGCAGTCCCCTTTTCCACAGTCCTTTCTCTTCTGGCAGAATCTTTTCAGTTCTTGGTAACCTCCAGTCCGTTAGGGAGAAAGGTCAAGTTGTAGGGTTTGTTTTGCTGGGTGCGGCCTCTGTAGTGACACGTTGTGTTTTTCTATTCAAAAGGGGTTGTGCCATTTTTGGCTTTTAGGGAAGCTATTTTTAGGAGCGGTGGCCTATTTAAATGCAAGTTTCTTCGTCGCCAAAAGGAGAAAAAAGAAGGAAAAAGAAGGAGGAGAGAAGTTTTTTAGAGAACACAGAAAAGAAAGGAGCAAATCAGTTTACTAAGTAGGAGTTTTCTTTTGTTTCTAGCCTTAAAAATAGTTTTGGTCTCGCTATAAGAAGATTATTCAGATTGTGCTTGCGGCCTATATGATGTCTCTTTTCACCTACTATTAATAGTATTTTCTGTGCTATTGTTGTTGAAAACTCTGATAAACTTTGGGAATATATTTATCCAAGACTTCATTGATTAAACTATGTTTCTATACTTTTTATCTTGTGAATGCGTGATGAATGTTTCCCTTATGTTTTCAAGTAAATTTGGTTGTAGCTTTTGACTATGTTCTCGATCCGGATTTATGGATTATTAGATAGACTTACAGAAGTTATGTATGTTTCTTAATTTCTGTTAGTTCATTGTCTCTTAATGATCTGGCGTATCACCTAAGTATTTTAGCATCTCTTTTTAAAAAAGTATTTGTCTCCTTGCCCTTTCCTCAAAACCCCAAGGAAGAGCCGGCTTCTCAATCCTGGAGGTCATTCAGTGTTTCCCTGCGCAATTTGGTTCCCCAACACTGAATTTTCCATAAGGCTATTCGTCCCCAAAGCAAATTTTAGAGTCAACAGTTCTTAAAGTTCTTTTTCTGGCATGCCCGGTGGGACTGTTATTTTAGAGAAAAAAAAAGCACATCCTAGCTAGTTTATGAGTCATAGGCCCGTCACTAGGAGTCAAACAACCCTAAATCCTCATCTTCTTTTTCATGCATTGGTGACTGTCCATTCTGCCTCAGTTTCACCTCCACAGGGTCCCCCCACCATCATATACGCTGCAATGGCCCAAATCCCTCCCTGAAATTTTGTGACATGGAACAATGGTAGCCCTCTCATTCCTCCAGTTCCACCCGTAGTTTGGGGAGCCATTCCAGCAGCCGCGCTAAAGGCTATTCACAAATTCATGAGAGAATGTCATAAAACCCCTGGAGAACATCTGCAGGATGTAGCTATTGTTTGTACTATACATGGCATCATCGAGCAGAACGTGGCTTTGCAGTTGCTCATAGCGTCTTTCAAAGGAAAAGCTCTGGACTGGTTTAGATCTCTAGGCCCTAGTACCATAGGGGACTGGGATTAGTTGGGAGACCGCTTCTTTTAGAGATTCTCAGACAAAGCTGATAGATCATCCCTAAAGCACCAACTCATTATGATCAAAAGAGCTCCTATGGAGGCATTAACTGATTTCAACTTGAGATTCTAGTGAACCTGGCAAAGGATACCATTGTCCGCCCGCCTCCCAACAGATATGGCCTTTGTATTTTATCTAAAACCTTTCAATTCCAACATATCAGTAATGATTCAATCCTTAGGGGGTAGCACTCTTCCGCAAGCTTTTGACTTAGTGGTTCAGGTTGAAAATAACCTTATCGATGCTGCAAAGCTCGCACCTCACCCTACAATACCAGTGTTCCCCAAAATGTCTACCCAAGTAATGGAGGAAGCCGCCCTGAGCACTTCCACTCCACAATCTATGTATTCATTCCCCACTCCTCAAACTACTCCCCAAACTGCCTCTCTAGCTGCTGAGGTCAATGATATGAAAAATCTCTTAAGATCCTTCTCTAATGAAATTGTCAACCTAAAAAGGGCCAAGGTCTCTCCTACCAAGCCTCCTTTTCAGCAAAACTTCCAAGGAAGCCAACCTCCCTATCAACATCCTAATTATCGGGCTGAGAAAAATACCCCGCCAAATGGCCAAATAGTCCCCATCCCTAATCCATTACAGGCCATCCACCCAAATGATGGTAGAGAATTGACTGTGGGTCAGAATAATTTGGCGGATGATACCAATTCTTGGTGTTTTCCATGCAACAATGCTCATACCCCGAGGAATTGCCCAAGGGGGAATTTGCAACAAGAGGTTGCAGAACAAAGGAATTTCCATGCAACAATGCTCATAACCCAAGGAATTGCCCAAGGGGGAATTTGCAACAAGAGGTTGCAGAACAAAGGAACTCAGGTATAATACCAGATGAAATTGCATATACATCCCCGAGCATGGATAATGAGGATTTTGTTGCTCAGATGCAAGGAATGTCATTACAACAAGAAGCAGAAATTGCCCCGGATCACGCGCTTTTTTCATGGATGGAGGATGACGATACAATGCTAACTATTGATGGAGGAACTTCGAAAGATGGAGCCCCTATGGTGCATTCAGACTACAACCTTCTCTCTAAAAGGCATTTGACCGAGGAGGATGCCAGCAATATAAGGTCAATACCCATAAACAGGCCTCCAAAACCGCCAATCATCATTTCTGCCTATCCCAAAAAGGAATTCATCCCTTACAAACTGAAAGAGCCTAAGGTTTTCACACCCCCGGTGCTGGATTTAGTAGATCAGTTGAAGAAAGCTCCAGCTCATGTCTCTCTCTGGGACCTCTTGAGTATACCAGAGCAGAAAAGCCGGCTAAGGGAGGCATTGTCCCATGATCAAAAGGATGTAGGTGCGGTAGCTCCGCCGTCCTCTCAAATGAATGGAATGGATCGCCACTCAGTAGTTAGCAAGGAACATCCCCCTGCTTCTCTAACGAACGAAGGCTCCCCCTCCACTGCACAAGGAGAAGGTAAACCTAAGCTGAATCCTTTTTACCTTACCCTGATAGTTGGAAATAAAATTTTGCATAACTCCATGATAGATTCTGGTGCTAGTACCACGGTCATGCCTAAGCAGATTGCTGAAGTATAAAACATTAAGTATGACCCTTTAAGTAAAGGGGTAATGTAGCTTGATGGGAATAAAGTCTAGATGATAGGTCTCATCAAAAGCCTCCCTTTGACTTTATTTGCATGTCCAAGTATAACAGTATCCCAAGAAGTAGTGGTCATCAACATCCCTCCCGTCTTTGGGCTCTATCCGTCCCGAGACTTCACCGCTAAAATAGGAGGATATATGTCCCTGGATTGGTCCCACCTGATTCTCTGTACCCGACACGGCGCTAAGATGAAGATCATTTCAGAACCTCTTCATGTCGAGCATATAGCTGACCAAGCCTTGATCAATTTTGAGCCTACTCACACCTCTATAACCCATGATGAGCGAAAGGTGGTAGAACTTTTAGAAGATGAAGAAGTAACCAGGGAAATCCCACCCAAACAAGAAGCTTTCTTAAATGAGTTCATAGACTCTGATCCCTTCTCTAATTACCATGCCACTGCCCTAGGAACTTATTGCATTTTCGAAGAGGATCAGCTGATCCCAAAACTCACCAAGGATCTGTTCTCCAAAGATCAGCTGTCTTTGACACTATGGAACCTACACTTTGACGGCGCCAAATGCAAAATGAGCTCCAGAGCTGGAGTTTGTCTCACCCCTCCTGTGGGCGATCAAATCCGAAGGTCTTTTCAACTACAATTCGCGTGTTCGAATAATGAAGCAGAGTATGAAGGGCTAATTCAAGGTCTGAACGTGGCAGAAAAAATGGGCATCAAGAAGCTTAAAGTCTTCAGTGATTCTGAATTAGTAGTACACCAAGTTTGAGGGATATCCAGTGCCAAGCATGTCTGTATGAGATCCTACCGCTCCAGAGTATAGGATTTAATAGAAAATTTTGATTCTTTCAATATCACAAGCATTCCCCAGACACTAAATACTGAAGCAGATCACATGATGACCATAGGAGCTCATTTTGATCTAGCTATAGACCTCTTGGTCGGGCACTCAGCAGTCAACATGGTGGTCCGTCTGGCTATTCCTGATAGTGATACATATTGGCAGGTTTTTGAAAGTGATGAGAAAATTGCTCTATTTATTCAAAGCTCAGGAGAATTTGCCAACCACCTGCAACCCAGGGTTAAAGAGGCTTATGGAAACCAGATTATCCAGCTAAAATCCAACAAGCTCCCTAATGGTCTGATCACCTTGGAGAATTTGTTTGATCATGAGGATGTTAAGAAGGATAAGAGGAAGCTCACAGCAGACAAAGGAGATTACGATGAAATATCAATTGGAAGCGGAAGAATCCTCAAAGTGGGCAAAGGTGTTTCCTCTAAAGACAGGGCAAAATTGGCTTGATATTGTGATGAGTATGAAGGCGTCATGGCTTGGTCTTATGATGATTTAAAAGGTTATGATCCCAACATCATTCAACACACCATTGAACTCACAAATGAAGCCAAGCTAGTTTGACAAAAATAGAGACCTGTTAATCCCAAGATTGAATCCCTCATGGCTCAGGAGTTGAAGAAACTAATCGAGTCAAGGATTATTTACCCTATAAAGCATAGTACATGGGTGTCAAATCTGGTCCCTGTAAGGAAAAAGAATGGGGATATTCGACTCTGTGTGGACTTCTGGGACTTGAATTGAGCATCGCTCAAAAATCATTATCCCTTGCCTCCAATGGAGCAATTATTAAGCACCATAGCTAGATCAAAAATATTCTCTATGCTCGATGGTTTCTCAGGATATAATCAGGTAAGTGTCAAATCGGAGGATCAACACAAGACCACTTTCACCACCAAGTGGGGGATGTTTACATATCAAAAGATGCCCTTCAGCTTGTCAAACGCTGGGGCCACTTTCCAAAGGGCCATGGATTTCGCTTTCAAAGAGCTAATCAATAAGATTGTCTTGATATATTTAGATGACCTAACCGTGTTTTCTAAACACTAGGAGGATCATTTTGATCATCTTGAGTTAGTCCTACAAAAATGTCTTGAATTTGGGATCTCCTTGAACCCCAAAAAGTGTATTTTCGGGGTTCCTCAAGGGAAGTTGCTGGGGCATATAGTTTCTAAAGAAGGCGTCTCTATCGACCTTGATCGGGTCAAGGCTATTAAAGAGCTTCCACTTCTGGTCAACAAAAAGGGAGTGTAGTCATTCTTGGGAAAAGTTAATTTTGTCAGTCGTTTCATTTCCGACTTCGCTGGGATGATAAGACCTATCACTCTCATGCTTAAGAAATATGCATTTTAAATGGACTGCTGAAGCCAAAATTGCCTTCGACCAAATAAAGCATCCCATATGTTCAGCCCCAGTATTATCTAATCCAGACATGTCGAAGGATTTCATAATGTATGTCTATTCCGGTCAGCATAGTATCGCGATGGTGCTAACTCAAAAGGACACCCAAAAGGGAGGAGAGCACCCTATCGCCTTCCATTCAAAAACTCTCAAAGATTATGAGCTCCGCTATAACTTTGTGGAAAAGAAAGCCTTAGCTGCTGTAAAAGGACTGAAGAAATTTAGGCATTTTATTGCTTGCAACAAGACCACAGTGTATGTAGCTCATCCCAGAGTAAGAGAATACATTATGGAGGGCAACATCACAGAAAAAGAGTGAATTAGATCACCAAGATCCTAGAATACGATGTCAACATCAGGCCCACAAAGCTGGTCCGCGGGAGAGGTTTATGTGAGTATATAGTGTAGGACAATGAACCCTGTGGTTTTCAAGCCATCTCAGAAGAGACGGTTATGTTTATGCCCGACACCCCCAGCAAAAATTGGATTGACAAAAGAAAAAATTTCATGAAGACAACGACCTTTCCTGAAAATCTTCCCCCGACCAAGAGGAGATTCTATCAACTCCAAAACAGCGGTTTTCGCCTCATAAATGAAATTCTTTTCAAAAGAAATTTCGACAGAGTTCTACTCTGATGTGTAGACCAAGGCCAAGCTGATAAAATTCTCCAAGAATTTCACTATGGCCCCTCAGGAGGCCATTTCTCCGCACCTACAACCACGATCAAAATTACTCAAGCCGGATACTTTGGCCGTCCATGTTCAAAGATGTACACACTCTAGTAAGAGGATGTAAAGAATGCCAATATTACACGGGGAGGGGTAAGAAAGCAGCCATGCCACTTAGGCCTGTGTCAGTTGATGAACCTTTTTCTCAATGGGGCCTTGATTTTGTCGGGATGATCAATCCTCCAAGTTCAGCCAGACATAAATGGATCGTCACTGCCACAAACTATTTCACTAGATGGTCTGAAGTTGTTCCCCTGCGGAATTCATCTGAAAATGAAGTTCTATCTTTCCTAGAAGAACTAACTTGTCGGTATGGTCCCCCAAAAACCATTATATCAGATAACGCACATGCATTCACTAGCTCATGAATCACACAGTTCACTCTTAGCAGAGGTATTTATCTCAAAACCTCCTCTAACTACTACCCCCAAGGGAACGATCTGGAAAAATCTACTAACAAGAACCTGATCCAACTTATCAAGAGGATAGGCATGGAATATAAGAGGGAGTGGCACCATCACCTGAGGAGTGCATTATGGGCCGATTGCATAACACCCAAGCAGATTCTCAAAACTTCCCCATACAAGCTAGTATACAGGAAAGATGCATTTTTTCCTCTGTCACTGAAAATTCCGACGTTACAGTTGCTAAAATCTATGGATATCGTTGAAAATGGCTCAATGGTCATAAGACTAGCAAAAATTATGGAGTTAGAGGAAGAAAGGGAGGCCGCCTTCATAGCTCTCCAGGACAGGCAAGAAGTCATAAAAAGGTGGTTCGATAGTAAAAAGAGTTCTGATGTTATATTCACCCTCGGAGACCTTGTTCTAAAGTACAATGAGAGGATGGTGAAGCCAGGTCAGCACACCAAGTTTGACTGCCTATGGGAGGGTCCTTTCCACATCATAGGGTGTAAAGGTTTCAACACTTTTGAGTTAGAGGACATGAATGGAGACTCCCTCTGCATCCCGATTAACGGTTTTCATCTTAAGCCTTATTATTAAGGGTCCCTTCCCCTTCCATGTAAATAGTGTATATTATGTGCATATGTGTGGTTTGTATTTATTTTAATTATTTCCAGCTTAGCAAGCATCAAGAAAGAGAGACTAGATAAAGAAAAGCAAAATCATTATATGCTAGCCTCTCTCTTGTTTACATCTTACAATTTCAAGTGCAAGTCATGCTTTGCCAATATTCTCAGAGGCTAGCTTCAGTATCTTCCTCCTCAGTATTGGAGTCCCCTTCTTCTCCTAGCCATTCCAAACCAGAAGAGCTCTCAGGCTCCCCGTGCATGAATATAACCACCAGGTTAGGAGGCTGATCCGATAGTAGGACTCTTGGGAAGATATAGTCCCTGAAGCTAGTATACCATTCTGTGCCTTCCAAAATAGGGACCATCATATGTATTCGTAGGAGAAACTCTGCAACTAGCTCAACATGGTGCCTGTGGGAAGACAATGACATGGTTTTCAAGCAATTGATAAGTGGATGCCACCTCACTTCTTCATTCTATAAAATGAAGTGCTCTAAGTCAGATGCCATAGGGACTCCGAGGAAAGGTACATGATACGTGGCTACATCTTCAAGGCCTCCCGGATAGTCTAAAGGAAAGAGTGCTTGAGTCAGCTGCATTGCCAGTAGCCCAGATTGGCCACAATCCAACAGAGAAGCCATGAAGCGCAAACAAATATCCGTATTCACCCGGTATCGATCTGGATTGCCAATGAAATCTTCCCCAAGTATCCATTTGATGGCAGCGATTATTAATGGATTTTTCCTTCTCGTCATCCCTTGCAGCCTCCGATATGATATATTCCCTAGGAAAGCGACTTGCACCCTTCTGTTGACGAGCTGAACCGGAGTATCCATTTCTTCAGAAAATCCACTATTATAGCTCGCATTGTGATGAAAGAATGTCCGAAAAGACATATTTATAGAAAAAATCTTGGCAGGTAAGCAATCGGCAACTTGAGCTTACCATTGTCTCATTTTAATGTCTCTATCACACCTCTATTAATTCGCGTAACGCGAATGATATTATTTCCAAGATACTCACGTCTAGTCAGTCACTTTGAAAAGAGGAATGGATGGAAATAAAGAGCCATACATACTTTTAGGTACGTCACCCTTAAATGTGCAAGCTCCGCCAGCCTATTTCAGCTCATGCGGCCATTATTCCTAGCTGATCTTCTCGATTAAAGAAAGATTTGGCCTAAGGAACTTTTCATGAGGAATGCCAAAACAACCAAGTAGTTTTTTTGGAAAGTGGGAATGACGACTCCCCTCATACATGGAGGTTGATCGGAGCAGCATTTTGAGTTGGCGCACGTGTAAGCCGAGCCTTAGCTTTTGCGAAAAACAAGGCATATCATGCATTTAAAAGCTCAAAGGTTCTCCTGGTCATCAATTTGTTCATTTTGTTGCTAAGGAATTAGGCCAAAGGAAGACATGTAGGTTTCCATTCCTTATCTCTGGTCTGATAGCAAAACAGGAAAGGACAATTATCTGCCTTGATGGATTCTAAAGCTTCGTCTGCAAAAGCTGCTCCCAAAGGTTTCTGGGTTGATTTTTTTGAAGAACTATCTTACTCCTCTCATGCTATTCCACCAAAGAAGGATTATCTAAAGACAAAGGCCAAAAAGAAAATGATGACCTGGAACCCATCGGTTGTTCTGGATTCCTTAGAAAACATCTATGAGCCTGAGATCCGAAAGCAACCCAAAAACCTTAGAGAGGCCACTTGTTCGAGGATGTTGCACCACAAAAATGATCCTCATTCTATCGTGGTGCATTTCTGAAAGAGTGGTGCTCCCCAATCTTTGGTCCCCGCAGTTCCCTACTGTCTTAAACTCGTGGCCGCCTGTATGGAGGTTTTTGATCCCACCTCATTTTCTGTCAGCGGCTTGCACCTGAAACTGATCATATCTCCAGAGGCCATTACGGAACTGCTATGCTTCCCAATCTTGGAAAATACTGAGGTTTTCTCAGAGAGATCCATGGAGGAATTTTGGAGCACCAGGAGAGATGCGTTAACTTTCTGTCAAAACACCCTCAACCGGAGTTTGTCAGCGGGGCTTCCAAAGTTCCCTTTGTCATACAGCGATCTGAAACAAGATGACCTCAGAGATACCTTGTCTACCCTGGCATGGATGTGTGGTCATGATAACGACCGAGACATCACAACTTCCATGATGGGCTTTCTTTTCAAATGCAGGAAGCAAAGGGAACCTTTCCCCTTCGACTTCTCCATGACTATCACTAAGGCCATGGTCAAGCAGTTATCCGAGTTTCAACAATTGTGACGTTTCAGGTTCTCTTCAGTATTGGTGCATCTACTTCTCCACAAGAATGAATCTTTTTTCACATAGTTCATGCGCTTGGCCACTTTCGATGAGACGGGAAATGTAATGCCGGTGTCTTGATGGATGCCTCTATTGCTGGCTTCTTATGACTCCTATGAGTTTTCAGATTTGTTCTTGGCTCCCGTGCTCAAATATTTTGGAGTAATTCTCAATGAACCTCTTGCCCGTTTCTCACAAGTCCAAATGAACTGGATGCAGAATGAATGCCCTCCTTGTGACTGGTTTGTGGGCTTGAATTTCTCTTTTATCTGCATACATGGTTTCTCTGAGGAGCCATTCCAGCTACTTACTTACGTGATTGATAGAACCCTAGCTCTGGAAATGGCAAGGCAACTGGCAAGAGTTGAGCAAGTGATTGGCGCTGGGAAGCATGATACCTCCATTGTAGAGGATAACAAGGTCATTGGCCCAATTACCCTAGTAAGAAGAAAATTAGCTAAGGAAAACCTGACTTCAAAGATGGTGCAACTGGGTTTTTTGGTAATCGATGACCCTTGGAGTTACGACACTGATGGCTACTTAAGCAAAAAGAAAAACGCTGTGAGGCATGAGCCTCGAGACTCATGGCTGGAACGTACTAACCCTCGGGTTGATGACCCAAGCAAATATGTGGGTCCTGATGATTTTCCTATTTTGGATCACCCCTCGTGGTTAAAATTTTATACACCAGTACAAAGGTTCAACCCCGTGAAGCCAATTCCTCAAGCGTTGTTAGAGGGCATGAAAACTTTATCTTGGCCCAAAAAGAAAAGGGAAACTTTTTGGGTCTATCATCAAGAAGTAAATCAGCTTAGAGCTAGCCTTGGAAATGCACTCCTGGATGAGTGTTTCGAGCAGGAATGCAGTAAGGTAAATAAATCTGATGATGAGACAGGTGATAGTTCCTCGTGCAGGGACTCATCTCCCAAGATAGTTGCTCAGTAGGAAGTTGGGATTATAAATATCGAAGGGCAGGAGCCAGAGCCAGAAATCCCTCTTTCTTTAGATAGTGCAACCCGCAGACCTTGTTCGCAGTCTAGTAAGAGGCAGTCCGAGAAGCAGTCTTCTGAGGGCCCCTTGAGGAAGAAGTCATATCTCAGTGGGTCAAAAGGGGTTGCACCCAATACATCAACTGCAGCATCAATAGATTTTCAGCCACTACAGCCTTTGGCCAATCACGTATGTCCCTTTTTCTCTTCTTCCCATTCTCCAGATGTTCTTGCAGCTACTCTCACACCTATCATGCAAACCTCAGTCCTACTGCTCTTACTTTGGCCCTAGTGGGTATGATGGTTAATCCCCAAGATGTACTCACATAGACTTCTGCTCCTTTCCCGAGCACGATCCCCATATCTACAACTTTTCAGTCTCCCACATCAGAAGCAGTCCCTGTGTCGTATAGTCTAGGTTTTGAAGAGTATTTCCCCTAAAGTATGGTTGCGGCGTCCACCAATTCCTTCCCATTAGTGGGCTCCCCTTTTGTCCCCTTATTTTCCCCGCTGGCGGTGACTCATCCGGTCCAATCCTCTTTCACTGCCCCTTTTTCACATTTCCCTTTCACTGTCCCTCCTTGTGCAGTTTTTGCAGGTCAAGCCATTGATCATCCAGATAGTTTCCAACAGCAGGTTGTTTATGATCGAACCGTTTGTTTGAATAAAGAAAATAAGAGGAAGGAGAAGGAAGGTGCTCGTCCTCGTCTACAAACCCATTTCAACGAGCAAATAGATTACCTTTACTTTGCAAATCTAGTTCCCAAGGTTGACAAGCCAAAATCTTAGATGAGGCCCGATGATTATGAGCTACAGGTAATGGGCATTAGTCTACAAAATGCCACGACATCTGACAAGGTTGGAATGATGGAAGAAAATTCTAAAGCAGTGTCCACGGACTTTATCAAGAAGAGTCGTCATTTAGAAAGCTCCAAGTAGAAAACGTTAGCCTCCACGATTCTCTTTCCCAACAAAGGAAAGAAGATAAGGCTTGGGTATCAGAGATCAATCGTCTGCAAAGCCTGCTACCTTAAGCTAATGCAGAAAAAGGAAAGTTGCAATCGGCCCTTAACAGCGTAGGTTCCCAACTAAAAGGTCAAGAAGTGACAAGAAATGTAGCCTTGAAGGAATCACAAGATAAAGACTCTAAGATACAATGATTGAAGGCTGCTTCTAGGGATGTCGCCCAGGTTCAGATGCAATTGCGTGAAGAAATCCTTCTCAAAGAAGGTTATGCCTATCAATTGAGTGAAGCTCAGGTATCACGGTCGGATGAGAAGATGAATTTCAAAACCAAGTTGAAAGCGAAAGAAACTAGTCTCGAACAATCTGACAAACATGTTTCAGAATTAGAGACTCTGCTGCAGCAGGAGCAGAATCATACATTGCAGTTGCAACAGACCATCAGAACCAGGGAAGCAAAAATCTTAGCCTTAGAAAATCAAGTGGCTATTGAGCAAAGCAAAATCCAGCAGCTCCGGCAGGAGGTGATTGGGAAAGATAATGAGATATCTCGATTGATGAACCTCCCACCCCCACAGTCAATTGCTCCAAACTTCTCCACCATGTTGACAGAGTTGTATGTTTCCCATTGGGAAAAAGTAAAGCAAGACTGCCCATCCTTGCAACTGGTGTTAAGATTTCTCAGTGATGTGCAGTCCCTCTATGCCAAGGTTGGGCACCTTATTAATAATTCTATGCTTATCATCAGTCTGAAGTTACCAATAGCCCAGAATCTTATTCAGCAGCTTTATTCTGCTCAAGAGGAGGAGCTTAGGGAGAAAGAGATTGCAGATCGCTGACAATTAATCAAAAAGACTAATTTTTTCATAAACCGCCATAGGATAATTATGCAGGTGTCAATTGCTCTGGTGCCTTTGCAATTTTCAGTACCAGACATTAAACAATGTGTTAAGAAATTTGTTTCTCTAGGCTTGTCTTCACCTTTCCCTGTGGATGGTTTTGTGCTACAGATTGAGCAAGTATTGTAGCAGATCGAGAATGAGTAGCAGGATAGACTTTTCATATCACGGCTGTGAAGCCCTATTTCAGTAAATGAGGTAGAATGCCTTTTGCATCCTCTAGCCCAGCTTTCTGCCCTCCTGAACGAGGTCCAAGAAGAGCCTGTACTTCTGCCCTTGGATGAAGTAATTTGCCTAGAATAATATTTCCAAGATTTGGAAGTGTGAGTTACGCTCTCTGAAGATGAGTGGCTACCTTTGCAGCAAGCTTTTGATCTTTTCCATCCTATTGTGGCTTGAGGTCTAGTCTGTGAGACAATTAATTTTGGGTTCTTCTATTCCGCAAGCAGAATCGCCCCTGATAGTTGCCAAGAAATGTTCACATTTATTTTCCCCGATGTAAGTTTTTTGGTGGGCGCGGTTGTGATCATTTTTTTTTAGACAGCAGGGCAGAGCGTGCGAGACACTTGGTGGCCTGACGTTTCTCCCTTGGTATGTCTTTGGCATCTAGTTTTTGAAGCAGCAAGGGAATGACAAATGGCAATGCTTTCTGACTGTTCTTCTGGGCGGGCCCACTTGTTTGCATAGTATGCGAGTGGTTCCTTGCGGTGGTCCCCTTTTCCGCAGTCCTTTCTCTTCTGGTAGAATCTTTTCAGTTCTTGGTAACCTCTAGTCCGTTAGGGAGAAAGGTCGAGTTGGAGGGTTTGTTTTATTGGGTGCGGCCTCCGTAGTGACATGCCGTGTTTTTCTGTTCAAAAGGGATTGTGCCATTTTTGGCTTTCAGGGAAGCTATTTTTAGGAGCGGTGGCCTATTTAAATGCAGGTTTCTTCAAAGCCAAAAGGAGAAAAAAGAAAGAAAAAGGAGGAGAGAAGTTTTTTAGAGAACACAGAAAAGAAAGGAACAACTCAATTTATTAAGTAGGAGTTTTCTTTTGTTTCCAACCTTAAAAACTATTTTGGTCTCGATGTAAGAAGATTATTTAGATTGTGCTTGCAGCCTATATCATGTCTCTTTTGGCCTACTATTAATATTATTTTCTGTGCTATTGTTGTTGAAAACTCTGATAAACTTTGGGAATATATCTATTCAAGACTTCACTGATTAAACTATGTTTCTATACTTGTTATCTTGTGAATGCATGATGAATGTTTTCCTTATGTTTTCAAGTAAATTCGGTTGTAGCTTTTGACTATGTTCTCGATCTAGATTTGTGGATTATTAGATAGACTTACAGAAGTTATGTATGTTTCTTAATTTCTGTTAGTTCATTCTCTTAATGATTTGGCGTATCGCCTAAGTATTTTAGCATCTCTTTTTAAAAAAGTATTTGTCTCCTTTCCCTTTCCTCAAAACCCCAAGGAAGAGCCAACTTCTTAATCCCGAAGGTCATTCAGTGTTTCCCTGCGCAATTTGGTTCCCCAACACTAAATTTTCCATAAGGTTATTCGTCCCCAAAGAAAATTTTAGAGTCAACAGTTCTTACTATTAAGATATCTGCATCAGGAAATTCGATGTGCAAAGGCATGCCATTTTGTAAAGGTGCATCAGCCAATTGATCAGTGATGACTTGTCCCTTGATAGCTTTCAGGTCAACATATTCTATGTCAAATTCACTCAGTATCATAACCCATTTGGCTAGTCTCCCTGTCAATGTTGACTTGCTCAACAAATATTTGAGAGGATCTATATTTTCTATTAGTTTCATAGAATGAATCAACTTCTGAGTTGCAAATACAACTGCTAGACATATCTTTTCAATTGAGGAATAATTTAATTCATAGCTAGCAAGTGTTCTACTGATATAATAAATTGCTCTTTCTTTTCCTTCATCATCATGTTGAGCTAGGAGAGCGCCTAATGATATAGTTGTTGCGGAGATATAGAGTAACAAAGCTTTCCCTTTGGTTGGTGATATCAGTCTTGGAGGACTCATAAGATATTCTTTTATTTGCAAGAAAACTTCTTCACATTTTAGATCCCATTTGAATGGAATATTTTTATGTAGAAGATGGGTGAATGGAAGACATCTATCGGCTAACTGAGAAACAAATCTCCTGATTGATTGCAATCTTCCTTGTAAAGATCACAATTGACTTATGTTCTTAGGTGACTCCATCTCCATGATAGCTTTGACTTTTTTAGGATCTACTTCAATGCCATGAGCTGATATAATATACCCAAGGAGCTTTCCAGAGGTTACCCCAAATGCACATTTCTTTAGATTTAATCTCAATTGATATCTTTCCAGTCTGTCAAAAATCTTGCTTAAAATGTTCAAATGTTCTTGTCTTGTATGAGATTTTGCAAGTATGTCATCGACATAATCTTCTATAAATGTGTGCATCATAGCCCTTTGATAAGTCACTCCTGCATTCTTAAGCCCAAATGGCAATAACATTCCAGCAATATGTTCCCCATGCACAGGTGAAAGCTGTCTTCTCTTGATATTTAGGTGCGATTCTTATTTAATTATATCCTAAGAAGCCATCCATTAATGAAAACATCTCATTTCCTGCTGATAAGTCCACTATGATATCAATGTTTGGTAGCAGAAATCATCTCTTGGACATGCTTTATTCAAATATCTGAAAATCTGTACAGACTCTTATGCTCTTATCTGGCTTTGATACTGGTACAATACTTGAAACCCAGTCTGGATAAGCAACTGGTCTTATGAAACCTACTTCTAATAGTTTCTTCAGCTCAGTTTTTACAAGAAGAGCAATGTGCAGATGCATCTTTCTTAGCTTCTTCTTAATGGGTTTTGCTTTTAAATCCACATTAAGATGATGCATGATAAGTTCAGGATTAAGTCCTGGCATATCTGCATAAGACCAAGAAAAATTCATTCATCTTTGTGTAAAGAACTCCATGTATTCTTTCCTCTCTTTTTCTAACAATGAGGCAATAAAATGAAGTATTTTAGGATCCTTTGATGTACCAATGTTTACTACTTTTGTTGGTTCTATCAAGATAGCAGATCTCTCTTGAAAATATGCAAGATGAATGTCAAACCTTCCATCTTATAGCGCCTCAAGGAGGTTTTCACCATCAGATACGTCCTTTGTTTTCTCTTTTGATTGATCTAATGTTGCCATGAAATGGTTTTCAACAATAGGTCTCTTTCCTTGTTCTATTTCGCTTTTGCGACTGGAAAGTTTGGCATTTCCCTAACTACGAGAAATATCACTTGATTCTTCAATGGAAGATATCTTAGGTGGGATGGGTTCAATAGCGTTAAGGTACACAGCTAAGTCATGATCATTTGAAAAGACATTTAGTTCAGGGTTATCTAAATTATCCCAATCAATTAATTCAGGATGAAGAAGGGGTAATCCATAATCACTTTCATCATTAGGTGTTTCAACATTCATGACATAGTGATCATAGCTTGGCGTATAATAGGTACTGTCATAGATTAAATGTTTTTGAGAATTGTCTTTCTCAAGCGTTTCCGAATTATTCTTAACAAAATTAATATTAGCATTGCGTAGTTCACACTCAAGTGGTTCTTCAACTGAAGTTTGTCCCTTAAATGAATGGATTATATCCACACACACATCTTTAATACTGCAAATTCCTTCTTGATTGACCTTATTTGCATTTAGAAGTTGACATATTTGTGCACATGATAAAGAGGATTCTTTTAATAGATTTTGTTTCCTTTCAAACTCAACTTCTTCTGGACTAATAGTCAATCCAACTTGACTATCTCTTAGTTCTTCTAGGGTTCTACCACATCTGGATACATCTTGTTCCTCTTTTGATGAAAATTTTGTATTTTCAGATGCTTGATCTATCCTTGTTTGTACTTCTTGTGGAATTACTTCTTTGTCTTTGTCATTTCCTTTTCTTTTTGCATACGCCTCTTTTCTTTGAATTCTGAGTTTTTCTTGCCTTCTTTCTAACTTCATCTTTTGTTCTACAATAGACAAGTCTTCTTTCGTAATAGCTGCTTGATCTTCATTGTGTTCCTTACTTGATGTAGTAGATAAGACATCTGGAACCCATTCATACTCATTGGAATCTATTTCCGAATCCTGATCTAAGATTACTCCACTATACCATACTGAAATGTCGTATGGTGCAAAAAGTTCTCTGATTCCTGTCATCTCTATTTTTACTGCTTCTGGAATATCTTGTTCAGATTTTGCATTTGTTTGACAAGATTTTTTCTTCACCTTTGATGGTAATCTCCTCTTCTTTCTTTTCATGTTCTTCTTGCTTGTTTTGTTTATTGATTACTATTTCGACCGCTTGATGTAACTTTTCTTGCCAATTTTCTTCTTTAGAAACTGATTTCTTTCTCCACTTTTGTTGTTGATGATTATGTTGCTTTTGATTTAATTTTAGATATCCCAACCTAGATTTATTTTCTATGGATTGTGAGTGTGGACAAATAGGTTCTGAAATACCTTGATGTTGCTTACCAATTGGTCATTTTCCTTCATATCCCATCTTTTGCATGATTTCATATCCTTTGCCATATTGTTTTATGGGAATATTGACTTCTGCTACTATTGCTATAGTTTTATCTTCATCCTTGTACAACCAATCAAGAATGTCTTTGTCTTAATTTTTCTCTTCAAGAGTTCTAGCACTGACAAAAGTTCCTTTAAACATATGTTTTGATTTTCCTAATGTCTTTGATTGAATATTTGTAGGCTTTTCATATTATTTAGGTGAAAGTGGAAAATTTTGCAAAGAGTACTTTCCCATTCCTTCATCATTTAATATGAACTTTTCTTCAAAAGTTTCCCATAACTTTGCTTGAATTTATTTGGTAGGATATTATTGCAATATTGACTGGAATCTACAATTATAGTGATTTCTTTTCTTTCATGAGGAAATTTCACACATTGATGATATGTAGAAGGAACTGCTTGCATCTTGTGAATCCATGGTCTCCCTAGAAGAATGTTGTAAGAGAGGTTCAAATCTAAAACTTGACACAATGTATCCCTTTCCATAGGTCCTATCCTTATTGGTAGCACAACAGTTCCTTTAGAAGAACGTTCTACTTCATCATAAGCCTTGATGGTTATTTTCTTTTTCGGGTCTACTACATTCTCTGAATATCCCAAAGATTTTATCAAACTTAATGCACAAATTTTTAATCTTGCTCCTCCATCTATGAGCACACGTTTGACACGAGTTTTATTAATGAAGACTTCAACATGTAAGGGAGCATTGTGAGGATGTTGTAAGGATGCATCATCATTTTTAGAAAATGATAAGCAATGAGGAGCTATAAGGTGTCCTACCATGTTTTGGAACTGATCTACATGCAAATCTTTTGAAACCGTTGTTTCCACTAATGCTTTCTCCAAAATTTCCTTATGCATAGGTGAAACCTTGAGAAGTTCCAGAATTGTTATTTGAGCGGGTATTCTTTGTAATTGCTCTACTAAATTGTACTGTTGTGATGTGGATGTTGAGTCTTTTGCTATACCTGGAAAGGTAACCTTTGCTTTTCTTCTTGTGATAACATTGATTGGTTCTAAAGATGGATTTTCGTTAACAATGATCACATTTACCATATTATCGTATGTATAAGTGTAATTCACTTTGTCTTTTCCTTTGTCATCTTTTAATTGGGATGATTCACCTTTGTCATAATTCGGAAGTGGAGTTTTGAAAGCAAAGTGTGATTCATTTGTCTTATGGCTATCCACTGTGATGGTTCCATTATCGATTAGATCTTGGATAAGGTGTTAGAATCTCTGACAATCATTTTTTAGGTGTCATTTATTCCGATGATAATTGCAAAAATGATTGTCATTCCACCAATTGGGCTTGACTAGTGGTTCATAACTTCTTGCTTCTGGTAAAACAATCAATTTGTTGGCAAGTAGAGTTTTTAGAGCTGATTCCAAATATTCTCCAATGTTTGTGAATTTCCTCTAAGCATTGGAGAAAAAAGACTTGGATTTATGGTTTTCTGGATTGTTATTGCTTGGGTTTTGACTTGATAGATTAAAAATTGGTTGTTTTTGTTGTTTTGTAGTACTATTATCGTCATTCCCTTCATTGTTGACATTCCTATTCTTTGACCAAAACTTGGGTTTGTCATTGTTGTTGTTGTATGAATTATTGTAAAGTTTTAGCTCTCCTTTATTTACCATTGCATTCTCTATTTTCAGACCATTCTCGATCATTTTGGCAAAAGAGGGAGGACATTGCATCCTTAGTTGATAACTCATTTGATTGATAGGATTATCAATGAATATGTCAATTTTTTCTTGATCAGGTACATCTCGGGGATACCTATTAAACATGAGTTTCCATCGTTGTAAGAAAATCATAAAGGATTCACCATTCTTTTGTTTAACATTGTAGAGATACAACATTGTTATTTCATTCCTTATATTGTAGGAGTATTGTGAAATAAACCTATTCACAAGTTCTTCAAAGGATTTGATTCCAGATGGTAATCTTGAAAACCACTCCATTGATTGTCCATTTAAATTCCTAGGAAAAAGATGCATAAGGTAAGTTTCATCATGAGCAAATTCCATGCGCATAGTACAAAACTCCCTAATGTGATCTTGAGGATCAGATTTTCCATCGTATTTGTCATATTTAGGAATCTCGCAATGTTGTGAAAATGGTATCATATTCATATTTTTATCGAACGGATATGGGCATATATCTTCTAATGAATACTTCTTGGAGCTTGTCCCATTTTGCATGTCTTGTATCTGTTGTTGTAGAGTTTGTATTTGTTGAGTAAGGTTCGACTATGTATTATCCACATAGTTTCTCCTTGTTTCTTCATGAGTTCTCTTATCACTATGCTCTTTTCTTTTGTCATCCCTTTCTTTCCTTGTTTCTTCATTTCTTTCTTTGTTCACATCTTAGTTATTTGGCTCATCTATGTTTTGGGTGTTACTTACCTCCGCATCTTGTTTCAAGCTTTCTATGTTAAAGTCTTGTGGTAGTTTAGCTCTAGATTTTGCCAACATCAAGAGATATTTTTCTTTTTGTTTTGCCAACAATTTTTCCATTAGCCTATCAAAGTTGAAATCTTTCTCAAGGTCTCTCATGGTGCTATTGACTTCTTCTTCATCAACAACGGTAAATCCAAAAGTTTGGAATACAGGATTATCTTTTTCCTCCATTTATTGTTGTTTTCTAAGTTGTTCATGTTGGGATCTAGTCCAAACTGGCATGTGATTATTTCAAAGTTGTTGAAAGTTCCAAAGGATAAAGTCAATAGGTGATTATTGGTTTAGGAAGATATGCCTTGTTGATTTTACCGCTATTGTTTGTTCGTTGGGATAAAGTGTCTCTTTGTTGAAAAGCATCTTTGCAAAATTTCACTATCAAATTTTGTACCACAGCCACGTAGGTAGTGATGAAAACGGTGTAGGAATGTCCTATGTTTCAATAAGATCTTGCGATTGATATACAAGAATCTTATCCTTTTCTGAGTAGCTTTATAACTGGGTTTTCTTTTCTTAAGGTGATACTTAAAAGTCATATAAGTATCTGGCAATTCACAAGTTTGTTTGATTCCAATGTTGGTGCAATTCTGGTTTTGATATAACCTAGGTTCAAAATAGGAAAGATATATCCAAGATTAGGAACCTAGTATAGATTGATCAAGCTTCATGATAGAGGATTTGATTATCCTAATGAGAAACTTGACAAGGATGTCAATTTTTTTGCACTTAAGATGTTTGAATCAATAGCTTGTTGAATGTTGATGTTTATAGAACCTTTTAGGACTAACTTGTTAGTTTAGTGACCTAGTTGTTTGAGCTAGTTTGAAAATACATGATGGTTTAGAGACAAATCTACTTCAACAATTATTTTGATATTGATGTTTTGACACTTTGATTTTGATCTGGTGTTTCAAGTGTTGGAAAGCTTTTTGTATTACCCTTTTGATCACTCTTTTTCAGTAATTTGTTGAATTTTTTCTCTCTTGTAGATGATAATTTTCTTCAATTTTTGACCATTTGGAACATGTTACAAACATAGAAGACATAATGTTTAATAAACAAAATGCACAAGCAAGTACAATCCCTATGGCAGGCTGAGACAATAGTTGTTGAATCTCACATGGTGTTTCCCCCGAGGCTACGCTATTCAAATGGAATATTTAGATGCTTGACCCCACTGGCTCCACCCTTGACACTCACTTCTTTGGGGCAGCCAAGTACCAGTTTCCATGAAAAGTCCCCATGGAAAACTTTCTATCTCTACTAGGAACCGTATGTATGTGAGCCGCTTCAGAGGTCCGACCTCCTGCACCAACAACTAGAAGGATTTTGGAAACTAGTACAAGGGGTTTTTAGTAAAGGCTTCTAGTCATGTGGCCATACATGCGACACTTTCAGCTTTGTAAATATAGAAGGTTCCCAGCCTATAGAGGTTATGCTCCATAGGGTTTATGGGGAAACATAGTGTCGGTATGAACTTATCAGCATATGTTGTTTGAGACTTTCGTCACAAACATGATTTATTTATAGTGGATTGGAAGGACTTGGTATTAGCTCATTTCCACTTTAGGTCATTCCCCTCTCACTGGCTCCCTCAAGGAAACTCGAGAAGGCAGACCCTCTAAAGGATTTAATTGCTTGAAATTAAAGAAAGCGTAAAAGAGTGGGTTTGGATTTTTGGTCCCCAATTAAGGGGAGAGCATATACCTACCACTTTCAAGACATAGAATATAAGTGTTCTTTTTAACCTTTTCAAAACAATTGTTGGCTAAGTCCTATTTGGAGATGTTGCTCCAACAAGCATGGTGTTTATTTTAGCTCTTTTAAAAGTCCATGTGTAACTATTTTAGAGAAAATACTAAAAATGCAAGTTGCATGCTGTCGATTCATCCTCTTAGTTAAACTAGATGAACAAGATATGATATGTTACTTCCCAAAACAAGGCTTTTAATTAACTAGATGATGAAATGCATAAAATTTTCCTTAAATACCATCTTGTACATGCATGTTAGTAATATGAAAAATCTGATTTCTTGGACATCCGGACCGGCAAGAAATTTTTGTCAATTTGTAAACAGAAGCGCTAATCTAACACATGCGCTATCTTTTTTCTCAAAAGCGCTAACCTGCAGGTCAAAAGCGCTAACCTAGACTACAAAAGCATTGCTCTGTGGATACAAAAGCATGATTTCTTTGACAAATGCGCTAACCTAGGACACAAATGCGCAAACCTGTAATGCAAATGCGTAGACTTTAAGACAAAAGTGCTAACCTAAATGCTCATGCACTAACCTATGGTGCAAATGCGCTAACCTAGAAGGCAAATGCGCTAACCTAGGATGCAAATGTGCTAACCAGCGGAACAAAAGCACTATCAGAATTCACACATGCGTGAATTTGCATTACAAATGCGTTAATTTTACTATTTGTGAGATTTTTAAAGGTATATGCAAGGTCTATGAGCCCCATGATGGGCGCCAAAATGTGTTGACTTGAATTTCATCCTCAGAATGTTACTTGCAATAAGTTAGTTTCACAAAATACCAATGGAAATGCTACAGGAAATCTAAATTCAACCAATGAAACTACATGAAATACATATAAAATAAAATACTAATATTACCTTCATGGCTTATGTCCCATTGTGTCCTAACTCCACTATTCTTGGTTGCAGATGGTGTGCTCTCAAACAATGCACTGATGGCTTCCAAGATGGCATATGAAGAATGGACTGATAACTTGTAGTTAACTGAATCTATGATATGCAATACTACATGATTATGCTAAATGATTATACTATGATTCTATATGATAATTGCTATTGCTATTTGCTATTTGCTTTAAAAACTCATGGATGTATATGATTAATTTTAAGACTAACTCTCTCTCAACTGAAGTTCTTGATTTTATAGACCTTGAGAGGATTAAATGATATGGCTCAGATCAACGGTCCTGATCAGATATGTAGATTTTGATGTGATAACTCAATGATGAACTGATAGTACTAACCCAATACTGAGAGGTGGGGTGAATCAGTACATGCAAAAATATAGTCCTAAACTGGTCTGACAGCAAACACTTCAAATGAGTGGCAAATAGTGACACCGATTTGAAATAGAGTGCAACCGGTAAAGCTAAGATTGATTGAGACAAGTATTAACTGGTTACTCACTTAGCTTTTCACTCAACTCAAGACTACCTTACCATTTCTCCCTTATGTATAAACAGGTAATCTACCATCAGATCATAATAACAGCTAGTTCAACATGTTTTATTGACAGGCATAAAACACAGAACCATTATATGCTTGACAGACAATAGCAAAGCATCACAAGATAAAAGCATCACACATGACACATATTTTTCACTTGGAAACCCAACTGGGAAAAACCACAGTGGGGATGAATACCCACAAGCTATTTTTGAACTCTTTAGAAGTTCACTTTGTTAGGAGCCTTGTCCGGTTAGAGACATTACAAAAGGTTTTGCTAGGAACTAATCTTATTACAGATCACCCGATTAAGGGATGGCTACAATACCTGGTTAAGGGTTAAACCTTGTTAAAGGTTACCTTGTTAGAGGATTTCAAGAACTCAATAGCTAAACGATTTCAAACTCAATAGCTTTGAATTTGTTAAAGGATTTACAACAAGCCCGTTAAGGCTACCCTGTTAAGGGATTTTCCAACTGTTGAGGTGGTTAGAGATCAACAGGTATTACAATGAGCTGGTAACAACACTCAATGCTAGTGCAAATCTGCTTAAGCTCCTCTTCACCTTCTGCACTTACACTCTGCAGATATCACTTCTCTTCTTTTGATCTGGCAAGAATCACGTATCCCTTCTCTTGGATACACACACACAACTTTTGCCAACAACCTTAGAAAGAGACACAACATCGACCTTATAGGAAAATAGATAGGTCGGTAGCATAAACCCTAAACCCTAAACCTGTTAGGTTAAGGAATTCAAATAGTTCAATCCTAACCATTGAGAACACTCCATTAATTGCAATAGTCTTGATCCAATCTCAAGATATTCTCCATCATCCATTTTCACCGATTTCATGGTGGCTGATAACCCATCACACGTTATCACCGTTTTACAGACTTTGCACATTCTTGAGGTAGATAGGAACAATATCCTTCACATGCACAAGGCTGACGTGGCAACATGATTTGTTCTTCATTACAATGCTAACTCATCACACAATGTCACCGGTTGAGCCACACAGGCTTGAAGCACTTAAACTGGAAACCCTAAAGTTGAGTCTACCAACCGGTAGTCATACAATGCTTCCATGTGTCGGTTCACCTTGAACAAGCATACCGCTTCACTTTGGCACTAATGTCGGTTCACAATGTTCTACCGGTTCTCTCATATGTTGGTTCTCACTTCTTCAGCATATTGACATCAATGACAACATACAATATCATTATGTCCACATACCGGTTCACATAATGCTAACAGGAAGACTGTGAGAAAAGGTGAAGGTTGAGAGAAAGGGGGAAGGAGAAGACAAGTGTCACTCATCTCACCTTGACTAGATTGCTGACTGAGGGAATCTAGGGATGGTTGGAGGAAATTTACGCATGAGAGGACAAGTGGACTCAAGTCCTTCCTAAGATGTAGGGGGTGTTGGAGAGAATATAGTAAATGGTTATGAAATATGTGTATGTACACAATTTTCATTAAATTTGGTGCTCGAAGATAAATGATAAATTAATATTTAAGAAATATTAGTTTCCTTAGCCACATGATGGATGAGTTGGCAAAGGGAAGATGAAGTGGAGATGGAGGGTGAGTTGGAAAAGGGATTAAATAATTTTGAGAATTATTTAATATTTGAGACTATAGGATAGGAGAATAACCATTAAATATTAGATATTTAATTGTTTGGAGGAGATAATTAAATATTAGATATTTAATTAACTTGGTTAGAGGAATAATTAAATATTAGATATTTAATTAATTAGAAGAATAATTATTAAATAAATATTAAGTATTTATTTAATTGCTCATAGCCAATTTTATGTGTATACAGTTTCTATCAATGCCAAAGGGGGAGATTGTTGGATTTATTTTTTGAATTTTTTTTGATTTGCATGCCAGAGTCGTATGACCTAGTTTTGGAGAAAAAATCACGATCTGGTTTTCGGGCCTTCTAAGCATGATGGTGAGGTCCATTTAGGCCCAAAGTGCTCAGTAAAAGAGGCCTATCCCTAAGTACAAAAAAAATTCCTGAAACCCCAGATCTGCTTCCAATGCAAAAATTCTCAAAACAAGAACAAATAGCTACAGATCTGAAGCTCTGATACCATGTGAGAGTTGAGGAACACAACACCACAGGAGCCTAAATATCTTCTGCAAGCTAAACAATCTATTACAAGGAGAAGCAAGGAAGCAAAATAACTGAAAATCAAAGAACACAAAAAATATGCTCAAAAGATGAGAGCTCAATATTCACCAAAAGTGTAATGAGATAATAATACAAAGAAAATAAAATTAACCTCTAATAGGTCAAGAAATCCTAAAAGGGAAAACCCTAGGCTTTCACATAATAATTAATAAAAAAATTAATTATTATGCACCTAATGTTAGCTTAAGTGTAAAAAGATAATAGGAAACTTAAAGAATTAAACAAATATTGTTTAATTAATCAAGTAAAGACCCAATTACTCTAACAAGTAGTGATATTGCGCTTGTTGTTGTGGTAATTCATGATGCTTGTGGAAGTTTCTAGATTGTGTTCTATCTGTGTTGATTGTCTGAATTGATCGTTGTGCTTGTTATTGATCATTTTCTTAATCTGGTGGTGTTCTTCGTGTTATGCAACATTCATGATGATTGTAGTGTGTTGTGGATGTTTGTGGCATAATTCATGGAGGTGTTTCTTATTTACAGTGGTGATTTAGGTTCATAATATGTCTTAGCCAGCATTGTTTTGGTCTGCATGAGTTATTGTAGTGTGTGAGGTTATATTATTTTTATTTGTGATGAGTGTTGAGCCAACCTTGAAATCTAGGTTGATGATTTGTATAAAAATATGTAATGGTCATGTGAGAGATGTATCTATGTGGTATCTGCGAGTGTATGTGCAAGAGAGTGTTTTGATCTTTTAGAAGTTTGGCAGAGGAGATCGGATTTTGTGCTTAACCTGAACTATAACTAGGCATGAGGAGATGTTATTTCATCAATTCATAATTTTCTGGATGTAATCCAAATGTTTTTGTAAGACAATGAGTCTTCCTCAAGGTTGTGGCCCTTCTTATTGTATGATTTGAGTAGTGATATGCATGTGCATTCCCCATTGTAATATTTCATATACTTCTAACAGGGTATCATCTCATTGTGGGTAGGTTCCCATTGTGGTTTTTCCCTTAACCGAGTTTTCCACCTCAAAAATCTTGGTGTTGTGTATGTTATTAATGTGGTGTTTATTTATGCTTTGATTGTTAATTATCAAATTTGAAGTTGTGTTTGAGTTGATCAAAGTTTGTGAGAAAACTAATTCACCCCCCCTAGTTTGTTGCATTATTGCCAACATCTACATTTACATTTACATTCATTTAGGGTTTACTCTCAAGCATATGGTAGAACTCTAGATTTAATTTCTTATTCATTTTAGGATCTTGCACACACATAAGATTCTTGAACACACATTTTTAGTACATTATCGACTATTTGTGGATGTGGAAATCGCCAAAACAAGGGGTTTGACTAAGGCAAAACCCTATATAGCCACCCATATACCATTTTCCATCTTGCAGACACATTTGCAAGAACCTGATGGACACACAATGTTCAAAACTGACATAACACATAGGTGCAGACTCAAGCCCAGAGGTGGGTCTTAGTTTTCTGGAACCAGGGTGTGGCACCCTAGTCCTCTAGGTTTTTCTTCTTTCTATGGCAGTTTGGCTGCTGAAAATCTCAAGTTTCGGATCCCAGCTCAACATAGTATTAGGGACCATGGCGTAGCACCTTGGTCTAGCTTAGTTAGACTTGATTTCTGGTGACAGGTACACCTCTAAGTTTGGTTTCCATTTCTGTACTTTGTGTCTTAGTTTCAAATTTACATTTTTTTGTTTTTTCAACATCTCTAGTTATCTCTCAAGCCTAATTGATCACACTATCACATTTTGCACACTTCCTATCATTGCAACAAAGGAATAGAAACCCTAAAGATATTCATTGACTCTCTTTCACAAGAAGTAGTCAAAGTGAATCATCTCCTTAGAATCTTTTGTATTCTAATGTGTGCATGAGAGTGGGATTAGGTCTTATTTTAATTGGTTCCATTTTCATCCATCACAAGTTCATTCAAAACTTGAGAAGTTGAGAAGTTCATATGAGTAGTGAAAAGGCCCCAAATATTGCTACACGAAGGAGTGAGCACATTGCTAGACATAAAGATTCATAGAGTGAGTAGAACCTAAATAAAGGAACATAACACATAGAACATGGAAGCCATCGGCCATCGGTCAAGCTAATCTACTATGAGAAAGAAGTGGATAATCAAGAAAAAAGGTAACCTTGAAACTTTATCTTCTATGTACTTGGTGAATAATAGTTCTGGAATTCCCTTAGATAGGTTAGAAGGTGCTTTTCAGTTATAAAATTGTTGGAAGGGAAAGGGCATTTCAGAGAATTATTTTAGTGACTCATATAAATCTACATGAGGGGTAGAAAATACTAGTAGTGAATATTCTTCACTCAGAGAGAGCCTCTATTTCTAGTAGACCTTTCCAATGACATACAAGAACCTTTCTAACTCCTTTTTTGAATATCCCATTTAGGCAAAAGTAGCCCAAGATAATTTGTATGCAAAAGTAGAGAGAGTTAGGATCTAGAGAGAACATGAGGTGAGATATGTTGAGCGGTTAGCAAATGCACAAAATAGGTCTAATCCTAAGGTAATTGTAGTTACTCCAATATTAATGAGTCATCCTCTTACCCAAATCCCATGTTAATCCCAATTTACTAATGCCAATGTGTTTTCTACTTCTGGCAATACATCTAGGGAGCCTCCTGTACAAGAGCTACAAAAATAGTTAGAGCAGATGAGAGCTCAGAAAGATAGATTACAACTTACAAGAGATAGGGAGATGATGGTACAAGATATATTAAATCTATCTTCCCAATAAAATGTCTTTTCTCCCTCAATCTAGTGGATTTAATAGTAGTGGAATGAATCAAGTGCCTATAATATCAAATGTCATGAACCATAATCCTTCAACATCCTCCTTCTCACTGCTCTCTGCATCAAATGTTACTAATGTGCCCACTTCTGCTACTGCAAATACTTTTTTATCCTTGAAAATTAAATTATGTCGCAAGTCCGGAAGTCCTGATATTCTTCTACCTAATCAAGTCCTTATGTGTTTGTTCTTGAAGGTTCTCATTCTTTGATTTAGAAATTTAATCCCCAAGTCATTGCTTTGTGAGTATTCAAACCATGTCGCCCTTCTTTCAGATTTCCTAACCTTGTCACGGGGTTTTAAATTTTTGAAAGCTTGATCATCCAACTTGTCTCTTTGTCTCATATTTGGTCGCTTGAGTGGAGGTTATCTAAATTTTCAAAGTACCGACCATCAGTTTTGAAATTTTATTTTTTTTGTGATCAAGCGATTCATGAAGCCTTGCCTAGGTTTTTGGGCACTGCCACCTTGTTAAGTCATTTATACGAACTAATCTTGATTTATCTTGTAAACAAGGACATGCAAATGAAAAGGCCATTTTTTGAGGAGTGGAGTAAATGCAGAATTAAATACATGTCATATCGATATAAGTACGCAAATGAGGTGGCAAATGATTTTTGAATCTTCCATTCATTTTCATTCACACTTTCATGAAGTGTGATACCTAGTTTGTGCTCATGCAAAGTGGAATCCAAAGTCACTATGCAAGCATAAGAGATATGGAGATTGGGAATCTAGACTTGGAGAAATTATTAGAGAAAATGGAGCGAAGCAATAGAACCTCACTACGACATATAATTCTTCAGAGTGGCCTAGCACATGTAGGGGGTTTTCCATCAGTCGTACCCTGTGCTGATTTAGATGTTGCATGCTCGAAGAGGTAAAAATTAACGACACAAGAAATTTGGGTGGAAGATGGAATGGTGATCGTGTGAAGTACTCCAAATATCATTTCCCATGCGTTGTGAATTCTAGAAAAAGGAGCCTCTGAGGAAATGTTTGTTATTGTGGGAGAAGAGTATTTCAAGGCCCATGAAGATTGGTGCAAAAAATCTGTAGCCAAGTCTTAGTTAAGGTCTGAGAAATGAGGTAAGTCCCAATTGCCTGTGAAGCTTAGAAAAATGCATTTCAGTGATGAAATTTCATAAATTATTACTTTATTGCATCGTGTGGTTGGGAATGCTCACTCTGACACTTTCAAATTTTGGATGTGTCATTTTATTCTGCTCATTTGTAACCCAAATATTTTTTGTCAACTAGGCTACCATAATTAGTCATCATCTGAATGAGCAATTGAAAACCTCCAACAAACTATGGTTTTCAGCAGGTGTTCATATCTAATTTATGTGTTAGCTAGTCAAGAGGTTGTCTAGCCCGAGTTAGAATTGCGAGGTTCTCCTACAATGTGTTCTTGTTTATAGGAAATTTCCTCAGCTCACCATGTAGGAGAGAATGCAAGTTTATTCTCAGGTTAATGGTGTTTTTCTGATGGAGGTGGTTAGAAGACTTGAGGGAAACCCTAGGTTATGGATTTTGTGTGAAGTTTCTGCTTTGGTGATGAAGTTCAAAAATTTTATACCCAATTTGATAAATTCACATATCTCATAATTGGGGGTTTTGAAAAAGCTCCTTTGAAGCTTCCTTGGTTTCCCACTAATTCCCTTTGTTTTTTTGAGGTGTGTCGGCAAATGACAGTTGTGAATGTTAAATATTTAAACATGAGAAAAAGGGGATATGCATTTCCATTGTCTGTGCCTCTCTTTTCTTGTAAAACAAATAACATTTCCAAAGGGGTTGAGAAAACCCTACATGAATTTCATCTCCAATCTCTACCAACTAGAGATAACTTCGATAGTAAAGGGTATGTGAATCAATATTTGTATGGGTCTAAAATCTATATGCATCGATCCAATATTGAATATTTTTGGGAGGATTGTTTTGATGACAATGATGTATATAAAAAATGTTTTATGAGGCTCAATTTGCAACAAATTAGAGATTTTGGTATCTCTTTTAATATCCCTGATAATGCATCAGATGACAAGGTTGTTGTTGACACAAAATATCATACTCTTGCTGCCAAATCTCCACCCAAAATTGATTGGAAAGAACATGAAGTCTCTGATTTGATAGTTCGTACTGCTCCTATCTTAAGAAGAACATTAGATTGGCTCAATGAAAAGTGGCGACAAAATGTCAACCCTTCCCAAGAGAAAAAATATTTAGATCAGGTTGAACAAAGGTTCACGTCGACCACCACTATAAATGTGTCTATAGGCAAGTAAACCACTAAATTGACTAGCCAAAGCTCACAATCTGGAGGCGGTGGAGACAAGCCTAAGGAAATTAGAACTAGGCTCAAGTCAGTTTGTGAACAAGATGATGAATCTACATCAACAAAGGGGAATATAGTACTCATCGACTTTGAGACTATCTATCAACAGATAATTGATGATAATTAATTTCCTCCATTATTGGAAATTCCCTCTTCTCTCGTTCAAAATATCCCCGTGAGCACTGCCAATGAAGATTCAAAACTTGAAACTACTTCTCCTGCTTGGGTAAAAACAAAAGTAGAGAAGAAAAGGAAAAGTGCCACCCCTGCCACTAATGAAGTTGATATTGTTGCTTTGTTGCTAAAAAGTTCCTGCAAACCCAAAAAGGCTAAGAGGATAACCTCTGTATCTGGCCATAAATTGTTAGAAATTGCAGATTCCATAAGGTATATGAATGAGAATAAGATAATAAAAAATGATTATAAAATCAGTCATGTGGATATGGGACCGTCTACCCTAGAGGGAGATGTTTATCATTGTGTTTTTTCAGTCAATGCATTGATCAAGAGAGCCAAAGAAAAGAAGAAAGAAAACCTTGAATTGTAGGCTCAGGTACAATCTCTGAAAGTCTTTATTTCATCTATTGTAAATCTTGTTACTAAAGAAGCCTCAAGTTCGAGTGTGCAGGGAATTGATCCCAACACCGTACAAAAGGTTAAGAATAACCTTGGATATGCTGAAGTTGTCACTGAATGGATGGATGGATTGTATCAGGGAGGTATTGTTCATATAAACAAATTTTGGTGGTTTTATGTAACTGTGTCAAGTAAAAGAAGAAAAGAATCGGTGGCTGAGTTACAACAAGTTAGGAAAGAGCACAGTAGTGCATATGTATTTGCAAGGGAGATCACAAAACTTCTCTCCATGAACCATACTGTAGCGTCGTAAATTGTACGCACTTGCTAGGGTGGTACAATTTCACACCTAGTTTAGCACCCGCCTTGGCGCATTTTGCATTTTGCATTGCATTTCCCCTTTAGCACTTAATTAATTAAATTAATTAGGTCTAAGGTCCTATTTTATCATCTCCCATATCATAAAGTTGGGCCCTTTCATTAAAGTGCGCCCCTTTCATTTTATTCTTCCAATACATCATTTAATCAAAAACCCTAATTAGGTCCTATTTTGAACTTGGGGGCTTGATTTCGGGGGTCAAAACATCTCAAAATCACCTGTAACTTCGGGATTCTCTCTAAAATCATCATATCTGACGGCCCTGAAAATTTGGTGAAAAGTTGTCGGGACCATGGCGCCCGTGCAACATGGTCCCGGACATTTTTCCCGAAATTTTGGGAGCACGATCCAATCATAAAATAAAGCTTAACCCCAAGAAATTGGCGGGACATTCAATCTCTAGGTCGGCCAAAATACGAATTTACAACCTAGGGTTTCATACATAAAAGCTCTCTTTCCTCATTGGAAAGGATGGGATTTTTTATTTTCAAGGACCTCATATGCAGCGAAAGAGCAGATCTTTGAAGACTTCAACAACATTCAACATCCATCTATCAAGTATTCATCAACTTCATTCATTCATTTAGGGCTTGGAAGACATTGAAGAACAATAGGAGATTACCGACTGAAGATTGGCTTGTACTCCTCCCTTGAGGGTTGGGTATGATTTCATGTTGTTTTCATGTCTTTGCATAAGCTTCAATATATCATTTATTCATACTTTAGATCACTTTGCATCTTGATTTATAGCATTTACATTATCATTTACAAGCAATTAGGGTTTACTTTCTAGGTTGCTCTAGTTTGCTTTCTTGCATTTAAGGACCTTGCACACACACTAGGTCTGCACACACAATACATTTTACAATACAACTTGGCTATTCGTGGAGGTGGAAATCACCGAAGCGGGGGTTTGACTAAGGCAAAACCCTATATAGCCGTCCAAACACCTTTTTAGATATAAGTGCAGGTTTCAGGACTCGGACAACGCCGCAGGTTGCAAATCCGGGAGAAGCAGACTGAGACCGACCTTCCCACCAAATTTCAGAGAAAAAGACCAGGACAGGGGCGTGGGGCGCCCTGGTCCTACCAGGACAGGGGCGCTGGGTGCCCTGGTCCCTTCTGAGCGCCCTGGTCCCTACTAGGTGCCCTGGTCCCTACTGGGCGCCCTGGTCCCTGGGACAGGGGCGCTGGGCGCCCTGGTCCGACATCATTTTCAGCATTTTTGACAGCTTTTTCCAAAGTGCAAAAACAACAGTTTCCGGAGCAGTTTCAGGGGCAGAATCAGGACAGTGGCGCCCGCGCCCCCGTCCCAAACATTTTCAGTCAGATTTTAACTCCGGGTACGCATTTTCATTCTTGTCTTATCCTTGTGTTTACAGCTTTCCATCATTTAAGTTCAATTCTGCAATCTTGTCATTAGTTCCTACTTGCATTTTGAGGTTAGGGATTGAACTTGCATCATTTTATCTTTCAATTTCAACAAGGGAATAGAAATCCTAATAGATATCCCGTGGCTCTCTCTTTCACAAAAAGAAGTAGCCAATTGAGCGATATCTCTAGGCTCTTTCGTATTCCGTAATGTGTGTCAAAAGGTAAGATTAGGGCATGTTAACCTAGTCTCGCTTTTTCCCCTACACACATACTATTCTGGTGGTAGAAAAATTAGTAGAACATCCTAAAGAGATTGACCCCACCTGGCTTGAGGCATTGGATTGTAAGGTAACTATTTATGATGATTACGTAAAGGACATCAATAAAAAATTGGAATAGTCTTTTGAAGACCTGGTAAAGATAAAAGAAAATTTCAGTGCTTTGGAAGTAGATCTCATGGATGGATTTGAGGAGAATGTATGTGAGCTCAATGACATGATAGATCAGTACAAGGAAATTTATCATAGAGAAATCAGAAACCCTCAAACTACTTCCTCATAAGGATTCAAGAAGCTGAGCCATTTGCAATCATACACAGTAGCATTTGAAGTTGAGATCGATGACATACACAAGACCCTAGTTGAGGCAAAAAAATTGCTTTCAAAATTGAAGATAAGGTTGCAGATCACAACCACATAAGGGGGTAAAAACATTACCACAATTTTCACCAAGTACCGAGAATATAGGCAAAGGTTCAAATCATAGGAGGCAACATGAGATCAGTGGGAAGCGAAGGTTATTGAAGACAAAGATACTGGAGCTAGAGCGACGATCATAATTTCATGATTTTTATTGCTTTTTATTAATTTTGGCTCTCATTCCTTTAAAAGACTCATTTAAAAAAAAAGTTGTCCTCAAGAAACTGTTACATTTTATAATCTTTAAATAGTTGGACATGAACTGAATTTAGGATCTTTTGGGCAAACTTTGATTTACTCATCAGAACAAAAAAACTTTTGTTTATTTTTAAGTACCTATCTATGTTTTTTGTTTATTTCAATATAGAATAACACTGGTGGTTTTTAGATATCTATGATCTTTGAATTGTGGTATATGGATTCCTTCTATTCATATTGAATGGTTGATTAGTGGATGATCTATATTGGAATGGTGAATATTTAGTATTTTTTTTTCACTACAAAAGGATTGTCTATGAATGGTGTTAGAAATTGACACTCATCCGGTGGTTATCGATGCTTGATTAGTGTTTTAGGGTTGTCATTGATGGGATCTCTTCATGATATTCCCATCCAGTAATCATGGATCTTGATATCTGGAAGCAAACATCAAACGATAGCCAGTTAACAGGTATTTCAGGTTGAATAAAGAAGTTTTGGTTGGGAAGGTTTTCAGTGATTGTGGTGTTGTGAATCATGTATAGGATGATTGGGTCGACATAGAGACATCATTTTATCATCATTTTGGTGATCTACATTTATCTTTGGTGATCCGGTAAAGCTGACATATGACTACACGTTATATTAGTAGGCTGACTTGATGAATGATCTATTTTGTGATTGCGGATATATAAGACCAGTGTAGAATAACTTTTTGATGTATGGTATGATTGTATATGCCTAAGTAGTGATCAAGAATCCATTCTGTTTTGGCATAGTTTCACATGTGCATTCTTGATCCAGTAGCTGACTGAGACAGTGAATAGAGTAGAATAATAAAGGTGATACAGTCAGAGTATTTGGCACTTAACCGGAACTCATCTAGGAATTGTTAGATTTATTTCATTGTATTTCATCACTGTAATTGATCAGTGACACAATGAGCCTTCCAGGGTTGTAGCCTTTATTGTAATTGAGCAATGAGCTCTAGGAAGCTAGGAAGTGTGCCTGAATGCAAGTGCATTCCCCATATTATAATATTGTTTTTCTACTGGCCATAGTGGAATAATATTGTGGGTTCAAATCGCACCGTGGTTTTTCCAATTTGGGTTTCCATGTAAAAAATCTTGGTGTTATGATTTTGTGGTTGGTTATTTTAAATTTCTACATTTCAGTTTTATGCTTATGCTTTTGAAGGCTTAAAGTTAAATTTAAAAATTAGATAACTGATAGAACACTGATTCACCCCCCTCTCAGTGTTCCTTGAAACCAACAATTGGTATCAGAGTCTAGTTCCTCCGAGGATGCCTAACTGCTTGAGGAAGGTCTGAGAGATTGAATCAATGGATTTCGGTTTTCAGAGACAACTTAGTGTGGCACTTGAGGATATTTATGTAGCAAGAAATAAGATTAGTACCTTGAAGATAAACCTGAATGCAGTTGAAGACTTCATTTATGACTTGAAAGATCAAGTGAACTCTACAAGAGACAAGAGGAAAGAACTGATGGACAAGCTGAAGGAGAAAGAAGATCAATGCATGGAGAATCAAGACAAAGTTGACAAGCTTGAGAGAGAAAATGTTGTCTTGAAGAATGAGATGCAATCCATTGTGATGAAGCTGACTAAGGAGATTGAGGACTGAAAGAAGAATGAAGAGAATTTGACTGTCATTGAAGTAAAGAGCATATGAGTGCTTCAGGCTTACCTATGAGAATGATCAGTTGAAGCTTCAGTTGACACAATCAAGGAATAATGGTCAAGAATTTAAAAGACAAATTGCTTCCCTAAGAGATGAACTTGCTACTGCAAATGAATACAAAGACAAATTCAATGCTAGATTGGCAATGCTTGATGAGATGTTGGAAAGTTAGGGACATGGAAAGGACATGCAAGGACTTGGATTTGAGAAAGGAGAATCCTTCGGATCTGGACAAAGCAATGCAAAGCGTAAGAGCAAGAATCCTCTGGTAAGACAACCTAATTCTCATAAATTCAATGGTAGATGATTTACTTGCAATAAATTTGGTCATATGGTGAATCAATGTAGAAGTAGTATGAATAATGGAATGAATAATATGAACAATGGTCCTACCTTTATCGGTTAGTGTTCCATATGAAATAATTTTGGTCTCAAGTCAAACATGTGCAAAGTAGTAGTGAATAATTTTCAAAATAAGAGATGCTATGCCTATGGGATGTTTGGACATATTTCTAGCCAGTGCAGGATGAGACCAAATCAAATGAACTTCAGACCTATGTAGAATGTTGATTGTCATGCATGCAATAAAACTGGTCACATTGCAAAATATTGCAAAAGCAATAATGTAAACAAGAAGGTTATGGTAGACAAGAACAAATCAAATGACAATGGAAAGGAAAAGGTAGAGTAGATCAAATACAAGCATGAGAAGATGTGGGTCAGAAAAAATGAATCCAAAGAAGACAATGGATTTGCACCCAAATCTGGTGCAAGATCTTCATCTGGTAACTAGGGCATTTTGCCTTAGGGGGAACTTTTATGCAGATTCTAAGAACCCCCTCTTCAGAGATTTGCAATCGATTCTAGAAGGTTGCAGGAGGCTTAAATTATATATGCAGATGTTATCCAAGAGTTTTAGTGAAGATTTGATGCTCCGGTAAGCGACTCCATGATAAATCAAGGTAACTAGTTGCAACATGTATTGCAATGGAGAATTAGGTTTTCAAAGGATAAAAAGATATTTTAAAGCTTTATTTTTCACAATTTGATCAAGAGATAAGTGCAGAGCAAAAGAGCGAAGTGATTTGGCAATCTAGATAGTGATTTCAGTGATCCTCAAGCGAATATCTATTCCCGATTGTGAATTGAGATATTTATCTATTTCAAGCTATCAGTTTTTGAAAACCCTAAGTTCAAAATAGCTTTAGATTCTGGAATTTATACCCCACTGGTTGAGGAAATTAAGGATAGAGCTTGACCCATTTTCAAGAAACATTCTTTCAAATGTGTCGAGGATGATCTTGAAGGAGCATTTTCCTCTATACCCTACGACGTCCTTCATAATGAGGACATAAGGGCATATATCCATTGTGATCTTGATGAACTCAAGAGTGCTGACATGTTGACCCTATACAACAAGCATCTAACAAATAGCTTGGGAAATATCAAGACAAAATATCAGCACTTGTAGGCCAAGGGTTTCTCCCAGTTCATACATTTTATGACATTTGATGAGAAAGAATGGATTCGGTTCGTACTCAATAGAATTCATGATAAATTTATGTGGTTGGATAAGCCTCACAAGATCACTAAGAAAGAAATCCAGGCCATGACTTTTTGAGTGCATCCGATAAAGTTCCTAGCCTAAGGAAAATATCAAACAACACTATGATTGCCACCACTAGTTCTCAAATTGACAACAAATCCTTGACAATCAATGACATTCTGGAGCATGATGTAAAGTTTGCATAAATGGTGGTTGGATATAAAGTATACCAGTCAAGAAGACAAAACTCCATCTCTAGTACAAAAATATACTCTACCTATCTAATGTTGAAGGAAGACAAGAGGTATGACTTGTGTACGGTTCTCTTGAATGAGTTACTGAGCAATTTGAAGAAAATTAAACAAGACAAGAAGCACACCTTTAAGTTTGGCACCCTTATTATTTGTTTGGCTTTATATTTCATGAATGAAATCCCCGGTGTTCAAGGAAAGGTCCAATGGGCCTATGACAAGTTGGTTGCAATGCAAATCTAGGAAGGGATTATGGGAATTGGTGATGCCATAATGATGATATCTACTTTGTGGGGTTATTTCAAAACTTTTCAGGCCACAATGAAGAGCAGAGAAAGAATCCCAAAAGAGATAGTGGAGAAGTATGAGAAAACAATTTGTTTCATGGTTGATAAGGACCAATGCCTAATGGAAGCAATTGAGCCAAGGACTGTGTGAATTATTCCTGTGGGCTATGAATTTAATGATGGTACCCTAAATGTCTATGCTCAACACATGTTGAGTTAGCCAATTGATGAGAAAGAAGAAGGTGTCTCTGGTGATCAGAAGGATGAAACTCAAACCAACGAGCATCTGAACGACCAAGGAAATGCAACCACTGATGTTAAGACCAATGTGAATCCTCTAGTGGTAGATAATTGTAAGATCCTTGAGATTCAAAAGGATGACACTGCACCATGTGGAAACACAGATGCACAAGATAAACGGGATGGAGTAGAGGAAAAGGAGTCTGAGAAGATAGAGGTGAAGGATGTAGAGGTAGGCAAAGGGAAGGGAGTTGTTGATCTGACAATTGACACTCCTCCAGTCACAAGGACCCTACCCCAAATCTCTATTAATCTTGATGGTCCTCTAGATCTTGGATAAATGTCTCTGACAGGGAAGCTGATGCTTGCAGTAGCTGTTTAGGCTCAGGCCAGTCGGGATTTGGTCAAGTGTGAAAATAAGGACAAATGGATTATTTTTATGATGATTGATGTTTTGTAGAAGGTGACTTTGGGTGTACAGTTAGATCCTAATTCTAGCCCCTTCGGTAAATTATTTTAATTGATTAATAATGTAAATACAAATTTTGATTCTTTGGAGAAGACTACTACAAAGTGATTTTTGGATAGATTCAAGGAGGTAAGGATGCATTTATTCTGGAAAATGATAGAAGATGATAGAGTAAGAATGAATAAAGGTCTGCAGACTATTTCAGATGCATTGACAAAAGGTGGTAAAATATATGTCTTGTATAATTTTGCCAAAGTTCACATTAGACATAGACAAGAAAATAAGTGTTTGCCAGGGCAAACTTGCTAGTATTTCATAGTCTTTTGATCCTAATGTATCCCTTACCAGTAGTATAGAAGGAAAGGTATTGGCTCTAAATGATCAGATCTTGAGCCTTAATGCAGATAAGGACATAATTTTGTGGAGAGTTGGTGAACTTCGGAATTTGATTGCCCCTTGGTTGGACACCATGTTGAGCAATAAGGTAGACTTTTTGAAGGCTATGGGACAAACGGTTCTATCTAAACTGAAGGATGTATAAATTCATGCCTATGTATTCAATGCATTCATCAAAACCTTGGATAACCTGAAGAGTGGGTGGGACACTCACTTAGGATTTTTGAAGAACATTTTTGCTAACATTTTCAAGTACTTGTAAAGTCCCCAGTAAATATCTTTGTATATGTTTTGGACAACACCCCATCTTTGGCATTGCTATCAAAGGTGGAGAGTAAAGGTGAAAATTTTAATTACAGGTTTCAGAATTCTTTGTCTGAGGTGGAGCCTTAGCTATTTTGATTTAGTGTACAGACTTCCAGGTTTTCAACACTTAGCCATTTTTCATGAGTGTTGCCATCAATGCCAAAGGGGGAGATTGTTGGCAATTGACACTCATCCGATGGTTATCAATGCTTGATTAGTGGTTTATGGTTTTCATTGATGGCAACTCTTCATGAGATTCCCATCCAGTAATCATGGATCTTGATATCTGGAAGTGGACATCAAACAGTAGCCAATTACCTAGTATTTCAGGTTGAACAAAGTAGTTTTGGTCCGAAAGCTTTCTGGTGATTGTGGTGTTGTTAATCATGTATAGGATGATTGGGCTGACATAGAGAAATCATTTTATCATCACTTTGGTGATCCACATTTATCTTTGGTGATCCGGTCAAGCTGAAATATGACTACATGCTACATTAACATGCTAACTTGGTGAATGATCTATTTTGTGATTGCAGATATATAAGACCGGTGTAGAAGACCTTTTTGATGTATGGTATGATTGTATGTGACCGATTGGTGATCGATAATCCATTTTGATGCAGTTTCACATGTGCATTCTTGATCCAATAGCTAACTAAGACAATGAACAAAGGAGAACAATAGAGGTGATACAATCAGAGTATTTGGCACTTAACTGAAACTCATCCAGGCATTGTAAGATGCTATTTTAGAGTTATTTCACTATATTTCATCATTGTAATTAATCAGTAAGGCAGTGAGCCTTTTAGGGCTATAGCCCTTATTGTAATTAAGCAACAAGCTCTAGACAGTGTGTCTAAATGCAAGTGCATTCCCCATATTGTAATATTGTTTTTCTACTGGTCAGAGTGGATAGTAGTGTGGGTTCAAATCCCACCATGGTTTTTCCCATTTTGGTTTCCATGTAAAAAATCTTGGTGTTATCATTTTGTGGTTGGTTATTTTAAATTTCTACATTTCAATTTTATGCTTATGCTTTTGGTGGCTTAAAGTTAAATTAGAAAATCAGATAACCGGTAGAAAACTGATTCAGCCCCCCCGCCCCCCGCCCCCCCCCGCACGCTCTCAGTGTTCCTTGATTCCAAAAAATGGTACTTCTGTGGTGATCTTTGATTTATTTAAAATTCTAAAAATTCAAACATTGATTCATGTTGTATGTGTTCCTTTTGAAGCTTTCTGGTTACCTTGATTTGGTTTTTGGTTATAAGAATTTATGAATGGTTTTGTTATTTATTGAATATTTGATAAAGGTAGCTACCACTTTTTAAAACAAGCAGAGAATCAACCAGTAGGTATTTGATAGAGACTGGTTCAATTATGGTTACATTTGTCACCTTTGTGGGCATGGGAATATAGAGTTAGGTGATAAATTTGTTAACCAACAATTTTTTGGCGACTTTGTTGGGGATAGAGAAATCGGTTATTTGGTATTATGAAGTTTTTTGCAGTAGTTAGCCATTTTTTTGCCAAGATAGGTTGCCCCTATTTTGCAGCCCAATGTGGATTGGTTAGTTTATAATTAAGAATATATAGTTTTAGGCCTTCAATGGCTTGCTTGGCAACAAAGACAAACTGACCATCAGTTTCACAGAGTTAACGAAGTGTTGGAGGAGGAGGAATTTGGGGAAAATATTGTGCATTTAGATGATGCCCAAGAAGGTGTGATGATTGTAGTGGATGAAGTTCCTTCATTGCAAGCCCCTAGAATTATTTGAATCTTCCACTGTAAGTAGAAGTTGGCGACTCTAAGTATTATTATTTTTATCTAAATTTTGGCTTCCAAAAGATATACTAGGGGTGATAAAAAGAAAGGGGTAGTTGATAAGAGTTTTGAGTTCTTAGAATCTATTAACTTTTCATTTTTCCCACCTAACCGAAAGGTCAAGTACATCAATAGGCCATCCTATTGTCAAGAGATGTTGTATCGATTGAGTCAAGTGCATGATGAATGTTTTCGGGTAGTCATTGATGGCAACTCAGATCAACAATCAAATCCGGTATATGCATAATTTATCTATCAGAAGTTTTGATATTCATTTTGCTTAAGTCTAGAAGGTGCAATACGGTATGCAGCAGAGCATGAGTACATTGAGCAAAAATCAATTTTGGTTGTATAGTTTTGGTTGCGATGGAAGATTTAGGTGATTAGATGTTTGAGACAACTTAATTTACAAGCCTAGCCTCAGAGATTGATTCTCATGAAAGAGAGAAGATCCGGTATTTGATATTTCAAGATGAACATGGTTATTTTGGTGTAGCATGTTATGCAAAATATTTGGGATGAGGTGATTGAGCTGACATGTGTGAAGCCTATTATCAATTTTTTTAGGTCTGCATATGGATTTGTAATTGGATTGAGCTGACTTATTGTTACATGTTTCATGTTGTGTGTTATGTGGGTTTTAGGCCAACATGGATTTAATTTAATCTAATGGTGCAGATATATAAGATCGATTCATTTGAGAATTTTGGATATAGATGTGAGTGTGTGAAGGTTGTATAAGCATTGGTGCATAGTTTCATGTGTGCTCTCCTTGGATTAGTGTTCTGATATTTGACAAAGTAGAGTAGAACAAAACAGTGAGACAAAATAGTGGGAGAAGACCTTTTGTGCTTAACCGGAACTACATTTTGGCATTTGTAGATGCTACTCATCAGTTCAGACATTCTTGTTATCATTTGTAATCATTTGTAGGAAAATAATTCCTTAGGGATTGTAGCCCTCTTTTGTAATTGAGTAGTGAGCTCTAAGCAGTGTGCCTGAATGCATGTGCATTCCCCTCTTATAATATTATTATACTCCTGATCATAGTATTATAATATTGTGCATCTCAATCCTATTGTGGTTTTTCCCTTTTTGGATTTCCACATAAAAAATTCCGCTGTTATGGTTTTTTGCTTGTTTGCATTTAGTTTCTGCACTTTGCTTTTATTCATTTGCATTTGGTGGTTTAAGAAAGTTATTAATTGCAGAACACTGATTCACCACCCCTCTCAGTGTTCATTGCTTCCAATAATTGGTATAATTCATAGCTCCTCCAAGGAAGCCTAACAACTTCAACAAGATACAAAATAGTGAATCAATGGACTCCAATTTGCAGAAACAACTTATTGTGGTACTTAAAGACCTAAATATAGCAAGGAAAGAAGCAAGTAAGTTGAGAAGGAATCTGAGTGATGCTTAAAATTCCATTGACTCATTGAAAGAACAAGTGAACATATCCAAAGAGAAGAGAAAGGAGTTGATGGACAAACTCAAGGAGAAAGATGAGCAAACAATTGATGATCAAGTCCTGAAAGACAAGACAGATGAATGTGAAAAATTTGCTAGAGATAATTTAGTCCTAAAGAATGAAATGAAATCCATTGTGATGAAGTTGACAAAGGAGATCGAAGATAGGAAGAAGAATGAAGAAAGTCTGACTTAATAATTGAAGGATAGATCTGATGAATGTTGCATATCGAATCATGAAAATGACCGACTGAAGCTTGAATTGATACAATCCAAGAATATAAGAAAGAACTTGAAAGATAGATCATAATTCTAAGAGATGAACCTATCGCTACTAATGAGTACAAAGAAAAATTGAATTCTATCTCATCTAGGCTGGATGAAATGATACAAAGTCAGAAGAATAAAGGAGATATGGGAGGACTTGGATTTGAGAAAGGAGAGAGATCTAGATCTAGTCAAAGTAATCATCAGAAGAACAAGAGATCTCTAGTAAGACAGCCTCATGATTATAAATTCAATGGTAAATGTTTTGTTTGCAATAAATTTGGTCACATGGCAAGTCAATGAAAAAATAGGGCAAATCAAAATAATTCATCATTCTTTGGACAATGTTTCAATTGCAATAAATATGGTCATAAGTTAGTTGAATTCATAAGTATGGTAAATAGGACAAATGTAAGATGCTATGCTTGTGGAAGATTTGGAAATATTTCTAACCAATGCAAATCAAGAGGAAAACAAAGTAATTTCAGGCCTTATCAGAGAAACAACATTGATTGCCATGCTTGCAACAAATCTGGTCATATTGCATAATTTTGTAGAAGCAAGAATATAGGTAAGAATTCTCTGACAGACAAGAACAAAGTAGATAATAAGGGAAAAACAAAGTTTGAAGTGATCAAAGAGAAGCACAAGAAGATGTGGGTTAAAACAGATGATTCAAATGCAATAGATGAGTTCACACCTTATTCTGATGTTAGAAACTCATCCAGTAACTAAGGCATCTAGCCTTAGGATGGAAGCTTTTCATGCATATCCTTAAAACCCCCTTTTTGAGATCTCTAACCAGTTGCGGAAGGTTGTAGATGATTGTAGACTATTGTGGAGATGATCCTGACAGATATCCAGAATATTTTATGATAATTTGATGCTCCGGTATAATATTCATGAGATACAGAGTATTCAGGAGAACTTTAGGGTTGAGCATTTATTGCACCTTAAAGTTAGGTATTTGGAAGAGAAAAAGGCATTTTAACTTTCATTTCTCACATTGCGTTTGAAGTGAAAGAGCAGAAGAGTGCGGCGAAGAAGATTGTATAGCTAAACCAAAGCTTGTGAAGATTCGACAAATAGTTCTTGCATCCGGTTGAAGTCAAAAAGGTATTTTCTGAGTTCTAGCTATTTGTCCATAACCTAGAATTATATAATGGCATCATCTAGTTCTGGTGTGGTGACTCCATTGGTTGTTGAGATAACTGATAAGGGAAGGCCAAAATTCAAGAAACATCCATACAAATCGATGGAAGATGATACAAATGGAGCATTTTCATCTTTTTCATATGGGGTTTTACACATTGAAGATGTTAGAGCATACATCCACATTGAGTACTTCTGAGTGAACTAATGAGCAATATGAAGAAGATAAAGCAAGACAAGAAGCATGTCTTTAAGTTTGGTACTTTGATTATCTATTTAGCCTTCTACTTCATGAAGGAAATCCTCCATATAGGAAAAATTCAATGGGCATATGACAACCTGGTGGCGGTGCAGATTAAGGAATCCTTACAAGGATTAGGAGATGCTCAAGTACAAAAAGTTATCCTATGGAGTTACTTCAAATCCTTTCAAGGCATGATGTAGAGTAGGGAAAGGATTTAGAAGGAGATTGTAGAGAAATATGAGGACACCATATTCTTCATGGTGGAAATTGACTAATGCTTAATGGGTGTTGTTTAACCAAGAATTGTGTGGATCATGCCCATGGGGTATGAAGTTGATTCAAATACTCTTGATGCATATGCTAAACATCTTTTGAGAAAGTCAATGGATGAAAAGGAAGAAATATTTGGAACATATAAGTGTTAGGCCCAATATGGAAAGCTAATGTACTGAGAGGGGAAGGGTGAATCAGTACTTCAAATCCTTTTAACAACAATATCTTTATTGTTATGCATAAACTAAAACCCACTGCAACATAACATAAAGCTAAAACAAGTAAATAACAATCATACATGATTCACTCCATAACACATATATTTTGGTTATGCAGAAACTCTTGGTTAGAGAGAAAAACTGTGGTGGGGATGGCACCCACAACTTCACTATTGCAATAATAAAGAGTGCTTGGTTAGAGCTACATGTTTAGCTATTTTTGATAGCTTACCCTATTAGGAGTATCAAGATCTGTTAGATCTACCTTGCTAAAGGATTTTACAACACTTAAACTAAATGTTGTACCTGGTTAGAGGCTTTACAATTTATAGACTTGGCTAGAGTCTTTTACCCTTTTAAAGGTTTTTCTTACAACTTCAAAATATTTTAATAAAATCTTTACAAATATCTGCAACTTTACATCTGGAATGTTATATCAGATTCTATGTGCTCAAAATAAGATTACCTTGCTTATAGCATACCTCGGTAACCCATAAAGTAACTCGGTAAACCCTTCTGTTTACTCTATTCTTTGACTGTTCTCTGAAATCCTTCTCGGTGACCTCTGTGTCTCTGTAACAGTCATAACACTTAGTGCTTTCTCATGTATCACACATGTCTTGCTTCATACACCTCTGTATATCTCTGTCTGTCACATTTTTATCTTTAATCCATGCTGTATAGATAGATCTCTTATGTCGATGATCTGATTCATTGCTTCGATCTTACAAACATGATTTATCGAATGAATAACTATACAAAATATTTCATTGGATAAATGACCTCGAAATCATACACAATCTTTAAGTGCAATTTCCAATGTGATAACGGTTCTATGTTCCTCGATCTTGTAACACATTTTCATATGTGTGTCCAGGTTCAATGAATCTGGTAACACGTTTCACTCGGTGTATCATTATTTCTTCTTGGTAGACATGGAATGATACTCGGTAGATAGCTCGGTGCATACTGGGCTCTATGAATACTTTCTTCTTTAACCGACTGTACTATGCATACCGACTGAATATTTCGGTAGTAGTAACCGACTAGAGTATATAGAATGACTTTGGATGTAAAACTAATGACAACTTGATAAGTAGTAACAATCTCCCCTTTTGACATTAGTTGAGATGTTTGACAAAACTACTTTCAAAGTCATAACTCAAAAATCTATATACTTACAAAATTTGACTAAACAAATAGTCTATACATTAGTCAATGAAATAGTATATTCAGATATACTCCCCTTATCAATATACTGTACAAAATTCTGATTTTGCATGCTCGGTGATCAATGTTCTGTGATAACTGCTCGGTTCACTGCTCTGTCAAAATTGACTCTGTTTTGCTCGGTATATACTCCCCCTATATACTACACTCCTTTTCTTTGATACTTTGATTCTTTTATACTATATCACTCCCCCTTTTTGACAAACATCAAAATTTAGTTACCATTCGGTGGTGGAAACTGGTCAAAAATGGATTTATACTTTGTCCTTGCATTGGTGAGAGCGGCAGAGAGGGCATCCTTAACACTGTCCATGAGTGAATTTTGAGCTATAATGTCAGCTAATAGTGAAATGAGTCCATCTAATGTGCTTCCCTCTTGTTGAGTGGATAGGGATGTAGCCTTGTTAATCTGCTCTTGGATGGAGGAAAGATGAGGAAGGAATAATGTTTGAAGTGTCATTATGTCCATCTGTATCTTGTGTTCTTCATTCTTTAGTTCCAATTGTTGAGCCATGAGCTATTGTAGCTTGGTATAAAAATTCTGAATGGAATTAGGCTCAGTGGTCAACTTATTAGAGAGATCGGTGATCTCTTTCTCAATCACTTCAGTTTTATTCTTGATATCTTTAATAAATAAAGAGAATGTATAGAGTTTCTGAAATAAATAAAGAATGTGTTTGAATTGAGGGGTCAACTCAGCAATAAATTTGACAAGTTTAACTTTGCCAATGGCAATAGCTTTCTGTACTTCTTCAATCATTTTTGCAGTGAGCTCCTTGTCCTTTAATTTGCTCAAATATTTTGATGCATCTACTCCAGATGTCTCTATCTTGGTTAGGAGTTCATCCAGTTGTACATGGATGGCTGCATCTGTTGTCACTGTAGCTTCAGGTAGCATGTCAGTTAAGAGTGCTTTCACCTTCTGAAGTACTTTATTTTTCTTTTGAATAGCCATTTGCTTCTCTTGTTCAACTTTGGCTTTGCATAGTTCACCAAAATCAATGAGTGCTTGCCCCTTTAATTTGGATATATCAACATTGGGCAACACTATGTACATTTACCTTCTTACTCTTGACAATCTGAAATTTGCTTGCATCTTCAGATTCGGTGTCACTAGACTCTTTTGCCAAAATGAGTCTCCGAGTAGATTTCTTGTAAGTTTTTGTTACCTTGGGTGCAGCAACACTCTTTGTTTTCTTACTCGGTGATGCTCCAGATGCTCATGTGTTAGGTCACTTTGCTGAAGGAGTCGGTGAGGCCTTTGATGTATCCTGTTTCTTTCTTTTCAACACTTTTCCCTTAGGCAATTCGGTGCTCAGTGTTATAGCTACCTCTTGGGCTTCAGATTCCTCTTCGGTAATGGCTATAGTCCCTTTGACAGGTGTGGAGGAAGAGTTTTCTCCAAATTTCTCCGTTAATGCCTTTATCATCTTTGTTGCCTTCCTTGTAGCTTTGGGTACTACAATGCTCATTTTTACTTTTTCCTTCACTTCTTCATATGTTCCATACCTCAGCTCAATAGCATGCCTTGGTAATGTAAGAAATGCATCAATTTGCTATTGTGTGATGCTAAAATCAATCTCAAAACCCATAGATGGCAAAGATTGAGTTCTTGGTTCCACAACATTCACATAACAGTAATCAGTGTCCACTTCAAAACATATGTCATCTTTGTATTTCTCCACTAGCTTGGGTGGAATCCGGTACCTATTATGCATCCTTTTCTGAAACTTGTTGAAATAATCATCCATAATATCATTAAAATTATCACCTAGCTTCTTGATGAAGTCATTGATCTGATGGGTGATTGGTCGGTGTAGCTCCCAAACAACTTTACCAACTGATGGAAAGAATTTTTCAAAATAGAAAAACATGCATATTAACAGTGATCCAAACTTTAGTGTATTGTCTAAATTGTTCTTCTTTGGCTTCCTTATGGTGTTCAGATTCTCAAATAGGTTTTTCAGCAACACCTCACATAAATCAATTTTCATGCCTTTCTTCACAATTTTATATGCTAAGTCTACTGCTGCACAGAGTACACTGTTTTCCCTTGTTGATTGGAAGAAACATTAACCTATTACTCTAATGGAAAACTTTAGTTCTGCATCAGTGACATTGTTTAATTTCAGTCCTCTACAATCTTATTCTACTCCAGTTAAATTGATCAATTCCTTGTGTGATATCATTTTCTGAGCTCGGGCATGATCATAAATAGGGTAACCGGTGATCAAATGAATGATTTCCTTGGTGATCTTAAATGGTTGCTCTTCTATCCACATAAAGTCATCATGAACTCTGCTCAGAACAAACTCGACCCACTGGGGTTTGAATACACGGGGATAGGTTAGGGCTTTAGTCAATCCCTTGATCTTAATGTGCTCATACTTGCTATCCATTTTACCATTAGTGCACAATTCATCATATGTGTCTTTGATTTCAACGTGACCTAGTTATTCAACTCGACATTTGGTGAAGAATCTCACATCCTTGACTAATAAAACTCTATCCGGGATGAGTGAAAATGCGGTTTTGTCATCCGGTTCAGATGCAATTTTGGGAGTTAAAGAGTATTTTAGTGAGGGCTTTTCGATGTTCTCAACAACAACGGGATTCTAGATCTTAGGTGCCATTGTAGATTTCAAATAAGAATTAACAAAAGATCCTTAGGGTTTAAATATTTTCAAACGACAGACGCTTCACACTTAGCAGATAATAACAGCTTGATATGATCGGTAAACTAGATTAACAATGCATTGAGATTGATGTAAATACCTTGAACTTTTCTTTGGAGGTGGTTTGATCGTCTTTGATTCGCTTTTCTCTGCTTTCTTGAAAACTTGGTGAGTGAAAAATGACTGCGTAAATTCTTTAAGTACACAATATACCTTATCGGGCTCTGTGCAGGTTAGGTTAAAAACATTAAATGCACTCGGTTCCACTAAACTTTCTTTCCTTTTTGCGCTTTAACTGAGTAACCAGACTTTCTTCATTTACCGACTTGACAGGCTTCCTGTATTCACCGACTTGACAGTCTTCCTGTATAGTGCTCCAAAAGACTTTGATAGAATTTCAAACTTACTAATACATCTTTAACTATGCAAATTTTGACTTAAGTACATAATAAAATAGGAACTGTTAAGATTTGACCTTTGAGAGAATGCAGTCCCTTCATACCTTTACCGATTAATTTGGAATAGGTGCACCTAACTCGGTAGGTAAGGTGCTTTCTTCATTTGACACAATTTTTTTCTTTTTCCAAATCATCTGTAATTTTTCTTTTATGTCCTCAGTGTCTCCTCTAGGTTGATCTGTACAATCTCTAGCCAAGTGTCCAACTTTGTGACAATGAAAACATGCCATACCAGGATTTCTCCATGATCTTCGGTTGTTCATTCCAAACCTTATAAAGCAGTTGGCACTTATATGTCCATATATTCCACAACATTCACACCATATCCTTGTATTGTAATCCCATGGTACTACAGAATATTGTTGGTAAGGATCTGTGTGAGTTCGGTAACCTCCAGTATTTGCTTGGTGTGCAGACCACATATAGTTCTTTTGCTTAAGCCAACACTTCTCGGTACTATGTCCATACCTATTGCAGTTTTTACAAAACCCTTTGAATTTTGCCTTCTAATAATTGTTAACAGACTTTGTCCTACATTGGTTAAATGCGTGACCATATTTATTGCAATTGTAACAATAATCATTAGACTTAGTGACATTCAGTTGCTTAACTTTTCTAATTTGGCACATGTTAGCAGTATGACCTTGATTTCCACAGTAGTTGCAAATAGGCTTCTTTCTTTTGATGTGCTTCTTGTTTCTAGCTTGCTTTGATGATTCTCCTCTCTTGGTTGTATGAATTCCCTTCTCGGTAGAGTCTTTTCCTTTGTAACCGAGTCCTGCTTCTTTGTTGGGTCTTCTTGTATTCAGCTGCTCATCCAACATCTTTGATGCTTCATAGCTCTTCTTTAGTGTTTCCTTGGATTTCTTTTCTATTTCAAGTTCATTGGTCAACCTTGATATTTCAAGTTTCAATGCTTGATTCTCATCATCTTTTAGATTTGCTTCATGATGTGCATAACCTAATTGATCTGACATATTTTGTTGAATCCCAGTCAACCTTATGATTTCATCATTCTTTTCAGATACTAATGCTTCAAGCTGTTGTTTTTCTCTTTCTAGATCTCTTACTTTATCCTCAGCTGTCCTCAATGAATCAAGATTCTCAGTCATCTGTGTTCTGAAATGTTCATATCCTCTTTTCATTGCTTTTAGCTGATCAACCATTGCTTTGTTCATTTCTTTCAATACTCCAATCATTTCTTCAGTCTCTTTAGCTATACTGTTCTCAGATGATGTCTCAATTTGTTCCACTAACTCTTGAGAGTCCTACAAATCATTAGATAATATTCTTCTCACTTTCAATGATTTTTGCATTTATCTTTGCATGTCTACAATCACTTGATTAGCATGATCCAACTCTTCTTGCAGATACACAATTTTCTGAGATTGTTTATAACCTTCCATTGATAAGATCCTTCTCTTTAGGTTGTTAAACCTTTTTCCAAGATTCAAGCTCTGATACCAATTATTAGGCCCAATATGGAAAGCTAATGTACTGAGAGGGGAGGGGTGAATCAGTACTTCAAATCCTTTTAACAACAATATGTTTACTGTTATGCATAAACCAAAACCTGTTGCAACATAACATAAAGCTAAAACAAATAAATAACAATCATACATGATCCACTCCATAACACATATATTTTGGTTACACAGAAACTCTTATTTAGAGAGAAAAAATGTATTGGGGATGGCACCCACAATTTCACTATTGCAATAATAAAGAGTGCTCGGTTAGAGCTACATGTTTAGCTATTTCTGATAGCTTACCCTATTAGGAGTATCAAGATCTGTTAGATCTACCTTGCTAAAGGATTTTACATAACTTAAACTAAATGTTGTACCTAGTTAGAGGCTTTACAATTTATAGACTTGGTTAGAGTCTTTTACCCTTTTAAAGGTTTCTCTTACAACTTCAAAATATTTCAATAAAAAATTTACAAATATCTGCAACTTTACATCTGGAATGTTATAGCAGATTCTATGTGCTCAAAATAAGATTACCTTGCTTATAGCTAACCTCGATAACCCATAAAGTAACTCGATAAACCCTTCTGTTTACTCTGTTCTTTGACTGTTCTTTGAAATCCTTCTCGGTGACCTCTGTGTCTCTATAATAGTCATAACACTTAGTGCTTTCTCATGTATTACACATGTCTTGCTTCATACACCTCTGTATATCTCTGTCTGTCACATTTTTATCCTTAATCCATGCTGTATAAATAGATCTCTTATGTCAGTGATCTGATTCATTGCTTCGATCTTACAAACATGATTTATCAAATGAATAACTATACAAAATATTTCATTGGATAAATGACCTTGAAATCATACATAATCTTTAAGTGCAATTTCCAATGTGATAACGGTTCTATGTTCCTTGATCTTGTAACACATTTTCATATGTGTGTCCAGGTTCAATGAATCTGGTAACACGTTTCACTCGGTGTATCATTATTTTTGCTCGGTAGACATGGAATGATACTCGGTAGACAACTCGGTGCATACTGGGCTTTGTGAATACTTTCTTCTTTAACCGACTGTCGACTGAATATTTTGGTAGTAGTAACCGACTAGAGCATATAGAATGACTTTGGATGTAAAACTAATGACAACTTGATAAGTAGTAGAAATAAGGATAAAAGTTTAAGTCTACACTGTCAATTCACTAAGCCCAAAATGCAAGAGAGTGAGGAAAGTAGAGCGGCTTGCTAAAGACATGGGCATTATAAAGGAAGCAATCCGTAGAGCCCGAGAGTAGAATATCCTTAAAGAGGAGGACATGATAAAATCTAATAAAATTAAACCAGTTACTCTTCCTAAGCCAAGGAAAACAAAGTCAACACCTTCCTCTGGTGCTCAAAAGCCTACCCCTCCACCAAAGCCTTAAACCAAATCATCTAGTGGAGCAGAGAAGAGAAAGAAAGGGAAGCCAAAGAGAGTCTATGTGGAAGCCATTGCAAAAGAAGAAACAAAATCTGATGAAGCAGTGAGGGAAGTTAAGAAGATTGCTACTTTTGCTAGGATAGTTAAGAAGCCACCATCAGATGAAGGTCAACCAAAAAAAAAGCCGAGAGTTGGAACCAAGCAATTTGGAAGACCTCATCCTAGAAATAAGCCCAAGTCTGAGCTTGATGAAGCTTTAAAATCAAGGAAACTTGAAGGTAAATACACTATTGTGTCCCCCATTTCATTAAGTTAGATAATTGATGAAGTAGTAAAGGAAGGGAATTTGAAGCATATATCTGAATACTATGAGAATTGTGATGGGAATGATCAAAGAGCAATAGAAGAAGCTGTTGTAGAGTATATGAATGTATATAGAAAAACCCTGATAGAATTATCATCAAGGATTCTGAAGGGTTTATATGAAATTTTGGAAGCTAGAAGGCATACGACTAGTTTAGAAGATGAGAGAATAAAAGAATATGTATTGGTTAATTTGTGCTTTGCAATTTCTAAGAGTGAAGTAGACATACTTCTTAACCTTGCAAAGAGTATATTTATAAGTAAAACCAAAGTTAATAAGATCATGTTTGGAAAAGTTGCTGAAGTGGCCAAGGAAATAAATTAAATTTTGAAACAAGTTTTGGAAAAGAACAAGTATGACATAAATCTGGTGAAAGTTGATACCCATATAGAAGTACATACACATGATGATACCTCTATTCTAGATGAGAAATAAAATGTACAAACTATAGTTGGAGATGATACTGTTGATAATGAAAAGGTTGCAGACTCCAGTGAAGCTGATCAAACTCCTTCAGTGATAAATGTTGAATCAGAAAAGGTAGCTAAGGAGGTTTGTAATGAAAAGGGAGAAGATATAGAGGAGGAAGAGAAGGAGAAGGATGGAGACAAGGTTGAGCAGATTCCAATAGAAAGAGACACTATGGACAAGGGCAAGCAATTTATTAGTGACACGGATCTCACCAAAGGGCCTATTGATCTCAACTCATTATCTCTTGTCCAAGAACTTAAGCTTGCAACACTTGCACAGGACAAAGCGAGTGAAAAATTATTGAAGTATCAATCTAAGGATAAAGAAATGATATCTATGGCTACAAGTGTACTGGAGAAAATTCTTCCATCTTTCAAGAAAGATACAATAGACTCACCCTTTGGTAAGCTGAGGAGAATGCTTAAGTCTCTAGATTCTCATTTTGTATCTTTAGAGAAATCTGTCGAAGGAAAGGTTCTAAGCCAATTCAATGCTATGCAATTAAGGATAATTTTGAAGATGGTTGAAGGTTATAGGGTTATTTTGACTTCCAGTTTGAAGGCCATTCAAGAGGCAGTAGATGAAGGCAGTAAGATTTACAAATCATATCTTCTTTTGCCTAAGTTCACAATTGAGATTGATAAGAAGATTAAGGAATGTGAAGGGCAATTAGCTGGTATATCTCAATCTTTTACCCCCCAATCAGTTTTTTCTATCAATATGGAAGCTTAGGTAATGGCTCTACTTGAAAAAATCAAGAGCCTTAATTAGGAAAAACACAAAGTAGTTGGCAGAGTCTGAAAACTAAGGAACTTAATAACTCCCCGGTTAGATACTTTGCTTAGCAGTAAATAGGATGCTATGAATGCTCTGAATAAGAGTGTTCCTTTAGATCTTAGAGGAGCTGAGATGCATCCCTATCTATTTATTTCTCTTATAAACATTTTGGAGAACCTTAAGAAAGGTTGTGATGATCACTTGCAGTCCCTGAAGATAATTTTTGTCGACATTTTTAAATTTGTGTAAGTTATTGAGTATACCCTTATACATAAATTTTGGTGGATACCTACCTTTTCCATTGATGTCAAAGTGGGAGAGAGAGGAATGAAAAATTAAGTATATTCTCAAGGGGAGCTTGTTGTTGTTGAGTTATTGAGTTGTTACATTTCTGCAATTTTGAAGTTTTACAGTGTCATTTTTCATCAAGTGTCGCCATCAATGCCAAAGGGGGAGATTGTTGGAAAGAGACACTATACCAGATGAGTTAAGTGCATGAGGAATGTTTCAGGTTTGCCATTGATGGCAAATCAGATCAGAGATCACATCCAATATATGCATAATTGATCTACCATAAGTTTTGATATCCATTTTGCTTAAGTCTAAAAGGTGGAATACTGTATGCAGCAGAGTATGAGTACATTGAGCAGAAATCAATTTTGATTGTATAGTTTTGGTTGTGATGGAAGATTTAGGTGATTGGATGTTTCAGATATCTTAATTCACAAGCCTATCCTCTGGTATTGATTCTCGTGCAAGAGAGAAGATCAAGTATCTGGTATTTTAGGAAGAACAGGTTTATTTTGGTGTAGCGTGTTATGAAGAATCTTTGGGATGATCTCGTTGATTGGTTTTGAGATCGAGGTGATTGAGCCAACATTTGTGAAGCCTATTATCAATTTTTTTAGGTCCACATATGGATTTGTAATCAGATTGAGCTGACTTATTGTTACACGTTTCATGTTGTGTGTTATCTAGTTTTTAGATCGACATGGATTTGATTTAATTTCATGGTACAAATATATAAGGTCGATTCATTTGAGAATTTTGGATACATATTTGAGTGTGGAAGGTTGTATAAGTGTTGGTGCATAGTTTCACATGCACTATCCCTGGATTGGTGCTCCTGTATTTGAAAGAGAAGAGCAGAACAAAGCAGTGAGACAAACTAGTGGGAGAAGACCTTTTGAGCTTAATCAGAACTGCATTTTATCATCTGTAGAAGCTACTCATTAGTTTAGAAATTCTTGTTATCATTTGTAATCATTTGTAGGACAATGAGACCTTTGGGGTTGTAGCCCTCTTTTATAATTGAGCAGTGAGCTCTAGGTAGTGTGCCTAAATGCATGTGCATTCCCCTCTTATAATATTATTATACTCCTAATCATAGTATTATAATATTGTGGGTCTCGATCCCATTGTGGTTTTTCCCTTTCCGGGTTTCCATGTAAAAATTATGGTGTTATGGTTTTGTGCTTTTTTGCATTTATTTTCTGCAATTTTCTTTTGTTCATTTGCATCTGGTGGTTTAAGAATCAGTTTAAGAAAGTTATTAATTGCAGAACACTAATTCACCCCCCCTCTCAGGATCATTGATTCCAAAAATTGGTATTAGAGCCTAGTACCTCTGAGGAAGCCTAACAACTTGAGGAAGATATGGAATAGTGAATCAATAGACTCTGGTTTGGTGAAAGAACTTATTGTGGCACTTGAATACCTAGATGTAGCAAGGACAGAAGCAAGTAACCTAAGAAGAAATTTGAGTGATGCTGAAATTTTCATTGAATCATTGAAAGAACAAGTGAACACATTTAAAGAGAAGAGAAAGGAGTTTATGGAAAAATTAAAGGAGAAAGAAGAGCAAAGCATTGATGATCAAGTTCTGAAAGACAAGATAGATGAATGTAAAAAACTTTCTAGAGATAATGTAGTCCTGGAGAATGAAATGAAATCCATTGTGGTGAAGTTGACAAATGAGATTGAAGACATGAAGAAGAATGAAGAAAGTTTGACTCGGTCATTGAAGGATAGATTTGATGAATGTTGCAGATTGAATCATGAAAATGAGCTATTAAAGCTTGAATTGATACAATCCAACAATAATGAGCAAGAGCTTGAAAGACAAATCATAATTCGGAGAGATGAACTTACCATTGCTAATGAGTACAAAGAAAAATTCAATGCTACAAATTTAGAAGAATAAAGGAGATATGGGAGGACTTGGATTTGAGAAAGGAGAGAGCTCTAGATCTAGTTAAAGAAATCATCAGAAGAAAAAGAGATCTCTAGTAAGACAACCTAATGCTTATAAATTCAATGTTAAATGTTTTGTTTGAAATAAATTTGATCATATGGCAAGTCAATGTAGAAATAGGGAAAATTTGAATAATTCGTCATTCTTTAGACAACGTGTCAATCGCAATAAATATGTTAATAAGTCAGTTGAATGTAGAAGTATGGTGAATAGGAGAAATGTCAGATGCTATGCTTGTGGAAGATTTTGACATATTGCTAACCAATGTAGATCAAGAGGAAATGAAAGTAATTTCATGCCTAATCAGAGAAACAATATTGTTTGCTATGCTTGCAACAAATCCGGTCATATTGCAAAATTTTGTAGAAGAAAGAATATGAGAAAGAATGCTCCGGTGGACAAGAAAAAATCAAATAACAAGGGTAAAGATAAAGGTTGAAGAGATCAAAGAGAAACACAAGAAGATGTGGGTTGAAAAAGATGATTCAAATGCAGTAGATGAGTCCACACTTGATTCCAGTATTGGAGCCTCATTCAGTAACTAAGGCAGTTGGCCTTAGGGGGAAGCTTTTCATGCATATCCTTAAAACCCCCTTTTTGAGATCTCTAATCGGTTGTGGAAGGTTGAAGATGATTGTATATTGTTGTGTAGATGATCCAGAGAGATATCTAGAGGATTTCATGGCAATTTGATTCTCTAATACAATATTCATGAGATACAAAGTATTCGGGAGAACTTTAGGGTTGAACATTTATTGCACCTTAAAGTTAGGTATTCAGAAGATAAAAGGGCATTTTAACTTTCATTTCTCACAACGTGTTCAAAGAAAAATAGCAGAAGAGTGTGGTGAAGAAGATTGTATATCTAAACCAAAGCTTGTGAAGATTTGACGAAGAGTTCTTGCATCTAGTTGAAGTCAAAAAGGTATTTTCTGAGTTCGATTTATTTGTTCATAACCTAGAATTTGATAGTGACACCATCTAGTTCTAGTGTGGTGACTCCATTTGTTGTTGAGATAACTGATAGGGCAAGGCCATAATTCAAGAAAAATCTATACAAATTGATGGAAGATGATCTGAATGGAGCATTTTCATCTGTTTCATATGGGGTTTTGCGCATTGAAGATATTAGGGCATACATCAACTACAATATTGATGAGCTTGGGAATATTGAAATGCTATCTCTATACACCAAGAACATGATAGATGGTATGGGAAACCTTAAACCATATTTGAAATCTCTGCACAAGATAAGGGTTTCATTCAATTTGTGAACTTTTTGATTTTCGACGAACCTGAATGGGTAAGGTACATTTTGAGCAGGGTCAATCATGAATTCATATGGCCTGATAAACCATACAATATCACCAAGAATGCAACTGGTGATGTTCCTAGTCTTAGAAATGTGAAGAACACGACAGTGACTGAGGTAACCGATTCCCAACATGATAGCAGATTGATGACATTAAGTGACATTATTTAATATGATGTCAGATTTTCCTCCATGGTGATAGGGTACAAGGTAAATCAATCTAGCAGAGAAAACTCGGTCTCTGGTAGGAAAATTTATGTAGCCTATCAAATTATTAATGAGGACAAGTTGTATGATTTGTGCAGAGTACTTCTAAGTGAGCTAATGTGCAATTTGAAGAAGATAAAATAGGACAAGAAGCATGTCTTTAAGTTTGGCACTTTGATTATCTGTTTATCCTTCTACTTCATGAAGGAGATCCTTGGTATAGGAAAAATTCAATGGTCATATGACAAACCGGTGGTGGTGTAGATCAATGAAGCCTTACAAGGATTAGGAGATGCTCAAGTACAAAAACCTATCCTATGGGGTTACTTCAAATCCTTCCAAGGCATGATGAAGAGTAAGGAAAGGATCCTAAAGGAGATTGTAGAGAAATATGAGGACACCATATGGTTCATGGTGGAAATTGACCAATGCCTAATGGGAGCTGTTGAACCAAGAACAGTGTGGATCATGCGCATGGGGTATGAAGTTGAATCAAATATTCTTGATGCATATGCTCAATATCTTTTGAGCAAGCTAATGGATGAAAAGGAATAAATATTTGGAACACATAAGGAGAAAAGTTTAAGTTAACCTTGTAGTTCACAAGACCCCACCTCTTGACTAGAACCCTTATATGTGTCTTTGTTTATCGATGGATATAGACTAAGTAATTGTATTACTAATTCTGGAGCCTCAGAAAATGTGATGCTTGCCCAAGTAGCACAAGACCTAGGATTGTCTATTACCTCCTCTTAGGATAAATGTTATTCCATGGATGGTTCTATAGTTCCTATTATAGGACAAATTAAAGATGCATAAGTAGCCTTAACTGCTTTTCCTAAGAAGAGGTTGAAGTTGACTATATTAGTGGCTAATATTCTTTCTAGTTATGGAGTGCTTCTGAGTAGAATATTTTGCAAAGACTTGGGAGGGGAAATACAAATGGATTGGTCCTATGCCTTAATCCCATTGGAAGGGAAAAAGATGTGTCTGAACCTTGAGCCCTAAGCCAAATTTATGATACTAAAGTCTATTGACCCCAGGGCAGATATTTTGTTTGTAGGAACTGGACCTGGTACTTACATGCATTCTTCTACCCCGAGTGACAGTCCAGATCAAATCAATCCCAATTTGATAAATGAGTTATGGACACTAGAATTTGATGGAAGTTGTGCTAATGCTGGATCAAAATAATGGGTAGTTCTAGTGTCACTAGATGGTTATAAATTCCCTTTTTCATTTAAATTGGATTTTTCCAATACCAACAATACGACAAAGTACAAGGCCCTACTACTTGGTCTAGGTCTGGCCAAAGAAAAGGGGATTAAGAAACTGAGAGCCATGGGGGATGCTGAATTGATTGTAAAATAGATCAAGAAAGTTTGCACTGTAAAGAACGATTGACTAAGACATTACAGGAATAGAGTCTAGGATTGTATCAAGATGTTTGATGCTTTTTCTATTTTGTCAGTTCCAAGAAGTGAAAATACTAGAGTTGATTCCTTGGTTGTCTCAGCTTCATTACTTCTGTCACATCCTGATTTTGTAGATAAATACTTTCAAGTAGAAGTTGTATACCAATCTAGTTTTCTTGATAATAATGACCATTGGTATTTTTTTAATGATGATCAACAGATCATCGAATTTATTGAAAAGTCTCGGTCTTTTTCCCATTGCTATTTTTAAGGTAGTAGTGATGAAATCAATGATGTGTTGGAAGAAAATGTTCTTGTTTCTGATGGGAAGGAGACCAAAGTTGTGCAATTAAAGGGAAATAAGATACCTAAGGGGTTAGTTTTTCTTGAAGACCTGTTCAATAGAAATGATCAGTATTTGAAGTAGAAGGGTAAATCCTTTGATCATTTTGTTCCACCTTTCAATCAATCTTGATCATTTTGTTCCACCTTTCAATCAATCTTCACCAATTTTCTATAAATTGAGCATCCAATCTCCATTTTCAACAATCACAAACTTTGAATCTTTGTGTCACTTGCAGGTTACCAGCACAATATCTGAGAGCCATCATACCACGAAGAGGAGAAGAGCAATGGAAGCGATATGTCATCTTGGGATAGGGAGTTTTATTGAATGATTTTAATTCCTATTTCTTAATTGCATTATTTCATTGGTTTTATGTTTGAATTGCTTAGATAGTTAAGGATTTCGTGATTGTCCTTATTTCCTATTTAGCAATGGTATCTTTGAGCATAGCACATTTTGGTGAACCCAATGTGAACTAACAACAATTTAACCTTTTTCTGTGTTCTTTGTGATTTTTGCAGATTGTGCAGATTTTTTTTTTTTTTGCAGGTTGCACGAATTTTGAGAAAAGATTTGCCGTCACGCAATCAAGCTTACATCGTCACGCAATCGCATAGACAAAATCACGCAATCGCCCTTTCTAGGTCACACATCCGCAGGGTTAATTACTGTTTTATTTTTCTTCTATCTGTTATTAATTTTGTATAATTCTGTCTTAAATTTGGTTAATCAGGGATCAAAATTATTTTTTTATTTCAGGATTTGATTAACAAATTTTATGGCATGAAAAGTTCAGTTCAAAATTTCAGGTGCGAGAAGGACGAAACAACAAAGGAGGGAAGCTAAACGATATCAGAAATTTCTCCAAGCAGAAAAATTGATACAGGATTCGGAAGAACAACTGGCCTTAGATAGATATAATAGCCTAGTTCTTTCTTATACAGTTAAATATGATCTAATCAATATTGAATGGATGATGAGGGATTTGGCTAGGGCTTCACAATTGGTTTCGCAGGTTCCTGATTGGGTTTAGTTTTCTTGTTTTTTCCTAATTTTTGTTGTTATCTATATTCTATCATGCATTCGCTGTGTCATATTTATGCATTCACTTTGTCAAATTCATGCATTCGCTCAGTAAGTATCACGCAATCGCTCAGGTAGTATTACGCAATCGCCTCTGTCAAGTTCTCAGTTTATGTTTTCTGTTGGTTTATTTTGCTAATAATCTTCTGTTTACAGCTTGTGGCGGATCCGCAAAGAGGATTAGATTAGTAATTTTGTATGCACATCTCACAACAGTTAAAATTGACATGCATGGATAATCTCACACTTCAATTTTTAGTGCTTAAAATCAACAACAGTTAAAAAGGACATGCATGGATAATCTCACACTTCCATTTTTAGTGCTTAAAATCAACAACAGTTAAAAAGGACATGCATGGATAATCTCACACTTCGTTGTTGGTGCTTAAAATGAACATGGGCTAAAATTGACATGCGTGTATCTCACACTTGGTCTTTGGTGCTTAAAAATCAAACAAATGGTTAAAATTGACATGTATGCCTTCATTCTTGGATTTGGTCTTTAAAATTGACATGCACATGTGGATCTAACACCTAAATTTGGGCTATAAAAAGAATTTGAATCAGGATACATTAGATTAAATCATTTTTCTTTTTCTTAAGGGAAAAGAACTTTTCATTGTGTCTGGGGTGGACCTACTGTTGCACTAACTGACTTTCTACCCGCCATCGGGCCCATGGGAGAAAGAAGGAAGGTGACAACGACATCCAAATTTTCTTTTTGTTCTACGTAGTGAGGGGTATCTTTGACTGGGGATTTCATCACCTCATAGAGGTACTTCGAATTGGGATGCATTGGGGATATCATCTCTCCCAGCGTACTCTCGAGCAGGTTTTTCGAGCCGCTATATAAATATACTGGTCAGACGACTAGAGTGTTGAGTGAATTCGACATATGTGGGGGCCTTCCCTGCACCGATAAGCTCAACTAAAGCCTTAAGTGGCTTTCTCTGATAATCCGTCATTGGATCGGGATCCCTTGAAACCTAATACTAAGAACCAAATTAGTTGCCAAAAATCCTACATTCAGTGGTTCCGGGAGTGTGGATCGTACCCCATACATACCCCTCATGTACCTTACATTATGAGATAGAAATCCCTCGGTGATAAGATCTTCAGATCTTCGGGGTAAGAGAGACTGGTATGCCCGAGAAGTGTGTGTCGTGGAGTGGAGCCAGTGCTGCCAGACTCTCTATCTGTCCATCTTGTTTTGGTATTTTGTTGCGGGGGCCTCACTGAATGGTGTCCAATATCCAGCCTAAGATTGTATTCCATGCTTTTTTATGTATCATTGTGATAGACCAGTATTGAGTCAGTCCCTTGGGCTATTTCAGGCCCTATCCCATGTATCTCCAATTTTTTTGAGATTGTATGAAAATTGAGTCAGTCAGCTATACATACCTACCAACCATTGTTCTCAGACTTGGAAAGCTGCAAAACATTATCCTACACACGAAGTTACCAAAAAAAAAGTCCATTTTGAAATGGATTTTCAAAACGTCCTTACATACTTGTGACCATAGGTAGTCCCATTTGTGTCCTCATTGTCGTCCATAGTCTTTTGCATTGTCCCAATCACATCCTCATTATCATCCTACATCTTTTGCATAGTCCTAATCATGTCCTCATTATTGTCCTACGTCTTTTGCATAGTCCCACTTACATCCTCATTATCATCTTAAGTCTTATGCATAGTCCCACTTACGTCCTCATTATCATCATAAGTCCTTGCATAAGTCCCCACCTATGTCCTCATTATCATCCTAAGTCCTTGCATAGTCCCCACTTATGTCCTCATTATCATCCTAAGTCCTTGCATAGGTCTTCATTTACGTCCTCATTATCATCCATAGTCCTTGCATAGTCATTATATAGTCCACATTATCATCCTCATATATGTCCTTGTCTAGACCTCATATACGTATGTCTTAGATCATCATCATTTGCATAATCATCCTAGAAAGTCATACCCCAAACATCCAAAACATAATAAGACGATCAATCAATCTCAACCTCAACTCAAACAAGTTGGTCAAGATCAATCAAACATTGTCACATCCAGAGAAATGGAGAAAACATCTTACATGTTGTGATCCTAGGTCCAAACCAAACAAGAAAACATCATGGATTGGCATTATACATTTCATGGGGAAGGTGGACGATTCATCCCTTCCATTCCTATTCCATCACCATCAATAGAAATATTAGCTCAACAAATCAAAACTTTTTAACAACAAGTGATAGACATGGCTAGTCCTGACAACCATAGGGGCTGGTTAGAAAACATGATGAGAGAAGTGATAGCCACGAGGGGATCAATATCAGACCAACCTTCTTATTCTTGTGAGACCATTCAAACAAGACAACCTTTATTCTTCAACAAATTCGTTCCTACCTCAGTTCAATCAACATTAGAGTCATGTAAAACTTCTTTTTCTTTCAACCCACTATATCAATCATACCATTCACACCAACCCAACAATCACATCCCTTTCAACCAAAATCAAACCCCATTCAACCAAAGTCCAAATCAAAATTCACACCAACCCACCAATCAAACCCCTTTCAACCAAAATCAAATCCCATTCAACCAAAGTCCAAAACAAAACTCACACCAACCCAACATTCAAACCTCTTCCAACCAAAATCAAACCCCCTTCAACCAAAGTCCAAATCAAAATTCATTTAACCAAAATCAAACAACTTTCACCCAAAATCAAATCCCCTTCAACCAAAGCCCAAATAAACCATATCTATCCACCATTTCATCATCCCCTAAAGTCACACAAGACCAATCCATGCCATGTCTCTCTAATAACACAACCTCCCAAGGGATATCCATAGCACAAAACCAATCCAATCCAAGTCATGATTTAGAGAGTCTCATTCAAAATCCTTTCTCATCAAGTCAAAAGGTTGAAACATTCCAAGAATCTCCCATGAATATCCAAACTCCTTCCCTGTGTCAAGAGGATGATCCAAAATCAGAAGAAATGAGTCCCGAAACAAATAAAGATCAAGAACAACCACTTCCATCCTACCCAATTTTTGATCAAGATCCCACCGACCAAGAATCTTATGATGATCCCCTTGCTCTTTTCTATTCCATTCATAATGACACCCTTTCATCTCAAGAACAAAGTGTCCTTCCAAGTCCCATCCAACGTCCACCTCCTAAACAAGATCAAGACATCCCTTCCATCCTTCCTGATAATCCCTTTCCAAGACAAGATCAAATCATACCTTTACCTTCATGTCTTAAACAAGATCCCATTATTTCTCCAAATCTTGGTCAAGGTCCCTCCATCCCTTCATCTCCATGTCATAATCCTCCATGTTCTTCACAAGATTTCCTCTCAAATAAACTTGTCATTTCTCCTCATGATCCCAATCCCTCTACACAAGTTGTTCACGAACCCCTTATTAATGAAATCACCAATCCAGGTCATACTACACAGAACAACTTGTCAACAATTGTTTCATCATCTTATTCAAGCACAATCGTAACACCAGTTAATGAGATCAACACCTAGTTGACTTCATCATCCTCTTCAAGTGCATCAATAAAAATAGGCATAACACCCGCTCATGTCACAACTTCAAAACTAGAATCAATTGGCCTCATACACCCACACTTGATAGACTGTGGGCAAGAGAACCTACCACAATTGGATTTCTTTGAAAATGATAACGTTATAGCTGAATTCATGGGTTCTAGAGCTATATTTCCCTCTGACGATCCACAAAATCTAAAAACTAAAGAAATCAACATTGGAGATGTTAAACGTGTACCCCCAGCTGAGTCCTTATATCCTATTGAAAAACACATCTTCATCCGACTCTTCAAACAAAGACAAATGAACTACCTACACAAATATTATACCTAAAGGCTGGGTTAGTTTAGGTTTTACATTCCGTATTGCATATCATATCATTTAAAACACTGCATTACATGTAGTTTCCTTTTTTAGATGCATCACATTCTCAAAGTTTCTGCATTTTCATATAGCAGCACAAATAAAACAAGGCAATTGTCCAATTTTATCAGTTGTTATGCATTCAAGAGAAACAAGGGTCATCTCCTTTCTTAGATATTTGGACATGAAGTCTTTGAGGTTCTAAGGTCATTCATTTTCAACATTACCCTGTGACGACGCTTTACTTATGGTAGGGTAGTGATTTCACTATTTGAGACTTGTTAACCTAAAATCTATCAATTGCTATATCTCACATATTAATAAGATCTCTAATTCATTCTAGACACCTAGTTGATCATATGACTAGTGAAAAATCTAAAATTCTACTTCAGCGCCACTGTAATTATCACACCCAAGTAGGTTTCATTACTTACAAGTCAAGGCAAGAAAATAAAAATAAAAAGAGCTATGCCAAATATCCATCTAAAGGCAAAAAGAGAAATGATATATAACTGAAATATCATGTATACAAATGCGATAAAAAAGATTGACTATGGGAACATGCAAGTAACTCCAGCAGGGGTATGAACGCCTACTGGCAATGGAGCAATATTTGAGAAATTATAGTCTATAACCTTGTCGGAGCTCTCAAGGCTTGCTGGCAGCGAGGCTCTATTCGGGATGCTTTTGAAGTTAGAAAAATCATGTAGCTAGTCATATAGGATGCTAAGGATCTTTAGTGAACACAAGAGCGGGAATTAACGCATCTGCACACACATGGGCAAACAAAGATCAAAGTTTCAAGAACCAATGGGGAAGTTTTCCGCCTCTCCATTTGTAAATCCTAGTCACTAAGTGTGTTGAGATGAATGTTTCGAAGGGCCTTAGAGATCGATTGACCACTTATCTATGAAATGTTTTGCGCCTCCATTTCAATTAGTGTATTCAAATGCAAAAAAAAAACATAGTTAACCTTGTTTGAATAGGAAATGCATCTTCATCCTGCACGTTGCATTCATATAGGTCATGTCAAAAATTCTTTGTCTCCACACTGTAGCGTCCTAAAATTGCGACACTTGCAATTTCGACTGCATTTCGGTCTTCACGATGGCGACGCAACACGCAACCTGAATGGAGACCCCGAAACCTGATTATGACACTGAAAACTGCATTTTTCAAGCACCCTGGCCTGAACTTCCTTGCACCCTGCTGTCCCGGGAGGTGGGACCAGAGCGCCCAGCGCCCTGGTCCCTGGGTCCTATTTTGGGCCCGGTCTCCTAAGGGGTCTCGGGTCTTTTTGTTTGCAAATTGGAAATTAACTTTCCTGGTCGGCCTAAGGTCAGGAAAATCAGTCTATCAGCCCTAATTGACAAGTATATAAACTACATTTTTCTCTCTCATTTGGAGATAACACATACATGACGGAAAAAGCGTGGAAACTATACTCAAGCATTCAAGCATTCAAGCATTCCTTCAAGCAATTGATCATTTCAAGTCTCCATTCAAGGCTAAGTGTTGCATTCAAGACAAGGATTCAACCATTGAAGAGGAGATTACATACTACATGCTACATACAACATACAACATCTAAACCTTCACACATAAGGATACAAACATCCTTAGAACAAGGTATTAGTACTTGTTTTACAGTCATTTACATTTACAGCTCTTGCTCATTTCTTGGTTAATTCCAAAACCGGGGTTTGACCTAAAGGCAAACCCCTAATCCCTAACCCCCCAATCGTCTTCGCTTTTCTGTGTGTAGGTTGCAGGTACGCAGCTGAAATTGAAGATCTAGAATCCTTGTGCAGAGACGAACAGATCCCCCTTCGTTTCGCAGATTTTTCGGAGGACCGTGGCGCCGGGCGCCATCATCCCGACAACTTTTGCTCAAATTTGCAGGACAGCGCCGTATCGACATTTCACTGCTAATTCCAGGTCTGCAGCTTCATACTGTATTCCTATCTCAGTTTATAAGCGAATCTTTGTCACTTTCTATGCATTCCTAGCTTAATTTTTCTATCAACATTCTTTACAAAAGAGGGTAGCCTTGTTGTCATAACCCTTGAAACTCATTTAGCATCCAATCTTGCATTGTGTGGGATTGGATCTTGTGGGTTTCAACCCCTCTTTTGAATGTAAAGTCTCTCCCCTAAGTGAAAACCATCGAATCCTAGCGAACCTCCCTTCTCTCTCCTCGGAGTTGGAAGAGGGGAGAGCAACTAGGGTTCGATCGCGATTTTCCGCTTTACATTTTGGTGAACCCGACATGAACATCCTTTCTGATTTTTCATGCTTAGATCTGAAAAAATTGATTACATTTCCATGTTTGATCTTTTGCAAAATTTTAGAGGTGATTGCATAAAAACCCTAAAATTTCTTTTTAGTAATTAAGCTTGTGAAATGTCTAAATGTTAATGCTTGTTTCAGATCTATCCTTCTATCACAAATTATCAATTCATATTTGTGCTTTAATTTTGAAAATTAAGTGGTTAAGTGTCAAAACCCTAATTTTTGAAACCCTCTTGATTCAACCTTTGTCTGACAATTTGACCGATCAAAACATCTCCAAATCAGCTGTAACTTTGGATTCCGCAATAAAATCACAATATCTTTCATCCCTGAAAATTTGGAAAAAAGTTGCGAGGACCGTGGCGCCGAGCGCCATCGTCCCCGACATTTTTTTTGAAATTTCGGGAGCAAGATCTTACTGTATTTTCCTGCTAAAATCCAGAATTTTGGCTGATTTTATCAATTTTAACACCTTCAAAATTACAGTCAAAGTTGGTCTTGTGATTGCTTGGATTAAGGTTTTTAAACATTCAAAAATCATTGAAACTGAAATTTTGTGTCAAAATTGTGTTCTTACTGTCCTAAATCTGAAAAGTGTGTTAACATTCATTAAAAATTTCAGTGCTTTATTCAAATTCTTGCATTTCGTGACTTTTGAAATTAAGTGCTTAATTACAACAACTTTGATTTCCGCTTTCAAAATTGAATTTTGCGTGAAATTGAGTCAATTTTTAAATTTCAAAATTTGCATTGCTTTCGGTATTCCCTCTAAAATCATAAAATTCAAAATTTCAGTTTCCCTCTCTTTTTCAAAATTCAAATTTTTGCATTTTTCGACAATCTTGGTAGGGTTCAATTTCGAGATTGCAACTTTAATTTGGCCTATCTACAGATCGTAAAATCACTCATTTTTTTCAGATTAGCTCTAAAATCATCATAACTTTCATCCCTACAAATTTCGAAAAAAGTTGTCGGGACCGTGTGCACTCCGAAGCGCCACGGTCCCTGACATTTTTTTTGAAATTTCGGGAGATTGTCCTGATTGTATTTAACAGCTTAAATCCAGAAGATTGGCTGATTTTACTGAAAATTGCTACCTCTAAATTCAAAACTTTCTCTCTCTCTCTAGTGCATGAGTTTTACAACAATAAGCCCTACTTACACTATTCCCGTTAGACGAAGCCGTAGAATTAAGTCTTTCCGAGGTTTAATTACCGAGGAGATGGAACCTAATTTGAATAGCCTTTTTAACGAGGACATGGGTAATTCCTCTAATCCTCCTAATGATGAAGAAGCTCTCCATGAGGTTTCTGAAGAACAAATTTCGAAATTGGATAACCAATTTGACGATTTTCGACAATGGATGTCTCAAGATTACCCTGATAGTCAAGCTCTTCCTTTAATTGAGGGTCTAAAATGTATGCTTCAAAGTGATAAGAATGGAATTGATATTTTGCGTGGTATTGCACACATTGTGGATTCGAATGTGATGCCTATGAAGAGTTGTGCTGAAAATTTGGGTTATACACAACCTCCTACTCAAGTCAATCATTCTATTCCTTTGATGACTTCTATTGCTAGCATACCTACCTTTACATCAAACATAATGGCTACTTCTACACAAGACATTCCTCCTGTGATCACTAGTCATGGGGGCAATCCCTCTTCTTCGATTAACCCTCTTCCTTCATTCAATCCGACTTCTTCATTCATTTCTTCAATGAGTGTTCCTATTATATCTTCGCAAATGAACATGACGCAAGGGGGCAATTCATTTAACCATTCCATTCCTCCTTGTAGTATTCCTCCTGTCCAATCATCTCCTATGACTAATTATCATAGGGTCCCACCACCTTACTCTTTGCCTTCTTTCAATAACATAACACCTCCATCTCAATCTAACACATCTAATATGAACTCTTCGACTGAAGCGACCATTAACAATCTTGCACAAACTGTCTCTTCTTTACAGCAACAAATTGCCTCTATGAATCAATCTAAGTTTAGTGTGCCCACATTTGATGTTGCGAGCCCACTTTCTCTTGACATTGTTCAAGCTATTCCTCCTAAACATGTCGAAATCCCGCATTTGGAACTTTATAATGGTAAAGGAGATCCTCTAACACATGTTAAGACCTTTCAAACAATCTGTACTGATTTTGCATATGACCCAAGGTTGCTTGCAAAACTATTCACTAGAACATTAAGAGACAAAGCCCTACAATGGTATTGCTCGTTGCCTTCCTATTCTATTACTTCTTTTGAACAACTTGCAAATGCTTTCATTCAACAATTTCAAAACAATATAAGTCCTAAAGTTACTTTGATTGATTTAATGCATTGTAAACAAGGTGTTAAAGAAAAAGTGACTGATTTCATTGGTAGATATAAGCATTTGTATGCTCAAATTTCTTTTCCAGTGCCTGACAATGATATTCAAAGAATCTTTATTTCTAATTTACAAAAAGATATTCGAGACAAACTTCTGTTTTCTGAGTTTACTTCTTTCCAACAGTTGTGTGCAACTCTTCACAATTATCAACTAACTGTGAGTCAAATGGAACAATCACATCCTATGGCTCCGAGTGATAAGGGTGATAGCAGTCAACAACCATTTGGGAAGTTTAAACTGAACAGAGATTCCATCAAATTCAATGAAAACATCATCAACAACAATGTGAATGCAACATCAGGTGTGCCTCCTATTGCTAAATTTTTCAAGAAAGAAAGAAAGTATACTCCTTTGAATGAATCATTGCATAGTATTATGAATAAGTTATTGGAACAAAATGTGCTTACTCTTCCTCCTATAAGGCAAATTGATCCTGCAAAGATTACTTCACCTTATTTTGATAACAAAGCCTTTTGTCAATTTCATCGTCAGCCTGGGCATGATACTGAAAAATGTTTTTCTTTAAAGGGTAAAATTCAAGATTTGATTGATAATAATACTATTTCTGTTTCTGGAGTGAATGATAAAGGCAATACATTTGTAGCTCCTCCTAATCAAAATCTTCAGATTTTCACTGGTCCATTACCTTCTCATACCTCTAATGCGATTGAGACTAATGATTCCTCTTTTTCATCTGATGGTCTTGTGTCTATGGCTCCGAATGTGATTAACTTTGTAGAGCAGCAAGAAAACCCTAAAGAACCTTCCATCACATTTAATTCTAGTGAAACCATTAGGGCACCTGATGGTCCTTTATACATAGTTGCAAAAGTCAAGAATACACCTTGCCGTGGAGTGCTTATTGATCCTTCGTGCATGGTTAATGTTATTACTGAAGAATTTCTTTTTACTTTGCAATTGTATCAAGTGATATATGACAAAACAGATGTGATTGTGAAACTATTTGATGCATTTTCTTCTCCTGCAATTGGTTCTATTACATTGCCTATTGAGGTCCATAACAAATCCCTTGATGTGAACTTTGCTATTATTCCATCTTCCGAACAATTTCGTGTGAAGCTTGGCTATCCTTGGCTATCTTCCATGAAAGCTATTGCTTCTCCTATTCATAAGTGTTTAAAATTTCCCCATAATGGTGAAGTTGTTACTGTCAATCATAGTCTCTTTAAACCAGCTGAAAGAACTTCTAGTGTTCCTATTGATTACTTTTGGCCTAAACAATTCCAATCTCTTCCTCCACGAAGTGATCATCTTTTCAAATCTTATCAAAAGTGGAAAACAGATATGATCCTATCTTTAAGTGAACCTAGAACACCTAAACTTGACATTCCTATCATTCTTGAGAAGGAAGTTCTTCCTTTGAAAGATAAAACTAATGTCTTTCCTCAAGAAGATTCCCAACCCATCCCTATGGATGTGACTATGTCTATATCTAATAAACTTCCTAAAAATAGACCTATCCCTCCTCGTCATGATGGACTTGGTCTCCTTCCTAAACCAAATATTCTTCCCTTATATGGAGCAGTTCCTCCTCCTTCTTTTTATAGAGAGAAGAGACCTTCTTCTTCTCCTATTATCCAGCCTAAGAGACCACAACCTAAACACCCAAGTGATAGGGATGAGAACATTCCTCCTCCTCAATCTTCTTCACTTCCTACTAAGACTAGATGCAATCGTTCTGCACGCGAACGTTGATGAAAGCGTCGTCTTAGAGCTCAAGCAGCTGCTTCTCAAACTTTGCCATCTCCAAAAACACCTTCAACAAGCATTATTCCATTTTCTCCTCAGTCGGACATTGAGCCTAAATCTCCTAAACATAAGATGCATGATGGTCTTGATCCTGTGCGAGTTAAAGATCCTATTTTTATAAATCTTGATGATGATATAGATGAAAATGTTATTCATGATGAAAATGTTACTTCTCTTGCTTCTGATAGTGAATATGAACTTGTTGATATTGATAACCATTTATCTAACGAATTTTCTAAAGCACTTATCCTAGCTCGTAGACAAGAACAACGTGGCTCGGAACATGAACATAGCCCTTGTTTGGATCTTGTGATAGCTCCATCTGCTGTGTTGGATGTTCCTCCTCTAGCGTGTTCCCTGCCTTCCCGAAACATTGATCAGCAAGATCGGGGGGTAGATGACGTGCTAGACTAGTTTCATTAGCATAGCAGATTCTCTCCCCCTCTCTTTTGTTACTTCTTCTATATGTTACTCTCATTCTTCTATTTGTTGTCCTTAGTGTTGTCTACTTGAGGACGATGCAAAGCATTGAGATCTCTTTTGGTCTCTCTCATGTTGACTCAAAAGACACATGTGTTCCCTTCTTCTAGGTGACCTTCCTTGATTGGGGAATGAAGAACAATTATGCATACATACATATGATACATATACATGAATTATCATACAGCATACTGACCCCGAGGAAAGCGAAGTCACCTCGTGCTTTGTGTTTTGTGTCTATTATCCTTGGGTTTATCTCACACTTGGGGGCTAAATCCTTGCGATAACGTGCTCCTTTCCTTTCTCATTTCTTATGTGTATCACTACGTTAAAACAATCACCCCCGGTGAGGCGTGTGCGATCGCTTTAACCTAGGGGGGCATACATCCCGTTCATATCTTTTCAAGATACTTGAAAATTTCTTGGCAAATTTAACCTTGCCTTGAAAATTTTTGATATCTTTCTTGCATGACTCATAGTGAGGGAACCTTACTACTGACAGTCATGGTTCTTCCTCGTGATCTTCCCTTTTACTTTGTCAATCGAAGTCGTAAGATCCTTAGTCCACTGGGGGCTTGGTGTGTCTTGCCTCCTTGACATGGTGAAAGTCTTTCAATGTTGTTTCCTTGTACTTTACCGGAAGTATGAGCATACATACTCCCGCTAAAGTGGGGGCTAAATGTAGCGTCCTAAAATTGCGACACTTGCAATTTCGACTACATTTCGGTCTTCATGATGGCGACGCAACATGCAACCTGAATGGAGACCCCGAAACCTGATTATGACACTGAAAACTGCATTTTTCAAGCACCCTGGCCTGAACCTCCTTGCACCCTGCTGTCCTGGGAGGTGGGACCAGAGCGCCCAGCGCCTTGGTCCCCAGGACTATGGCGCCCAGCGCCCTGGTCCCTGGGTCCTATTTTGGGCCCGGTCTCCTAAGGGGTCTCGGGTCTTTTTGTTTGCAAATTGGAAATTAACTTTCCTGGTCGGCCTAAGGTCGGGAAAATCAGTCTATCAGCCCTAATTGACAAGTATATAAACTACATTTTTCTCTCTCATTTGAGGATAACACATACATGATGGAAAAAGCGTGGAAACTATACTCAAGAATTCAAGCATTCAAGCATTCCTTCAAGCAATTGATCATTTCAAGTCTCCATTCAAGGCTAAGTGTTGCATTCAAGACAAGGATTCAACCATTGAAGAGGAGATCACATACTACATGCTACATACAACATACAACATCTAAACCTTCGCACATAAGGATACACACATCCTTAGAACAAGGTATTAGTACTTGTTTTACAGTCATTTACATTTACAGCTCTTGCTCATTTCTTGGTTAATTCCAAAACCGGGGTTTGACCTAAAGGCAAACCCCTAATCCCTAACCCCCCAATCATCTTCGCTTTTCTATGTGTAGGTTGCAGGTACGCGGCTGAAATTGAAGATCTGGAATCCTTGTGCAGAGACGAACAGATCCCCCTTCGTTTCGCAGATTTTTCGGAGGACCGTGGCGCCGGGAGCCATCGTCCCGACAACTTTTGCTCAAATTTGCAGGACAGCACCGTATCAACATTTCACTGCTAATTCCAGGTCCGCAGCTTCATACTGTATTCCTATCTCAGTTTATAAGCGAATCTTTATCACTTTCTATGCATTCCTAGCTTAATTTTTCTATCAACATTCTTTACAAAAGAGGGTAGCCTTGTTGTCATAACCCTTGAAACTCATTTAGCATCCAATCTTGCATTGTGTGGGATTGGATCTTGTGGGTTTCAACCCCTCTTTTGAATGTAAAGTCTCTCCCCTAAGTGAAAACCATCGAATCCTAGCGAACCTCCCTTCTCTCTCCTCGGAGTTGGAAGAGGGGAGAGCAACTAGGGTTCGATCGCGATTTTCCGCTTTACACACACGTATTCTGTAGATCATTATGTCATACAGATCTGCACATTGGGGGCATAACTGAAAAAATCCTAAAAATCAGTTAAAGTCCTGAAAAAATCCCAAAAAATCAGTTAAAGTCCTGAAAAAATTCAAAAACAATTGAAAAACTCAAAATTCAAAAACAATTGAAAAACTCAAAATTCAAAAATAATTGAAAAACTCAAAATCCAAAAACATTGGAAAACTCAAAACCCAAAAACATCCATATAACGTCCTGAAAAAATCATCCAAAAACAGTCAAATACGATCCTGAAAAAATCAACCATAAACATTCAAATATCGATCCACATAATCCAAAAACATCAAAAAAGCTCTTGGAAAAGAACTAAAAATAAAAAATTAATCAATCAGAAAAACTTGTAATAACATGTCTCATGAGAAACAAATACCCTAGCAGATATCCAGCAAACACTTCACACAAAGTTAACAAAGGATACGACTATCTAGTCAAACATCTGCAATCAACTAATCAAACTATTGTAAAGCGGAAAATCGCGATCGAACCCTAGTTGTTCTCCCCTCTTCCAACTCCGAGGAGAGAGAAGGGAGGTTCGCTAGGATTCGATGGTTTTCACTTAGGGGAGAGACTTTACATTCAAAAGAGGGGTTGAAACCCACAAGATCCAATCCCACACAATACAAGATTGGATGCTAAATGAGTTTCAAGGGTTATGACAACAAGGCTAGCCTCTTTTGTAAAGAATGTTGATAGGACGATTAAGCTAGGAATGCATAGAAAGTGACAAAGATTCACTTATAAACTGAGATAGGAATACAGTATGAAGCTGCGGACCTGGAATTAGCAGTAAAATGTCGATACGGCGCTGTCCTGCAAATTTGAGCAAAAGTTGTTGGGACGATGGCGCCCGGCGCCACGGTCCTCCAAAAAATCTGCGAAACGAAGGGGGATCTGTTCGTCTCTGCACAAGGATTCCAGATCTTCAATTTCAGCCACGTACCTGCAACCTACACACAGAAAAGCGAAGACGATTGGGGGGTTAGGGATTAGGGGTTTGCCTTTAGGTCAAACCCCGGTTTTGGAATTAACCAAGAAATGAGCAAGTGCTGTAAATGTAAATGACTGTAAAACAAGTACTAATACCTTGTTCTAAGGATGTTGGTATCCTTATGTGCGAAGGTTTATATGTTGTTGTTTGTTGTAGTAGTATGTTGTATGTAGCATGTAGTAAGTGAGCTCCTCTTCAATGGTTGAATCCTTGTCTTGAATGCAACACTTAGCCTTGAATGGAGACTTGAAATGATCAATTGCTTGAAGGAATGCTTGAATGCTTGAATGCTTGAATGCTTGAGTATAGTTTCCACGCCTTTTCCCTCATGTATGTGTTATATCCAAATGAGAGAGAAAAATGTAGTTTATATTCTTGTCAATTAGGGTTAAAAGACTGATTTCCCGACCTTAGGCCGACCAGAGAATGTAATTTCCAATTTGCAAACAAAAAGACCCGAGACCCCTTAGGAGACCGGGCCCAAAATAGGCCCAGGGACCAGGGCGCTGGGCGCTCTGGTCCCACCTCCCGGGACAGCAAGGTGCAAAGGAGGTTCAGGCCAGGGTGCAAGAAAATGTAGTTTTCAGTGTCATAATCAGGTTTCGGGGTCTCCATTCAGGTTGCGTGTTGCGTCACCATCGTGAAGACCGAAATGCAGTCGAAATTGCAAGTGTCACAATTTTAGGACGCTACAACTATCTTATCAATCGTATCATATCCATATCAACGTGATCATTATCTTGTCTTAAACAGAAGAGGATACACTCAAAATCAGACAGGTCAGTCTTAAACGGGGTCCACAACTTTCTGAGATCAGACATTATCAACCATCACATCAAACAACTGAGAACGAAGGCACAAGGTTAGTATAGCTACTGAATTTTGTCTGGGTCAGTCTTTATCTTTTTATCATTTGGCAACAGATATTGTTTCTATGCTACTCAAGGATGTCCATAAGTGACTAGAGGAGCCATGATGGGCATTATCTTTTTCTTTGTTTGCTGCTTGTCTGCTACGTGTTTGTTTCTACAATGAGATATCTTTACGTCTTGGTTCCTTATACCCTGATGTGCTAAGCTTCATTGTTTAATAATAAGGCTCAGTGATGAATATATATTGATGCAATAAAATATGTGACATAGGTTCGTGATTCATTCAATTTCATTCTCATCCCATCTGTTTCTTGATAGTCTATTGATTTCCCATCTTCTCTCTAAATCGTATATTCTTTCTAAACATTCTTCTCTCATCATCTCTTTCTAAATCATTTTCAATCTATCATCTCATATTAATCATTTTCTTTCATCTAACATTATTCTATTTCATTCTAAGGTTCGTTCTCTCATATTCTATCTCAATAGCATCTTCACATCACCTATCTCTATCTCTAATCAACTAACTATTATTTCATCTCACATTCTTCTTTTTTCGAGAGATCATTCATATCTTTAATGCACAAACAATCTCTTGAGGGGGCATTACACCCTAAGTATCACTGGGGCATATTGGGGCAGGAAATTTTTTGTTTTCTTTGAAACAACGGCGTTTCAACATTGTCTCAAAGAGGGACAAATGTAGACACCTAAAAATTTCTCATTGATCATGTACTAATTATTCCTCTAATTGATTAAATAATTCTATAATTATTTAATTAAGTTAATTAATCTTATTCTTCTAATTTCAAATTTCCTCATAATCTTAGTAATTATTCTATTTCTATTTCTATCATCATTTAATCATTTTAATCATTTTCTAATATTAATTAATTTTTTTTTTTTAATTAATTATGATTAATTCCCCAATTTAAATAATCTTTATTATTTAAATAAACTAATTATTCTATTTCTTATTCTTTCGTCATTTAATCATTTTAATTATTTTCTAATATTAATTAAATAATTATTATTTAATTAATTATGATTAATTCCCCAATTTAAATAATCTTTATTATTTAAATAAACTAATTATTCTATTTCTTATTCTTTCGTCATTTAATCATTTTAATTATTTTCTAATATTAATTAAATAATTATTATTTAATTAATTATGATTAATTCCCCAATTTAAATAATCTTTATTATTTAAATAAATTAATTCTCAATTTCTCTCTCCAATCATCTAATCATTCAACCCTCTTCTAAATATTAAATAAATATTAATTATTTAATTAATTGTGATTTTAATCCTTTAACTTAAATAATCTTTATTATTTAATTAAATTCCATTTCTAAATAATTAAATAGTTTCTTTAAATTATTTAATTAACTAATTGATTCCTCTAGTTCCCCAAATTCTAATTTCTTATTTCTTCTAATTTCTTCCAAATTCAAATACATGTGCATGATTTCAAAAATCAAATTGAAAATCAAAGTCAAGTTTTAAATATATTCAAATGTTGAATTGAATTAATAAATTCAATTATTTGAATAATATCTCATACAAAGATTAAATTAAAAATCTAAATCTAAATGCAAGCACATGCTAAATTAATTAATTAAATCAATTAATTAATTAAATCATTTATCTCTCCAACTTCTATTTTCATCTTTCAGATAGCTTTTTCTAAATTTAGCTCTCTGTGTCATCCTCTTTATTTCCTCCAATCATTCTTTTTCTTCCTTCAGTTAACTCTTTCATCAATCAGTTGACTCAATTAATCTATTCAATCTATTGAGTTTTACTCCCACAATCAGTAGTTCAACTATCAACTTGCATTTGAGCTCACCTGAGTTCACACCTCTTGATCATTTTGTTCCACCTTTCAATCAATCTTCACCAATTTTCTATAAATTGAGCATCCAATCTCCATTTTCAACAATCACAAACTTCGAATCTTTGTGTCACTTGCAGGTTACCAACGCAATATCTGAGAGCCATCATACCACGAAGAGGAGAAGAGAAATGGAAGTGATATGCCATCTTGGGATAGGGAGTTTTATTGAATGATTTTAATTCCTATTTCTTAATTGCATTATTTCATTGGTTTTATGTTTGAATTGCTTAGATAGTTAAGGATTTCGTGATTGTCCTTATTTCCTATTTAGCAATGGTATCTTTGAGCATAGCACAGTAAGTGTTGTTCTCCAAAAGAGAAAGAAAGGTTTGTCTCCTTGTTGATATGCTATAAGGATGTTTTTGCATGGAGTTATGCTGATAAGAAGTTCAGGAATTGTAATTCTCAATATAAAATTCCATTGAAGCCTAGTGTTACACCTTTCAGACAAAAGCAATGCAATCTTGAATGAAATTGATAAGGTGTGGAATGCAAAGATCATTTATCCCATTCATCACTCCACTTGGGTGGCCAACATAATTCCTGTCAGAAATAAAAATGGAGAGATAAGGATATGTGTTGATTTCAAGAATCTGAAGCAGCCTCTCTAAAAGATAATTATCTATTACCAATCATGGATCATATACTACAGACTATTGCTAGCTCTGAGATGATGTCAATACTTGATGGCTTTTCAAGTTATAATCAAGTTGAAGTAGCCCCAGAAGACCAACAAAAATGATCTTCACAATTCCCATTGGTGTATTCGCTTATAGTAGAATGCCAGTTGGTCTTATAAATGTAGGTGCTACTTTTCAAAGGGCATTGGATTTATCTTTTGGAGACCTTAAGAATAAGATTATTGTGATTTATCTGGATGATTTCACAGTATACTCTAAGAAAAGAGATGATCATCTGCGTGACCTTGAAATAGTATTAAAGCAATGTTAGGAAGAGGGTATCTCTCTAAATCCTAAGAAACATGTTTTTGTTGTAACTGAAGGGAAGCTTCTAGGTCAACTTGTTTCAAAGGAAGGAATAAAAAATGATCTTGAGAGTGTGAAGGCCATCATGCAGCTGAGCCTGCCTACAAAGAAGGATGGCGTCAGATCTTTTTTTGGCCAGGTGAACTTCTTGAGGAAATTTGTACCTAATTTTACCGAGTTGACAAAGTCCATCACTGAAATGATAAAGAACCACCCTATTTCAAAATGCAATACTGAAGGGAAATAATCTTTCAAAGATATAAAAGTGGTGATTGCAAATGCACCAACCCTAGTACATCCAGATTTTGCAAAATATTTTGTCATATACAATTATGCTTTGGAACACTTTTTATTGGTCATATTGTTGCAGAAGAATGAACAAGGTATGGAAGCTCCCATCTCTTTTATGAGTATTCCTCTCAAGAAGTATGAACTCGGGTATTCTTTACTTGAAAAACATGCCTATTCTGTAGTGAAAGCCCTAAAATGTTTTAGGTTTTACATTTTATATTCCCATGTGGTTGTTTTTGTTCCTAAAACTATTGTGAAGAGTATCCTTACTCAATAAGAGATTGGATGTAACAAAGGGGGGTCTTTGATAGACAAGGTGAAATAATATGATGTAGACATTAAGCCTACTTTTTTAGTCAGGGGAAAGGGTCTAGCTAGAATGATTGCAGAAAGTAAAGCTATTGAAGAAGAAAATATACTCTTAGTTTTACTTACCAATACAACAGATGACTAGTTTGTTGGTGTGTCATATTTTCTTACATATGGTGATTTCCCTTCACATTTGTCTTCGAAGGAGAAAAGAAACTTGAAGATCAAAGATAACAAATATGTTCTTTGGGAGGGAAATCTTTACAAAAAAGGAGTAGATGGCACTTTCCTTAGATGTGTTGATAAGGAGCGATAGAAAAGGTTGTTAGAATTATTTCATAATGAAGCATGTGGACGTCATTTTTTAGCTTATGTGACAGCTTTCAATATCCTTCAACAAAATTTTTATTGTCCAAGAATGTTCAAAGATACTTATGAATGGGTGTATAAGCGTAAAAAATGTTTGATGTTTACTAGCAGACCTCATCTAGTTGCTTTTCCTTTGAGACCTATAGTCATCGATGAACCTTTTCAATAGTGGGGTATGGATTTTATTGGCCCAATTAATCCCAATTCTAGTATGGACACACCCATATCTTGATAGTTACATACTACTTCACTAAGTGGGTAGAATCCATTCCTGTGAAGTGTACATCTTCTGAGGGTGTATGTAACTTTTAAAGGAGAACATCCTTGTGAGATTTGGGGTCCCTAGGAAACTTGTTGCTGACAATGCCAGTTACTTTTCATCTGCTGAAATCACCCTTTTCTGTTATGAGAATGGTATAATTCTTGCACACTCATGTGATTATTATCCCCAAGGCAATGGGCAGGATGAATCCAACAAAAAATTGGTTTCTATCATCAAGAAGCTAGTAGATGAAAACTAGAGAGAATGGCACAAAAAGCTATATGATGCTCTGTGGTCTGATAGGGTAACATATAAAAGAGCTATTGGCTTGTCACCTTTTCAACTTATTTATTGGGTAGAGAGTGCCTTATCCACTACCCTTAGAGATTTTGATGCTCAATTTATAGAAAGCTATAGAGGATGAGCAGTTCTAGTCTGCAGTTGAAGAGAGGATCATGTACTTAAAAAAATAGAAGAGTAAAGGGATGTGGTGGTAGATAAGATTGCTTGACATCAACAAATGGTGAAGAATTGTTTTGATAGAATAGTTAAACAAAGGAGGTTTGCAATTAGAGATTCGGTTCTTCTTTGGGACATGAAAAGAGAATCGAAGGGTGCTCACAAAAAAATTGACTCATTATGGAAAGGGCCTTTCATGATTAGACAAGTTCTTGGCGATAATACCTTTCTACTGGCCTATCTAGATGGCACTCCTTTGCCTCTTTCCTGTAATGGGCAAGATTTGAAATCTTTTATTTAGAATGTTTTGGTGCCTCTTTGTACATAGTTTTTCTTTCCCTTTGTTTGGTGTTTTGTGTCCTATTTGTTCTGACTTTGTTTCCCATTGAATAAGGCTTTATGCCAAGTTGTTATGGATCCTCTGCATTTTGTTAGTCCTTGTCCCATTCAGAGCTAATGTTATCCTTGAAAATTAAATTATGTCACAAGTTTGAGAGTCTTGATATTCTTCTACCTAATCAAGTCCTTATGTATTCATTCATTAAGGTTTTGATTGTTTTATTTAGTAGTTTAAGCCCCAACTCACGGCTTTGTGAATTTTCAAACCATGTCACCCTTCTTTCGTATTTCCTAACCTTGTTACGGGGTTCTTAATTTTTAAAAGTTCCTGATCATCTGACTTGTCTCTTTATCTCATGTTTGGTCTCTTAAGTGGAGGTTGTATAAAGTTTGAAAGTCCCAACCACCAGTTCTGAAGTTTGAGTTTTCTGCGATCAAGCAACTTGTGAAGCCTTGCCTAGGTTTTTGGGCTCTGCCACCTTGTGAAGTCATTTGTACAGACTAACCTTGATTTATCTTGTAAATAGGGATATGCAAATTAAAAGGCCATTTTTTGAGGAGTGGAGTAAATGCAACATTAAATGCATGTCATATCGATATAAGTGCGCAGATGAGGTGGCAAATGATTTTTGAGCCTGCCTTTCATTTTCATTCATGCTTTCATGAAGTGCGATACCTATTTCACGCTCATACAGAGTGGAATCCAAAGTCACTGGGCAGGCATAAGAGATATGGAGATTGAGCATCTAGACTTAGAGAAATTGTTAGAGAACCTAGAGCAGAGCAATAGAACCTCACTGCAGGATAGAATTATTCAGAGTGGCCTAGCACATGCAAGGGGTTTTCCATTAGTCGTACCCTGTGTTGATTTAGTTGTTTCATTCTCGAAGAGGTACAATTTGGTGACACAAGAAATTCGGGTGGAAGATAGAATGGTGATCGCATGAATTACTAATTACTCCTGAGAGAATTTCCTGTGCGTTGTGCATTCTGGAAAAAGGATCCTATGAGGAAATATATATTATTGTAGGAGAAGAGTACTTCAAGGTCCATGAAGACTAGTGCAAAAAATATATCGCCAAGTCCTGGTTAAGGTCCGATAAAGGAGGTAAGTCCCAATTAACTGCAAAACTTAGGAAAATGTATTTCAGAGATGAAATTTTAAAAATTATTGCTTTATTGCATTGTGTGGTTGGGAATGCTCACTCTAACACTTTAAAATTTTGTATGTGTCATTTTATTCTCCTCCTTTATAACCCAAAGAATTTTGTCAACTAGGCTGCCATAAATAGTAATCATCTGAATGAGAAATTGAAAACCTCCAATAGACTATGGTTTTCAGCATGTGTTCAAACATATCTAATTTATGTGCTAGCTAGTCAAGAGGTTGTCTGGCCTAGGTTAGAATTGTGAGGTTCTCCTATAGCATGTGTGCCTATTTATAGGAAATTTCCTTAGCTCACCATGTAGGTGGGAATGCAAGTTTATTCTCAAGTTAATGATGCTTTTCTAATGGAGGTTGTTAGAAGACTTGAGGGACACCCCAAGTTATGGATTTCACATGAAGCTGCTACTTTGGTGATGAAGTTTGGAAGTTTTTATACCTAATTTGATAAATTGACATATCTTAGAATTGGGGGTTTTTAAAAATCTCCTTTGAAGCGTCCTCGGTTTTCCACTGATTTCCTTGTGTTTCTTGAGGTGTGTCGGTAAATGACTGTTGTGAATGTTAAATATTTAAACATGGGAAATAGGGAACATGCATTTCCATTACTTGTGCCTCTCTTTTCCTTTAAAACAAATAACGCTACCAAAGGGGTTGATAAAACCCTGGATGAATTTCATCTCTAATCTCTGTCAGCTAGAGATAACTTCGACAGTAAAGGGTATGCGAAGCAATATTTGTAATGGGCTAAAAGCTATATGCATCGACCTGATATTGAAGATTTTTGGGAGGATTGTTTCGATGACAATGAGGTATACAAAAGAAGTTTTATGAGGCTCACTTTGCAACAAATTCAAGATTTTGGTATTGTTAGCAACAATCAAGAAGGAAGACTGAGAGGGGGGGGGGGGGGTTGAATCAGTCTTCACCAGATGTACAGCAAATTAAACTTCCAAAACATAAACTAATCAACCACAACAATAACAAATAAGCAAATTAACATCACAATACATAACACCAAGATTTTGATGTGGAAAACCTAGTTAAGGGAAAATCCATGGTGGGAACCTACCCACAATAAGATGATATTCTGCAGTAGTATGTGAAAATATTACAAAGGGGAATGCACATGAATTCGGGCACACTGCCTAGAGCTCACTGCACAAAAGATATATGCCCGGAAGGCTACAACCTTTAGGAAAGTCTCATTGACTTACAAAATGATTCAGACTACAATCCAAAAGGAATGAACTACACTAATAGCATCTACAAATGCCTGATGACAGTTCCAGTGAAGCACAGTTGTATATCTTGCAACACCAAACTCACCACAACACTTCGCTAAATGATATATCCTTGTTCACACATTTACCTCTCTCTGATAAAGTAGACACAATATCGACACTTAAAATTCAAAGGTATATCACCTATATATACAAATAATCAACCTTGATAACAAGGTTGGCTAAACCCTCAACCCTCAACTCATAATTACAAAAAATACATTACACGATACAAAGATCGACCACCAGACCAATATTATGATTTATATTACATAGCATGGACCTAATTTAATTTCCAAACAATTACATCCACTAGAAATCCTGCCAAGATCAACCGCAACATGCTACACCACCACAATTACCACATAACACACAAATTATCCCTGGTTCAAATAAATCACCAAAAACTCGCTCAATAATCAATGCAGATTACCAAAATGAATAGGATATGAATAGGAAACACCATCAAGCATGTTAGAATCATTTAGAATAGTTGCACCATCATCTCTTTCAAATCTTCATTTGTCAACATCTCAAGGCTCAAGAACACAACCAATCAATAATTGTCACAAAGAAAGATAACTTGTAGTGTGTTAGGTCCTGGAGACAATTGAGAGGGGGGGGTGAATCAGTTGTCAAATAAATTCAAACCAAAACAACTTAACCAACTTTAATGCCTAATACCAATAAACCGAACTTTTATGCCAATAGACAGTTTTATCAGTTAATTATAGTATTGGTAAAGATTAATGCATGAAATAGAAAGACAATAACATCCACAACACATAACACCAATATTTGTACGTGGAAACCTTATAAGGGGAAAAACCACAGTGGGAAACCTTACCCACAATCAGATGATACTACTACAGATAGTATGTGTAAAAAAATGGGGTCTGCACATGCAGAAAGGCCAAGCGCCTAGAGCTCACTACTCAAACACAAATAGGAGTCACACTAACTACAATTGGATGGTTAAATCCAATAAGGATGTACTGCTCAAAATAGCATCTTACTATACTGGATTCAGTACCGGTGTAGTTCTGATTGTCTTCACAAAAACCTTGCCTCACCTTCAAATGATATCTGCGTGTAAAGTTCTGCTTATTCTTGTATATACCAAATTATTTCTTCCTTTGCATTCCACACTTGATCTTACAAATAAGATCTTACATTTATATCATAACCGAAGACCAATTTTAGTAGGTCATCTCTAAAGGATATTACAATAAAAATAATTTACAAATAAAACAATATCCGATGCAATAACCGATTCAACATGTCGGCTTGATGCATTTACAACAATAATAAAACATCTCCATAGCATGTTGTGTTGATCTAGAATAGATAAGCCTGCCAGTGTATAACCTGGACCTATTTGCCGATAATAGCAAATATGCAAACACGAATATGCCAATGAACAAATCTCCAAGACGAAGTGTCCAAACGATGTCTTTGACATAACCTGGTGTTTTTCATGCCATTCCAAGTGCTGGTGAACATCATATCTTGCTAGTGTACCAGATATCGGTGACTGTGCATAAGTCACTTTCTTGCCGGTGAACATTGTCGATTCTTCAAAGTACCAGAGTTGATAAGTGATAGTAGGTGTTGACATCAATGAAAAAACCATACCAAAATACCAACAATCTCCCCCTTTGGCATTGATGGGAACACAAGATAGAAAAACCATCAAAGTGCCAAACAGAAATGCCAAATACCAAAAACCAACAATCTCCCAAAAAAAGATCATAACCAGAAATCAAAATACAGATACAGAGAGTAATCAGTTTCTCTCAAAATAACAATCTCTCCCCAAATGAATAATCTCTCCCCAAGAGATAATGTGTTTATCCATATTAATCTCTCCCCCTTTGACATCAAATGCCAAAGCCAATACGAAACCAAATTCAAATACAAAATACCAACCAATTAAGTATACCAACTACTCCCCTTGAGAAGTAGCTTTCTCATCAAAGCCGGAGTAAAAGATTTCTCTATTGATTCTATCAGTTGATGACTAACATCAACTGTCTAAGTCTCTACCAGTGGGGGTATGACCCCAAGATGATCTCTGAGATATTCAAAGGTCTCCTTAGGTAGAGGTTTAGTGAAAATATCTGCAATCTGCTCTTTAGTATTCACATAAACCAATTTTACTTCTTTTGCTTCAACATTCTCTTTCAAAAAATTTAGTTTGATAGAAACATGTTTGGTTTTAGAATGTAATACCGGATTCTTAGATATATCAATTTCTGTAGTGTTATCACAATAGATAGTTATGGGTTCCTTGCATTTTACCTTTATGTCCTTCAACATTTTCTTAAGCCATAATACCTGTGTACAGTTAGTTGTTGCTGCAACATATTCTGATTCTGCTGTTGATAAAGATGTACAACTTTGTTTCTTACTCAACCAAGAAATTAATCTGCTGCCAAGAAAAAATGCTCCACCGGTGGTGCTTTTTCGATCATCCACTTTTCCTGCCCAATTTGCATCTGTGTATGCACATAATTCAAAGTTTTCATCTCTAGGATACCATAAGCCAATATTTGTAGTGCCTTGTAAGTATTGGAAAATCCTTTTTACTGCTGATTCATGATTTTCTCTAGGATTACTCTGAAATCTTGAAACAATACATACTGCATTCATAATATTAGGTCTTGTTTGTGTCAAATATAGTAGGCCTCCTATCATAGATTTGTACCTAGTCAAATTAACAGGTGTAGATTCATCCCTTAGTGATAATTTGTCATTTGTAGTCATAGGTGTGCTTACTGGTTTAGAGTTCTCCATCCGAAATTTCTTTAGTTACTCTTTCAAGTATTTGGATTGACTCAAGAATATACCTTTATCAGTCTATGAAATCTGCAATCCTAAAAAGAATTTTATCTCTCCAATCATAGACATTTCAAATTCATGCTGCATTTCAATAGAAAAGTCTTTACATAATTCATCTTTTCCTCCAAAGATTATATCATCAACAAAAACTTCTATAACCAAGATGTCATCATTAGTCACTTTATAGTATAAGTTGTTGTCAGCATTACCTTTAGAAAAACCAATCTTCAAAAGATACTTATCCAATCTTGCATACCAAGCTCTTGGAGCTTGCTTCAACCCATACAAAGCTTTCCTTAACCTACAAACCATATATTTGTTATCTGTCAAAGAAAACCCATCAGGTTGTCCAATGTAAACTTCTTCTTCAAGATCTCCATTCAGAAATGCACATTTAATATCCATTTGATATACTTTGTAGTTTTTGTGTGTTGTAAAAGCCAAGAATAATTTGACTGCCTTAATTCTAGCTACCAGTGCAAAGGTTTCATTATAATCAATTCCTTCTTTCTAAGAATAACCCTTACACACTAGTCTTGCTTTATTTCTGATTACCTTACCATCTTCATTAAGTTTATTTCTGAATACCCATTTAGTTCCAATCACATTTTTGTCTTTAGGTCGGGGAACTAATGTCCATGTGTTATTCTTCTGAATTTTCTCTAATTCTTCTTCCATAGCTTTAATCCAATCTTTATCTTCACATGCCTCATTAACTGATGATGGTTGAATTTGAGAAATAAGACATACCTCTTCATTTGCTAGTGTTCCTCTTGTCATAACTCCTTTATACTTGTTTCCAATTACCTGATCTCCAGAGTGATTCAGTCTTACATACCGAGGTGTCTTTGTTTGCTGTTGTTCCTTAGTTACAGTAGAATTTTCAGATGATACCGGTGTAACTGGATCTTCATTTTGTACTGGTGGGTTCAATGTAGATTCATTTGTCAAAATCTTTGTTACTGGTTCAGAGTCTATAATACTTGAAGTTCCTTTGAATTGTTCATCAATCTTCACATTTGTACTCTCAACAATTTTCTGCAATCTTTTGTTAAAATATTTGTATGCCTTGCTCTTAGATGAATAACCAAGAAATATTCCTTCATCACTTCTAGGATCAAATTTTCCAATATACTCATCTCTTCTAATATAGCATTTACTACCAAATATTCTGAAATATTTAAGAGTAGGAGTAATACCAAACCATAGTTCATGAGGGGTCTTACCAGTTTCTCCTTTGATGTGAACTTTGTTGAATGTGTAGACCGCTGTGCTTACTGTCTCTCTCCAATATACATGTGGTAGATTTGCTTCAGATAACATACTTCTAGCTACATCCAAGATAGTTTTGTTTTTCCTTTCTACAACCCCATTCTGATGTGGTGTCCGAGGTGCTGATAACTATCTTCTGATTCCATTCACTTCACAAAATGCATTAAATTTCTTTGATGTAAATTCTCCTCCTTGACTTGATCTCAGACATTTGATTTTCTTACTTGTTTCATTCTCTACCATTGCTTTGAATAATTTGAACTTCCCAATTGCTTCTGATTTTTCTCTAAGAAAAGTAACCTAACACAATCTAGAATAGTCATCAACGATCAGCATGAAATATCTATCACCTTGTAAACTTTTAGTTCTAGCTGGACCACATAAATCAGTATGAATTAAGTCAAGAGCATTAATGAATTTTTCTGGAATACTTTTAAAAGATGCTCTAACTTTTTTTCCAAATTGACATTCCTTACATACCGGATTGTGAGGTATAACAATCTTAGGTAAATCTCTAACTACCTTAGTAGTACTAATTTTTACCATGCAATCAAAATTTACATGACAAAGTCTCTTATGCCATAGCTAACTTTCATCATTGTGTGCAATCAAGCATATCTTTTCATTGTTATTCAAATGAAAGATGTTGCCTCTAGTTTGATTACCGGTTGCTATTTCCCAACCAGTTCTGTTCATAATTTTGCATTTTCCATTCTTGAATTGTAACTAAAATCCTTTTTCAACTAATTGACCAACACTTAAGAGATTATGCTTTAAACCTTCTACATAGTAAACATTTTCAGTATTATACTTACCATCAAGAGATATTGTACCTTTACCTTTGATCAAGCAAGCTTTATCATCTTCAAATCTTACTAGACCTCCATTATATTCCTGAAAAAGTCAAGAATTTGCTTTTATCACCAGTCATATGATGTGAGCATCCTGAATAAATGATCCATTCATCCTTAACTTCAATTTTAGCCACCAAGGTTTGTTCTATTGGTTGAACAGTAGGTGTCAGTTGATCTTCTATTATAGCAACAAAAACCCATCCATTGTCTATCAGATCTTCATCAGGATCATCAGTGACTCCTTCATCAGCAAGATAACAAGATTTATCTTTATTCTTCTTAAATCTGTATCTATGATATTCAGGGTTAGGCTTGTATGTTCTCCTAGCTTCTTCTCTTAGTCTAGCATGTCTATCAGGGCATCTAGAAGCCATATGACCAATATTATTATAGTTAAAGAATTTAAAGGGTGCTTTACCTTCATACTTACTTCCAACTGGACCTTTAGGCATTTTTCTTGCAAACAGTGCTTCAAGTTCTTCAAGTTCTTCATTTTCTCTCCTGCTTTCTTCAATTTCTCTTGCATAAAAGGCTTTCCAATCAGACTTGTCAAATGATGGTGCAGATGATGTTGATGCCTTAAAATCTAAATCTGTCTTTATAGTAGCAACAGGACCAAATTCCTCAATTTCAAAAGCTGAAAGTTTTCCAATCAATGTATACCTAGTTACTGATGTATTAGGCATTGTTCTTAACTCATTTATAGCAGTAACCTTCATTTTACATGTCGGTGGAAATCCTCTTAAAAATTTTGAAACAACTTCATCTTCACTTAAGGTTCCTCCACAACATTTAATACCCAAAACAATTTCATTTACCCTTTCCATAAAAGTAGAAATCCTTTTATCTTCTTCCATTTTCAGATTTTCATACCTAACCCGGAAGCTTTCAAGTTTTACAATTTTGACTATGGAACCTCCTTCATTCAATGTTTCCAAGTGATCCCAAATAGCTTTAGCAATTGATCTATCTGATATTCCCATGATTTTCTGATCTGATAATGCGCTCAAAGGTGCTTCTCTAGCTTTGCAATCATTTTCCTCATCTTTTCCTAAGGTAGGTGGATTAGGTTGACCGAGAGTAGGAGCAGTATAGCCATTCTTTGTAACTTCTGAGATGTCCTTTCCAATGCAATTCAAATGTGTCTCCATTTTGATCTTCCATATGCCATAGTTGGTTCCATCAAGTTTAGGACTGTCCTTCCTGAAATGGTTAGTAGACATTGGATCTCCTCAAGCTATTAAACTTCTGCAAAAGAGGACTAGGCTCCGATACCAATTGTTAGGTCCCAGAGACAACTGAGAGGGTGGTGAATCAGTTGTCAAATAAATTCAAACCAAAACAACTTAACCAACTTTAATGCTTAATACCGGTGAACCAAACTTTTATGTCGATAGACAGTTTTATCTGTTAATTATAGTACCGGTAAAGATTAATGCATGAAATAGAAAGACAATAACATTCACAACACATAACATCAATATTTGTACGTGGAAACCCTATAAGGGGAAAAACCATGGTGGGAAACCTTACCCACAATCAGATGATACTACTATAGATAGTATGTGTATACAAATGGGGTCTGCACATGCAGAAAGGCCAAGCACCTAGAGCTCACTGCTCAAACACAAATAGGAGTCACACTGACTACAATTGGATGGTTAAATCCAATAAGGATGTACTGCTCAAAATAGCATCTTACTATGCTGGATTCAGTACCGGTGTAGTTCTGATTGTCTTCACAAAAACCTTTCTTCACCTTCAAATGATGTCTGCATGTAAAGCTCTACTTATTCTTGCATATACCAAATTATTTCTTCCTTCACATTCCACACTTGATCTTACAAATAAGATCTTACATTTATATCATAACCTAAGACCAATTTTAGTAGGTCGGCTCTAAAGGAATTACAATAAAATCAATTTACAAATAAAACAATATCCGATTCAATAACCGATTCAACATGTCGGCTTGATGCATTTACAACAATAATAAAACATCTCCATAGCATGTTGTGCTGATCTAGAATAGATAAGCCTGCCGGTGTATAGCTTGGACCTATTTGCCGATAACAACAAATATGCAAACACGAATATGCCAATGAATAAATCTCCAAGACAAAGTGTCCAAACGATGTCTTCGACATAACCAGGTGTTTTTCATGCCATTTCAAGTGTCGGTGAACATCATATCCTGCCGGTGTACAAGATACCGGTGACTGTGCATAAGTCACTTGCTTGCTGGTGAACATTGTCGACTCTTCAAAGTGCCAGAGTTGATAAGTGATAGTAGGTGTTGACATCAATGACAAAACCATACCAAATTACCAACACAGTGTGCCAAATCATTAACCATCCAAAATGAAGATACAAAAGATCATCCCAAACAATAATCCAAAATCTCAGCACAAGATCTAATCACACTGAAATATACCGGAGCGAATACCGGATACTGGAAAACAGTGATCAACAAAACCAAACTATGAAACTGGACCAAAATCTTTTTCAAAACTCACAAGAATAACTCATAGGAATATGTTGACATCAATGATAAAAACATATCCTAGCAGAAATAATGAACAACCAAATAAAATAATTTCCCCAACAGGTATCTCTTTTAATATCCCTGATATTGCAGAAGAGGATGAGGTTGTTGTTGACCCAGAATATCATACGCTTGTTGCCAAAATTCCACCCAAAATTGATTGGACAAAAAATTTAGTCTCAGATTCAATGGTCTGTACTGCTACCATCCTAAGAAGAACATCATATTGGCTAAATGGAAAGTGGTGATAAAATGTCAACCCTTCCCAAGAGAAAAAATCTTCAGCTCGGGAAGAATAAGGGTCACGTCGACCACCATTGTTAATGTGTCTATAGGCAAGTTACCACTAAATCGCCTAGCCAAAGCTCACAATTTGGAGGTGATGGAGACAAGCCTAAGGAAATTAGAGCTAATCTCAAGTCAATTTGTGAACAAGATGATGAATCTATGTCAACAAAGGGGAAGATAGTAATTGTTGACTCCGAGGCCATCTATCAACACAAAATTGATGATAATTCCTTTCCTCCACAATTGGAAATTGTTGGCATTTTTTATGATGTTGTTGTGATTGTCATTGATGGACACACACTTGCTTTGAGAAAACTTTTTGTATATATGAGTTATGCTCAACCGGTATTTGTTCCAAACCGGTATTATGTATTATAGCCTTTAGGCTATCAGTTTTTGCAAAAAGTGTCTACCGATCCCAAGCAGTATGAAGACCTCAAGCGGTTTGAGGATCTCAAGCAGTACAAAGAAACTAAAGCAGCACTTATCATTTTTCCCAGTCTTCATTTTGGCAAACCGGTAATCGGTAAAACATGTGAACCGATAATAGGTAAATGTATGAACCAGTATTACTCTAGGATGAGTTACCAACTAGTATTATTTTTGTGATGAGTTATGATCCACCGACACTTTGGCGGTGATTCTGTGTCATGTTACCAAATGTGTCCAGATGCACTGAACCTAGGAACTTGTAATGTAATCCTATTGGATGGACATGAAATTAGATTCCTTTATAAGGACATCATGTCTAGGGTTTTAGTAGGTTTTAGGGTTTTTGTGTGGTTGATGAAGTTTTTGCATGTGCGATCATAGAAAAAGATTAGGTCTGTGTGAAGAAACAGAGCGTGAAGATATTGAAGACTGAAGTAATGCTGAAATGCATTAACAATGAGCTATCAAGGATCTAACCAAGAATAATGTGCTAGTATTTAGATCACTCACTTGTTGATTACTCACATCTTCGACAAGTTTGTAACCCTTAACTGGGTAGGCCTAGCAAAGCCTTTGTAAATCCTCTAACAAGGTGGTTCACAACTATGGATCTAAAATCCTCTCACAAGGTAGTCTATAATCGGACTTATCTCCTAACAGAGATTGAGATTCCTAACAGAATCTATTCTGGTAAAGAACATTGTATGACCTTAATCAGTCTGACCTTAACCGATCTGGTTACTATTCTACAGATAGTTACTTGTGAGTTTCATCTCACCATGGCTTTTCCCATTTGGGTTTCCACATCAAAATCTCATGTGTTATGGTGGTTGTGCTTCTGTGGGTGAATGCCTTATTTGCTGTTTGGTTTGCATTTGTGTTAACCAGTTTGTTAGTAAAGCTATTATACTGGTTTACTGCTAAACTGTTTAAGTGTTTAAGTTCAGTATTTTTTGGTATACTAATTCACCCCCCCTTAGTATTCATCAATTGGTATTAGAGCCAACCTTTCTATAAGTTTAACCACTTGGAAAGAGATATGGGGGAATACACTATGAGGGAAGTTACTCATCGGCTCACTCAGACTGAGAAAGCTTATGATGAACTTAAAGTCAAATATAAGGCCTCTCTGGCAAAAAGAAGAGAGCATGCTGAAAAATTGATGGAACTAACTAAAAACAATTCCTCTGATGAAGCGGACATGGAAGCCCTAGTTGAAGAAGTTGAAAAACTGAATAAGTCTAATGCCAACCTAGGAAGGGAACTTGAAGGACTGACTATCAGGATGTGTCAAGAGCTTGAGAACCGGAGAAAAGCTAAAAATCTGGTAAAAGACAAAGATCGTGAGATCTCCAAGCTAAAGCAAGAAATCAGTGCACTTACCGCTCATCTCCAAGAGAGTAAAGTGGAAAAAGAAGAAATGCAAGGTGAACTAAACTTGGCTATTTCTGAGAACGCAACCTTGAAGGAGTCCAATGCTGCTATTTCTAAAGAACTCACTGAGTCAAAGGAAATACTTGCCAAACTCAACAAGAGCACTGTTAAGCTAGAACAAAAGCTTGAATCAGCAAAACCGGTGAAGAATACCACTAGACTTGGTTTTTCTGGTTATAAGGAAGGTGAGACCTCTAGAACAAAAGATGTAGCATCAAAGAAGCAACCGACATCAAAGGATAAAGGTAAGAAAAAGTTCAAATATGTTTTCTTTAATTGTCTCAAGGAAGGACATACTGCTAATATATGTAGAAATAAGGCTTACAATAACTTTCCTTACTTTCTAAACAATAAGCCTAGATCCAATAGATTCAATAGAAATTGTTATGCATGCAACAATTTTTGGGCATAGAGCATTTGAATGCAGGTCTGTCATGCACAACACTGGAAGATATTCTCAAAGGAGTCAAGGAGTTTGTCCTGAACCCTCAAGGAACCGGAATCCAAACCGGTTTAATACCTATAATCATCAGTCGGGTAGTGGTGGCTATCAAGCGGCAACCGGATGGAGAGCAACCTGTTTGATCTGTCATGGAAATGGTCACACTGCAGCAACATGCAGAAGGAAGAATGGAAACATGAATTATGGACCTTGGAGAGCACCTGGAATGGTTTGTTATCATTGCAACAAATCGGGTCACACAACAAGATTCTATAGAACGAGAAAGAATATATCAGATGATATACCGGTCACTCCGGAAGGAAATATTGGTTGAAACTATTAAAACAGATATGAAGATAACATGGAAGAAGAAACCTGAAGAAGTGTCACAAGAAGAACCAGTTTCTGCACCTAGTATGGAAGTCGCTGAACCGGCAAACTAAGCTACATAAAAGATTAGGGGGAAACAAATCGGTGAAACATTTCAAACCCCCAGTTTACACCGGTAAAAGACCTTAACTGGTATGTGATACCTGTCAATTGGCAGAAGACCAGAAACGGTAAAAGGCAAATTAGGGTTTACGCCCTAATGGTGGAGCATTTATTACGGTAGGTGAAGGATTCATTTAAAAGGGGTTTTCAAGTCATTTTCACTTATCAATTTGCGAGCGAAGAAGTTTTCAAGTGTAGAGCGACAAAAGGCGATTTGTCTTGCGATTCAGAGAGATTTCAAAACTTTGAAGAAGAATCAGAAGATAATATCAATCGGTCAAGTGTAGAACTCAAAGCGGTAATCTAGCAACCAAAGTAGTGTGTGGCGAAGCAGAATTTGCAAGCCCTAAATCTCGACGTGCGAAGGTATTTTTCAAAGTTTCTCTGTTTATCATGGCTTCTACATCACACTCTAATTCTAGTGCACCCATTGATTCAGTTGATTTCATCCAATGAAAGGCAAAATATAATGCCCTATCCCAAATACCTACTGGCGTTATAGTTGAGGAAGGTATTTCAAATTATATTGATTGTAAAATTGAAGACCTAGGATCTCTAGTGATCCATTCTCAGTTAAGCCTATTCTGCGGGAAGGACAAGAAGATCAAACTGGAATACAACATCTTGGAAAAGAAGAAGCTTCACAATGCGGTCTATTTCCTTGAAGAATTTATAGATGATCACATTTGCATCATTCTAAGCAGAGTGCATGGTGAAAAAATGTATTTAGAGTGGACACATGAAATCACACCGGAAGTGATTCATGGCGTCACCGGTTTCTGTAACGTTGGAGATGTGTCTGCCCTAAGGAAAGTCATTAAGACGAAAATGACCAAGCTCACTGGTTTTGTGAGCGACCAATGGGAAATGACCGTCAATACCATCAAGGATGATATGGTCAAATATGCTTGCATGGTGATAGGTTGTCGGACATTCCATGCTAGCAGAATTAACTTTGTCTCTTCTACAGTGGTAAATGCTGCCTATAGGATGATCATGGAAGATGCCTCGTTTGATTTATGCACCTATATGCAAAGGCAACTTCTGGTGAATCTGAAGTCAATCAAACAGGAAAATGCCTTGAAGTTTAAATTTGGACAACTATTGGTTGGATTGTTCTTCTACTTCCAAGGCTACTTCCCAGGAGTCAGTGATATTCAGTGGTCTGCTGACCAACCGGTTACCAAGCAAATCAAAGAAAGTCTTCAAGCGGTTGGAACCGGTTATCCTGAAGTCCTGAACAAATCAGAGAAAGTCTTCAATAAGTATGAAGAGGACATTTGCTTCACCATCAGAGTAGATGAGTGTATAATGGAGGCGATTGAGCCTAGAAAAGAAAAGGTGGAACTTATGGGATATGAGGTTATGTATGGTATGCTACATAGGTATGCTTCTACCCTACTTGCCTCATCGCTTGATCCTAAGAAGAAGAGAACCGACACCTATTTGGAAAGGGTTACACCGGTTGAAGAGCCTTCAGTAAAGAAGGGAAAGGAAATGCCATCTGTATCGGCATCGGTTACTTCAGCAAGTCCTAAAGTGTAGTGCCCCTACCCTAGTCAACTTTGCAAAACCGGTTTGACCTTGGTTGATTTCCTATGTGGCATTCTTGAATGGTTAATTTACCATGATGTAATGTTTTAGATTAGATAATATGAATATTGTGCGTACCTATTATTGTGCTTTCACATCGTTTCATGTGTAAGTTTAATTGTTTCCCCAATTCTTGTTATAAATCTCAAGATAACGCCTTCATTGAATATATATATATATATATGTATATATATATATATATATATATATGTATGTATATATATATATATGTATGTATGTATGTATGTATGTATGTATGTATGTATGCTTGCGTGACTCATGGTTGCAGGAGATTGCAGGTACAGTACCACCTAGGTGCGAGGTTCATCTCCATCAGAATTTGCAGGGTTGAGTATACCTCTTTCATCCTTAGAATTTGGATTAGGTGGTCGTAAAACCCTCGTCTTTCCTTAGTCATGCTCAAGTGAGCGTCGTGTGTGGTCTGTCGATTTCCCCTTTCGTTGGATTTCTTGGTTTGCATGCCTTGCGTGTGGTAAAATGGAGTATTTTATCTTAAGTATTTAATTTGATTTAATGTGTTCATTTACGCATTAGTAATTGAGAAATTAAAATAAATAGGTTTCTTTTATGTGATTAATCATTAATTAAAAAGATCGCTTTATTTATGCTTGTAGCGAGTTTAATTTAATGGTTAATTTTAAATAACGAATTTAATTTAGTGTATGTGTTTTAAAAGGGAAAGGTTTAAAGTTAGTTGAAATAGAAATAATTTAATCTCTTTCGCATTTTGGAAAAAAAAAGAAAAGGTTAATTTTTATTATTTATGAAAATTAATTTTTATTCGAAAAGCAAGTTTAATTTATATGTATATTTGATATAGTGTGAAATATTGATTTTGGGAATTTAATTTAATTAAAATATTTTATCCTCATCAATATTGTGAAATATAAATGTTAGCTTAGTTAATATTGAGAAAATTAAAATTAAATGAGAGAGAAGTATTTTTAATTTTAATTAGAAAAGCAAGTTAGATTATTTCAATAGTTGAAAAGAATGATTATTTTCATTTTTTTATTTAAAAAGTGTTTAAATTCGAAATTAGAAAATTAGGTCAAAAATTTCATTCTTTTAACCTAGGTTGGAAAAATATTTTGGGGGTTGTTGATTTTTTTGGAAAAAAAAGAGATAGATATTTTAGAATGGAGATTGGGGGTTTTGGAAGGATGGATTTTTCTACAGCTGCAGGTTGGGCTCTTCTTCAAATTTCTTGCCAGGAATGCTAAAGGAGGTAGGATTCTTGTTTAACTTTTTATTCCGTTGTTAAATCAAGAAATGTGTTTGGTTGTTCTTCATGAAAAATCTGGTTTAAGAATCCATGAATGTTCTCAGATTTGAGTTTTAGCCTTGGAAAAATTAGTTGCATTGTTTTGGATTGTGGAAAGATGGTTAAATCATTGTTTGAAAAATGGTTCTTTTCTTGCCCAAATATGGGCTTTGGTTGAAGAAATTCATTTGTGGTTTTGGTTGTTCATCAAAGTTTTGAGTATTGGATAACCTGTGATTTTCAAAAAAGAAAAATATGTTAGAGTCTCTGTGAGGCCTCACCTCGACTCAGTTTGACATTCAGTGGATTTTATATTTAGACTATTATGGATACTTTATTTTGATGCATTTTGAGACTTAGAACTTACATGATTTCAGGATTTGGATAACATTGCTATGATTTGATGATTTTACTTATATGCTTTATGAGGTAGAACACTACATGATTGTTAGATAGGATGATATTGCAATGATAGATGTCGTTATTGAATTTGCAGGACTTTACTCTGAATATAGGACTATGATGTATGTTTAGTTTATGTGAATTGGGATGAAATTGCTTATGTGAATTTGCTTGATAAAAGATGTATTCAATCTGTGCTGATGAAAATTGTATGCAAGTAATGATGTGTATTGTTATATTATTGAATTATATTATATATGGATATTTGGAAGTACTAATGTGTAAATTGAGATGCGCAGGAAATTTACCATGTGACCATGGAAAATTACGGAGAACCAAACCTAGACTTATGTATGTTCGTAAGCCAGGGTTTGTCTATTTGGAGAGACAACACCCCGTTTGTGTTGTATTTTATTCGTAACAGTATATGCTACATGAGTGTTAAGTGTTATTTAAATTTATTGTGTAAAAACCACAAGAGACAATTTCATGTTTTATTTTTGTAAAAGTGTTTTATTTGTGTCACTTGACACATGTGTGGATTTAAATTTAAATGTTTTATTTTGTCTCTTGGTGGGAAAGTGTTTAAATTATAGTTCTTCTTAAATAAAATAATGTGTTGTCATAAATACTTTGGGAATATAATATTTGGGGTGGTCAACTTATGTTTGACCCGAAAATAAACTTCAGAGGGGTTTAAAATGGGTTAAATGAGCACCTAGGGGTAGTTTAATAGGGTTTCCTAAAGCCCATAAGGTATACCTAGGGGTTAGGGGTAATTTTAGGCAAGTTTCTACTTTATAATGATCTTTTTAACGCTTTAAAAATTGGCTTTTTTGAGTTGTGCGAAAATTGAAAATTACAAGTTTAAATCTAATTTAGATTTTTCTTATTCGAATGGGAGTCTTTTTGCATTTTTGCTTTCTTTCCCTTTTGGTTTTTGGAAGCTTGTGAGAACTCAGAGAATGAGCTTCTTAAGCAAGATTTTTGAGAATTGAAGGGTAATCACCCACTCTCCATTTTTGGAGACGAGAAATTTTGAAAAGAAAATAATGTTATGGAATAGAAAAATTGATTAAGGGTAGAAGGAAAAAGATTCGTGGATTGGGAAACTCTTCATCAAATATCATAATACCTTTGGGCAGATTAAGGTTGGTTTCAGTTATTCATTATAATGTCTTCTTCTTGCTTATGTCTGGAAGTTTGTTGGTGTAAGAAATCTGTGTTTCTTGAATGTATTTGTTGAAAAATCTTTTGGTATTTTTGCATTATGATTTGTGTTGTGTTTTGGGAGTTTCCTCAAGACCTCTTTCTCTTGGGAGAGAAGAGGATCTTGTGGGTGGTAGCAATGACAACCCTCGAGTGAGAGACTCTCTTTTGAGAGCGATCACAAGGGATCTTTGTGTGACCCTCGCTGCATGGCCTGTTTGTGCAATGGGGGTCATAAGGAGGGATATAAGGCTAGAATGCCTTTGGGGGCCATAAGGAATAAGGGGTTGAGATTCTTGATATATTTATTGTGCCATGAGGTGGCTTCTTGTTTATTTCATACTTGCAGTTCTCCTCAGGATATTGGTCCACTGCCACCCTTTGAAAAGATCATCACCAAAGTGTGGTGTTGTGAAGCCAAGTTGGGAGTGTGTCTGATTATCTGTATGCATTGCCTTCTATGTGTTTGCCTGTATGTTACCCATCTAGGAATTGGTTCTCCGAGCTCGGAGGTGGCTACCAGTTAGCCTAGGCTGGGAGGTGAGCACTCCGTGGTCATATTTGTGTTTTCTATTATGCAGGAAAGTCAGGAGAAAGAGAATAGGAACCATGGAAAGACACAGAAGATTATTGTTGAAGATACTTAAATCCAGTTGCAAATATTTGTTTTAATTTGATTCAGAAGTATGCCCTCATTCATAGAAATGAGAGGCAAGTTGTAATTCTTGAAAATAGACTTGAGTTTTATTGTTGTAGCTAAGCAAGGAAACATCCTGTAAATATGCAGAATATCTTAGAGTTGTAAAAGTTTGTTTTATTTCTACTTCTGTTTGGGTTACAGAAAAAGAAAAGCCTCTTTGAGTTGCATGTAAAAGCTTCTTTTGTATTATGGAAAAATTAGTTTCAAATAAATTTTATCTATATTCTACTTGTGGAAAAGTATGAGTTATTTTGTTGAAGAAGTCTAAGTATTAAAAAAAAATAAGAGTGTTTTAAGTAATTGTTCTATTAGTGGAATAATCAATGAATGTGTTTTATTCAGAATAGTATGATGTATTTTTTTTTTTTTTAAAGTGTTAGAATAAAAGTTTAGCAAAAGATCTACTTCTATTTCTTTTATCAACAATTAGAATAAATAAATAAAAGAGCCTAAGTTATATATATATATATATATATATATATATATATATATATATATATATATATATATATATATATGTTTATTTGTGCACATGTAATTTTGGATTTACATAATGTGTTTCCCATTGTTATTCTGTTTAAAATTTTGTATGTAAATCTTATTAAAAAAATATATATAAATTTTTATATATATTCACCCTTAAAACTTTTATATATATAAATTTATATAAATATAAATATATATATATATATAAATATATATACATATATATATATATATATATATATATTTATATATAATATATTTTTTTTTAAAATATAAATTAAAAAAAAAAAAGGAGATTTGGGTTCCACGCAGGCCGCACTGTGTGTACGCACAGTGAGGGCCACGTGGCGCCCACTGTGTGAACACACAGTGCGGGCCACTCGGCTCCCACTGTGTGGGCACACAGTGGACGGCCGCGGCCGCCACTGTGTGGCCACACAGTGGTGTGAGCCGCTAGCGGCGCCCACTGTGTGGACACACAGTGGTGCCGCGGCGCCCACTGTGCGCCCACATAGTGGCGCCTCGGCCCTCTCTGTCGCCTTCTTCGAACCTGCAATGAAAATGGCCGCTGCCTTGGGGTTTCGGCCCTGTCAAAAACACTCAATGGTAAGCAAAAAAAAAAAATGGATTAAGCCCTAGCCCGGGTAGGGCTAGGGTAAATGAATTAAATTTTACATGATAGTTTAGAGTTGATAATATATTATAAAAAAAAAATAGAACCCTAATTAGGGTTGGGAAAATATTGTTTATTATTTTGGAAAGTTATTTTAGAAGAATTAAGATATATAAATATATGTAAGTATATATATCTATATATATATATGAATATATATATATATATATATATATATATATATATATATATATATATATATATATATATATATATATATATATATATATATATATATATATATAAAATTCTGGTTATATTTGGAGTAAGTAATTAATAGAGATTTAAATATTTAAATACCTCTGAATTGGTTTCTAATAGGTAGTAAAAGAAAAAAAAAGAATATACAAATTTATGAATAAAGCCTGGTCTTATAAAATTCAAATGTATTTAGCGAGTTAAATGCTTAATATTGCCCTAGTTAATTTAATTAGAGCATTAAAATTTTAAAATGGTTGTTTAGACTATATGGTCATATTGGAAATTGAATTAATTTTCCTCTCCTATTTCTTTAGCGTGATTGTTTTAATAAACTTAATGACTAGGTATCTCGTGGAGATAAATTTAAACCAGTTAGTTTTCCGCAATTAGAATTAAACAAATTATCGATGCTTGGTTCGTTTCAGAATTAGCTCGAATATAATTATGGGAATTTCATTAACGCTTGTCGTGTGAGCGAACTTGTTAATTAATTAGTATTTTATAAAAAAAAAAATCGTTCCATTTTTGCCCTAAATTTTGGGCATGACATTTTGGTATCAGAGCAAGGTTTCCACACTAGGAACCTTACTCACTTACGTTTCACCTTAGAATATTTAAAATTATTTTGTTAAATTGATTTTCGAATTTAATTGAATTTATTCTAAAAGAAATAAATTAATTGTTTTGCCTTATTTTCCTCTTAGGATGCCTCTGACGACGCGACAAGCTCACAAGCGCGGACGGGGTCCTAGACGTGTGCGCTTAGCATGCAATGAGGTAGAGAGGGAGGCATCGGTTCCAGAGGAGAACCCAGAAGCACCTCTCGAACAGCCAAATGAACCTAACCAAGACCTCTTAGCAGCCATTCAGAATCTTATTGGCATTGTTCAGGAGAGGATCCCAGCAGAGAACCCTCAGGTTAGGAGTCATGACTTTGGGAGTCATAGATCTGTTGATAGAGAACGAAGCAGGAGCCCAGCTCTGATTCCTGTAGAGAGTCAGGGTGGTAATGAGCCAGAGTCAGTGCATATGCCAGGACCACCTCCAGCGGTGGAACCAGTTTATTTCAAGAGAGCTCGTCGAGATCCAAGGGATCTCATCAGGGAGGTCATGCGCCTCCAACCACCATCCTTCGGAGGTTCTACAGATGGAGTAGAGGCCGAGGCATGGCTTTTGAGTCTTGAGAGGTGCTTTGCGTTGCGTTCTTATGAGAGCAACTTGAAAGCACGTGTTGCAATTCATCTTCTGAGAGGGACAGCCTCCACTTGGTGGAGATAGGAAGAGTACAAATGTGGATTAGTTCCTGATACACTCACTTGGGAGATATTCACAGAAAGGTTCCGTGAGAGGTACCTATTAGAACACTTCAAGCAGCGTCGTATAGACGAATTTCATGATCTCCAACAAAAAGGCTTGTCAGTAACCCAGTATGAGAGTAAATTTTTTGAGTTGTTGCCATATGTAGATTATCTTAAGGATGAGAAACTTCTTGTAAACCGCTTCATCAGGGGATTAAATGCCGGTATAGCCGGGCCTGTTAGGATGTCCGCCCCAGAGAGCCTTCGGGTTGCTGTAGAGAAGGCACTGATTGCCGAGGAAATTCAGGTTAGACCACAGGACAATAGGGATCGGTTTCAGAACCAAAATCCCGCACCTCAGACTTATGGATTCCAAAAACCACATTGGAAAGGGAACAACCCTTTGATAACTTAATTAATTATCAGAGGGGTCTTGTAGTTGAGCAGACTCAGAGATGTAGCCCTCTAGGGCTGAACTCCGAGATCAATTCTGTGTTATGTGATGCTTTTGTCTCTCATGTTTCATGGATAGTGCTAGCATGTATGGATGATAATTTGATAGAATGTATAAGTGGGTTAGATGAGAATTATTGTAATGCATGTATGTAGTTGTCTTTTAAATGCAATAAATGGATCATGAAGAAATTTACTCTTGTAATGTTAATGAATATAAGTATGCATGAAAAGACCTCATTAGTTATGATGATATTATAGAGAATTTTGGAACAAGATGCATGGTATGGGTTTAATGTATAATTGAACGTAATGAATGGATAACAATTATTGGATGAACTCGTCATATTACCTAAATTGTAATTCTAATGGATGAACTTCATCATAATAGCTATATTTTAACTAAATTGGATGAACTCATTTAGTTATTTACATTTTACTCCTAATAAATGAACTTCATCATATTAGCTTCATTCTAACTATAATGGATGTACTCATCAAGCTATCTATATTTTAACCCTAATGGATGAACTTCATTATGCTATTTACATTTCAACCTTAATAAATGAACTTCATCTTAATAGCTACATTCTAACTATAATGGATGAACTCAATTGGTTATCTAAATTGTAACCTTAATAAATGAACTCCACCTTATTAACTATATTTTAACTATAATGGATGAAACCATTTGGTTATGTACGTTTTAACCTTAATAAATGAGCTTTGTTATGTTAGCTGTATTGTAATTAAAATGGATGGACTCGCCAAGTTAACCATATTTTAACCTTAATGGATGAATTTACGTGTTATCTATGTTTTAACTTCTATGGGTAAATTTTCTCATGTTAGCCTCATCTTCAATTATAATAGATGAACTCTTCCAAATTTCTATAATGTTAATTCACTAAACATTTATAAACATGTTTCAAGTAATAGCATGTAATTAAGAAATCCTGCTTTATTGGATCAAATGTCACGAGTTGAGTTAGGTGTTAAGTTACGTAATCACGTTGGGAAACTCCTTAGGTTCATTTAGTCTTCCGCTGTGTTATCTAAGCATTAGATAACTCCAATGTATCTTAATGTTGTGTCTCAAATTAAAAAATATCTATTTGCACTCCATTTGAGTGTTTTAGCTTTAACCCTTTGGGGTTTCCTAGCGGGGCATTACACTTGGTATCAGAGCCCATGTTGCAACATTGGGATCTCTGGTTTCGCTTGTGCCCTTAGTTGGTGTGAGGTGTATCTACCTTATGTTGTATGCTTGTCCTCCATGTTGTGTGAGTGTGATTGAACAAACCCTACTTGTGTGTAACATGAGTGTTCACACCCTGTTTTCACCTTCTTGATATGGGTGCTTTGGAGTGATTGTATGTGCTTTGTTTTCTTATTAATGTCTTGGTCTACGATTACTCATATTCTAAAAGAGAGTCGTATGTACCTTCGTTCTTGATTTGTTTTACTCTTTTGACTAGTCCATCTGGGTTAGTTGGTGTTGTCTTGAGTCTAAAAGTACGAAATGTGCTTGATTAAGGTTATGATCTTGCTTAGTGTTGTTCGCTTAAAGGACTAGTGTGGTAAGTATGGAATGCTTAATATGTAGCAAACTGAATGATTATCACCCTTCCTCCTGTCTATCTCTCTAAAAAATAAAACAATTTTGATATGTGTAATTATCTCTTATTTGAGTTCTCTTTTTGTGAGAGAAGGTTGTGACTTCTTGAGCCCTTGTGTGAGCCTTTTAACGCTTATGTGTATTTAGATTATAAAGGGCTTTGGTTTGAAAGATCATATTGGTTATTGGGAGAAAATTGTATGTTTACATTAAATAATTCTCCATGTGTCTCGTAGGAGTAACATAACTAAATTCAATCTTAAGTAATGTGCATTAATATGTGAATTGTTGTTATGTGAAAATTACCTTGTTTGTAAAAGAAGTACCAAAAGAGAACATGTTATAGTAGCTTCGAGAGTGTATTAATGTGTTCCACGAAAGATTGTTGTATGTGCTTCTTCAAACCAGTTTGATTGAGGACCTATTTTTAGCAATGCTCCTTTGAACTTTCCTTTGGAAATAGATAACTGTTTTATTGTGTTTAGAAAGTGCGAATGAAAGACTTGTTTGATGTGTATGCATTAATGTGTATTATTTAGTTGATAACTCCTCATTTACCTTCTTGTCATAATTTTATTTTCAATGATAGGTTGCAGATTTTGATATGTTTTCGTATTAAATTAAGAATAGTGAGTGTTCTCAAGAGATCTTGTATTACCGAAGGATTATCTGACTTGATTTCTTGTTCGGAAAACTAGAACATTCTATTGCAGCCATAATAATTGGAAATGTCATGTTAGGTTGTTTTGGCATCCTCCTAAAAAAGATAGCAAAATGAAAACAATGTAACTAAAATGATAGATTTAAATCTGAACATATAGTGTGATCTTGTTGATCTTGTGTATTCGTAGGAAATAGTTGATTTTCAAACTCTCTCTTCCTCCTCTTGCCTAAATCATAAGGTTTTTTTTTTTTTTGAAATGCTATTAAGAATGCATTGATTTAAAGTGAATTTTTATAATGCATATGTAATTGTATGTTGCTTTTGGGCTTCTTATGGCAAGATGAAAGTCTTGAGCTTCATAACGAAAATTGCATAGTTAGTAATGTGGTTGTGAATGCTTAATGGGTTTAGAACAGGTATTAGAATGATGTTATTTCCTTATGTAATGGTGAATTGTTAAGAATTTCAGTACTTGTATCTAGAGTAAACTTTATTTAGTGATTCATGTGGAAAGCATAATTAAAACCTTCCTTGAGTAGATGATAGCGTATTGAAAAGTACTCCCCTGTAAATGTGACTAAACCAGTAATGGTGTTATTCCTTGTGTGTTGTAAGAAACCCCGTGCTTGTTATGTGTACCCATGGGATGGTGTGAAGTAATCAAACATGGAGGATATGTTTGCTAGGAGTATGGGAAACCATACTATTTATGTGATGTTGCTTATTTGTTCCCTTACCGAGTTCCAACCCATGGGTTGTTGATAAGTCAGTATGTGAAGGGGTAGTAGTAGAAGTCACCATTCTTTGAATAGTATGGAATGACGTAAGAGTAATGTCGACATGAAGTGACTTTAGCTTCTCTATCTCGAGGAAAAATATAGTTTTGTAATGAAACTATATTATAGGTGTACTCAATACTTTCCCTTGTGATGAATTGATGTATAAGGTTCATGTGTGCCAGCATATTCCTATCCTTTATTTGAGCATATTGATGTCAGTTCTTGAGCAGAATGATGGTTTTATTGGAAGATATTTTGCCTTGTCTTCATGAAAGGTATGTTATTTTTCACATGATGCTGCCAATTGTCTAGCATTGGTAGACATGTGGGTGGACCTTAGCCATGTATACCTCTGGCTAACGGTGGGTATCCTGAGAGGAACGTTGCTATGCGCGGTGTGACCTGCGCATGCTCTTTTCCGCGAGGTACACTGCCATGCAGGATACGTCCATTGCGTGCCTTTTTCGCTTGGATTATTGCCATGATAACTCAATGATGATCAAATAGTACCAAACTGGTACTAAGAGGGGGGGTGAATCAATACAGGCAAAAATATAGTCTTAAACCGGTTTGACAACAAACACTTCAAAATACTGGCAGACAGAGGTACCGGTTTGAAACAAAGTGCAACCGGTAAAGCTAAGAATGTCTGAGACAAGCATTAACTGGTTACTCACTTAGCCTTTCACTCAACTTGAGACTACACTACCATTTCACCCTTATGCATAAATAGGTGATCTATCATCAGATCATAATAATAGCTGGTTCAACATGTTTTATTGACAGGCATAAAACACAGAACCATCACATGCTTGACAAACAATAGCAAAGCATCACAAGATAAAAGCATCACACATGACACACATATTTTTTATGTGGAAACCCAACTGGGAAAAACCACGGTGGGGATGAATACCCACAAGCTATTTTTGAACTCTTTGGAAGTCCGCTCTGTTAGGAGTCTTGTCCGGTTAGAGACATTACAATAGGTTCTGCTAGGAACCGATCCTGTTAGAGATCACCCGGTTAAGGGATGGCTACAATACCCGATTAAGGGTTAAACCCTATTAAAGGTTACCTTGTTAGAGGATTTCAAGAACTCAATAGCTAAAGGACTTCGAACTCAATAGCTTAGAGTTACCCTGTTAAAGGATTTACAGCAAGTCGGTTAAGGCTACCCTGTCAAGGGATTTTCCAACTGTTGAGGTGGTTAGAGATCAACAGGGATTACACTAATTTGGTAACAACACTCAATGCCAATGTACATCCGCTTAAGCTCCTCTTTACCTTCTGCACTTACACTCTGTAGGTATCACTTCTCTCCTTTTGGTCAGGCAAGAATCACGTATCCCTTCTCTTGGATACTCAGACAAAACTTTTGCCAATAACCCTAGAAAGAGTCACAACATCGACCTTATAGAAAATAGTTAGGTTAGTAGCATAAACCCTAAACCCTAAACCTAATAGGTTAAGGAATTCAAAAGGTTCAATCCTGACTGTTGAGCATACTGCATTAATCTCCATTGTTCATTTTCCATCGTTTTCATGGCGGCTGATAACCCATCACACATTATCACCATTTTACAGTCTTCTCATATTCCCGAGGTAGATAGACAGGATCTTCTTCATGCACACAGGGCTTATGTGGAAACATGATCTTGTTCTTTGTTGTCATGCTAACTCATCGTACAAAGTCATCGGTTGAGATGCACAACCTTGAAACACTTAAACTGGAAACCCTAAAGTTGAGACTACCAACTGATAGTCATACAACACTTCCATGTGCTGGTTCCCATAACCATATGCCGGTTCACCTTGAACAAGCACACTGCTTCACTTTGGCACAAATGCTGGTTCACAGTGTTATACCGGTTCTCACATATGTCGGTTCACACCTTTGCAACATATTGACATCAATGACAACATATAATGTCATTATGTCCTCATACCAGTTCACATAATGCCAATAATCTCCCCCTTTGGCATTGATGGCAATATACAAAGATATCTCTTTGCTTCACATCTTCTCCCCAAATTTCTATAGATATCTTCTCCACTTCACATCTTTTCCCCCTTTGACAACAATGCCAAAGTGGAAGCACAAGCTTCCCTGTTCCATTATGTTGCCCCCCCTAAGGAGTAGCATCCTTCAACACATCAATCCAAAATAAATTTCACTATGTAATACCTAACTGATGTGGAGCATATGCTTTTAGTTCACCTCTTGAAGGAGCAATACCCCTAATTCACCTCTTAAGTATGTAAATGTAGTCTTTGGGAGAGGCTTGGTGAATATGTATGCTAACTGCTCCTTACTGGACACATGCTCCAGTGCAATCTCTTTGTTCTGAACCTTTTCCCTCAAGAAATGATACTTAAGCTCAAAGTGCTTGGTTCTAGAATGTAAAACCGGATTCTTGGGGATATTAATTGCACTAGTATTGTCACAAAATATACTTATCAGTTCTGATACAGGAACTTTGAAGCCATTCAATACATGCTTCATCCAAATTGTCTGAGTGCAGTTCCTGAAAGCTACAACATACTCCGCTTCCGCTGTAGACTAAGAGATACGACTCCACTTTTTACTCATCCAAGAGACCAGTCTACCACCAAGGAAGAATGCACCACCAGTTGTTCTCTTTTAGTCATCTACATTACCAACCCAATCAGCATCTATGAACACTTCAAGGTTGAAATCCTTGCTATATGGATACCACAATCCATAGTCAACAGTTCCCTTCAGATACCTAAGAATCCGCTTGGCTGCAACCAAGTGGGATTCTCTTGGACTTTTCTGGAACTTTGTAGTAATGCCAACTGCATGTGCAATATCCGGTCTGCTATGCACTACATAATGCAATTTACCAATCCTTGATCGGTATTCCTTCTCATTAACCAATACTGAGTCATTCTCTTTGGATAGTTTACAATCGGTCACCATCGATGTACCAACCGGTTTCCTATCTTCCATGCCAAAGGTCTTCAACACCTCTTTGACATACTTGGACTGAGTGATAAAGATTCCATCTCTCATCTGCTGGATCTGCAGTCCAATCAAGAACTTAATCTCCCCTATGAGTGACATCTCAAACTCTTTCTTCATCTCATCTGCAAACTCATGACTCATCTTGTTATCTCGACCAAAGATAATGTCATCAACAAATACCTCACAAATCAGTATCTGATCTCCTTCAAACTTCAAGTAGATATTGCTATCTTCACTTGTTCTCTCAAATCCAATCTTCACAAGATGGGAATGCAGGCATTCATACCATGCTCTAGGTGCCTGTTTTAGACCATATAAGGCTTTATGTAGCCTACAAACCATGTCACTATCTTCAAATAGGGAAAACCCATCTGGTTGCTCTATATACACTTCCTCTTCAAGTACACCATTTAGAAATGCAGATTTTACATCCATTTGATATACTTTGAAGCCTTTAAAAGCTACATATGCTAGAAGCATACGAACTCCTTCCAATCTGGCTACAGGAGCAAAGGTTTCACCATAGTCTTCTCCTTCTTCTTGGGCATATCCTTTGCACACCAGTCTAGCTTTATTTCTAATCACCGTGCCATCCTCATTCAACTTATTTTTGAAGACCCATTTGGTACCAATGACATTTTTGTGCTCTGGTCTGGGTACCAAGGACCATGTACCATTTTTCTCTATCTGGTCAACTTCCTCTTCCATTGCCTTGATCCCGTCTTCATCCTTATGTGCCTCTTTGAATGTTTTAGGCTCGAATTCAGAGATCATGCATGAGTTTTCTCTAACTTTTCTTCTTGTAAGGATTCCTGTATCCTTATCTTCTATGATCTGCTTAGGATCATGATTCAGCTTGACATACCAAGGAATGGTCTTCATAGATTCCTCTTGCTTTTCTTCTTCATCCTCATCTCTGTCAATATCAACATCTACATCTACCAGTGTAGGAACACTGTTACTGGTACTCGGTTGACTGACAACCAGTTCCCAGAAGGTTGCAACCGGTTCACTTACCACTTGCTCATTATCAGTTTCCTCAATTTTCTCGAAGGTTTCATCAACTCTTACATTGATGCTTTCCACAACTCTCTAAGTCTTGTTGTTGAAACAATTGAGAGCTTTTCTCTTGGTGGAATATCCTAGGAATATTCCCTCATCACATTTCTCATCAAATTTGCTTTGGTGTTCACTTCTCTTGATGTAACATTTGCTACCAAACATTCAAAAGTAGCTAAACACAGGTGTCTTAATGGTCCAATACTCATAAGGAGTTTTATCTTGACCTTTCTTGATGAGTACCCGGTTCATTGTGTAGACTGCAGTGCTCACCGCTTCTCTCCAAAATGTGTGAGCTACCTTTCCTTTAATCAACATGGTTCTAGCTGCTTCAACCACAGTCTGATTATTCCTCTCTGCTAGGCCATTCTGCTATGGAGTCCGGGGGGTAGACAATTGCCTCTTGATGCCATGTTCTTCACAGTACTTGTTGAATTCACCGGAAGTGAATTCCCCTCCTTGATCAGTTCTCAGGCACTTGATCCTTTTACCACTTTCCTTCTCCACTAATGCTCTGAAATCTTTAAACTTTACAAATGCTTCAGACTTGTCTTTCAAGAATGTGACCCACATCATTCTTGAGCAGTCAACAATGAGAATCATGAAGTACCTATCACCCTGCACACTTCTAGTTTTCATAGGACCACACAAATCAATATGCACAAGATCAAGCAAGTTGTCAACAGTGAAAGATTTACCTTTAAAGGTTGAGGAAGACATTTTCCCCAATTGACTCTCTACATAAGGTTTTATCCGGTTTGCTTAACACCGGCAACTCTCTAACTGCCTTGATCTTACTAGCCTTTACAATGTTATCAAAGTTTACATGGCAGAGTCTCCTATGCCATATCTAGCTATCATCAAATTTAGCCATAAGACATGTACCTATATTTTCATTCAGATGAAATAGGTTACCTTTGGTCTACATGCCGGTGGCCACCAATTCACCATCTTTTCCTTTGATTCTGAAAACTCCATTCTTGAATTATAGAGTAAGGCCACTGTCATTCAACTGGGCAACACTCAGAAGGTTGTGTCTGAGACCATCAACCCAGTACACATTGTCAGCACTACTCTTTCCATTCAGAGAGATGGACCCTCTACCTTTGACAATGCATGTTGCATCATTGCCGAAGTGAACTACACCACCATCATACTCCTCCAAGGATAGAAACTTGCTCTAGTCACCAGTCATATGGTGAGAGCAGCCACTGTCAATGATCAACTCAATGGAACTATCAAAATGGGAGACAAGAGCCTTCTTGTCTGACACATCTTCTTTGACAACAACAAACACAATACCTTCATTTCTTCATCCTCTAACTCTTCATCTATGACACCTTCATCAACTGCCACAAAATAGATTCTTCGGTTTCCTCCTTTGAATTTCTTGAACCTTTCTGGTTTGTCCTTGTTGTCGCCATTAGGACAGTTTATAGCAATATGTCCTATCCGGTTGCAAGAAAAGCATTTTAAAGGAGGAAGCTTACCTTTGTATTTGTCGGTTCCTGTAGGAAGTTTCTTGGCAAGGAGAGCTTCAAATGCCATCAAAATCTCCTCATCATCCATTTCTCTTCTCTATCTTGGTTCACCACTAGTGCTAGCTTCTTTTCCTTTTCTAGATGGTATAGCAGAGGCTTTAAAAGCTGATTCTGTCTTTTGAACACTGCCATCAAAACTATTTAGCTCATAGGCTGTCAACTTTTCTATGATGGAGTCCAAGGATACCTTAGTCTTGTCTATTGATCTCAACTCCTGAATAGCATCAACCCTTATTGCATAGACCAGCAATAAGGATCTCAGGACTTTGCTTACCATAGTGGAATCTTCTATTTTACCACATGCAATCTTGATATCTCCAACAACTATTTTGATTCTTATTCCATACTGTTGAATGGTCTCACCTTCAACCATCCACATATCTTCAAACTTCCCTCTCAAGCTTTCTTCCTTACCCTGTTTTACATGTTCATCACCGCCATAGCTATTTTCAAGAGCATCCCATACCTCTTTGGGATTTACCTTATCCTGAACATCAATAAACTCAATGTCAGATAAACTACTAATTAGGGCTTCCATGACTTGCCCATTTTCTTCTACCTCTCTCTTTTGGTCATCGGTGAGAGTATCGGTAGGGGCAACATAGAAATTCTCAACATAGCTCTAGTGTTGAGCACCCATGCTTCTGAAGAATATCTTCATCCTGTCTTTCCAAATACTAAAATTTTCCCTATTAAACTTTGGACCTTCCTTCTTCATCATTTGACTGGGATCTTTACCTCAAGCGGTTAAGCTTATAACACAGAGGACCTGGAGGATGCTCTGATACCAATTGATAACTCAATGATGAGAAAATAGTACCAAACCGGTACTAAGAGGGGGGGGTGAATCAGTACGTGCAAAAATACAATCTTAAACTGGTTTGACAGCAAACACTTCAAAAGACTGGCAGGCAGAGATACTAGTTTGAAAAAGAGTGCAACCAGTAAAGCTAAGAATGTCTGAGACAAGCATTAACTAGTTACTCACTTAGTCTTTCACTCAACTTGAGACTACACTACCATTTCACCTTTATGCATAAACAGGTGATCTATCATCAGTTCATAATAACAGCTGGTTCAACATGTTTTATTGATAGGCATAAAACAAAAAACCATCACATGCTTGACAAACAATATCAAAACATCACAAGATAAAAGCATCACACATGACACACATATTTTTTACGTGGAAACCCAACTGGGAAAAACCACAGTGGGGATGAATACCCACAAGCTATTTTTGAACTCTTTGGATGTCCACTTTGTTAGGAGCCTTGTCCAGTTAGAGACATTACAATAGGTTCTGCTAGGAACTGATCCTGTTAGAGATCACCTGGTTAAGGGATGGCTACAATACCCGATTAAGGGTTAAACCCTGTTAAAGGTTACCTTGTTAGAGGATTTCAAGAACTCAATAGCTAAAGGACTTCGAACTCAGTAGCTTAGAGTTACCCTGTTAAAGGATTTACAACAAACCGGTTAAGGCTACACTGTTAAGGGATTTTCCAACTGTTGAGGTGGTTAGAGATCAATAGGTATTACACTGATCTGGTAACAACACTCAATGCCAATGCAGATCTGCTTAAGCTCCTCTTTACCTTCTGTACTTACACTCTGCAGGTATCACTTCTCTCCTTTTGGTCTGGCAAGAATCATGTATCCCTTCTCTTGGATACTCAGACACGACTTTTGCCAACAACCCTAGAAAGAGTCACAACAGTGACCTTATAGAAAACAATTAGGTTGGTAGCATAAACCCTAAACCCTAAACCTAAAAGGGTTAAGGAATTCAAACGGTTCAATCCTGATCGTTGAGCATACTGCATTAATATCCATCATTCATTTTCCATCATTTTCATGGTGGCTGATAACCCATCAAATGTTATTACCATTTTACAATCTTCTCATATTCTTGAGGTAGATAGGCAGGATCTTTGTCATGCACAATCCTTCATGCACATAGGGCTTACGTGGCAACATGATCTTGTTCTTTTTTGTCATGCTAACTCATCGCACAAAGTCACCGGTTGAGCCGCACAGGCTTGAAACACTTAAACCGAAAACCCTAAAGTTGAGACTACCAACTGGTAGTCATACAACGCTTCCATGTGTCGGTTCCCATAACCATATGTCGGTTCACCTTGAATAAGCACACCGCTTCACTTTGGCACAAATGTCGGTTCACAGTGTTATACCGGTTCTCACATATGCCGGTTCACACCTCTGCAACATATTGACATCAATGACAACATACAATGTCATTATGTCCTCATACCTGTTCACATAATACTAACAATCTCCCTCTTTGGCATTGATGGCAATATACAAAGATATCTCTCTGCTTCACATCTTCTCCCCAAATTTCTACAGATATCTTCTCCGCTTCACATCTTCTCCCCCTTTGACAACAATGCCAAAGTGGAGGCACAAGCTTCCCTGTTCCATTATGTTTCTCCTCTTGAGGAGTAGCATCATTCAACACATCAATCCAAAATAAATTTGACTATGCAATACCTGACTGATGTGGAGCATATGCTTTTAGTTCACCTCCTGAAGGGGCAGTACCCCTAATTCACCTCTTAAGTATGTAAATGTAGTCTTTGGGAGAGGCTTGGTGGATATGTCTGCTAACTGCTCCTTACTGGACACATGCTCTAGTGCAATCTCTTTGTTCTGAACCTTTTCCCTCAAGAAATGATACTTAAGCTCAAAGTGCTTGGTTCTAGAATGTAAAACCGGATTCTTGGAGATACTAATTGCACTAGTATTGTCACAAAATATACTTACCGGTTCTGATATAGGAACTTTGAAGCCATTCAATGCATGCTTCATCCAAATTGTCTGAGTGCAGTTCATGAAAGCTGCAACATACTCTGCTTTCACTGTAGACTAAGCAATACAACTCTGCTTTTTACACATCCAAAAGACTAGTCTACCACCAAGGAAGAATGCACCATAGGTTGTGCTCTTCCGGTCATCTACATTACCAGCCCAATCAGCATTTGTGAACACTTCCAAGTTGAAATCCTTGCTATATGGATACCACAATCCATAGTCAACAGTTCCCTTTAGATACCTAAGAATCCGCTTGATTGCAACAAAGTGGGATTCTCTTGGAATTTTCTGGAACCTTACAGTAATGCCAACTGCATGTGCAATATCCGGTCTGCTATGCACTACATAATGCAATTTACCAATCACTGATCAGTATTCCTTCTCATTAACTAATGCTCAGTCATCCTCTTTGGATAGTTTACAGCCTGTCACCATCAGTGTACCAACCGGTTAACTATCTTCCATGCCAAAGGTCTTCAACACCTCTTTGACATACTTGGACTGAGTGATAAAGATTCCATCTCTCATCTGCTGGATCTGCAGTCCAGTGAAGAACTTAATCTCCCCTATGAGTGACATCTCAAACTCATCACTCATCTTGTCATCTCCACCAAAGATAATGTCATCAACAAATACCTCATAGATCAGTATCTGATCTCCTTCAAACTTCAAGTAGATATTTCTATCTTCACTTGTTCTCTCAAATCCAATCTTCACAAGATGGGAATGGAGGCATTCATACCATACTCTAGGTGCCTGTTTTAGACCATATAAGGCTTTATGTAGCCTACACACCATGTCACTGTCTTCAGATAGGGCAAACCCATCTGGTTGCTCTATATACACTTCCTCTTCAAGTACACCATTTAGGAATGCAGATTTTACATCCATTTGATATACTTTGAAGACTTTAAAAGATGCATATGCTAGAAGCATACGAACTCCTTCCAATCTGGATACAAGAGCAAAGGTTTCACCATAGTCTTCTCCTTCTTCTTGGGCATATCATTTGCACACCAGTCTGGCTTTGTTTCTTATCACTGTGCCATCCTCATTCAGCTTATTTCTGAAGACCCATTTGGTACCAATGACATTTTTGTGCTTTAGTCTGGGTTCCAAGGACCATGTACCATTTTTCTCTATATGGTCAACTTCCTCTTCCATTGCCTTGATCCAGTCTTCATCCTTATGTGCCTCTTTGAATATTTTAGGCTCGAATTCAGAGATCATGCATGAGTTTTCTTTGACTTTTCTTCTTGTAAGGATTCCTGCATCCTTATCTCCTATGATCTACTTAGGATCATGATTCAGCTTGACATACCGAGGAATGGTCTTGATAGATTCCTCTTGCTTTTCTTCTTCATCCTCATCTCTATTAGTATCAGCATCTACATCTGCCAGTGTAGGAACACTGTTACGGGTACAAGGTTGACTTAAAGCCAGTTCCCAGAAGGTTGCAACCAGTTCACTTACCACTTTCTCATTATCGGTTTCCTCCATTTTCTCGAAGGTTTCATCAACTCTTATATTGATGCTTTCCACAATTCTCTGAGTCCTGTTGTTGAAACACTTGAGAGCTTTGCTCTTGGTGGAATATCCTAGGAATATTCCCTCATCACATTTCGCATCAAATTTTCTCTGGTGTTCACTTCTCTTGATGTAACATTTGCTACCAAACATTCTAAAGTAGCTAACCACATGTGTATTACCAGTCCAATACTCATAAGGAGTTTTGTCCTTACCTTTCTTGATGAGTACCTGGTTCATTGTGTAGAATGCAGTGCTCACCGCTTCTCTCCAAAAGGTGTGAGCTACCTTTCCTTGAATCAACATGGTTCTAGCTACTTCAACCATAGTCTGGTTATTCCTCTCTGCTAGGCCATTCTGCTATGGAGTCCGAGGGGTAGACAATTGCCTCTTGATGCCATGTTCTTCACAGTATTTGTTGAATTCACTGGAAGTGAATTCCCCTCCTTGATCAGTTCTCAGGCACTTGATCCTTTTACCGCTTTCCTTATCCACTAATGCTTTGAAATCTTTAAACATTACAAAGGCTTCAGACTTGTCTTTCAAGAATGTGACCCACATCATTCTTGAGCAGTCATTAGTGAGAATCATGAAGTACCTATCACCCTGCACACTTCTAGTTTTCATAGGACCACACAAATCAGTATGCACAAGATCAAGCAATTTGTCAGCAGTGAAAGATTTACCTTTAAAGGTTGAGGAAGACATTTTTCCCAATTGACACTCTCTGCATAAGGTTTTATCTGGTTTTCTTAACACCAGCAACCCTCTAACTACCTTGATCTTACTAGCCTTTACAATGTTATCAAAGTTTACATGGCAAAGTCTCCTATGCCATATCCAGCTATCATCAAATTTAGCCATAAGACATATACTTATATTTGCATTCAGATGAAATAGGTTACCTTTGGTCTACATGCCGGTGGCCACCAATTCACCATCTTTTCCTTTGATTTTGCAAACTCCATTCTTGAATTCCAGAGTAAGGCCACTGTCATTCAACTGGGCAACACTCAGAAGGTTGTGTCTGAGACCATCAACCTAGTACACATTGTCAGTACTACTCTTTCCATTTAGAGAGATGGACCCTCTACCTTTGACCTTGCATCTCGCATCATTGCCGAAGTGAACCACACCACCATCATACTCCTCCAAGGATAGAAACTTGCTCTGGTCACCAGTCATATGGTGAGAGCAGTCACTGTCAATGATCCACTCATTGGAATTATCAAACCAGGAGACAAGAGCCTTCTTGTCTGACACATATTCTTTGACAGCAACAAACACAATATCTTCATTTTCTTCATCCTCTGACTCTTCGTCTATGACACCTTCATCAACTGCCACAAAATAGTTTCTCTGGTTTCCTCCTTTGAATTTCTTGAACCTTTTTGGTTTGTCCTTGTTGTCGCCATTAGGACAGTTTACAACAATATATCCTATCTGATTGCAAGAAAAGCATTTCAAAGGAAGCTTACCTTTGTATTTGTCAGTTCCTTTAGGAAGTTTCCTGGCAAGGAGAGCTTCAAATGCCATAAAAATCTCCTCATCATCCATTTCTCTTCTCTGTCTTGGTTCACCACTAGTGCTAGCTTCTTTTACTTTTCTAGATGGTATAGTAGAGGCTTTAAAAGCTGATTCAATCTTTTGAACATTGCCATCAAAACTATTTAGCTCATAGGCTGTCAACTTTGCTATGATGGAGTCCAAGAATACCTTAGTCTTTTCTATTGATCTTAGCTCCTGAATAGCAGCAACCCTTATTGCATAGAATGGCAATAGGGATCTCACGACTTTTCTTACCATAGTGGAATCTTCTATTTTACCACCTACACTCTTGATATCTCCAACAACTATTTTGATTCTTATTCCATACTGTTGAATGGTCTCACCTTCAACCATCTGCATAGCTTCAAACTTCCCTCTCAGGCTTTCTTCCTTAGCCTGTTTTACATGTTCATCACTACCATATATATTTTCAAGAGCATCCCATACCTCTTTGGGATTTACCTTATCCTGAACATCAATAAACTCAATGTCAGATAAACTACTAATTAGGGCTTCCATGACTTGCCCATTTTCTTGTACCTCTCTCTTTTGGTCATCGGTGAGAGTACCAGTAGGGGCAATATAGACATTCTCAACATAGCTCCAGTGTTGAGCACCCATGCTTTTGAAGAATATCTTCATCATGTCTTTCCAAATACTGAAATTTTCCCTGTTAAACTTTGGACCTTCCCTCTTCATCATTTGATTGGGATCTTTACCTCAAGCGGTTAAGCTTATGACACAGAGAACCTGGAGGATGCTCTGATACCAATTGATAACTCAATGATGAGAAAATAGTACCAAATTGGTACTGAGAGGGGGGGGTGAATTAGTACAGGCAAAAATACAGTCTTAAACCGGTTTGACAGCAAACACTTCAAAAGACTGGCAGACAGAGATATCAGTTTGAAACAGAGTGCAACAGGTAAAGCTAAGAATTTCTGAGACAAGCATTAACCGGTTACTCACTTAGCCTTTCACTCAACTTGAGACTACACTACCATTTCACCCTTATGCATAAACAGGTGATCTATCATCAGATCATAATAATAGTTGGTTCAACATGTTTTATTGATAGGCATAAAACACAGAACCATCACATGCTTGACAAACAATAGCAAAGCATCACAAGAGAAAAGCATCACACATGACACACATATTTTTTACGTGGAAACCCAACTGGGAAAAACCACGGTGGGGATGAATACCCACAAGTTGTTTTGAACTCTTTGGAAGTCGGCTCTGTTAGGAGCCTTGTCCGATTAGAGACATTACAATAGGTTATGCTAGGAACCGATCCTGTTAGAGATCACCCGGTTAAGGGATGGCTACAATACCTGATTAAGGGTTAAACCATGTTAAAGGTTACCTTGTTAGAAGATTTCAAGATCTCAATAGCTAAAGGACTTCGAACTAAGTAGCTTAGAGTTACCTTGTTAAAGGATTTATAGCAAGTCGGTTAAGGCTACCCTGTTAAGCAATTTTCCAACTGCTGAGGTGGTTAGAGATCAATAGGTATTACACTGATCTAGTAACAGCACTCAATGCCAATGCAGATCCTCTTAAGCTCCTCTTTACCTTCTGCACATACACTCTGCAGGTATCACTTCTCTCCTTTTGGTCTGGCAAGAATCACGTATCCCTTCTCTTGGATACTCACACATAACTTTTGCCAACAACCCTAGAAAGATTCACAACATTGACCTTATAGAAAAAAATTAGGTTGGTAGCATAAACCCTAAACCCTAAACCTAATAGGTTAAGGAATTCAAATGGTTCAATCCTGACCATTGAGCATACTGCATTAATCTCCATCATTCATTTTCCATCATTTTCATGGTGGCTGATAACCCATCATAGGTTATCACCGTTTTACAGTCTTCTCATATTCTCAAGGTAGATATGCAAGATCTTCTTCATGCACATAGGGCTTATGTGGAAACACGATCTTGTTCTTTGTTGTCATGCTAACTCATTGCACAAAGTCACTGGTTGAGCCGCACAGGCTTGAAACACTTAAACCAAAAACCCTAAAGTTGAGACTACCAACCGGTAGTCATACAATGCTTCCATGTGCCGGTTCCCATAACCATATGCTAGTTCACCTTGAACAAGCACACCGCTTGACTTTGGCACAAATGTCGGTTCACAGTGTTATACCGGTTCTCACATATGTCGGGTCACACCTCTGCAACATATTAACATCAATGACAACATACAATGTCATTATGTCCTTATACTGGTTCACATAGTGCCAACATGCCATGTCATGTTGAGACACGATGCGAGATGTAGCAGATTCTACCATGCGGCCTACCGACAGGTTTAGGGTAGAGCCATGTCGTGTGATGACGTGATGCGGGGTGATTTCGAGGTGCACACTGCCATGCTATGTGAATGTGTGACTAGGCCACACCACATGATGAGCTACTGCAATAGCTAGATGATTGTTCCTTCCTTCCTCGTTGGTGTCTAGATGCTAGTCACATAGTGATGTTATGTGCACTTATGATATATTTTTTTTATTTATTTCCTTGTGGGCCAGCAATTTATTTTACTTTGACCTTGAAGGTTTAGCCACGATCTTGCGATCTTTTGCTTACTTGATTTGATGTTGCAATTCCAGAATTATTTTCTTGCCTTGTTGTTGGAATTGATGATTATTACCTTTATCCTTCTGTACTTTGGTGGCTAAACTGGTTTATCCTTGTTGTTTTCATATGCTCGTCTTGTGTTGAAATGTGAATTCCTCTCCAAGAACGTAGGAGATGGTCTTGGTTGAGTGTATACGAGGAAGTAGACATAGGGAACCTTGAGGATGGGGGTATGTGAGCCTGTGAGACAGCTAGGATCCACTACCTACCTTTGAGTGGTGACTATCTCTTGGAGGCTAAACACCTTACGCAACAAGGGATGTTCACGAGGGTCTTGTATGGAAGGTAGCACCGCTATGGTGTGCCCTAGCACCATCAAGCCCTTGAGAGAGATGTTGGAAACTTATGATCATGTTATTTGCTCTGAGATTAGGCATAGAGATGTTGATCGTGCATGTTATCTTTGACTGAGCATTAGACATGCTCACATGTGGCCTTTTGTGTTGTGCAATCCAGTTATGTGGATGGTTATTATCTATAAACATGGATTAAATGGTGTTAACTTGTCACTATGTTATGAGACATAGTCATTGGAAAAGTTCTTTTATGCCTGGAAAGTGTAAACAATTGAGTTATTTATGTTGCTCTTATTTATTGAAAGATAACTTGGTTGTAGAAATTTATATTTCAAGCTAGTTCTATGCGATAAAGTTTTGTAAAAAGATGTAATGGTAAAAGAAGTTGATCATGATGGCATGTTTTCTTGTCCTTCTTGGTAGAATGAAAATGGTAATTGTTGTTTACCTCTTTTAATGCTTGGATTGGTGTAATGAAAGGAAGAAAATTCTTATTTTTGTGCTATGATTGTGGATAATTCCTAGAATATTTTAAAGAAGTGTATGGCTCTAGATGTATCTTGCCTATGGATAATGACATTCATAGAGGTTTTAGCAATAATGTTTCATTTATTTACGACAAGATTCATATGTGCAAATTTATAATTGTTAATTGAGTTTCAGGGCTAATACGTGTTGCATGAGTTTCGCTTAGCCTTACGAATTTCGGGAGTAAGTCGAAGCCTAGGGGGGAGAAATGTAGTGCCCCTACCCTAGTCAGCTTTGCAAAACCGGTTTGACCTTGGTTGATTTCCTATGTGGCATTCTTGAATGGTTGATTTACCATGATGTAATGTTGTAGATTAGATAATATGAATATTGTGCGTACCTGTTATTGTGCTTTCACATCGATTCATATGTAAGTTTAATTGTTTCCCCAATTCTTGTTATAAATCTTGAGCTAACGCCTTCATTGAATATATATATATATATATATATATATATATATATGTATGCTTGCATGACTCATGGTTGTAGGAGATTGCAGGTACAGTACCGCCTAGGTGCGAGGTTCGTCTCCATTAGGATTGACAGGGTTGAGTATACCTCTTTCATCCTTAGAATTTGGATTAGGTGGTCGTAAAACCCTCGTCTTGCCTTAGTCATGCTCAAGTTAGCGTCATGTGTGGTCTATCGGTTTCCCCTTTCGTTGGATTTGCATGTCGTGTGATTGGTTGGCTTTCTTGGTTTGCGTGTCTTGCATGTGGTAAAATGGAGTATTTTATCCTAAGTATTTAATTTGATTTAATGTGTTCATTTACGCATTAATAATTGAGAAATTAAAATAAATAAGTTTCCTTTATGTGATTAATCATTAATTAAAAAGATCACTTTATTTATGTTTGTAGCGAGTTTGATTTAATGGTTAATTTTAAATAACAAATTTAATTTAGTGTATGCGTTTTAAAAAGGAAAAGTTTAAAATTAGTTGAAATAGAAATAATTTAATCTCTTTTGCATTTTGGAAAAAAAAGAAGAAAGGTTAATTTTTATTATTTAAAAAAATCAATTTTTATTAGAAAAGCAAGTTTAATTTATATGTATATTTGATATAGTGTGAAAGATTGATTTTGGGAATTTAATTTAATTAAAATATTTTATCCTCATCAATTTAAAAAGTGTTTAAATTCGAAACTAGAAAATTAGGTCAAAAATTTCATTCTTTTAACCTAGGTTGGAAAAATATTTTGGGGGTTGTTGATTTTTTTGGGAAAAAAAGAGAAAGATATTTTGGAATGGAGATTGGGGGTTTTGAAAGGATGGATTTTTCTATAGCTGCAAGTTGGGCTCTTCTTAAAAAATCTTGCCAGGAATGCTAAAGGAGGTAGGATCCTTGTTTAACTTTTTATTCCGTTGTTAAATCAAGAAATGTGTTTGGTTGTTCTTCATGAAAAATCTGGTTTAAGAATCCATGAATGTTCTCAGATTTGAGTTTTAGTCTTGGAAAAATTGGTTGCACTGTTTTGGATTGTGGAAAGATGGTTAAATCATTGTTTGAAAAATGGTTCTTTTCTTGCCCAAATATGGGCTTTGGTTGAATAAATTCATTTGTGATTTTGGTTGTTCATCAAAGTTTTGAGTATTGGATAATCTGTGATTTAAAAAAAAAAAAATATGTTAGAGTCTCTATGTGAGACTGTATTTTTTTTTTATTATTCATCTCTGAGGGTTTATGGTTTATTTTTTTAAAGAAAAAAATTGTTCTATTTTATTAAAGTAAAAATCAAAATTTTAAAGTTTGAAAGAGAAAATAATTTTTTTTTGGGGGGGGGGGGAGCCGAAGCTCAACCCACGCTCCTCCCCTTTCCGTCTCCCGCAGAGTCACAGAGCCCCTACGTCCACCATGTGGAGGCTGAGGGGCTGCATCCACGTGAGTGGCTGCAGCTACCCTGCTCCACAAGGTGGAGGCCGAAGGGTCTGTGACCCCCACAGCAGTCGCACAGACCCCAACTCCACTGTGTGGAGGCCAAGGGTCTGCATCCACCGTGGTGGCCGCAAGCCCGACGACTAGGGCACAACCGCCCCCACTCTCGTGGATGGGAGGTTGGCCCGTGGTTGTCGTAGGGTTTTCCGCCCTCCATGTAATTTAAATTTACAATTTTTTTTGTAGTTTTAACAAAAAATAATAATAGTATAAATATATTAAAATTTAAATTAATATATATTATTATTATATATTGGGATATATATGTGCTATTTAATATTTTCGGATGGCGAAATTGTTTTAAATATATGCAAGGGGATTTTATTTCATTAGGAAAGGTTTTCCCATTTCTTTATTTTCTTTTAATGTATATTTCCTTTTTCTAAAGGGTAAATTTGTGTTGCTAGAAAAGGGGACTAGAGTATGTTCCAAACCAGTATGTCAATGATGTTTATCTAAGGATTAAATAACATATTTAAACGATTAATGCTTTACATTCATGTGAACTTGGTTGAAAAACTGGTAGGGATGTATTTATGTTATGTCTTGATGCATATGAACGTAGTGAGTAGAAAACCAAGAATGACCTAGAACTGGATGAGGTAGAAAACCGAAAACAACTTAGATCATTTAGAAAATTTGATCAACCTTTAAATGTTTAAATCAATATGGGAAAAGATTGTATTTTTTTTTGGTTATTGTTGTCGCAAGTTCTAATTGTTGTATTCGCTTTTGTTTAAAGTAATGGAAAGACCTGGATATGTTTGTTTGGACCTTGTCATCTAGTTGTTTTGAGGTTGGCCATAGTTGGTTAGGCTCCTAGTTAGAGTACCGTCAGAAAATGGACCTTTGTATCAGATTTTAATATGCTCAGTTGGATCTGTTTCTATGTAGGGATCATTTAGGATTTATTGACCGAAGTGGTCATTTGTATATTGGTTGTGCTCGCCTATAAGGCAGGAATGTAAATGACATGAAACCTATGTAACTATAACTTAATTAATTATCAGAGGGGTCTTGTAGTTGAGCAGACCTGGAGATGTATCCCTCTAGGGGTGAACTCCGAGATCATTTATGTGTTATGTGATGCTTTTGTCTCTCATGTTTCATGGATAGTGCTAGCATGTATGGATGATAATTTGATAGAATGTATAAGTGGGTTAGATGAGAATTATCTTAATGCATGTATGTAGTTGTCTTTTAAATGCAATAAATGGATCATGAAGGAATGTACTATTGTAATGTTAATGAAAATAAGTATGCATGAAAAGACCTCATTAGTTATGGATGAGGGGAAATTACTACTCAGAGATCAAAATTTTAAATACAGAATACTACTCCCCCTTTACCAACAATGACAAAGTACAGCTGAATAACCCTTGTTTCCATTATCATTAAAATAATAAGTGTTTATGACAATAAAGAGTGAAACTTGTCAAAAACTGATTTAAAGTCCCACATAAATGTCTTCATGGATAAAGACTGTGACTCAAGCAATGAGGTAGCAACCTCACTTTCCGTTTGCATCTGGAAAACATGTTCCTCCATGGCATCCAAGGTACTCATTTGTTGAGTTACCATTAAGGTATCTAGATTGAGATAGCACTTTTGAAGTATTTGTAGTCATGGTAGTAGGACCAGTTGAAGTTCCTGCAGATCTCGTGTCTAGTTGTTGATCTCTAACTCTATTCTTGCAGTCTAGAGTTGAAACCGGTGAACGGTTTGCCCAAATGTGGTGAAGGAATCATAGGGCATCTTGAAGGTCCTCATATATGCCTACAAATCAGATTGCAGTTTGTCTTTCTGAGCAAGCACATCATCATAGAATATATGGGGTTGGCTTATCTTACTGAGTAGTAATTTCCCCTCATCCATAGCATCTCTTATGTCCTTCTGTGCCTTCTAAAGTTCAGACCGGAGCTCATTTAACTTCTTCACTAAAGTAGTGTTTAGTGCCTTTTGATGCTTCTTTTGAGCATTGGCTTCAGCAACATCTTCCAGGCATTGCACCTGGTCCTCTACAACTATGCATAAGAGTTGTTGTCTTTAAAATCTGATTCTCTTTAACATCCTTAAAATAATATGATTGAACTTGGTGCCGAAGAGACATCAAAGATAAGGAAATTCTCAAGACAACATATGACAAGGTTTGATTGAACCTTCTACACTTCGGACTTACTCAGAGCCCAGGTGGGTATACCTTTGTGAATTGAATTCACACTTTCAAACATAAACCCACAGCAAACCAGTCTGGAAAACTAGTGGATCTATTCACCTTGAAATTAACTGAAAACAAAAGAATGGAAATTATACTTAAATTCAGCATTTCGATCAACAAAACATGCAATAAACAACTTCAATCAATACCAGTGCCTTATCCAAGGTCACAGAGTCATCTAAACTTAGATAATACTCCTCAAACAAAATATCTTTATGCATCCCGTTGGCTTGGTTTCTATTAATCCTTGTATATGCCTGACACCTATAAGAACTTATGCATTCCAAATTAAGCTATGATCATCAAAATTCAAAGTCTCTTCCAAATAGTTTACCAGTATGAGTGATCCCCGCATCTTTAATTTCCCTCCTAAAGAGAAAAGCCAGCGAACACTTCTACTAAAAATTGCTTTGCAATTCCATTCAAACAAAATAACCCTGGATTATTCAGAATGAAAACAGTAAACAAATTGTAAACACACTTGAAGATGACTCCAAGCTTCACTCAAAACCAATGGTCTATATATTGATATTAAGTTCAAGAAATATTACAAGAAGTTTTTGAATATTCTCCATTAGACTTAGAAAAGCTCAGATAAATTTCTGCAGCGTTTTCTTACAATTCTTTTGCGATCCCTCTTCCTCTAGCCCTGGTATCCATTTATAACAACATGGATGCACAAAGCTTCGGACTTCTCGAGGAGAGTTTGTTACAATCATTTCTTTCAAAATAAAGAGGTTACAAGCTTTTCACAAAAAATAGTTACAAGCTCTTTTCGACCTCTGTAGTTTCTTCAACAGGCTGTTCAGTTGCAACCTCTTCGGCCTTTTCAGGGGTGCTCTCCAACTGTTCTGGATCATGGGTGGCATATTTGGTTGTCCACTCATCATACACCTCTTCTATCGACCATGAGAAATTAATCACTTTATCCTTAGTCTTGGTCAACCTTTTCCAAGAATTTCTCATTTTGTTGACTTCTGAATTGAGAAAACCATAATGTGACTTAATTTTCTCTATCTCTTGTATTGTCAAAACAAAGAAAGAAGCATCATCTAGATCAATAATTCCTTTAATTCTTGCTGACAATTTAGCTTCTATCTCCTTAAGCCACATTTGTTTGTCCTTTAATTGATCCGGGCTAGCAAAAACTCCTAGGAGCAACTCAAAAACTTGATCAATATACTCCTTTTTGCACAAACTAACCTTCCTATCAACATTATCCACCTCTACTACTAATTGTACTAAAACTTTAGTGATGTCAGAAGTGGATCTCATGATGGGATTGGCCCTTGCTTCATCACAAGATACACACATAAACTCTAAATCTTGCTCCCTAGGCCTCCATTTGTCAAAAATAGGTGTCAAAATGGCCTTGTCTCCCCTGAGCTCATTCCATATATCCACAATTTCACCTACATTGTTGTAGAGCAATGAGGCATTCATTTTATCTACAAAACTAGAAATTGTAGCCCTTACTCTCTCCTCATACTTCTTTGCATATAAGGCCTGAGCCTGTTTTAAGTTTTCTAATTCTTGAGGAGTAATTTCAACCATTTGAGAGCTGGAGGGTGCTGGAGATGGTGGAAACTCAATGATAGGGCTAGTAGGTGGAGGTCTTGTAGGAGAAGAGGAGATCATCAGTGTTGAAGACTCACCTTGATGGTATTGTCCAGTCAACTGGCTCTGCAGCTTAGCAATGATGCTATCCTTACCTCTTACCTCCTCCTTAGCACTGTTATAGGCCTTCAAAACTGTTTCCAACTTGACTTGGAGGGTCTCTTTCTCTTTGGTTTCCTTTTCTGCTACTGCAACACTAAATTTTGCAGTCTCTAACACAGTGCTAGTAGCTTCCACTACCCCTGTACTCTGCACTCTTTTCACCATCATCCCACCAAGGTAATTTGACCCTAGGGTATCTTTGCTCTTCTTACTCTCATTTCTCTTAAGAGACCACATGACGAGTGCAGCATTATCCTTATTGAAAGTAATTCCCTCCATGGGTTTGGTCTCTTTCCTCACTGCGTCTAGTACCAAGGCGTATGCTATATCCCACTCGGGTAAAATAAGCACTCCAGCTTGTGCCACCATATCTCTCCCTTGCTCAGAGGTGATGGTTTTGAACTCTTCCATCATCTCTTGCTTTATTTCCTCTTCTACCAGGGCCGGATCTTTATTAGGCTACTCAGCCTTTCTCTTTTCACATCTAGCATTATATTTATCTATGTTCTATTTCCATATAAATTGCATAAATGCTTCTGATGTGACAAAATTGTTGTCAGCCAAGAAGGCATTACTTTCCTGCTTTATCTCAGGATCCCACTCTTGGCCTTTGAGTTCAGTGGTGGTAATATCCATTTCAGTAGCAAGGGGTTCTTCTAGCATTCCTTCTTCCACTTCATCATAAGTGTAGGCAATTTCCCCTAGACTACCTAACTGTAGGAGTTGCTTAGTTGTTGCTTGCTCATTTCCTATATGGATAGGGGATTGGGATGGGGAATACAAAGGTGTATCCGATTGTATTTCTTTCCCTACCCTTTGCTTCTTTGGGCTTTCTTGGATGTCAATGACATCTTGTATCTTCCTCTTTCCTTTAGAGGTAGAGGGCTCCCCTGTCGTAGGCATCAGCACACTATAACTGGATTTCTTGTGCAGTGTATAATCACCAGGAGGGATTGCTTTGCTGGAAGCTGACCTACTTAGGATCATTCTCACCTTTTTAGGGTTGCTTTTGATTACAGCTTCCCTCTTCTCCTTCAGGGTCTGCATCACATCTTCAAAGCAAACAATTAAAAACTTTATTTTCTCCTCCAAAGGGAAAAAGCTAGACAATGGGTCATAGTTGGCATCAAACTGATGCATGAAATCCAAGGCTTTCTTATAAGCCACCCATTTCTCTTTCCTTAGCTTCTGCTCATCTAGATCAAACTCATTTCTGATGAGGTCTTCAGGAAACTAAAATTGATGGGGCCTACCTCTACATGCTGCCTTCTTTCTAAACATGTCGTTGAAGAAGTCTTCTAGATCAGCACACCTAGACACTGTAGTGGACAAATGATAAGGCTTGAGAAAATCCTCAAAGCAATTCCAACCTCCCTTTGTTATTACAAATTGGTGGGCTATGGTAGCTGCAGGGAAAATAGTCCCTTTACCCCTGCCTGTCAACTCCGCCTCTTGTACACCACCAATTTGTCTAAGGATCTCTGCAATTCCCACTTTGAGAGGGACCTGGTAAGGTAACAAGAATGGGGTGCCTCTAAAACCAAACACTCTGAAAACTGTCGAGACTAGATACAAATAAATGTCACCCCAATTGTGAACAATTTTTATGTTCTTTGCGAATTCTTTTGGTCTTGTGAATTCCAGAAGAACCTTGGGGATTCTTGGGTTCTCCGAGCAGAGGAGAGTCCTGATCTTGGATGCAAAGTATTTGTCAAACTTCAAGAAACTGACATCCTCTCTATCCCATGACAACATAGTACTCCATAATTGTACCGGCATTTTTTCTCCTTCTTTCTCCTTGACAAGGTCCAGTCCACTAGCAAAGTAATCACCACCTTTGAAAAGAAATAGATGCATTAGGAGCGAGTACCATCCGAAAGGCCTATCCACCTTTCCATTCTTTATTCCTGTTAACCCTCCATGGATAGCATCAGCAATGAAAGAAGCATAATCAAATGTAATTGCAAGAGAAGGATTCAAAATCTGAGCAATCATTAACAGGTAGTGATTTGGCATATTTGCTTCAGCATCTTCTCCCAAAACTTGGCAAAGTGCCCAATACATTCCTTTAGCCCTCAGGGTGAACATACTCAATGAAAAGGGCTCTTGTGTGTTGGGTCCTACAACTGTCAACCCACCTATCTTCACAAAAAACTCCTTGAGAGGCCCGTTCCTGAGATGACTCCTCTGTGCACTGTAAATTTGAGCTAATGATTTGAAATTTATGGGTTCTAGAAAATTGGTAAACTCATTAAGTCCAAAAGCATTCCTGAATTCTTCAGCATTAATCTCAATAAGGGTTTTTCCATTATATCCCGAATGCTTCTTGTGACTAGATCATAGTTGAGCGCAATTTGGGTCAACAAATCTATGTCCATAAATACCCCTGGGACTACCAATTTCCCAACATCTAATTCCCAAATACTTTTTTGCGGGGCCAGAGAATTTCTCATTCCAAATCCAATCTTAAATAACCCCAACCCAGACAATCCAACCTGCAGGTCTCTCAACCAGTTACCCTTGTCATACAGTCCTTCTCCTATCTTTAAACGGGGAGCTCTAGGCACTAATTCTTTTGCCTTCGATGCCTGATTAGTTGACAACATCAACTATTCCAGAAAATCATCATAGACACTCCTTTCTGAATAATTGACTTTGCCAGAAATTTCTCTTTTAGGAGCCATTTAAAAAACGTAAGAAATGAATAGACACTTCTGTGATGAATCAATATCTTATCTGAAACACACCACACAGGAATTGCTACAAAGGAGTACGAGAAAACCTGTTCTTAACTTGAAGGAATTTGCTCTACAACTGAACTGACTTGCTCTGTACCTGAAGAAGATAGCTCTGCATCCGCTCCTCTACAAAATTCTTTAAAAGATATCTTCACCCGGTTGATGGGAAATCAAATATTGTATTTAGGGTCTTAACTACAACATTGATTCCGCATGCTTCGGCCATCCCTTCAAAATTGAATTCATAGGAGAATTCATATTTTTCGCTCCAACGGGTCACAACGTTCCTGCAAGTCTTTCATTTTGCTCTTTCGCAACTTCACGAAGCATAACTATCGGGCAGCTTGGTCCCGTGAAATAGCGCTGATCGTCCGATCAAAAGAAACTTGATTGAGCGTTATACTAACTAACAACTTTGGCTCCACGCTAGGTCTCGCTTCTCTATTGGCTATGTGTTACTACGTGGTGCTGAACCACTGGCCTTAAAATTTCTTTCGCATTCAACTTAATGCTGGCCGCATGTCTTTCTTTTATACCGCCAGTTCCACCTTGGCAGGCCCACAACTTTCTTCTAAGACCACGTGTCACCGAACACGTTGCCATCCATCACGACACATGGATGGTTCTCGTTCACTTTCACTATTTTGCAGAGTATAAATCATGAGCATCTTACCCTTGCGAAATAGCGCGGGTCGTCAGATCATTTTTTAATTGATCGGCATTTAACCATCTGAATAGGCTTCGGGAAGGGTGGGCCCTCTGACTCACTTTGAACACCTGGCGTCCAGTCATCTACAGAGCTGACATGACCATCTATCATGACACATGGACGGTTCTCATTCACTTTTGCTATTTCGCAGGGTATAAAGCACGAGCATCTTACCCTTGCGAAATAGCGCAGGTCGTCATATCATTTTTTAATTGATCGGCATTTAACCATCTGAATAGGCTTCGGGAAGGGTGGGCCCTCTGACTCACTGACATCTAGTCACCTTTGGAGCTGACTCGTCGCTTTTTCATATGCTAAGAGAAAGCACTGGGCTCCAGTAAATTCTTGATAGCTGTATCCGCCAGGTCATCTCCTAACTTGTGACCTGACTCACCTCTAGGGCCCACCTTTTAGCCTTTAATCCTAACCTGCTGACTGTTGTGACTTATGTCGTGTGCCACCATTTTACTTGCTCTCATCAACCAGCTAGACCGCCTAGGTGGCATGCCATGTCATTTTCGCAACTTCGCTGGTTTTAAACTACGTGCAACTTCGCTTAGCGAAATAGCAAAAGCCGTAGATTCATCTGTGAGATGCACACTAGTTACTGGGCTCGACAACTTTAGGAGGAATTACACATAAGGCATAATTTTTTTGCGATTAATTAACATGACCGCCTAGGCAAACGACAAGGGGGGACACTTCCTACAATCCCATGACCCATTACTTAAGTGAATAAAGCAACGAAAGAATAGAAACCAAAGGGTTTTAAACAAACATTAGAGGATCTAAAATCAAAAACCCTTAAACCCTTAAGGCCTAAAACAGAGCTGAAGCATTTAAAAATGCACCCTACTCAAAATTTCAACAAACCATAGCCAATCATGGGAAAAGAAAAGCCCATTTTAATCGCTGATAACAAGAGTTTCAGTTGAGCTAGAGAGGAATCGGTACTTGGGAGGTTGGTACCAGGAATCAAACTAGTAAGAGTTTCCACAGCAGTTTGAATAACATCTTGCTCCTTCTTCCTCCTTAGCACTTCTAGTTGTTCTTGGGCAAGCTTAATGCTTTGCAACAACTCCATTTCATTTACAGATTGAAGGTCAATGGGACTGGTAATATCAGCCTATTTGGCTTGACTACCAGTTGCCTTTGGGGTCTCCACTTGTATGCTCTTTGCCGCTTCCTCCTTGTCCTTGGCTTTTTTCTTTTCGTCTTCTGCCTTCTATTGCTCCTCTGCTTCTTTCTTTATTTTCTCTTCTTCCTTTTTTCTTTCTTCTTCTTTCCACTTCTCTTCTTCCTTCTTCTTCTTCTCCTCTTCTTTTCTCTTCTCCTCTTCTTGTTTCTTTTCTTCTTCCTTCTTCTTCTTCTCCTCTTCCTACTTCTTCTTCTCCTCTTCTTTTCTCTTCTCCTCTTCCTATTTCTTTTCTTCTCCCTTCTTCTTCATCTCCTCTTCTCATTTCTTCTTCTCCTCTTCCTGCTTCCTCTTCTCCTCTTCTTGTTTTCTCTTTTCCTCCTCTTGTTTCCTTTTCTCATTCTCTGCTTGCTCTCTGTTAGCCTTTTCTTTGTCATGTTTATCCTTGTCCACTTTTTCTTTGTCATCTTTTTCCTTTTCTATATCCGGGGTGACATTTTCACCATCCAACACATCAACGTTAATAGGGTTCATTTATTCAGTGACCGGTTCTCCTGCACTATCATACACCTCATCCGGTTTTTCAATTTCTGGTTCTTGTTCAGCTTTCTTATTGGCTTCGGACACTTGGTGCAACCTCAGAGCCGCTTTGGCATGAGAGTGGGTATCTTTTACCACTTCAGGGACTTTCCCTTCTAGCAACAAGAGTCTCCTTCTTCTCATGAAGAAGAGGCCTTTATATTTTTCCATAACTTCATAAAGTTCAGAATTAGACACATCGGGAAAATATTGAGCAAATATTTCCTCTCTTATTTTCATTTCTTTTTCTATGGCAATGCGCCATTTGTTATCTAAAGAATTGTATAAAGAATCCGGTGTCACAGATTTAATTTCTGATGGCGACCAGTCATTAATACATAAATATTGAATGACTTCCTTTTCTACTTCCTCTTTCTCATTGTAATTGAAATCATCAAAACAATCTACTAAATCACTCAACACTTTTCTCCTAATATTCTTGATAGTTCTTTGACAATGTGTCAAAGGTTTGTAAGAGGAAATATCAATATTTACCTGTGCTGATGATGCCAATTCATTGCTGGTGGTCTTTGTCTTCTTCCTTGTTTGCCTAGTCTTCTTAGGTTGTTCTTCAAATTCTGTGTCCTCTGAGTCTGGTGTGTTGCCTTTTGTCTTTCGCTTCCTCTCAAATACCTTGGCAGGTGCAACTTCTGGTTTCTTCTTTGCCGGTGACCGCTTGGTCACTTTATGTAATGCCCTGCCAGGAAACCCTGAAGGGTTAAAGCTAAAACACTCAAATGGAGTGCAAATATTTTTTTTTAATTTGAGACACAACATTAAGATACATTTGAGTTATCTAACACTTAGATAACACAGCGGAAGACTAAACAAACCTAAGGAGTTTCCCAACATGATTACGTAACTTAACACCTAATTCAACTCACGTCATTTGATCCAATTAAGCAGGGTATCTTAATTACATGCTATTACTTGAAACATGTATATAATTGTTCAGTGAATTAACATTATAGAAATTTGGAAGCGTTCATCTATTATGATTGAAGATGAGGCTAACATGAGGAAATTTACCCATAGAAGTTAAAACATAGATAACATGTAAATTCATCCATTAAGGTTAAAATATGGTTAACTTGGCGAGTCCATCCATTTTAATTACAATATAGCTAACATAATGAAGCTCATTTATTAAGGTTAAAATGTACATAACCAAATGGGTTCATCCATTATAGTTAAAATATAGTTAATAAGGTGGAGTTCATTTATTAAGGTTACAATGTAGATAACTGATTGAGTTCATCCATTATAGTTAGAATGTAGCTATTAAGATGAAGTTCAATTATTAAGGTTGTGTAGCGTCGTAAATTGTACGCACTTGCTAGGGTGGTACAATTTCACACCTAGTTTAGCACCCGCCTTGGTGCATCTTGCACTTTGCATCGCATTTCCCCTTTAGCACTTAATTAATCAAATTATTTAGGTCTAAGGTCCTATTTCATCATCTTCCACATCATAAAGTTGGGCCCTTTCATTAAAGTGTGCCCCTTTCATTTTATTCCTCCAATACATCATTTAATCAAAAACCCTAATTAGGTCCTATTTTCAACTTGGGGGCTTGATTTCGGGGGTCAAAACATCTCGAAATCACCTGTAACTTCGAGATTCTCTCTAAAATCATCATATCCGATGGCCCTAAAAATTTGGTGAAAAGTTGTTGGGACCATGGCGCCCGAAGTGCACACGGTCCCGGACATTTTTCCTGAAATTTTAGGAGCGCGATCCAATCATAAAATAAAGCTTAACCCCAAGAAATTGGCGGGAGATTCAATCTCTAGGTCGGCCAAAAGTTGAAATTAAGACCTAGGGTTTCATATATAAGAGCTCTCTTTCTTCATTTGAAAGGATCTGAATTTTGGTTTCAAGGGGACCTTTTATGCAGTGAAAGAGCAGATCTTTGAAGACTTCAACAACATTCAACTTCCATCCATCTAGCATTCATCAATTTCATTCATCCATTTAGGGCCTTGAAGACATTGAAGAGCAATAAGGGATCACCGACTGAAGATTGGCTTGTACCCCTCCCTTGGGGTTGGGTATGATTCCATGTTGTATTCATGTCTTTGCATAAGCCTCATTATATCATTTGTATTCATGCTTTAGATCACTTTGCATCTTGATTTGGAGCATTTACATTATCATTTACAAGCAATTAGGGTTTACTTTCTAGGTTGCTCTAGTTTGCTTACTTGCATTTTAGGATCTTGCACACACACAAGGTCTGCACACACAAATTTTACTATACAACTTGGCTATTCATGGAGGTGGAAATCACCAAAGCGGGGGTTTGACTAAGGCAAAACCCTATATAGCCACCCAACATACCTTTTCAGATATAAGTGCAGATTTCTGAATTTGAAGGACGCTGCAAATTGCAGATCCGACGGAAGCGGACCGAAATAGAACTTCACACCAAATTCCAACCCAAAAGACCAGGACAGGGGCGTGGGGCACCCTGGTCCTGCTAGGACAGGGGCGCTGGGCATCCTGGTCCCTGGGACAGTGGTGCTGGGCGCCCTGGTCCCTCTGTCAGACAGCAAGTTTCAGACAGCTTTTCAGGTTGCAGAACAACAGTTTCAGGAGCAGTTTCAGGGGCAGTATCAGGACAGTGGTGCATGCGTCCCTGTCCTGAACATTTCCACTCAGATTTTAACCCCAAGTACATATCTGCATTCTCCTCTTATCCTTGTGTTTACAGCTTTTCATCACTTAATCTCAATCTTGCAATCTTGTTACTAGTTCATACTTGCACTCTAGGGCCAGTAGTTGAACTTGCATCATTTTATCTATCATTTGCAACAAAGGAATAGAAATCCTAATAGGTAACCCGTGGCTCTCTCTTCCACAAAAAGAAGTAGCCAATTGTGGAATACCTCTAGGCTCTTTCATATTCCACAAGTGTGTGATTGAAAGTGAGATTAGGGCATGTTTGCTTAGTGTCACTTTTTCCCCTACACAGGTTGAAATGTAATAGCATAATGAAGTTCATCCATTAGGGTTAAAATATAGATAGCTTGATGAGTACATCCATTATAGTTAGAATGAAGCTAATATGATGAAGTTCATTTATTAGGAGTAAAATGTAAATAACTAAATGAGTTCATCCAATTTAGTTAAAATATAGCTATTATGATAAATTTCATTTATTAAGGTTAAAATGTAAATAACTAAATGAAGTTCATCCATTAGAATTACAATTTAGGTAATATGACGAGTTCATCCAATAATTGTTATCCATTCATTACGTTCACTTATACATTAAACCCATAACATGCATCTTGTTCCAAAATGCTCTATAATATCATCATAACTAATGAGGTCTTTTCATGCATACTTATTTTCATTAACATTACAAGAGTACATTCCTTCATGATCCATTTATTGCATTTAAAAGACAACTACATACATGCATTAAGATAATTCTCATCTAACCCACTTATACATTCTATCAAATTATCATCCATACATGCTAGCACTATCCATGAAACATGAGAGAAAAAAGCATCACATAACACATAAATGATCTCGGAGTTCACCCCTAGAGGGCTACATCTCCGGGTCTGCTCAACTGCAAGACCCCTCTGATAATTAATTAAGTTATAGTTACATAGGTTTCACGTCATTTACATTCCTGCCTTATAGGCACAACCAATATACAAATGACCACTTCTCCCTACATAGAAACGGATCCAACTGAGCATATTAAAAGCTGATACAAAGCTCCATTGTCTAACGGTACTCTAACTAGGAGCCTAACCAACTATGGCCAACCTCAAAACAGCCAGACGACAAGGTCCAAACAAACATATCCAGGTCTTGCCATTACTTTAAACAAAAGCGAATACAACAATTAGAACTTGTGACAGCAATAACCAAAAAAAATACAATCTTTTCCCATATTGATTTAAACATTTAAAGGTTGATCAAATTTTCTAAATGATCTAAGTTGTTTTCGGTTTTCTGCCTCATCTAGTTCCAGGTCATTCTTGGTTTTCTACTCACTACGTTCATATGCATCAAGACATAACATAAATACATCCCTACTAGTTTTTCAACCAAGTTCACATGAATGTAAAGCATTAATCGTCTAAATATGTTATTTAATCCTTAGATAAACATCATTGACATACTGGTTTGGAACAATACTCTAGTCCCCTTTTCTAGCAACACAAATTTACCCTTTATAAAAAGGAAATATACATTAAAAGAAAATAAAGAAATGGGAAAACCTTTCCTAATGAAATAAAATCCCCTTGCATATATTTAAAACAATTTCGCCATCCGAAAATATTAAATAGCACATATATATCCCAATATATAATAATAATATATATTAATTTAAATTTTAATATATTTATATTATTATTATTTTTTGTTAAAACTACAAAAAAAATTGTAAATTTAAATTACATGGAGGGCGGATAACCCTACGACAGCCGCGTGCCCACCTCCCATCCATGGGAGTGGGGGCGGTTGTGCCCTAGTCATCGAGCTTGCGGCCACCACGGTGGACGCAGACCCTCAGCCTCCACACAGTGGAGCTGGGGTCTGTGCGACCGCTGTGGGGGTCGTAGACCCTTCGGCCTCCACCTTATGGAGCAGGGTAGTTGTGGCCACTCACGTGGATGCAGCCCCTCTACCTCCACATGGTGGACGTAGGGGCTCTGTGACTCTGCGGGAGATGGAAAGGGGAGGGGCGTGGGTTGAGCTTCGGCTCCCCCCCCAAAAAAAAAAAAATTTATTTTCTCTTTCAAACTTTAAAATTTTGATTTTTACTTTAATAAAATAGAACAATTTTTTTCTTTAAAAAAATAAAGCATAAACCCTCAGAGATGAATAATACAAAAAAAACACAGTCTCACATAAAACCTTGAGTTGTAGGCTTAGGTACAATCTTTGAAAGTCTTTATTTCATCTATTGCAAATCCTGTTACCGAAGAAGCCTCGTGTTCCAATGTGCAAGGAATTTATCCTGACACTATGCAAAAGGTTAAGAATAACCTCGGATATGCCAAAGCTTCCATTGAATGTATGGATGAATTGTATTGGGGAGGTATTATTTATATCACCAAATTCAGGCATCTTTATGTAACTTTGTCAATTAAAAGAAAAGAATTGGTGGCTGAGTTACAACTTAGGAAACAACACAATATTGCATATGTACTTGCAAGGGAGATCATAAAACTTCTCTCCATGAACCATACTGTGCTAGTGGCCAAAAAATGAGTAGAACATCCTAAAGAGATTGATCCCACTTGGCTTGAGGCATTGGACTGGAAGGTAACTATTTATGATGATTACATAAAGGACATCAATAAAACACAAAAACAATATTTTAAAGACCTAGTAATGATAAAAGAAAATTTTAATGCTTTGGAAGTAGATCTCATTGATAGATTTGAGGAGAATGTACGTGAGCTTAATGAGATGACAGATTAGTACAAGGAAATTTATCATAGAGAAATCAGACACCCTCAAACCACCTCCTCAGAAGCATTCAAGAAGTTGAGCCATTTGAAATCATACACAGTAGCATTTGAAGTTGAGATCGATAGCATACATAAGACCTATTTGAGGCAAAAAAATTTCTTTCAAAATGGAAGACAAGGTTGCAGATCACAACCACACCAGGGGGTAAAAACATTACCACAATTATCACTAGGTATTGAGAATATAGGCAAAGGGTCAAAGCACAACAAGCAGCACAAGATCGACGGGAAGTGGAAGTTATTGAAGATAAAGATACTAGAGCTGGAGTGGTTGTCATAATTTCATGATTTTTATTTATTTTTCTTAATATTGGCTCCCATGCCTTTAAAAGACTCATTTTTTTAAAAATGGTTATCCTCAAGAAACCGTTACTTTTTATAATCTTTAAAGAGTTGGACATGAACTAAATTTAGGATCTTTTAGGAAAACTTTGATTTATTCATCAAAAAAAAAAACTTATGTTTATTTTTAAATACTTATCTGTTTTTCTATTTATTTCAATATAGAAAAATAGTGTTGGTTTTCAAATATATATGATCTTTGAATTGTGGTATATGGATTCCTTCTATTCGTATTGAATGGTTGATTAGTGGATGATTTATGTTGGAATGGTGAATATTTAGTAGTTTCTTTTCACTACAAAAGGATTGTTTGTGAATGGTACTTCTGTGGTGATCTTTGATTTATTTAAAAGTCTGAAAAATTCAAACATTGATTCATGTTGTATGTGTGCCTTTTGGCGCTTTCTGGTTAAAAGACCTTCCTTGATTTACTTTCTCGTTAAAAGCAATTATGAATGGTTTTTCTATTTATTGAATATTTGATAAAGGTAGCTGTCATGTTTTAAACAAGCAAAGAATCAGTCAGTAGGTATTTGTTAAATACTAGTTCAACTGTGGTTACATTTGTCACCTTTGTGGGCGTGAGAATATAGAGTTAGGTGATAAATCTGTTAACAAACATACTTGTACACAGGCCTATGTAGTAAGTGCAATTTTATCCTAGCCTATAAATAATACTCATGTAAGTTCACAAATAAACATGTTTTGTGTTGTCATTGATGTCAACTGGTATAGGATGACTACCAATACAAGAGATGTTTGTGCAACACTGTGATGGAGTACAGGATGAGATATCTTTGATATCACCTTGTATTGTAGAATACCAATAAGGTAAGGGACAGTATGTCATTCAGATGAATGACCACTAGAGTCAATGGTACACAAGTTAGTGTTTGACTTATGTGGATAAAATGGACAGGTTATCGGTATAGTGTATCATCGGTAAGGAGGGTATGTCAACTGGTAAGTGACGTGTTGACAATGAGCATGATGCTTGGATGTTGTTTATGATGAAGAGGCAAAATGTTATTTGAATCACATCAACACTCGAGATGATTTGTGCAGGTCACCAGATTGATAGTGGAAGGTTAACTAGCAAGAGTCCCACCAGATGAAGAAGCTATCACAGGCTAGGTGATAGGTTGATAGAGTGTATTGCCTCTGTGAGCAAGATGACATATGGAAAACCACCAAGACATATGTCAAGCTAAAAACACATTTGCATAATGACAGTTGTGTTATGTTAGTGCAATGTCAGAAGCAAAAGGCAAGTGAGTGAATAAATAGACCGAATGACCAAGTGGAAGATGAGAATTTTTCTAGAGTCTAAGATCAGTTAAGCCTCCAAAGAGTGTGATCAGAGACACATACCGGATAAGCATGTGAAGACAAGATGTGCTACTAGGATGGTGAAGGAATATTTGAAGTGAAGGGTTTTGCCACTATGGCAAACCGACTGTGAGATGAATTGGATAGATGATGTTGTGTTTGTAGCTGCACACAATAGTGTTACCAGAATAAAGAAGGTGTGTTGTGTTGCCACCAGTGTAGATTTAATGGAGGATGATGACATTGAGTCATCTAGGTAGTTACTGGTAAACAAGGATACCACTATGCAGTTGAGTAACCTGAATGTGAAGAAGTGAAAGACCTTCATCAGATGAAGTTACACATGTTGAGTTACTCCCAATAGCTGCTAAGGTCCGATATGTTTGATGACCAGGAAAACATGATATACCGGTAGGACCCAGAACACATTGGCAGGAAGGGTAACCGACAAGGTGATTTGTGCTGGCTATGTGGGTGGTCGGTGACTAAGCTAAACTGATAGAGCAATGTGATGAGGTGGATACCGACAGTGATGCCACATGGAGGTGAAGTGGTGAACATACACAAGTCGATGAAGTGAGGTTGGTAAGGTAGTTGGCGGTTGGTCCGACATTAATGGTGACTACAAAGCTTGAGGATTCACGGTTGAGGTTTGTGGCCTGAGATCCAGGATAGATTGATTGTCCAGGTTAGGTTGGCAAAGGAAATAGCTAAGCCATTTATGGCGTTTGACCAAGGGATGACCTAACAGATTGAATGCAAAATGCCAAACATAGAATGCGTGTTCTAGAAGGCACGAAAATGGCGGATATGTGCAGGCAGACATCTCTGAGTTGTGATCTGATCAAATTTGATTGGATTCGATGTGCCTCGTGATCAGTGGAGAAAACCCTAAGGTGCCAAGTTTGAATATGGCTTTTGGCGAGAAGATTGGGCTATAAATATGCAAGCCAAAGATATTGTTAAGAGCTACTAGATGGGAGAGGATATAGTTGTTATGAAGTCATTGAGTGCTACATGAGAGAGTTAGAGCAATCATAGTGAAAATAATAGAAGATAACAGTGATTGAGTGAGTGAAGGTTAAACTGATGATAAGGTTTAACAGAGGGTTTAACCAGTATGGTTTGAGCAATCGGTATAGCAGCTAGATTGCATCAAAGAAGATAACCGGTAGGTGCTTGTACCGGTAGGAAGACAAAAGAGGGTGCCAAAGTGTAGAAAAGTGAAGGAGAGATCTAGAAAAGGAGATGTGAAGCAAGGTAACCGATAGAGTGTAAAACAATAAATTGGCAATAGAGAGAGGTGAACCGATGTAGTAGAGAAGGTGTCTCACCAACAAAGTGATGTATATGAAATGGTTACAAGATTCACTTGTAACAGTGTGACTACTTTTGTATTTTATGTTATCATTGTAATCACTGAGTTGTAGCTCGATGTAGGGGTTGTCGCTCCTTTGGGTTGGTGCCCATAAAATAGCAGGGATTGTAGCCCATAAATTAGTTAGGGGTTGGTGCTCCTTGGGTTGGTTCCCTAAATTAGGGGTTTTAGCTCCTTGGGTTGGTGCCCTAAACATTATAAAAGATTTCATTGTGAGGCTGGATTGGAGCAATAGACTCCAACAACATTGCTCATTGAGGTTTTTTCCATCTTGGGTTTTCCTCATACATACTGGTGTTCTGTGATGTCCCTTTGTGTGGGTTTGCATTTGCGGTGGTCTCTCCTCTAACCAATAAGTGTGCATTAAGTTGGATATGATAACCGGTATACTCACATAGGATAGTTAAAGGGAAAAGTTTGAGAACCACTGATTCACCCCCTCTTAGTGGTGCATTGTGTCCAACAATTGGTATCAAAGCCTAGGTACCCTATTTATCAAGCTTTTTCTTGCTTGGTTAGATCCTATCAAGGACACAATGGTTAAGTGTGAGTCAATCCCTACTACTGTGTTTAATGGGTCTAACTATTCCATTTGGAGTTGTAGAATGGAAATTCACTTATCCTCTCTAGGGTATGATGTATGGAGGTCTATTGTAAATGGCTTCCCTATTAAAGTTAGTCCTCCCACCGACTCAGATGCAGAAAGAAGATCTAGGAGCAATGAAGAAGCCATGAAGGCTATATTCAGTGGACTGTCTGGTGACATTTCTTTATCAGTAGATAAATACAGATCGGCAAAAAGATTATGGGATAAATTGAAGAAAGTCTATGGAAATGAGCCTACTACTACAGAACTGACTTGTGATGATAAGATGAGAAATGCATCTCATGTATCTATAAATGATGAAGGCGGATCTACTAGCAGTCGCAACATTGATGAAGAAGGAACCCACCTCTTCATAGCTCAAGAATCAGATGATGAGAGACATACATATGAGAATGATCATGCAAATCACTCCTACCGGTGAGATGTGTTTGATAGTGATAGTGAAGGTGAAGAAGAAGAAGAAGCATAAGTAGATCTTGAAGGAGAGCTTGTAAATTCACTTGAAGAACTCAGAAGAGTAAGGAATGAATACAAGCTATTCAAGAATGCTTCTATTGTAGAGTAGAACCGGTTGACAAAATGCCTTGAAGAGTCTGAGAAATGCATCTCAGAGTTGAAGTCCCAAGAAGGCGACACCAAGGAATGTCGGTATAGTGATCTATCCCCTGAGCTAGAAGTAAAAGATAAAGAATATCAGAAGTTGCTTGGAGAAATAGAGGTTCTCCAAAATTACCTTGAGAAATGTCAAGATGAACTGAAGGTAAGAATCTGGTTTGATGGTGTTGGTATGATGATGATTGTAATGTATTCATTATATGTTGTCATTGATGAAACACATACACACACATGTTTATATTGTCTACCGGTATAACTTCAAGTTGTTTATACTACAACAGGTATGCTAGAGGTTACACTAAGAGGTTTATCTCTAACCAATACTTTGTGATAACTGACATGTGCATAATAGACAACATGTGGTTATACTAAGTCGGCATTAGATGAAGATCAATATGGAGATCAAGCGGAGATTCAAGGATAACGCTTCATATGTTTTACTCAAACCGGTATTTGATTATTCCAACTGGTATTTGGTAATTTTTGTGATAAATTATGATCACTTGTCCAGATACACTGCACCTAGGAAATTGTGTTATGATTTCTTAAGGCCGACATGAAATTATAAGGTCTATATATTGATATCACAATGAATTATTTGATATAAGTAAAAGTGTTATGTTGTGTGCGAAAGAAAAAAGAGTTAAGTTGTAGAGTATGCAGAAGAGAAGTGTTGAATATGTTTAGAAGGATCTAATCAAGGAAGTATTGTGCTACTCAGAGAGATCAAACCATTCCTGTTGTTTTCTAACAATTACAGAAGAATCAAATCCCCTAACCGAGTAAGCTCTAACAAGCTTCAATGTATAAATCCTCTAACAAGGTGATCCATTAGTTTGGATTCAAAAATCCTCCACCGAGGTTACTCCTAATAGGGTACTACCTTTAACAGGGTATAAGCTTGTAATTAAGCTTTGGGATCTCTACCAAGATTCGCTCCTAGCAGAGCACTTTGTAGACCTTAATCGGTCAGTTATCTATCACTGCAAATAGTTAACTTGTGAGTTCCATCTCATCGTGGTTTTTTACCTATTTAGGTTTTCCACGTACAAACACTTGTGTTATGGTGGACACTTTACTTTTTGTGGATGATGTTATATCATTTTGGATTGCATGCATTGTGTTTAAAAGTTTTGTTAAGTTCATCTACAGGTTAGTGTTTGAAGTAGTTTTATTTTTGGTGTCACTAATTCACCCCCCCCCCCTCTCAGTGTTTTTTAAGTCCATCAGATACCAGTGGATTATGAAGTGGTGTTGATGAATGCTCCACCAACAAGAATGTCCCCCACAATGATATTTTGTTTGTTTCCTCAAATAGAGAGGACAAGAGATAGACCTTCACTATTAGAAATGCTCCCTGAAAGAAGGTTGACCTAACCACAATCAGTGAAGACATGCAGATAAGAATGAAGACTCGTGCTGCAAGAAGGAGAAACAATGTAGATCCCAAAGGAAAAGGGAAAATGGGAGAAGACAGCTTCACTAGAAGTAGGAACATGAGAAGACAGAAAATAGGACCTCCTATCGGTAGAGAACAAAAGAATCCTATCACCCATAGGACAAAGAAAGTGTGGGAAAATAAGAGACCATATGGAAGGATTGCAAAGAATGGACAACCTGGAATCCATCCTCAAACAAGGAGAAATAGAGATGCTAAACTGGTAAGATCTCCCCATGCATGGCAGAATAAATTTGCAAGTCATATGCCATCCTTCTCTGGTTATTGCTTTGCATGTAATGGTCATGGCCATAGGACAAAAGAATGTAGAAAGAGATCTAGAAGGAATAATCTAGGATCTCATAAACATCAAGCATATGAGTAAATGTATTCAGGAGCAGATACATGCATGTCCCCTCTCCCAGTTATGCAAATATTGTTTGTTATAACTGCAATGGATTTGGTCATAGAGAGGTTGAATGCAGGAAGAGGAACTTGCAGTCATATGGAGGCCAATACAAAAACTATGCTCTACATAAAAATGGATCTAGAGCATATGGAAGTCAAAGGTCTGCATGGAACCAAAGGAGAAATGTCCCTGCAGAAGCAACAAGCCAATTGGTTTTGATTGCCAGTCACAACATGACCAGAAGAAGATGGTCAAACTGGTATGTTAAGAGATTCCCCAATCATGAAGTTGAGATGAATGTTGTGTGCTACTATAACATTACTTATGGTTGTGATGCAGAGTCCAAAAATGAAAGGACCCATCTGTAGAAGGTGGTAAGACCTACTCCCATGATTGAAAATGGAAAGAAGAATGAGACCAAGCAGGTATGGAGGAAGAAGACCATGGACTGGCACTATGCATTCAATGCACAAGTGATATATCCTTAGGCTTAAAGGAGATGCAAGACCTCAGGGGGAGTAGTACACTAAACTTATCATTCACCCCCTTAGTGAAGAAGGATGCATGGAAGAACAAGATGTTGTCGGTACGAAGGATGGAAATGTGAAGATAAGTGTGTGTAGTGGTTGCCTTGGCTACACACCTACATATCAATGTTGTATCACTATTGCATGTGTCAATATATGACAAGATTAACAATTGGTATCAAATGCAATGTGACACATAAATGTCAGGAGTTACAGAAAGGTGCTCTGGTAGTGATGATGGACCGGTACAGGAAACTAGTATAAATAAGATGTTACCGATATGGATGCTGATAGGTACTTGCAGGTTATGTAGGACAATGAGGTTGGAGATCATTACATTATCTCCGATAGCATGGAATGTAGATTTTATGTCTCAAGTGGCGTTGATGAAAACCTGAATGACATATGTTGGCCAGGTTGCTGATCACGCAAGCATGCATGTTTTGGGCTAACCGGTTTTATTTGTGGCAGGATGATGTCATTGTATGGCATTGTGTAGATTCAGGATCATGTCATAGGCTATGGTGGATATAATGGAGTTGAAAGATCATTAGATGATCACATATGCACAACTCAACCGGTATATGGAAGTTGATTGGAGCCCTAGTATTGGACCTGACCGGAGATGAGGACCTGAGATGTATAACTCAAGGGGAGTTAAAGTGTTTATGAAGCAGAGCCGACATGATTGAACTTGTGAGGATACTGACTACCCAAACTGCAAATGATGGAAATTGCAAAGGGAATACCCAAGAGAATCTCATGGTCAAGGATATCTACTTGTCATTTGGTTGGTTGTATTAATAGTACAATCACTTTTGATTATAAAGAAATTTGGGATCCAACGGGAGGTGATGCAGTTTGAGCACCAGGTAAGTAGCATTCACTAACACATCCTTCTACAGTTGAGTGCTTTAGCAATTCGCATCAAATTTGCATACTCAATCTGTGTTAGTTGTTGGTTAGGTCCTTTATCTCAAGTGTTGTAAGTTGAGAAAATGCAACAAGTAGTATCAAAGGAGGAGATGCATCCAATGATGATAAAGGGGGAGAAATATTTATGTTAGTGTTTGGTAGATACAAGGAGAAAGATTCCTGACTATTCCCTTTGCCATTGTTGTCAAAGGGGGAGAAAGACTGTACTATGTCAAATACTACATGAGTTGACATCGATGCCAAAGGGGGAGATTTTTGGCATTGAGTTGTCATTGATGTCAACTGGTATAGGATGACTACCCGTATAAGAGATGTTTGTGCAACACTATCATGGAGGAGTACATGATGAGATATCTTTGATATCACCTTGTGTTGTAGAATACCGGTAAGGTAAGGGACAATATGTCATTCATATGAATGACCACTAGAGTCAATGGTACACAAGTTAGTGTTTGACTTGTGTGGATGAAATGGATAGGTTACCGGCACAATGTATCATCGGAAAGAAGAGTATGTCAACTAGTAAGTGATGTGTTGACAATGAGCAGGATGCTTGGATGTTGTTTGTGATGAAGAGGTGGAATTTTATTTGAATCACATCAACACCGGAGATGCTTTGTGCAGGCCACTAGATTGCTAGTATAAGGTTACCTAGCAGAACTCCCACCGGATGAAGAAACTGAGAATACTTCCAAGAGGAAGATGAGAATGCTTCCAGAGTCTGAGATCAGTTAAGCCTCCAAAGAGTGTGATCACAGACACACACTGGATAAGTATGTGAAGACAAGATGTGTTACCAGGATGGTGAAGGAAGATTTGAAGTGAAGGGTTTTGCCACTATGGAAAACCAGCTATGAGATGAACTAGATAGATGATGTTGTGTTTGCAGCTGCACACAATACTGTTACTGGAATGAACAAGGTGTGTTGTGTTGCCACCGATGCAGATCTAATGGATGATGATGACATTGAGTCATCTAGGTAGTTATCGGTAAACAAGGATACTAGTATGCAACTGAGTAAGTTGAATGTGAAGAAGTTAAAGACCTTCATCAAATGAATTACACATGTTGAGTTACTTCTGATAGTTGTGAAGTAACAACATGTTTGATGACCAAACAAACACAATATATCGGCAAGACCTAGAAGATATTTGCAGGAAGGATAACCGGCAAGGTGATTTGTGTCGGTAGGGTCAGTGAACCAGTATGTGTGTACTGATTATGTGAGTGGTTAGTGACTAAGTTGAACTGATAGAGTAGTGTGATGAGGTGGAAATTGAGAGTGATGCCACATGGAGGTGAAGTGGCGAACATGTACAGGTCGGTGAAGTGAGGTCGATAAGGTAGTTGGCGGTTGGTCTGACATTAATGGTGACTACAAAGCTTGATGATTCACGACTGAGGTTTGCGGTCGAGATCCAGGATGGATTGATTGTGCAGGCCAGGTTGGCGAAGGAAATGACTAAGCCATTTATGGCTTTTGACCAAGGGATGACCTGACAGATTGAATGCAGAATGCCAAACATAGAAAGCATGTTCTGGAAGGCATGAAAATGGCGGATATGTGTAGGCAGACATCTCTAAGTTGTGATCTAATCAGATTTGATTGGATTTTATGTGCCTCATGATCAGTGGAGAAAACCCTAAGGTGCCAAGTTTGAATATGGCTTTTGGTGGGAAGACTAGGCTATAAATATGCAAGCCAAAGATATTGCTAAGAGTTGTTGGATGGGAGAGTATATAGCTACTGTGAATTGATTGAGTGCTACATCAAAGAGTTAGTCAGAGTGAAAATAGTAGAGGATAATAATGACTGAGTGAGTGAATGTTAAACTGGTGATAAGGTTTAACAAAGGGTTTAACCAGTATGGTTTGAGCAACCGATATAGTAGCTAGATTGCATCAGAGAAGATAATCGGTAGGTGCTTGTACCGACAGGAAGACAAAAAAGGGTGTTGAAGTGCAAAATAGTGAAGGAGAGATCCGGAAAAGCGAATGTAGAGAAAGGTAATCGATGGAGTGTAAACCGGTAAAGCAACAACAAAGAGAGATGAACCGGTGTAGTAGAGAAGGTGTGTCACCGAAAGAGTGATGTATATAAAATGGTTACAAGATTCAACTGTAACATTATGACTACTTTTGTATTTGATGTTATCATTGTAATCACTGAGTTGTAGCTCGATGCAAGGGTTGTAGCTCCTTTGGGTTGGTGCCCATAAATTAGTTAGGGGTTTGTACTTCGTGGGTTGGTTCCCTAAATCAGGGGTTGTAGCTCCTTGGGTTGGTGCCCTAAACTTTGTAACAGATTTCATTGTGAGGCTGGATTGGAGCAGTAGACTCCAACAACATTGCTCACCGAGGTTTTTCCAATCTTGGGTTTTCCTCATATATACTGGTGTTATGTGATGTCCCTTTGTGTGGATTTTCATTTGTCGTGGTCTCTCCGTTAACTAATAAGTGTGCATTTATTTGGATATGATAATCGGTATACTCACATAGGATACTTAAAGGGAAAAGTTTGAGAACCACTGATTCACCCCCCTCTCAGTGGTGCATTGTGTCCAATAGTTCCATAATATTATTTTAATCAGGGAAATGTGCATCAACAACATAAAATCCCTAACCCACCTCTAAACCCTTTCTCCAGAAGACCTATGCAGCTGGATAGATATAAAAAGATTGATTTCATAGGGTTTCAGGGTTACCCAATTCCAATTAGCAATGAGTTAAGGAATTCATTGCCTAAGTTTTCAGGAAACAATGTAATTACTGGCGAGGATCATATTAGAGCATTCCAAAATGTCATGGAAAATTTTGACCTAGTAAATGAGGATGTGTTCTTGAAGCTATTCATGCATTCTCTTACTAATGATGCTAGAGAATGGTATAGGAGTTTAAAAGATATGTCAATAAGATAATTCCATGACTTCATGAGAATATTCTGAGACCATTATGGTGACCATTATTGACCAACATAAAGAAGGGACATAATGAAGAAGTATCCAACTTCAACAATAGGTTCATCAAGTTTTACAATAAGATGTCCCCTCTCTTGAAGCCAACTCATCACATGTGTTTGGTTTTATACTATGATGCATTTGACCCTAAAATTGGTTATGAACTGAGGTATAGAAATGCCCCAACCTTGAGTGACGCATTCAAAGTTGCCCTTGCTATAGAAAATAATATAAAGGCTTCTGGTAAGGAAGTAAAGAGGGATCATGTCAGAATTTTGTGAAATCTTAAAGGGCATCATAGTAAACAGCCTAAGGAAGAAGACAAAATAGATAGTCATGAGTGTCATAAAGGATTTGAATTACAATATTGCAAGAATTGAAAAGGGGTTATCACATGAACGATCTAACTATCATAGAAATGATAGGCCAAGATTGCATGACATGACATACAACACAAATTGGAAGGATGGAAAGCCCTTGAATAACAATAAGAAGCTCTCAAATAATAAGGAAACACCTTGTATATAAAAAATAACACCTTGTACAATTTGGTGCAATAAATGGTGCCTTCCTCTATGTCATCGGAAGTCGTGTACCAACATTTTTGTCTTTTTTCCCACCTAGATTGCTTTGTTAGCTCCAAACTAGAATCCTACCAAGTCCTTTGACCTATCATCCTCACGACATTAGCGTGATGCAGAGATGTCTACTCAACGCGCTAGCATCCCATGAATTTGACTGTTCACTAGTGGTCATTTGAGCATTACACTTGCATTTGGAAGGAATTGTAATGCCCTTGCATGCACCCACCAACATCAATTTTCCTCCCAGAAGCCTATATCTCTCCCATTTGAAGGCATTTTAGAGGACCTTTTGGCATTTTGATCAATTCTTGTAGGTCAGAGCTTTTAGTAATCTTCTTGAGCAGTATTCACAAGCTTTATATTCAATTTCACCATTACCACAATCTTTGGAGAGCTCTTGGAATTCAACTCCATCCATTTGAGTGAAGTTTCTTTGAGTGCCAAAGGGGAGTTCCTCTCTTTCCTTTTTTATTTCAACATCTATTGCTTCTATCTATTTATCAATCGCTTGTCTATTTTACTTCCATCTTTATCATTTTATTTTTACATCATTGCTACCATTTGGGTTGATCATGGTAATGGAAACGCCAAAACAAGGGTCTAACTAATGCAGGCTCCAAAACACAACCCCCAACATTTTCCTTCTTGCTTGTGTGTAAGTCATAATTATGGGGAAAATAGTCATCTTATGGGAGGCTTCAATTGTGCACCAATTGTGAGATTCTCTTATTCTCCTTTATTTTATTTTCTTATTTCGCACTCCACTATATTTTATTTACTTCATTTTCACATTATTTAGTTGGTAGTATAGTTGCTTTTGTCACTATCATATGGATTTTGCACTCTATCCGTACAAGATGACAATGTGTCGCACCAGGATCCTAGTTTTGTGTGTTCTTCCTGAAGATAGAGACTGAGCAATGTCATTTGAGTGTTTCATTTGTGGCTTGTTAGCTTAGTTCTAAATTGTTATCCCCTAGCTCACCCTTAGCACCAGTTTAAGTGAGTAGCAACAGATAGGTTTGTTCTCTAGGATTTGTCATCTTAGAGGTAACAAACCTCCTCCTCAACATTTTGGTGAACTTGATGTAAAGCCAATTTTATTTTTGCATCATATATTTATCATTTAGTTTATTGCATACATTTAAGACCTAAAATCTAAATTTTAATAATAAAAAAGAAAAAAGAAATAAAGAAGATAGTTTGCATCTTTGTTTTAGCATTTGAATTCGTTTCTTCATCTTTCCTCTTAGCAAGCTTCATTAGAGGACAAAACCCTTTATGTCCCTGTAGTGTGGTCTTGACGTTGTGAGGCTTGTCTATGAGCTTTATAACTTGGATTTCCACAGGAGTTGTAGTCAGGAGGACATCTAGATGGAGTTTCCCTCCTTATCCTTACAATCCTCCTCTACCCAACGTAATGATAAAAAAACCCTCTACCTGACTCAAATGAGCCTTTCCCCTCTTATACTCTCCAGATAACTTTCATAAGGGCTCGTTAACTACTAGTTCTCAGAACAACTCCTTGATGAACTCTCTTCCACCTTCCCCTCCTATTATTGATCATCATTCTACTGTCACTATTGACTTTGACCAAATTCAGTCTTTAGAAGAGAACTTAAGATATTTCGAAGGGTTCCTTAATCATGAGAATGTCCTTCTTCAAGATGGGAATGTATTCAACACTGTGAGAGACATTCTCATCTTAGATAGGAAAGGCTTGGAGATGCTAATGGCATTATCTATGATTGTTAAAATCCATGTACCTTTAGCAGATGCACCCCCTTAGGATAGCCAGTTTGACACCTCTAGTTCTCAAATTGGTGTTGACATACCAGGGTTGAGTGTGCATATGTGGAGTCCACTATTCCTAGCAGTAATGCCTCATCCACTCCATTAGGTTACACATGTATTCCTAGTAGCTCAACCTTTGCCTCTACTACAACTCATATCGCTATGATCAACACTAGCACCACATCTGTCGGTGGCAATGGCTTTCTTGGAGGTGTTGGTGGAGGCGTTGGCGCATCTGGCTCACCTCTGCCTCCTCCACCTACTAATCTTATCTTGAACACTATCTTACAGAACATGGGGCATTTACAGTTACAAATTACAGACCTAGCCTCCACTTCTAGTCAATCATATATGCCTACATATTATAGGAAGAGTCCCCTTAACAACACTATCCTGAACACCATCCTTCCTCCTACAGTTGAATCATAGAAGTTTGATATATTCAATGGTGATGGGGACCCTAATGTGCACATTGACTCTTCTAAGACCATGTAGAAATTAACACATCCTGGAACTTGTAATGCTTAAACTATTCTCATGGTCCCTTAAGGGAACTGCACTAGAGTGGTATAGCTCCTTGCCAGATCATTCCACTTGTATCTTTAATCAGGTCATGGATATGTTTCTTAGACAGTTTCAAGCTAACATTAGAAGTAGGGTCACTATCACTAACCCTGTTCACTGTAAGAAGAATCCCAACGAAAAAGTCACTGACTTTATCTTAAGATACCAATCGAACTCTACTAGGATCCCCTTTGCCCTGCCAAATAGCGATTTGCAAAGGATGTACATTGGCAATCTACAACCGACATTAAGGGAGAAGATATATCTTAAGCACTATCACAACTTTGCCAACATAAGTTCTACACTCACTGATTACCAACAAACCATGATGCATTTCATAGATTCTACTTTAAATCCTCATGGTGGATCTTTCGCAAGCACATCCACAAAAGTGTTTAGAAAGAACAAATTTGTAGCTAATGTTGTGGTTGTTCTTTCGATGGCTTCTACACAAGGGTCACAACAGAATAAAACATTCACTAAATTTAATGACTCCTACTTAATCATAATGCAACGATTGCTAAAGGATAATCTAATTACCCTTCTCGAGGTTCGACTTCTTCCCAATAACAAATCCTATCTGCACTAGTACAATGGATCAAAATTATGTCATTACCATTGTGTACCTAGTCATGACACTGAGTAGTGTTATCATTTTTGTAATATTGTCTAAGACCACAACAACAGTGTTGTAATTAAGGTTGATGCGCATAAGCATAAGTCAAACAAGTCTATTGATAAAACCAACAACGATTTGCAAATCTACACTAATTCATTTCCCTTGGATTCAACAAATTTCATTTTTGCATCAGATCCTCCTTCGGATGATGGTCCATTTGTGAACATGGTCACCATCACTCCTATTTGGTTGCCTCCTAGCCAGAAGGGGAAGGTGTTTGATGTACCTAGTCATGACATTGAGTGGTGTTATCATCTTCAAAATATTTCCCATGACCACATCGATAGTGGTGCGATTAAAGTTAATGCACAAAAACATAAGTCAAACAAATTTGTTGATAAGACCAACAATGACCTGCAGATTTACACTGATCCATTTCCCCTACATTTAGCAAATTTCATTTCTGCATCAGATCCTCCTTCAGATGATGGTCCATTTGTGAACATGGTCACCATCACTCCTATTTTTTCACCTCCTAGCCAGAAGGAGAAGTTTTCTAATGTGTCATTATCATTCACCCCTCTAGATGTGCCATATTGTGGAGAGCCTTCTCCTCTATACATCCCTGCTAAGTTTAACGGTCAAATTGTCATAGGTGTGATGCTTGAACCATCATGCGTAGTTGATGTCATTACATAGGAAACTCTATTCATGAATGGTTGGCATAGGCCTGCATATGACGGATACCAAGCAACCCTGAGGATACATGACGTTTTGGTATTGTGGTTGTTTTTCAGTTGTTCGTGTTATTCAGTATTCTGGTTTCTTCTTTGCATTGCTCTGGAATTGCATTATCTTGGTTTGTGGTTTTGGTAGAGTGTTTGGGAAATTCATATGTGTCCTCAAGTCAGATGGTTCATGATTTGGAGGTCCACAAGTGAATCTTTTAGATTGACATTTAGTTCAATGTGTGTTCTTGAGGTTTCGTATATTGATGATGGAGATTCTAGTAAGTGGTGATGTTGTGGTTGTTGATGTGGTGATTCACGTTGCTTGTGGATGTTTCTAGATTGGGTCGTAACTGTGTTGATGGTCCACATTAATCATTGTACACATTGTTCATCATTTTCTTAATCTGGTGGTGTTCTTTGTGTTATACAACATTCTTGGTGATTCTAGCATGTTGCCGATGTTCAAGGCATAATTCTTCGAATTTTTTCTTGCGTGCAGTATTGACTTAGGTCCAGACTATGTCTTAGCCAACATTATTTTGGTCTGCATGTATTGTTGTAGCGTGTGAGGTTATATTCTTTTTATTTGTGTTGAGGTTTGAGCCAACCTTGAAATACAGGTTGATGAATTGTATAGTAAATGTAAAATTAATTTGAGAGATGTATCTATGTGTGTGAATGTTGAATTGATCTTTCAGTAGTAGAGGAGAAGTGTGAAAGAGTGTGAAAGAGTAGAGTTTGAGTATATGTGCTTAACCAAAACTATAACCAGGTATGTGGAGATTCTATTTCATCAGTTCATGATCTTCTAGATGTAATCCGAATGTTTTTGTAAGACAACGATTCTTCCTCGAGGTTGTAGCCCTTATTGTTTTGTGATTTGAGCAGTGAACTCTAGGTAGTGTTCCTGAATGCATGTGCATTCCCCATTGAAAAATTTCATTTACTCCTAACAAGGTATTATCTCATTGTGGGTAGGTTCCCACAACGGTTTTTTCCTTAACCGGGTTTTCTATGTCAAAAATCTTGGTGTTATGTGTGTTATTGATGTGGTGTCAATTTATGCTCTCATTGTTAATTATCAGATCTGAATTTAAGTTTATGTTGTGTTAAGTTTGTGAGAAAAATGATTCACCCCTTCCCCCTCTTAGTTTGTTGCCTTGTTTCCAACAAGGACAAGGTGTGGGCATCAAGAGATTTTTCATAAAGGCATTTATTGTCTCCATATCCTACAAGGTACATGGGGAAAAGATCTCCAAGTACATTGGGAAGAGAAAAAGAATTAAAAATTCCAAGAAAGGATGTGTGAGAAAAATAAAGGAAAAAAGAATTTAAAATTCCTTGGGAAGAAGGGGCATGGGCATGTGCAAAGGATTTAAAATCTTTTGACATGATCAAAGTGGGCACATTTAAGGTTTGAAAGGTGAGAGGGAAAATCCATTCATGGAAAAGAGTTGACTTTCTCCTAATCTTGGGGATCAAGAATGTGCAAATGATTAAGACGAGTGACTAGGTGGGTTAATGAGAGGTTAGAATGCAAGTGGGAAAGTTAGAAAGATATGACATGAGGAGAGAGAATGAGTGGAGGAATATAAAATTGAGGGATAATGCTAAGCATGATTAAGGAAGAATTAGTTAGACTAAATGGAGATTAGAGAAAGTGATTTTTAGGAATCAATTTGGTTAGGGTAATTAATTAGAATTAATTAAGTGGGCTTAGAAGAGATAATGATTATGGATGATTTTAGAAGAATGGGAAGATAATTAATTTATCAATAAATTAACTATTGGACTATAGTGATAAAATTAATTAAATTTGATTTAATTAACTTTAAGAAGAATATGGGAATAAGGATAAACATAATTAAATACATTAATTATGTAGAAAGGCTCAAATTAGATAGTTGTTGTTTCTTGGTATGATTGTGTATGTTTTTTTTATGCAAAAAAACATACACAATCATACCCAGAAATAGCTATCTACATTATGGATTTTGGAAAATTGATATCTTTGAGGCTCATATTAATTAAATATTTAATTTAATTAATTTTAAATGTCTACATTTTGCCCCTCTTTTACGTAGTAGCGAAATCGGTGGTGGGTAAAAGACAAAAATAGATGCCCAACATAAAGACATGGGTAGTGTATGCCCCCTTGAGATTTTTATTAAGAAAATTTTAAAATTTTTGAGAAAATTCTTGAAAAAAGAAGAAAAAGAAGAAAAAAGAAGAATGTGAAAATAAATTTGGAGGAAGAAGGACAAAGAAAACACGAGAACAGGGTGAAGGGAGGCCCTATATAAGCCCCACGAGGCCCAAGGAGGGGTCATTGTCACACAAATAGTTTACAAAGCCCATATAGAGCAGAGAAAAGGAGAGTGATGACATGCATTCAGCACCATGCCGAGAGGGTCTGACGATACCAGAGACTTGTTGAGTACAACCCACCAGTATGTACCCTGAGCCTAACCTTTGGTTTTAGTAGGTTATTATTTATTATGGTCATTAAATGGGGGGAAACCTTGGAGAGGCATAGATGTTGATTGCCATTGTCAGTGTCTACATTGGGGATTGTCACTTGTGGAGATGATCTCCATCTGTGTAGATGGGGACTGTTCGTGCATACGTTGATCCATGGATCAACGTCTCCATTGCGGGAATGGAGGAGAAAAGGGAAAATTTGAGGATCATTGTCTCTGCACTACAAAAAGATGCATGGGTGGTGGTTTCAGCATCTCTGCCTGGGGAACATCATCTTTATTATAGGGGAAGGGAAAAATTGTGAAGCATCGTCTTCGCATTGCGTAATGGCATAGGGGTCGCGGTTTCGACATCTCTGCCTAGGGAAATGTTGTCTCTGCATGGAAGGGGATAGGATAGAAAATAAAAGGTTTAGGATGGGTTATGGGGTGTTGATAGGATGCCTTGAGGCTAGAATAGGCTAAACTGGGCCAGAATTGAAAGGGTAATGAAGTGGATGGAATGACTATATGAGGTGTAGACACCTAAAATTAATGTTTAATTAATTTAAGCCTGTCATCATAATTAACCAATTTAATTGTGTTAATTCCCTTCTTCTTAAGGTTAATTAAATCAAATTTAATCAATCATGTCACTATAGTCCAATAATTAATTTATCAAATAAATAAATTATTTCCCCATTCTTCTAAAGTCAACCAAATCATTAAGTCTTATAAATTCCTCTTAGTTAATTAATTATAATTAATTAACTTAAGTCATGTGATTCTTACAAATCACTTTTCTTAATCCCCACTCAGCCTAATTAATTCTTCCTTAATCATGCTTCTCATTATTCTCCAATTTTATATTCCTCCACTCATGTCACATCACCTTTGATCCTTTCAAGGAAATTCAAATTCCTTAAATCTCCCCATGCATCCTCTTCCCAAGGAATTTTTAATTCCTTTATCCATTTAGTCTTCCCACTCATCCTTTATTTTGTAATTTTTAATTCATCTCTCCTTTCCCCAAGGAATTTTATATTCCTTTTTATTCTCCTAATACACCTTGATCCATATCTTCCATCACAAAGCAATCTCAACCCTTCATACAAAAATCAATCTTGACCCTCCATTGGACTCCTCCAATCTATAAATTGGAGTCTCATTTCCCCACAAAACACTACTTGGAATCTTCTTCTAATATTGTGCTACCCCTTTCTTTCTCTATCTTCTTCTATCATATCCACATAATTCCCTCATAATATCCAAATAAACCCTCATCCAAAACAAATCCCTTTTCATCCAAATCCAATCCTAATCCACCAATCTTGTTATGCATTTGGAGAGAATTCCACATCCATCAAGAAGAGCGCATCCAAACAAGTGGAGCACAAGGGTGCCTCTACTTCATCAAGCTCAATCAAAGGAATAAGAGAGACTCCTTTCTTGCAAGGTATAATCTAGTTAGCTTATTGTTTTCTATTATCTTTTATGCTTATTTGGATTTAACTAACCTATTAACCTTGTTTGAAATTTTCCCTTGGTTCAAGAGGATCCTATGATCCTAGGGTCATGGGAGCATTGGTTGTTGATGATGGCATTGTTTAGGGATCTGGGTGGTACAGAGCAGACTTTGCTATCCTGGTGCGGGTTGGGGTTCATGACGTCGTGGCCCCAGATCCATTGCCATGCAGCGATGATGATTGCACTGATGGAGTGGTGGCACAACGAGACATGCATGTTCCACCTACCGATAGGTGAAGCCAACATCACTCTCTTGGATTTTTGGTGGATCTTGAAGGTCTCGATCAGAGGCGTGATCCCTAAGTATTGTCTACAAAATAGGAAGTTCTACCTACATAGTGTATGCTATACAGATGATCTACTGATGGACTAGACACATATGGTGCTTGAGCTAGCAATGGAGTGACATCGGGAGATTCCTCGATTAGTTCTATTCATCTGTGATCTTATTAGTGGTCAGATGATTCTTGATCTTAGCACACATGGATTCTTGATAGGACAGAGTAGATGTCTATATTATATGATGGAGGACGAAGTTCAGTATGCTTGGGGTGCTATCATATTGGAGCAAATTTATCATGATATGCACATGTGCATTTACCAAGGTTATAAGAACCTCAGGACCGACATCACACACCTCCACATCTGGGCCTAGGAACATGTAGAAGTGGCATGACCATTAAACGTACAACCACAATGATGCAGATATCCATATGTAGACAGATACACGAGGTTGTTGCATTACACACAGGTCAATGCCATATGGTTATGGAAGAAAATTTTTGATAAGATGATGGAGTTTACTTGGGGACACTACATGGATTATGATGAGAGATGGTGGTGGGATTATATGATTGCATGGGTTTAGAGCTATCATTGGTTATTCAACCGAATAATACACGTAATTGATCAGTACCTTTTATATTGGATTATGAGACAATTCAGTCAGGTTCAGGATATAGTGGGTCATGAGGGCACCCACCTGTGGATCACCAAGGAGATAACCACCCAGGGAGATACCATCGGACCATTTGCAATGTGACTCAGTTGGATAGGGGCAAAGATGGTAGTTTGGGATGAGAGGGTGGAGGTTGAGGATCCTGGATGCACAGGTGCACATTTGCATGGTGGGAGGCACATAGGCCTATTCGTTTCACAGTATCAGGGGCCTTGGAGGCTAATGTGTTAGCATTGTAGTCATGTTTTGTCATTGATGACAAATCCTTAGGTCTAGATTAAGTTTGGATATGGTATGTTGAGCAAGAGTGTTCATTTTAGGCATGTTGTGTAATTGAAGGTTTCCCAATTTCACCGGATGCATTTGGTATCTTGGAAGATGTTTTCTGTATTATCTTTGGGTCCAACAAGATTTGAAGCTTGAGGCCTTAGACCGGATATTGAAGATATAACATGCGGATATGTTTTAGTTCCAACTTTGGCATTGGATGTAGCATGTTGATTCATTTGAGGAAGAGCGGTGTGATATGGTTCACTTTTCATTCTTTACCACCACCATAATATTTAGTGGAGACCTATTTTAGATCCTTGTCTCAGCTGACATTAAGAATTATAATTTACAAAGTTAGTATATATATAGGGGTTTGATTTGATGTTTTCATGTGTGTGGATTTTGTGTTGAAGACATGCAAAATTGAAGGAATTCAAAGATTGTGTGAGATGGTTACCAAAGGGAGATCCGAGAGTACATACTATTTTTGTGGTGGATTCTTTTTGTATTTCTTTCTTCTTCAATAGTAATCCTTTCAGGGTAGTGAGCCCATTTGTAATTGGTAGTGAGCCTATCTATATTGGCAGTGAGCCTTTCAGGGTATTGAGCCCATCTGTAATTGCCAGTGAGCCTATCTATATTTGGCAGTGAGCCTTTCAGAGCAGTGAGCCCATCCTTAGTGAGCCACCCATTGTACAAAATCACCTTAACTGGTGTTCAAATATTGAGAATTAACATTCTCTATGATTTTTCCCTTCTCGGGTTTTCCACATAAATTCTGGTGTCTCTTGTGTATAATCTAATTTTTGCATGCGCTTCTTAAATCTATTAATTCTGCTCAATATTCTATATTTGTGCATTAAAGTTAATTTTTTTCAATTTTTTTGTAAACTGATTCACCCCCCTCTCAGTTTCCCACATATTTATATTCAACAATTGGTATCAGAGTTGTGGTTCCTTAGTAGAGAGCTTAACCGCTTCAAATAGATCCTGATCCGATGGCACACAAGTTATCCATTCCTATCTTTAAAGGATCTTATTATAGTTTTTGGAAAGTAAATATGATAGGTTACTTGGTTTCTCTAGGTCATAATACTTGGAAGGTAGTAGAGACTAAGTATGTTCTTCTAGCAAATGGACTTAATATTTCAAATGAGATCCAAGCGTATGAAAGAATGAAAAATAAAGGTATGCTATATTTAGTGCATTATCTAAAATTGAGTTGACCAAGGTTATTAATTTAAATACCGCTTATGAAGTATGGTAGAAGTTAAAAGACATCTATGAAGGAAATGAGAAAGTCAAGCTAACAAAAAGATTAACTGCTAAGAGAAGATATGGAAATCTAAGGATGGAAGAAGGAGAGGATATTGTGAGATACTTTGAGAAGGTTGATACCATAGTGAATGAGACTAGAGAACTCAGCGACACTTTAAGTGATTAAGATGTGATTGACAAGATTATAATGACACAATTGATAAGCTAGAGTGACAAAATCTCTACAATTGAAGAAACTTATGATCCAAAGAAGTTCACCAGAGAGAAACTATTTGGTACCTTGACTGCATTTGGAGTAAGGAAATTTAGAAAGGATAAAGACAAGTCAGAAACCACATTTAAGGCATTTGAAGATAGACTAGATGATGAGGAAAGCCTAGATGAGGTAGAAGCAAACTTTGTAAGGAAATTAAAGAAAGGCACCAACAAATACAAAGGTATATTACTCTTTAAATGTTTTAGATGTGGTAAGATTGTTCATATTGCAACTAGATGTCTGGAAAAGGGAAATAGACAAAAGTCTAAGGAAAAAAAGGGGAAGTTCAATAAGAAGGCATATTATGCTAAAGATGCTGGCATTTCAGATGATGAATTAGACTATAAGGAAGGTGATTGTTTGTTCTTGGTAGAAAAGGATGTTCCTAAGTATGATATCTCTAAAATGGTTGCTAATGCATTTCATGATAGAAGAGATAAGAATGAATGGTTGATTGATAGTAGATGCTCAAATCATATGACTAGTGATAGAAGCAAATTCATAAAACTTGAAAAGTATGATGGAGGTTCTGTTATATTTGGTGATGATCAGACATCACAAATTGTTGGTACTGGCTCAATTACCTTTAATGGAAAATGTAGCACTGACAATGTTTATTATGTGAAGGGTTTGCATCACAATCTCTTAAGTGTTAGATAGATGTGTGAAAATGGATACAATATTATCTTTCAAGACAATGAGTGTGAGACCTAGAAGGATTCTGAAACCATTATTGTAGTTGGAAGGATCTACAAAGCATTGTTTGTTATCACAACTTGATGACAGTTGGCTATGGCATCAGCGGATGTGTCACATCTTTGATAACTTGGTACAGATAAACTTAAAGAGTACAGTAAGAGATTTTCCTAGATTATCTAAATAGAAAAACAATATCTGTAGGGAATGTCAAATAGGAAAGCAGACCAGAAGCACATTCATAGGAAATAAGTACTCATCCACTAGATTACTAGATTTGGTTCACACAGATCTTTGTGGTCCCACCTGGACAAGAATCCTGCAAGGTGAGAGGTATTTCATATTATTAATTGATGATTCTTCTAGAATGACTTGGGTTACATTTCTCAAAGAAAAATCTAAAGCATTAAAAAATTTCAAGATGTTCAAGGCAAAAGTTGAGAATGAAGTTGGCAGGAAAATCAATTGTTCAAGGTATGAAAGAGGAGGAGAATTCATCTCAGATGAGTTCAATGACTTTTGTGAAAATCATGCCATCAAAAGACAAGTATCAATTCCCCAGACACCTCAGCAGAACGAAGTGGTAAAAAGAATGAACCGAACTATACGGGAAGCAACTAAAAGCATCATAAATGGTACAAAGTTAACTAAAGTCTATTGGAAAGAAGCAATTCATACAACAACATATACACTCAACAAAATTCTATATCGAAGGAATTATGGTATGACATATTATTAAATATGGTATGGCATATTATTAAATATGGTATGGCATAAATCCAACAGTAAGATATTTCAAAGTTTTTGGAAGAAAGTGTTATATTAGGAGAGATGAAGATAATCTTGGAATGTTTGACAGCAGGGTGGATGAAGGAATATTTTTGGATTACTCAACAAAGATCAAAGCATATCAATGCTTTAACAAAATATTGAACAAGGCTGTTGAAAGTACAATTGTAAAATTTGATGAGAAAACTTCAAAGGATTTAGAAATAGCAGTAGGATATGACTCAAATGAGTTTGGAGAAAAAGAAAGGAAGGAAGAAACCAGGAATGAAGAAAATAATGATCAAGATGCTCTGACATCTACATCCAATAATCCAAGGTATGTTAAGAAGGATCACTCAGAAGATCAGATCATTAGAGACAAGAGCAACGAAGATATCACAAGAAGAAACGTAGCACAAGAATAGATATTGCTATGTTTTCTATCTAAGACTGAACCAAAATCTATTAAGGAATCTTACAAAGATCATTACTGGATGAAGGAAATGAAAGAGGAACTAGAGAAGATTGAAAAAAATCAAACATGGGAATTAGTCAGCAGACAAGAAGAAAAGAATGTAATCAATATTAAATGGGTATTTCAAAACAAGCTAGATGAAGATGGAAAGATTGTGAGGAATAAGGCAAACTTAGTCTGCAAAGGATACACTTAGATTGAAGGCATTGAATTTGATGAAACTTATGCCCTGGTTGCAAGAATGGAGGCTATTTGGATGTTTCTAGCATTTGTAGCATTGAAGGATTTCTAGGTTTATCAGATAGATGTGAAATCAACATTTCTAAATTGAGAATTAAAAGAAGTTTACATTAATCAACCGGAAGGATTCAAGTTGAAGGATGATCCGAACATTGTTTGCAGACTGAAGAAAGCTTTGTATGGACTGAACAAGCTCCTAGAGCTTGGTATGGGAGATTAGACAAGTACCTAACTGATCAAGGATTCCTGAAGGTTCAGTGGATAGTAACGTGTACTTCAAGACAGAATCAAGAAAAATTCTGATTGTAGTAGTATATGTTGATGATATAATTGTTACCAAAATTTCTACCTTTAGCTCATTTTGGTAGAGCTGGAACTATTTTCCATAGTTAAGGTGAAATGTACATTCATTTATGCCAATAGTTTACTCACAATGAAGTCTCTCAAATGAATTCAATTTATTATGAAATCTTAGGACAAAAGATATCAAAATTGCATAGTACTACTGCATTTTATTCATTTTTGAAACAAGAAAGATATAATATTGTTTAAACATTGTTGTTTCATGCCTTGGAGATGAAAAAGTGTTTAAAAGTCCCACACAAGTCATGGGAATGATTAAATCACATTGATAAAACAAAATATCTAAGATATACAACCGAAGATAACTAAAAGAAAAGCATATAACGAAACAAATTATATCCTTCATTTTCTATTCATCATCAATTTCATGCTTTATCTTCAACTCTATTATTATCTATCCTCCTATCTTTATTCCTTCATTCCCTAGATTCAGGGGTACCTGCAAGATGTTAAGAGATTTGTTAGTGCTAGAGACATAAAATTCCATCATAGGTTACCAACAGTTGCACAACCTAAAACCTATGAGCTATCAATCTAATCTAGTCATGTTAGCAATATGCAAAGAGAATCAATATCAAATCATCAAAATGGAAATGAAAACATCAGAAGGAGTACTTCCCTATTTTTATCTAACTTGTTTGTTCACTGTGCAGGTATAAAGTGCATAATTCATTACTGATTCATCGTGTTTAATATTTAAGTGTGGTGTAAAATGAGGCTCTCATAAGGGTTCAGCCCAACATGCTAATATGTCAATATTGCTTCATTGAACAGGAGATCATTACTCACAGTAGTGATATTTTGAGATTATTATTATAAATAATGTGTCAGTGTCCAACGGAACCATATTGACATGTTAAAAGCCAGGCATTGTCCCATTGATGATACCAAACAAATGTTAAGAATCTCAACAGTCTGCAAAGGTGACAAAGAATAGAAAGAAAGATGAGATAATTGTCAATATCAGTCATTACATAAAGAATACACTCCTTATTAGTAGTTGTGACAGACTTAGACGAAGAACCCAATAACAGTGACCAAATGACCAAGACAGTTTAATGGTATGTTGATAGTGGTATAATGACAGTCTAGAGTAAAATAGTAGTAAAATAAGAGAACCATTAATAATAGTCTTAGACCTTGTTCCAAAAGTGAGTAGCCTTTGTGTTAAATGGCTTCAAATCTACAACTATGACCTAAAGATAGAGCATAGTCACATTAAAGATAGAGCATAGTCACATGATAATGTAGACATCTTTGTCAAAGGAGTCAGTCAAAGCACCTACAATCAATATCAAAAGCATAGTAATAGTAGTCATCCTGAGTTATTAAGGACAATGATATACAAGAAGGACATCCATGATTGAAGTCATAGTTAAATGTGATCACAAAAGATCTATAAAGGACACTGACAAGTCCCTAATATTTTGGTTACAAGGACTCCCAATACATTTTAAAGAGTATTGAAGTACATAGTGGAAAGATTTAACATTTCTTCAAATGGAATAAACTCCAAACTTGCCTTATTACAGTCATAGATCATTGTCAAGGGTCTAATCCAAGGCAAACAAACACAGTCTTAAACAATTATGTATGGGTAGACTTGAGCATGGATAGCAAAAACCATAGTAAAATAAAAAAATATAAAGGACAGTGCCTTATAGTAGCAATACGGTGGGAACAAATGATTATAAAGACCTAGCATTTCTATAGCATTATGATTGCATCATATACCCCAAAAGAAGTTCAAGTAGTATTAAAGGACAATGGTGAGTGATCAATTCAGCTATTGGAGCTATATCGCAACCCATTCAAGTCAGAAACTCAGTGAGAAAACCCCATGATAACATTAATAATGATGAACAGAGGAAAGAAGATCATGCTAAAGAAATACTAATAGTTTACCTAGTTTGACAATCAAAAGGTGAATCAAATCTCAAGTCATAGTGACAACAAAGAAAAACCTAAGGCATGATAATATATCCTAAAGATGTTTTTGCAGCATAAGAAGCACCCATTAACAGAGCTTTCAAGTCTCAAAGTACAAATTGAGGGATATAGGAGCAACATATTTATTCTCGGACCTCTTAAGAGAGTTCAATACCAAAAGTCTTCTTATGATGTGAAGAATCAAATATCATCTTAGTAATCACTTGCATCTTGCATCAGAGCATCCAAAATAGCATCCATCATCAACAAAATAAAAGACATAGTTCAATGATCTCAACCAAATGTATAATATAATCAGTGTTGATACAAGGTTGGTTACTATCAAAAGTATGAAAGATGCACTCCAAGGAAACTTATATAAATACGGTGATAGAGCTTTTAGTCATGACAGATCTATCCAAATACAATCTGCAAATGAACAACCTACAGAGGTTCTAGGCCAAACAAGCAAAGAAGACAGTCACTATAAGGTCATAAGAGCATATAGAACATCACTACCATCTAATAATGATTAGAAAAAATAGCAGTCATAATATCATAAAAGATAGAGGTATCTGTCAAGGGTATGTTTCATCATGAAGGGTAGTGATTGATCATAAAGCTACAATCCTTGATAGTCATCAAGATCTATGCAATCCTATATGATAGAAGCTGATGAATGATCAAACAATTCTAGGAATCAGTCAAAGAGCAACACCAATGATTCTCATTTTTAATTAAGAGCACTTGATACAGTACATAAAGGATAAAAGATGGCACTCCTACATAAGATTACATGTTGCAGTCATTAATGGCATGTCATGAACTTTAAAAAATTGTGATAGGGTGATATGGTAAATACACAATTTAAAAGACATCAATTCACAGTCTTTAACCTGAAAGAACAACATCATTCATCAAGTATCAAAGGAATTATAGTCAAAAGACAAAATCATAGAAGGTTGTCATATGGATAGAAAGACAGTGCCCATTCCAGGAATAGTCAAGTATCCAAGAAAAGATTCCAAAGAAGTTGAAAGATAATTTATAGACTTCAAAAATAGTGACCTCTAGGCTACAAAAAATCATAACGATATCAGTAGCCAAGCACATTTTAGCAACATGAAGGAAACTTGAGAGGGGGGTGAATTAGTTTTCACCGGATTTAACAATTTAATCACAAATTCAATTCTAATCAACTACAACAAGTGTAAAGAATAAAGACAATAACAACAACACACATAACACATAACACCAATATTTTGACATAGAAAACTTGGTTAAGGGAAAAGCCACAGTGGGAACCTACCCATAATATGATGATACTTTGCAGTAGTATTTGTAAATATTACAATGGGGAATGCACATGCATTTAGGCTCACTACCTAGAGCTCATTGCTCAAAATAAGATGACCAAGAAGGCTCCAACCCTCAGGGAAGGTTCACTACCTTACAATAATGATAAAACTACAATCTGGATTACATGAACTATAAATATAGCATCTCCTTATGCCTAATGAGAGTTCTGGTTAAGCATATTTGTCTATCCTGCAACAATCTCTGCTCAATACACCACACCGAAGGATAAATTCACTTATGCACACATACACCACTCTCTAATAATGCAAACACAACATCGACATCCAAATTACATGACTATACCACCTATTTATACAATTCATAAACCTTAACTACAAGGTCGGCAAAACCCTCAACCCTCAATTACAAAATTACATTACATGATACATAAATCAACCATCAGACTAGTATAATGACATATATGACATAACATGGACCTAAATTAAATCTTCAAACATGCATCACCACCATAAATCTCGCCAAGATCAACCACAACACGCTACACCACCAAGAATACCACATAACACGAAGAATATCACCAGATCAACAAAATCACCAAGAACACACACAAGGATCAATGCAGACCACCAAAATAAATAGGACATGATCAAGAAACACCAACAAGCACGTTAGAAACATCCACAATAGCTACACCATCACCACTTATTCAAATCTTCATCGATCAACACTTCAGAACTCAAGAACACTGAACCATAATAATTCAGATTAGAAAGATAGCTTATGGAGCACCAAATCATGAACCATCTAAAATGAAGATACACATGAATATCCAAAACATTCTCCCAAATCCACAACCAAATATATGATCATAGCGGAGCTCACTGGATCAAATACCAAACTTTGCCAACCACTGAACAGATAGACTGACCTACAAACCAAATCAAATAATATGATCAAGTAAACTTTTGAATCACTAAAAACAATAAGGAATGGAGTATTCCAACATCCCAAATAGATAAACCAACCATACCAACTCAATGCAATCACCGGAACACCAAACAACTCTCAGCAACACCAAAACACAACAATATGTTGACATCAATGACAACAACATATCCTAGTAGTATCAATATCCAACAAAGCACTGAATGGTCAAAAATATTTAAGGGTTTTTGACAATTAATGATTATGAGATAGTGATTTAGAAAGCATCCACAATTATTTTAATTGCTATAAAATATACATGAATGACAGAGTGCATCCATAGGAAACATGATAACAGTCACAAGGATCCGATATGTATAAAGGATTTCAAACAAATATGCCATGCCTTTCAAGGAAATCACCAAGGTCACAATCCCAAGATATAGTAGCAGCATCTTCAAACAATCATAACTGTCATCATTCATGAAAATATGACAGCTACAACATCAATAAAAGTAATAGATCTTTTTGCGTCCAAGAGAGATAGCGTCATGAGAATGATAGAGAGGCATAAAGCACTTACCACATGGCCTTCAAGCTACAAAGTCCAAGTTCAATCCATGCAAAGCTCTAGTTCAAATTAAAAAAGAAGAGGATGCATGGTGATGGCGGTGCAACAACAACAAAGGTTTCTCCAAGAAGATGCAAAGAAGGATAAAAGAAATGATTTGGGGTTTTCTCAAATTTTGTCCCTTCCATGCCCTAGTTCGACTAATAGTGGGCTTTTTGATTTGTTTTCTTTAAAAAATAAATCACCTCTTATTATTTGCACCGAGGTATTGACTTTAAGTCAATAAACCTTATGCCATGCATATAACTCTTGTGTTGTGAAAGGGTTCGATGAGGTTAAAAATGTAAATTATAAATAATGTCTTTCATGCAATAAATAGTTTTGATAATTGCTTTTAATAATTGTTATATTAAAATTATTTAAAAGAGAAAAACATTGCATGCCTTCATGATATTTATAGTATTTATTTAACACTTATTAAAACAATTTCATCAATTGTTTTTAATAACTATTAAAAAAAAAAATTAGAAGGGCATGTATATTACGCATGCATGAAGCGAAGCTTAGAGGCTTTCTTAATTTTTCAAAATCACGCAATTATCAGTGCCTAAAAATGGGGGATTTTGGAGCCAAATACAATAGTTATACATCACCAGAGAGTTCCACTTGCATGCCCCTTGAATCAAGGAGCTATTTTGGCACACAATTAGTCAATTTGGAGCAGTTTTTGCATGCTTTTAAAGAAAATTTGACCTTGAAGGAACCTTATGCAGATTTTGACGATTAATTTGAATTAAAGACTAAGAAAGGCATTCAACTTTTTTTAGAGAAGCAGTTCAACCTTCTCTTCTCTTCTATTCTTAGTTAGTTCTTTTCTTTTCCTCAACATGATTGTAGACTAATTTTGTCTCTTTCATGCTCAAGGACAACATTGTAGCTCAAATTTAAATTTTTTTGTGACAACAACTCCTTATTTTCAATAAAATAGTAGAATTTTCCTTCTTAGCACTTCTTGTACTGTGTTATGGATGAATGATTTGATGTTATTATTGTGATTTGTGCTTAAATCCTTTAATATGTCTCATTCAAATATGATTGGTGTGAGTAGTTACATGATAGTTGCAAGTTATAGATTGTGCTAGCTGAGTTTTAGTACTTTGTAGTTGTGAAAACAGATTGTTTTCCTTCAAGCAAGCTCAAAATTCAATCCTTTCTATGAAATTTTGATGCATTGCATGTTTAGTTGAGTTATGAGTGATTGAGGTCTACTTGTTGAAGGATTTTGTGAGTTAAGAAAGTTACAGGTCTCAGATAGAATATTTGGTGCATCACCTCCTAGGATAGGTTTCAATTCTAGCATCCTTCTATCCTTTTTCCATCAAAAAGTTAATTTTAGGTGTTTCATCAAGGAGAACCAGGTCACTTTGGAGATTGATCCTCAAGATTAGGCAACCCATAAGCTTCAGGATCATTCCATGTTTCACAAGATTGTTGAGCTCCCAGCTTAGCATCAGGGTGTAATCCTTCATGAAAACAATAATCTTTGAAGAAAATGAAGGTATGTGCAGAAGATTTGTTGTTGAGATGCAGAAAGAATTTGAAATGTCCATGATCAGTGAGTTGAATTTTTTCCTTGGATTGCAAGTTAATCAAAGATAAAAGAATTTTCATTTCTCAGTCTAAGTATGTCAAATAATTGTTGAAGAAGTTTGGTCTCGAGAACTCCAAACTGGTATGTACACCCATGACTACCGGATGTAAGTTAACTAGGGATGATAAATTTCTTAAGACAGATACAAGTCATTATAGGTCAATGATTGGACGATTATTATATTTGACTGCTACCAGATTAGATATCATGTATGCATTAAACTTGCCATCAAGGTTTCAACAAGAACTGAAAGAATCATATGTTGTGGCAGTGAAAAAGATTTTCAGATATCTTAAAGGTACAGAAAAGTTTGGTCTACATTATCCTAGAAATTTAGATTTTAATCTCACAACTTACACAGATGTAGACTGGGATGACAATGTTGATGACAAAAAAAAGAACAAGTGGAGGAGTGTTCTTTCTTGGCTCCCAGTTAGTCACTTGGTCAAGAAAAAATCAAGATTCAGTGTCCCTGTCCATGGCAGAAGCAAAGTACATTATAACATCTTCTTGTTGCACTCATATTTTATGGATGAAATAGACTTTGAAGGACAATGGTGTGAATTTTAATGATCTTATTCCAATCATGTGTGACAATACTAGTGCAATAAACATTTCCAAGAATCTGGTACAACATTCCAAAACAAAGCATATATCTATCAGGGATCACTTTTTGAGGGAGAAAGTTCTAGATAATGAGGTCAGACTTGAGTATGTGCCCACAAAGGAACAAATTGCAGATATATTCACAAAGGCATTATGCAAGGATACTTCTGAGTACCTCTGATAGAATTTAGTGGTATTACCCCCTACCAGATTCAACTAATGTGTATTTTAGGTGTGTATTGGTCCAGCAAGTAGCATGTACATTCTTTCCTGGAATGATACTGGTGTGCTTCCTCTTAACAAGAGTGGGAGTGAGTTTCTTAGGGGGAGTTTTGACCACCTTTTTCATTACTATTAAAGGGATAGAGAGAGAAGAGAGAGATGGTTGTACACTCAATGATGATCTTTCATTGATTATTGTCGATAGATGTTGTCATCAATGACAAAGGGGGAGATTGTTAGCATTGTAGTCATGTGTTGTCATTGATGTCAAATCCTTAGGTCTAGATTAAGTTCGTATGTGGTATGTTGAGCAAGAGTATTCTATGTTGAGAAGGAGTGTTCTATATTGAGCAAGAGTGTTCATTTTAGACATGTTGTGTAGTTGAAGGTTTCATGATTTCATCGGATGCATTTGGTATCTCAAAAGATGTTTTATGTATTAATTTTGGGGTTGACAAGATTTGAAGCTCGAGGCCTTAGACCGTATATTTAGGATATAATGTGCAGATATGTTATAGGTTCATCTTTGGTATTGAATATAGCATGTGGATTCATTTGAGGAAGAGTGGTGTGATATGGTTCACTTTTCATTCCTTACCACCACCAAAATGCTTAGTGGAGACCTATTTTAGATCCATGTCTTAGTCGACACTAAGAATTATAATTCCAGAGATGGTATATATAACTATTTGATTTGATGTTTTCATGTGTGTGGATTTTGTGTTGAAGACATGTGAGATTCTATGAAATAGTTACTGGAGGGAGATCCAATAGTATAGCCTATTTTTGTGGTGGATTCTTTTTGTCCTTCTTTCTTCTTCAGTAATGAGCCTTTTAGGGTAGTGAGCTCATCTATAATTTGTGGTGAGCCTATCTATATTTGGAAGTGATCATTTTTAAGATAGTGAGGCCATCCATAATTAGCACATTGGCAGTGAGCCACCCATTGTAGAAAATCACCTTAATTGGTGTCACCTTAACTGGTGTTCAAATATTGAGAATTAGCATTCTCCGTGGTTTTTCCCTTCTCAGGTTTTCCACGTAAATTTTGGTGTCTCTTGTGTATGATCTGACTTTTGCATGCACTTCTTAAATATTTTAACTCTACTCAATATTTCAGATTTATGCATCAAAGTTAAAATTGTTAAAATTGTTGTCAACTGATTCACCCCCCCCCCTTCTCAGTTGCCCGAATATTTATATTAAACACAATGAGCTTCCACCCTCAGTGGATGTGATAGTCATTGACAAGGGGGATGTGGTTGGAGAGGGAGGGGTAGGAGGAGAATCTAGGGGCTGATGATGGATGTCGAGGAGAGGAGGGAGGAGATAGGTATAGGCAGCAGTGATAGTGCTAGTACAAGCACGGGAACTGACAAAAGAGATAGAGCCAACTCCACAAGTGCAGGGACCACAAATAAGAGGAGATGATCCCATGGATATAGATTTGGTAGGATAGGAGGGGAAGAGTAGGAAATAGGATAGGTCTCTCAGGCCATTTTGGAGAGGGACACTAAGAAGGCTTGGGCACAGAGCCTAGAGGAGAAACTGGTTGCAGAGAGGAAGAGGGAGGATCAAAAGAGAGTCAGGGTGGACAGCCTATAAGTTGAGCTAGACCAGATCAGGAGGGAGGCAAATTCTCTACAAAGGGATTTAGAGCCTTCTATCTTTGAGAGAGATAGCTATCAAACAGAGGTAGAGATGACTTCTGATATATTGGAGGTGACCAGGTCTAGGGGAGAAATGAGGCAGATATGGGAGGAGCTGGAGAGGATGGATGGTGAGTTGGAGGCACTAAGGGCTAGACTTAGTAGGGAAGAGGTGGAGGCCATGAGACTGTAGAGGGAGAGGGATATGGCCAAAAGAGCCCTTGATCTAGGATAGATGATGACTCTTTTTACGGAGTCGATGGACGCACACATGGCATCCAATAAATCACTCAAGGAGGCCTGGTATTATAGGAGCCTTTATGAGAGGGGCCCCTACCTATGCAGAGTAGACACAATACAAGTAGACACACACCAAGACATTAGGGGAGTCCGTAGGTATCAGAGCTCCCAGGCCACCACCAACAAGTCCCCAAGGAGGCACAACAGATAGAGAGAGAACATGCTAGTGCTCCCATTTATATGTGTGACATTTTGACTCTTAGAGGATGTATCATTGTACTATGATTAGACACATATATGAGTCATGATTTTGGTGGTGAAATATATGGACTGTTATAGAATGTTTATGGACTTTTGATTTATGATGGATGATTAATTCTTTATGATGGATGATTTAAGATGCAAGATTATGATGCTAATGATGATGATAATTTAACATGTTTATGATACATGATGTATGTCTATATGATATATATGCACATGTTTCTATGTTATGTTTCTAACATGTTGTGGATGCAGGATGCATGCATGATTTTTATGTGATATGTGTTTATGTGATATGCCATGATTATGTCTAACCTTATGATGTATGCGGGATGGAATTTTGGATGATTATCATATGGTGAATGGATGTATTTATTATGATGTGGGATGAGAATGTATGCAATATTTATAATTATATGAAAAAATGAGATAACCATATGATGTAAAATGTTATGTAATGAATGTCTATTGAAAATGTAATATGCTTATCTAAATGGACATGGTTATAATGTAATGAATGAATAGAATTTTATAATGAACTTATATGAAAATGCAACTAAAATGATTATGACTAGATGACATGGTAATGCAACTAGATGAAAATGAGAATGCAAATGAAAAATGTAGGTTAATGATAATGATAACACAACTAAATGAATATGAAAATGCAAATGGAACTAAATGAAAATGATGGTAATGTGAAAAATGCAACTAAATGGCAATGAAAATGGAAATGATAATGCTAATGGAACTAAATGAACATGATAATGTAACTAAGTTAAAATGAAAATGAAAGTAATATGATAATGAAAATGCCACTAAATGTAACTAAATGATGATGCAATTAAATGAAAATGATAATGAGATAATGATGAAGAATGCAAAATGTATCTAAATGATGTCTTATATGTATATGCAAATGATAATGGGAGGAGATTAGTGTACAATTTTTGTAATGAGACAACCATAATACAATGATATAGGATTAGACAGAAGAAAGGGAGGGGGGATGAACAAATTGAAGTCTCCAAGATGGGGGAGATGGTGAAGAATGGAATGAATGGGTGATGATTGATTTGTTATTATGTAGATGTGGAGAGAAAACCTAGTTTAATATTGCTAAGGATGATTGACGCCACTGATTATAGGAATCGGGATGTTGTGAAGATCCAAGGTGTCAACTAGACTTGCAGACAATAGGTATCTATGTGCACATAGGCTCACAAACATCATGATGATGTAAATGCAAGATTGTCAAATCATGCAAGAGAAACCCTCAAACACGTCATACCACAAAAAGATGCCCCAATATACACCCACCTAGAACATACTGGGATATAGAATGATTATGACAACCCTAGATAGGAGTGGTCATAGGACACAAAAATGCAAATCAAAGAAAAAGGCCAAATCATGCAAACGACATACACATGGCCAACTCACATCTCTTGCCAAGAGTAGGAATAGGATTTTGATTATGTTCTAGACATGGGAAGGATGCATCCCAATGGGAAAAGGTAACTGATAGGAATGGTTGCGGAGACCTGATTAGGAACATGTGGATAGGTATTAGGGTGATGCGCAAATCAAGAAGAAGCTCAACTTGACAGGATAAGCTTAGAAACTAAGGGGAAGCTCAGTGTGATGGGAGAAAAGCTTAGTATACTGGGATGATCCTTATTCACGGTTTGGACAAAAATTCATCATCTCATTGGGGAGAGGTGAGTGCGAGGGGTCTAGGAAAGTGGTGTGAGTGATCATGATGAAGGTGGCCTACATAGAGGGAAGCGAATGATGGGCTAAGTGGAAAATTAGTGGCCTACATGACTAGAGAAATATGGATGTAGGGTTGGGGGAAGGAGGAGGCTAATTAATGGCTTACATTACGAAAACATGGATGCAGGAATGGGGGGGCAAGAGTAATGCAAGAAGATGGTATGGGTGTCCAAAGAGACAGTGGATCCAACTTATTTACCTTGATGCTCACAACCAATTTTTCACCAAGTTACTTGCCCATAGCACCACAAAGTGGTTTTCACTTATGGACAAATTGATTTTTCTTTACTTTTTTGGCTTTTTCATTTTTTTTGTATTTTTATTATTTTTTTATTGTTTTTTGATATTTTTCTGATTTTTGAAAGACTGGTAACTTTTGAAGGCTAGGCATAGAATCTCTTTAGATGCATGATGTTCATGGGCTCATCCAAAGGATCTCCTTTAGATGTAGCCAATTGAGAGGCTCATGATCTATACTTTGCAATGATGACATAGGGTCCAAGCCAATTAGACTCAAACTTGCCTTTCTTCTCATGATCTTGAAGATTCTTCTAATTTTCCATAAGAACAAGGTCTCAAATGTCAAATTCCCAGGTCCTGACTTTCTTGTTATAGCTCATGCAAAGATTATTCTAATAGACTCAAAGATGATTTAAGGCCTTGAGACGTCTTTCATCCATAAGTTCTAGCTCTTGCGATTTGGACAGTCTATATTCTTTGTCAAGAAGGACATTCTACAGTGATACTTGAAGTGAAGGTATCTAGATCTCAAGGGGGAGGAGGGCTTCAGAACTGAAGACTAGGGAGTATGGGGTAGCTCTAGTGGGGATACAAATTCTTGTGTGGTAGGCCCAAAGAGAAAAATGGAGTTGAAAGTGCCAATCATAGCCACCTTTATTGACCATTTTCTTGAGGATCTTGATAAGAGTTTTATTTGAAGCCTCAGCTTGACCATTACCTTGTGGGTAATATGGGTGGAAAAACAATGTTGGATGGCAAACTTATGGCATAATTATTTAACATCCTGATTTTTAAAAGGTTTGCCATTTTCTGTAATGATGACTTTGGGAATTCCATAGTGGTAGATTAGGTAATTCAGGATAAACTTGGAAATATATTTGCTAGTGGTATGGCTTCCACCCACTTGGTGAAATATTATGTGGCAGTTATTATGAACTTATGGCTATTGGATGAGGAAACGTGGATTTTTCCTATGATATCAAGCACTCATTGAGAGAAGGGCCAAGGTATGATAAATGGCTGCAGATCCTGAGAAGGTGCATGAATATTGTCACCATGTTTCTGACAAGGGTAACATTTCTCACATAGTGATAAGCATCTTCTTCCATTATGGGCTAGTAGTATCCTGTGCACGAGAGATTCTTAGCTAAAGTGAGGTCACTTGAGTGTGTTCCATAAATACCTCCATGCACTTCACATAGTGCTCGTTCAGCCTCCTCATTATTCTGTTGAAGTGCTTTCAAAATAGGGTATCACCAAGGATAGTGTAGCGTGCAGAACGATAGATGAATGTTTGTTATTGGGTTTTGGTATGGTGAGGGATGATGTTGTCTCGAATATAGGAAAAGGTTTCTTGGTACCATGGGGAATTAGGATCAACAAGGAGACACACCATTTCTAATTCAAGGACATCATATGCTGGTACAAAAGGATGCTTGATCGGGAACTCACATTTTTTACTATTTTTGGGAATCTACAAGAGGGAACCAATTGTAGCCAAGGCATCAAAAAGCTCTGTTGTTTCCCCTAAGAAATTTCTCAAACTGAGTGAAGGTGAAGTGTTCCTTGAATTCCTCCAATAGGAAATGATAAGGGAGCAACTTGTCATCCTTTGTGTGATACTCATCATTAACTTTCTTTATGAAAAGTTGGGAATCTACATAGACTCGTAGTTATGTGATCTTCCATTGAATAGTCAAGTGGAGTCCATTGATTAAAGCTTCATACTCTAATATATTGTTTGTGCATGCAAAGGATATCCTGTAGGACTTAGGGATGTAATCTCCTTGAGGTTTAATCACCAATATACTTGTCCTCAATCCATCCTATGTGTAGGAACCATCAAAGTATAATTTCTATTGAGTTGTTTGTGTGACAGTCATGAAGGAATCATCAGGGAACTCTGTTATGAGGGGGTGATCAACTTGAAGTGGTGCATTGGCCAATTTATCAACTTCAATTTTCCCTTTGATTGCTTTTTTGTCTACGTACTCACAATCAAACTCACCTAGTAGCATAAACCATTTTGTGTGCATCCTGTGAGAGCAACCTTAGATAATAAGTACTTGAGGAGATCAATTTTTTCTATGAGTTTGGTCTTGTTGTTGAGCATGTAGTGGAAGAATTTTTGAGTACTCAAAACCACTGTTAGGCAAGCTCTTTCTATGGGAGTATAGTTGAGCTTGTATCACAAAAGAGTGTGACTGATGTAGTATATTGCATGTTCTTTCACATTGGAATTTGTTTGTGCAAGTAATGCCCCAAGAGCCATTATAGTTGTTGATATATACAAGAGGAGAGATTAACTTGGTATAGGTGGTATCAAAACTAGAGGAGAGGCCAAATATTCTTTTAGTTTTTCAAAGGCCTTCTAACATATGCAGTCCCACTTATACTTAGTTTCCTTGTGTAGGAGATGTGAAAACAGATGACACTTGTCTTCAAGTTGTACAATGAACCAAATAATTGATCGAAGCTTAGCTTGGAGACTACAGAGCTGTCTAAGTGTCCTTGGAGGAGGCATTTCTATTATCTCTTTGAATTTGGCTAGGTCCACTTCTATTCCTATATGAGAAAATATGAATCCTAATAGCTTTCTTGATGTGCCCCTGAAAATACACTTCTTAGGGTTAAGGCGCAACTTGTATTTTTCAAGTCTTTCAAAGATTTTGCTTATGATAAGAATGTGTTCTTCTCTTGTTTTAGAATTGCCTAGGAGATCATCCACATAGTGCTCCATAATGTTGTGCAAGAGGTTATGTAATATGGTTTTCATTTCTCTTTGATAAGTTGCTCTTGAGTTATTTAAGCCAAAATGCATGACTTGATAGAAAAAGGTGCCCCAAGGAGTAGTGAATTATATCTTATGTTGATCTTCTTCAACAATCTTGATCTAATTGTATCCTGAGAAACCATCCATTAAGGAGAGAATCACATGTCCAGCTATGAGGTCCACAATCATGCCTATGTTTGGTAAGGGAAAGTCATCTTTTGGACATTCTTTGTTGAGATCTCTAAAGTTTGTGCAAATCCTTATGCCTCCAGTGTGCTTGCCGACAAGTACAATGTTTGAAACCCATTCAAGATAATCAATGGGTTTGATGAATCTGACATCCTATGGATGCATCTTGCAAAGCTTTTGTTTGATGGTCTTGGCATCTAGTTTGACAACAAGATTGTGTACTACCAATTCTAGCTGAAGGCCTGGCATGTCAACATACGACCTGAAGAAGTTTATTTGTGTCTCTTTGAGGAAGCTCATGAAATTTTATTTCTCATGGTCTGTAAGAGACTTTACAATGAGCACATTCTTTGGATTATCTTTTGTACCTATGTTGATAGTGTCATTTTCTTCAATTAGCAAAGGCGATTTCTCCTGATATAGGAGAACCATGGTAAGCAAGTCAAGTCCCTCATCTTCTAGCACCCGATCTAGGTTTTCACTAGAAGATATGTCCTTTATTTTTACTTTTTCTAAGTCTGAAGGCGCCTTAGGGAGGTTTTCAACAAGGGACTTATGATTTTTCTTTTAATTTTCACTTTTGTGACTAAGGGAGTTGCCTTTAATACCAAAGTATGCCTCCTTGTTGAGCTAGATTCCATTTATAGACGTGTGGTCCTCAAGGTCTCACATAGTAAGTAATCCCAAGAGGACATTATCGTCAACAGAAATGTCAAGAATGGGAGGTCCTTGTTGGTCCCAATCAATAAGCATGGGATGGACAAGTTGAAGTTTTGATGGGATGGAAGGGGTAATAGGGTTGATGGTGTTAATGTAGGCATCATCAAATATGTCATCAATGTACTCGAAAGGCACTTCGTGGAATTCCTCTTTGTTAGAGTCTTCAACTTTAGGAGGATCTATCAGAGCACCAATGATAGTGATCTTAGGAACTGGTAAGTAACCTAAGCCCCTATTATTTTTGTAGGAGACTGGGGAGATGGGTTCTTTTCTTCTTTGTTCTTATGGTCCAAGACCATGTCCTTTATATCCCATCTTGTCTACAATAGAAGATTCTTTAGGATACATCTATTTGGGGATATTTGGTGGTGCTTCATCTTCTTCTTGATGCAACCAAGAAGTGACATTGGTTTTCAATCTCTTCATTGAGTGGGCTCCACTGTTGAAATGTAGTATTTTTGCATGTCATAGAGTGTTTTTTTTGAACCTTGATTTCTTTAGGTTTACCATATGACTTAGAAGAGGGTGGGAGCTGATCCACATAAAGATAATTTTGAAGCATGTATTCTCTACAACCATTGTCAATTATCTTAACCTCGATCTTGGGCTGGGATGAGGTGGATGCAACATGTTATGGATCAGATAGAGGTGGTAGAATGGGTGTGTTGAGTGGGAAATGGTAAGGATGTTTCTCTTCAAGGATTTTGCAATATTGGAAGGGTTGTAGATCAGCCGAGATGGTAATCTCTCTACCATTTTAAGGGAATTTTAGGAATTGATAGTAAGTGGATGGAACAACTTGAATAGAATGAATCCACGAGTTGCTAAGGAGACTATTGTGAGGGAGATCAAGGTTCAAGACTTTAAATGTAGTTTCCATCGTTGTCGGGCCCACTTGAAGAGGAAGTGTTATAGTTCCTTTAGAAACCCTTTTTGCATCATCATAGGCCTTTATTGTGATCTTATAAAATGTATCAACCACATCTTTAGAGATTCCTAGTTGTTTAATCAATTTATATGTAGAAAGATTTAGGCTAGCTCCACTATCTATAAGGACACTCTTGATTTTATGTTTTTAAACAATAGCCTCAATATGAAGGGTTTTGTTATGGTGGGGCATCCTTGGATGTGAAAATAGGTGGTGATGCGTAGCAATTTTTCCAATGAGGGATTAGAATTGGGTTGTATTGATGTTATCAGGGATGTGGGATTCCAAAAGGGATTGCTCAAGGATCTCTTTGTGAATGGGTGAAGTCTTGAGGAGTTCCAAGATGGAGAGGTGTGTAGGTGTATTACCAAGGTGATCAAGGATATCATATTATAAACTTATAAGGCACTAAGAGAGGGGGGGTGAATCAGTGCAAGAAAAAAAGATCTGATCCCCACTTTAACCAACTTTAAAATCAATAGGCATGCAAGAAAGATAACCACATAAGCCAACACCAAAAATACATGCACACCATAACACAATTATTTTCATGTGGAAACCCAAATGGGAAAAACCATGGTGGGAATTATCACCCACAAGATCCACTAACTACAATATAAAGATCAGTCTGGTTAAGGTCATACAACAATGATGCCAAGTTAGGAGCAGACCCTGTTAGGAGTCACCCGGTCAAGGGATTTACAATATGAGATTTGTTAGGAGCTTTGCCCTATTAGGAGCAACCTTGCTGGAGAATTTAAACTCAATTTGTTGAGCTACTCGATTAAGGGATTTATAAAATCAGTCCTGTTGAGACCTACCCAGTTAAGGGATTTTGACTGCTACAACTATTAGGAAACAACAACTAGATGATCTTCATATAGCACCTTTGTTCCTGATAAGATCCACTTTAGTTCTACAATATACTTCAACAATACATCAATAAAATGCTTCACAATTCACTACACAATCAAATTATCGATCTACGCTTATGATCTCATCATTTATCTCATGACTCATCACACTTTTTATAAACATCTCAACTTAGTCGGCTAACAACCTTGGAAAAAGTTCCTAGGCTTAATGAATCTAGTCAATCTTGCTCAGCATGCATTACTTATGTCGGCCACCGACATAAAACCCCAAAGATAAAACATAAACACAATCGGTTAACTGATTTATATCATTATGCTCTATCGGTTAATAGTTTTTCAAGATTGATTGCCTTGTATACCATAACTCACTCATACTATTGAATCTGCCAATGCGGTTCTAGACATAGACTCCTGCCATTGTCAAAAACTTCACTCCAAACCGCAACACTTGACTCTTCACCGATTTCCCATACCGGTCGCTTGATCATAACAATGTTCTTCTTTACTGGCTCACTATTTAACTGCTTCTACTATGGGCTAAGCTTTACCAGTTGGACTAGGTGACTTAGATGACTAACAAAACATGGTTTCCATCAATGACAACACAAAACAATTCATCAATCAAGCTATTACATCAAAAACATCATCATCAAGCCAACAATCTCCCCCTTTGGCATGGATGACAACACTTAGGAAAAAAAAAATTGTCTAAGTGTCACATTACAAAAATTAATGACTCAAAACTCTCCCTTAGTAATTACATGTCGTATGCTACTACCCTTTATAAAAATTTCATACTACTACTCCCCCTTTGACATCAATGATAAAGGTAAGAAAATACATGTGAAAAATAAATACAATAGACCAAAATTTGTATTTACTGGTGCAAAATGTATAAGAGTTCAACAGTTTACATATTATATTTTGAGAAAATACCATAAAAAATAGTCTTCAAAGCTCGTAAGTCATTATCCCTTGTTTCCAAAAGCGTGGATGTGATCCCAATGTGTGTACGGATCTATTGTGCAAGATATTCCATGGCATCTAGAGTGCTCATCTTCGGTGTCAACAAAATTGTCTTTGTTTCCTTATATCCTCTCTGCAAAATTTGCAACTTGGGAACTATATGTGTCTGTAACTCCTGTAGTGTTGCAATCCCCTTAACCTTTTCTACCTCATATGTCTTTAACTTACGATTTACACTTACCATAGAATGACCAAAAATTGTAGCTGAATCATTAAGGGGATCAAATGATTCACTCATAACTTTTATTTCCTGCTTCTCTACCTTGATCTTCTTCTCTATATCATCAAGAAATAATGAAAAATTACAAATTGTAGATAGTGCTTTACCTCCAGTATTTAGTGCATCTTTTATCTATTCCATATTATCACTAAGACCAACCCTATCTCTGTCAATTTCCTTGATCAAAATTGCAATCCTTCTCTTCTCATATTCCTTCTCAGTATTCTTGATTGCAACTTCTTCCAAGATCTTCATCTTCTCACCTTCTACTATGACAAGTTGCTCAAGTTTGTCAGTCGGTGTAGGAAGACTGTCTATATCAATCTCTGGTAATATACTAGACAAAATTTCAACAACACTTTGAATAGTTTGTGCTTCTTTTCTCTGAGCCTTCATTATTTTCTTCTATGCTCTATATTGCACGGCAGATGAAATCTCCATTAGCTCAGTTGCACTTAGAAAATCCATGTTTATCAGTCCTTCTATGCTAACAATGTCATCCTCCTCATCATTATCAACAATTTTCTTAGATGAGAGTGACTGGGGTGTCACTTTTTGCTCATGTACCTCTGATTTTACCTGTTCTTCTTCCTTATCTTCTTCTTTCTCTTCAGTCTTCTCCTTTTCCTTTTCATTATCCTTTACCGATGGTGCAGTGGTCTACACATCATCTGTTTATGTGTTCACCGGTGGCTCTTATGTTTCAGTCTTGTCTGATTGCTTAGTAGACTATACATTTTATGTTTTCTCATTCACTGGTTGATCTGTCATTTCTTCATCTTTCTTTTCTGCTTCTTTACTCTCTGCACCTATACCGGTTGTTGTATCTCCCAATAATACATTCTCTTCATCAGGAATAATGATTGGATCTTCCTTATTTCTTGTATAAAAAATAATCTCATCCGGTATAATATCATCAATCTTCACATTGTCAGGGAGATCTCCTTTTAATATCTTTGGTTCCTCTTCTTCTTCTTCTTCTTCTTCAGGAATCTGTCCCAAAAATTTCTTCAAAATATCCATAGTCTCATCTTGTACTGACTGGAATTCTCCAACAAGTAGTCTTGTAAGCCTTTTCTTTGATCTGAAACATGATTTTGAATTAAAAAGAATATTTTGCAACTCCTCGTTTGAGGCTTCTGGTTGTAAACTTACAAGAGAAAATTCAATTATTTCCCTGTCTTGTTTTATTGTTGCATACCATCTTGCTTCTAATTTATTATACAAACAGTTTGGAATTAGCCCTTGCAACTCAATTAGGGCTTTACTAAACTTATTCATTGATAAAACAATTGCATCTTCAATTCGTCTTTGTTCATCTTCACCAAACTTATCATAAAGTTTCTTTACATCATCCATAATACCATACTTCTTAATGTGATATAATACATCTTCAAAGAGAGTAAGTTTAGTTACCAGTTTCTTAACTAATTTCATAGTAGAAGCTCCAACAACCTTAGACTTCTTTCCACTGGCTCTAAGTGCTTTCTTCTCACCTTCAAATTATGTTTCCTCTTCATTGTAGTTATCTTTGCTTGCTCCTTCTTCCTCTTACCAGTGGCTACCAGTACTTTAGATGTAGGGGGCTTGACTTATTTCCCTTTTCTTTTAAATTGAATCATAGAAGGTTTCTCCTTTGCAGTTGCACCTCTTGTCTGTCTACCTATACCAGTATCGGTTGGGGCACTAGAGGATTCAACAGCCTTCTTCACTTTAAACATTGCTCTAGCCTCTGCAATTTCCTCTTTAGCAAATCCTTGTGAAACAACAAATTATTCCACCTCTTTTCTTACTTTCTTTGCAATGATGTTAAGGATGAAAATGTCAAATTCATTAGCATGGAAATTGTGAAAACAGTTGGGTAGACATCTGGTACTTCAATGATAGAATTCAAACCAATGAACGTGATAGAGGTATTATTAGATTCTATTAAGAAAATCACTAAGTGTAATACACAAGCCTACAAGGCTATTAAGGACACAATTCCTATTCTTAAATTTATAGCACCCAAGTGCATTGTGGGAAGTAAAGATTCCTTAGGTCAACTAGACACATTGTCTAAATACATCACCGGTAACATTTTGACAGTTGACCAGATAAATGAAGACACATTCAAAGAGAGAATGAATAAGAAGAAAGAAAAATTCTTTGAGGAAATAGTGAAAAAGAATAAGGAACAAATGGAAAACTTATTACTGGCACTAGGAGAAACAATTTTGGATTTCAAGAAACTGTACAGAGATACCTGCAAAACTAATATTTTGACAGAAGATAGATTCAGAGATCAACAAAGCACAAGATGAAATTAACAATATTGTTGACATTTTAATAGGAACATCAGATCCAATTTTGGAAATTGAAAAGAACATTATAGATCTTGAGGAGAAAATTGAGAAGTTAGAAAAAGATAAAGAAAAGATAAAGGTTAAGGCAAAGGATCTAAAATGCAAACTAGGTCCTAAACTAGATTACCTCATTTCTTTGAGAAAATAATTTTCTGAGGCTCTGGTTCCCAGACTTAAGACACCGGAAGAGAATATGCACATACTCACCAGTACAGTTCAGAGAACAGAAGGGGCATTATAGGATAGCAAAAGGTTCAATGACAGTCAAAATTTTGCATTGGCGGACATCTATCAGATTGTAACCCACTAGTTACAAGGATCTAGGCAGGAACCACACTCCATTGACAGTGAATAACAACCTTTGTCATTGATGCCAAAGGGGGAGTAGTGGAGATGAGAAAAATGATCAAAAGAAAGACATCATCAGCTCAAAGGGAGCACACAGTTTTGGTAAGACAATTTTGGCAAATCATTTTTTTGATATATAGTTTTGATTTTTCTCATGAGTGTTGCCATCAATGCCAAAGGGGGAGATTGTTGGAAAATTCACACTCCAATGAGAAATTGTAGGTGATTGAAGGTGTTGTCATTGATGGCAATCTTACAATCATGTGATAGCGGAAGGCACCGACACCGACAGACACTACACTGAAAAGGAAGATTACCGGCACCAAAAAGGAAGATTACTGGCACCATGGATGACATGAATTTTGTTTAATTATATTTTATATTTAATTATAAAACTTTTGTAAGCCGACATGGCAGATTGTAATATGACTCATATAAGTATGATATCATTGTAGATCATTTAGGGTGTGATAGATGGAAGGATTAATGCAGACGTAATATGTGAATTGTAAGGCAGATATTGGATAAGGGTTTATGTATGTTGCAGAGCTTAAACCAGTACTGAATCTGGCATAGTAGATGTTGATCTGAAGCAATACAAGACATTGGATTTGTATAATCCATTTTTGTAAGTCAGTGAGACTTCTTTTGTAACTAAACAGTGAGCTCTAGGCACTTGGTCTTCCTATATGTGCAGGCCCCTATTGTAAATAGTAATATTCCCTTATTGGCCAGTAAGCGAATATTGTGGGTCACAAATCCCATCAAGATTTTTCCCACACTGGGTTTCCTCGTTAAAAATATTGTGTTATGGTGTGTCTTTCATGTTGTGGTTGTTGTTCTTATTTACTGCATTAATTCTAGTTTTATCGGTACACAGTTTTGAATTGCTTTTCATGTTATAATAAAAGAAAGTTCTTTTACCAGTCAGATATTGATTCACCCCCCCTCCCCCTCTCAGTATCTTTGGGAATCCTAACAATAAGACTAAAAAATTCCTTTTATTTATCTTTTACAAGTTGCATTAAATTTTATACCCAGTTGAGAAAACCCTAAACTTCATTAACCCTAAAACTCACTGTTGTTTCCCATATCACATCAAACCTACTGGTTTGATCACCAAATCACTTCAAAACATTATAAAGCATCACAATATGCAGATTTATCTTACCACACAGTCATTCAGGGGGTCATTGATGGCAAAATGGAAACTTGTTCCAGTTTTATATTTTAATTTAGTTGTGTACCGGCAAGCACATCACAGACACTTCACCAACACCGGCACCGACAGGTTTGAAGGATTTCTTTGCATATTGACAATGCAGGCCGACATGATTTAGAATCAGGTTATCAGTATTGGAGACCGACATCTTTTGGATCCGGCATCGAAAATTGTTTTTGATATTCATATATTTATGTTATCTTTGTAAGTCAACATAAGGTATGATGAATTGTTAAGGGTATATATTTCATTTGGTTATATCATTTTGTGTAATGGATTGATAGGAGAGTGCGTAAGGTTATGGAATGTAAAGGAGATGTGAAACATATGAGAGAGATCATGTATGTGAGGATACTTATGTAAGGGTTGTTCTAGTATAAGGTTAAGGGTTTCATACCGGAAGATGCAGAGCTTAACCAGAACTATATTCAGGCATAGAAGATGCTATCTTTGTAGCTCAATCATTTCTTCGGATTGTAGTCTAGATTTGTATGTAGTCAGTGAGGCTCCTTTTGTGATTAAGCAGTGTGCTCTAGGCTGTAAGCCTTCCTGCAAGTGCAGGCCCCTATATTTTATAATATCTCTTCATATGGCCAGTGGATTGATATTTTGGGTCACAAATCCCACCGTGGTTTTTCCTCTTTGAGGTTTTCCACGTATAACTCTGTTTGTTATGGTATTCATTTATGTGATTAGCTTATTGGTTGCTTTACTTCTTTCAATTCCATATGTATCGGTATATCGATTGGTGTATGCATGTTTTAATAAAGTTAAAATTGATCATTCTAGTAGAACATTGATTCACCCCCCCTCTTAGTGTTCTTGGATTCCAACAATCGGTATCAGAGCCTTGTGCCTCGGAGGAAGTTTAACAGCGTGAGGAAGATCTTGAATCCGAAATCCATGGATATGAGTTTGGAAAAGAAACTTGAGGTGGAACTTGAAGATTATGATGTTGAAAGGATGAAGAACTTGAAGCTACAAGAATTGAATTCTTCTCAGGAATTCATTCTTGTCCTACAGGGGAGGTTGTCATCTATTCAAGCTAGGAGGAAGGAACTTTTGCAAAATCAGGATGATGAAGAGAAAGATGCACTTAAGGAATAGTGTCAGAAGTTGAGTCAGGAGAACATGGTCATGAGAAATGAAATGCAAGCTATAACTATGAGAATGTCTAAGGAGATTGAAGACCGGAAGAAAAAGGAAGAAAATATTTCTGTATCTCTGAAGAACAAATTTGAAGAATGTGGTAGGTTGGTTCATGAGAATGATATGTTGAGAACTGATTTAGTACAATTCCAGAGTAATGAACAAGATCTTGAGAGACAAATGATAATTATGAGAGACGATCTGACTATTGTAAGTGAGTATAAAGAAAAATTCAAGATTAGTTCAGCACAGCTAGATGAGTTATTGAAGAGACAAAGGCATAATGGAGATTCTAGTGGACTTGGATTTGAACAAGGAAAGAGTTCTAGTACTGCAAATGAAGATCAAAACCATAAGGCATTGGTAAGGCAGATTCATGCTTATAAATTTAATGGTAGATGCTTTGTTTCTAATAAATTTGGTCACATGGCTAGGCAATGTAGAAACAAAGAAAATCAGAACCCTGATTCTACTCTCGGTCAATGTTCTAAATGTAATAAGTATGGACATAAGACAAAAGAATGCAAACTGAATGTTAAATGATATGCATGTGGAAAATTTGGACATATGGCTAATCAGTGTAGGTCTAGAAATTATATCAGTTTTAGCAAAGCAATTCAAAAGAACAATGTTATATGTTATGCAAGTAATGAGGTTGGACATATATTTTGTAGAAGCAAAAATCCACCAGTTGGTAATGGAGGATCAAATGAGAAAGGGAAAGAAAAGGTTCATGAAATCCAACAAAATCATACCCAGAGATGGGTCAGGAAGTCAGAAGAACAATCAGTAGATGCACCGGTTACTCAATTGGTAGAGGAGGTTGCTCCTGCACAGCTAGAAAGCTCATCCAGCAACTAAGGCAAATTCCTTAGGGGTAGGAAAAATTCATGAAGATGCTACATATGCCCTAGGAAGAGGTTCTGGAAGATGTTCCAGACATTAGAGATGCTTATCTAGAATGGAGATGTTTTATTGAGGTCCAGTATCTTCCACCGGAAGTCATTTATATCAATGACAGATTAGGGTTTTTCTTGGAGGATAAAAGGTCGAATCCACTTCATTTTTTATCACTTTGCATTCAAAGCAATTTAGAGTGATTCACAGGAAGTCTAAGGTAAATCAGTGCGATCGATATCATCTTGAGCGATTTCCCCAGCAATTGGAAGATGTCTTTAGGGTCTTTCACCGACAATGATTCAGAGGTATTTATCTTCAAATCATGGAAGTGGTATCATCATCTGTACCTATGTTTGTTGCAAATCCAACTGTTGTTGAGGTCAGAGACCATCCCAAGCCGATTTTCAAGCGATATCTACATATTGCTGCCCTGGACGATTCAGTTGGCACTTTTTCCCGTGGTCCAGAAGGATTTGTGTATGTTGAAGATGTAAGAGCCTACATTCACTGTCATATTGAGGATTTGGGAATGACTGATATCAAGAGCATGTACATGAATGAGTTAATGGGAGATTCTAGAAAGATTAAACCTGAATACTAGCATATTCTTGATTTAAGGTTTACCGACATTCTGGACATTTCGGAATTCGAAGATGAAATTGTTAGGTATGTTTTGAGCAAAGTGCATGGAGATTTTATCTAGTTGGATAGACCATATAAGATTATGAAGGAGGCCATCAGGACAATCATCGGTTTACTGCAGGTTGGACAACGTCCGAAGAAGAAAGTTTCAAATGATCAGGTTAACAAAATTACCAACGCAACATCAGACAAACGATCAATAAGAATCAATACTATCACCGAGATAGATATCAGATTCAGTAGCATGGTCATTGGTTACAAGGTAACTCAATCAAACCGACTAAATTTTGTTTCTAGCTCCTGCATTTACACAGCTCATAAAATGATGAGGGAGAATGAGAAGTTAGATCTATGTGGTTGGATGTTGGATGAATTATTGATTAACCTAGGAAAGATTAAAGGAGAAAAGAAAGGAACCTTCTTGTATGGTAACCTAACTATCTGTTTAATGCTATTTTTCATTAATGAGACTCCTAGTTTTTGGAAAAGAAAATGGGCATTTAATATCTCAGTAGGGAGGCAATTAAAATAGTCTATTACTACATTGTGTAGTCAGAGAGATGACAAAGTATGGGGTTACTTTAAATAAATTCAAAAGGCTATGAGTTCTAGGATGAGGGTTCCTAAGCACATTGTTGAGAAGTACTCAACCGACATATGCTTCATGGTCAAGAAAGATGAAACTTTGATGGAAGTTGTAACACCCTGAAATATTTGGATTGAGGAAATGGGTTATGAAGTTGATGCACATATCCTTGATGCTTATGCATAAATGCTAATTAAGGCACCTATTGATGAAACTATCAAAACCTTTGGCACTACTAAACAAAAGAAGCAAGAGGTTGAAACAAAGTTCAACAGGAAGAACGGAGAGAAGCGAGAAGGAAAGGCAAGTAAATTTGTTGAAAAAGTTTCATAGGACATTAAAGCATTGATTTATGTTGTTCTGGAAAAAGACGGGAAGAGGAAAGAACCAGAAATATTCATTGAGCCTATTGCAGTAGAGTCTACATTTGATGATGACACACCCCTAGCATTCAAAAGGGTAATAAGGAAGAAAACTGAAGAAACTAAGGTAGAAGCTAAGAAGCAACCGATTAGGAAAGTTACTATCAAGGTATCGACATAGAAGAAAGCACCAAAAGAAACACCTTCAGCCCCATCTGGTACTGGAAGAAGGAAGAAGAAGGATGGCATTGATCTTGCAATTGAATCTGGTAATGTAACTATTATTCCACCAAAGACTTGTGTAGAGTGAGTTGATGAAATTACTAAGATGGTATGCTAAAGAATATACAGTTTTATTATGAACATTTAGATAATGATGAACAAAGAGAAGTAGAGGAAGCAGTTTTGTTATATTTGGATATTTATAAGAAAGCCCTGTTAGAAATTGAAGACCAAATACTGACACAGTTGTATGATATGTTAGATGCTAGAAGACTATCAACAATGCAAGAGGACAAGCATATAAAAATTCAAGAGTTGTTATTTGTTTGTTTTTCTATTGCTCCAAAGGAGATGGATAAGACACTTGAAGTTGCTGATAGGAAAATATTTAACAATGAGTATAGAATAATCACTTATGTTAGGAAGGGTCAATGAGATAATCAAGGAGACCCACAAGACATGGGTTAAGTTCTTTGAAGAGAACCGTGGTTTTTATACTTAACCGGAATCTAAGATAGATATTGCAGACATCTCGATTGAAGGGAAGGGTAAAGGTATTATGGGTACTTCACCCTCAATTTTGAAAAATATTAAGATAGTGAAAATTGAGCCCCGGTAGATACAAATATACAGAAAAATGTTGAGATACCCAAAAATATAGAGTGTAAAGGTTGATAATGAACAGGTTACTAATGTTGAGGACAACAGTCGTCCGGATTAGATTGTACAAGATGACGATAAAGTTCCTAGGGAGGAACCGGTAGTTACTGAGACTGCACCAAGTGGCGAAGCCACTGGTGCAAGTGAGGAAGCTATAAAGGTTAAATCATCAGAGGAGAAGAAAGAGGAATCTGGCAGGGAATCGGTAGTGAGTCCATCATTATTATCAATTGACACCTCATAGGTTGAAAAGAAAAGCATAACTAAGATGATTTCTAATGAACTCATGATGATGGATACACAGAAAATGATGAAGGAAGGATCTATGGATAAAAGTGTTATTGATCAGTCTATCACTATTTTGCATAGACTTGTCCCAGAGTGTAAATTTGGCAACAAAGCGAACCCATCCGGCAAGCTTAAGATAATCACTTAACACATTTCAAAGGATTTTTAGTCCTTGCAATAGATATCAAACCGACAAGCACTGGAGAGGTTCACACAGGCAAAAAGAGCTACATTTGATCAAATGATTGAGTCTAAAAGGAAGGAAATCAATGATAAGTTGAAATTGATAGATAATTCTTTAAGGCAGTGTACAAATATCTATATAGTATGTTGCAATATAGGTCTTCTCATAGCTCAGTCAGATAAAAAGATTAAAGACATTCAGGAGGAGATTGTAGTTATAGCCAATTCTTTTGATGGATTGAATTCATTAACTACATCCAGTGATGGTCATATTATGGTTTTGGAAACCCAATTTTTTGCTCTTGAGAGGGAAAAAGATAAAATCATAAGAAGAACCAGAACTATTAGAGGTTTGGTGAGTCCCCAACTGGATTCATTAAGTGTACATAAGAAGGAGAGTATAGGTATGGTTGGTAAGACCACACCGACAGAGTTAAATGAGAAAGAGTCATTTGCCCATATGCTACATGGACTTTTATCTATTTCTAGCACTTTAAAATCTAGCTGGGATACTTATCTAGAGCTTTTGGAGAAGGCCTATCCGGAAATTTTCAAATATATTCAGCTCCGATAAGGTATTTTTGGGATATTCATTGTACAAATATTTTCATTCTTCATCCCATTTTTTGGTATTCTTTTTGGATTTTTTTATGGAATTGATGTCAAAGGGGGAGAGATGTTGATGTGAAAAAGAAAAAGAGGGAGTTGTATACATTAGGGGGAGAATAGGTGGAAAACATTTAGGATATTTAGCTCAAGGTGAGCGGGCTCAAGATGGAACAGACAGTTGGAAACTATGATCATTTTTCACATGAGTGTTGCCATCAATGCCAAAGGGGTAGATTGTTGGCAATTGACACTCAATTGCTTGGTTTCAATATGTTGTCATTGATGGAAACATGGCAACTTGTTTCGGCTTCATATTTTAATTCAGTTGTGTACCGCTAGGCACATCACAGACACTTCACCGACACCGGCATCGGCAGGTTGGAAGGATTTCTTTGGATACCGGCAATGCAGGCCGACATGGTTTAGAATCAGGTTATCAGTATTGGATACCGACATCTTTTGGATCCGACATCGGCAATTGTTTTTTATATTCATATATTTATGTTATCTAGCTAACATGTATATTCATATTGTAATTATCTTTGTAAGCCAACATAAGGCATGATGAATTGTATAGGGTATATAGATCAATTGGTTAGATCATTTTGTGTAATGGATTGATAGGAGAGTGCGTAAGGTTATGGAATGTAAAGGAGATGTGAAACATATGAGAGAGATCATGTATGTGCGGATATTTATGTAAAGGTTATTCCGGTATAGGGTTAAGGGTTAGACCGGAACAGGAAGAGCTTAACCAGAACTGCATTCAGGCATAGAGGATGCTATCTTTGCAATTCAATCATTTCTCTGGATTGTAGTCTAGAGTTGTATGTATTCAGTGAGGATTCTTTTGTGATTGAGCAATGTGCTCTAGGCTGTAAACCTTCCTGGAAGTGTAGGCCCCTGTATTTTATAATATCTCTTCATATGGCCAGTGGGTTGATATTGTGGGTCACAAATCTCACCGTGGTTTTTCCTCTTTGAGTTTTTCCATGTATAACTTTGTGTGTTATGGTATTCATTTATGTTATTGGCTTATTGGTTACTTTACTTCTTTCAATTCTATATGTACTGGTATATCGGTTGGTGTATGCATATTTTAATAAGGTTAAAATTGATCATTCCAGTAGAACACTGATTCACTCCCCCCTCTCAGTGTTCTTGGATTCCAACAAGGAGAAGACCCTGTTAGGAGTCACCCAATCAAGGGATTTACAATATGAGCTCTATTAGGAGCTTTTCCTTGTTAGGAGCAACCTCGCTAGAGGATTTAAACTCAATTTGTTGAGCTACCGGGTTAAGGGATTTTGACTGTTGCAACTAATAGGAAACAACAACTAGATGATCTGCATATAGCACTTTTGTGCCTGATAAGACCTGCTTCAGTTCTGCAATATACTTGAACAATACATCAATACAATTCTTCAAAATTCACCACAAAATCAAATTCTCAATCTACGCTTATGATCTGATCATTTATCTCATGACTCATCACACTTTTTATAAACATCTCAACTTAGTCAGCTAACAACCTTGGAACAAGTTCCTAGGTTCAATGAATCTAGTCAATCTTACTCAACCCGCTTTACTTATGTCGGCCACCGACATAACAACCAAAAATAAAATGTAAAAACACAACCAATTAACCGATTTATGTCATTCTGCTCTACCAGTTAATAATTTTTCAAGATTGGCTGCCATGTATACCATAACTGACTCATACTATTCAATATGCCAATGTAGTTCTAGACAAAGACTCCTGCCATTATCGTAAACATTCACTCCAAACCGTAACACTCGACTCTTCACTGATTTCCCATACTGGTCGCTTGATCATAAAATTGTTCTTCTTTACCGGTTCAATGTTTAACTACTTCTACTACCAGTTAAGGTTTACCGGTTGGACTGTGACTTAGATGACAGAAAAAACATGGTTGCCATTAATGGCAACATAAAACAAGTCATCAATCAACTTATTACATCAAAAACATCACCGTCAAGCCAACATAATAGTGGTAAGTGGATGACATGGGGGCTTGCGATGAAGGGGGGATCTTTGTGAATGATTTCTCTCCCTCTATGGGTAGTGATATTGCAGTCATTATGAGAATATGAAGTGGAAGGTGAGGAACCTTGAATGACTATATTTTCTTGGGAGGGTTTTCTTGATAATTGTTGGGGAGGGGCACCTTGAATAGTTACCCTGGGTCTATGACAAGAGGGAGGAGGATCAACTCCTTGGATTGTGATGGTGTTGACATGGGTATCAATAGGCTCTATGCAGCCTACCAAGGAGTCAAAGCTAGAGACGTAATTGGTGTAGTCATAATGGACTTCGTGAGATGATGAGGCCTTGTCCTTACCTATTGGTAATTGACACTCATCCAAGTTATAGGTGTTGTCATTGATGGCACGACACTTCATGGGAACCGACAGGCATGTAACCGGAAAACTTAGAACTGGTATTCTAAGGCCGACATAGGAGATTGATCCGACAAGCATGGAAGCATCAACAGTCATATTGTTTCATGTTTATATTTTGTTTGGGCCGACATGTGTCTTTTCATTTGAAATATGGTTGTAAGCCGACATAAGGCATTTGTGTTTATTCATGTAATTGGGTATATAAGTCAGTCCGGGTTAGATCATTTTCTGGATATGATAGATAAGAGATGTCATAGGTTAGGTGATGGTATGTGAGTGACATCTTGATCGATATAATGTGAATGTAAGATCTGTAATTGGTCTTGATTATTTATCTAGAGGTTTGGGAAGTGATCTAAGCTACCAGTAAGGGAGGTTATAGTATAACCAGTATAGACAATGCTTTAACCAGAACTCATCCAACATAGCAGATGCTCATTCTGAGTTTAGTTTTTGTTTGTAATCTAGTACTTTGGATCTATAGTCAGTGAGGCTCCTTTTGTGATGAGCGGTGTGTTCTAGGCAGCGTGCCTTCCTGCATGTGCATGCCCCTCTTGTAAAATTTATTTAGTTGGCTAGTGGATAGATATTGTGGGTCTCTAATCCTAGCATGGTTTTTCCTCTTTGAATTTTTCCACTTATAAATCTTGTTGTTATGGTGTTGATTCATGTGGTTACATTAATATTACTTGATGTTACTTTTTTTATGCATACCAGTTATTAAGTGGATTTGTTAATAAGGTTAAAAATATCATATCTGGTAGAACATTGATTCACCCCCCCTCTCAGTGTTCTTGGATTCCACCAATTCGTATCAGTACTTGGTGCCTCAGAATAAGTCTAATAACTTGAGGAAGATCATGTATCCAAAATCCATGGAGATGAGTCTACAGAAGGAACTTAAAGTAGCACTTGAAGACTATGATGTTGAAAGGTTAAAGAACTTGAAGCTACAAGATGAGTTGAATTTTGTAGAGGAATTCATCCTTACCCTGCAGGAGAGGTTATCATCTACTCAAGCTAAAAGGAAGGAACTTTTACAAAATCCGGATGATGAAGAGAAGAATTCCCTTAAGGAATTATGTTAGAAGCCTAGTCTAGAGAATAATGTCATGAAGAATGAGATGCAAGCCATGACCATGAGGATGTCCAAGGAAATTGAAGACCAGAAGAAGAATGAAGAAAATCTTGCTATATCTCTGAAAGATAGATCTGAGGAATGCATTAGGCTGGTGCATATGAATGATGTGTTGAGAACTAAGTTGGCGCAATCATAGAACAATGAGCAAGAGTTGGAAAGAATGGTGACAGTCCTAAGAAGTGATCTAGATGTTGCAAATGAATACAAAGAAAAGTTTAGGGTTAGTTCTACAAGGCTTGATGAATTATTGTAGGATCAAAGAGACACTAAAGACACTAGAGGCCCTGGATTTGAGCATGGAGAAAGGTGTGGTACTACAAATCAGGGGAATCTACTAGATAATTGGAATCTGAAATAATAGGTAAGGCAGCCCAATGCACATAAATTTAATGGTAGATGCTTTATTTGTAGTAAGTTTAGTCATAGAGAAAGTCAATGCAGGAATAGAGCAAATCAGAATCATAATGCAATTCCCAGTTAGTGTTCAAATTGTAAGAAGTATGGTCATAGGACAGAAGACTGTAGAATGAATGTGAGATGTCATGCATGTGGAAATTTTGGACATATGGCTAATCATTGTAGGTCAAAGAATGGTCAAGGACTCAACAAGGCAATTTAGATGAACAATGTTATTTGTTATGCATGCAACAAAATAGGACACATTGCTAAATATTGCAAAAGAAAGAAGACATCGAAAGGGAATGACACATCCAATGAGAAGTGAAAGCAAAAGATTGATGAAATCCAGCAAGCCCATGCTAAATAGTGGGTTAAGAAATTTGATGATCAACCAACAGAGCATAATGTTCTTGCACCAGCAGGAAACACATTCGGTAACTAAGGAATTAGTTGTAGGGGGAGGCAAATGAATGATAGATTTTGCATTACCCTTGGTAATGGTATGAAAGCTTTTTTCAAATCTTGGTGAAGTCAATTTGAAGGAGAGGAAGCATACTGAGAAAAGAAAACCAGCCAAGGAATCTGACCCCACACTCAATAAGAAGAAGAAATCAGACCTAGATAAAACTCTTGAATCTGGTAAAAGTGTTAAGGTTATTGGTCCTCTTTCTGTTGTTGAATCAATTAATCAAATTACAAAGGACGATATTTTGAGTAACATACAACATTATTATGGCGATATGGATGATAAAGAGCAAAAGGAAATAGAAGAATCAGTTTTGTTATACTTAGACATATATAAGAAAGCTTTACTTGAGATTGAGAACAAATACCAATAGATTTGTCTAATAAGTTAGATGCTAGGAGATTATCTTCTATTGAGGAAGACAAACATATAAAGGTTTAGGAATTATTAACGGTTTGTGGTGCTATTACTGAAGAAGAGATGCAGCAGTGTCTAGATTTTGCTAACAAAACAATTTTCCATAGTAGACATCGACATATAAGTCTTATGGTGGGCAGAGTAAATGAGATTGTCAAGGAAACTCATCAGGCTTGGGTTAAGTTCTTTGTTGATAAACCAAGTTTCTTTACATCACCAAATACACCACCTAAGTCTAACATTCCAGACATCCTGGTTGATGCTAAGGGTAAAGGTATACTAGGTGGAGATCCACTGGTCTTGGAACAAAAACTAACTGAGGACGTTCCTCTGGTAGTAACACATGTACAAGATGTAGAGATCAACATACCAGTAGAATAAAATCATCCTCTGATAACTGATGTTGATACAATTGAAATTCATGAAGTAGAGGCTGCAGAAATAACTGCACCAAGTGGAAAAGTCGCCAGTGCTAACGAGAAGATAAAGGATGCAGTTGAATAGAAGGCAGAGGATAAAGGTCAGGATGAACAAACTAAAGTTAGGGTAGCGACACCTTCACTAGCTATTGGTCTCTCATTGTTGGCACTTGACTCATCCAATTAAAAAGATTTTGTTTGTTTTGGGAATAAGAATATTGAGCAACTCAGCAGTTTTGAATTGATGTTTATTACGGCTCAAAAATTGAGGAAGGAAGGATCAGAGGATAAACAGGTTATTGAGTAGGCTATTCCAATTTTTCAGCAACTTGCACCAGAATGCAAGGTAGATCAGGTTGCTAGTCCATCTAGTAAGTTGAAAGGCTTGACTGAGCACATTGAAAAAGAGTATAAAACTCTTCAACAAGTGTCAAACCGACAGTTGGTGGAAAGGTATAATATAGCTAGAAAGGTCACCTGTGATAATACAATCACATCTAACAAAGCTAAGTTGACAGAAGAGATGACAAGGATTGATGAAGCTCTTCATCAATGTAGTCACATATACCAGTCTTGCACTAACACAACAAAACTAGTAGCAGCCCTAGATAATAAAGTTAAGGAATATAAGGACAAGTTGAAACAACTTGTAGTCACTTTTGATGGTACTGAATCATTGACCAGCTCTGTTGATGGTCAAATTTTTCTTTTAGAGTTTGAAATTTCAGTCCTAGAGAAGGAAAAGGATAAATTAATCTGGCGGGCTAGAGAATTGAGAGGTTTGGTAAGTCCTCGGCTTAATACTTTGTTACTTCATAAGAGGGAATGTATGGACCAGATGAATATGCCCACACCGGCAACCCTAACAGAAGAAGAACTGCACTCTTACATTCTGAATGGGTTTGTATCAATTTTGGGAACTCTAAAGCCGTTTGGGATACTTATTTGGCATTTTTGAAGGGTGCTTATCTGGATATTTTCAAGTACATTTAGATCCAGTATTCTAAATTTTGCTTTGTACAGAATTTCATTCATTTCTTTTTTTTTGCCTCAGCCTTTGCCATTGTTGTCAAAGGGGGAGAGGTGGATGTGCAAAATGTCAAGGGACATAACAAGTAATGTATAGCTCAGGGGGGGCAGTCTTCTGAGATCAAGTTTTGGATAGGAACCAATACAACACTTCAAGGATCCATTTTCCACATGAGTGTTGCCATCAATGCCAAACGGGGAGATTGTTGGAAATTGACACTCATCCGAGTTATAGGTATTGTCATTGATGGAAACACACTTCATGGGAGATCCGACATTCACTTCACCAACATTCAGGGAACTGACAAGCATGTAACCAGCAAACTTAGAACTGGTATTCTAAGGCCGACATACGAGATTGATCCGACAAGCGTGGAAGCATCAACAGTCATATTGTTTCATGTTTATATTTTGTTTGGGCTGACATGTCTCTTATCATTTGAAATATGGTTGTAAGCCGACATAAGGCATTTGTGTTTATTCATGTAATTGGGTATATAAGTCATTCTGGGTTAGGTCATTTTGTGGATATGACAAATAAGATATGCAATAGTTTATGTGATGGTATGTGAGAAAGATCTTGATTGATAGAATGTGATTCTAAAGATCTGTAATCGGTCTTTGATTATTTGTCTAGAGGTTTGGGATGTGATCTAAGCTACCGGTAAGGGAGGTTATAGTATAACCGGTATAGACAGTGCTTTAACTAGAACTCATCCAGCATAACAAATGCTCATTCTGAGTTCAGTTTTTATTTGTAATCCAGTACTTTGGATCTGTAGTCAGTGAGGCTCCTTTTGTGATGAGAAGTGTGCTCTAAACAGTTTGCCTTCCTTCATGTGCAAGCCCCTCTTGTAATATTTATTTAGTTGGCCAGTGGGTAGATATTGTGGGTCTCCAATCCCACTGTGGTTTTTCCTCTTTGAGGTTTTCCACATATAAATATTTTTGTTATGGTGTTGATTCATGTGGTTTCATTAATATTACTTGTTGTTACTTTCTTTTATGTATACCAGTTATTAAGTGGATTTGTTAATAAGATTAAAAATATCATATCCGGTAGAGCACTGATTCACCCCCCCCCACCCTCTCAGTGTTCTTGGATTCCAACACTTACCATGATTGGAAAATGGATCTCGGTACATCTTAAGTTTGTCATCTGAATTACCAAGCTTAGTAGTTGCTACCTCAATATCACCCTTGTCAATTAGGTCTTGGATGTAATTATTAAGTTTCATACATTTGCATGTATCATGACCATTGAAATGATGGTAGTTACAATTTTTGTTCTCATTATACCACTAGGGTATTGGTTGATTTGGATCAAAAGGGAAGGTCATTGGAAATACAATGACACCATCCTTGAAAATATTTTGGAAGATGACCTCAATGGGTTTGACGAGCAGAGTGTTTGCACTGGGATTGATTGTTGGGACGTGGATATCAACTTTTTATGGAGACATTATTGTGAGGTTGGGATTTATTGTGGGGGTTAAGTTGGGTATTGAATAGATTATTGGTAGTGGTAGGTTTGGAAGGGATGGTAATGATCTAGACATGCTTGGCGTTAGTGACTCCATCATTGATGATGTTTTTAATTTTAGACCAATACTTTGGCTTGTCATTATAAGAGGAAGAGCCTTGATTATATTTTTGGTAATGTTTTAATGTTCCTTCCTCTAAGAGGACACGCTCTAAGGCTAGACCTTTCTTATTTATTTGTCCAAATATGTCCAAACATTGACAAGTCAAGGGTTTAGATGGTTCTGGTACCAGGTTACATTGGAATAACTCAATTTGATATGACTTTGGTATGTCCCAAGGAAACTTCTCAATGAGATGCCATCGCGTTTGTAGGAAGTTGGTGAAAGTTTCTTCGAGTCTCTGTTTTATATTGCATAAGTCCATCATAGAAGCATCATTCTCATTTATATGCACAGTGGGACACAAAATTCTCTATAAGGTCTGGGAATGACTTGATGGAGCCATGAGGTAGAACGAAGAACCAAGTGAGGGCATCTCCACCAAGAATTTTAGGAAAAGGTCTTTTAAGGTAAATATCATTGTTGGAGACCTCCTGGAAAAGGATATAGAATACCCGAACGTGGTCTCTTGGGTCACCTTTGCCTTGTATTTTTCAAACTCAGACATTTCAAAACTAGGAGGGTAGGGTGTGACCAAAATGGAAGGATCATATGGACAAGGACATATTTCTTTGAAAGTGTAAGGTCTCTTGTTAGTCCCATCTTCAAAAAAAATTATTAGGTCTTTCATATCTTGAATATCCTTCATGAGGTTAGATTGCTGATTGTGGACATTAGAGACAGAGTGACCCATATTAGACCATGTAATTGGATTGGACATAGATGGGATACCACCACCACCACCAATATATTGGTAAGTGGAACTGGGAGGTTGTGAAGTGATTTGAGGACATGACCAATGAATGGTGCTGGTAGGAGGTAAACTAGTGTTGATGTAGTTGGCCGAGTTGTGAAGAAGTATGGATGATCTTGTAGGTTGGGAGATAGTTGGATTAGAAGTGGTTGGGGGGATAGAAATTGGAGGCATAGAAGTTTCTGGTATAGAAGTTAAAGGTGGCGGATGAAGAAGAGCATCAAGAATGGAGTTGTCTACAAGGTCACCTCCTGGAATTTTGTCGAGAATAGATTGGTCAAAACAAGGGGAAAATGTACCCCTTGAGTTATGAGTTGAGCTATGAGCCCATTAGGATTGGATTTGAAAAATATTTCTATCATATCTTGATTGTAAGGATCCTCTATGAAATATTGCACATGCCAAGAAAATTTTTGTTGATCAATGAATTGTTCTTCTAGTTGGGGATCTTGATCAAAGAGGTGACTAGTTTTAGGCATCTCATTGTGTTCGATGACCATCTTCGCTTTTTGAGAGAGAGTCAAGACCATACATGTGTAACCTCAAAGATGAAGTGACAAGAATAGATTTTAGGGATGGATTGGACTTAGTGAGAAACATGGTATAAAGAACTTAGCAAGTTGGACAATGGAATGCAACCACTCCTATTAATGCTTTGGGATAATCCCAGTCTTTGATGGAAAGCTTGGGTTCTCAAAGGATCCTCATCAAACTCATTGTTATAACCATGTAGATAGTCATGGAAATGATGAAATAAGGTTCGATGTTTCAACAAGTTCTTGCGGTTGGTGTACAAAAATTTGCGACGCTTGAGGATTTGTTTATAGCTAGGCTTCTTCTTCTTGACTTGGTGATAAATAGACTTTTGGGGATGTTCGAGGGATTTTTTTTATGGTGCATGAGTGAAATTGGTAAAATATTGATGAGGATGGAATGTGTCTACTCTTGGCAAGAGAAATCAAATGATGACAAGAACATTGTCCAAGGGTGACGCTTTATAACAAGCATGAAAGTGAGGTGGGAGTAGATTAGCCCAATAACAAAATGATTGGTTTGCACAATGAAGACAATTGGAAAACATAAAACTTAGGTTGTAAATTGGAAACCATTCAATGGAGCCCCTCACTATTTAGCAATACCTCCAACAAGCAAACAAATAGAGATTCTGGTAGCAATGGCTCCACTCTATAACACTCACTTCTTGGGCATACCAGATTCTCTTACCCCAAAGATCCAAAGATATTTTAATCGATGTATTCCTATCTCATCTTGAATGAATACATGATATATTTCTATGAGGTATGACCTAGAGTCCTTGAACCATCAAATGTGGGTTTTCGGCTACTACAACAAGGTTGTTAATAATTTTTCGATGGGTCCAGTCCAACAACGAATCCGCGAAGCAAGCCACTAAAGGCTCTAACTAATCTTATCAGTGAAAATAAGGCTTTATGTAGTATAGGGATTGAGTGTTCTTAAAAACCTTGTTTGAATGAGTATTCAACCCTGCATTAGATGCTTTGGTTCCTCTCTATGGTCTTAATACCCCTTTTAGGAGATTTCTCCTACTAACTTTCAATTTTTAGAAAAGGGCCTATCTCCCTTAACATTAGAAACTTTTGACTTCCTTTTTCTCCTTCACAACATCGCAAGTACATTTTTTCATAGACCCAAGCTCTACCTCAGCTCTAGGGTCACCATGCCTATATCTAGGCATATCTCCTTGTAGCCCTTCCAAAGCAGTTTTTTAGCTTAACTAACTATATGGAAGGATTATATTAAAAAAAATACCTTTTTAGATACCCATTTGGACATATTATAACATATACCAAATTGGCTATGGGTTACTTTAGAGTAGTGTCTCCAAAAATTGATTGGTACGCTGCAAAAATGCTTAATTAGGCCTAGTTTCCAAAGCAAGTATGTGAAATTGTTTTCCCAAACACCAAATCTTCCTTCTAGGGCTAAAAGAATTTCAAATGAAATCCTAATATGCAACTCTCAAAACTATCTTGCATCATTCATTTACCCAAACTCAAAATCCCTCTCCTAACCTATCTTCACTAGCCTAATACATGAGGATATTAGGCTTCAACATGCACCAAACTACCCATAACTCCAAAACCTACACTAATAACCCTACTAAAAATTTGAGCATCCTATTTACACCCATTCCAATTACTTTCAATAGGTAGATTAGTGGAATGGCTTATTTTTGCATATTTGACAACAAACCCTCACAACTAGGGTTTATCAACCCGGTTTCACCAAAATTGTTCCCAAATGCTTCAAAATAAATGAAAATAAATCAAATCAAATCCAAAATTATCTTAAGTCATAATAATACAAAATCCAATTGATTTCATGATAGTAGAAACCTATACAGTTCAGTACAACGACTTGTAGAAGCCAATTTTATGAGAAAAACACATAAATATGAAGTTTTTATTGCTTTTTGTGCATTCAAAGTCTTCAAAAACCTTTCCTCAGCCCAAGAAAGTGGTATTTAACTCATTAAATCCCCTAAAAAATATTTCATAACCAAATTTCAAACTTATGACCATTGGGATTCATTAAATCATGAACACAACCTTTGGCATTCTCCTAACCAATGTTAGGTAGCTATGTGTAACCACTAAACATGACTCCACATTCACATAAATGAGAGATACATGACTAAAATGGTCTCTTGGATCTTATTACAAGATCAAAATTTAAAAGACAAAACAAAATGCCAAAATGACCCCTTGGAGGCATGATCAATGCTAGGTGCTCCTGCACCATACTCCTAGGGTGAAGAAAAATATCAAGTCCCTTTTGAGATCAGGTCTTGGACTCTAACTTCATGCTTCAGGATGCCTTCCTCTATCATCCATGTTGCATCCTCCTAAGTTAGGCCTTGCCACTTTACTAGGTACTCATGATAAACCTTACACCTTCTCTGCTTGGCTTCCTTGGTGTCCAAAAATGCATTCAAGCTTCATAGGTTCACTTGGAAGAAGATATATAATCCATTCTTCATCTACATCTACTGTTCACCCCACATCTTCACCTACATTCATAAAACCTTTAAAAGGAAAAAGATCAACAACATTAAAAATATGTGAGATGGCCACTCTAGGAGGAATTTCTATCTCATAAGCATTGGCCCCAAACTTGTGGACCACCCTACATGGTCCAATCTTCTTCATCTGCATCTTAGTATACTTTCCCTTAGGCATCCTCTCCTTCTTTTAATGTGTCATAGTATATATCCTACCTTGAAATTAACATCTCTTCTCCTCAAATATTCATGTGTCCTATAATTCTCAACACTTCTTTGAAGATTGTCTCTCACTTGTTGATGTATCTCCTTCATAGCTTCTATAAATGCCTCACTTTCTACACTTTTCTTATACAATCCTCTCAAATCACTGAACTCAAAGACACCTCTTGGTTTTAGTCCCTACACCACCTCAAATGGACTTTTCCCTATGTTCCTATTGATGGATTAATTGTAAGCATACTCGGCTTGTGGAAGGATGAGATCCCATTGCTAACCATGTTCCTTTGTAAGACACCTAAGCAAATTTCCCAATGACCTATTGAGCACTTCAGTCTGCCCATTTGTTTGTGGATGGTAGGCAATACTGAAGGTCAAATTTGTCCCCAATTTTCTCCATAGAGTCCTGCAAAAGTGGCCAATGAACTTGGGATATGTTTCTAAAACTATGGTTAGTGGAAACCCATGAATTATCACAATCTCTTTGAAAAAAAAACTTGCAACATTAGATGCATCACTAGTACATTTGCATGGAAAAAAGTGAGCCATCTTACTAAATCTATCAACCACCACAAACACACTATCAAACCTGCTTTTAGTTTTTTGGTAAACCCAACACAAATTCCATGCTCAAGGATTCCCATGACCTATTTGGTATGGGTAAATGATGATAATGTCCTACATTGGAACTAGACCCCTTGGCCCTTTGGCAAATTACACAACTTTCCACAAATTTCTAACATCCATATGCATCCTTGGCCAATGATAGAACCTTTTGACCTACTCCAAGGTCTTGTCATATCTAAAATATCCACTCAAGCTGCCACAATGCTTCTCCCTTATCAAGTTGGCTCTCATAGAGCACTTACGTACACACAACTAAGAACCTCTAAACAATATCCCATCTTGTAGCACAAAATTAGGTTATTCACTTTGGAAAACACCTTGAGACTAATTACAAACAACAAATGTATCTCTAAAATCATCATCATCCTTGTACATGCCTTTGAGGGTATCTATACCGACACTTTGGAGTTGGATCTCTTGCACCATCATTGATCTTCTGCTCAGGGCATCAACAACCTTATTATCTTGACCTTTCTTTTTCTTGATAGAGAAAGTATAGGCCTTCAAGTACTCTACCCATTTCATGTGCCTATGGTTCAATTTGTCTTGGCTATTTAAGAAACTTAGTGCAAGATAATCAGTGTAAACAATGAATTCATTCTCCCCAATCACCATGACACTAGAACCAGTTTGCTTGTCCAAGTTTTCATCTTGTAATGGTGTCAATGCAAATGAAATTCCATCCTTCTCTATCACATAGACATTCTTATGTACATCATGCTTATCCCTCCTATCATACTACCATGGCCGCCCTAGGAGTAGATGAAAAACATCCATTGGAAGGATGTCGCACAAAACCTTATCTTTGTACCCTCCAATATTAAACTCTACCCATGCTTTTTCATTCACCAAGACAAGATGGCCCTTGTTTATCCAAGATACCTTGTAGGGGATGTAATGAGGAATCCTTTTCAAACTCAATTTCTCACTCATCTCTAAAGAAACCAAATTGTTAGTAGAACCAAAATCAACCACAGCTTTACATACCTTGCCATGTGATTTGCAAGTAGTTCTAAACAAGTGCTTCCTCTGAAGGGGGTTCTTTGTCTATTGGAGCTTTTATGAGTTTCCTTCTCATCATCAAGGACTCCCTTACCTCCGGAGAAGCATGTTTGGAAGGTGAAATGGCACTTTCATTGTCATCTTCATGTACTAGTTGGGTTCTCTTTTCACAACCATGAGAAGTGGACCCTTGTTTCTCAGGGAACCTCCATGCTTGATGCCCAAATTGATTGAAATGGTAGCACCTACCTGAAAAGGTATTTTAACCCCTTCCTTGTCCTTCATACCTACCCCTACCATTTTTTCATCTTCCTCTAAAGTTCCCTCTTTGACTTGGATTTTGTTCTTGGTTGTTGATATATTATTCTTATGATTTGGAGGTCTGTCCTATTCCCCCAAATGTGTTGGAAATTGACACTCAATTGGTTGGTTTCACTATGTTGTCATTGATGGAAACATGGTAACTTGTTCCAACTTAATATTTTGGTTCATTTGTGTACCGGTAGGCACTTCACAGACACTTCACCGACACCGGCACCGACACTGGAAGGTTGGATAGTTTTCTTTGGTTACCAGTAATGCAGGCCAACATGGTTTAGAATCAGTTTATCGATATTGGAGGCCGACATCAATTAGAGATCCGGCATCAAAAATTATTTTGATATTCATGTATTTATATTGTTGAGCCGACATGTATATTCATATTGTAATTATATTTGTAAGCCGACATAAGGAATGATGATTGGTAAAGGGTATAAAGGTCAGTAGGTTAGATCATTTTGAGATATGGATTGATAGGAGAATATGATAATGTTATGTAATGCAAAATATATGAGAGAGATCATATATGTGAGGATATTTATGTAAAGGAGTATTCCAGGAAGGGTTTAGGGTTTCAGACCAGAATAGATAGAGCTTAACCAAAACTTCATTCAGGCATAGAAGATGCCATCATTATGGTACAATCATTTCTTCGGATTGTAGTCTAGATTTGTATGTAGTCAATGAGGCTCCTTTTGTGATTGAGCAGTGTGATCTAGGCTATAAGCCTTCCTACAAGTGTAGGCCCCTATATTTTGTAATATCTCTTCATATAGCCAGTGGATTGATATTGTGGGTCACAAATCCCACCGTGGTTTTTCCTCTTTGAGGTTTTCCACGTATAATTTTGTGTGTTATGGTATTTATTTGTGTGATTGTCTTATTGGTTGCTTTACTTCTTTCAATTCTATATGTACCGGTATACCAGTTGGTGTATGCATGTTTTAATAAGGTTAAAATTGATCATTTCGGTAGAACACTAATTCACCCCCCCCCCCCCCCTCTTAGTTTTCTTGGATTCCAACAATTGGTATCAAAACCTTGTGCCTCAGAGGAAGTTTAACAGCTTGAGGAAGATCCAGAATCCAGAATCCATAGATATGAATTTGGAGAAGAAATTTGAGGTGGCACTTGAAGATTATGATGGTGAAATGATGAAGAAATTAAAGCTACAAGATGAACTAAATTCTGCTCAGGAATTCATTCTTGTCCTATAAGAGAGATGATCATTTGTTCAGGATAGGAGGAAGGAACTTTTGTAGAATACGGATAATGATGAGAAAGATGCACTTAATGAGAGATGTTTGAAGTTGGGTCAAGAGAAAATGGTTATGAGGAATTAAATGCAAGATATAACTATGAGGATGTCTAAAAAGATTGAGGACTAGAAGAAAAAGGAAGAAAATCTTGTTGTATCCCTGAAGAAAAATTTGAAGAATGTGGAAGGCTAGTTCATGAGAATGATATGTTGAGAACTGATTTAAGTACAATCCTAGAGTAATGAACAAGAGCTTGAGAGACAAATGATAATTTTGAGAGATGATCTAGCTATTGCAAGTGAGTATAAATAAAATCTCAAAATTAGTTCAACACAACTTGATGAGTTATTGAAGAGACAAAGGCGGAATCGAGATTCCAGTGGACTTGGATTTGAACAAGGATAGAGTTATGGTACTGCGAAAGAAGATCAAAATCATAAGGCACCAGTAAGGCAGTTTAATGCTTATGAATTTAATGGTAGATGGTTTGTTTGTAATAAATTTGGTCACATGGCTAGGCAATGTAGAAATAGAGAAAATCACAACCTTGATTCTGCTTCCGGTCAATGTTTGAAATGTAATAAGTATGGTCATAAGACAGAATATTGCAAAATGAATTTTAAATTTTATGCATGTGGAAAATTTGGACATATGGCTAATCAGTGTAGGTCAAGCAATTACACCGATTTTAGCAAAGCAATTCAAAAGAACAATGTTACATGTTATGCATGTAATGAGGTTGGACATATTGCTAAGTTTTGTAGAAGCATAAATCCACGGGTTGCTAATGGAGGAACAAATGAGAAAGGAAAAGATAAGGTTAATGAAATCCGGCAAGATCATACCTAGAGATGGGTCAGAAAGTTAGAAGAACAATCAACAGATGGAAATGCACTGGTTACTCAACCAATAGAGGAGGTTGCTCCTACACCAACAGGAAGCTCATCTAGTAACTAAGGCAAATACCTTAGGGGTAGGAAAAATTCATGAAGATACTACATATGGCTCGGGAAGAGGTTCTAGAAGATGTTCCAGACATTGGAGATGCTTATCCGGCATGGAGATGTTTGATCGAGATCCAGTATCTTCCACTGGAAGTAATTAATATCAATGACAGATTAGGGTTTCTTGGAGGATAAAGGTCGAATTCACTTCATTTCTGATCACTTTGCATTTAGAGTGATTCAAAGCGATTTAGAGAAAGTCGAAGGTGATTCAGTGCGATCGATATCATCTTGAGCGATTTCTCCAACGATCAGAAGAGGTCTTTAGAGTTTTTCACCTGCAGCTATTCACAGGTATTTATCTTCAATCATGGAAGTGGGATTATCATCTATACCTATATTTATTGCAAATCTAACTGTTGTTGAGTTCAAGGACCGTCCCAAGCCGATTTTCAAGCGATATCCACACGTTTCTACCCTAGACGATTCGGTTGGCACTTTTTCACATGTCCCAAAAGGAGTCGTGTATGTAGAAGATGTAAGAGCTTACATTCACTATCATATTGAGGATTTAGGAATGACTGATATTAAGAGAATGTACATGAATGAGATAATGGGAGATTCTGGAAAGATTAAACCCAAATACCAACATATTGTGGATTTAGGGTTTACCGGCATTCTAGATATTCCAGAATTTGAAGATGAGATTGTTAGGTATGTTTCGAGCAGAGTGCATGGAGAGTTTATCTGGTTGGATAGACTGTATAAGATCACAAAGGAGGCCATCAGGGAAATCATCAGTTTACCATAGGTTGGACAACATCCAGAAAATAAAGTTTCAAATGATCAGGTCAACAAGATTATCGATGCAATAGCAGACAAGCGATCAATGAGGATTAGTACTATCACCGACACAGATATCAGATTAAGAAGCATGGTCATCGGTTATAAAGTAACAAAATCAAACTGACTGAATTTTGTTTCTAGCTCCTGTATTTATGCAGCTCAGAAAATGATGAGGGAGAATGAGAAGTTGGATCTATGTGGTTGGATGTTGGATGAATTGTTGATTAAGATAGGAAAGATTAACAGAGAAAAGAAAGGAAAATTCTGGTATGGTAACCTAATTGTCTGTTTAATGTAATTTTTCATCAATGAGACTCCCAGTTTTGGGAAGAGAAAATGGGCATTCGAAATCCTGGTAGGGAGGCAATTAAAATAGTCTATTACTACATTGGGTAGTCAGAGAGATGACAAAGTGTGGGGTTACTTTAAAGCATTTCAAAAGGCTATGAATTCTAGGATGAGGGTTCCTAAGCACATTGTTGAAAAGTACTCAACCGACATATGCTTCATGGTCAAGAAAGATGAAACTTTGATGGAAGTTGTTATCTATTTGTGTTTCTATTTCTCCAAAGGAGATGGACAAGACACTTGAGGTTGTAGATATGAAAATCTTTAACAAAAAGCATAGAATAATTAGTCTTATGTCAGGTAGGGTCAATGAGATAATCAAGGAGACCCACAAGGCATGCATTAAGTTCTTTGAAGAGAACCATGGTTTTTATACTTCACCGAAATATAAGATAGATACTATAGACATCCCGGTTGAAGAGAAGGGCAAAGGTATTATGGGTGCTTCACCCTCAATTTTCAAAAACATTAAGATAGTAGATATTGAGCCTCCGGTAGATACAAATGTACAGGAAAATGTTGAGATACCGGTAGATACAGAGAGTGTAAAGGTTGATAATGTACAGGTTACTAATGTCGAGGACAATAGTCCTCTGAATCAGATTGTACAAGATAAGGTCACAGTTCCTAGGGAGGAACTGGTAATTACTAAGATTGCACCAATTGGTGAAGCCACCGGTGCAAGTGAGGAAGCTATAAAGGTGAAAACATCAGAGGAGGAGAAAGGGGAATCCGGGAGGGAAATGGGAGGGAAACGGGAGGGAACCGGTAGTGAGTCCATCATTGTTGTCAATTGACACCTCATAGGTTGAAAAGAAAAGCATAACCAAGATGAGTTCTATTGAACTCATGATGATGGTTGCACAGAAAATGATGAAGAAAGGATCTATGGATAAAGGTGTTATTGATCAATCTATCACTGTTTTGCATAGACTTGTCCGAGAGTGTAAATTTGACAATGAAGCGAGCCCATCTAGGTTACTTAAGATAATCACATAACACATTTCAAAGGACTTTCAATATTTGTACAAGATATCAAACTGACAAGCACTAGAGAGATTTATACAGGCAAAGAGAGCTAAATTTGATCAAATGATTGAGTCTGAAAGGAAGGAAATCAATATTAAGTTGAAATTGATAGATAATTCTTTAAGGTAGTGTACCAATACCTATAGAGTATGTTGTAACACAAGTTAGCTCACAGGTGAGACAGATAAAAAGATTAAGGACATTCAGGAGGAGATTGCAGGTATTGCCAATTCTTTTGATGGATTGAATTCATTGACTACATCTATTGATGGTCAGATTTTGGTTTTGGAAGCCCAGGTTTTTTCTCTTGAGAGGGAAAAAGACAAAATCATAAGAAGAGCTAGAAGTCTTACAGGATTGTTGGTGATTCCTCATTTAGATTCATTAAGTGTACATAAGAAGGAGTGTGTATATATGGTTTGTAAGCCCATGCTAGCAAAGTTAAATGAGAAAGAGTCATTTGCCCATATGCTACATGGACTTGTATCTATTTCTGACACTTTCAAATCTGGTTGGGATACTTATCTAGAGCTTTTGGAGAAGGCCTATCCAAAAAATTTCAAATATATTCAGCTCCGGTAAGGTATTTTTGGGATATTCATTGTACACTCTTTTCATTCTTCATCCCGTTTTTTGGCTTTTTGGTATTTTGGATGGCATTGATGTCAAAGGGGGAGAGATATTGATGTGAAAAAGAAAAAGAGGTTGTTGTATACATTAGGGTAAGTATAGGTGAAAAAAATTTCAGGAGATATGGAGAATTTTGCTTAGATGGATATTCAACTCAGGGGGAGCAGGCTCAGGGTGAAACCGACAGTTGGAAACCATGATCATTTTTCACATGAGTGTTGCCATCAATGCCAAAGGGGCAGATTTTTGGCAATTGACACTCAATTTTTTGGTTTCAATATGTTGTCATTGACGGCAACATGGTAACTTGTTCCAACTTCATATTTTGGTTCAGTTGTGTTCCGGCAGGCACTTCACAGACACTTCATCGACACTGGCACTGGCAGGTTGGATAGATTTCTTTGGTTATTGATAATGCAGGCTGACATGGTTTAGAATCAAGTTATCAGTATTGGAGGCCGACATCATTTGGATATTCGACATCAGCAATTGTTTTGATATTCGTGTATCTATGTTATTGAGCCAACATGTATATTCATATTGTAATTATCTTTGTAAGCTGACATAAGGCATGATGATTGGTAAAGGGTATAAAGGTCATTAGGTTAGATCATTTTGAGATATGGATTGATAGGATAATATGATAATATTACATAATACAAAATATATGAGAGAGATCATGTATGTGAGGATATTTATGTAAAGGAGTATTCCAGTAAGGGTTTAGGGTTTCAGACTAGAACAAACAAAGCTTAACCGAAACTGTATTCAGACATAGAAGATGCTATCATTGTAGTTTAATCATTTCTCTTGATTGTAGTCTCGATTTGTATGTATTCAATGAGGCTCCTTTTGTGATTGAGTAGTGTGCTCTAGGCTATAAGCCTTCCTGCAAGTGCAAGCCCTTATATTTTGTAATATCTCTTCATATGACTAGTGGATTGATATTGTGGGTCACAAATCCCACTGTGGTTTTTCCTCTTTGAGTTTTTCCACCTAAAATTATGTGTCTTATGGTATTCATTTATGTGATTGGCTTATTGATTGCTTTACTTATTTCAATTCTATATGTACCGGTATACCGGTTGGTGTATGCATTTTTTAATAAGGTTAAAATTAATCATTCCGGTAGAACACTGATTTACCCCCCCTGTCAATGTTCTTGGATTCCAACAAAATGAGCCTATACCTTTGAAACTCTTGCCTCTACGCCTATTTTTATTGTCTTGTTTCCTCTTCAATTTTTCCTCATCTTCGATTGCTAACTTGTAGCACTCCTCTACCATCCTTGGTGTAGTGAGACTCAGACGCTCACCTTGGATGTTATATCTTAGACCATTGAGATACCTTTACACCTTCTCTTCTTCATCTTATTAATTTCTTTTCCTTATGCTCAATTTGTAGAGTTCCTCCATCTATGTTTGCACATCCAACTCATTTGCTTAAGGTTTGGTAGTTTCTTAAACAATTGAATGTTATAGTCACTTGGTAGGAACTTCCCTTTTAGTTTTCCCACCATAGTGAAGCATGACCTTTTAACTTTGATTTGGCCACCATCACCTTATGTTCCTCTTGCACATCTTCACACTCAAAATGGTTGTCCAAGGCCCCTATCCAATATAGGAGCTCTTATCCATCCAACTTCCCTCCATGCATGGGTAAGTCCACCTTGGGCTTGTGACTCTCTCCTTTGACTTTTTTTAGAAGTTTAGCCATCCTTAGTTCATCGGGATCCATTTTCTCCTCAGACTCTTCCTAGGACTCATCATCTTCCCCTTGGTCACTTACATCTCTTGTGATGTCATCTCTCCTCTGATTGGCTTCGAGGGCTTCAATTCTTGTAGACATCCTGGCTTCCAATTCTCTCATTTCCCTATCATGCTTTTGCTTCAACTCATTGACTTCTCTTGCTATGGAATTTCTCTTTAGAGGCATCTTGTTCCAACTCAATTCAACAACCAAAATCTGATTTCCACTTGATTAGACCTTTTCTTTAATATCTCTTGATGCAATACAGGTGTGGAGTGTGCATAAAAACCTTGTTTGAATGAGTATTCAACCCTGGATTAGATTCTGTGGTTCCTCTCCATGGTCTTCATTCCCCCTTCAGAAGCTTTCTCCTACTAAATTTAATATATTTTAGAAAAGGCCCTATCTCCCTTACCATTAGCGACTTTGGACTTCCTTTCTCTCCTTCACAACATCACAAGTACATCTTTTCATACATCCAACCTCTGTCTTAGTTCTAGGGTCACCATGCCTACCTTGTAGCCCTTCCAAAGTGGCTTTTTGAACATAACTAACTATACAAAAGGATTATATCAAAAAAGTGTATCTTTTCAGATACCCATTTGGACATATTATAACATATGCCAAATTGGCTATGGGTTACTTTGGAGTAGTGTCTCCAAAAATTGATTGATATGCTACAAAAACACCTAATTAGGCCTATTTTCCAAAGCAAGTATGTAAAATTATTTTCCCAGACACCAAATCTTCCTTCCAAGGCTAAATATATGTAAAATGGAGTCCTAATATGAAACTCTCAACACTTTTTTGCATCATTCATTTACCCAAACTCAAAATCATCCCCTAACCTATCTTCACTAGCCTAATACATGAGGATATTAGGCTTCTACATGCACGAAAATGCCCCCAACTCCAAACCCTACACTACTAACCCTACTAACATGTCTATAATCCTATTTAAACCCTTTCCACCAACTTGCAACTAGTATATTAGTGGAATGGCTTATTTTTGCATATTTGATAACAAACCCTCACAACTAAGGTTTATCAACCCGATTTCGCCAAAATTTCTCCCCTATACTTCAAATTGAATGAAAATCAATCAAATCAAAGAAAAAATTCTCTTAAGTCATAAAAATACCAAATCCAATTCATTTCATGATAGTAGAAACCTATACGGATCGGTACCATGCCTGTAGGAGAAAATTTTATGAGAAAAACACAGAGATATGAAGTTTTTATTGCTTTTTGTGCATTCAAAGTCTTCAACAACCTTGAATCAACCCAATCAAGTGATATTTAACTCATTACATCTCCTACCCAATGATTCATAACCAACTTTCAAATTTATGACCGTTGGGATTCATTAAAACATGAACACAACCTATGACATTCTCCTAACCAACGTTAGGTAACTATGTGTAACCACTAAACATGACTCCACATTGATATAAATGATTGATACATGAATAAAATGATCTCTTGGACCTTATTATAAGACCAAAATTAAAAATTAAAAACAAAATGCCAAAATAGCCCCTTGGAGGCATGATCAATGCTAGGTGCTCCTGCACCAAGGCCTCCACATACGTCGAATTCACTCAACACTCTAGTCATTTGACTAGATTTTTTTATAGCAGCTTGAAAGACACCACTTGAGATCATGTCATGAGATTTGATATCTCTGACGTGTCCCAATTCAAGATACCCTTGTGGGGTGATGAAATCCCCAATCAAAGATACCCCTCAACCACTAAAAGAAAAAGGCAGGTGTTGTCAATCAAATTTCTCTTCACCCAAGGTCCATCAAGGTGAGGGGAGAGGATACTAGCTGTGACTATGGGTCCACCCTACAAATATACAAGTGCACAAGACATGGCAAATACTTGTTCTCTTTAGTCCCACATGTAAACATTATCTAATATAAATGCAATAAAAGCAAACTAAACTAGTGGGAAAAATAACAATCTTTGACAATCAAGCTGCAAAAACAATGTTAGGTCTGATAAAATAGTCTTGGACAAACAAGAGAGCTGCAAAAAATTGAATCTGATTAGTAACACAAAAATCCTATCCACCTCGACGCAGATGCCAAAGTGCAGGAAAAAACGCCAACGTTTGCACAGACGCTAGTGTATGTGCATACATTGATTTAAGGCCCGAACCTAAAAAGAAGAGACAAAATGTAGGAAAAAATGAATTTGAAAATTTTAAAAGAGGAGGGAAACTTATACCTGCTGAGACGTCAAAAGGCCTCAGTGCACACGTTACCATCTGCGAAGATACCGAAGTAGACATCCTACGAAAAATGTTAGCTGGGAAAATTGAAAATTGAAAAATCAAGTAGGAAAAACCATTAGGCAGAGATGTCGCTCTATAGTGAAAACGTCAACATTTGTGCAAATGTCGAAGCGCTAAATCTTGAAAAATATTAGATAATTAGCCTAAAAATTCTAAATTCACAACCTAAATCCGAATGTTGTGAAAGTAATAACTACCGATCTAACTGTTTTTGTGATTTTTAACCTTATATTGTAATTTTTTTTTGTATTATTAATTGATTAGAAAATAGAAAATGTCAAAAATCATAAGAAACTATGAGAAAGTAGAGACCTCAAAATAGCTAAATGCAGATGTCGATCTGAGAACCTACAAAAAACATTTAGTGGCAAAATTTTTAATTTGAATGGAGTTATTTGGGCTCAACGAAGATGCCAAAATAGCCAGCGGAGATGCTGAAGTGTAGTCTAAGACGCTGATCTACTAAAATTGTGAGAAAAATGCTTAAAACCCACTCAAAAGATTAGATGAAAGGGACGTGGGTCCCATCAAGGGTGCCAAAATGGAGACAAGAAAAAGGGGTTAGAGCAATCAAATGCATACAATAAACATAAAACACAAAATAATCAAATAAAGCATGCAAATGAAGTGTTTATACCTTCTATTCTCCTTCGAATTGAACACTTGGCGAAGCAAGGATTGTGCCCCTTCCTCACTTGATTGAATGGGTTCTTTGAAAGGATGTGGATTTCTCTCCACTACACAACAACAAATGATCTTGATAGATGGATGGGATGATGGATGAAATTGGCTAAGTGTGGGATGAATTTGGTAGCATAAGGGTGCTATGGATGATTTTTAAGGCCTATTTGGACAATATAAACTTGCATAAAGATGAGAAGAATTATGAAGGGAGGAGACTCCAATTTATGTATTGGAGAAGGTCCAAATGAAGTGCGAAGATTTCTTGAGAAATGGAGGGTACATATTGAAAGAAGGTGGGAGAATATTGAGAGGACAAGGTGTGGGGATCAAGGGATTTTCCATAAAGGCATTTCTTGTCTCCACATTCTACAAGGTACATGGGGAAGAGATCCCTAAGTACATTGGAAAGGGAAAAGAAATTAAAAATTATTTGGAGAATGAGGGAAGGAATTAAAAATTCTAAGAATAAGGGATCTGTGGGAAGAATAAAGGAAAAAGGAATTAAAAATTCCTTGGGAAGAGAGGGTATGGAGATGTGCAAAGGATTTGAAATCCTTTGACATGACCAAAGTGGGTGAATTTAAAGCTTGGAAGGTGAGACGGGAAAGCCATTTATTGCAAAGAGTTCACTTGCTCCTAATCTTGGGGATTAAGAATGTGAAAATGATTAAGAAGAGTGATTAGGTGGGTTAATGAGAGGTTAGAATGCAAGTGGGAAAGTTAGGAGGATGTTACATGAGGATAGAGAATGAGTAGAGGAATATAGAATTGAGGGATAATGCTAAGCATGGTTAAGGAAGAAATAATTAGACTAAATGGAGAAGAGAAAGTGATTCATAGGAATCACTTTGGTTAGGTTAATTAATTAAAATTAATTAACTAAGTGGGCTTAGAAGAGATAATGATTATGGATGACTTTAGAAGAATGGGAAAATAATTAATTTATCGATAAATTAACTTGGACTATAGTGAAAATTAATTTAATTTAATTTAATCAACTTTAAGAAGAATAAAGGAATACAGATAAACATTATTAAATACATTAATTATGTAAAAAGGGTCAAATTAATTGAATATTTAATTTAATTAATTTTAGACATCTGCAATGACCAGTTTGAGGAGGTGACCTTGAGAAGATCTACTGAAGAGGAAATTAGAAAACTTACTGTAGCTAAAATTGCTCAAGTTAAAAGTGATTACAACTTGAGATCTAGAGGTGCCATACCCAATCAAGGAAGACCAGGAGGACTTTTTATGAAGGATAAGTGACCGGATCCCAAGTTGCAACCTACTGCTCAAGGCGTTGAAGATAAAAGAAAGGCAATCAAAACCAATCAGACTCAACAATATGTCCCAAAAGCCAATTAGAAGAGCAAGAAGCCTAACAAGGAGGTTGTAGCAGAAGCACCTTCAAAACCTCTAGTGGTGGTGGAGAAGGACAAGCAACGAAAAATGGTCACACACAAAGGATCTAGTCTAGGTACTCTTAGTATACCTTCATTTGATATGATTCAAACTTTATCACAAATAAAGATATCTCTCCCCTTGCTAGAAATGATGAAAATAGAAGAACATAGAGATAATGCTTTGTCTTCTATGTCGAGCGTTACAAATGTATCTCAAAAAATTAAAGGGAATGGGAGTACTCTAGGAAATAAGAATGCATATGTACATTATGTTGAGTATGAAATTATGTAAATTCCTAAGGTGTATTTAGGAACTGCCATAACTAAGAACCCTTCTCAAGTAGACCCATTTTACTTGACTTTGTTAATCAATAGTAAATATGTCAAAAATTGTATGATTGATTCTGGTTCTACCATAAATATTATTCCCTTTTGTGTCATGAAAGAATTAGGGTTGTGGGTTGATAGCAACTATGGGAAATGTTATGTCATGGAAAATAGATCAATACCAATGATAGGGATCTTGGAAGAATTGCAGGTAAGATTAGTTAACTTCCTTGAAGCCACATATAAGGTGGATGTAACAGTGGTTGATGCCCCTCCTAATTATGGTATATTGTTATCAAGATAGTGGATAAATGTTGCGGGTGGCAATGTACAATTAGATTTATCTTATGCTACTATCCCTATGAGTGGACATGATTTCAAATTAGAGAGAGAATCAAGATCAAATACCATAGTTGAACACATAGACCAAAACAATATAGTATATTTATGTGATATTGATATGGGTTACTTTAGGGTTGAACCAACCTAGCCACTTCCCCAAAATGCAGACTCTACCAGTGAGGAAATTCAAAATGATCAAGAAGAACTATCGCAAATGTATTTTGATGGGGAATGTAGCAAGGAAGGCTCGGGAGTTGGGGTAATCCTCATGCACCTAGTGGAAAAATATTCAAGTATTCTTTTCAGTTGTTGTTTGAATGTAAAAATAATGTCGCTGAGTATGAGGCTCTGCTCTTGGGATTAAAATGTTGATAGTATGGGGTGATTCAAAATTTGGTCATATTTGAAATCAAGTCAAAGTATTTTTCCAAGAACAAAAGGTTGAAACAATATAAGTGTGTTGTCTGAGATTCAATAGAATTATTTGATGTCTTTAATGTTATTTGGGTTGAAAGATCAAAGAACATCATGGAATATTTCCTAGAAAACGTTGCCATAAAAACAATGATATTACTATTTTCAGAATATCAAAGGTAGAAGTAAAAACTAGGCCATCTATCCTAGACAACATATGCAATTGGAAAGTTTTCAATGATGATGATGATCTACTTAGGATCCTCCATTGTGTTGATAAATATAAAAGCCAAGAGATATATTTGAATGCTTTTGTGGAAGTTGTAGATGAAAAATATACAGTGTTTGGAAATGAGGTTGTTCAGCTAAAAACCAATAAGATCCCAAAAGGGCTAGTATCATTAGAGAGGGTGTTTGATAGTAATGATAGTTAAGCTATGAAACCATCTATAGTTAACAAAGAAGACTTGGAGGAAGTCAACTTGGGGACTGAGTCATCCCCTAAGAAAGTTTACATCAGCAAGAAAATTAGCCCACAGATTAGGACTATGTTGGTGGCCTTATTGAGTAAGGACAAGCATGTTTTTTCCTGGTCATATGATGATTTGTAGGCCTATAGAGAAGACCTATTTCAACATGAAATACACTTGGATCCCAATGCAAAACCTTTTATGAAAAAGAAAAGACCAATTAACCCAGTCCTTAGACTGAAGATGCAAGAGGGACTTGTGAAGCTTAGAGATGGTGGAATTATCAAGCCAATTAGAAATTCCACCTGGGTATCTAAGTTGGTGCCCATTAGAAAGAAAAATAGAGATATAAGACTTTGTGTGGATTTTAGGAACTTGAATATGTCTCCACTTAAGGATAACTATCCACATCAAAAATGGAGGCCATGTTACAAAAGGTGACTAGATGCAAGCTACTATCTATGATGGATATATGGGTTTTCAGGGTATAACTAGGTCAAAGTGAAATAATTTGAGCAATATTAAATTGCCTTTACCACTCGTTGGAGAACATATGTATATGTGAGGATGCCATTTGGATTGACCAATGTTGGAGCAACTTTTCAAAGGGATATAGATGTAGCATTCTAAGATTTGATTGATATTATTATAGTAGTATACCAAGATGATTTGACTACATTTTCCAAGGTAGAAGAACATTGCTTTCACCTCGAGAAAGTACTCATTAAGGCTCTAGAATATGGTATCTCTCTAAATCCTAAAAAGTACAATTTTTCTATGACTGAAGGAAAGTTGTTGGGCCACATAGTATCAAAGGATGGGATTAGAATAGATCTAGTGAGGGTAGAAGCAATAGGTAAGATACCCATCCCAAAAACTGTGAAGTCAATATAGTCATTCTTTGGCTAGATAAACTTTGTCTGCAAATTCATCCCCAACTTTTCTAACATTGTCAAGCTTATTTCTAGGATGTTAAAGAAAGGGGCCAAGATTGATTGGACTACATAAGCATTAGATTCCTTTGTGGCTATCAAACAAGCAATCATAGAGGTATCAATGCTAAAATCACTTGATTTTAGTAAGCCTTTACAAATCTTTTCATTTGCCTCCTTTCATACAGTTGCAATTGTGATGCTCCAAAAGAATAGTGAGGGATATCAGTAGCCTATTGCCTTTTACAGTAAATCACTCCAAGCTGCTAAATTAAAATATGATTTAGTAGAAAATAAATCCTATGCATTGGTAAAAGTAGTTAAAAATTTTAGGCCTTACCTTGTAGGATTCAAGGTTATAGAATATGTACCCAATACATCAGTGAAGGATATTTTTGTCCAATCTGAATTGTTAGGGAGGAGATGCAGATGGATTAACAAAATCCAAGAGTTTAATATTGATATCTAGGTTACCAGGCTATTTAGGGGGCAAGGTTTATCAAAATCATGGCAGAAGAAAACTTGGAAGCCACACAAGTAAATGCTCTTCTATCTCATAAGACAATATATGTAGTCTTCAATGCACCCCATGGTACACAAATATCATCTATTTTTTGAAGCACATAAAATTCCTAGATGATCTGACAAAGAACAAAAAAAGGACCTTGAAACTCCAATCTCAAAAGTTTGTTTTCATTACTGGGGATCTTTATTATAGAGATAAAGATGGTATTTTGCTATTTTATTTGGATGAGCATCAAGCCCAAGTAGTACTAATAGACATGCATGTTGGAGTATGTGGAGGTTATTTCACAGCAAACACTATGACTCGCAAAGTCTTGAGGGTAGGTTATTTTTGGCCTACCTTATTTACGGATGCTCATGCTTATGTCAGGAAATGAGAATCATGCTAGAAGTTTTCAGGCAAACTAAAGTATTCAGATGGGATACCACTCAGACCTATTCATGTAGAAGTTCCATTTTACCAATGGAGTATTGATTTTATTGGTGTGATAACTGAGAAATCAAGTGGTGGGCATAAATGGATCCTTGTGGCAATAAACTATTTTACCAAATGGGTGGAAGCTATCCCAACTAGGCAAGCAACCAATAGGGTTGTCATAGAATTCTTGAAAAGTAATATATTACCAGGTTTGGAGTACCAGTAAGTTTAATAATGGACAATACCATGTGTTGTAGATCTAAGGAGTTTACTGATTTCTACAAGTCATGTGGTATAAGCATATCTTATGCATCCCCATATCATCCACAAGGAAATGGACCAGATGAAGAAAGTAATAACAGTATCATAAAGATCATCAAAAGGAATCTTGATAAGAATAAAAAGGCATGGGACTCAAAGTTGAAAATGGTAGTATGAGTTGAAAGAGTAACTATCAAGAAGGATATTGGTAAATCACCTTTTGAGCTAGTGTATGGGACCCAAGTGACACTGCCAGTAAATAATCTATTACATGTATACAAGTTTATCCATGAAAATGATCTAGATATGTTAGAGCCAATGAGTGAAAGGATGGATCAACTTTTTGAGCTGGATGAAGTCAAAAATAAAGCTCACAGGAAGAACATGAAGTTGCAACAAAAAAAAAAGTATTCATTTGATAAGAAAGCATAAATAGGAAATTTAGCATTAATGATCTAGTTCTGGTGTGGAATGAACAAGGTCAAGATAAAGGAAAACATGGAAAGTTTGAGGTCTTGTGGTTGGGTCCATACTTAGTTGCAGATAAAAATGGTGAGGACTCATATCTTTTGAAGGACATGAATGATGAAATGCAGGAACTACCAGTGCATGGAGAGTTTATGAAGCATTTCTTTGCATAATTTCCCTTTCTATGCATAGTAGGTTTATATATATGTAAGTATGTCTCATATGTTTTTTGTTGGTTGCTCTACTCCACCAAGGATTTTGGATTCTTTCTCTAATCTAGGAAATTAGACATCTCCAACCAGAGCCGCTATTAGAAGTGTGAAATTTTGATGTTTTTCTTGCCTTTTTTGCCTCATAGGTTTCCCCTAGGATTAGGGTTTTTCCAAAATTTTGATTAGGGTTTTTCCTTTGGTTTTCTATGAAAGGGATTGGTTTTTAGTTCTATTTTGTTGTTGACTTACAATAGTTGGTTGTCGGTTCATAAGATATGTCCTGAAGGATTTTTTTCATAGGGTGACAAACCCTGCTTACTAGGAGTGTTAGATCATCTAGGTAAATATTTTTATAGGATCATGAATTATATTTCTCTAATTCTCCTAAGGTCTTTCTTTGACTAGTCTTAATGCCACTTACAATCCACTTTACCATTATTATATGGCCATGTTCTAAAAGGTTCACTCAAGTGACAATTTTAGTTACCTGCAGGACCAAATTAGGTAGTGTAAAAGCAATGTAGGATGGCAGGGGCTTAATTATGAGAGTATTTCATGTCTTCATCGTGATCCCACAAGTTCCATCTAGCAGTTAAAATAATGTTGCAAGGTAGTGGGATATGTGTATCATGCAGTAAGATAGGCTATCATGTAGTCGCTCAGGGTTCAATCATAGGTGAAAGATATACTGTAGGATAGCGGGATAAAGTGTATTGAAAGGGTAAAGTGATCATCCATGCGGCCCCACACGGTTAAGTCGAGATGATTTATGCTATGAGGTACCAGGGTACAACTAACATAGAAGGAAAGGGTTGCCCTATGACCTTGCAAAGATGAAAGCAAAGAGGATATCATCCCATGGGCTAGCAATATAACATAAGATGTCAAAGAAAACAATTTCCCTCACTTCCCCGTAAGCCAAACATAAAGGAGTTGGTGATCCCATGGGCTAGCGGCATAAAGAAAATCACAAAAGGATAAGATAGCCTCACCACCCTGCGAGAAAGAAATAAAGGGAAAGATGGTCTCGCGAGTTAGCGGGATGAGTTGAAGCCAAACAAAGAATTCTCCCCACTACCCTGCACGAAAAAATTAGAAGGAAAAATGTGGCAAGGTATAGAGAGACTAGATCATAGAGAATGAAGAAAAATTAAAAGGTCATAGAAACAAAATTTAAAGGGTGTCACATCAGTAGTCAAAGTAGGTCAAGCATTATTGTGACCATCTAATTTTAGATCAATGACGGAGTTAAAATTTTGAAGGTACCAACTTGCAAGTCTTGCATGAAGAAATTAATGACAAATTCATTCTAGCCCCCTTGCGAAGAATAAAAGTGAATTTTGCAGTTTATTTGTGCACCATGCTTTCAAGAGATTGAGAAAATTGCAATCCTAGGCAACTCAAAGGGATTTCTAGAAGTTCAAGTGCATCCTAAAGCCTTCAAAAACCAAGTTATTGTAAAACCCGCATCTGTGTCTTTTTGTTAAGAATTTAGGAGGTTGTCATAGGGTTTGTAAATTGAGTACAAGTATAATTTTGAGCACTAGGAGATAGTAATGGCACCCAAGAGGAAGGACACCACTTCCCCAACCACTATAAAGACTCCTAAGAAAGGAGAGGTGTCAAAATAAAGTAAAAAGAAAACTACCAACCTAGAAATAACTCATTCCATCCCAATTGTAGGATTTCACCCATCTCCAACAATTTCTAATGAACTAATGGTTGAGAAAAACCGTCCCACTACTAAGACAAACCCACCCGTTGAAGCCGAGACAACCAAAGCTAAAATGAAAGAGGGATTCCACCAAGAAATAAACCCCTTCATCCTAATAACAAGCTTTATCTATTGCAGAATACCCTTTCCCCACTCAAGAGAAACCACTTGCACAAAACCCTACTAAATTAGCTCTGACTACAACTATTGAGGTGACCACTGAGCAAATTGAGAAGCAACTGGAAGAAATTGAGAAGTATAAAAGGGAGGTTAGAGGTCTGGACTAAGATTTATTAGAAATTTTAAAGAGGTCTATGATACAGGATACTTTCAATAATGTCTTCACTGATCATAATTCAAAGTACAAATATGCCATCACCACTGAAAGAGGGTGGGACATTTTTTAATATTTTTATAGAAACATGGAGAAGCCTGGACCTCTATCAAATGCATGGAAACTAGACCTAGCAAAGCTAGTGGTCCCTAATGTTGTTGTGGAACCTTCTCTCATCAGATAATTAGGGAAACAATATCATTCAAAGAGCATGACTATGAGGAATACCGAGGGGAAGATCTTAGTGGATGTAGAAAAAGATGCAATTATCACCTATTTTGATCTGAGTAGGAATTCTTTAAATGAAATTGATCTGAAGGGATTGGAAACAAAATATAATATGAAGAAAGCAATGTCGAGGGATGAAGAAATTTTGATCTCTAGGAAAAGGATGTATTAAATGGGAAAGAATCATATTTTAAATATTGAAAAAGAACCCTTTGACTTGATCACCTTTGAAAATTATTTTGTCAAAACATACTATGCTTTGTGCCTGGTCCTAGGAATTGACTATGGAAGTAATAAGATGCTAGTAGATTCAATGATGATGGCAATGAAAATCCAACAAATAAAATCAAATGAGTTGTATTACTTTGCTTCTTAAATACATGAGAAGTTGCATGAGCGGTTGATAAGTGCAAAGAAACCATGTTTGATCCCAATGGAGGTGGTAGATGGCTAGTACAGAGGTAGACCCAAGTTTGGGATAAAGGGTCCCAGTATTCTAGTTACATTGCATTCTTTGATTGTTTTTTCATGAAGGTGTTGGGGTGGTGTGGATTCCAAACCCCCAGGATCCCTAAATATTTCATAAATATATTAAGAATTAGGGATGTAAAACCAAAAAATGTGCAATTCCCGAAGGGTGCATTCACCCACAATTTTGGATATTTCTTTTTGTATTCATATTGCATAATCATAAGGGTGTATGGATGCAAACAAGCTCCCCATAGGTTACCACTTTTTGTCTCCCCAAGATTAGCATTTATGGAATTCATATGGCAACTAAACTAGATGGAGAAGAAGTGGATGAAAGCAGAGAGAAAAGGAACTCACTTGCCTAGATGCACCATGTATGGAGATTTTGTTGTTGGTTGTGATTGTCTAGAGAAAGTGCATGATTTTTTGAATGGTATATACCGACTCCAAAGTGGTAAGATCTAGGAGTATGATCCTGAGGGGTACCTCAATGATTTGAGCACACACAAGACGAAAGTAAAGGGATTTTTCCATGAGCATGATGAATATGAGGACTTGATCTATAATTGCCTCCCTAAGAATTCCATCCAACAAAGAAAGAAATGGGATATACTAAACATTATGGAGAGGGAAAGGAGACAAAGAGACCTTGAGTTCCAAGGATTTTTCTCTAACATTCAAAATGATTATGCAAGAATATTGTGCAAGCCAAGAAGTTTTGAAGAATTTGTTACTCATGCATAGGGAGAGCAACAAGCTAGTAGAGAAGATGAGGAAAGACCTACCTATGAGCCTCCAAGGGCTACCCTGGGAAATAGGAAAGGAAAGGCAATTTTGACAGGACAGTCTTCCCAAGATGCTCCCTCTCAACAAGATCCTCAAGCTGGCCCAAACCCCTTAGAGAATACAAAGAAAACATAAAAGGGGAAGGCAGTTTTATCTAACTTTATTGAGATTGTTGATGATGACAAAGAGGTTGAAAAAGTCCCTCCACCTTCTCCTCCCCGAAAATCATTCAAAGACCCTGATTTTGAAGAGGGAGCAATAGAGATTGATAGGACAATTGTACCGAGCATTATTTCAAAAGACCAAGTGAATGATGAGAGAGTCCTTGTTGATACCCAATTTTTGTCAAATGATGAATTGATCAAAACTCTTGAGTTCAAATTTTTTTGGCTTCAACATAAACTAAAAAAACATATCAAAAATTTTTATATGGCGAATATGTTAGGTCCTGGAGACAACTAAGAGGGGGGGTGAATTAGTTGTCAAATAAATTCAAACCAAAAACTACTTAACCAACCTTAATGCCTAATACCGGTAAACCAAACTTTCTGTCGGTAGACAATTTATCAGTTAATTGCAGTACCGATAAAGATTAATGCATGAAGCAGAAAGACAATAACATCCACAACACATAACACCAATATTTGTACATGGAAACCCTGTAAGGGGAAAAAAGTGGGAAACCTTACCCACAATCAGATGATACTACTGCAAATAGTATGTGTATACAAATGGGGTCTGCACATGCAGAAAGGCCAAGCGCCTAAAGCTCACTGCTCAAACACAAATAGGAGTCACACTGACTACAATTGGATGGTTAAATCCAATAATGATGTACTGCTCAAAATAGCATCTTCATATGCTAGATTCAGTACCAGTTTAGTTCTAATGTGCCTTCACAAAACCTTCCTTCAACCTTCAAATGATGTCTGCATGTATAGCTCTGCTTATTCTCGTATTGCAATTAACTGATAAACTATCTACCGGCAACAACATGCCGGTAACAACAAATCAGAGCTATAATTGTGTAGCAACAAATATGCAAACACGAATACACCAATGAATAAATCTTCAAGACAAAGTGTCCAGATGATGTCTTTGGCATAACCAACTATTTTCCATATCATTCCAAGTCTCGGTGAACAATATATCCTGCCAGTGTACTAAATACCGGTGACTGTGCATTAGTCACATTGCTTGCCGGTGAACATTGCCAATTCTCCAAATGCCAGAGTTGATAAGTGTTAATAGGCATTGACATCAATGACAAAACCATATCAACATATCCAAAATACCAACAATCTCCCCCTTTGGCATTGATGGTAACACAAGATGGAAAAACCATCATAGTGCCAAAATAGAAATGCCAAATACCAAAAACCAACAATCTCCCAAAAAGAGATCAAAACCATAAATCAAAATTCAGGTACAGAGAGTAATCAATCTCTCCCAAAATAACAATCTCTCCCCCTAGGAGTAACATGTGTTTTTCCATATCAATCTCTCCCCCTTTGACATCAAATGCCAAAGTAATAAAAACCAAGTTCAAAATACAAAATACCAACTTATTCAGTATACCAACTACTCCCCCTGAGAAGTAGCTCTCCTCATCAAAGCCAGAGTAAAAGATTTCTCTATTAGTTCTATTGGTTGATGACAAACATCAACTATCTAAGTCTCTACCGGTGGGGGTATGACCCCAAGCTGATCTCTGAGATATTCAAAAGTCTCCTTAGGCAAAGGCTTAGTGAAAATATCTGCAATCTGCTCTTTAGTATTCACATAAACCAGTTTTACTTATTTTGCTTCAACATTCTCCTTTAGAAAATTCAGATTGATAGAAACATGTTTAGTTTTAGAATGTAGTACCGGATTCTTAGATATATCAATTGTTGTTGTGTTATCACAATGGATAGTTATAGGTTCCTTGCATTTTACCTTTATGTCCTTCAACATTTGCTTAAGCCATAATACCTGTGTACAGTTAGTTGTTGCTGCAACATATTCTGATTCTGCTATTGATAAAGATGTGCAACTTTGTTTCTTACTCAACCAAGAAATTAATCTACTTCCAAGAAAAAATGCTTCGTCGGTGGTGCTTTTTCTATCATCCACATCTCCTGCCCAATTTGCATCTATGTATGCACATAATTCAAAGTTTTCATCTCTAGGATACCATAAGCCAAGATTTGTAGTGCCTTGTCAGTACCGGAAAATCCTTTTTACTGTTGATTCATGATTTTCTCTAGGATTACTCTAAAATCTTGAAACAATACATACTGCATTCATAATATCAAGTCTTGTTTGTGTCAAATACAATAAACCTCCTATCATAGATTTGTACCTAGTTGGATTAACAGGTGTAGATTCATCCCTTAGTGATAATTTGTCATTTGTAGTCATAGGTGTGCTTACCGGTTTAGAGTTCTCCATCCAAAATTTATTTAGTAACTCCTTCAAGTACTTAGATTGAATCAAGAATATACCTTTATCAGTCTATGAAATCTGTAATCCTAAAAATAATTTTATCTCTCCAATCATAGACATTTCAAATTCTTGTTGCATTTCAATAGAAAAGTTTTTACATAATCCATCTCTCCTCCAAATATTATATCATCAACAAGAAACTTCTATAACTAAGATGTCATCATTAGTCACTTTATAGTATAAATTGTTGCCAGCATTACCTTTAGAAAAACCAATCTTCAAAAGATATTTATCCAATCTAGCATGCCAAGCTCTTGGAGCTTGCTTCAACCCATACAAGGCTTTCCTTAACCTGCAAACCATATCTTTGTTCTCTGTCAAAGAAAATCCATCAAGTTGCTCAATGTAAATTCTTCTTCAAGATCTCCATTCAGAAATGCACATTTAATATCCATTTAATATACTTTGTAGTTCTTGTGTGCTGCAAAACCTAAGAATAATCTGATTGCCTCAATTCTAGCTACCGGTGCAAAGGTTTCATTATAATCAATTCCTTCTTTCTGAGAATATCCTTTACACACTATTCTTTCTTTATTTCTGATTACCTTACCATCTTCATTAAGTTTGTTTCTAAATACCCATTTTGTTCCAATTACATTTTTGTCTTTAGGCCGGGGAACTAATGTCCATGTGTTATTCTTTTCAATTTGTTCTAATTCTTCTTCCATAGCTTTAATCCAATGTTTATCTTCACATACCTCATTAATTGATGATGGTTCAATTTGAGAAATAAGACATACCTCTTCATTTTCCAGTCTTCCTCTTGTCATAACTCCTTGATATTTGTTCCCAATTATCTGATTTTTAGAGTGGTTCAATCTTACATACTAGGGTGTCTTTGTTTGTTGTAGTTCTTCAGTTATAGTGGAATTTTTAGATGATATCGGTTTCATTTTCTACCATCACCTTGAACAGTTTGAATTTCCGAAGTGCTTCTGATTTTTCTCTGAGAAAAGTAACCCAACACATTCTAGAATAGTCATCAATGATTAGCATGAAATATCTATCACAATGTAGGCTTTTAGTTCTAGCTGGACCACATAAATCAGTATGAATTAAGTCAAGAGCATTATTGGATTTTTCTAGAATACTTTTAAAAGATGCTCTAACTTGTTTTCCAAATTGACATTCCTTACATACCAGATTGTGAGGTTTAACAATCTTAGGTAAATCTCCAACTTTCATCAATATGTGCAATCAAGCATGTATTTTCATTGTTATTCAAATAAAATATATTACCTCTAGTTTGATTATCGGTTGCAATTTCCAAACCAGTTTTGTTCATAATTTTGCATTTCCCATTCTTGAATTGTAATTGAAATCTTTTCTCAACTAATTGACCAACACTCAAAAGATTATGCTTTAAACCTTCAACATAGTAAACAATATCGGTACTATGCTTACCATCAAGAGATATAGTACCTTTCCTTTGATCAAACAAGCTTTATCATCTCCAAATCTTACTAGACCTCCATTATATTCCTGAAAAGTCAAGAATTTACCTTTATCACCAGTCATATGATGTGAACATCCTGAATCAATAATCCATTCATCCTTAACTTCAACTTTAGCTGCCAGGCTCTACCGATTGAATAGTAGGTGTCGGTTGATCTTCTCTTATAGCAACAAAAACCCATCCATTGTCTATCAGATCCTCATTAGAATCATCAGTGACTCCTTCATCAGCAAGATAACAAGATTTGTCTTTATTCTTCTTAAATCTGTATCTCTGATATTCAGGGTTAGGCTTGTATGTTATTCTAGCTTCTTCTTTTAGTCTAGCATGTCTATCAGGGCATCTTGAAGCCATATGACCAATCTTATTATAGTTAAAACATTTAAAGGGTGCTTTACCTTCATACTTACTTCCAATTGGACCTTTAGGCATTTTCCTTGCAAATAGTGCTTCAAGTTCTTCAAGTTCTTCATTTTCTCTCCTGCTTTCTTCAAGTTCTCTTGCATAAAAGGCTTTCCAATCAGCCTTGTCAAATAATGATGCAGATGATGTTGATGCCTTAAAAGCTAAATCTATCTTTATAGTAGCAACGGGACCAAATTCCTCAATTTCAAAAGCTGAAAGTTTTCCAATCAATGTATCTCTAGTTACTGATGTATTAGGCATTGTTCTCAACTCATTTATAGTAGTAACTTTCATTTTGTATGCCGGTGGCAATCCTCTTAAAACTTTTGAAATAATTTCATCTTCACTTAAGGTTCCTCCACAACATTTAATACCCAAAACAATTTCATTTACTCTTTCCATAAAAGCAGAAATCCTTTCGTCTTCCTCCATTTTCAGATTTTCAAATCTGACCCAGAAGCTTTCAAGTTTTGCAATTTTGACTATGGAATCTCCTTCATTCAATGTTTCCAAATGGTCCCAAATAGCTTTAGTAGTAGATCTATCAGATAATTCCATGATTTGTTGATCTGATAATGTGCTCAAAAGTGCTTCCCTTGCTTTGCAATCATTTTCTTCATCTTTAGCCAAGTTAGGTGGATTAGGTTGACTTTGAGTAGGAGCAGTATAGCCATTCTTTGTAACATCCCAAATGTCCTTTTCAATGCAATTCAGATGTGTCTCCATCCTGATCTTCCATATGCCATAGTTGGTTCCATCAAGTTTAGGACCATCCTTCCTGAAATAATTAGAAGACATTGGATCTCCTCAAGCTGATAAACTTCTGCAAAAAAGAGGACTAAGCTCTGATACCAATTGTTACGTCTTGGAGACAACTGTGAGGGGGGTGAATCAGTTGTCAAATAAATTCAAACTAAAAACTACTTAACCAACCTTAATGCTTAATACCGGTAAACCAAACTTTATGTCGGTAGACAGTTTATCAGTTAATTGCAGTACCGGTAAAGATTAATGCATGAAACAAAAAGACAATAACATCCACAACACATAACACCAATATCTGTACGTGGAAACCCTGTAAGGGGAAAAACCACGGTAGGAAACCTTACCCACAATCAGATGATAGTACTACAGATAGTTCTGATATGCCTTCACAAAAGCTTCCTTCAACTTTCAAATGATGTCTGCATGTATAGCTCTGCTTATTCTTGCATATACCAAATTACAACCGTTCTCACATTCACATATCGATCTTACAAATAAGATCTTACATATATACCATAACCTAAGACCAATTTTAGTAGGTCGGCTCTAAAAGATATTATAATAAAATCAATTACAAATAAAACAATATCCAATGCATGATGTCGGCTCAATGCATTTACAATAACAACAAAATCATCTTCATAGCGTGTCGTGCTGATCTGGAATAGATAAGCCTATCGGTGCTTATCCTGGACCTATTTGCCAGTAAAAGCAAATATGCAAACACGAATATACCAATGAATAAATCTTCAAGACAAAGTGTCTAGATGATGTCTTCGACATAACCAAGTGTTTTCCATACCATTCCAACTACCAGTGAACAATATATCACATCGGTGTACTAGATACCGGTGACTGTGCATTAGTCACATTGCTTGCTGGTGAACATTGCCAATTCTCCAAATGCCAGAGTTGATAAGTGTCAATAGGTGTTGACATCAATGACAAAACCATATCAACATATCCAAAATACCAACAAAATATAGATTGCACTCTAGATGAGGCCAGACAGATGGTTAAGGATAGTGGTATGATATTGGTTTCAGGATGGGACATGCAATTTTTTTTGTACTTGACCAAGTGATGAGGCAGGAGGACCCCATTTATGAATGAGAATTCAACTCTCATGGAACTGGATTTAACCCAAGCTTAAAATAATTTTGTACAATTGGTAAAGGCCCCCAATATAGGAAAGCCTAGGTTATTATTTGGGGTAGAAGACAAAGTGGGTGATGCCATTGTCAAGACCCTTAAAGATACTTCAGCATTAGAGGTTGCCACCATTACATTGCACACCTCATTTTTTGCTAAGGTTGCTACTAAAGAGGAAGAAAGGAAGCATTCTATTTTGAAGAGGCAACACGTTGCTCTTTTTGCTAGTTTTAATGAGTTGTATATTGAGAATGCCCAATTAAAAAAGGAAATATTAAAAAGGGATGTAGGTGCAATAGTGATAACATAGCAACAACCATAGAAGCAAGAACAGGTTAGGCTAGGAAAATTGGAAGGGGTCCCTCATTCTTTAATTCATGATTTTAAAATGATGACATTTCAAAATAAGGCATTGGTCACTATTATTAAGAATAGGGATATGAGGATACTCTAAATAAAAGAAAAAAAAAAAGAGCACAAATGTCTTGCAATAAGGAAGAGCACAATTTTGCAGATGACCAAGAAGATGCTTAGTAAATTGGATGAGGTTCATGCCTCATATTCACATGTCTCCAAGGTCCACCAACACTTGCAGGATTAGGTTAGATTCTTTCATTCATTAAAGGCCACATGGAATCCTAGGGCCATCACTTTGGAAGAGATATTCTTGGCAACAAAGAACTTGCCTTCAGCTCCCCAAGTTGTAGGGACAACTTGGAAAATATAAAATTTAATGATTAAATAAATTCCCCATGTTGAAAACAGGGAATCAACCCTAAAAGAGAGAATGGCTTACTTTAAGGGTCTGCAAAAATAGGATATTCCCACAATTTTGTGTGAGGGGGTTCAAATCAAGGGTCTAGAAGAGTGAAAAGATGATTTCAGAGAAGCAATAGTAGTAGTAATAGACCAATTGGCATGAGGGGACCCCATGTAAAAGGATATATATTATTTAATTGTTGATAGAATTTTGGAAATTGATTCTTTCTATCAGAAGTTTATGGTAGAGGCTACAAGTGTGTTATATAAAAAAACTATAGAGGTTATAAATAAACTAGAAGAATTAAGAGCTTATGACTGCCCAACCACTAAGAAGATTGATGATTGGCACAAGTAGTATTGCATGCTTGAAGAAGAACATCTAGAAGATGAGTAGCCTCCAACTAGTCTTTTTGTCTACCTTATTCTTTTTGCAGGTCTCATTTTTATAGGTGCATTTTGGTCACACATTCAACACGTACCAACCCAGGTCCACATGCCTTCAGCACTAGATTTTTGAATTTTAACAAGGATGGGAGCTACAGAATAAAGACACGTTAGCCCCACTCCTCTCAAGCCTAAGGCTCAAATCGAAAAATTTGTTATCTCAACCACCTTCTCTTATTCCTTCAAGAAGGATTTTGTATTGTGCAATAAATTGATGCCTCAGGGCTATCTATTATGTAAAAAATCATTTTTTGACATGTATCCTATTTGGCTTGAAGCTTGTTTTACTCCCTTGTGTTATAAAAGGAAATCACGACCAATAGGAAAGGATTATGGAATCTTGAAAACCACAGTGTATTTAGTGTCTAAGTGCAATATATTGGTTTTGGGGTCTGCAAGTATACTATGTATCATCAATATATCAATTTTTTTGACAATTAATGAAATAAATCAACTTTAATTTGTCTCCACTCTTGTGTATGTGTTGAATGAGTTGGTGTATCAATGATACAGTGATTTGTCTTCTCTAATGGAGAATGTGTGTTCTTGTTAATGGGTTTCTTTAAATATAGGAGTTAAATTTTGTCTCAAGATCACAACAATATATGTGTGTGGGAATTATTTTAAGAATGATTTGAGTTGGTTTCATGCTAACATGATATGTAATGCATAGAATGTTATGTTAAGAATCGTATGTTGGATATTGTTGCTGCTAGGACATGTTGTTGTCATCGATGTCAAGATATTCTTGTGTTTTGGTGTTCTGGTGATTGCAGAGAGTTGATCTAGTTGGTTTATCTGTTTGATATGTTGAATCATCTAGAGATACTTGGTTCAGTGTTGGTTTCATGATGCTAAGTGGTGATTTGATCAGGTTATGGATTCTGATATGAGGATTAGTTTTTCAGTGTTCAGTGTTGCAGTGTTCTGGAAATTGATCTGTTGTGCTCCGGAATGATTATATCTTGAGTTGCAGATTTGGGAGATTGTTTGAGATGTTCATGTGTATCTTCAATTCATATGGTTTGTGATTTGGTGCTCCGCAAGTTATATTTCTAGTCCCAATTGCTGTCGTTTGAGTGTTCTTGAATATCAGTGTGTTGATCAATGAAGATTTGATTAAGTGGTGTTGGTGAAACAATTTTAAATAGATCTAGCATGCTTGTTGATGTTTCCTAATCGTGTCCTATTTTTTTTGTTGGTCCACATTGATCATTGTGCATGTTATTGAGGATCTTTGTTAATCCTATAAGGATCCGTTTAATACTGAGAGGGGGGTGAATCAGTATTAAGACAATTTATAACTTTGAACCAAAATACCATTTACAACAGATCTAAAATCAATGAATCTATCCCTTTAGCAGATCTCATGTACTTGTTACCCACTTATGCAATCTTATTAATCATGATATTCATCAACTAGATATTTGCTCAACACATACTCATATTGACTTATTATCAGATCATAATACTTCATCTATCAATTCATTAACATTACTAGTAACCACTTACAAATCTCAGATAAACAATAGTAAACTTATCATAACCAATAATCAGAAATAATGCATGAAAACATAAACACTATGAAAATACATTCCACACATGAACACCAAGATTTTTGACGTGGAAACCCAAAGGGGAAAAACCACGGTGGGAATTGGTACCCATAATAATTTGTACTCTTTCTAAGTATGCCATGTTAGGAGCTTACAATACACCCAATTAGGAGCAGACCCTGTTAGCAGTCACTTGGTTAAGGGATTTACCTATCACTCCAGCTAGGAGCTTAATGATTTGTTAGGATCAACCTAGTTAGAGGATTTAAACACTCTTTTGTGAGTTTCCCTGTTAGGGGACTTAGAAGGCAAAGGCCTATTAGGACCTACCCAGTTAAGGGATTTATGTTGTTGTAATTGTTAGAGAACAACAGTGAAAAATGATATGTTTCTTTGCACTTTCAACTTGCTAAATCAAATCCAGTCATGCTTTACAATCTACAACACTCAGACAGATCTCTATCTTCCCTGGGATGGATTAACTCATTCTCCTAATGCCACCAACACATGAAACATCAGTTGTGTTGCCCTAAATAGCTATCTCAACTAGGGCGGCCACAAAACCTAGTTATATCTTGAATTTACAATTTAAATCATAATAGATCATCATAGATCGTTATACAGATAATTACAAAAAATTACAATGAAATATCAACCATTGGTTGATCATAACCCATCACGGAAATCTGATCTGTATCCTCAAAATACTCTACTAAGTGTTTTGTTGATTCCCAAGAAATTATTCCTTGAATCGTGCCAAAACAACTTTCAAACTCATCACGCGGTTTGTGTCATGTTATCATCAATACGTGAACTTGATGTAGATCACCGCCAAACCAAAAATCATTACCAGTTAAGAGAATTATTTATTGTTCCTTAAATCCTTCTAAAACCTTAGCACAACTCCATCAGAAATTCAAAAGATGCCTTCTGGTAATCAACATAGGATGCGGTTCCGGTCACATACACAAATCCATCACAAAAGCTTATGTCTCAAACCACAAGTCTCCAACCATCATCAATTTACCGATTCCATCAAAATCTTTTCTTTTACCAGCTGAAGTCTTAATTCTCAGTCCTTTCAATAAACCCTATCATACTTACAAATTCTAAAGCCGGTAGACCAAATCACTTAGCCAACAAGTCAATTACCAAAAACCAACATTATTAAACATCAGTTGAACCTGGTTGCCATAAATGACAACACAAATAACTGATCATGTCATCTTCCTCTATCGATACAATCATCCACCATCATCTCATCTTCATCAGTTATGCCAAACATGCCAACAGATCTTATGGGTTCAGTGATGTTCTTCATGTTATGTGATATTTTAAGTGGTGTAGCGTGTTGCAGATGATCTTTGCGATATTTATGGTGGTGTTGCATGTTCGAGTTTTGATTTGGGTCCATGCTATGTCATCTTGGCATTTCTATTGGTCAGGTGGTTGATTTATGTATCGTGTGATGTAATTTTGTAATTAGGTATTAAGGGTTGAGCTAACCTTGTAGTCAAGGTTGATGATTTATATAAATTGGTGTCATATTCATGTAATTTGGTTATCAGTGGTTGTTAGAGCTTGTATCTACATTACCAGAGAGTGGTGTATGTGCGAATAAGAAAATTCATCTTTCGATGAGAAGTGTTGAGCAGAGAGTGTTGTAGGGTAGACAAATGTGCTTAACCGGAACTGTCATCAGACATTTGAAGATGTTATTCTTTCAATTCATGTAAATCAGATTGTTGTCTAAATGTTATTGTAAGGTAGTGAACCTTCCCTGAGGGTTGTAGCCTTCTGAGTCATTATATTTTGAGTAGTGAGCTATAGGCAGTGTTCCTGAATACATGTGCATTCCCCAATGTAATATTTACACATTCTATTATAGAGTATCATCTTATTGTGGGTAGGTTCCCATCATGGTTTTTCCCTTAACTGGGTTTTCCATGTCAAAATATTGGTGTTGTGTGTGTTGTTGTTATTGTGTTTATATTTTCTCTTGTTGCAATTGATCAGATATGAAGAGCTTAAATTGTTTAATGCAGTGAAAATTGATTCACCCCCCCACCCCCACCCCCCCCCCTCTTAGTTTTCTTTCATTATTGTTGCCAACATTGTCATAAGAGAATATATTGTGATTTCATGGTATTCTTGAAGTAGACTCTATTCCCAACAAGATAGGCACTGGTCTTTTCTTTTCCAACATTTTCAAGTAATCTATTTTCAAAGATAATATTTTATTTTTGTTGTAGGAGTTAGTGTTAGAAGTAGTTTTAGTGTAGAAATTAATCCCAATAGTTGAGTGGAAGTCTAACATCAGGAATGCAGCCAAGTATAGAGTTCATAAACTTTCCTTGGTATATTTTCATTGGGATATCTTCTATAGTAGCAACATCCATGTATGCATTGAATTAGTTTGTTTAGACATTGTTAAGGTATACCCACCCTAGTCCTGCAAGGCCAAAAGTGTAGGAGAATTCAGTGCTAAGAATGAAATCCCATTCATTGGCCAAGTCCTATCTTGAACCTATTGATAAGAAAGTGGTTGACCCTTTAGGGTTTGAGATCTATTGATTTGGGAACCAACAAATCCAAGCTCGTCCAATGAAAGATGACATATAACAAAATTTATATTAAAATAAGATAATTAATATTATGTATTTTGTCTTTTCTTATATTTCAAATAAATTGTTAATTTGTTGAAGGCGTCTCTTACTTGGGAAGAGCATCCTGAATTTAAGAATCAATGACCCACATCATGTACGTACCATGGAAGACAATTAAAATTCCTACAGCCGTCAGATGATTTTCATCATTTGTTTCTTCCTGTTCAAAGCACATTTTAATGGCCGTGTGAAAAGAGTTATCTACAACATCAACTTGTTCATAAAAAAAAATTGACTTAAAATGACGCATGGATACAACTCCCATTTCTAAAATCTTGAGCAGAGAGCACTCGTACCTCAATTTTATTGAATGAGAAATAAAGGGGAGCCCAATTTCATATTGGTATTTTTTTATAATGTAATCTTTTTAAAAATATTGTCATGGTTATATTTATTAATATAATTATTTTTATATTACAAAATTTTAAATATAATGTAAAATAATTTAAATTATACAAATTAAATTGTATATAATATAATTATATTTATTAAATTTCCATATAAAAAGTAATTTAATTTGTATTATATAAATTATATTTTATTGTGTTGTTGTGTGATATTTATCTTTACAACAATCACAAGTAGTTTATTATCTTTAAAACAAAATTAGATGTTATTTAAATTTGTAGTTTCAAAAAAAAAATATTATATCTTATATTATTTGCAGTGTAAATTTATTCTAAACAATATTATAATTATATTTATAATTATTTATTATATTTTATAATAGAAATTATTAAAATATAACTTTCAAATTTATTAGAATAGTTGTAGGCATGTAAAAATGGTCAATGCTTGCGCCATCATACTTTAACATGTCTGTGTGACCTTATTTTAGGGTTTTACGCACTTATTAATATTTCTTCTATGTTGCACATTCGATCTTTATCATTTGTCTACATTGTGTCCTTTGTCTGCATTCTTTCCTATTCGATTTCAATTCTCTCGCATTTTCAATTAGGTCTTGTCGATGTCATTTTTTAATTACAATCGTTGGTTGTGATCAACCTATCATGTCAATTGGACATTATCAACCCCTACTCAGTGTCAAATTAGGGTTTTTTCTTGGAACTTTATCATTTTCAATCAATTATCAATCCTCCTTGATCAATTATCAATCAATTTGGATCATTTTGGATATCATTCAATCATCAATTATCAATTATCAATCTCTTTATCAATTTTGATCGATTCGTCATCGGTCTTTATCAAGTCAACCTTTATCAAATCGACCTTTTATCAATCTTTGATCGATTTGTCATTGATCTCAATCAGACATCAATCTCCATCGCTTTTGGTTCAACCAGTCATTGATCCTTTATCAGTTTGATCTTTTTGTCATCTTTGATCAATCTTTGTCATATCGATATCAAATCCTTGTCATTTATTCTTTTTTGATCATGATCAATTTCTTTGTCAATTGTCTTTTAATTGTGTCAAGACCTAATCTCATTTCTAGTCCATCTTCCTAGGGTTTGACGATTAATTCATTTAATCCTATTAACAATTCTTATCTTTAGGTTAAGTGAATTTATTCATTTGTTCTAAGTCTTTTATGTCACAATTAAATTATTATTTAATTGGCTAATTTGTTTCCTCTTTTGTGAGTTAATTAATAAATAAAAATTTATTAATTAATGCCTTTTTAGTTTTCCAAATTTTCTAATTCATTTTTCTACCTAATTTATCTCCTAAATTTTTCCACTAATTTATCCTCTAAATTGGGTTCCTCTTTTTATGCTCAATTATGTCAAAAATTATGAAGTTATTTTCTCTCCATTTTGTCATCAATCAATAAGAAAATTTTGTGGATAATTTTTGTCATAAATCAAGTGGCAATTTTCCCTCTCAATCTTATCATAATTGATGAGCACAATTTGCTCTCAATTTGTCATATTTTGACATAGCACTTTGTCATGTAATTTGTCATTCAATCATGTCGTAATCATGCCAAATTTTGAATTTGTTGCCCTTTTCAAATGCTCATAAATTTTCCTATAGATGGATTTGATTTCTTCATCAATCCTAACCACACTTTGAGTAGGCTTATTGATACAGGAGCATCCCTGGTTCACAGCAATCTTGCATCAACCAAAAACATTTTCTTTTTTGGTTTGTTTTTACAATTTCAGTTTTCCTTTCTGTGTGTCCCGGTTTTGGCTCACCGGTTCCTATGAAGTTGGATTCTACTTGAAGACTTGATCATCCTGCTTGCTTTCTAACCGCATCTCATTTGGATCACTTTCCGACAAGATATCGCTACCAGTTTCCTTAACAGTTTCTTGTTACTGGTTGTTCCTTTGTTGCTGGTTGCCTGAGACCTATTCTAGTGATCTACCAGAACCCATTATGAACCTTGTGGAGCCTTGGATGTTGATCTCGATGTTGCTTGGCATGTGGTCGACCTTCTATGTTTCATCCTTTAGATTTTCCAGAGGAATCTCTTGGTGGAGGCCGACCCCATTCATTTTTCAAAGTTAGGGTTTTGATCCTTTTTGGGCTGACCAGATCCCTTTGGATCGATATATATATTTGTAATCATGCTTTATAATGCAATCAATCAGAGAATCAAGGATTATCAGATAGATAGACTATGCCTAGAAGATAGATCTTTCGATTCAAGGTCTCTGAGTGACCTATTCTACCAGGCTTGTGTGTCGGTATGTTGTAACCCAGTTGTTACCGGTTGGATGTAATTGACTTTCATGCAATAAAACTATCTATTATGCATTTCCTCCATCATATTTGTATGTTTTCAATGTGTTAACTCTTGCTGACTGGTTTGGACTGATCTCCTTGAGGTAACTCTTCACCGGTGACTACTTCAAGTGGTATCAGAGTGAAGTTCATTCCAGAGGTTGCATGTCCTAAATCTTGTTGTAGGGTGGCGGATTGCGGATCAGACCTACAATTGCAGAGGACTAGCCTGGATCAATGGTGCGAAGAGGAACTAGGAATGGTGGAGTGTGTGGGAATGCAAACCCTATTGTAATGGAGATGTTGCGAGGAATAGCAGTCTGGTTAGAAGTCATGGAAACACCCCAGAGAAGAGGCCGACATGCTGAGGATGTGAGAAAAGATGAAGGAGAAGAAGCCCCAATAGAACAAGTGAACCTACCGGCAGTTGATCTAGAGGAGGAAACATTTTTTAGGGTTTTGAGTAGGGTGAACACTAAACCTCATTTTACCCCACCGGAATATGATGGGAAGTTAGATTCAGATGAATTGATGGATTGGATCTTGGAGATGGAGAAATAAGAGAGGAAGGTGAAGTATGTTTGTACCCAGTTGAAGGGTCATGCATCTCTTTGGTGGGAGCACTTGCAAGTTGATAGGCAAAGAAGAGGTAAAGAAAAGATTAAGACATGGGATAGGATGATTTCTAAGTTAAAATCAAAGTTTGTCCCAAAAAATTATCAAGTAGATTTGTTCCAAAAGTTGCAGAATCTGAGAAAGAAGGAATCTAGTGTGAAGGAGTACACCGAATCATTTTACAAATTGAACATCAGATCTGGACATGTTGATGATGAAATTAAACAAATTACAAGATATTTGAATGGATTGCAGATGTCTATACAAGATGAACTCAGTATGATCAAATTAGAGAGTGTTGAAGAGGCTTACCAGTATGCAATAAAGGCTAAAGAAAAATTGAATAAGAGGCATGAGCAAAGATAGAGAAGTAGAGGTGGAAGGTTTATCAGAGGAAGATTTCAAGGAGGAAGAGGATATGTCAGAGGAAGAGGAACCAGTACAGCTCAGAACAAGGACAAGGGAGTGAGAAAGGAAGGTAATTCATACCAGAAGGATGATAGAAATTTCTACCAAAGGAGAGAACCGAATGGTTACCAGAATGAGAACTTTGGAAGACAAGACAAAAGGACATTCAGAGGAACTTGTTTTAAATGTGGAGGAGAAGGACACTGTGCATTTGAATGTAAGAAGTCAAAGGCTACCGGAAGAACGGCAGTGGTGGAAGAGAAACCCACCGGATCAGACAATAAACCAGAAGATGGAGAACTATTGATTATGAGGAGAGCTTTGTGTCATACCTGAGAAGATAAAGAACCCTTGCAGAGGAAGAACCTGTTCAAGACTAGATGTAAGGTATCCGGTAAGTGTTGTAAAGTTGTCATTGATAGTGGTGGTTTAGATAATCTTGTTTCAAAAGAGATGGTGAATAAGATGAAATTGGAGAGATTGAAACACACTTAAGCCTTACCAGATAGCATGGATTCAGGATGAACATAAGTTGTTAGTAAGTGAACAGTGTTTAGTAAATTTGAAAATTGGGAATTATCATGATGAAGTTTTGTGTGAGATTATGCGTATGGATATTTGTCATCTTTTGTTGGGAAGACCTTGGTAGTTTGATAGACAGGCAATACATGATGGGAGGAAGAATACATACACTATTGTGGCCAATGGGATGAAGAAAACCATATTGCCTTTGGAGGAACCTTTGAAGAATGAAGTTTGTACAAATATCAGAATCTATCTAGTAGATGGAAGGAAGTTCATCGATGGACTAAGACATGAGAACGTGTGTTTTGCCTTAACTTTAAGAAGACTGAGAGACCGGAACCTGAAGGAGAACACCCGGTAGAAATAAGATATTTGCTGACAGAGTATGGAGACATCATTTCAGATAATGTACCTGGTGGATTTCCACCTATTAGAAGTATTAGTCATTGCATGGACTTAGTTCCCAGAGCTAGTTTGCCTAACAAAACTGCACATCAGTTAACACCGGCAGAGAATGAAGAACTGGATAGACAAGTGCAAGAGCTACTGAAGAAAGGTTTGATCCGGGAAAGTCTGAGCCCTTGTGCAGTACCAGCAGTATTAGCACCTAAGAAGAATGGAGAATGGAGGATGTGTACCGATTCAAGAGAAATAAACAAGATCAGAGTGAAATACCAGTTTCCTTTGCCTAGGATGGATGACATAATGGACTATTTGAGTGGAGCAAAGTACTTTACAAAGATAGATTTGAAGAGTGGATATCATCAGATTAGGATCAGAGAAGGTGATGAATGGAAGATGACATTTAAGATGAATGAAGGATTATATGAATGGTTGGTGATGCCTTTTGGATTGACTAATGCACCAAGTACTTTCATGAGGCTGATGAATGAGGTTTTGAAGAAATTATTGGGTAAGTTTGTTATTGTGTATTTGCTGACAGAGATGAGAAATCTAACAAAGTTGTTGATGCATTAAGTAGGAGAAGGAATTTGCTGACAGAGATGAGAGTGACAGTATTAGGTTTTGAAATTTTGAAGACCTTGTATGACAAAGATGTGGATTTTGCAGAACCTTGGAAAGCATGTAGAGAACCGGTTATGGTTGATAGGAGAAAATGGTTGAAACATAGAAGTGGTAAATCTAACAAAGTTGCTGATGCATTAAGTAGGAGAAGGAATTTGCTGACAGTGTGAAAATTTGAAGACCTTGTATGACAAAGACCCGGATTTTGCAGAAACTTGCAAAGCATGTAGAGAACCAGTTATGGTTGATAGGAGCATATTGTTGAAACATAGAAGTGGGAAATATAACAAAGTTGTTGATGCATTAAGTAGGAAAAGGAATTTGCTGATAGAGATGAGAGTGATAGTATTAGGTTTTGAAAATTTGAAGACCTTGTATGACAAAGACCCAGATTTTGTAGAACCTTGGAAAGCATGTAGAGAACCGGTTATGGTTTATTGGAGAAAATGGTTGGATTAATTCATTCAGGATGGGATGTTATTTAAGGGACTTCAGTTGTGCATACCTAAAAGTTCCATGAGAGAGAACCTAATAAAAGAGAAGCATAGTGGAGGTTTAGCTGGACATTTTGGCATTGATAAAATAATTGCATTGGTGAGTGAGCAATACTTTTGGCCCCAGATTTATAAGAATGTTAAGAGATATGTGCAAAGTTTTAGATTTTGTCAAGTTGCAAAAGGTAGTAGTGAGAATGTGGGATTGTATAAACCTTTGACAGCACCAGTAAGACCTTGGGAGGATATAAGTATGGATTTTGTACTTGACTTACCTAAGACACTGAGAAGGAATGATTCTATATTTGTTGTAGTGGATAAATTTTACAAGATGGCTCATTTTATACCTTGTAAGAAGACATCAGATGCATTACATGTAGCAGACCTATTTTTCAAGGAAGTGGTAAGATTGCATGGATTACCTAAGAGCATAGTTTCAAACAAAGACACTAAGTTTGTTGGCTACTTTTGGAGAACACTTTGGAAGAAGATGAAGATAGATTTGAAGTTCAGTTCTACTTTTCATCCACAAACTAATGGACAGACATAAGTAGTTAACTGGAGTTTGGGAAACTTGTTGAGATGTTTAGTAGGAGATAAAACCGGAAGTTGGGATATGGTCCTTGCACAAGCAGAGTTTTCCTATAACAATTTAGTGAATAGAAGTATTGGAAAAACTCCTTTTGAGATTGTTACCGGAGTGCATCCTCAAGGAATAGAAGAATTGAGAGACATTAGCAGTGAAGACTGGAAGAGTTTAGAAGTAGAAGAATTTGCAGATCAAATGGCAGCATTGCATATTCAGGTTAAACAACATTTGGAAGACATGAATAGAAAATACAAAGAGAAGGCAGATGAGAAGAGGAGACATAAGGAATTTTAAGTTGGCGATGAAGTGATGGTCTATTTGAGAAAAAAGAGATTCTCGGTTGGAACTTATAACAAGTTACAGATGAAGAAGTTTGGATCCTGTAAGATCTTGAGAAAGTTCAGTTCTGGAAATGCATATGAAGTGGAGCTATCGGATAATCTAATTATTTCACCTATATTCAAGATTGCAGATCTTTATGAGTACCATGAACCAAAATTACGTGAGGACAGTATTGCAGACTTGGAGAAGCAATTACCCCGGAAGGAACCAAATCAGATTGAAGAGATTTTGGATAGTAGGATTGGGCATAGTACCCAAAGCAGTCAGTACAAATAATATCTTGTGAAGTGGAAGAACAGACCAGTGGAAGATTCATCTTGGATTTTTCAGGCAGAGGTAGACCGCCTTAGTTTTCCTCTGACCCCAGCAAAGTGAGAGACTCACTTTTTTATTAACCCCAGATGTCTGATGTAGGAGCATCCCCAATTCACAGCAATCTTGCATCAACCAAAAACATTTTCTTTTCTGGTTTTTTTTTGCAGTTTCAGTTTTCCTTTCTGTGTGTCCTAGTTTTGGCTCACCGGTTCCTATGGAATTCGATTCTACTTGAAGACTTTATCATCCTTCTTTCTTTCTAACCCCAACTCATTTGGGTCACTTTTCGGCAAGATATCGCTATCAGTTTCCTTGATAGTTTCTTTTTACCAGTTGTTCCTTTGTTACTGGTTGTCTGAGACCTATTCTAGTGATCTACCGGAACCCATTCCAAAGCTTGTGGAGCCTTGGACATTGATCTCGATGTTTCTTGGCGTGTGGCTGACCTTTTGTGTTTCATCCTTTGAATTTTCTAGAGGAATCTCTTGGCGAAGGCTGACCTCATTCATTTTTTCATGTTAGGGTTTTGATCCTTTTTGGGCCTACTAGATCCTTTTGGATCGATATATATATTTATAATCATTCTTTAGAATGCAATCAATCAAAGAATCAAGGAGTATCAGATAGATAGATTGTTCCTAGAAGATAGATCTTTCGATTCAAAGTAGATTGTTCCTAGAAGATAGATCTTTCGATTCAAGATCCTAGTGTGACCTATTCTACCAGGCCTATGTGTCAGTATGTTGTAACCCGGTTGTTACCAGTTGGATGTAATTGACTTTCATGCAATAAAACTATCTGTTATGCATTGCCTACATCATATGTGTATTTTTCCGTTTTGTTAACTCTTGCTGACCAGTTCGGACTTATCTCCTCGAGGTCCCTCTTCACCGGTGACTGCTTCACTTATGCTATGATTTTCATCTTGTCATCCACTTGCATTTGTGTTTGTAGGTAAGATCCACATCTAATTTGAAGGAGAAAGAACAAAAATGGAGAATCATGGAGGAAACACATTGTTATAGTTTTCATTTTTGTTTATGTTTTGATTTCATTCTTTCATTGAGTTTATTAGGATTTAATTTCATAAGATTGTTCGGTTTGATGTTGCCTAATTAGATGCTTTTGATTCTTCTTCCCAAATTCCTAGTTACATTTTCTTGTGAACCTGACGTGAAAATGATTAACCTATTGCCTTTTGAGTGTTATTGAGTCATTTGTAGGTCAAATTTGTATGAAAAGGCCTTTCTTGACTGATCCAAGGCTTCTGCATCTTTGGAGCTTCATTTTGCGCTTGTGTAGTGTCAAATTGCACCTATGCAAAAAAATTAAAAAATCATCAAAGATTCTAGGGTTAGATTAGAACTTTAAAGTATTTAAAATGAGTTCACATATTCCTAATTAGGCCTTGGTTAATGAACAACAAATTCTCATCTTTACTTTCATGCAAATTGGTTAAAAACAACAAAAACATTTTAACTTGGGCTTCGAAATAAACTTAAACTCCGCAAATTGATTCAATTTGGTCACAATTAGTCTAATTAGGATTAGTTAATCTTGGATGAACTCATATAGGCTAACTAGGATAATAATAAAAAATCTTCACATTAGCCTAATTAGGGTTTCTAAGTCACAACTTCTGCATTTCACTTAGGAAGGTTGCCAAGCTTTCATTTTCCTTGTTTAGGACTTGCAATAATTTCAATGATGAGGAATTAACTTTTAAATGTTGAAAACTGAGTTATATATTTCAATTGTAGTGTGTTTTGATGTCAAATAGGTCAAAATTTCATCAAAATTAGGATCTTCATGTTTGGTATGGTTTCAATTTTGCAGAAATCATTCTTTGTCTAACCAATTTTCTCTATTTTGCATAGGCACTACAAACCTGTGTCTGTGTTTGAGTTTCTTACGCCTGTGTTTGAGTTTCTTACACCAGTGTTGAATTTTTCTATGCCTGTGTTGAATTTTTTTGCGCTTGTGTTGAGTTTTTTTAGTGCTTGTATCAGAATGTTCTGCGGCTATGTAGAGACAGTACCTGAGATATAAATTTTCATTTTAGCTTTCAAGAATGTCATTTTTTCTTCATTTGAAAATATTAGGTTTTTTGTGTTATTGATATTTTGTTTAGCAACTTGGCAAACGTTGGGAGAAGACTAACATAAACTACTAATACAATCTGATGCAAGACGTTGTCAAAGACATAACTTTTGAAACAAATTATCTTTGTTTTAGTTGTTAGTAACCATTTGGATTTGGGAATTAAAAAGAATATCTATCTTTTGTGTTTCCTTTGCTTGGGCACATTTGTGTATATGAGTGGTCCCATAGCTGACACACACTATCCTTTCCCCTTGGTCCTCATGGTCCTGGGTGCATGAAAAAAGTGTCAACGATGCTCTTTTTTTTTTAGGTAGAGGGCCTACCTCTCGAGTAGCTAATAAGACCAAGTGAGAGGGAACAACCCAAGTGGTAATGAGATAAATCCAAGTCACCTCTCAGATGCTATATAAAATATGTGGGAATAAAGTCTTCACAATGGGTACTAATTGCCTACCTACACTGACTTCCCTAGTACCTGTGTTCTATAGGAAGGAAGCCTCCCGAGGGAGAGAGCGTATATGGACGTTCTAAAGAGAGTCTCGTACTAAAAATATTTTTGTACTAGTTTTCCAAAAACATTCTACTTGTTGACTCAGGTATTGTGATATGCACATGTCGAAGAAACCCCACATGTACCCCTTGTTGGTTGAAAATTTTGTAACCTATGTGAATTTAAAAAATTATATTTTTAAACACAGCAACATGGGATATAATCCCTCCTCTTATTTTGAGGGAGGGCTCCCCCTTTAACTGTCTACTCTATTCTATTAAAACAAGATACAACCTTTAATTTCTATTCTAAGCATGGGTGGTGCATCATCATATCTTATTTTTTCAAGATAGATGTTATTCTTTTCCTCTTACTTCAGGAAAGAATTTACAACATAGAGCAGCGACAATTATTACAATCTTGATGTTACAAATTAACTCTTAAAAGCAAGAATGAGTAAAATCATGGATAAGGAAAGAAGTAAAGTTTCCATGAAGGGTTGAATGTCCTTCGTTGCTTCTCTGGGACGAGAAAGAGTGCACAAGCTCAAAGTCTTGAAGTCATTACTCTCCTATCAACCTTTCTTTTGATAATTTATTCTTTAACCCAATATGTTAACCAATAAACCAAAATAAAGCACAAAGTCTTTAACAAGATTTGTGATTATTCTTGATGATAACAATTTTCTGAAAAACAATGATAAGAGCACAAAGTCTTCCAATCACAATCTTCTTTTCTCCCAAGATAATTTAATAAAGCACAAAGTCTTTTGTTACACCACTTCAATATATTTCAACTAATCTTAACTAGAAAATATCAATATGAAGCCCAAAGTCTTCAAACTGATATAAAGCTCACCAACTCCTATTTTAACAACAATAGCCAAGGTATGACACAATGTTCATAAATCAACAACTGTCTCTAAACTTTAAAAATATTCTCAACTTGCCTTCACTTGAATATGATAAGAATTTATAACAAAAGAAACATAAGAACACTCTCACCACAAACCATAAATGAATCCAGCACAAAGTCTGGATGCCAAAAACTCTCTTCTTATTTCATCAAGTTGCAAAATCACAAGAATGAACACAAAGTTTCACTTCTCAGTTCTTCACTTCAGTAGAGTTTTGGACTAAGATTAAAGATAATAGATGTTTATTACAAAAGGAAACCTCATATAAATAAGAGAGACGTGCTGAGAAAATCTAGGAAAAACTATGACTAATTCAAGGAAGAGTCCTAATTGACTTTGGACTCATGCATTTCCTATATGCAAAATCTAAATACAAAAATGACACTTCATGTGTCAATTTCTTATTCAAAATTATATTTAATCAAAAAAAATTACTAAGTGTCATAAGACATTCCATTCTGATCCTGTTTCATAAAATCCTCGAAGTTTTGGAGTACCACTTTCATCTGCTCCTATAAGGTCTTTTAGTATGACTTGAGATGACCTTGACCCGGGTGATAGAATCTTTGAGGTTCATGTAACATTTCCTATGCTTCTTTAGAAGCGAGGCTAGATCATCCAGATTCACCTGGATATCATTTAACTTATCAATGGAGGATAATGCAAAAAAATTCCTATCAACCTCCTCACCAATCAATAAACTAAACTCTTTGACAATAACATCCCATTGCAGAGGTTTCTAATTTTCATCTAGGAAAGTCCATTGAAGAGAAGATATCTTCTCAATAATGTCCTTACCCTTATCATTGTATTCCCTTTGAGATTCGCTCAAATCTTTGATAGTGTATCAAGAGTATTCATTTGATGTTCTATAATTTCCCTTTGCTCAATGTACATACTCCTTGATGGGATCACACTATTGTCAACCAAAACATCTAACTGGAAATATTATAACTTCGACCAAGAGTGAAAATTCTTTTCATGTGTTTCCAGTTCAGTTGAGAACAAATTCAAAGTATTATAAATCTCAACCTTTACCTCCTCAAGACTACTTACCAAGGTAACTATTGAAGAAGTGACCAGCTCAATTACCTCAGAGGACTTGGTAATTTTGATCAAAACCTCAATCATATGATCAACCTATTTCTTCAATCTATCTTTCTTCACCTTCTTCTCATTATACATTATCACAAGATGCTCGAAGGAAGATTCAAAATCCACAATTGTACCATCATGTGTTTGTTTTCCCAAATCAATCTTCTTGATAACATAATTAGTGGGGTTCAATTTATCAAGATCTGTATCTGGAGGAGGAATAGCCATCTCTACATATTTATTCTCTAACTCATCCACTCTATTTCTGGAAAGAGTTTTGGCCTTCTTCTTACCCTTAATCTTGATAGATATCAACTAGTTAAAATCAAAGTCATCTGGTGACATAACTTGCTTTTCCCTCTTGGGTGTGTCAGATACTAATCAAGGTGGCAATGAAGAATCTTCATCAAGTATGATAGTTATGACTTGTGTTGTCAACTCCTGAGATTGAACACTAGTAGTAACAATATGTGGATTTGAGGTAACAACTCCAAATTCATTAGAAATGACAGGAGCCTTAGGAGGATTTTGGGTATTCATCATGAAACTATTAAATTCTTCTAACGTAAAAGAAGAAACCTCAAACAAATTAGGGAGAGAAAAAATATCAAGGTTTTCATGAGGTATATCTAGGGCAGACTGACTTATAGAAGTGGAAGGAATACTGTGAACTGCAAGAGCCTGGGGTGGTAATGTCACAACAAAAACCAAAGAAACAGTATCAATAACAAGAACTGAAGAAGTAATTATAACATCACCTCATGTAGGAGGACCACCTTCACATGTCTCTTGAAACTTGGAAGTACTTGGGATTTTAGGTAAATCTCCCTCATCAAAATGTCCTTCAACTTTCTCTTGTTTATTTGTTGGTTCATCTTCTTCTTGAAGTAATTTGACTTCATCTTCTTCTCATTCAACATCATCAAATTGAGTCTCTTGGTTTGAAGAATCACATGGATCTTTTCCTTTTCCAATAGTGAATTTGAACCTAGGACCCTTAGAAGCTATAGGATCTTGTCTATTCTTGGTCCTGAGTTTGTAAACTTCCCCTTTAGGTCTTGTATCTTCTTCTTCAAAAGATTCAGCTTAGAAGGGCTTCAATTGTACAACATGTACATTCAACTAAAAAATCATGTTGTCGAGAATTATTTGAAACCTAGCCCTTACTAAAGTATTCTCCTTTTTGGACTATTGAATGAGAGGCATAGGTAATCCAACAATGTTATCCTTTTCATATGTAGGATCAAGAATATGTCCATCTTCCTCAAGATCTTCAAGGAATGTCAACGAGATCAAAATTCTCAATCTGCTCAATCATAAGATGATAATTAATAATCCCTTCTTCGAATATCTTCCTCTTCCCTACAATCTATCCATACATCTTCAATTCGAAGTACATAGGTGTAATTATTTTTTATCTTATTCTTCATACCCCAATAGTCATAATACTTTGTGTCCTTGAAGAACCTCATGGTTACCCTCTTCATCTCTTCCTCCATAGCATGGGCTTTGTAAATAGAGTTGATAGAGTATCTCCCTATGGCAATAGAGAATTTGAGACCAGTCTTATGAGCTCCTAATTGGCGCTCATGAATGGAAATAATTTGGCATGCCATCTCCATAAGAATAATCTTATCAAATGGGTACCTTGGCAGTATGAAGGGTTCTTTGTCAAAACAACCAATTACGATATAAGTGAATGTATGGAACTATAAGAAAATACAACCATACTCACTCACAACCTTCCAAGATTCTTCTGACACTCTCTTGTTCTGAAGATCTTTGTCGAACAAGAACATATAGTGAGCGAAGAAAGCGTCATTAACCCTTTTGAAATGAAAGATACTCTCCTTGAGAGACAATTGAGATAAATATTCATAAACAAGAACCTTTCTCCTATCACGTGTGGTAGACAATCCTGGAAAAGGATGCACAGACGAAATAAGAAGTCATGTAGAATTTCAAGGTGGTAGGCACCTTGGTCAACTGCTCACACAGGGCATCCACAATCTGTTTACTCCAATAGATCCTCTTCCTATTCTTCCTGATTATATGAATATACTGATACATCTATTTGTGATATGTATTTGGCGTTGAAAGACCCTTTACTCTACTAAGAAGAGTAATGAGTTCATTGACCTCCTCAGTAAAGTCACTGTGAGGAAAAGTTTCACGATACCTTGAGATTATAGGCCTAGGAGTCTTCAGCAAATTATCATTTATATTCCTTCGACACTTCTCTGAATTCTTATCAAAGTATGCCACTGCTAACTACATATCAATATTTGCATATTGATCTATAGGTGACCATTTGAATATGGTATCATAGAAATCCTCATCTAGTTTGATGAGTGTTTTCTTTTCGTCTGCATCCTTAACAGATCTTGTGGTAGAATCATATATGTTAGCTAAACCCAACACAAACTTTGGATTTTGCGTGTACATGGGAAAAGAAACTACTAAATGTATCTCACTGTTAATAGTAGGTTCTATTAGGTATGACATTGGTGGGTCTCTTACTCTCTTAAGAAATTCTTTAGATCCACATGACCGATTCTTCATATCCCTAATATTGTCAATATTAGAAGACACAAATGAAGGAGGAAACACTGGATAGGTTTCTTTCTTTTTGAACTTCATAGATTTCTTGTTTGAAGAAGGTTTTGACATTTGGAATAAGTGCACTGCAATGTGAAAATATCATCATTTGACATGATTAGCCACCATAAAAATCTTAATTTGATAAAAAAAAGTTCATCGATTTATAACAAATTGATTAAAAATAACCAATTTGTGTGTGTGCTTTACATGCAAATCATACTTAAAAGTCCGGTTTTCACTAATCAAGTGAAAAACCAATAGAAAATTCATATTGGACTTATAAGTTCGATTTGCATCTCAAAAAAGCTATTAAAAATATAATGTATATCGGAGTTATAACTCCGATTTACATTATAGAAAGAACTCATAATTCAATGTAAATTGGAGTTATAACTCTGATTTACATCATATTATAAGACAAATTAATCAAATGTATATCAAGCTTATAGCTCTAATTCACACTTTAACATAAACATCTACAAAGGAAGATCGAAATTTATGTCTGGCGGGAATGTAACCCCCAACGAAACTTAACAAAAAAGGAAGAATGCATCAAAAGGATGTCGGGCAAGGATATAACCCCGACCGACATCTAATGAAAAACACAAGGCAAAATAAGTGGTGGTCAAGTTTGTAACCTTGACCACAATCACTACATAGAGTGGTGGGTGTCGGGGGTACAAACCTGCCCACCACTGACTACGATGAAAGGAAGAAAAACATGGTGAGATGGGGATACAACATCGATCACCACCACAATCATTGACTGTGGTGAGGGTCAGGTTCGTATCCACACATGAACATCTCTACAGAAATAAAACAAGGGGAAGATATGATGGTGGGGGTGTGTGCCCGCCCCATAGCATGATATGAAATGGTGTGCAAAGGACACATAGTCTTGCCATACCATGATTCAAATCAATAATGTAAATAATGAAGTCAGATTTGTAATCCGATGCATATTTCAATACGTATTGGGTTTCATATTTGACTTCAACTAAAATACAAAAACTAGGGCACGATAAAGAAGAATGGTAAAACCCAAAGCCGGAGATCAATACATACCATGAATAATGAATGAAGCTTGAGAAAATTGAGCCCTTCAATCTAGCAAGAAAATAATAATGCAAAATTAGGACACTAATCAGAAGATAAATGGTTAAAAAAACCCAATTCAAAACGAACTCCAAAACATTTATTACAAATTGAGCATATTACACTAAATAAGCAAAAATAATGCAACATCGGAGTTAAAACTCGATTTTGCACCAAAACAAGGAAGTTTACTTTTAAATTAAAATTTTGAAATTTTAACTTAGTGAGGGAATTCCAATGCCAAATAATGCATATTTAGTAACGAATAAGGCAACCAAAATTTCTCATTTTCTTGACTTTGAAAAAAAAGGAGGCGAATTATAAAAAATCGTAGGGGTTGTCCTATTTTCACGCTAAATGAAAATGAGGACAACAACTAGCTCTGACTGGGGAACATCTTTGTAATCAAACACAAGAATGATTTTTAAGGTATAGAACCTCAGATCTCAAATGCCTTCCTCTAATCCATTTGGATACAGAGTCAAGTAATTAAAACAAAAGAAAAAGAAAAGAAAAGACAAAGGATAAAACAAATGACTAAAAAGAACCATTGCTTAATAATTTACAAAGATGTGGGAACTTTACTGAGCAAACAACTTGATATGATGCCCATTATGAGGTAAATAAAATGGGGTGCCATCTTGATATGCAAAAGGATAACTAGATTCTCTGCACACCTGAATGATGGTAAAATGACTAATCCACAAGGAATCAAACTTTCCATGCATTCCTTTTGGGTCTCATCTCTTATCCCAGAAAAGGATGAGATCACCAACTTTGAAATCTCTTGATCTATATTTCTTATAAAAAAGAGTCTTTACTCACATCTAATGTTCCACAAGATGATCTACTACTTGTGCTCTTTGTTCCTCTAACTAAGTTAGAAAAATAATTCTTTTAACCAGAGCATCAATATAAGCTCATCTTCAACTACTCTTACCAACTTTAGAGCAGGTAACTCTAAAGTCATAGGAATTTCAGCATCTATACCATACAACAACTGAAAAGGAGACATACCAGTAGCCCTCTTGGGATTAATGTGATCATCCCACAAAGCCTCAAACAAAGCCTTGTGCCATAATCGTTGATTGTTATCAACAAACTTCCTAATGATATGCACCAGGTTCTTGTTACTAGACTCAACCTGACCATTATCTTGAGGATAATAATGAGATAAGTGTGCAAGAGTAATTCCACACTCAAAGCAGAATTGAGTCAATTCATATGATGAAAATGCAAATGCATTTTTCGTCACAATTTTATTGGGAATACCAAATCTGCAAATTATACTTTCCTTAAAATACCGACGCACCACTTCAAAAGTTGCATATCTTACTAGAATAGCTTATTTAGCTATGAGGACATAAGTATGCCCAACACTAGAAGATGGGTTAACCAAATCGATGAAATCAATTCCCCATCGCTTGAAGGGTTTGTCAATTACAATTGTCTTGAGAGGAAGTGCAACTATTATTTGCTTTCCAACAAATTATTGGCAAAGATCACATTTCCGTACCCATTTATATTCATCCTTAAAAAGCATAGGCCAATAATACATATCCCTCAATATTTTATAAGTTGTGACAAGTGCAAAGAAATACCCACCACAAACTAAGTTATAAAAATATTCCAAAAACTTTTCCTGTTGTGTTTTATCAACACATCTCAAAAATATGCCATCAATACTCTTTTTGTACAAACAATTATCCCAAATGACAAAATTTGCAACCTTGAGTTTGATATTTCTCTTCTCCTTGTAACTCAAAAATAAATGGCACTCACCATATGTGAGAAAATAGCGATATTGGAATAGCACTCCTCTGTAGTGTTGACAAATAACACTGTAGGTAAATCTTCTGAAATATCATCAAACTTCTTACCTTTATTTGAAGAACCATTTTTAGCAACTAGCTGACACAAACCTTTCCCATGAATAAGCTTGGTAGGTTTGATTTCAAGATCATATTCCTGAATTTTGGCAATCCAATTACCTCTTTTAGTACCAAACTCTCGTTGAGTAAGGATTGACTTCACTGCAGTGTTGGGAACTAGAACAAGTGTATGAGAATTCAAGATATAAAACCTAAAATACTTAACTGCTTTAACCAAGGCAAAAGCATGTATTTCCATCTGAGAGTACTTCAACTCATGAGATTTCAAAGGGAAACTTATAAAAGCAATAGGAGATTCAATCTCCTCTTGATTTTTTTGCATAAGAATAGTAGACATAGTATGCTTTGAAGCATAACTATACATAATTCAATCTTGAGTATAATTTGGACAAACTATAATTGGAGCATGAGCAATAGCTTCTTTGATTTCACTAAAAGCGGCTTTTTCCTCAGCATTCCAATGGAAAACTATTTTACCTTTCATCATATCAACAATATGACGAGTCTTTTAAGCAAAATTAGAGATGAATCTTCAGAGAAAATTTACCTTCCTGAAAAATAATGAACTACTATTTTACTAGTTGGTAAAGCCAAACTTTGAATAAACTTAGCTCTTTCAGGATAATTTTTGATCCCTTCCTTAGACGTGATATGACCAAGAAGCTTAACTTCGGTAACACCAAAAATTGACTTCTTGAGATTCAAAGATATCCCATGTTCACGACACCTTCTTAATACATTTTCCAAATGGAAGAGACGATTACTATGATCTTTAGAAAAACTTGTTAGATCATCAAGGTAAACAACAAGGTACCTTCCAATGATACCTTAGAAAGCCATTTCCATAACCCTCTGAAAAGTCGCACTTGCATTTATTAAACCAAAAGGCATCCTTCAATATGCAAAGGTACCCCAAGGTGTAGTGAACGCAGACTTATGTTGATCATCCTCACTTACTTTAATTCGATTGTAGCCTGAGAATCCATCAAGCATGCAAAACATTTGTGAACTGGTGTGTCTACAAAACTTGATCCATCACTGGTAAAGGATAATTATCCTTCAGGGAAGACTGATTAAGATTGCATAAATCCACACAAATGTGAATTTCCCCATTCTTCTTTCTTACAGGGACAATATTAGCAATCCAAGTTGAATGATGAATCAGGAAAATAATTCTAGTATTCAACATCTTCTAAATTTCTAAAAGAATTGTACTTGAGATTTTAGGATTATACTATATTTTCTTTTGTTTGAAAGGAGAAATCCTGACTTTTAGGGGAATATCATGTTGTACTTATTTAGGTTTAAACGACTTAAAATCATCATAAGAGTAGGCTAGCACATCAAAGTACTAACGTAGCAACTGACTGAATTTCTCCCTCTCAATTGGAGTACAACTATTACCAATATTAACAAATTTTGGATCACTTCCTGATCTAATATTATATTTTTCATATCCCATAGCCTCACCAGATGACTCCTGTTGTTGTTGCTTAACATACCTATCATGCTTATCAAACAATTTCTCAAAAGAAACGATCCCTTTGGGAATTTTGTTACCTTTTAACTATAAGATTTCTTCTTCTTGCTCAGATTCCTTATTAGAAGATGAATCTGAAGAAGAAGAATTACTACCCTCAAAGTAAACATTATTGAAGTCATCTTTAATTTCAAGGAAATTAATGATGTGTTTATCATCATTAAAAACATGCCAGTGATCCCAATTATTTGGAACACTCAACCTTGAAACTAATTCAATGGTATATTTTTCCTGGCTAAAATCTTTATACGGAATCAAAAGAGTAGCAGAGGCTGCTAGAGAATCTTCCCTGTCATTAAAATCTCTTGGAACCACGGAAATATTGAAAGCATCAAATCCTATAATATTATCCCAAACAAGGTTATGATAGTGCTTAAGCCTATAGTTCCTATTTTGATAAATATTTCTCACCTGGCACACCACTAGCTCTGCATCACCTTGTGCATGCAAATTCTTGATTCCCCTCTTGTGAGCAACTTCAATTCCCAGTAATAATGACTCATATTCAGCCATGTTATTTGTGTTTTCAAATTGTAAGTTGAAGGAGTAAGGAAAAAAAAATCCTTGAGGAGAGATGAGTACATCACCTATACTAGAACCAACTGAGGCGCAACTACCATCAAATTCCAATGTCTAGATATCATTAGAAACATCTTCAACATGAGTCATAATTGTGTCTTCATCACTAGGGGAAATAATTCCATCTTGATTGGATAAACTTCAACTTGACTTGAAGAACTTTCACCTTTATTAATCACGATGGAGGATTTGGAAGAACTTGTAACCGATTCTCGCTCTTCGCAAGCATCAACAAACCTATCAGAGTTTGATATACATGAAGAATTAGATTCTTCACTGCCAACATCACTGGATGACTCATATGTCAGTGACTCAAAGACTTCTACCCAGTCTTCAACAAACATGGAAACTTCATCTATGTGTAGGTAATAATTATCAATACACGCTAACTCAAACAAAATTTGAGCATGACAATCATCTGATTTCATTGTAGTGTACTTAGTCTCTCTTTCAGGAATGAGCTTTTGCATGACACCCTTAACTAAAATTTTTTTTTGATTCATGTCCATGTGTAACTCACCTCCAACATATTTACAAAAATTTCATCCTAGTAACATTCCATATGAAGTAGGAACATCAGCAACAAGAACAGTCATTTTTCTTTTCTTTTCAGGGAAAGATACAAATGCTAATTGTGCATCCTTGATTTGACCAACAAGTGGAACTTGCTTATTTTTTATAGAATATCAATGACCAAAGGTTTTAGTCAATGTTAAACCAAGAGCATTTTCTACTTTGAGAAGAATAACATTATCTGAAGCTCCATAATCAATAACATAGTAACTCAATTTAAACCCATTTATCAATAATGAGATATAAAAAGGATCTATTTTCCTAAATACTGATGAAGGAATAGTAACAATATTATTAGGAATACTCTTAGGTTCAGAACATATGAGATTGTTTTGGGAAGAACTTGCACCAGGTTGAAAATCTCTATCTCACAAACTTGACTAGCCTATTAAACTAATCCAGATTAGATTGAAGGTATTCAACTTCTAACATTTGAATCTTAGTATTTTTGGCATGGTCAATTATATCAAAAGGTTGATAAGTATTTTTCAAAGCATGTAAAGACACATCATGAGATTTGGGATTATTGACACTGATCTTTGATATATTTGAAGAAACGGGAGTTTGAGAAGGTACGCTTACTTCATTATCACTTGGAATATTTTTAGGCAATGTGGGAAGAGGATTTCCCCTCTTTGCAATTGTAACTGGTAACTGAGGATTATCCTTCTTCTTTACCTCATCATTCTTAAAATGATCGGGCTGACTATGAGTGCGAGTAAGAACAATGTTTAAATTTGCATCAATCATACCAGGATAATCTTCAAAATGTATGTAACTAATAGTACAGTCGCCAGTAGCTTCATCACCATATTATTGGAAAAGGGTTGCAACATCTTCCTTAGAAGATTGAAATTCACCTTTCTCCGCTTCAAAATACCCAACAACTAGATTAAAGGGAGGGGCCTCAAGAGCCAACCTCTCTGGAGAAGGAGGCAATTTTGCTTGATTCTTTGTAGCATAATTACTTGCATTATTGGGGTATGTTCTCCATGAAACATCCTTATATGGAGTAGGATATGACGTTTGAGAAATTTGTTTCTTTAAGGAATGCACTTCACTTGCAAGCCTTTGCAACATAAGATGAATAATTTTATAAGAAGGGTTAGAAGTTTTTGGAAGAGAAAAACTTACTTTACCTTTGTTAGGGTCCTTAATTTACCAACAAGGATCAAATGATCTTCAATTTCCATCGCTTGAGTTTGTGTAGCAGCCAAATCAGCAGGAGGTGTTCTTCTTAATAAGAAGCTAACTTCTGGTAACCGAGCATTCACAAAAAAGCATTTGAGATTTTCAAATATTGGTTGAGAATTAGTAGGAATTCTATTTTGCAGTTTGTTGAGCTTAGCCACAAAATATCTCATGGGTTCATATGGCTCTTTCTTCATGGAAGTTAACAGGGCCAAAAGAGCATGACCATCTCCCGCTAGTTTGAAACGTGCCTCAAATTGAGTCTTGAGAGTTGCCCAGGAAGTGATAGTTTGGGGTGCCAAATGATAGAACCAATCGGCAACCGCACCTTGCAATGTCTTGACAAAAAGACGAATTGCTACATCTTCAAACTCTACACCAATAATTCCACATGCAATGTGAAACATGGCAATATTTTCATCAGGATGTTGTTTCCCATCTCCAAAGAACTTAGGAATGTTCTTCTATGACCCTTGATGAAGGGGATGAAGAAGAGGAGTCAAATCCAAAGGACCAAAATTTTGTCTCCAAGGCCCATGACCTATCATTGATAATATTTGTGAAGGTAGAAATGAATGTATCACAAATATTTGAACTTGTGGAATTAAAACCATTATTGAAGCACTGGAAGCTTCACTTGGAATAGGTTATCTTTCACTTGTGGGAGGATAACTTCCTATACGTTGCAATGGTGATACTAGTTTGGAAGTAAAATAGTCAAAATTATTTTTTTGTAAAAGCTCAAAGACTTGATTAACAATACCTTGATTCCATCTTGCACGAGTGTAACTTTGACCAGCCAGATTAACAACCTTGAACACTTAATACAAGAAGAAATGTTGAAAATTATACACACTAGTAATGAGAGCACTAAACTACTACAATCAAAATGAAAAGTTTTGATTACGTGCACTCCTTAGTAGTGATCACAATGGTAAAGGAATACTAGTATACTTCAAGTAAAAGTGTGAGACTTGTGAATGTGTATTGTAATCCCAGCAGAGTCACCAAAAAGTTGTTGGTTGAAAATTTTGTAACCTATGTGAACTTACAAAATTGTAATTTCAAACACAACAACATGGGATATAATCCCTCCTATTCTTTTGAGGGGAGGCTCCCCCTTTAATTGACTACTATATTCTATTAAAACAAGATACAACCTTTAATTTCTATTCTAAGCATGGGTGGTGCATCATCCTATGTTCTTTTTTCAAGATAGATGTTATTCTTTTCCTCTTACTTCAAGAAAGAATTTATAACATAGAGCAGCGATAATTATTACAATCTTGATGTTACAAATTAACTCTTAAAAGCAAGAATAAGTAAAATAATGGATAAGAAAAGAAGCAAAAATTCCATTAAGGGATGAAAGTTCTTTGTTGCTTCTCTAGGATGGGAAAGAGTGATCAAGTTCAAAGTCTTGAAGTCGATTCTCTCCTATCAACCTTTCTTTAGATAATTTCTTCTATAACCCAATGTGTTAACCAATAAACCAAAATAAAGAACAAAGTCTTTAACAAGATTTATGATTATAGTTAATGATAACAAGTTTTTGAAAACAATGATAACAGAACAAAGTCTTCCAATCACAATCTTCTTTTTTCCCAAGATAATGCAATAAAGAACAAAGTCTTTTATTACACCACTTCAATATATTTCAACTAATCTTAAAAAAAAATATCAATATGAAGCGCAAAGTCTTCAAACTGATATACATCTCACCAACTCCTATTTTAACAATAATAGCCAAGAAAAAAGAAATAACGTAAACAATAATGGCGGTAGGCGAAGGGTTTTAGGCGACAGGTGAAGGGTTTTAGGGTGGCAGCATGCGGGTTTCAGCAGGATCTGTATCTGGTACCTTCCAAGATCAAACGTATGTCGGAGCCCCCAAACAAGATGACAATGCAAAAAAGAAAGGAGAAGCTAACTCGGAAGATGGCGGGGACCCGAATATGGGGTTTCAAGTGGACCCAAATGATGGGACCCCTAAGGCGGGTTTTGAAAACTGTCCCTACGAAAATGAGGAGTCAAGGGGTCCTCGATCTAACCATAAGATCACGGGTGTGATGGAGCGTTCCTTCCTCTCTAGAGTCACGAGTAATCGGTGGGCCTCGTTATTTGGAGTCAAACCGAATGACAAGTCTTCCTTTCCCCTATTTTTATTATTTCTGATAAGGACAACAGAAAGATAGCTCTTGCAATCCTGGATCAGGTGATTGACCACAACATTGCTTAGATGGAGATGTCCCTTGTTGGTAAGTTTTCTTGTCTGAGACCTAATATCAACCTCATTAGGGTTTTTCTAAATAAAAGATGGAAGTTGAAAGGACGGGTTGAGGTCTCTGCTCTTCTGAGGGGTTTTTTCTCCTTTGCATTCTCTTGTGTTGAAGATGTTCTGGCTATTCTTTGTGGGGGGGCATGGGTTGTGGGAAGATCTTCACTTACCCTTAGAAAATGGGTTCCCAATATGGACATGTCTGACACCTTCTTTGAAATGATTCATGTATGGGTGAGACTCAAAGGGATTCCTTTGGAGTATTCGCATGAGGATATCTTCAAGGGTATTGTTGGCATTTGATCATTTGAACTAAACTGGTAATGTGTGTTTTCTTGATGCAACCGGTATATGTCTATTGTGCATAGAGAATAGATTTATGTATGATGACTATTATGTATGTTGTCATTGATGGAAACTATGTGTCTTGAGTCATCTAAGTCCTACAGTTCAACCCACTAGGCTTAACCGGTTAGCAAAGTTAGTTTTCATCAGAATCGATAATTAGGACTTCAACTGGTAAAAGACTGGCAGAGTTACATTCTGACAACTGGTACGTGAAAATCATGAACATCGAGATGATGCGGTTTTGCAGCAGCATTGAAGGATATCAGATGAAGATATGTTCATGACTGCATGTAGAGATTCGATCAGGTGAATGAGATTTGTTTGACATAATAGATTAGTTGATGGAGACTTAATCGGTAGTGATTAAAATCACTCAAATCGGTAAAATGACAAAATTGGATTTGTTATGTCGGTGGCCTACATAACTAATGTGTACAATGCAATATTGTCTAGATGCATTGAACCTAGGGAATTGTAATAAGGTTCTATCCAACCTTATGATGATTTTAAATGTGTGATGAGGTATGAAAGAATATATGTATATGAGCTTGATAGTGTGATATGCAATGAGCAAATTTTGTATTTCTGAAAGTGTGAAGATCAGAGGAGTTGAGAGATGAAGTCTTTGTGATGTTGTAATGTTCTGAAGTGGATCTTATTAGACACTAAAGGTGTTACACTAATATTATTTTTACTTGTTGTCTCCCTAATAGTTGCAGCAAGAAAATCCTCTTACAAGGTCGCTCCTAACAAGGTGCAGTTGGATCCTCACGGGTTTGATCATTAAATCCTCTAACCAGGTGACACATTGACTTGTGTTTGTAAATTCAAGTAACTTGGGTAGCTCCTAACAGGGCTGGTCCTCATAGGCCTTTTGTAAAGCTCTTAATCGGGCTTTGACACTTCTAATAGGGTGTACCCCTAATCGGGTGTTGTAGACCTTAACCGGTTAGATCTCTGTACTACAGATAGTGGATCTTGTGGGTACTAACTCCCACCGTGGTTTTTCCCATTTGTGTTTTCCACATATAAACTCTTGTGTCATGTGGTTTATGCTTTATGTGGTGATTGCATACTTGGTGTTATTTCTTATATGTCTATTGAGTTTTAAGTTGGTGAAATTGATATTTAGATTTGTATTGTTTTTACTATCGCTAATTCACCCCCACCCCTTCTCAGTGCCTTATAAATTCATCAATTGGTATCAGAGCCTAACTTCCTTTAGGCTTAAACGCTTGGAAGGGATCTCTAATCCTAAGGCAAATATGGGTGAAGGAATGAGATATAGAGAGATGTCTAGAGAACTTGCTGAAACCAAGGATGAGCTAGAAGCCCTGAGAGGCAAGCACAAGACATAACTAGCTAAAAGGAAGGAACTTACCAAACAATTGTTGGACATCTATGACAGCAACTCTTTAGATAAGGTGAACATTGATGCAATGGCTGAAGAAGTGGAGAAGTTGAACGGTGAGAAGACTAACCTGAGAAGAGAGCTAGAAGCGCTTACAATTCGGATGAGTGAGGAACTTGAACCTAGAAGAAGGCTAAGGATCAGATCTGAGATAAAGAGAATGAAATATTTAAGATTAAGAAGGAGAATGCAACTTTGTATGAACATTGGCATCAGGAGAAAAAAAAAAAGAAGCATCATAGTCAGATCTTGAAATGGCAATGTCTCTTAGAGAGACCCTCATGAAAAGGAATGAAGACCTTACCAAGGAACTTACTGAGGCCAATAAGAAGCTTGATAAATTCAACAAGAGCTCCTTTATGATGGATGAACAAAGCCAATCTCAAAGGATGAAAGGTGATACATCTGGATTAGGATACAATACATCTGAGAAAGGTGAACCTTTTGGTACCAAGAGCAACATGCATGAAGGTAAAACTGCTCCTAAGGCTTAGAAGCCTACTTGTAAGAAAGATTACAAACTTGTTTGTTTTAACTGTCATAAACCAGGACATACTGCTAATGTTTGTAGAAGCAGATCTGATGCTAATACTCATTATAGACCTAATACTAGATATGTGCCTAGGAGATTTGAAGGTTATTGTTATACATGCAACATGTATGGGCATAGATCAGATGAATGTAGATATGGAGCAAACAATCCAACACCTCACATGAACCCAAGACCTAATGGTGATTGGAGAAGGAATTTCAATGACTGGAGGAACACTAATTGGCAAAGACCCTATGTTAACCAGTCTTATCCTTATGAGATGGAGAAGAGAGTCAATGTGATTTGTTCAATCTACAACAATTTTGGACATGTGGCAATGAACTCAAAAAGAAGAATAGGCAGAGCCAATACAAGACCTTGGAGAGCATTCAGAATGGCATGTTATCATTACAACCAACCGGGACACATTTCCAAGTTTTGTAGAACACAGAAGAACCAACCAGTGAATCATCCTACAGACCGTAAAGGAAAGTAGAAAGTTGATATTGAAGAAACCAGAGCTGAAATGAATAAAGTTTGGAAGAAGAAGAGTGATGACAAACCATCTAAGGAATCAGATTCTTCACCTAATGTGGAGAATCCATCTCCAGTAAACTAAGTTGTTTCTACAACTTGGGGTGAGCTTATTGTCAAATCTTGAGTAGAACCCCTGGATGATGTACTGTAAGTTAAATCTACATATTCTAATGCATTTTTATGTTTTGATGTGTTTTTGAATCTCAACCAGTAAATATCATTGATTTTTTGCTACCAATAATATGCTTTAGAGTATTTTAAGGTGTTTTAGGGTTGTGTTGGTAAATGCATTTATTGCGGTAGAGTAAGTGCAAATATATAAAACTTTTTGAATTTCATTTGTCACTTTTCATCTTGAGAACTTCTAGTGAAGCAAGCAGATCAGAGATAAGTTTGTGCTAGCATCATTCAGACCATTCACCAACAATCTAAGGTGATCGAAGTGACGTTTGAATCAGTGATCGAATATTGAAATTTTTTTAGGGTTGGAAGACCTAGTAGGTTGAAGCAGAAGAGTTATTTACCTGAGAAATTCTACTCTTTTCTTGGTGATTTGCATATTTGAAATGGATAGTGTTAGACACAATGCACCACTGAGAGGGGGAGGGGGTGAATCAGTGGTTCTCAAAACTTTTCCCTTTAGCTATCATTTGTGAGTAACACCAGTTTGTAAATCAAGCACAATGCAGACTTACCAGTTAGTAATGAGACTAACTCAAATACACACACACACAAGGAGACATCACATAACACCAACATATACGAGGAAAACCCAATATGAGAAAAACTTTGGTGAGCAATGTTGTTGGAGTCTACTAATCCAGTCCAACCTCACAGTAAAATATAGTAACAAAGTTTAGGGCACCAATCCAAGGAGTGCCAACCCCTGACTTTACGGCACCAACCCAAGGAGTTACAACCCCTGCACTGAGCTACAACTCGGTGTTCACAATATAAACTTTAAATACATAAGTAGTTATCTTGTTAGAAGTGAATCTTGCAACCTTTTCAAATGTCTTACTCTGTCGGTGGGGTACCTTCTCTCCTTTACGACTCACTCTTCTTCCCACTCTGCACCTGCTGCTTCTCTGCTGGATCTACACCTCACTCTCTGCACATCACTGGTATCACACTCTGCAAATTCTTCTCTCCAACCAGTTGAATGCTTCAACCAGGTTTTCTCTCAATTTCACTCTCTTCACAGAAGCTTGTTGACCACTTGGCTGATTTTCTCTTACTTGCAGAAGTCTTCAACTTCGTAATCACACCATATTCTTCTTTCTTCAGTAGCAGCAAACAATCTCTTTGGCCTTTTTACTTATAGCCCAGATTTCCCACCAAAGGCCAATTCAAAATTCAGGCAGTTAGGGTTTCCTCACCATCCTCGAGGCAAATAAAATCCATTCAGATCTTGCACGATCTGATCTGTCTAACATCTAAAAGCACATCTCCGCCATAGTCGCATCTCCTCAATCACGCCTCTCATTCCTAGCGACTTAATTTTTACCCTTATAGCTAATCCTTCAGTAAATCATGAAATATATATCGAGTTGTTTCCTTCATCGCCTTGATCTTCTCAATTTCTCTTAGCTAGCTTGTAGTTGTCTTCCAGACCTCAAACCTCAAACCCCTGCAATCGCTCTACAACAAGTCCCATGATTTGTGTGATCTTCCATTAAAGTTGACCAACCCTACAACAACCCTTTAGATGTACATTATATCTTTATCCAAACTTGAGTTTGCCATGTTGACTCTATGTCGACTATCTGGTAGCTTGGCACTTCAAGTTGGTCCAAGTAGGATCACCAACCAACCACCCTAATAGTTTCTTACTTCTTCTGGTTTGCTAACCCTTTGAGTCTCAATGATTCTACCAGTTACCTTATCATATCTCCTCTCATCTTGAATTGTCGATGGAACTCTCAAACTGGTCTCCAGACGGGTAAGTCCTAGGTATGCTCATTCCCACAACGGGGAGGTCTTCTACAAAAGCACCTTGCTTATATAACTGGTAGACTTACATACTGGTTACCACTCTTGATGACACCATGTCATCATTCTTCTCAAGGATCCATCTTCTTTTAGTCAGGTCAGATACTTCTATTTGCATCTACTCAGCCTTGCCTTTTCCCTGATTAGCTTTGACCATATCACAACCGGTTTGTCAAGATGACAAACACTTCATACTTCCTCTATAATGGCATCATGCCTTCTCTTCTAGTCTGGTGCATAACCCTAATCTCATGCACTTAGGGCATTCCTTCAATTCACCGGTGGATTCGGTGTAATCCTTCAAGTGTTTACTTTTACTTCTTCACTCTTATCTCTCTAGACTATGATGCACTCAATGCATAATAGGAGATAAGCTCCACTTACTTGATGTGTCCTGCAATGCTCTTCATGTGGTCTGATGTGAGCACATTTACTGTCAGTCATTTCTTCTCATGATGACTGCTTCTTCATCCGGTGGGAGTCCTATTGTTCTGCAACCTTACAATGTACCGGTTCATTCTGCTCTTCCAGTGTTGATGTGATTCAGGTAACATTCTGCCTCTTCATCACAAACAACCACTCAGAACACCTCTTTATCTCAAAACACAAGTTAGGTACTGACTTGTGTATTGATGACCTTTGAGATCATCTCCTTTACCTTTACCGGTGTTCTGCAACACAAGGTGATGTCCAAGATATCACATCCTCTACTCCTTCATAATAGTGTTGCACCTACATCTCATCTACCAGTGGTCATCCCATACCGGTTGATATCAATGACAATGTAATGCCAACAAATACACCTCATCTTGTTAATGTGACCAAGAGGGAAAGACCCAAATTCAAATGTCATCCATATAAGTGTGAGGAAACAGACCCTGTCGGTGCCCTATCCGGTGTATCGAATGGTGTTTTGCATGTAGAAGATGTAAGATCCTTTTATCACTGCAAACTTGAAGACTTGGGAGTTGCAGTTATTCATGAGCAATACAAATCTTTGTGTAATGAAGAGGGAAGATTGAAAGAACAATTTAGAAGCATAGCCAATAAAGGTTTTCATCATGAGATCAATTTCATTGATGATTTTGATGACGAGTTGATAATATTTGTTTTGAGCCACATTCATGATCAGTTCATGTGGCTTGATAGACCTCATAAGATAACAAAGGAAGCAATCCATGCAGTAACCGGTTTTTGCTCAACTGGTGAGGTGTCATTGCTTAGGTCTATACCTAAGAATGATGTTGAGAAGTTAACTAGATCTAGATTGGATAGAAGAGCCATGACTATGAATGATATTA